>NC_068284.1:33666838-34904253 GCF_025860055.1 Xyrauchen texanus | reverse complement strand
GATATTCATCTAAAAATGTTCATTTGGGTTCAGCAGAAGAAATAAAGTCATACATATCTGGGATGGCATGAGTGTAAGAGAGAGTAAATGATGAAAGAATTTTCATTTTTAGGATAACTATTCCTTTAAAGGCATGTGTCTGGTGTTGAGTGTACTAAAGCGTATCACAAAGCAGTCGTATTTGGCATGCAGAAAAATATTTTGGTGTGAACTATTCCTTTAATATGCAGACAAATATAAGTAAGCCATTTTAGGTTGATTTCCTTTTCAAATGCACAGCAACATTTGATGCGGGACTATCAGTTTTCTGACCAATGACTAAAGAGCGGAGTGTTTGGGTAACATGTTTGAAAACAAGCAGTCTTTTAGCAGTTTGATTAGTGATTACAAATTACATTAGAAATTACACACTTCAGCCATGATGTACCATGAATCTACATGGCAAACAGCAACAGGACACAAAAATAAAGTGTATGTCATATGGGGCTTTTCGACTGCACGGTACAACTCGACTCTGCTCGCTTTTTGGGGGTTTTCCACTGTGGATAGTACCTGGTACCACCTCGGTCGAGGTTCCAAGAGAGCCGAGCCGATACTAAATGTGACGTCAAAATCCTGCAGATCACTGATTGGCCAGGGAGAATTGTCACTACCAGAGTCACTGCATTTCTGACACGTGACACGTTAGTAACAGCCACTTTCAAGTTTTGAAAAAATAAATGGCTGTGCGCAAAACCAGGCCATGGCCAATAAACGAGGAGCAGACAGTCCACTCGTTAGCGATGAGCGAAACGATAAAGTCTCCAAGGAAGTGTCTCAGCTGTTTGCCACACACTGCTACCAGCGGACCTACCAACAGTGTAGGGAAAATTTAAAAAAAACTTAAAAGTGACTACAGAACCATCAAGGAAAATTGGAAGTGGTTCGACCAAATGGATACTATCTAAACCGGCGAGCAATGGGCGGGAGAGTGCCCTGGACGCAGCCAAGATGGAGGATGGTACGTTTTGTTACGTTAACTCTATACTCTGCTTGAAATCTTCAATTTATTTAGTTGACCAGCTACTGGAAAGCTTGCTTCTAAAACAACCAGGCCAATTTGTTACACTTGTGTAAAACCACCATGCAACAACTGCTTTATGCAGCACAATGAGCTAGTAGCTAACAGCTAGCGGTTGTGTTATTGTTTTGGTCAGTTTGTGTCATGTTTAATATGATGTCACGGCATATGACGATCAGCCTATAATCACACCCACGTTGATGCAGCTCAAAACTGCAGTAGAAATGCAAGCTCAGAAAAGTTAAGCGAGTAGAGTTGAGGCGAGTCGAACTGTAATGTTCAGTGGAAAAGTGCCAATACTTCCGGTATATCTGCCAGGTTTCTTCTGCTAAGAAACATTTCCAGTCTTTCTTTACCTCTTGATTGCTCATACCAGTGTGAGATATCTCAGCCAATAATAATTGCATGTAACATGACACATGGATGCCTGGTATTCTTTTTTAAACTGTGTAATACTAATAACTAGTATGACCTGCTCCCCCTCGTTCACCATCTGGACTGGAAATGTATCATTGTGACGCAAATGGAGATACGACTGGAATTAAGATGAGGCAGATATTCAAAATCTCCTGTGAAGAAAATACAAGGAGGAAGGAGGAGCAAAGAATGCTTTAGTCTTTTGCCTGTACTATGAAAACACATTCACAGGCAGAAACAGACAAACAGAAAGAAAATAGGGCAGATAGCTTTAAAATGTTCTAATTCTTTGGTAAAACAATGTCTGTCCTTTGAATTTAAGGACACAGAGAGAGAGAGAGTGTGTGTGTGTATATATATATATATATATATATATATATATATATATATATATATATATCTTTCTCTCTCGGAACAGTCTTTTTACAGACCTAAATATTATGCCAAAGCAGTAAGACATTCCAAAGTAGCAGATAGGGGAAATTCCCACAACATTCCCTGCTGATTATTATGGCAGCCTGGACCCCAGATGCACCTCACAGCAGCACAAAAGCCAAGGCTTGATGTCTAAGTATAAAAACATCACTGGATTTATGTACCTCCTACATGTTTAGACAAAGAGACAAAGAGATTTACTTCTGTAGAAGCGACTTTGTACTTTCCCTCAAAGTTAGAGTACAAAGTTTTCGTTTGACATGCATATTTTACCAGTAAAGGCATGACTAAATTGATACAGAGGCAAAACTACCTCACAATATACATTATTTTAAACAACAGACCAATTTCACAAATGATAGTGACCCCTCTGAACATTTTGATGTCATTTGAGCACACAAACAAATGATGACCAACTTTTCTTCTGTTGCACAACTTGGTTGATGTTTAATTAACAACAGCTTAATCAATCGTAAAGCTGAAGTGTGTCATTTTTGTGCTATTAGCATCACCAAACGGATTTGAAAAAAATTGGTTTCTTGGACTCTCCCCCCATCTTCCATTGGTCCTTAAACAATGCTATTGAGTGAGACAATGTTGCCATGCCAAGTTGGATGGGATGCTCGAACAAAAAGTGCAATGTTTTGATAACACCTCAGTGTCTACACTTTTTGGGGATGTCAATTTACATATGGCAAACCATATATAATAAACCCTATATAATAATAATAATATCTGCATATTAAGCTTGGATGGGAGAAAGTACTTTAACTTAGTACAAAATGACACACTTAACTTAAAATTAATCAATTTACAGTAAGAGCAGTGAGCAAAGCCTGACTGATACGGAGTAAGAAATTCCGCCCCTATAGAAAGACTCTGAGGTTTTGCTGAACTCATGCTGAATTAAGACTGTTAGCTCAGTTTATCATAACACAAGACACATTGCTGTTGGGAAAATTAACATTACACAGTTGCTCTCTTCTGAGCATTTATTTCACAGAAATATATGGGTGTTTTTGCTTGAATGGTTGATGGGGTATTTCAAAGGTGATATACAGACCAGTGGGTGGTTACGGTTTTGAAGGTGTGCAGCACTGATGACAGTGTAATCGAGGGAGACAAGAGGACTTTGTGCATCACACTTCACACTGGAGCTGAAACAGAAAGAGACTGGGGGAGGTGAGACTGTGGGTGGATGACAAGTGCTTTTCTCAGCCAGAGGAAACCCCAAAAGAGGCCTTTCATAATAATAACAATAATGATAACAAGAAAAGAAAGGTTTGTCAAGACCAACTTTGGCTTAAAACGTTGAAAGTACAATTCACCCAAAAATTATCTACTCACTCTCATGTCGCTCCAAAACCCTATGACTTTATAATGTCTACTTCACAAAAGTAGACATTATAAAGAATGTCTATACAATGGCAGTTAAAAAGAACAACATTTAATTCCTTATTCACTCTCAAATTAAATCCAAACATTAATAAAGCACTTAAAGGAATAGTTCACCCAAAAATGTTTTTTTTTTTTTCATTATTTACTCACCCTCATGCCATCCCAGATATTTATTACATTCTTTCTTCTGCTGAACACAAATAAATATTTTTAGAAAAATATCTCAGGTCTGTTGTTCCATTCAATGCAAAAAATGGTGGCCAGACTCAACAGGTTAAATCCATTCTTCAGAAGCATTATGAATGTTGTTGGTGAGAAACAGATCAATATCAACAAGTCCTTGTTTACTCAAAAGTTCCACTTACATCAACCCTCCTATGCGCATTCACAAGAGGGTAAAGTTTAAATTATTTTTTTTTGGCAATTCGCATTCTTTGTGCATATCGCCAACTACTGGCAGTGAGGTGAAAAAACAACAGCCCAGTAGGTAGATATGCATGAAGAATGCAAATCACCAAAAAAAAAAAAACAACAACAGCGGCAAAGAAGACCTCTCGTGAATGTGCATAGGAGGGCTGGTGAAAGTGGAAATGTAATTTTTTTAAAAGCATATATATTGATCACCTACACCTATCATATCACTTCTAAAGGATTTGAACCACTATAATCAAATGGATTAATTTATGTTGCCTTTAAGTGCTTTTTGGAGCTTTAAAGTTCTTGCCACCATTTACTTGCATTGAAAGGACATACAGAGATGAGATATTTTTCTAAAAAACTTTGTTTGTGTTCAGCTGAAGAAATAAAGTCATACACATCTTGGATGGCGTGAGGTTGAGTAAACGATGAGAGAATTTTCATTTTCGGGTGAACTGTTCCTGTAATATTGTGGCTATATCAAAAACAAACAATTTCACCGGTCCTTGCACACATTGTGGTCATGAGACACACAAGGACTAATACGATTTTAAGTTATCATTATACCTGCCTTATTTTACAACAATATTTTGGAACAACATGAGGGTGAGGAAATAATGACAGTAAATAATAACTGGTGAACTACCCCTTTAAAAACCTTGATGTTATTCAGGCTTTATGTGAAGTCATTCTACACAGAAAAAGGGTTGAATAACACAGACAATAGATATATAGGAGAGATTAGTAAATGGAGTTGATCTTTTGGTTTCGGGTATGGTATTTTGAAAAATCTATCTTATCCTAGTTTTTCACAAAATACCTTTACATTACATTTTTATTTATATAGCAAGGCAATTATGATTCTCAGCTAAATATATGTTTACAAATTTCTACTGGAATACAAGATAAAGATACTCATTAAGGATCAGATTTTTTGCAGTGAAAAAGAAAAAGAAAGAAACAAAGGCCTCCAGTGCCTTGAAGATGAGCTTCCTGTAAAACAGTGGAATGTAAGATAATTTCTCTTGTAGTTCTTCTGTCAGGCTGGGACTGCCCCGTGCCTGTCTCTCTAAAAACTCCCTGCTCCTTATAGTCATAAACCAGACATCTCTCAACTATCTGCTGCTCATTTATTTCTTGAATAGAGAAAGAGGGAGTAAAAAAAAAAATCATGATACATGTTGGAGAATTTGTTGCATTTTCTGCTCCAACAAATGGCAAATGAATAAAGAATGAAAATGCTTAAATGTTCACTGTCATGCGTAGCTTTATATTTTGACCTTTTTTTTAAAATGCTACTGCAGTTGTGCCATAGGAAGTGATCAAAACTAAAGCTAAAGTGGACAGCAAATTAATGGATGTAATTTCCATGAACACAGTGTACTGAATACATTATGCATGGGTTTTCCAGATTAAAATTTTCCACTCTTTAATGTTTAATTCCAAACTCCCACTTTCTTGTGTGTGTGTGTGTGTGTGTGTGTGTGTGTGTGTGTGTGTGTGTGTGTGTGTGTGTGTGTGTGTGTGTGTGTGTGTGTGTGTGCGCCTTGTGGGGAAATTTTGTCCATCCCCACAAGGAAAACAGCTTATAAATCATACTAAATAATGTTTTTTGAAAATGTGAAAATGCAGAAAATGTTCTGTGAGGGTTAGGGGTAGGGTTATGGGATAGAATATATAGTTTGTACAGTATAAAAACCATTATGTCTATGGAAAGTCCCCATAAAACATGGAAAACCAACACCCAGCAGGGGTGTCAAGAGTACTTATAAAATCACACTCAAGTAGAAGTACTGTTATTTCCTGTACTGTAAATGTGAGTAGAGTAAAATTAGATGTCCTAAAAACTACACAATTAAGAGAAATTTAAAAGTACTCAGTGAGTATTGAGTACTGAGTTGAAAAACATATGCCCCATTATAATGAACACTGTAGGCCAACTTTTAAAATACATCACTTATCTATGATAAACACTACATGAATCTGATTCTGAAAAAATAAAAGTGAGACATGATAACAGAAATGAAAAGATTAAAAAGTTATTTTCAGTATTGTATGAAAGAATTACATTAAAATCAGTTTATGTGTATGGTCTAAATTTCCCTTAATGCCGACGGAACGTTATTGTTGTACATAAAACATGTATAAACAATGCAAGGAATTCAAAAAATTTTTAAAAAAAATTTAAGGACCACTTGTCATGTCATGTACTGCACAATAGTGGAGGAAGAGCAGGCATGGGAAAAGTTGTTTGGTACAGGGGCTACATCATGCTTAAAAAGGAATAATTCACCCAAAAATGAAAATGCTCTCATCATTTACTCACCCTCATGCCATCCTGGATGTGTATGACTTTCTTTCTTCTGCAAAACACAAATTTAGATTTTAAGAAGAATATCTTAGCTCTTTTGGTACATACAATGAAAGTGAACATTTAATAATATTTTTAATTCGATACTTTACACCCCTGTCATTAAGCATACAGGTGAAACTCGAAAAATTAGAATATCGTGCAAAAGTTCATTAATTTCAGTAATTCAACTTAAAAGGTGAAACTAATATATTATATAGACTCATTACAAGCAAAGTAAGATATTTCAAGCCTTTATTTGATATAATTTTGATGATTATGGCTTACAGCTTATGAAAACCCCAAATTCAGAATCTCAGAAAATTAGAATATTGTGAAAAGGTTCAGTATTGTAGGCTCAAAGTGTCACACTCTAATCAGCTAAACACCTGCAAAGGGTTCCTGAGCCTTTAAATGGTCTCTCAGTCTGGTTCAGTTGAATTCACAATCATGGGGAAGACTGCTGACCTGACAGTTGTGCAGAAAACCATCATTGACACCCTCCACAAGGAGGGAAAGCCTCAAAAGGTAATTGCAAAAGAGGTTGGATGTTCTCAAAGTGCTGTATCAAAGCACATTAATAGAAAGTTAAGTGGAAGGGAAAAGTGGGGAAGAAAAAGGTGCACAAGCAGCAGGGATGACCGTAGCCTGGAGAGGATTGTCAGGAAAAGGCCATTCAAATGTGTGGGGAGCTTCACAAGGAGTGGACTGAGGCTGGAGTTACTGCATCAAGAGCCACCACACACAGGCGGGTCCTGGACATGGGCTTCAAATGTCAAACGTCTTACCTGGGCTAAATAAAAAAGAACTGGTCTGTTGCTCAGTGGTCCAAAGTCCTCTTTTCTGATGAGAGCAAATTTTGCATCTCATTTGGAAACCAAGGTCCCAGAGTCTGGAGGAAGAATGGAGAGGCACACAATCCAAGATGCTTGAAGTCCAGTGTGAAGTTTCCACAGTCTGTGTTGGTTTGGGGAGCCATGTCATCGGCTGGTGTTGGTCCACTGTGCTTTATTAAGTCCAGAGTCAACACAGCCGTCTACCGGGACATTTTAGAGCACTTCATGCTTCCTTCAGCAGACAAGCTTTATGGAGATGCTGACTTCATTTTCCAGCAGGACTTGGCACCTGCCCACACTGCCAAAAGTACCAAAACCTGGTTCAGTGACCATGGTATTACTGTGCTTGATTGGCCAGCAAACTCGCCTGACCTGAACCCCATAGAGAATCTATGGGGCATTGCTAAGAGAAAGATGAGAGACATGAGACCAAACAATGCAGAAGAGCTGAAGGCCGCTATTGAAGCATCTTGGTCTTCCATAACACCTCAGCAGTGCCACAGGCTGATAGCATCCATGCCACGCCGCATTGAGGCAGTAATTAATGCAAAAGGGGCCCAAACCAAGTACTGAGTACATATGCATGATTATACTTTTCAGAGGGCCGACATTTCTGTATTTAAAATCCTTTTTTTTTATTGATTTCATGTAATATTCTAATTTTCTGAGATTCTGAATTTGGGGTTTTCATAAGCTGTAAGCCATAATCATCAAAATTATATCAAATAAAGGCTTGAAATAACGTACTTTGCTTGTAATGAGTCTATATAATATATTAGTTTCACCTTTTAAGTTCAATTACTGAAATTAATGAACTTTTCCACGATATTCTAATTTTTCGAGTTTCACCTGTATATTCATACACATTCAGAGCATCACTGGCATTTACAAACAAATCTACGGCCTTAAAATCATTGTCTAATAAACCGAATAAAGATGTATGTGTCAATAAACTAATTCTTTATTTATTTTTTCCATAGCCAAATTTTTAACAGTGACTTATAAACCATTAAAGATAGACCTACCACAAGCTTGTACACTGCAAAAAAATGTCTGTAATTTTAAAAAGGTTAATTTATTAATGAGTAAAATCTTGGAATGGTCAACAAGGAGAGCTTTTTGAAAGCAAGTGAATGGAGGAGATGCTTCAGACTGAACTGTTTTTGTTTGGAAACAGTTCAAGTAATGAATTGACTGACTGCGTGCTAATTTTCAGTGTGTTTGCCATGATATATTCATTTGTAGAGGACTTTATTTGCAGTTTGCTATAAAAAAAAAAAAAACCTGTTTTAGAAGTGAAGTCAAGAAATTGCATCAAGTAAGGCCAGGGACGATTTACCAACCAGGCCAATGGGGCCAGTGCCTAGGGGCCCTTGAAAACCATGGGGCCCTTGACTGGGTTAAGGTTGTGTGATCTAGTTTGGTGATCAATGAAGAACGAATCATTGGCTTCCGGTAAAGGTTGTCCGCGTGTTCACAAGAGAGTTGAGTTCCAGCGTATGACATAGGTATAGCGTTAGCTCTGATGAGAAGTGACGAACGCGGAAGCGTAGAGGATAGACCAAAACAAAACGCCGGTCATGAATTCTCTTGAGAAGGCCTCTATTGACAACCTGGAGCCGTATGGATTACTTTTTTGATGGATGGATGTGCTTTTTTGGGCTTCAAAATCTAAGGTACCATTCACTCCTACTAAAAAGCTTGGAAGAGCCAGGATATTTTTTAATACAACTCCGATTGTGTTTGGCTGAAAGAAGAAAGTCATATACACAAAGGATGGCTTGAGGGTGAGTAAATTATGGGATTATTTTCATTTGTGGGTGAACTAACCCTTTAATGTGAGTGTAAGACATTTTTAGCAGTTTCTTTTCACTTACGTTTATGTTATCAGGTGTGTAATCACCATTAAATTAAGCTTTACTCTTTCTAAAATGTTGTGATAATCATTTGCCTTTAATCTGATTCACAATCTCCACAGTTTTCAATCAAATTATTGTGTAATTCAACAATTTCATTCACAAAAAATGTCAGATAAATATGCTTTGCAATGTCACTATTCATTCCAGACCACGTAAAAAATATTGTCAATTCAGTTATGAGAATATTTAGCCAAAAACTGTGCCGTTCATGGCACTCTCCCATTTATTACTATGGGAAGTTCTACTAAGCTTGTCAGAGTGAGCAATGGTAGCCAAGGGGGGCGGAGCTTAACGAAGGGTCAATTGTTTTTGTCTTTCTACACTCTTTAAACTACCTGTATATTTGTAAATATCTGCATATTTTGCAATAACATTTTAATATATTGTTTCTGTATTTATATTTAACAACCTAAAATAAATTTAATATTAAAATGTTTCCCCATCATTTTTATTTTGATCACGACATTCGCAATACTTCATGGGATTGTAGTTGATGCTCTCATGAAAATAAGAACACAGTACCTTTGTTTTGTTGTCCAATTTTCAAATACTGTTTTGATCCCTCAGTTGGTTGGTTTGGTTCATGGCTTAGAACTCTTATGTAGGATTTTATGAAATCCCTGTGGAAGAAATGAAAGAAAAATATACATCAGAAACCAAGATGGCTGAAAAAGTATGTGAGCACTGTTGCGCCCTTTCACATCTCTGTGCAGAGAGCTCAGTGAAAAAAAATCATCCCAGATGGCAGTCGGGGGAGAGAGAAATGTTGACTATAAATATACTTTGATTTAATTTAATACTGAAAAGTTCATTAAAAATAGTTTTTAACCAATATTTGTGTGTGATATATGCTTATAAGTGTAGCTATTTCATCATTAGCTTAGCAACATGCTAACATCAGACTGTAATGTGAGTTGATCCCATGTGTGCTTTGTGTGAGGAGCACTATTTGTGTGATGTACAGAGTTGTTGCTTATAAAGTGTTTTCAAAATTGGTTAGTTATGATGTTCATTTCCTGTAACTCAGCTGGTAAAGCATAGAGCTTCCAATGCCAAGTCATGGGTTTAATTCCTCGAGAACACACATACATATACATGTATACCTTTGTATGCTTTGAATAAAATTGTGTGTCAATTGAGTATGTAAGTTTAAGTTAGGATGTTGCCTTTGAAGGCAGCTGCCAGTGTAGACAGTAAACATCAAGGGCACCTCAATCCTTTAATATGTAAATGACCTGTGTCTAGGGGAAGTACAAGTATGAATTAGATTTAATTGTTTATCTGTGTATATGGCAATATAGAACTTGACTCATTTTGGAAAAGAGCTAACAAGAGTAAGAGACAAAGAGGTGACCGCGATAGCAGTCTATGCCTACACATTAGCAGTGTTTGCTAATTTCAGTAGGTGCAGGTGCTTGGTACATCTGGAGTGCTGATTTAATGTGGGTGACCTTTACAAGTAGATTAACACAGCGATAGGACACGCTGAGGTGAGGAAACAAAACACATTAGGCCACACAGATCACAAAGTCCTAGAAAATACTGAGGTGGTGAGGGGTCTATATTTCACAGCATTTTACCTCACAATGCAGTATTGATATGTTAAATACAAAGAAAAAAGGGAAAAAGCACCTTGTATGTAAGAAATGGTATAGCATAATTTACGGTGGCCTTAGGTCAACACACACACAATTATTTGACCAAAATCCGTATCTGCATCCAAATCTATAAGTATATAACTTGTATCAATAGACTACTGCCTATGCGCTACACTACTACTATGGCTCTACATTGAAGTAAAGCATTAAGTCAAGTACTTTGTGCACAAAGTGGGGGGGTATATGACTAAAATCTTATATCACAACATGAGCAATACCACAATAAGTGTATAGTCCTATATCACGATATATCACGCAAAATCAATAAAAAAAAAATATTTATTCTGTATATTAAATAATGATCTTGTAATGTATTTTTATTTATACATTTTTTTGTTAATCCAGTCAGTGAATTAAAAACTTTATAAATTGAAAACTACTTCCTCTTATATAAATTTCTCTTTATTTGGAACGTGACAAACATAGTCAAAGTAAAAAAAATAAAACATTTATAAAAATAATAATAGTACTCAATTTGGTTTTAAATCTGCCTTCTTATAAAGCTACACATTTTGCCACATTTCAGTCTGATATGTTGTTGACCAATGTTGTTATTATTATAAACTTTCCTCAAGAAACTCAACATCTTCTCAATCCAAAGAAAATAATACAAAAGTAAATAAATATCCAACAATAATAAACACTTATAGGCAAACATGGCTGTTTGTTTCCTAATGTCAAACATCATTCGAGCATCATTTTTGTAAGGGTGCCAATATGTAGTTTAAAACCCCTTTATTTATGTATATGACGCATAGTTGTAGCATTTTTTTCTAGTCAGTGGTAGTTAGAATGTCTAGCTGTTAAGCCGTTTGAGTTCATCCATAGTGCTTTAAGGTAAAAAAAAAGATTTGTGGTCTGTGTCATGATATAGAGAGAAGCCAGACTGAGTAGTGCAAGTAATCCCGCTCTGCATTCTCCTGTTCTGGAACACATATATTGTGAAGCCTGCTGGACTCTGCACCCACACTTACATGCTCCAATGATAGTGTGCATGGCACTTGCGAGAAACACATATGTGCATGTCAGATGAGAAGCATATTTAGCACTTATTAAGCATCGAACGCAAGATGAATGTCATTGAATTTGCTGAATTTCATTGAAAATTAAATGCCAGAATAAACCCTGTTCATGTCTCAACTGAAGCCCTGTCCACTCACACATGCAGCGCACATGGATATTTACATATTGCAATATACACAATATAGCAAAATGTCTATCGATTGACACATTATATTGTAATCATGATATATACTATATCGTCATATCGCCTAGCGCAAAGCACCAAAGTTCAAGGAACATTAGACTCAAGGGAGTAAAAGATCACAATATAATCGCAATATGCGAAACATAAAGAATCGCTATATTATAGTTTTGTGATCCAGATTTCGACATAATATTATATCACCAGGTCCTTACTGATTTTCAACCCTACTAGATATCAACTAAGGGTCAACTACACAAGGAAACTCTGTGTGTTTTTAGGTTTTTTTCCACAAACCCTTAGGTTCTCAGGCCATGTGCAGTGAACGATATTTCTTCAGAGGATTATTTTTGAAATACAAGAGTTCTAAAAGCCGGCCAACAGATAAAATGAGTTTTTATGGGAGTGACAAGTGAAACTCCCTGTTGTCTGCCTGTTGTAAAAATATAGAAACTGGCGATCTGCTATGTGAATGATTGGTTTATGGGAGGAAAGATACAGATGGAATTCACCTTATCTGTGCAATTACTCAGTTATGTTTTGACTGATATGTCTGGATAGATTCAGGCACTGCTGATCACAGTTGTTTATGAACTGTTCTGTTCATTGTTGATCAAGTCCTTAAAAAGACATGCTGCACCTTTATAAAATAAATCAGTGTCCTTCTTAAATCTACACGGAACATTGTGCTTTCTCTCCTGTTACATTGGAGGCATGGTTTGTGGTGTGATCTCTCAGCAGAGCCCAAGTTTTTATTCATTCAGGAACTGCATGAGTGCTCTGCTGACAGAAAGGAATCAACTGAGTCCAAAGTTCCCTCATGAGGATATCTGTGATCCAGGCAGCCACAGACAAATATGTTGCTGTATGAACCAGCTAAATTTCTGTTTAAAAGTTTGTTCCTCCTTAGAATAACACCATGAAAACCAACATGATTTAAATATAAAAGGAGGAACCTATCAGTGAAAAGTCCAGCAGTGTCAGTACACCACATGTCAATAAGACACATGACATATGAATGGTTAGATTTAGTCATGTGCTTGCAGTGTATCAACATCGAATGTGCAAAGGTGTATGCCTCAGTCCATGTGCTGGCTGGACTTTATCCAAATAAATACTGATGCCAAATTCATGTCTAAAGTTCTCATGAGCAATAAAATGATTTTATTCCTTGCTACCAATTTTGATTCCCTAGTCTTACTCAGGAGTTCCCAACCTCATCTTATTCACTAACCACTAGCAATCTAGTTTAAGCAGGTGCAAACAGCACTGAAATAGTACTGCATTTTGATTATTTAAATGAAGTCATTGTCATTCCACACAAACATGCTTCCTTCCTATGTAAATTAGGCTTATTAACAGTAGATTGTGCTTTATTCATGAAACTCTGTGCCATACTCTGTTCACAGGCCTTCAGTCATAGTCTCGCATAGCCAGAACTTTAACAGCAAAGTTCTGGACCATATAGCAGCTAAAAAGCAGTTATTCATCAAATAATCTTTAAATGACGGAGAAGACTGATACAAACAGGCATTTATCCAGATATGCAGTGTAGTCAAGCACACTTCCTGCATGTTAAAAAGATGATTCAGGTGTCTGGATCACAGTATTGGTGTGATGCTGTACAATCCTTGCAGAGTATTTCTGATCATCGTGGTCTGCTGCATCCTTCGCTATATATTGCTCAGAAACGGCCCCTGATATCAGGGATTGTGTTTACAAACTGCGTTTAGCATTGATTTTTTTGGACTTGTTTATGGCTTAACCTGATTTGCATATAAACTTTAGTGAATCAAGCTCTAAACCTACACAGACAGCAAACAAACATTGCTTTTACTGGGCAAAATATGGGTAAAGAAATGCTTTTTCCGGTTAAGAAACACTGGCTTTGATTGATCATCTTGGTCCGGCATGCACAGGTGCAGCAAGACTTCTTTGAAACAAAAGAGTATTTACCCCCCACCATATGCTCTCTTTTTTTAGTGTTTACTTTCTAAAGCACCATAGAACTGCTCTCTTTATTAATTTTTATACAAATGAATAATCAGTCTACTGGGGCTGGCAGAGGGGCTTCCCACCAAGACAGATTGAGAGAACGAGTAAGAAAGAACATGTGTGAGAAAGAGATTGCAAGTTCTCATATGCTCATTGTATTTCCAGTCATACATTATCTCGTCAGGCCGCTGCCCCCTCCCCCTTCTCCCTCTCTCACATCTGTTTCCAGGGGTTATGTTCTTCTTGCTACCTACCTTCTTTCCAGTATACTTCTGATTCAGTCCTGTGGAAAAGTCTGAGCGTTGGAATGCTCAGGCACCAGGTGCATCGGTGATCTCTGGTTTTCAAATCTGAAAGGCTTTCTAATCTCTCTGCCAAAGTGGAAAGGAGGGGGTTGCCTGTTCTCCATGCTCTGATAACTGCTTTCTCTTGTTGTGTTGAGGATTGTTTGCCATTCAGACAATGTCAACTGACTATGGTGCAAATATAAATAAATAAAATGGTCATGACAGTAGGGCTGGGAGTCTATTTATGTAATTAGGCATCACTTTGATGATCTGTCTACGCAGTTAGTCTGTACCTCTGTGTGGAAATGTGCCTGTTGCCATGGGAAACCTCCAAACCTATCATTACATCCAGGATGAGTCATCCACAAGCAAATCCATATTTATACTTTGTCCCCCTATTGAGACATACCCCCTACCCTCCTTTCTCTCCATCTCTCTCTATGTTAGTATATAAACCGGATGTAAGCACTTACCAGTACATAGAACTTGAGTCATGGGATACGTAGTCTGGCATAGTTAGGACCTTTAAAAGCAAAGGTCTGGACCATATTGCAGCTTAGATTGCCCAAGAACCGGCCACTTAGACAGGAAGAGCCCACTAATTTACATGTAAAGCCATCAATCACAGTTTGTTTTGCCATTACCTAATTTTGCCATTTAGGGGCAGAGTTACTGGAGATATACGAGACCATAATAAAAAACCGATATGAGGAAAGAAAACCTTTATATAATAGCATGTGAAAATAGCAGAAAATGTGTACAGCACACAAAACCTTATTAAAAAGAGTTTTACAGACATAACTACGTAAACAATGCAGAATAAAGCAGAAGCTCTTGGATTTCTGCTTTACTTCCTGTCAAGTGCCTCAAACGAAAATCTAAAAAACTTTTATGTCACTAACCTGCCAAACTTTGACAAATATGTGGATTATTTTGTCCTCAAAAGTGCTCATTTTATCAACACGGAATCTAGTATACACAACTCTGATTCTAGGCGGACTGATAAAAAGCCCCGTGTTTGTCTTCTGGAAGAAGTTCCATCAAACCAGCCAATAAGATTTGTGCTAATGGTTTGAGAAAGCATATTACAATTTTGTGTGCTATGTGCATCAGACCTTAGAGCACGGGCTAAGCTGAGACTATGTGGTAAGCAACTTCCATTGGCATGCGCTGGAATAAATTGTGCACTATATTTCTTTATCAGTCGCTCAATAATTCCTTATCATTTCTAAAGCTTAAAGGCATTAACGTTAAAAGTATTTTGATGATTGATACAAGATGGAAACTTGGCGTGATAAAAATAAATAAATAACATTCCCAAAGCATTAATAAAAATAAATATGCACTGTATATACATAGCTGCACATGGGTCCAAAAGTCAAAGAGCACTGGTGAAAATGCATTTAGCATTTTTCTAATTGAATACCATGTTTTCATAACAAATTATATTATCAGCATGACTGTTGATGAGTGAAGAGTTAAACTGAACAATTAACATGAATCATAAAATGTATTTCCATGTATACATTCGATTTTGGATCCAATATGTTCAGTGTGGGTTCAGACATTATTTTGGATCCTAATGTATATACAAACATTTTTAATAAAATAGGATAAATTAAGTTTTAAGTTTTAAGCATTTTTGCTGTACTCACTTATCAGTGAAGACATGTTCCTTAGACTAACGTGGTCTCAGACTTTTGTACCCCACCCTAAATAAAATATGTTTACACAATTTTTGAAGCATTTCTGCTGTCACCTATTGTAATTGAGTGAAAACTGTCTCTTATGGCTTTCAGTACACCACATAATAAACTGACCAGACACTCCTGCATATTGTAGCTGCAATAAAAACAGTGCAATTACACTCCAAGTCACCAGTCTTTCTTTGATAGTGATGGCAATGCTGTTTTGGTGGCAGAAACCCATGCTGTGTTATAGAAGAATGTAAACAGTGGGGTAAGAAGACTGTCACCGTGGGTGTCTGAGAGTGTTTTCCTAAATCCCGTCTCTGCTAGCTTTATAGCACGTAGGTGTGAGATGCTGCACAGTTAATAACACCTCTCAAGTGAAATAGCACACCATGCGATCTTCTCACAGAGGCAGCTGACACCTCTCTAAACATTGGGTTCTTATAGATGAAAGGGGTGGGTCTATAATCTTAGCGACTGGCTTTAATCTGGATTCCACATGGAATGTAGAAACTTTGGCCCTGTTTTCCAAGACCCTAGATTAAACATGAAATAAAAGATCTTTAGTAAACTTTGTCCTTAAAGTATGTTCTAAACTTTGACCTTAAAGTATGAATACCGTGGGTAGTAGTACTGTTTAACTCTGCTCATGGTAATCTTTGCATTCTTGCTTGAGATGGTTGAAGTTTGCAGAACATTGTGCCAGTTTTCTCATCATTAGTAAATGAACAAGTGATTCAGAGAGATATAAAGTGAGTGAGTGGGGTTGAGAATGGGGCCACTAGGGATCTGTGGATTGTCATTTGATGGAACAATGACAGCCAAAAATATCAGTTAGATTGGTAACTTTTTATTTATAGTGATGAAAGGGGACAGAATATGATGCGAACAAGGAGGAACAATATCAAGGAATGTTGCAATCTAGGTTTGAATGCACATTGCCCACATGAGCCTGGTTTAACCTATTAAAGCATGTGCGGTGTGCGCTAATCACTAGGTCATGGCTCCAACTGTACGGGATCTCCTGTTCTTATGAATAAAATCTTTGTCCTTTAAGAATAGTTCACACAAAATACTTTACTCACCCTCATGTTGTTCCACACTGTAAACTGGGTTTATTCCATTCAAATTCAAAACTGTTATTTCATGTAAATACATTTTATTGGCAAATTTGGTTTACCAATCAAGTAGATCAAGTAGAAATAGCTCTTTGGGGTAACAATAGCAGGTTACCGCTTTCTTTCAGGCAGACCTGATGCGGAGTATGATGAAGTAAAGCCTCAGTCACCATTTATTTCATTGAATCTTTTCTCCATACAACAAAAGTGAATGGTGACTAAGGCTGTCCGGTCACTAAAACTTTTCCTACACTGGAAAAAATGTTTTTCCTTCATAAGGTAACATCAAAATTAATTGGTTAAATTGAAGTTAGAAATACTGTTACATCACTAAACCAATCTGATTATAATACCAATACCAATCACACCAGCAAAACCAGTGTTAAGTGTTAGATCAGGAAGAAATAACATATAATTTTGTCTTTTACAGAAGTAACGTAGCTTTGAAACAACATGGGTATACTTTTTTATTTTTTATTTTTGGGTAAACGATTTTGTAAGTAAAGCACTTCTCAAACCTTGAATCAGGTCTTGATTTACCACTAATCATTACACATAAGAGCAGCGACACTAGAGTTTTACGTAACATCAGAGAGTGCAGCAAATCCATGGATTTCATGGTGTTTTTAGAGTTGCCCTCCATCCAGGATTTTATAGGATTGTGCCTGTTTTGGCCATCTGTCCTGGAAAATATGTATTCTATTCCAGAATATTTTCCTGATGCGTTCACAGATATAATCCCTTGTTTATAAGCACACTATGCAAATCTATGGAATCAAACACAATCTCATATGAAAGTCTATCATTTTTGTGAACTGCTTTGTTTGGATGATTGAGATTTTTCACTTTTCTGAAAACAATCCTTTAAACTTTAATCTACATACTGAAATGCTTTAATGTTCTGGAAAACGTGTCCAAAAAAGGAATGTTACTGTAAGATCTCAGGTTCATAATGCCCAACAGTCAATTCATTATATTCAAGCTTTTCAATTATAACACATTTTCATCAAATTGAATTTTGTGATCTTTAACTAAATTAAATTAGTAAGATTTTAACTTAATGTTAAAGATTACTCAGTTAAATTTGATGGAAATTTGTTATGAAATTGAAATGTGTAAATCTTAAAAATAAAAATTATGTAGAATTATTTGATTTCCTTTATATAAATGTAAAAAATGTTTTTCAACTTTATACTTTATATATACACACCGATCAGCCACAACATTAAAAACCACATGCCTAATATTGTGTAGGTCCCCCTCGTGCCGCCAAAACAGCGCCAGCACACATCTCAGAATAGCCAGAATTGAAAACATAAGGGTTTCAAAAGTGGTACTCCATTACATGGCCAAAATGCCGCAACACAGTTGACATAGGCACCCATTGACCAACGAGGACTTTAGAGAGGCGGGTTTAGTTGTGCTTGTAGGAATTCAATTTGCTGTGCTTTATTTCAAATTCACCATACTCATTCCATACCCTCAAAATGCATCTTATACAGTATGTTCCTGTCCATCCAACTTTATAGTGTGTAGGCCCCAAATGCTCATGAACAGAATGTTTCGAAAACAGGAAGTTGAACTCAGTTGCCCTGACAACAGCAGCAGCAGCCAGGTTTCCTGGTCTCTAGCCATAAATCAGACGCACAGAGTAATCATAGGATGAACTCAGTGAATCTGAGCCAGAAACTGATGTATTTCTATGAGTCTCCCAGCGTCAGCACACACCAACGCATGTGACACATGGCCCCACCTTGACGGCAACACACAGCTGTCTCATTACCTTGGATCTGATGTTATGTTTAAGTATTCCTGTTATTGGTGCTATAAGATGAACAAATATGCAATTGGATGACCTGATGACGAAGACTATTCCCAAACAAAAGAACACTCACAAGCAAGATCTTGTAAATACTTCTCCTAGTAAGCATTAGATTAAATGTGAACAAATAGATTTTTTTCTTTTCCTGAGAAAAAGACTTTAGTAAACTCACATGTGCCTCCTATAATTTTTCAGATGAGATCTCAACAAAAGTTGCTTTCACATTTACGTTAATTTGCTTTTTAAGAAAATTAACGGCAATTTTGAGTTTAGAGGTCATGTGTGAACATGACCCGTTCAGAAATACCAGTAAATTTAGCAATGGCTATTTCTCGGAATGAGATGTTGTAACATTAATTAAAAAGTAAAAAGAGTCATAAGATTAACAGTTTGAGCATTATGAGGTCAGGACATGTCAACGTAAGACAGAAAGGATTCAGTTACTGGAGCCCTTTTTGAGTCAAAAAATGTCACAAATTGGACACACTGCAATTCACCAGGTTTTATGTATGAAAGTGGCTAATGTCTCAGACTGTTCAGATTTGCCAAAATACCAAAGTCTGCAATCAAAAGCCAGAGATTTCAATGTGAACTCTAACATTTCTTTTCACGTCATTTATATTTCCTATGAAAGTTTACGAGAAACATCTGAGGCAAAGCTGATATCTAATAAAACTTATTTGTGAATTCCAGAGCAATGAAAAAGCTTGAATGTTGACTGTATGTTCACCTTGTTCACCTTCATGCTATCCCAGATGTGTATGCCTTTCCTTCTTCTACGGAACACAAATTAGGATTTATGATTAAAGTCCTTTTTTACTATAAATCTCCACTTTCAGTTTCACTTTTACATTCTTTCACATTTTGAAAGTGAAAGTGGGGATTTATGTTAAAAAACGTTACTTAAATATTGATCTGTTTCTCACCCATACCTATAATTTCGCTTCTGGAGATTTTGGATGAGGATTTAACCACTGGAGTCTTATGGATTACTTTTTTGTTGCCTTTGTTATTTGTGGAGCTTCAAAGGTCTGGTCACCAGTGTTGAATAAAGTATCCATTTGTCACACTAGAGTAAATATAAAGATACGTTCATGGAAATGAACTCAAGTAAAAGTTAAAGTAACTCATGAGAAAATGACTTTAGTAAAACAAAAAAAAAACTGATATTAAATGTACTTAAGTATCAAAAGTACAGGTAAATTGCATAAATTACAAACCAAACTGTAACTGCTTCGCTTGTGATTTTGATTCAAATTCGTGATTCGCAAAACGAATCATTCAGACCGCTCTTTTAATCTTTTTGTTCAGTTCAAAGGAATCAAATTTAAAAGATTCAACAAATTATTCTTTCAACGAATCACACATCACTATCGCAGATCTGCATGCATTTTTGCACCTACTGCTGTTATTTTTTATTACATTTTTTCAGAATTTCAGTCAAAAAAGTTACGAAAGTGTCTGGAGAAATGTATCAAAGTGAAAGTAAAAGTCCAAAGAAATATTTATACTCAAGTAAAGTGCAAATATAAAAAATTACAAAAACTGTACTTAAGTACAGTAATGTAGTATTTGTACTTTGTTACTATACACCTCTGCTGGTCACCATTCACTTGCATTGAATATCTTAATTTGTGTTTTGCTGAAGAAAGAAAGTCATTCACATCTGGGATGGCATAATTTTCGGGTGAACTGTCTCTTTAACGTGTGAGTTTTTAAAAAGCAGCAGAGCAGGTTAGAACAGCTGATCAAGAAGAAAGTTCACATGGGCCACATGACCACTGAGGCAGGAAGGCATGTTGCCGAGTTCAATTAAATAAAAAATAAAAATGTTAAGTAAAAAAAAAGCAGCCCAAATGATGAATCACCACTGCCAACAATGTGCACCTCTCCAAAGCAGCAATAAGTGGGAGAATGTCACATAATTATGTAAGTGAGCTGAAATAGGCTAATCCAGGGAATAAAAAACAAAGCCTTAATAAATCATAAGCTGTACCTCTTAACAAATTCAGTGAGAGATTTCTTACTTTTCATACACAGAGACAGCACACATATACACTCATCAATAATTCAGGTGATAAACGCTGGCATGAGTCTGTGGCTTCCTGTCCTAGTGATCTGGGAAAATCAAAAGAGTTTTCAATAAAACAAGATGACAGCGAGAAATGATTTACAGCAGAAGAGTGGCACCATTTCAGGCAGAGGGTCAGACTTGAGCCAGCGAATAATCAAGAGCCCATTTAATACAGTAGCAATTAAAAATGTGAGGATACATATAAAACAATCTTGAGATTTTACTGAGGATGTGATTTAATTTCACATATTATGAAGGTAGGATTGCTTTACTGGAACCCAAACCACCTCTAATGCAACATTTTAAGTATAGCTTTCATTAAACACATTTAAAACAGAACAGCTTGAACAGGTGAAATTAAAAAGTGAAATTTCTGTGTCACTAGTAACCAAACAGAATTGCAAACATGATGCAAATTGTTTCAAATGGGCTTTCCAAACACTCCCCATGTCCACAATTGGCCAGCAAACAGATTGTTCAGCCTCAAACTCAAACCATTGGTTGTGCCAGTGTTGCCATGTCAGGCTGGACGGAATGCTCAAACGAACAGAGCAATGTTTTGACCAGATTGTACAGAATCATTGAAAAAGTCACACACATCTTAGGAACTGCCAAAATAATTAAACATGAAAGTTCATAAAAGTTTGAAGTCATAACAGTGCATTCCATATATTTGGCACACAGGCATGAAGGATTGCAGTTTTTCTGCTACCGAAGGAATGTTTACATTTAGCTTTCATTACACATATCTATCATTTTTGTTTCTTATTTTAGCTGAAAATGTGTTATAATATACCCTTGTAAGTCTGAACCAATCACATCTCTGATATGCCTAATACTATATTACCAGCATCCAATATCAGACACAAAGCTAATGGAAGCCTTGGGGTTTTGGAATACCAAGAAACTGTTGTTTCTCTTTCACATTCATGGGATATTTTCTTTGTGAGTAGCAAATACCTGCACATTGTTTGGTTTCAATAAACTGTGGTCAGTCTTAGCAGTCTGGAAAGTTAATCAAACAGAAAAAAACATTGATTGTGTTACGTAACTGCCTAAATACTTTGCAGAGGTACCTGAGAGCATTTTGTGTGAAAGTCCTTTGCAGACTAGAACTTATTAAACAATCTCAATTTAGTAAGAGTGCACTTGTACTGAATATCAAAACGGCTGTGAGTCGGGTGTATGAACCAGCCGCGGGCCGTGCATTTTAAGTCTAGGACTTAAGTGTGATTCATGCCATAAAGAAAACACAGTTTCACCATGAATAAGACGCTACTGTATGCCTATCATACATTATGTGGCAGTCAACTAATAATATCAAATGACATTTTTAAAACACGTCCACGCATGAAAGCCAGAATTTGAAATGACTGCAGCATGACTGTTTTGTGAAATGAACATCAAAAATCATAATTTTTCATATGAATCTACCAATGAGGTATAATACCTGGTAAAATCTATCTAATAATATTTGCGATTTAAATGTTGCTTGAAATAATTTTGTTTCATCAGGGTACACGGTTATGCTGCGTTCCATTCAAGTTGGATGTGGGATATTCCTACTTGATATCTCCAACCATCAATGCATTCCATTCCCCGACATTCAGAACTGCAATGCTCCCGTTAGCTTAGCAGGGGTTTGACTCTCATTAGAGATGTCTCCTAGCAACCCAAATGATAAACAATTCTGAAGTGCAAGTATTTGTGCTTCAGGTGTACGGTCATCAAAAGAGATTATAATGTTTTATACACCTGTTTCTGCAGGCGTTTGTTAAACAAGCTTTCATATCATGTAATGTGGAAATGAACGCATTTATCGATATTACTTAATAAAGTGAATGTTTATCACTTACTTTGTATATCTCCCTGAGTGTCCACATGTTTGTGTGACATCATGCCCCCACATCTCAGCAAAATCAGAGTTGAGAATTTCTGCATGAGCCTAGAAGTTGTTATTCTGAATTCAAGATGCATTCCATTGCTCTTTTCCTAGTAGGAAGTTGTAAAATCAGATTTTCCAAGTTGAATGGACGCAGC
The DNA here is from genome assembly GCF_025860055.1 of Xyrauchen texanus. NCBI lineage: Eukaryota > Metazoa > Chordata > Actinopteri > Cypriniformes > Catostomidae > Xyrauchen > Xyrauchen texanus. Next base: position 34,881,532 of record NC_068284.1, on the reverse strand, counting down.
ACTACTTTTCAAAACTTGATCTGGCACTGAATGCTCAAGCAGCCTAATTTACACTCAGAAAACTCCTGGTGTTGCTATAACAATGCAAAAAGCAGTTACCAATTTGCTTGAAGTGAAAATCAGTCCTCCTATCCTGTTTAATAATAAATTAAGCAATCACACGGTCATGCAGAACATCTTGTGTTTTTAAATTCATAAGGATCTCTTTCTCAATGGCGATAGCGGCAGTAATACCAGTCGACTCGTCAGCAAGATCTCGCGCTCTTCGCTTTCAAATTACGTACATCACTTAAAGCATGATTGCGTCACACAAGGCCAGCTAGAGGGCCTCGACTGTGACATATCCTAAATATCATACCCACCAAGAACAAATAAATCGATTGGATGATGAATCTGACAATCTGATTTTTGTTGTCCATTAATTTGCACTGTTGAGGGATTCTGTGGACAGGGCTGAAGGGGTGGAGCTCAAACTCACGCACTGCTTCAGGCAGGTGATTTGTGAAACACTTTTGTCATACTTCGCTTGTAAGCATCAAGGAATAAATTCTGACTGATTAAACTTTTAATGGAAAATACATAGGCTAGATTGGGTAGATTAACAGTGTTAGATTGAGTAGAAATTACTGCTTGAAGGAATAGCCTATTCTGGGTTCAGTACAAGTTTAAATCAATCTACAGCATTTGAGGCATATTGTTGATTACCACAAAAATTAAGTTCATCCATCCTTTTCTTTAAAAAAAGTAAAACCCAAGGTTAAAGTGAGGCACGTACAACGGATGTGAATGGGGCCAATTTTTGGATTGTTTAAATGCTGAAATGTGAAGCTTGTTGTTATATAAAAGAACTTACATTAATTCTTCTGTTAAAATGTGTGTATTATTTAAGATATAGAGTTGTTTAAATCATTGTTTTTTGCAGGATTACAGGGTTTATGGTATTACGTCACCATGGCAACTAAATTGTGAAATTGGATATAACTTTACGCAGAAAAGGTTAATAAGTAATTTTATCATACTAAAATCATGTTAACAGGTATATTGTTTATGTCTTGTGGCTGTAATTTTAAAACAGTGAGAATTTTAACCTTACTCTAAACCATACTTTTGCTCTTTTTTTTTTAAAGAAAATAAATAATTTTTTGTGGTAAACAATATTATGCCTCAAATGCTGTTGATTGAGCTTAACTTGTACTGAACCCGGAATGCAAAAACTGTACGTATCCACAGGATCAGATTAGAGGACCAGACTAACTGTTGTGTCTAACACTGGGTAATTTTTTTTTTTTAAAACCTCTGCATTAAAAAAATTGTGTTTATATATTCAACACCAAATAAAATTATAAATAATCATATTTCAGATCTACTTAATAAACTGGAGTTGCAAAGCAGAAAAAAGTTCCTCTGCTTAAGCCAGCATTGAATCAATATAAATCCAACAGAAAATCAATGCTGGCCCTAGTGCTTGCCGTCATTTCTCTGTTTGCTGTGCAGCAGTCTGCTCAGTAAGGAATTAGGTTACACATCACATCCTTCAATGGACTTCCTGTTGTCTGCTCACCCTTTTCCCTCTGTCCTCAAATACACCATTCAATTACAATGGGTTTCTCTAAACAGTGTTTTCTCTCCTTGCGTTCAGTCATGATTTCCAAATACACACATTTAACGCATTTGAAAGCAGCAGTGTGAACAGTTAGAAGCTGAAATATTGTGAGTCCTTGAGTACTTACGTGCAAGGGTAATTGAAAGCTTTGATATTCTGCTCGGGTGTACAGCTGTACCACTGCAGTCTGCAATATTTCTGCTAGCGCTGTATATGAGGGCAGTGTAATACAGTACATCTGCATCAGCACACACACGCCAGGACAAATTTAATGGTTGACAGAAGTGGACAGCTCTTTATTTAAAGACCCAATGAATTAAAAATGGGAGTTTTGTGACTTTCAGTCCATGTCTATATGCTAGTGTAGGCTACTCTAAAAAAAAATTTGCAGTCTTTCAGAAAAAAAAATACAAATGAATGACCTATCTTCCGCTACACAGATTCTGTCCAATCAAATGCTCTAAATAATGAAAATGTCCCTCCCCCTCTTACTACCTGCAATCAACTAGCAGGCAGCAATTCATGGTCCATGGCAGTGACTTTACTGAAGCTAATGTTTTTTTAGATTAAAGGGGTAAACCCATCCCTATGTCCTGACAAAATTTCCTGTTTCAACAGGAAATACAGGTGTTATTGTCTCAATCAGAGGGTTGCAGCCTCGTTAAGCTGGATATCTTGGCTGCCATGTCATCAAGCACTGTCAAAGGATGTCTCAATTGTGAGGACCCTTGGAAGGTAATACAACTTTTGATAATACAACAAATTAAAAGATACAAAGTACATAACAAATAAATAAATAAATAAATAAAATGGCAATTACATGAATTTGAAAAGTTTTAAAGATTTAATAGTTTTTATATGTCTAGTATTTTCATATCTGAAAGGGTTTCAATATAAATTCTAAGATCAGTGTTGGAAAATATAGTATATAAAGGCTTTTTGAGTGACTCCAGCTTTGTGAATGAACATTTTTGCTAAAATAATATAGAGATTAAGGAAATATTTCTAATTTTCTGAAGTATTTGGATTTTCTAAACAAAGTAAAATATCACATTGTTCTAAGCATATGGTTTGCCATCCACTCTTACTAGACCATCTCATTCTAGCGCTAAATGCTGAATGAACACAGGAAAGAAAACTATGCTCGTGGTGGTGGCGTAGTGGCTAAAGCACAGGGCTGTTAATCAGAAGGTCACAGGTTCTAACCCCACAGTCTCCACCATTGTGTCCTTGAGCAAGGCACTTAACTCCAGGTTGTTCTGGGGGGATTGTCCCTGTAACGATTGCGTTGTAAGTTGCTTTGGATAAAAGCGTCTGCCAAATGCATAAATGTAAATGTAATGCTTGTCAAGCAATTTCTTTCTATTTTTTAGGATCTTTAAAGGTGCCCTTAGTCAGTATGTTTACATACACTTTAATAGTATAGTTTAATAGATTTTAGTTAGACTTAAACATTTACATTTACATTTATTCATTTGGCAGATGCTTTTAGCCAATGCGACTTACAAAAGCAATACATTTTAAGTGAATCATCTTAAGGAGACAGTGGTACAAAAAGTGCTGCATTACAAAGTTTCACTAGCATCAGAATACTAGTATTCAAGACATATTAAAGTGCAAAAAGATTTTTATAAAAAAAATGTTTGTGACTGGTTAAGTGCTCATGGAAAAGATGTGTTTTTAGCCATTTTTTGAAGACAGAAAGTGAGTCAGCTTCACGGATGTAGTTTGGAATTTCATTCCACCAACGTTGTACGATGAAACCGAAAGTAAGGGAAAGTGTTCTGGTGCCTCTTTGTGCTGGTACAACAAGGCACCATTCCTTAGCTGACCACAGGCTTCTGCTGGGAACATAGCTCTGCAGAAATTATTTTAGGTATGCTGGAGCAGACACAGTGACTGTTTTGCATGCCAGCATCAGAGTCTTGAATTTGATACATGCATCAAATGGCAGCCAGTGAAGAGAGATAATGAGTGGTGTAACATGCGCTCTCTTTGGTTCATTAAAGACAGAGACAAAGACAAAGACAAAGCTGCTGTATTCTGGATCATTTGCAGGGATCTAATGGTGAATGCAGGGTGGCCTGCAATGAGAGCGTTGAAGTAGTCCAGTCTAGTTATGACAAGTGACTGAACAAGAAGTTGTGTGGCATGTTCAGAGATGAAGGGTCTTATCTTCCTGATATTGTAGATTGTAAATATACATGATCGTGCTGTCTTTGAGATGTGGTCTGTGAAATGTAGTCGGTTATTGATGGTTACCCCTAGATTTCTGACAGTTTTGGAAGGTGTTACCCAGCTGCATGGTGATGCTGTGTTCATTAGCAGGGTTGGCAGGAAAGTGAAGGAGCTCAGTCTGGGTTAAGTTGCAGGTGGTGTTCCTTCATCCAGGCCAAGATGTCTGCCAAACAGGTAGAGATTTGAGTAGTCACCATGGTGTCATTTAGCTGGAAAGACAAGAAGAGCTGTGTGTCATCGGCATAGCAGTGGTAAGAGAAACCATGTGCCTGAATGATGGATCCCAGCAGCCGCGGCCCATGCAACTTAAGTCAAGGACTTCAGTGCAATTCATGGCATTAAGAAAACACAGTTTCACAATGAATAAGACGCCGTATGCCCATCATACATTACGTGGAAGTCAACTAATAATACCAAGTGACATTTTAAAAGCACGTTCACGCATAAAAGCCAGAACCAAGGAGGTCTATTACCAAGAAAAAGCTCTCTAACCATATTTGCAATTTAAATTCTGCTTGCATTAAATATCGTTTCATCAGGGTGAACGGTTACTTTTCAAAACTTGATCTGACACTGAATGCTCAAGCAGCCTAATTTACACTTAGAAAACTCCTGATGTTGCTATAACAATGCAAAAAGCACTTACCAATTTGCTTGAAGTGAAAATCAGTCCTCCTTTCCTGTTTAATTAATCAATTGCACTATCATGCAGAGCATCTTAGGTTTTTAAATCTATAAGGATCTCTTTCTCAGTGGTGATGTTGCAGTGACAGCAGTGACTCGTCAGCTAGATCTTGCACTCTTCGCTTTCAAATTACGTACATCATTTAAAGCGTGATTGCTTCATTCAAGGCTAGCTAGAAGGCCTCAACTGTGACATCCTAAAGATCTCACCCACCAAGAACAAATAAATCAATCTGATTGGCTGATGAATCTGACAATCTGATTTTTGTTGTCCATTCATTTGCACTGTTTAGGGATTCTGTGGAAATTCTGAAGGACTGACGGGATGGAGCTCAAACTCATGTGCTGCTTGCTTGTAAGCATCAAGGAACAAATTCTGATTGGGTAAATCTTTATGTTTTTAGCTATTAATTTTTAGATTAATTAGGAGCTGAAAACGATTGAAAATAAAAAAGATCAATGAGAATGAAAGGATGAAAATAATATTTATTTTTTAGGCATGTTACGCCAGCAGAGAAGACTTTGCTGGCCCTGAGACATCGCCACTGGGTCCCGGTGATATTGTGTATATAGAGAAGAGAAGTGGCCCATGCACTGATCCCTGAGGTACCCCAGTATGTAGCTGATGTGACTTGGACACCTTACCTCTCCAGACTACCTTGAAGGACCTACCTGAAAGATAGGAATACTTCATCAAAGAATAATTCATCTTTTTAAAATGTCCTGCAAACTCTTAAGTCGAATTTAAATTGTACCAATTGTACGATTTTTGCAAAGTTGAAATATTAAGTTTCAAGGTGAAATATTAAAAGCAAGTTAAATGTTCTGACAAAAAGGTTAATGCTGTATGGAGTTTATGGAGTTTTAAAACCTACCTCCCTAACCTTAACCTAACCAATAATGTCATAAAGAAAAACATTTATATTGATAGAGCATTAACCTTTTTCTAGGTTTTTAAATAAACGAAAACCGACATTTCTACTCTAAACCCTACACCTAAACCTAAGACGTAAAAGCAAACGTGAGAAATAGCTGAAGCAACCAAATCATTTTGTGGCACTTCTATTACATTTCCGGCTCACATGTTGACTAGTGTGCTTTGCTGAACTCATACTCGGGTCTTTGGTGTTCAAAGTCCAAAACTCCATCAGCTAAGCCACTGCACAACTTGAAATACATTGAAATTACCTTGTAAATGTAGTTGGTTATATCTTTTTTTTTTATCAACCAAACTTTATTGTATGCCCTCAGAACAAGCCATGAGTCACATGGAATAATTTGTTTGATTTCTGAATTATACTTTTGTGATCCTTGAAGCTTAAAGAGGTGGTCACCGTCCAATGCCATAAGGATAATATATTAAGAGAGAATTATCATTTTTGGGTGATACATTTCTTTTATATCAAATATGGATGAAGGATAGGATGGGATTATTGTGTGTTCTTGTTGGATTGCTCTCCTATTTTGCAGAATGAAGAAACAAAGTGCTAAAATAACCCCTCAGAGATCCAGGAGCAGGTGCAGAAATCGCTCAAAGAAATCAACGTGATGCACTCTCATCAGAGCAAATAGCAGTGCTTTACAAGGAGAAAATCTGTGGAGAGGGAGAGAAGAGGCATTAATGTATTTCCAGAAAATTCGATCGAGAGAGAGAGAGAGAGAGAGAGAGAGAGAGACTTATAATTGCAGGGCTTAGACTCTGACAGGTTGAGACGGTCTGATGTTCCCAAAGGAAGCAAAATCTACTGTTTCCATTAATATTCTGCAGCACACACATACAGACACCAGACAGTGATGTGACACAGCACAATGATGTCATTTAGACGTTAGACGTCTGCACCATTCATAATCACATCAGAAAACTGCCAAGTACCCCCTTACATAATACATGCATCTATCTACAGGAACAGTCCATATATTTGCTTTTGGGTTGTAATATTTAGTTATATATTAATATAGAGTAAAACATTTTTTATAGATTTGAAGGTCATAATCTGAAATTAAAAACAAAAACTTAAAGGGTTTGAACCAAAAATGTAAATGTAATGGTCATTTGTATTCCATGAAGAAAAAAGTTGTAATGGTTTGGAACAACATATGGGTGATTAAGTAGTGACAGAATTTTCTTTTTTGGATTTTAAATCTCTTAAAGTGAATCCTCTACAATCATTTTCAAAAGAATTGGGAAAATATAGGTGAATTAATTTTTTCAAGCATGTTGTGAAAAGTCAAAAAGTATAATGGTTGATGATTACAAGTCGTATAGCCTATTAGCTGCTAATAACTTATGGCAACACTTTACATTAATGTTCCCATTTTTTAGGGTTTATGAAGTGGTCTATTAATCATTAATAAGTAATTTGCAGATTAATTATACATTGTTAATATGCAGTATTAGAACATGCAGAAAAAGAGTGACTTTAATGCAACACCTGCCAAATGGTGAACCATATTACCTCACATGTTATAAATGCTTAATAACACATTTTCAACATTAGTAACCTAAAAAATGTTAAGTGTGCACATAATGTATGCACAATTTACAATATACATTGCAACCTATGTCTATAAAGTTCTGTCTGGTTTAATGGTCATCAGGCTTAATAATATGAATGACCTGAAAATGTTTTTGCAGATGAGTAACTAGAACCAAGTAATTTGGGACACCACTCAAAATGGCACCATTTCTGTGACATCAAAGTGACCAGGAAGGAAAAAACACAAAAACATTACAGTTACTAATATATACACAAAGTGGACTGTAGCAAAATGACCTAATCCCTCCATTTAATCTCTAATATAGTCTAGTTTACTGCATTGCGACATAAATCATGAATTTGGGCATTTTATGTTTTTGATGAATACAAGTATAAATAAGTGTATATCTTAAGCATTTATAACGTATAAGGTAAACTGACTCACTTTTGGCAAGTATTGTATGGAATTCACCCCATGGAAGTCACACCATGATATTATATCTGCATATCACTTATTTATAATGTATTTGTAAATGACTCAACTGTTATTATTGAACCCCTTTATAAACCCTTAACAAAAGGAACCTTAATGTAAACTTACAGAATTTATGAACACAAATTCTAACTTTAGTTCCAGAAGTTCCACAGAAATCAGCTCTGAATCCATTTTAATGCTCCCTTAAACTGACAAAACATGTTACTTTTCTCATAGACCACTTCAGACAGACAACAGGGGTGGAAATTTAGCTTTGTAAACTATTTGTTATTCTTCCATCCCTATGCAAACTGAATTTTCCAAAGAGGAACAGAGGAGGGCAAGAAGAATCAAGGGCAGATGTGTGTCGTTAATATTCATGTGACCTCCGATGAGCCCTGTTTTGAATATCTGTATGTTCCATATATACACGCGTGGCGCTGCATGAAAAGCAGCTTTAAGTTCAACAGTCTGCAGGCTCATCTCGGTCTTTGTGACGTTGCAGCCTGGCTTTTGTGTGGTCTTGGCAGGTGGCACACCCTCTGCTCTTCTGTATGGAGGTTCAGAGCAGCGAGAGGGGTTCATATCCCATCTGCTGCTTTGAAAGTGGGGCATGCGACCTTGTATCGCCCCCCCACAGCAGAGAGAAAGAGGCCCAACGGCATTGTGCACACAATAGGAGGGTCTGCACGTCTGTCACTTTGGGTGTATAACGCAGAGCAACACAGACCAGAGGCCCCACCAAAACAATCCTTTCAGTCTTTCACTTAACTAAATGCAGCTCAAATCCCAGTGTGCATGTGCACTTGTATGTGGGAGTCAGTACACCTGTCACTGCATTGCCTTAGTTGCTCCTTAAAGGAATGCTATTTCATGGTGTCTTTGTGTCCTAATGTGTTCCTGCAAGCATTTGTATTATAGCCAGAGGGCTCAGCACATTTCTAAAAGCACAACTGCAGTGAACACCTGATTCAGCCCCAACCAGTAATTACTCCTTTGTTTTGTCATTAGGAGCTGAACCTGGTTTTACACATTTAATAAGCCTGGAGAGCATTGATAGCTTTCTAAAATCAGATGGATTTTCCTGCAGGCCTTTTCTTTACTGTCATTTGGAGACAGAACATGTAATATACACCTTAAACTTTTATAATGTCAAACACTGACTAGAGTTTGCCAAGTATCTACTTAAAAATGACAAATGTTGCATAAGATAAAATGAATACCATCAATCTAAATTTCCAGTTTGTCTCTCACATTCTTTCTCCATTATAGCAGAAGCACTTTGACGAAATCTAAGTACAATTTTAAAATGCATAACAATAGGCTATGGTATGCAGATGTTATTGCTGGAAATACAATTTTATGCAATAATATATAATAAAATTATATTTTCTAGCTAAAAAAAGGAAAAGAAATAAAAACCAGAAAAAAGTAACAGGAGAAAGTTCAGTTGCGGGAACATTGAGCAATTAAAGAACATTTTATATATAAACACGACCGTTCAAATGTTTGGGGTCACTTGCCTGAAATGTTTCTCATGATCTTAAAAATATTTTGATCTGAAGTCATATGCTTAAATGTTTGAAATCAGTTTTGTAGACCAAAATATAATTGTTTATGAAATTGATGAACAAATAATTAAGAAAAGAAACCACAAAGTGCCCAGCATATAGATGGGAACTCCTTCAATACTCCCTTCAATAGAATCCCAGGGTGATACCTCAAGAAAGTGGTTGAGAAAATGCCAAGAGTACATTTCTGCAAAATCTAGGCAAAGTGTGGCCACTATGAAGATGCTAAAATATTACATAGTTTTTATTTATTTTCAGTAAGTGACCCTAAACTTTTGAACGGTAGTATGTACAGAGTATTATAGTAATATAGTACATAACTCCTCTCTACAAGAACAACCTGTTTCCTCTTCAATACACCCTTTTTACTGTCCTCTGTCTCCCTCCCACATGAGACCTTTCAAATAGATGGCCACAACCTAGTTTAAGATGTATATGCATGTGCACTGTGCAGATAAGATAATTTCGTTTTAGCTTGAAGGAAACTGTGGTCTGATGTGTGCTACTTTTTGACATTGGCTCAATTAATTTCAGTTGGCATTATCTTCTTTACAATCTTTTACACTCTGTTTGACCTGTGAATCAGAGGGTCAATACAGTGAAATGGCTCTTCTGTGTCTCTTTAGCCACTGATTTATTGGAAACGCTGGGAGTCCCATAGAAAGTCTGTATGAGGGGTGAATATGTGGAGGGGAGAAAATAGATTAGAAGAAGCTTGTCTGAGGATTTACTTCTAATACCACATGATACATTGTCAAGAATACATCAACAGATGACACAATTATTAATCATACTAAATGTATGTTTGTTCCAGAGGAAAATGTAATAGCTCAAAAGTTGCTCTTGCATGGATCAGGAGACTTTTCAGCTATATTTTATTTAATTATCAACATTGTCTCATATAATTTATAGAAATAAAAATAGAACAAATGAGACAATTGACAAAGCAGAAATGTTTGAGTTTATATTTGAATATGTGATTGTTTTATTTCAGACTATGATATTTCTACAAGGGTGCAGTGTGACATTTTTGAGAATTGTTGAGATCTCTTCTGAAACTCAAGAGGGGACACATGTATGATTACCTCTCTCCATTTATGAAATTGATGAATTAATAATTAAGAAAAATTAAGGAAACTTCTGCCTCTGATGTTGTCACTTGAAGCTCATGCTTAAAAAAAGACATTGTTTAATGCATTCTTGAAACACCCACTCACATTCACAGGAAAGATTTCCTTTACAGAGCAGCAATGACTGACTTTTGTGCTTTCATTTTGTATTGGCGTGTTGGAGAAAAGAGGAAAAACCAGTTAGAGTGTCTCTTGGAAAAGGCCAGTCAGTTAGCCTTAAATCCCCCTCACCCACCATCAACAAACATTCACACTCCACATACACACCCCACATGCGACATGATTTATGATGACAGCCGCTGAAGCGACACTCCACATCAGACCAAGTGCAAACCTAACTTCTTTTTAGGACAGGTTTAATCTACTTTGGCAGGAAGCCTGTAGAGAGTCTAACTGTCAGGCCGTCAGTGTGTGCAGTGCAGGGATCTGCAATCTAAAATAACTGACCTTTAACATTTCACCCCAAACCCTGGCAGCTGTCTCTGAAGCCAGTTCAGAATTGCCCCCATCTGTCACTGACCTCCTGGAGTTGCAAGGGGGAGGGGTGACACTTTATTTCATTAGGACGAAAGAAAAGAATGCTATTCTCTTTGTTACTGAATGCACAAGTGTGTCACATATTACTATGTAACCTACAAGAATGTAGGATGGATGGATGGATGGATGGATGGATGCATGGATGGATGGGAACTGATTTCAAACATCCACTAAATATAATCTTGGGACCAGCTGGGTAAATGTAATCACAAAAATGGCAAAAAGAAATGTGAAAAAGCTAAATTTGTTTGTAGATGCCTCATAGTTTAATTTTTTTTTTATCTAGAGTAGTTTTCATGAGTGGGTTAAGCATATCATTTATATCTACGAATATATGAATGTATATTTATTCATATATTTTTAAATGTATTAATGTATTAATACAGTATACAGTACATATAAAAATCACCTTGAAAAGACAGCCAAGAAAGTCAGCAGCCGTGTTAATCTAGTAAGGAAACTAGTGGGTACCACCTGGGGAGCCAGTGCTCAGACCATTCGCACTGCAACACTAGCTCTTGTCCATTCAGCTGCTGAGTATTGTGCACCAGAGTGCCTAATCAGTATTACACACTACCAAGGTAGATGTTCAGCTGAACAGCGTTATGCGTTATTTGATCTCAGGTGTAACCAAGCCAACTCAGTTTTCTTGGATGCCAGCACTTTCCAATAATCCTCCACCTAAACTGAGGTGTGAAGCTGCAGCCATACGTTAATTCCAGGTTACCTGGTGATACAGGAACTCCCTACTGTATCACGTACTTATATATCTTCCAGACATTAGACTCCGCTCACGGAGACCAGTCTAGATACTTGACCCAGTTCAAGGAGGAGCAGGATTCTGTATGGAAAAGAGACGGAGAGAGCAGTGGATCTCATCCTTGCCAGAAAATGGCCACCTTGTTCCTGACCCAGTAATGAGAGTGCCTGAGTGTGAACTGAGGTGGCGTGAGGGGGTCATGTCGAACTTGTTTCGCACCACCCAAGGAAGGTGTGCCACTCTCATGTATAAGTGGGGAGCTGCAGAATCCCCAGCATGTGACTGGGGTGCACCTTGCTAGACACCTGATCACATAGTAAATTAGTGCCCAATAAGGTGCTTTATTGGTGGTCTTTGGGCACTACATGAAGCAACTCCTGAAGCAGTGCAATAACTAACTGACTTGGACTTTAACTTATGATGACATACGAAAAGAAAATACAGTGGTTCCCAACCCTGTTCCTGGAGGCCCTCCAACACTGCACATTTTGTACATCTCCATTTTCTGACACACCCAATTCAGGTCTTGGAGTCTCCTCTAACGAGTTGTTGAGTTGAATTGGGTGTGTTTGATGAGGGTGACATAAAAAATGTGTAGTGTTGGGGGCCTCCAGGAACAGGGTTGGTAACCACTGTATTGATATAAATTAATATCATATAAATTGATAAATGTATTATTATTATGTATTATTATTATTATTATTATTATTATATACATTTTACTTTATGTAAAAAACATTATAGAATTTTCTGAGTTTCAACTAGTTTTGACACTTCTCAATATTCCTCTTTACCACACAAATATCTGTGAATTTTCAGTCAGGATATAAAGAGCAAAAATTAATCTTGAAATCAGGCCAAGTTGTTAGCCAAGAGATCCAGAGATATGTGTATATTAGTATATTATCCCACTTTCTTCAACTCAGGCCTACGTCTAAGCTAACATTATATAAAACGATTTATGCATGAAACAAAGTTAAATACAGAAGGTAATTAAACATGATTAGTTAGAGCCCTACCATACAAAGACTCAATTGAAATGTACCTCTGACCTCCATAAATCCCTAACAGAGACTTTGCTTAAAGAAAGCTTAGAATTAACTCACAGTGAAGGAAACAAAAGACTGCAATTTTCCTCAGTATACATAGTCTTACATCATCAAGGAATCAGTGAAGGAGGAAACATAATTTTAAGCACAAATATAAGTTCAATACATCATTGAAGGAGTTAAAATTACAATAAATGGTGATCTTGCATTCATTTAATGATCCAATACATGGCAAAAAAGTAAATGCCCACAACCATGTACCAACCTAGAAAACCTTTCCAGAAGAGTAGAAGCATATCATATCGTATAAAAGGGCCGTGAAACAAAGTGAAACAACAATAATTAGGGGGGAAGCATCCGATGTCACACTTTCTAAACAGAAGACAAGATGCTGTGCCGAGTTATGTTTGTGTTTTGCCTTGTTGATAACCGGAAGTGACTCTTTAAGGTGCGGAGAAGTCTCTTTTTCTTAGCAGCAAGATGAGAAGGGGAGGGAAAGATGTCAGAGAGCTGTAGGCGGTTGTGAAACGACAGGAGATCACTGCCATGACGCACGTCGGCTGCTTTGACAGGCGGGATAAGCTCAGCGAAGGCAAGGTGTGAGAGGAAACCCCGCTCTGGGATCCTTGTCTAGCATGTGTGGGTGGTAAGGTGCTTGCTGTTGCCTTGGAAATAAAAAGGGAACTGATTGCCACAGAGTTCCTGTCATGTTCACACATGCAGTGTGCATAACAAGCACTACGACACACATAGCCACCCTTACATACACTATAAATAGTGGCATTTTCTTTGCTGTACCTGATGGGAGTGTCTGTTTGCTGTGTCCATGTGTTGCACTGTACACCATTGTATTGTTTGAGTAGTTATCTCGGCTCTTTTATGTGTCAGAGATGTGACAAGGTGTAGTAAAAGTAATTTGGCAGTGCAACTGTGGCTCCATTGACACTGATAAGACAACAAACAAACATGTGACCGCCAAAAATATGTATTTCATGTTTGAAGGTCCCCATCTGAAAGGCAATCATCAAAACTAAAAAATGTTTAGGACTTTTGGTAAAACATACTTTCTTTTGCACACCATCGTTGATTACACAACATTATACGCAATATTCTCATGTTTACTCTTGTATATGAAAATCCCTTTTCATATCTGAAAGTATATTAACTCTCAGATATGAAATTCCCTTTCATATCTGTCATTTACAGCCTTATTTCCCATTACACTGATAAAGAAGACATTGATTATCTGGTTTGGTAAGTTTCAGATGATATTAAAAACATTCACAAGCATTATGCACATCAGGTAGACTGTAGTTAAAGGCATTGTTCACCACAAAATATAAATGTTTGCCATCATTTACTCACGCTCATTTTGTTTCAAACCTGTATGACTTTCTTCTTTAAACTCTATTGACTATTCTGTTAGAGGATTATTTGAGGTTGCATGACACACAACTACACAAACAGAAGTGACACTGATTATCTACCAGACTGATTGTTCCTTTGTCACTTTGTTATGGTTACAGTGGAATGCCATCATTATCACAGCTATGAATTCACTCAAATGCTTCACAGCAGCTAAGCTCCTGCTTATTTTTACCTCTGGTTGTTTAATAAGTCCATCTAAACCATTGCAATTAGTCATTCTATGAGTTTTTATTTTTATTTGGTTGTTTCCTCCATAACCATAACAAAGCATGTATATTTTATGACAGATCAATTTTGTTTAAAAACAAATATATATATATATATATATATATATATATATATATATATATATATATATTTTTTTTTTTTACATACAATAATGCTATATTACACCATTCAGATGTGCAATGTGCATATGCATCCAAATGTGTATTTGATTTTACTCTCCCCACCCTAAAACCACACATGTCACTTCAGACTTGTTATGTCTAATATATTTTGTGGTTGTGGCCACCGTTGCAAACAACACAAAGAAGGTGTGAAGTTGCAGTATATATGTGTAAAAGTCACTCTGAAAATAAACCTGACCTAAGTGCATCATGTTGATGTTTTGTTTGTGCCAACACAACTATGACATTTTTTATGGCGCATTTATGTAATTACCCAATCCCAAAAAAATGTCAGAGTACTAAGGAAGCACTTAATTTTACGTAGAGCAAGTCAAAAACAAGCATGCCACAATGAATGACACCTTTAGAGGTTTTATGTTATAACCAAACAGTCTGCAGCAATTTTATCAATATGAACTACTAAATAGCTGGATATGTAGATAAAAGGACATTTTGATACTAAAGTGATTATGCCACGGCATTTGAACATTTAAAAATATTTTATTAAATGGATAAATGGCGGAAAACACATCCTCTAACATATTAAAATATGACCAAACTGAAATACTGAGAGAGAGAATATAGAACATCCACAATCAGGACAGGCATAAGTTTAAACTTCTTGCTGCCTGTCACCCAGATAATCAGCCACCAAGGAAGCAGAACTGCTTCTGCCTGTCAAGTCACTGGAGAAAATGGCTGCATATCCTTAAGTCAGTAGGACAAAAACACATCAGAAAGTCTAACCTGAAAAACATTCAGAATTAGAGCAACCCCAGAACTCTAGATGGGACACATAACTTTCTGTACTGTTTTCTCCAGCTTATTAGAGTACACCATTCCCTAGAAGCAAAGGTTAACTTAAAATGTTATCTGAGGGAAAGTGTCTGTGCCTTTATAATGTGATGTTTATGACTGAGCTGTAAAATACCTTGGATGTGAGAGAGTATCAGGGGTGTTGCAATCGTAACTGGTGGGAAAATGTCCCCCCTATTTTTAGAAATATCTAAGTTCGTTCCCCCCATATTTGGGGGGATAGTAAATATCCAGGATAATTACTTATGATAGTGTAAGATTGTACACCCAAATATGAAAATTCATTATTTACTTGCCACGTGTCATTCCAAACCCCTATAACTTTATTTCTGTGGAGCACAAATATAAATATTTTACTAAATGTTCAGATCACTGACTTCAATACAATGGCAGTTGATAGTGACTCACTTTAAAGTTTAAAAAGCACCAAAAAGTGTTATGAAAACAGTCCATGCAATTTGTGCATCATATTCCAAATCTTTTGAAAGCATACAATCCATTTGTATGTTGAACAAACCATGAACAGACCACATTTAAACCATTTTGCACTCTCATATATACAGAGACCAAATCAAATATGATGACACGTAAATGACATCAAACCATCAATGAAGTTTGATGTTATTATTATTATGGGGTGAAACATTCCTTTAAGTTGTAGAATGCATTACAAATTTAACACAACAAAAAATTTCAAGAATGGTTAAATGAGGAATGTAGAATTCATATTTTATGCTCAGGTTGTGCAAACTTTTCTAAACACGTGGAGACTTTGTTTCGATTAGCAAAATTCATGTCATGCCATTGTCATGTGACATTGTTAAGTGAAGTGGAATTGTGTGAGTGCTATGATTAAAGGAAGTACATCTGGACAATAGGAAATCTGTTCAAGAATCTCCGTCAAGCACCATCTATCTATAATAGAGAAAGATTCAAAAATTTACAATAGCATTCACGTATTGTATGGTGTGAGTATATTATACTAGAAATTGCACATCTGTGCGTTTTTAATTGGTTTTTGAGTGAATTTTTATTTTTTATTTTTTTATGATAAGTGTGAAGAAAGAAAGTTATAAGTATGTGACTTTATGTAGACAGCCACAGTGATCTTAAGGATTTTATGGCCTTCATTTTCAAAATTTTGGTTTTATTACTCACAGCTCAAATATCAGTGATTACATTATCCTTGGCTTGAGGGAAATGTTCTTTGCATCTTCTCTAAGCCAAACTGACATTCACTCTAAAGTGAAAGAAGGGTGCAGATGGATGGAGTGAAAATGAAAAGAACAAAAAGGAAACAGATTAGCATAACCACAAAAACAGCCCTTTTCTTGCACAGGCACCAGCACACATGTACCCAGCTGTGTGGTAAACACCCCTCCAAACAAATACTAGTTATTATCCACCACAATCACATTCTGTTTCACCAGCAACATGCCATTTACATCATACATGAGGACAAGAACAGCCAGGGGTGAACTGTGCAAATTACTGGCACAACTTCATAATCACATATAAGCCTGCCTTCACCCTGAGTAGACTTTGCTGCAGTCTGTACAACATATTAAGTTGTAAAGGTTGGCAACAAAAACTGAGTTTGTCTTTTGGGCAGTTTTCTCTGAAGCATTTTTTTCTGTGCGTAATTTGACCTGTTTATACACCGGTTGATGCACTTGGCATTTCAGGGGTTCCTTTTAGAGCAGGTTGAATACGACATCAGTCACAGGGTTTTATTCCAATGCTTGACAAGTGAAGCAGAACTCAGCAGTACACAATAGAGGAGAGCGTAATGCAGAACTAACACGGTTGACGACAATCAATGGCAATCAATTGTCCTAAGTTCTGCTTTTATTCAAGTACCTAAAGTCTTTTCTATATTCACACAGTGGTTTGTCATCAAAAGCTCCCAGTCTGATGTAAAAGGTTTTATGAGTCACATCAAAAGGCCTATACTTCCAAATTCTACAGTATATTTGTCAGATAATTCTACAATTATTTAATTTTTCCAGACAATGTTCTTCTATAACAACTTGTACATTGACTATGCAGTATGATATTCAAGAACCGATTAAATTCCTGCGAGGCCCTGGGGCACCAACCTCTTTTAAGGCCCTCTCTTGTTGCAATTGTGAGACTTAATGTCCAAAATAAGAAATATATTTTAAAGTATGAGAAATTAGGTTGCAATTGTGAGATACAAAGTCGCAAATTCAGGAAAAAAAGTTATGATATGAACAATTCATTTACTCATGATATTATGCTTTCATTCCGGAGTCCTGGCTTCAACATAAAAATGTTATGTTCCACCAGATGGCGCCAATTTTCCCATGTTTAGCCTATGGAGTAAAAACATGCTTTTTTTCTATTTTCTGTGTGTGTGTGTGTGTGTGTGTGTGTGTGTGTGTGTGTGTGTGTGTGTGTGTGTGTGTGCGTGTATTTATCACTTTGTGGGGACCAAATGTCCCCATAAGGATAGTAAAACCCGAAATTTTTGACCTTGTGGGGACATTTTGTCGGTCCCCATGAGGAAAACAGCTTATAAATCATACTAAATTATGTATTTTGAAAATGTAAAAATGCAGAAAGTTTTCTGTGAGGGTTAGGTTTAGGGGTAGGGTTAGGTTTAGGGGATAGAATATAAAGTTTGTACAGTATAAAAACCATTATGTCTATGGAAAGTCCCCATAAAACATGGAAACACAACAGCGTGTGTGTGTGTGTGTGTGTGTACGTGTACAAAACAACAGTGGCAATATGTAAATCCTTTGATGAAAATCTAATGAAAATAAATGAAAATTTGGTAGTTATGATCAGGATTGATGTTGATTAAAAACAAATTTTTTTAAGTCAGTAAAATAATATTAAAATATAATATTTTTATGAAGGTTTTTTGACGTGGACATTTTTGTCTCTGAGTAACTTTTTTAAATTGACGCACAGTGGTTAAATTGATTGCTCGCTTTGTTGAGCAAATACTCTGCTAACCATAGCATAGATACTGAACTACACTCTGTAGTGCATCCAGCCAGCATCTATTTAGCATGCTACCATTCACTTACACTAGTTAGAGCATAAAGAAATAAAGAAGAGATTTATTTGAGTTACATTACCACCTCTAATGTTGTTGGGTTTACTCAATTCAACTAGGTGCTTTCTACACAAAGTGTTTGTGTTGAAATTACATAGCAATTTAAAGTTAAGAAAACTAATTTCAAGTACGTGGAACCACTGTCCAAGATTGAATCAACTTCAGCCAAAGAGCAAGTTTTTAAATGTAACAGACTTATTGTTCAAAACTCAGCATAGTGAAATTAACTGGAAGGATAAACCAGACCAACATGCTATGGACTGGCTGCCAAAGGCCAGGAGAGAGTCCAGCAGAGCAGCCTTCAGGCATTAATATCCTACAGTGCCTTAAATAGGACTTATGGGCAGTCCTGAACAACTAACTAATGTTATGGTAGGGTTGGAATGATGATTAGGATCTGGACTGAAAGTGTACATGACGCATGGTTGCTGCCTGGTAGTGGTGACCAATAAGCTAGAGAATGGCTGAGATCTGCAGTCTCCATTGTGCCCTTGAGCAAGACATCTGTATTAGATGGGTATTACCCTATAAGAAATGGGCTGTCAATGTAAATAGTATTGGTAACATGTTTGAATCTGTCCCTGTGAGAGATGTGCTTAACCTTATGTTTCTCCAGGCCCAGGGGGACTGTCCCTGCAATTAGTGTGTGCGTCACTTTAGTTTGAAAGCATCTGCTTAATGACAAAAAACAAAGATACATAGAAAAGAACATACAGTGTATGGTTTGTTGTAATGCTGATTTATGGTCAAAATCCTTTATTATAAATACGTTTTATTTTAGAACATTTTACATTTACATTTAGTAAAAAACAAATTTTCAGACACTGAAATTATGAATATAAAAATAAATTTGTCATGCACAAGCAATTTGTCTTAAAATATGTTTGTGTATATAAATTAGTCCATTAAATATTTTTTGTGACATTTAGGTTTTTACTTTAACAAAGAGTTAATTTCTCATCATCTTTTTGTCATCATCTTCATAAAATACAATGACTGAAAATACAATACAAAACTGATTTATACTATGGAAGTATATATCAGAAATTTTTTCTCCTGGATGAACCAAAGCACCCTAAGCGAATGAAGCAGACATTTATACTATGCATGGTATCTATTTAAAATGTGTTTGTTTAGGGTGTTGTCACAGTGTTTTTCGTACTGTTCTAGCCACAAGTAAAGCCAAAGCAGGTTTTTCTCTCTGTGTACTGCTACTTTTAGCACTGTGTCACTTTGTTTTATTAAACTTGTCACAGAGCCCCTTCCACTTTTAAAAAATCCCCATCGCTCCTTACTCATTTGTTGTGGTCTTTGTAGAGTTTGCATTGCAAATTATGTAAAAAGTATACTTCTGCACAATCTTTTAGAGGCAGGCTTCAAATGTATCAATTTTAATGACAGTAACCTAGGTAACAATTCCTCAGCTTGCACGCACGATTGTAAATAAAAAAGTAATGTCCAAACTACACCCCATGATTAGTTTTAACCAACCATCAACTCTCTTAGACCAGCTGAGTTCTCTAAGGTCAAGAATTTCAGAGATGTGTGCAAACAGGAGAAATTTCACCAAACGAACACCTTGGCAGAACAAAACATCACTGCACTTTGTCATCAATTGTAGGTGAACCAAGCAAAGCCTGTTTGCCCAGTAAGAATAAATTAGCCTTAACAGGTGCATACTATGGCCAAGATTAGCATACTAGTCTAAGTATTAGCACCACTAATGCAGAATGTAAACATTAGAAATGACACATTATCTACTGCATATAACTTAATTATCAACGAGTGGTTATAACGGCTTCTTTTCTTATCTCATGTGAATTCCATTAATAGAATAAGTCAAAAATAATTATATTTATTGAATGTGCAGCCTAAAGCAAATGGCATATAGCACACATACATCTCTGAGATGTCTGTATTAGATCTGTTCATCTGGAAAGCATCATAATCTAATTAAAATCTGCTATACTTCTTAAAAAGATAAGATTTAGATCTAAATCGTAAACATCTCAAAGACATCTGCTGAATGTCTTATTGACATCCAAGACATATTTATTGACATACGTCATGTAGACATACACTGGCAGCCAAAGGTTTGGAATAGTGTACAGATTTTGCTGTTTCGGAAGGAAATTGGCACTTTAATTCACCAGTGTCATTGAACTGATTACAAAGTATAGTCAAGACTTTAGTTTTAACTAAATCTAGATAGCCCCCATTTCCAGCAGCCATCACTCCAATACCTCATCCTTGAGTAATAATGCTAAATTGCTAATTCGGTGCTAGAAAATCACTTGCCATTATATCAAACAGAGCTAAAAGCAATATTTTTGTTGACAGCTTCATTGAATTCTACCCACTCAACACCAGTTTCATGTACAACAGTAAAGAGAACACTCAAGAAGGGTGCAAGCCTTATGGGAAGAATTGCAAAGAAAAAGCCACTTTTGATACAGAAAAACAAAAAGAAAAGGTTAGAGTGGGCAAAGAAACACAGACATTGGACGACAGATAATTGGAAAAGAGTGTTATGGATCTTAACCTCATTGTGTTTTTGTGGGATCAGCTAGACTGTAAGGTGCATGAGAAGTACCCAACAAGACAGCCACATCTATGACAAGTGCTACAGGAAGTTAGCAGCAGCTGTCTATGTGCCATAAACAACAATTGGGTTGACATGACCTGTCAAGTAGTGACAGCGGTGTCCTGCAGTGTGTCATTATACTTTCATGCTATACAGTAACAGTACTATCTAAACTATTTTATTCAACATTTATTCTTGTATTTAGTATGCAGTTTTTTGAAAAATTCCTTTGTTGCACAACAGGACTATCTACACTAAAGAAATGTTAACCAAAGTGATTGATGTGGTGGTATCTAAATTAAATGGTTTGATTAAATTAATAAATAATTATTTGACTGAAAACATTCTCTATAAGTTAGAAATGGCAAGTTCCCACTTTTTAGAGTGTGTGTGAAAAGTAGAAAAGCTAAAATGGCGATAAACTGATCTAAAAATCTGAAAATATATAGCTTCCCTGTATAGTCCATGTCCATATTAGTCAGCTATACTACCTAGAACATGAAGCAAGAAACATAATGATGTATCTGCACAATAATATTCTTAGACCATAATTTTACACTTTTATTAGTTGTTTATTCATTAAAACCTTGTCTATGACATCTTTGTCATCTACAAATGCATAATGTCCAAAATGAGACCTCTGGTGCAGCTTCGGATTTCACTGGAAAAATAGTGCATTTATGTAACATGTATGTCAAGTTTGTTACACAAAGCTTATATGAACTCATAAGCATTTATAGATGCATCCTGTGGAAACTGATCTCAACATACACACCTGTGTTCGTGACACAAATTTGTCTTACAGTCAAACTTTTGTAAACAAAGTTTGATTGCAGTCTGTTAGATATGAAAATTGTTTGTTTAGTGTTGGTGTCTTGCGTTGGATTGTTTCTATGCAACATGGCCTTTTTCTGTAATGTCAGCTTCCTGTTGACTTTTGTGGTTAACATACACTGCAAAATGAGATCATCATCATTCAAGACATCCAAAAATAGCACTGTTTTTCCAACCACTTTCTTTTCCACTGTCACATATTCTGAACTTGTGAGGGCTACTGCCAGACGTCACAACCAGTGACAACTAGTTCTGTGTTTTAACAACTAGATTTAACAACTAATTTCAAATTGATTTGGTAACACTTTTCAATTTTCAGTAGTTGTATATGTTAACATTGATGAATGCATTATTATCTAAATAGCAAATTTACAAATAAAAATGAACAAATATCAATAAATGCTGTAAACATTATTGTTTATTGTTAGATCATGTACCAAATGCATTTATGGATATAATGTAAATAAACTTATTGTAAAGAATTATCATTGATTTTTATTTAACTTTGAGTGGAACTCACAGAAACTGTTTAAACAGTGCTAGATAAAATATTCCTTAAGTCTCATATTTTTATATATTGATTGCATATGTATTGCCAGCATGACAAAAAATCATCACACTCATTACAAAGAGGAAACCCACAGTCAAATTAAGCATTACTTAGTTTGCCATATGTATTTCTGATTGTGCATGCAAACACATGTGTGCTGTTTGATTACAGAAATATACATTCTGATGACTCATATTACATAGCTAAAGCAAATCAGTCAGTAGACTTCAAAGCAATTTACTGAGAATAAGCAAAGACTGAACAAATGTAACAAAAGCAGCTGAACTGCTCGTTACAGAAACTAGAGTGATCAGGAGATACCAAGGTGCATACCCATAGAATGTCTTACCCTTTAAAGGGCTTCACAGGGCATGGCACTTAGTTAATATTTAAGAAGGGTTATGACAAATCAAAATATCACATGACACATGATTGCTCACTTTTCTCAACAAATCCTTTTTTCTTTTCTTTTTTTTTTTTTTAAATTGTGCTTGAATGGGTTTTAATTACTTCATAGAGCTTCATTAAGGCCTGGGTGACAATCGGAGTCACACAATATCCTGAATTTAGTCTTTAAATCTAATCTGATCTGATCATCTGGCCATCTATCTATCCATCAATACATCTGATCTGATCTCATTTTATCCCATCCATCCGATCTGATCTAATCTGATCTCATCCATCCATCCATCCAATCTTATCTGATATCATCTCATTCCATCCAGCCATCCATCTGATCTTATCTGATCTCATTCATCCATCCAATATAATTTGATCTCATCTCATCCATCCAATCTAATCTCATTTATCCATCTGTCCATCCATTCATCCATCCATCCATCCATCCATCCATCCAATCAGATCTCATCCATCGATCCAATTTTAATTAATCTGATCTCATTCCATCCATATGATCTAATCTGATCTCATCTCATCCATCCATACGATCTAATCTAATCTCATCTCATCCATCCATCCGATCTCATCTAATCCCATCCTTCCGATCTAATCTGATTTGATCTCCTCCATCCAGTTTTATCTGATAGCATCTCATTCCATCTATCCAATCTAATCTGATCTCATTCATCCACCCAATCTAATTTGATCTCATCTCATCCATCCAAGCTAATCTGATTTATCCATCATCTCATCTCATCCATCCATCTGATCTAATCTGATCTCATCCATCTGATCTAATCCCATGGATGAGATCAGATCAGAATAGATCAGATGGATGAGATCTGATCTAATCTGATCTCATCCATCTGATCTATTCTGATCTGATCTCATCCATCCATCCATCCAGTCTGATCTCATCCATCCATCCAATCTTTTCTGATAAAATCCCATCCATCCGATCCAGTCAGATCTCATCTCATCCATCCAATTATCAATCTAATCTGATATCATCTCATCCATCCATCTGATCTCATCGCATCCATCCATCTGATCTAATCTGATCTCATCCATCCATCCATCCACACATCCATATTATCTAATCTGATCTCACCTCATCCATCCATATGATATAATCTGTTCTTACCCATCCATCCCTCCAATCCCATCCTATCAATTTATCCATCCATCTAATCTGATCACATCTCATCTCATGTCTTCTCATCCATTCATCTATCCATCCATCTATCCATCCATCCATCTGAAACTGTATTTTCATAATTTAGACAAACAGGCCACAAAATCTCCAAATGCTTCAGTAAGATTTGATTTTTCTGGTAAGTGATTGGATCTTAAATAACACCTAAAGTTTAGGAAACTAGAACTCACTCATGATAATGTCATTCCAAACATCACAATACCAGAAGATTAAAAAGCAAGTTATGTGGGTGAGAGTAACTGTCAAACTAGTTGCATTATGGCATAGAAAGATCAAAATGTTGAAACGAAAGAAGGTCAGAGAATATTTTCATGTGCTTCACATAAATCAAATGAATGACCCATCAAAGGGCAGGTGTTGTGCCGTGATAAGAAAATTCTCTCACACATAGTGTGAAGAATACTTCTTTAATAGAATAAGTGGTTTGTATCAATATTTCAAAGGGACGATAGATCAATCTATAGTCAACCAAGTTAGATTACCTGTATAATGGTATTCTGATACCAGCTGATTTATAATGTGATTCATTCCTAAATTATATGTCTGATGTTTAATTGAAAGTGATGCAGTTGAACCTGTATTCTTTCAACAGGCATAGATAAAGTTTCATCCATCTATGTCATTGAGACAGTAAATCCAAATTCACGAGTCAGCAAAACTAACATGAATATCGAAACCACCCCATTATTGGTTCTACTACAACTAAGAGTAATGGCACTTTTCTGATCCCTTCAAAACTGCACAGTATTAGCAAAGGATGATGTAATTAAGATGTCAGACTGCAATCCAATACAGTAGTGAGAGACCAAGAGCTGACTGTAGAATAGTGGACATTACTGGACTCTCAGGACTTGAAAGCTCTCTACTCATTTCCTGAGTTCACCCCAGTCCTCTGACTTTTCTTTTTAGTGCAGTGTGATTCAGCTATAAGAACAGGCTGGAGAATTCAGGCCACCATGCAGCTGAGCCCAGTTACCAATTACAAGGCAGGAACAGGAAGAAGAAAAAACAGACAAAAGAATGAGGAAAAACAACAAGAATATGATGTCAGAGGGAGATTATTTCAGATTATTAGGTCAGAAGGTCAGATCTAGACTTAGAGCAATTGAACATTTTTATGATGCCATTGCAGTGAATTGAGATGCTTTGGCTGCATAACATCAAGTGAGCAATTCACACCAGACATCCCCAAAATATTACTGAACTGAAATAGTTTCATAAAAAGGAATGGTGCAAAATTCCTCCAGACTAATTAAAGGGAACATTTGGTATTGCATCCAAAGGAAAGGTCAACCAGCAATTGAATCCAAGGGATCTCATACTTTATCCACACTGCACTGTGAATAAAATAAAGACATAAAAAAAACATACTTGTCTGTGTGTTATTTGTTAAAGCAGAATTGTTTTGTCTATTGTTGTAACATAGTAGAAGATCAGATAACATTTTATGACCAATTTATGCAGAAATCCAGGTAAATACAATGGGTTAACATACATTATATCATGTTTAAAATTTTGCAGTGTTATTTTTTTTTAATCCCTGTTCAAAGATCTTTAGTTTATTCACTCATCCAACAACTTTAGCATAATTACATTTTTGGACAGATTGGCAGAAATTGAGCTCAGTGTTAAAACTGTAACAAGATGATGTAATAGACTTAGAAAAGAAAAATAAGGCCATGCTGATTCTCTATCCACAATGATTCAATTCATGGTTCCGTGTAAACTCGTAATTAAATCATTCATCAGTTACAAAAGCAGTCTTGGACAAAGGAGGGCAAACTGTGGCCTACAAAATGCATCAACCTACTGTGTTTTAGACACAACAATGCAAAAAGTGTTTGCTGCACCTATCAGTGAAAGCTCCTGAAGCTTATGACAGCCCCAGGTGTATTAGCACTCCTCGGACAAACACAGATGTTGTTTTGCTGTTTCAGAGAACTGAAGCATGACTTAATGGGCTTCAATGGCTCTAAGGACAGATGCTAACAGTGCACACTTTAAATGGTGAAAACAGTCAGACATGCAGGTGTTTGCCTTACCATGACTCAAAATGTGCAAAATGGACAATTGAACTTGTATTTTGAGGCAATTATAAAAATCAGTTTAAGTAGATCAACAATGGTGCACCTGTATTTAGCATACAGATGTGCTTTTGATCACCAACACATCAGAATTACAATGTGTGCACAAAGTGAGGTTCACAAAAACATGTTTTTTTGTCACAAAAAAATGTATGTCTGAATCTGGTGTGAAAGAACTTGACTGCACAATGCCTCAATCCTATTGAAAATCTTTGGAATTAATTGGAATGCAGACTGCAAGCCATGTTCCAACCCCCCAAATCAGTGCCTGACGTCAATTATGCTCTTGTCTGAATAGGAGGAAATCTCCACAGCCATGTTCCAGCAAATAGTGTAAAGCCTTCCTAGAAGAGTCAGACCTGTTAGGGAGGATGTACAGTAATTAGGGCTGGGTATCTAGTTCGATACATTTTAGGCACCGACCGAATTACCTCTAAACAATTGAGTATTAAAAAAAGTCTTGTCGTTCGGTACCAAATTTCGATGCCAAAAATTTGTGATAAGCATGTAGCATGCTAGATGTGCCCAAATCTAAACGTGCCGGTGATTGGCTGTGTTTAGGCAAGGAAAAACGTTAGTTATACATGTAACTGTGGTTCTGTGAATTCCGGATGCCTGCCAGAGGCTGTATAAACACTACTGGATTATCGCAGCGCCAGCCAGATAGGTCGAGAGAATATACCAACAAAGTCACATAGTTACGTATGCTAAGCCCTGGGGGTTATAAACCACAGCCTCTCAGCACTCTGCCTCGGAACTCTGGCGGTCATCCGGAATTCACAGAACCACAGTTAAATGTGTAACTAACGTTCTGTTTCATTCCTACTGACCGCCAGAGGCAGTATAAACACTACTGGATGACCCATACCAACATAGTCATGAGGAATGCCATTGACCTGTTGAAAAATTAAGGCCGCTCACGGCATGATGAGCAGCAACATTGACCTAATAAAACCTGGCAAACGTGCATGGGGAAGCCCAGGTAGCAGCAGTGCAGATGTCCAAAGGAATGCAAGCATGAGTGGCAAATCCCACACGGGAAAGTGAGGATTCCGAGCAGGCTTAAGACGGTGTGCACAATTCAGAAAACTGCAGACAAGACTGTGAGATCCAAGAGAAGATCCACCAATTGGAACATGATATGCAGAAATCGCAGCGACATACACTTTCAACGTGGAAGCCGCTTTGCCCTCCTCCAGTAAATGTTGAAGATGCTCGGAATGTCACACGTTACAGGATCGAGCCCTTGCTTCTCACACCATGCAGAAAAAAGCCTCCAACGGGCAGCATAGATCTGTCATGTGGAAGAAGCCCTAGCATTGGAGATTGTGTGAATAACCGCAGGATTACAATGTTCCAGAGAAGGATTTAACCCAATGGCCAGACCCAAAGCTGCAGGCGAGCTGGATCCAGGTGCCAGACGCTGGCCTCCAGCTGGGAGAGGAGGTTCTTCCTGGAGGAAGCTTCCATGGATTGCCTGACAGAAGTCTTAGCAACAAAGGAAACCATGGTCTGGCTGGTCATCGCGGTGCCACGAATAGCACTCTGTACTTGCACAGGGAGATCCTGTGTAACGCCTCCCATAACAGAGGGATACGTGGGAACGCATATAGTAGGCAGTTCGGCCATTCGTGAGACAGCGCATCCTGGCCCAAGGGGCTGGACACTTCTGTTCTTGCAAACCATAGACGACAGTGAGTGGTCATCTCCGAAGCAAAAAGATCCACCTCTTCTCTTCCAAATTGTAGCCAGATCTCCTGCACAACATCTGGATGAAGTCTCCATTCTCCTGGATGTACCCGATCCCTGGAAAGAGCATCCGCTGTCTGGTTGCATGCTCCTGAAATATGAGCTGCCCTCAGTGAAGCGAGTCGCGGCTGGCACCATGTCAGGATCTCGTGCGTAAGCTGTAGAGACCTGTGGGATTTCGTGCCGCCCTGGTGGATTAGGTGGAACACTGTTGAGGTATTGTTGGACCGAACGAGAACATGGCGGCCTGCCAGGACTGGCATGAAATACTTTAAAGTCATGAACACTGCACGTAGTTCCAGAAGGTTGATATGTTCTGTGGTCTGGGTCGGTGTCCAGCGCCCGCAAATTCCCCTCTGGTTCCATGTTGCCCCCCACCCTGTGAGGGAAGCATTGGTCGTTACCATCTCCCATAGAGAGGGAACAACACCCAGGGGCACTGCTGTCTTCAACAACTCCACCTGCCTCCACCACCTCAACGCCCGTAAGCAACGGTGAAAAATTACAATCAGTCGATGGCGATGTCTGGTGGGATCTAGTTGCAAACTGTTGTTCCACAACTGAAGTGGTCTGAGGTGGAGTAAACCCAGGGGAATCACCACTGTAGCAGCAGTTAACATCCCTATTAGTCATAGGACTACCTGGTACTGTAATGACACACCCAGGTGAAAGCGAGCCAAGAGTTGTAGAATGTTCGTCACACGTTCTTGAGACAGGGAGGCAGACATTAGGCAGGAATTCAGGGTTATTCCTATGAACGTAGTGGTCTGTGTTGGATTCAGACAGCTCTTTTTCTCGTTCACAGAAAAACCCAACTTCTGCACATGTCTCAAAAGCAGTCTGGAGTCTTGCACAATCTGCGGTTTTGTGGGGGCAGAAAGAAGTCAGTCCAGATAAGGCATAATACGCATACCTCTCATCCAAAGAGGAGACAGAGCTGCACTAACACACCTTGTGAAGACACAAGGAGCAAGGGAAAGACCGAAAAGGTAGAAACTTTCTGTGATTAACAGCAATTGGGATGTGAAAGTATGCATCTTTCAGGTCGACACTTGACCGAAGTGCCACAGACCGAAGAACGTCGGCTGTGCGCAGCATTCGAAAAGGAAGGACCTTCAGGAACAAATTCAGATGCCTCAAATCGAGAATTGGGCGGAACCCACCGTCCTTCTTCGGAACAAGAAAATATGTTGAATAGAACCCCTCTTCCTGAATGAGGGGATGAACTTTTTCTATGGCTCCCTTCTGTAACAGTGAACGAATTTCCAGAGAGAGGGCAATTGAACAACCTGCATTTTTGGCAACCGTAGGAACGATTCTTGAAAATCTGGGAGGCCGGCCTGAGTGTCTCAGACTTTATGTGTGACTTGTAGTGGTCGCAGGGGGGGCGCTGACGGGGTCCTCCTGGCAAATGTCGATGAGGTGGCCGAAACACTCTAGCATTCTCAGTAGCCCGAGGCCTTTGAGGGGGCTGTGACTAAGGTGTAGCGTGCTGGCGGAAATATTGCTCCGGTGTGGCATAGCAATGTCGGGTCTGAACTACTGGCATCCTAAAGGTAGGGTTGCGCTGTACCTGCGTCAGTTGACGAGTGGCCTCAGAAAGCTTTACCCTCTTTTCCAACAGTTCCGGAACATTAGAACGAAAAAGATGCCCGGGAACAAATGGAAGATCTCTCAAGGTTTTCTTGCAGTCCTCAAGTAGCCGTGCTTGGGCAAGCCACACTTGGCAGCGGGCTGCCAGAAGCGTGGCTGCAAGACTACCCAGCTCACGGGTTACATGGCCCATTGCCAAAAGAGCCGTTTGCAGAATCTGTGAAATTGAGGGATCAACATTTGCTGGTTCTAGCGTACTGGTAGCAACAAGTAGTAACTGACAGATTGTGTTTTCTGCACGAGTTATGTAAGCAACAGACTCATATGCCTTTTTTAGTAATGAATCTGTGCGACCACATTGCACACTGGGACATCGCACATTCCCTCGTAGAGTCTGATCAGGAGACACCACCAAAGCTGCAACAGGCTGCTCTATTTCTGGAGCACGACTCACCCCGATGGAATCTGCTTCAGCCATAGATACTAACAAAATCTTTACATGGTGGCATGGCAAAAGAAGTCGCAGCTGTGGCCTGCCTGAAAAATGTATTGGTTTGGGCACATTGGACAGGTGACTCATCAAGTCCTAGACGAGCAAGAGCCATTCGAAGCACAGCCAAAGTATCATCAGAAGAGGGCTGGGCCTGTCCAGATGACTGAACTGAACCCCCACTCGACCCCTCCGTTGCTGGAAAACCAGCGAAAACATCCTGAGGTGATGGTTGTGCCGCAACATCCACAGCATTCCCATGATCATGAAAAAAAAGAATCAGAAGCAATCGTAGAAAGCACATCCAAGTCAGAATGATGTGAAAAACAAGGGGAATCAAGCGACTCTTCCCCAGTTCCACGATTCAGAACATTCTCATCCTCCTGTGTCATCTTCACAGGTGTAGCAGATGTGACAAGCTGAAGCGAGTGAAGCAGGCATTGAAGAAAGTACAGAAACCGTCTTAGAGAGTGAATTTTCCTCCACACACTCATCACTTCATCACTTCATCACTTCGCGATGTGGCCCTCCTCTTAGATGGGAGGGGAGCGCCGGCTGCCGCAGATGCCCTGCGCTTCTGATTGCAAGAAGGGACTAAATCCAACTGCCCGAGTTTCACCATTGAGGTCTAACTCAGCAAGACAGAGCTGCCGTTCCGACATAGGTAAAGACTGCAGTGCAGACACGGGTCCGTGAGAGCCTCTCTCAGATGTTGAACACCCAAACACGACGGGCAGATGTTATGACCATCGTCCGGAGGAGATTATTAGGGCACAGCTTACAAGTCAGTGGAAAACCAGTGGCAATCGAGCTGTGAGCCATAGTTACACACTAATAACACCTTCGGATAGAACCGTAAGGTTTAATTCAAGCAGAATGATCGTAACAAAGCAGAATACAGGAAAATAATAATTATATAATTCCTGCGGGTGAACAGACAGGTAATGTCAAGAATATCTCACGAAAAAGATAAATAAATATCTAAAATGGCCAATGGATTGACCCAAGGGGCACAGAGTATCACATAAGTTCGAGAAAAAAAGTTCAGAACAACTGAATGAATGATGAAAATGTCAACGGGAGACCGTTAACTTTTAGCGCGGAAAACACCAGCCACCGGATAGCACCGAGAGGCACAGAGTGTTACTGACGAAAAGGAGTGAAACTCGCCAAAATGCAGCTAAAAACACTTAAAATCAGTTGAAGTGGCTCAAACATGAGGCTGTAGTGTGTCCCAACCCCATAGATGTAAAAGATGCAGGAAAATATCAAAAGTGTGGCTACATTTCACCAGGCTTGATGCCAACAGTGCTCAATGCAATATTTGCGACAAGATAATTGCTGCCAAGACCAGCAACAGGACAAATCTGATGAAGCACTTGACAGTGCACAGAATAAACTTAAGAGCAGAAAGTTGCTCTGACTTCGACTGCAAGAAGATCGAGCCGGTGCAGTCATTCTCTCAGCGTCCTCCTGCCACAGAGCTTCCTTCAAAATGCCCACCACAAGAGTCATACAATGTCGATGTTTTGTCAGACAACACGAACAGCCAATGATAATGAGAATAGCGCTGTGCTGAACCAATCATGTGGCTGGTATAGAGTTACAGCCACGTTAAGCTAGGTTGACACACACAGCACAGAGCGTAGGAGAAGCAGCCGGCAGCAGCACACGTGCTTATGTTTTGGCTGCAGTGCACATCAGTATGCTAGGAATGGAAGGGAGATGTGTGAGAAAATGGCAGAAAGTGTTAACAGGAGCGACAGTGTCCCTGAAGAAGACACTCCAATGGACACAGCTCATGGCTCAAAAGATGAGGACATTGCTGAAAAGAAGGGTCTGAGGAGTTCGGTAGTGTGGAGATATTTTGGCTATTTAAAGTCCGACAAGAAGCAGAGTAGCGTGCACTGCAAACTGTGTTGACAGCATGTTCACACAAAGTCGGGTAATACCACTAATCTTTTTTATCATCTTAAGCAGTGCCATCCTTTAGAGCACACACAATGCAAGACTTTACAGTCCCAGACCCAAGCAAGTGCTGATGACCCCCCAAAACAACCAGTGTGATACCTGCGCAACAACAGACCATTGTCTCCTCTTTCTCCAGCGTCATCCTTATGACAAAATAAACGGAGAGACACAGTGATATCACAAACGCTATAGCCTACTTTACAATTGGTATCGAAAAAGTATCGTTTAGGAACCAGTATCGAATATCTATATTTAGATATCGATACCGACATCGACATTTTTTTATGATACCCAGCCCTAACAGTAATATTTACCAAAATAGTATTAGCTCTTCCATGTATCTCTCAGGCTGACATCTGTGCAATTTTGTTT
This sequence comes from Xyrauchen texanus, assembly GCF_025860055.1. Taxonomy (NCBI): domain Eukaryota; kingdom Metazoa; phylum Chordata; class Actinopteri; order Cypriniformes; family Catostomidae; genus Xyrauchen; species Xyrauchen texanus. Next base: position 34,849,445 of record NC_068284.1, on the reverse strand, counting down.
TCCAAGATTCTACTTCTTTTTGTTTTGACTGCTTCTACTTTTATTATAATTACAGACAAACATCAAAAACATTTTGTCCTTTGGCCTAAAATAGAGCAATTGAAATACAATCATGTCAAACATTGAACACACAGATTCTACAAATAGATGTCAATGACAGAGCAGGACATCATGGGCAGGTCAGAAGTATACATGTACACTTGAAAGCAGAGAGATGACACGAGTCAGAACCTTTGACACAAATCCATTAATTGAATCCATTTATGTGACTGGGTTACACATACTCTCTGTAATGGGACTCTCCGTGCCTCATGCATCATGACTGTCAATGTGGCATGATATGATGTCAATATAATCCAAATGTAAATGATGCTTCTCTTGGATTATTAACAAAAAATCAATTATCAAGGCTGCAAGTACGTTGTGGATTTGATCCAGATTGGGAGAGTTGCTGGTAATTAAACCATTGTGCCATTAAGTTAGTTAACCCTAGATAATTCTAAAACTAATTATGGAGTTCAATTATTCAGTGTTTCTATTGCCTCTTTATTGTATATGTTTCATTTTAAGTGGTGTGTTCTATAATATGCAATAAAATCAATGAACATTGCTATTGAGACTGTTAAAACTGGAATCAATAGAATTAAGGGTGCAATATTGTCAGGTCATTGAATACTGATTTGGCTTAATTTGGAAAATGTTCTTATTTACTGATTATTATATATTCAAAATAGGCTAACATTAAAACTAGTAAAAACTAGTTTATAAATTAACATTAACCTATTGATTTTACTTGTGCATATTGATTTTAAATGAGGACATTCTTCTTGTTTGATGGAAAGTACAATGACATTATATGATGACAAAGGTGAATTTGTACTCTCACAAAATTCCCTAAGTCAGTTGACCACTTTCCTTTCCTTATTATCATGAGAGAGATGACCTTTTAGACATTCAGATGATTATATTCCCTTTCAGATGAAATAAAGCACACAAATTCACCACAAGAAATGTCCCTATTTCCTTATAATTATTCCCCCTCTCCATTCCATTCAATAAGTATCTGTAAAAATACTAGATCATGTGATGTTGGGTGAAACATTGGGACAGTGTTGGTACTATTTTTCAAACATGTCTGACAAGAATGTCCCTTTAAAGGAATGTTCTGGGTTCAGTATAAGTTAAGCTCAATTGGCAGCATTTGTGGCATAATGTTGATTACCACAAAAATGTATTTAGACTTGTCCCTCCTTTTCTTTAAAAAGAAAAAAGAAAAAATCTTGATTTCAGTGAGGCACTTGTAATGGAATTGAATGGGGCCAAATTTTGGAGGGTTAAAACACAGAAATGTGAAGCTTATAATTTTATAAAAACATTTGCATAAATTCTGTTAAAACTTATGTATTACTTGAGCTGTAAAAAATCTTAAATGATAATTTTTACAGTCATTTTAGGGTTTTTTGACATCACATCTTCATGGTAACAAAGTTGTAAAATTGGCTATAACTTTATACAGTAAAGGTTAGTAAGTGATTGTATCACACTAATGTCATTTTTACATGCATATCCTTTGTCTTGTGGCAATAATTTTGAAACAGTGAGTAATTTAACATTCAAAAATTGTTCCCATTCACTTCCATTGTAAGTTCCTACATGAAGCCAATATTTCTGCTTGGAGGGACAAGTCAAAATACTTTTTTGTGGTCATTAATATTGTGCCACAAATACTGTCAATTGAGCTCAACTTGTATTGAACCCCGAACATTCCTTTAAAAGGGTTTTTCAATTTATTTTATATTTTTTGTATGTTTAAAGGGATAGGTCACCCAAAATGTTTTATTATCTCATCATTTACTCACCCTGAAGTCATCCCAGATGTGAATGACTATCATTCTTCTGCTGAACACAAATGAAGATTTTAGAAGAAAATCTCAGCTCTGTAAATCCATACAATGCAAGTGAATGGTGGCCAGAAATTTGAAGGTCCAAAAAGCATATAACAGTAGCATAAAAGTAATCCATAATGCTCCAGTGGTGATGTCCAATATCTTCAGAAGCAGTATGATAGGTGTGTGTAAGAAACAGATCAATATTTAAGTCTTGCCTTTAAATATTTTTGGGCCTTCAAATTTCTGTCCACCATTCACTTGCATTGTATGGACCTACAGAGCTGAAATATTCTTCTAAAAACCTTTTTGTGTGTGTGTGTGTGTGTGTGTGTGTGTGTGTGTGTGTGTGTGTGTGTGTGTGTGTGTGTGTGTGTGTGTGTGTGTGTGTGTTCAGCAGAAGAAAGTCAGTCAAACACATCTGTGATGGCATTAAGCTTAGTTAAATTATAAGATTTTTGTTTTCTTTGAACTATCCCTTTAATGATCCAACTTATTTCCATACTTTGTATACATAAACAATCTTGGCTGATAATGGAGCTTATTAGAAGACTCAACCAATAGATATTCATTTCCAATTTGATAATTGCATTCCACCACTGACATATTGCTTAGTTTTCTGTTGTTATTTTTCTTTTAACCATCTTTCCAAGAAACATATATCAAATATTATATTTAAATTAACAGACAATACTTAAATGTAACAAGGACAATGCATTGTTCCTATTTTGCCAGACTGACACCAGAGACAAAGATTATCATCGCTTCCGTTTATATAAAATAAACAAGAGTGACATCTTGTGGCCATTGAAAACACAACCGTGGAAAGTTTTTCACAATAGATATCTTTTCACCAAAACAGATGTAAATAATGAAGAATGTAGCAGCTGGCGGAACTGCAGTGGATACAGCACCTTAAAAATGTGATTTGAATGCTTTACCGTCACCCCAAGATGTGTGAATATGTAAGTTGTTTGAGATACAAGTGATATAAGTGTTAAACTGTTAACGCAATAAAGCTAGCGGCAACACGTCATGTGCGCTTGAAACGTCACTTCCGTCAGCTGTTCTAAGCCAAACGTTTCCATGTAGCAAAAAGCCGTTAAATGTTCCATTTGAGACGATACTACACTTTGAAATTTCATTCACTACATGACTGAGTGCATAATATATTTGTGTATAGTGTGTCGTTTAAGACAGCTTTTATTTGTGTGTGCTTTAATTGGCGAGCTAGAGGGAATTAAGAGTTTGCTGGGAAGAATGAGTGCCTTAAATAATAAGCAATCGCCGACTATTTTCTGTGAAAAAGATGAGGTGGGCAAAAATGCGCTGTTAACTGCGTGTATTTGAGGACGAAGCAGGATCTTGCGCGAGCTCGTGAATTGCGGAACTGACGTCAGTGAATTCACCGTGCGGGGTATTTACTTTTTGGATACCTGAAGCTCTGTTTAATATGTCTATTATGTGCAATGCATTAATACAAGTTGTTTGAAAATGTATTGTTACATAGGATAGTAAAACAGTGTGGAAATATGTGTGCAACTTAGGTTTATAGGAATAGTTCACCCAAAAATGAAAATTCTCTCATTATTCACTTAACCTGATGTCATCCAGATGTATACGACTGTTCTTCTTAAGCAGAACACAAATTAAGATTTTTTTTGAAGCTAGAGCTCTGTCAGGTCCTTATAATGGAACTGCATGGGTGCCAGCAGTTTGGCGGTCCAAACGTCATATTTGTTCTGTCATGTGGGGTCAGCTGGAAACTTTGAAAATGTTGGTTGAGCTCATCGCTAATTTACAAGCTAATTTTGGAGATAGGCCAGTTGACGTGGCCCGACGTTATGACAAAAGGGACTGTGCCGTGTGCAGAATACCTTGCATGCGTTGGTGAGAAAGTGAAACACGTGAGCATATCTGCTCCAGTCAAATCATATTATAATTAAAGCAAGTGATTTCCCCAACAGAGGCTAAACAATGTCTGCAAGCATTAATAACTGAAGTTAGAGACACTATAGCTGATCCAGAGAATGTTCAAGGAAAGCTCAGTAAGGAGGATAAGGTAGTTCATTGTACATTTTATATTATCCATATGTTTACATGCTATTGTCCCCAGTGAAATGGTTTAAGCTTGTGCAAATATTATAGCGAAGCAAAAAGTAAAGTTTGTGTACTCATTGTGTGTCTGTTGGTTTTTAGAACATAAACACTTGTTCAACAAAATCAGACAAAAATCCAACAATTCAAGACTTCTTTGAACAGAAGAAACACCTTGATGATATACACTCACCTAAAGGATTATTAGGAACACCTGTTCAATTTCTCATTAATGCAATTATCTAATCAACCAATCACATGGCAGTTGCTTCAATGCATTTAGGGGTGTGGTCCTGGTCAAGACAATCTCCTGAACTCTAAACTGAATGTCAGAATGGGAAAGAAAGGTGATTTAAGCAATTTTGAGCGTGGCATGGTTGTTGGTGCCAGACGGGCCGGTCTAAGAATTTCACAATCTGCTCAGTTACTGGGATTTTCACGCACAACCATATCTAGGGTTTACAAAGAATGGTGTGAAAAGGGAAAAACATCCAGTATGCGGCAGTCCTGTGGGCGAAAATGCCTTGTTGATGCTAGAGGTCAGAGGAGAATGGGCCGACTGATTCAAGCTGATAGAAGAGCAACTTTGCCTGAAATAACCCCTTGTTACAACCGAGGTATGCAGCAAAGCATTTGTGAAGCCACAACACGCACAACCTTGAGGCGGAAGGGCTACAACAGCAGAAGACCCCACCGGGTACCACTCATCTCCACTACAAATAGGAAAAAGAGGCTACAAGTTGCAAGAGCTCACCAAAATTGGACAGTTGAAGACTGGAAAAATGTTGCCTGGTCTGATGAGTCTCGATTTCTGTTGAGACATTCAGATGGTACAGTCAGAATTTGGCGTAAACAGAATGAGAACATGGATCCATCATGCCTTGTTACCACTGTGCAGGCTGGTGGTGGTGGTGGTGGTGGTGGTGTAATGGTGTGGGGGATGTTTTCTTGGCACACTTTAGGCCCCTTAGTGCCAATTGGGCATCGTTTAAATGCCACGGCCTACCTGAGCATTGTTTCTGACCATGTCCATCCCTTTATGGCCACCATGTACCCATCCTCTGATGGCTACTTCCAGCAGGATAATGCACCATGTCACAAAGCTCGAATCATTTAAAATTGGTTTCTTGAACATGACAATGAGTTCACTGTACTAAAATGGCCCCCACAGTCACCAGATCTCAACCCAATAGAGCATCTTTGAGATGTGGTGGAACGGGAGCTTCGTGCCCTGGATGTGCATCCCACAAATCTCACATCAACTCTCCTATCAATATGGGCCAACATTTCTAAAGGATGCTTTCAGCACCTTGTTGAATCAATGCCACGTAGAATTAAGGCAGTTCTGAAGGCGAAAGGGGGTCAAACACAGTATCAGTATGGTGTTCCTAATAATCCTTTAGGTGAGTGTATTTGCACCTATTCTGGTTAAATTTAGCACACAGTGTGAGAATTATAGCTGATTTATACGAAAGCAAACTTTTTAGGCTTTATTCATTTTTCAAAAAAGCAGCTGTTTAGAGAAAATAGAACTTACACTTTTTTTTATTTCAAAATAGTAGACCTACATCTCGGTACAATGTGTTTTTTTTTTTTTTTTTTTTTTTATCTAGATATTTCAATTATCTGTTGTCTTTTATGTTTATTCCTTGAAACGGCAACCAATCAGTTTTTTCTTCTATTCACAGCTGAAGCCAGGACAAAGTCAAGAAAGGATTAGCACTAGTTACACACACACAAACAAATGCACAAAAGTGTAACACAAATAATACATTATATTACATAAACTTTTAGAAATTCTGATGATTCTTTTACCTTTTACAGATAGTTACCAAAACTGTTTAGTTTTTTAGTTTAACATAAGATTTCCACCTGTACAATTAAGTGTTTAGTATTATATTCTCTCACTATCATGTCCATCCATCCATCCATCCATCGTCAACCGCTTATCCTGTGTACAGGGTCGCGGCACTATCATGTCATTTGTGGTAAATCTAATTTTAACACTGATAGCAGAGGTTTTTTTTGTGTGTCCCTTGATTTATTGTCCACCCTGTTATGTCCTGTTATGACCTTTAATTGAAGATATATGTTATGAAATTACTTAACAGTCTGGAGATGTCCAGACATGTCCAGAGTTGCACTTTAATTCATTGTCACTGTATACCTGGCTGCTACCTCAATGACTGCTATGTCCATAGAACACTATTTCATAATATTACATTTAGAATTTTAGAAAGTGTCATCTTTTTGCACTACTCAATTACAAATGTGTACTGGTCGGCGCTGCACTGTCTCTTATGGTGCCTATTGTCCTGTTTCTTTTAGTAATTTATTGTACTGTCCCGTAATTTTTACACACGTTTGCATGTGCACTTTATGTAGAAATGCTGTTTAGTCTGTGTAGTCTCATGTGGTTCTGTGATTGTCCTATGTTGTTTTTATGTAGCACCATGGTCCTGGAGGAATGTTGTCTTGTTTCGCTGTGTACTGTATATGGTTGAACGACAATAAAAACCACTTGACTTGAGATGACATCAGTCATTCAACAAATTTATTTTGCGTTATTATGAAGTCTGTAACTCTTTTGTTTTGTGTTTGTATATGTTAGTCATATATTACATGTCAACTTGTTATGGGAAGATATTGGGAAAATTCATATTTGTTTTAAATATCAATATATTTGTGACGATACGAGATAAAATCATCAGTACAAATATGTTTACTAGATATCATTTTGTCCACACTGACCCTTGTCCATTTAACAGGATGGACATCTGATTTGTCCACAAGACATAATGCATGTTAACATGATTTTAGTGTGATAAAATAATTTACTAACCCTTTAACAAACTGTAAAAATTACGATTTAAACACATTTACAGCTTAAATAATACATGAGTTTTTGTAGAATAATTGATGTAAGTGCTTTTATAAAATTATAAGCTTCAAATTTCTGCCTTTTAAATCCTCCAAAAATTGGCCCCATTCACTTTCATTTTAAGTGCCTCTAATTTGATTTTATTTATTTTATGTGGTAATTGTATTTAACCCGGGATATTCCTTTAATAAAAAGGAGCCTAGTAATAAGTTGAATACAATTATTATTTTATATTGTGTTTGTTTACATTGTGTCAGTTCTTTATACGCTTGATGGACTCTAGAGGGAGACAAACGGCTTCTTTTCGTATTTTTCCTTAAAATAAATAATATTTTTGCAATTGATGATGAGCCATGAACAAGAAAATATGTTCTTCGAGGACCAAATGTAATTCCTATTCATATATATATATATATATATATATATATATATATATATATATATATATATATATATATATATATATAGTAGTAGCAGTAGTAGTAGTAGTATTTTAAAGAAATAATTATGGCTGTGTCTCGTTTCGAAGGCTGCATGCTAGGTAGAACGCGTCCTTTGAAGGCTGCAGTATACCGAGTGTGTTCCTTTAACAAGTCTCGTTTAAACGAGACGGCCTTCGTAGGACAAACGGAAACGGAACGTAACATGGTTGCTATGACAGCACGTCACTCTTTAACAAGCGCGAAGGGAATGTATGAGGTACATTTTAGGAGAGTAATAATGATGTAAAGAGAAAAGAAAATAGATTTTACAGTTGTACTTTTAGTCTAATACTTTATTTTAATTATATCTTAATATAATTATACATATTCTATACTCTGCACCCATCTACTGAGGTACATTTTCCCAAATTGTACGATTTGAGAATTAACATTCCTTGCGTTTGAACATTATATTTACGGGCAAATAGGCGTAATTTTCTTTTTTAGAAATGTCCGTTGAAGCAAAGAATTATGGGTTGTGGGTGCCCACGAAGGATACACTTCATGTATACTCCGAATTCCCGTGAAATAAGGTCGATTTCGAAGGCTGCATTCGAGTGTCCTACTCGCTTTTCTGAAACGAGACAGTCTAGATGACGTATGCGGCCGACAAATGCAACCTCCGGAGGACACATCCTTCCAAACGAGACACATGTCATTTATTTTTGCTCAAAGTTAACCAGCAAACGTCTCAGAGGCTCGATAATCAGTCCACATCTGTTACGCGCTCAGTTTACGTCTATGCTGTCCAAGTCTCAATTCGTCCCCATTCGCGTTCAACAAACATATCATGTATTCCTAAACTTTTATGAGAGAGAAACCTGATGTGTAAAAGCAGCATAAAAGGTGAATCTGACTGTTTAAAACAAGTAGTTTAAAACATACGTGTGCGTTAATCGATTCTCTCTGTCATCCTCTAGTTTTCCCTGAATCCCAGCGCATAGGCTGGCAATGGCATGTGATTGAAGTGGAAAAGCGGTCTGGATTTTGAAGTGTGAAAAGGGCTGTCTGTCCTCACCGCAGTATAGGGAGGGAGTCCCAAACAACGAATCACACTTTAAGTGGAAGACAGAACAATAAACAGATACATGCAGCTATTTTAGTTACAATTTTCCAAATAGCCACAAGGACAATGCTGTAAACTCAAGCTGTCGATTTAGGAATAGGAAAGCTGACGACTGGATTCATTCAATTATTGCTGCTGTTGCCACGACCTGACTCATGGACACAGGCAAGCCAAAGCGACAACAATCCGTCCGTATATAACTTCAAGTGCTGCTGCCGGTCGTCTATTTGAACTTTTGGCTGCTGGTTCATTTTAAGAGAACTAGTGTGATCTAACATTTAGCATTTTTCGTCAATTCGTCGCTTTGATAAAATAACTTTTAGGATTTTAAAGTGTGTTTAAATACTCTACCAAACACTTGTTTATTACTTTTTTATATGACCGACTATGGTATTACTTTTATTGCCGAATATGTTGCTTAAATGTCCAGCAATGTAAACCGAGGTTAAGATCGCTAGTGTGTATCTTTTACTCTGATTGTAAAACAAAGAAAGGATGGGAAACTCCTAATGCAGAGTTTGTACATTGTCGTACTGCTGTCGATATCGTTGATTCGGATACATAACAACTGTTAGAGGTGTGCTTTTAAACTTAATAGCAGTAAATCTGCACACGCGAACGGAAAACATCGTCAAAAGCAACGTGGAAATCTGCTGGACTGGCGTCTTTATCTTGACATTACTGTGGACGTAAATCGAGCATGGAAACGGATTTAATGTCCGGTGGCGACGTGGACACGGTTGAGGGTGGCATGATTTCCTTAGACCCTGTGATCGATGGGATTTTGATGGACTCGTTTTGCCAACAACAAGGATGGGTTCGGGTGTACGGTAAGTGATATTCTCTGGCTCGCAATTCAGTTCCTTGAGCCATGTTCGGGAAATTCTCGCGAAACCTGTCAGTTAAGATATTCTGGTCGTATTTTACTTCAAAACCAAAATAAACAAATAATACATTACATTTTGCACATACAAAACGAAGCCTATTTTTAATCGCAATATTTTCATCAACGTTAGGGTACCTTAAAAGGGTAGTTTACAAAAAATGAAAATTCTCTAATCATTTACTCACCCTCATGCCATCCCAGATGTGTATTACTTTCTTTTGCTTAACACAAACGAATATTTTTAGAACAATATCTCTGGTCTGTTGGTCCTCACAATGCAAGTTAATGGTGACCAGACCTTTTGAAGCTCCAAAAAAAAATCACATATAGGCAGCATAAAAGTAATCCATATCACTCAAGTGGGATATGATAGGTGTGGGTGAGAAACCAATCAATATTTATGTCCTTTTTTACTATAATTCTCTACTTTCACTTTCAAATTGTGAAAGTGGAGATTTATAGTATAAAATGAATTAAATATGGATTTTGTTTTTATGACCAGAAGTGATTACATCGCATCTGAAGATATGGACTTATCCACTGTAGTCATATGTATTACTTTTATGCTGCCTATGTGATTTATGGAGCTTCAAAGTTTTCTTCACCATTAACTTGCATTGTGAGGAGCAACAGAGCTGAGATATTGTTCTAAAATATTTAGGTTCAGCAGAAGAAAGTTATACACATGGGATGGCATAAAAGTGAGTAAATGATGAGAGAATTAAAATTTTGGATTGAACTATGTTTTTTTCTGGTCACAAAGTTTCTTAAGGATACTATCCTTTAACTTATTGGACATTTATTAAAAATTTGATTTAGTTACCTTGAACAAACCTGAAAATAATTTTTTCTCCAAATAAATATTATAATTTCAGGGATTCTCATTAGCTACATAAATTGCAACATTTAAAAAAATATTAAATATTAAATTGCTTCAATTAAACTAGTTTTATATTTTGCAGTGTATAGTGACAAACAGGAAAGTACTGTAGTAGTTTTTGTTTTCCTGTAAATACATGTTACAGTGTAAGAAATCTAATGGAATGCTTCATTTTCCATATACAAAATATAATTTCATATAAATTTTTTATTGGGGTTAAATATGACCAGGATATTTCTTGACAGGTTTAGTGAGAATCATCCATTCTCTTCGATATACCGGCGACCTGTTTGTTTTCTACCTGTATGTGGCCCATTCTAGACCCAACACTTCGAATGATACTCGATCAGGTCCAATGTCTTGATACTCTTAATAAAGAAGGATTTGGGAGAGGTTACTATTTATTTATTTATTTTTTTTTTTACTATTTTATTTAAAACTATTTAGTGGACATAAACAAACAGACGTTGTGCCTGTTAGTACAGATAGACTTTTCATTGTTTCAGCTATACTTTAGTGCCTACTGATTCCTTTAGTATGATTGTAGTATAGTTTGTAAAGAAACAATGACATGAGTAAATGATGTTCAAATGTTTGTATTATGTGTTGTGGTTAAGGGAAGGGCCCTATAGGAAATCCTGGTCACATAATGAGTTTGGATGTTGATCTGGTTGGGAATGGTCATGTAGAGTAAATGTAATGGGAGACAGGGAGTATAGGTGAATAGGCAAAGTATTTATCACATTCTTGACAAACATGAAAATGCAGCCTTGGTGCATCACAGCTTCAGGTGGTGCATTAATAAGGGTTGTACGTGTGTCCTTGCTCATGGACAATTTTTGTTCTGATATTAAAAAAAATGAGCAATAATAAGCCATGGCTAGTGATTGTGTTGCTAGTGCCAGTGAGTGTGTTGTTAAATGAAGGCACAGTGAAGCTACTATAAGGCTGTATAGAACCTATAGACATGTTGCCAAGTGCTGTTGTCATGGCAGTCCGTTGTCTTCTTATTTAAGGATGTAAGTTGAAACCAGGGACTTCACATAAAAGACAGGAACAAATACAGTTCCAGATCCAGTTCTGTCTACATACTGCTGATGACTCTTAACTCTAACAACTCTTATACTTCAAGTCATTTTGGATGGAATCATCTACCAATGTGATAATTCCTTATTGTTTAGGCCTTTACTGGGAAAAAGCTAAAATCTAGATACAGTGTGGTAATGGTTAGAGAATTCACACATTCTCTTGCTGTACAAGTTCTGTCCAACACCCTATGACATAATTTGATGTTTATTTTGGTATTTGTATTTAACTCCGTCCCACTGGTGTAAGCTCAAACTTAGTGCTCTAATGGTGAGACATGAGTCATGCTGTCAAGCCAGAGAGCAGTCAGACCTCTTCCCCTCCTCTCACATTAAGAATGGCCTGAGCATTAAATGAACACGGCATCTACATGCCTGTCATGTTAAACATCACTTTCTCAGATACGAAAGGAAGTGAATCATGGTGATGTTTTAAAATTATTAGCAGTCCAGGGGCTTTCTTTTTTGCGTTATTCATTCAGTGTCATGTTCTTTCTGGGAAGTTGTTTTCCATTTATAGATTTGTTTTTATATCTGGGGAAACCAATAAAATTACTGTTCTATTTTAGTTCATGTTCTGAGGTTAGATCCTCCTTCAGGCTTAAATCAAAGGCCATTTATACCTTAAGTAACAACAGGGTTTCATGGAATCACCTGAAGCCAGCTTCACACTAGCAGATGTTTCCAATGCTTTTCTGGTGTAACCTTCATTTACATAAATGCCGACAAGTAGGAGTGAGACATTAGTGTTTGTGAGTGGGAAGTCGTTAATCCCTTGACCGACAAGATTCCCTGCTGAGTTAATGACCATATATATATTCATTCGCTTAAAAAAAAGTGCAGATGCATTCTGAAATGTCATGTAAACAATAATGCTTATTTCCTTATTGTGCTTAAGGGATTAAGAGAAAGCGGGTTTGCGTTTATGCGATTGTGCATTGGGGGAATCCCGGAGTTGTACATAAGAGGAAAATCCCACTATTGCAGCGCAATTACGCTGCAAGTCGCGATGTAAAGTTAAGGAAACAAAAACAGCAACTACTCTGGAAAATCTGTAAATAAAGCAAAGCAGCGAAGAATAAAATGGTAAAGTCTTCTCGAATGCCATGCTTGTTATTTACACAAGTATCATGGGGAAATTACATTGCTGTGGAGAAAGCTGCTTACTGACTGAGCCGCATGTATATGGGAGTAAAAAGGACAGTGCTTAAACAGTGCATGTAAACTGGAATGCTGCTTTGTCGCAATAAGTCACTTTCTGGTGTCCATTTAAACCTAGTCAATGGCTCCCACAACTTCGAAACCAGATCAAATAAAAGAGAAAAAATCTTTTAGTCACTGGGGTGGATACTTGTGGTCCAGGTACTTGAGTTCTGAAGAGCACACAAGTCGACACATGAACCGAAAGTGTCATGGAAGCGCCACAAAACGACGTGTGGCTTCAGCAACTGTAGTAAACGGTGTTTATGTGCTTAAAATGGTGCTTTCCTTTTGATTAGCCAGCTTATATGGTACTATAGGGGTTTGTTGTTGGGGTTACATAATTGAAACTTTGGAAATATATGACAATACTTCCTCCCATACTGTCATTTACAGTTGCATGATGTGCTGGTGGTGTTGCACAAGGCTCAGGGTTGATGAGTTAATAAATAGAACTGTCAGATTTGGCTTCTGTTGAGCCTGCTGCACGGTTCAAACCTTTCACCTACAAACCCTTGATCTTACATTGTGTCCCTTGTATTGAAATGGAAAAGAATGAGAATGTTCTGCTATGGTGGATGAAAGTTATTGCCTTTGAATGTTTAGAATGTCATTGCTTTATGCCTTTGCTCGCCAAATGTGAGTTTTCTATTCAATTTATCACCGTGATTAACATTTTGAATAGAAAGAATGGATTCATAAGAAGCCATTTACAACTGGAGCAAACATCTGCACGCCGACAAAGCAAGTGTTTTTTTTATGGTGTGTAAAACATTTTTTTTTCTTTTCTCTGACTAAAAAAAATAATAGCTTTGTGTCAGGAGCTGTTGCAGTTACAGTTAGGTGTGTGTGTGTGTGTGTGTGTGTAATATATATATATATATATATATATAAAATATAGATGTAATGAAAGTGCCTTTGTAAACCAAATACGTGGTGGTTTCTCCTCAAAATTATGTAGTCATTATTGCTGCGCTATCGTTAAGTCGTTAACAGCTGTTCTGTCTTTGGCAGTATTAAAGTATCTAAAAATGGGTCAGACTAAATATGGGTTTTGTTGGTTGGAATTTGTGTTTTATTGCTTGCACTTGGAGAGTTTATATGTCATCTTGTTTAATTCGTAAAATGCAGGGTTTTGAGCAAATGTATAACACAAGTAGATTTAAATGGCAATAAGATACAATCAGTATTGTTCCAATTGACAACATTTGTTTTAACATCCATCAGCATGTGCATTACGCATTGATTTTAAACAAATGTACACAGCACAAATATAGTATGCGTGGCATATAATCAATATGTTTCAATTGTAACATGTTTTAACCGTTAATATTGTATTTTTTACACTTGATTCTTTCTAATCACCCCTTAAACTGTGTCTACATTATAGTACTCCCAGTTCAACTTGTCTAGCAGCTGAACTTAAATAGTTTCTGAAGTGTCTTGATGAGCAAATCAACAACAAACTCATCATCTCTACTCAGCTTGTAGAGAAATCCATATTCGATCTACTCTTTCGAGGACTCTCTTGCTAGTCTTTTGTATTGTCATTCCAAATTTGTCAAGTACTTCTCATCCGTGATGGGTGAGGGGCAGACAAGCCAAAAGGGGCTTTGTGCCACCTACCGTACCTGGGTAAAATTGCTTGTTGATTAGCACCACCTGCTGTAAAGCCATGAATGTGTTAACTGCGATCATTCTCCTCGCTTTTAATGTGAAGGGGCCATTTGTCGGCAAATCGTTTTGTGTTATCGCTTCTGCTCTGATGTGTAAAGGCCTTTTAGATGTGTTTAAACTTGTAGAGGAAACCGAGAGCAAGTGGGGATGGGCAGGAGTGAATGGTGGGATTGTGACAGCGGTGGGCTGCTCTAGGCCCTGCTGCTCAGGATGTCTACCCAGCCACACCCCCACACCTCACTCATACGTTGTAGCTGTCAGCAGACGGGGCCGGGACTATGATGTAAGCAGACCATTCCGAGAATGACCTCAGTGGACTGGATTGCAAGATTCCAGAGCAACCGGCACCAGTTTGTTCATCACGGCATTCCAGAGCTGAAATAACTCAATAAGGATGCTGTCTGGCTTCTCTCCCACTCGCTTCCCTTAATGTATTTGTTTAGAGAAATTGATCCAGTGCCAGCTTGCCTATTAAAGGTTTTTCCCATGGTCCTTTTTTATAGCAAAAAACAAACAAAAAAAATGTGTGTGAAGTTTAAGCAGACCAACTAGTTTTAGCAAGCTAGGGATATATCATGGAGTGTTTCTCTGTCTGCTGTTGACCTGATAGTTCTTGCAAAATCATACATTTTGTCATAAATTACTCAACCTACAATTTTTCCAATCATGAATGACTGACTTTCTTTGTGGAACACGAAAGTATCAAGGCCCTTGCTTGTCCCGAATAAAAGTTCACTTCACACAGTACTTATTTACATCATGGGGATCTAGAGAGTGGAATGAGATGCAGCTATGGTTTGCTGATTGCTAACCTGTGTTTTCAGGGTCAACAGAGCAGCAGTGTCCAGTTTAATAAGACTCAAATTCAATCACAAAGTCAGTTTTAATTGCGTTTAGATTAATAGATGTGTCCTTGATTTGTCTCTCCATTAATCCCTGATTTTCAGACTTTTAAACCTTTTATTTAAGGATTAGGGTCTGTTTAATGCAGATTGTGGTTGCTCGCTTCATGCAATTGAAAGGAGCATAATTCAGAGAAAGGCTCTTGTGTATAAGCCTATTAAAGGTTTGATGAAAGCAGGGAAGATGGGGAAGCTTATCTTCCACTACTTCCTCTTGAGGAACTGACTGGGATAATGACAGTATTTCTGTGATTTCTGTCACAAAAGTCTATCCAAGGCAGTCAGATTTGATGCAATGCACTGGTACAATGTTGAGTTTGAAAAAGCCCCTTAATTAGAAAGTCCACTGAATTGAGTGAATTCTCTGTAGTCACAAGAGGTTCACATGCTTAACTCAGTTGCACCAGACCGCCTGCTTTGCTTCCTCTCACAAGGTTGGTTCAAAGGTGCCTTTGTCTCAGTAGATCGTTCAGAAGAACATGCTGATTGTTCTGGGCCAATCATCTTTTTTTATTGAAAATATTAGTCCTTTTTCAATTGATTCTTTAGTCTTACATGTGGATGTTTTTGAAGATCTGTGTTGAGTGAGTTGACTGCGATTGGTTTTTGTTTCACAGGAGACAGAGGCAGGTATATCTGTCAGTTCTCCACCCTTTCCTTTCACTCATGGAGACTAAGTGGCTGGAAGACAATGTCCTGGGATTCCAGGCGTTACCTAAAAACACAGGAAGCCTCTTTTCCTGTTTTTAAGCCCATTCCTGATCATTCTTGGATAAACATTTAGCTCCTTAAAATTTTTTATAAAACATGGTGACAGCACATTCTAATGTGCTCAGTATCTTATTGTATTGCACGGCTCTATGGAATACATGATTCTGATTGGTCAATCACATCATTCTGAGGTCAAATATTTTTGTACAATGACTGACTATTGTCACAAGTTACTGATTTTATACACTGCCTGGCTAAAAAAAAAAAAAAAAAAAAGTGGTAAATTTGGACTCCTCAAACCACATGACCTTTTTTCATTGCTCACAGTCCAATCTTTATGCTCCCTAGCAAATTGAAGTTGTTTTTTCCGATTAGCCTCACTAACATGTGGCTTTCTTGTGGCCACACAGCAGTTTAGTTCCAGTCCTGTAAGTTCTTGTTGCATTGTGCATGTGGAAATGCTCTTCCTTTCACTATTAAACATAGCCGTGAGTTCTACTGTCTATTTTTAGGATGTGACTTCAAGTGTTTTAGAGATATTCAAGATTTTTTTCTGACCACATTTCTTCTGCAAAGCTGATGGTTCACCACCGTTTTAATAATTCCAGGTTTTAATAATTCGTTGGATAGTTCTTAACTCAATTCCAGTGATTTCAGCAATCTCCGTAGCAGGGATGCACCAATCCGATACCTGGAATGGTATCGGCTCCTATACTGACGTTTTTAAATGGATCAGGTATCGGTCCGATGAACCGGATCCAAATCCAATACTGTGTGTTAGTCATGTTCGTTACTGCCAAGTAGGGATGCTCCAATACCACTTTTTCTATTTCAATTACAATATTGGAAATCTCAGTATCGGCCGATCCGATACCAGTGTTGTTTTTTGCATAATCAGTTTAGAATATCTTAACATATTAAAGAGCACACCCAATTAGTTCCACACAATAATGTAAAGAAACACAAAGATGCACCGATGGACCGGCCAGGGACCGGAATTAGCCGATTTTCCGCATGCTCGGCCCGGATCGGTGACCGGCTGGTCAGCCTCACGTCTGTCCGATTCCAAGTCTGTCCGTTTTGTTGCCAGGGGCGCAGGCAATAACGTCACAGCCGCACGTAAATATGTCTTTGGCGTGGAAGATCTTCACTGTGTGAGTGAAGAATACATAAAGTTCGCCAAAGTAAACCATGGGGGAACCACCACAATAACTTTCGGATCAACAAACCTAATTAGACATTTATAACACCATCACCCAGCTGAAAATGCCCATTTTAAAAAAGAAGCTAAAAAGTGAAAGCGGCTAAAGCTAGCCAGAGCTCAGAGCCAGCCACAAGTCAGCAGCCTCTCCTATCATTCCTTGGAATGAGCAGCGAAAATACCAAAGCAATTACGAGGAAAATTATGGAATTCATGGCCCTGGATGACCAGCTGTTCTCCATAGTTGAGGACAGAGGGATCAGAAATCTGATACATTTCCTCGATACAGAGTAGGTGGTTATTTTCCGACTTCGCGTTGCCAGAGTTGTTTAATCTCGTGTCATGTCACACACGCAGCCTGTTATCTGTCAACATTTGGGTACACAAATCCGGGAGAGGGGAAGTGGGGTGCTGGATGGCAGAGGCAGGCTAAATACATACAAATTGTGCCTTTGTGATTTAATATGCTGAGTAACGTAATTTTTCCCACTGTGTCCGATATTAAAATCAGTGCGACACACATTGCAAAAGGCGTGGGCATTGTCGATATGGCTTCGGGATATGAAATTAAATTCTTCCATCCAGCTGTTGTTAAATGTACATGTATATTTTGCTTCTCCTCCCATCTACCAGTGATGCTTGATTTAACATCCCGCGTCTACTGCCTGCACGGATATCAACAGCGCAACTGGGTTGTAGGTTGCCAGATTGAGGTCATACATGATTTGTATGATGTGTCGATTGTGTGAGTAGGATGTGTTTCATTCAAGATCTGGCAACTGGACCACCTTTTAAAAATATATTGATGTGATTATTTATATAACGTGGTTTGGGCCATACAAATTACGGGAGTTTTTTTGGGAGAAATAACAAAACGGGAGACTCCCGGGAAAACCGGGAGTGTTGACAGTTATGAAGTTACAAGCCGTTCCCGAAGCAGTGCTCAGTTTTACAACTGATATATTGTACATCTAACGTAAGTTGAGCGTATTGGAAACTTCAGTTTTTCAGATCTTTGGAATTGTTTTGTTAGATGAGTAATAAAGAGAAAAAGGTCCATTTATAAAAATAGTGGAAAATGACATCTGTTATATAAAGCAACTGATTTGCAGTTGATTGTTATTTCTACCTCTTTCCAGTCACAGAGCACTTTATTTTGAGAGTTGTTTAAGTGAGAGAAGATCCTGTAACTTAGTGCAGTTTGGGGGAAATTGTAATGTTTAATAATTAATTTTATTCTGAAAATAAAATTTAGCATTGAAGAAAGGTAGATTTTGTTTGTATATGTGGTCAATAATAGTTCTTAGAAAGAAAATCGGAATCGAAAAAAATCGGTATCAGCAGGACACACTTGCAAAAAAATCGGAAATCGAAATCAGCCAAGAAAATTGCAATCGGTGCATCTCTAAAAGAAACACAAACCTCTAACTACATATTATTTCAATATAAATGTATAGCTTATCAAGAAAAACATTCGTTAACTAGTATATTGGATAATGTAGCAGCAAAATGAACAGTTATTCCAGTATAAGTCGTCAGTAGAATGTCTAGTAGGTTTTTTTTTTTTTTTGGGGCTAATATTTTGTCCACTTGTGTCTGGACTTTAAAGGATTCAGATCTCAATCAAGATATCGGCTCACTTTTCATTCACACAGTTATTTTTTGGAACCCATTCAACTTGAATATTATTATAATTTGTAAACAAATGATTATAATATATTATAATAGTAATATATAGTAATTAGGGCTGTCGATTTAATGCGTTAATAACATGTGATTAATCTGACAAAAATAACGTGTTAAAAAAATTTACGCAATTAACCGCAATGCTTTCCTGAGAAATTCAAGCTTGTAGTAACACCTGTTCACTCCAGAGGGCAGTAAGTGAGCAACACAGTTTATTACAGTTAACAACCCTTCAGTGGACACACAGCACTAACATGCATTACGTTCTTGCGTTCAAACAGTGGCGGCTTGTCAATAGAGGGCGCTGGGGCGCCGCCCCCATCAAAATTCCAGAAATATACATGAATACAAAAATTATATAAAAATGGAAATAAAAAAAATAAAATTATATAGTTTACTCGTACAATCTGCAGGCTGGTAGTAAGAGCCTCAGCATTTAATAAAAACTGGCTTTAATCGGTTAACTATTTTCTATGTTTTTCAATATGTTTCATGCGGCTTAATGGGCGAGGGACGCCGGACAAATGGATGTCTATCTGAGTCCTTAAATTTTCGGGCAGCATGTGACCTGAAGCTGGTCTCTAATTGGTTTCTTAAAGATTCTCCTCCGAGCGCAGGTCAGCTACGTCCCTGGCTGAATCAGAATTGGATACATGTTATTTTATCCAATTTGATTGGTTCTCATTACCTGTCATTCAACTTAATGCTCTATGCTTCTGCGAGTCATGAGGCGACTCCATAAAACTTTGCTAGGATGATCACATTCGCAGAGATAATGGCAGCAGCTAAACCAAACTCTGTCATTGATTTACAAAAAAAAACCTTTCACAAGGCGTTCGCTAAAAAAAAAAAAAAAAAAACATTGGTGAGCAAAGCAGTGGTTCTTGTCCAATACAGATGCACTGGGCGCTTAGTCCAGTAGAGCGCGTAAGAATCGCAGCAGAGGTGAGTTTGTTATAGAAATTAGTCAAATTGCCAATTTACATTATTGTTGTGCTGCAGAGATGTCCTGCCCACATATCATATTCTACAGACTCAAGAAAACATTTTTGTTTGGTATAAATCCTTACAAAAATTATAATTTTAATATTATACAACAGCATCCCAAAAATAATAAATTGGCAACATAAAAATAAATGATTAAATGAAATATATAGCCACCAAAAACTACAGTCTTGTATGGGACAAAAACTCGAATGGCTCTATTTTTATTTTGAAAGTCATTGCAACTGTGACAACTAGTGGCCTACTCCAGGTTACTACCTTACATTTATACATATATATATATATATATTTAATTAACTCTATAGGTCTGTGACACCATCCTGGGACACACTAGGGAGCGTTTCTCCTTCACAGACCACCTTGTCTGTGCCACCTTGTTGCAGGGGGACAGGTTTGATGAGTACAAGGATACCTTTCCTGAAGATGCATTGAGCAGCACCATGAAAGCGTACCCGATGCTCAGTGGAAGCAAGCTGAAGACAGAGCTCAGTCTCATCTACAGCAAGGAAGAATTCAAAGCCTGCCATGGTGCCTGCCATGAACCCCTGCCATCTCCCACCCGTTTAACTGATGATATGGCAGTTAGAAAAACGGTTTTAAGTGAGAGGTGTTTCACGTCCACGGATTGAAGCGGTTCGAAAGGGGGTGCTTTCATAGCTTCGAGAACTATAGAAAGGTCCCAGATAGGAACCGATGGGGGGCGCGGAGGGTTCATCCTTCTAGCTCCCCTGAGGAAGCGGATGACCAGCTCGTTTTTACCCTGTGACTGGCCGTGCAGGGGTTCAGCGAACGCCGCGACGGCCGCCACGTACACTTTGAGCATGGATGGGGATCTGCCCTTATCCAGCAGCTCTTTTAAAAACACGAGCAGTGGCGACACCCCACATGTCCGTGGGTCCAGGTCTCTGTCGGTGCACCATTTTGAAAACACAGACCATTTTGACGCATAGAGTCTTCTCGTGGAGGGGGCTCTAGCGTGTATGATGGTGTTTATGACTCCTTCTGGCAAAGCGACGGGTAGTTGTTGATCACCCACGCGTGTAGCGCCCAGCGCCCAGCGCTCTGGGTGGGGATGCCAGATCGTTCCGCGAGCTTGCGAGAGGAGATCTGCTCTCACTGGGATGGGCCACGGCGCTGTCAGTGACAGCTGCGTAAGCTCCGGGAACCATGTTTGATTCTCCCAGCGCGGGGCTATGAGGAGCACCGAGTGGCGCGTTCCCTGATCCTCTGCATTACCTGTGGCAATAGCGAGACGGGAGGGAAGGTGTAAAGCGGCGGTTGGGCCAGTCCTGGGCCAGCGCGTCCTCGCTTCGAGAAAAATATTGGGCAGTGAGAGTTCTCTTCTGACGCAAAGAGGTCTATCTCTGCTCTGCCGAATATGCGCCATAACGTCTGGACTGTTTGAGCGTGCAGGGACCATTCCCTGGGGAAATATTGTCTCTGGACAGTCTGTATGGGCCGTCGTTCAGGTGGCCTGGCACGTCGCGTCGCCCTCAGCGAGCGCAGGTGGCGCTGGGACCAACTCAGTATGCGTTTGGTCAGATGGAAGAGGTTCCTGGATCTGACACCGCCCTGACGGTTTAGATAGGATACCACAGACCTGTTGTCCGAGCGGACCAAGACGTGGTGACCCTGAATGATCGGGAGGAAGCGCACGCGGCGTACTCGACCGCTATCATTTCCAGACAATTTATGTGAAGGAGCTTTTCCTGAACTGACCATAGGCCAAAAACCGGAGAGCCCTCGCGAGACCGCGCCCCAACCCGTGTTGGACGCGTCTGTCGAGATGACTTTTCGGCGAGATACAGCTCCCATCATCACTCCCGCTGATACCACTCGGCCACTGTCTAGGGCTGTAGAGCTGAAATACAGGTCTGAGTCACTCTGATTGGCTGGCGGCCTGTGGCCCAAGCCCGGCGAGACGCGGGTGTTTAGCCAATGCTGAAGCGGGCGCATGCGCAGTAAACCCAGTTGAAGTACTGCTGCAGCTGAGGCCATGTAGCCTAGCACTCTCTGAAACTTCTTCAGAGGTGTGAGGCTGTTCATCTGAAATGACGCGGCTAGTCGCTGCACACGGCGTCTGGCGCTGTGTAGATAAGCGAGCCGTCATTGCCACTGAGTCTAGTTCTATTCCAAGGAAGAAAATTGTCTGACTGGGCTGTAGTGAGCTCTTGGTCCAATTGTCTGCAAGGCCCAAACTGTTCAGATGACTGAGGAGAACTGTCCTGTGAGACAGAAGCTCCGTATGTGATTGTGCCAAAATCAGCCAATCGTCCAAATAGTTCAGAATTCGCAAACCCTGACTCCGCAGGGGTGCGGCGCCAGCGTCCATGCACTTCGTGAAAGTACGGGGTGCTAAGGACAGGCCGAACGGAAGGACGGTGTATTGATAAACCTGGCCGTCGAAGGCGAGAATCTCAAGAATGGCCTGTGACGGGGATTTATCTGAATCTGAAAGTATGCATGTTACTGAATCTGAAAGGAGGCGTGTTAGTTCCCCTTCGACTCCGGCGCGGGTCCTGCTGGATTCCTGGGCCGAGGAGGCGGCGTGTGAGCCTGACCACTCCTCGCTGTCCGAAGCCATGATGGAACAGCCCTTATCCTCCGCTTCTTCGTCCGAGATGGCAGCAGAGCAGCCGCCGGGCGGCAACTACGGCGTCCGGTGGGCAGGGAGGGTGAAGGCGATGCTCGAGGGATGGGCTCCGGCGAGGCAATCGCTTCTACCACTGTTTCCGGCAGCCTTTGAGAGCGGCGCTTTTCTCTGCGCGGCTGAACGGAAGGCGGCACGGCGGCTCGGTCCTGAGCGCCGAGTCGAGCCGCGAGGGCCGACATCGGCAGCTCCTCGCAGAGATCGCATCCACCTTCAGTGAGGGCGAGCTCTGCATGCCCCAGTCCCAGGCAGAGAGCGCAGATGATGTGGCGGTCTCCGGTGCTGAGAGGAGCGGCATGAGGCGCAAGTGGAGCGAGGCATCTTAAAAAGACGCTCAGTACTTTTTGTGAAGTTCTTTAAGAACTAGCTTGCTTTTAAAAGGATACGTCGCCGGATGGCGTAGCTCGCAGGACGGCTGAAGGTGGCGAAGACGGCCGGCTTCTTCGGCGCTGTCCACGCTTGCTTGATGCCCCTCGAACGGCGACACGGCTTCCGGTTCAGTGATGCGAAGAGCTTCGCTGAAGAGATGAAAATCAGGGTTCCAGCCTACTGAACTACGCTTATATGCACTCTAGTCATGCCCTTTTGGCGGGCTTTGATGCAGTGAGCCGGACGCCTCTCATTGGATGCAAGTTCAGCCCAAGCTCGTCTATAGGCTGCAGCAGTTGCCGCAGAGCAACCAATGAGCTCGCTAGCTAGCCCGCTCAAGGTCTGCAGCTGCCGCACTGCGTTGACAATGGATACAAAATTAAGGATAATTTTTTGGCTTCAATATCTCAGAAAAGATGAATCTTTCCCGTAGCGTAAGCTAGCTTACGCAATACGAGAGAACCTCTCGTAAGAGAAAAGAGCATTACACTAAGGAATTTTCATATCACAATAGGGCATTAATGTGAATGACAAAAGTAATTTAAAATTTTATTATATTACAAATTAAATTACAAACCTATTTTTTTTTTTACCAAATGTAAACAATATATATCTTTCAATTTAAACCCTTTGGGGGGGGAAAGTGCAGCTATACACCAACCCTGAGCGGTTTACAAAAATACGACAAAAAACATGTTTCTAAAAGAAATAACTTAAAAAATGGTTGCGTGATTGTATTACATATCGCTTGTCAAGGGACCGGATCATGTTTTTAAAACCCTTTTGGTAAAAGTGTTAGTTGGTACCATGTCTTTCGCAAAGTGAAATGTTACTGTTGAATCTGTATTTTATTTTTTTTATTTATTAAAAAAAATGTTTTGCTGCCGTTTGGAAACTTTCTCATATGGTGTAACACTGGCAAAGGCATCTGAAATAGTTTTTTGCTTTGGACGGCATTTAGATCTAGATTTGTGGCGCTGACTTAAATGATGAAACAAATTGGTCGTGTTTCCTCGTGTTGTGGCAACAATTACAAGACAATCTCGACAAAGTACCTGTTTTTGGTCAACATCATCCTGTCTGTAGACAAAATATTTCCATATAACTGACACTGCATTTCATTTTGCAACAAAATCCTCAATTTCTTTTGGTGCAAGCAGAGCCTGCACATCAACAACGTGCAGCAATTAACCTTTTTTTTTTTTTAAATGATAATAAATTCTGTGTCTCTATGAATCCATAAATTGGAGTAAATTACGTAATTTCAGACCGATATAATGCTACATTTCCTATTGGGAAAACAAATATTGTAGACTATATGTTTATCGTACCACATCGCACGTTCTGCGATGTGACTTGCGGATGCGCACATCGTGATGTCGATGCTGAAACGATATATTGTGCAGCCCTACTCCAAAGTACTCCAAATGTAATTAATTTAATGTCTTGGCATTGTTGTAAAATATATCTGTAGTATTGTGTATTATGTATACCCCTGGCTTGTTTCTAAAAAAAATTAAAATGTCTGACGCAGGTGTACATTGACGGGTGCTTAAACAGTCCCTCATAATAAATCTCCAACTGATTGACAAATTCACTTATGAAATGGATTGCTGTGAACTTTATGCCAATGATTGTCTTTTGATCAATAATATGGTACAATACATTGTATTCTAAAGCTGCTTTTTGAATGGTCTTATCAATGATTAACTCTTCTGCCACAAGAATGTAATACATTTTAATTATCTGAATATTCTTTATTTTTTATATATATATAATTTTTAAAGATAACTACAATGCATCCGGAAAGTATTCACACCGCTTCTCTTTTTCCACATTTTGTTATGTTACAGCCTTATTCCAAAATTTATTAAATTCATTATTTTCCTAAAAATTCTACAAACAGTACCCCATAATGACAACGTGAAAGAAGTTTGTTTGAAATCTTTGCAAATTTATTACAAATAAAAACGAAAAAAATCACATGTACATAAGTATTCACAGCCTTTGCCATGACTCAAAATTGAGCTCAGGTGCATCCTGTTTTCACTGATCATCCTTTAGATGTTTCTACAACTTGATTGGAGTCCACCTGTTGTAAATTCAGTTGATTGGACATGATTTGGAAAGGCAAACACCTGTCTGTATAAGGTCCCACAGTTAACAGTGCATGTCAGAGCACAAACCAAGCCATGAAGTACAAGGAATTGTCTGTAGACCTCTGAGACAGGATTGTATCGAGGCACAGATCTGGGGAAGGGTACAGAAAAATGTCTGCAGCAGTGAAGGTCCCAATGAGCACAGTGGCCTCCATCCGTAAATGGAAGAAGTTTGGATCCACCAGGACTCTTCCTAGAACTGGCCGCCTGGCCAACTGAGCGATCGGGGGAGAAGGGCCTTAGTCAGGAAGGTTATCAAAAACCCGATGGTCACTCTGACAGAGCTCCAGCGTTTCTCTGTGGAGAGAGGAGAACCTCAAAAAGACTTGAGGCTGTAATTAGTGACAAAGGTGCTTCAACAAAGTACTGAGCAAAGGCTGTGATTTTTTTTTTTTTTTTTTTTTTATTATTATTATTTTTTTTATTTATTAATTTTTTATATAAATTTGGAAAGATTTCACGTTTTCATTATGAGGTATTGTTTGTAGAATTTTGAGGAAAATGATGTATTTAATCCATTTTGGAAAAAGGCTGCAACGTAACAAAATGTGGAAAAATGTAAGCGCTGTGAATACTTTCCGGGTGCACTGTATGTATAATTATTTCATCATTATATATTGAATTATTGTTATATAAGGGGCTTTCTCAGCAAATATTTGTTTATTCGATTAATCACGATTAATTAATCGGGACAACATGTAATTAGTTCGATTAAAGATTTTAATCGATTGACAGCCCTAATATATATATTTAAATTTAATACACTGTTCCTATGACTTCAGTTAACAGATCTGATGAAGAAACAGTTTCTGTTAATTTTTTAGACAGTTTTTCTATTCCAGCTATTTGATGGGATTTTTGCCTGAAAATATAATTCATTGCTCAATTATTTATTTTCTTTTTATATACTATTTTGTTGTTTTCCCATCCATCGTGTTGATCAGATTCTGTTTACAAGTTCCTCCAACTGTCTCAGTCATTGCAGGCATTATTTCTTGTAAACTCCTGTTCATATCATTCTTGACTGCATCCAACTATCTTGATTTTGGTTTTCCTCTTTCCTCTTCATTGCTAATCCTAATACTGTTAATCTTTCACAATTGCCTTTGTTTGCCTTTTCAAATGTCATTTTTAGTGACTAAACCAAAAACAACACAAAAAAATAGCCTTTGTTTTAAATAGCATTATTAAAAAAAAAAATTCTATATAAACATTTGCTATAAACATTATAAATCGGGTCTTCCTGTGACTTGAGTGAATAGATCTGTTAAATTTTACTGATTCTGTTAAAATGTTCATCCAATCTTACTGTTTTGGCTATTTTTGCCTGGAAATTTTCACTGGCTGGTTTATTTCTTTATTTTTAACACCATGATTTTAATTTCCTTTGTCTTTCCAAATTTGGTTTCTTTCCAATGACTAGTGGTTTCATTACTCATCATAAAATTAAGCAATAATTCTACACATGAAAAAAATAAAGTGTGCCACAACAGTCTTTTTCTTTCTCTTAAAACCGCTGGCTTTGGCATGACATTTTCAACACCCTTACAGCATTTGCAGCTCATGTCCTACATCTTCCAGCTGTGTTTTTATTATCTGAACATTAATTCCTTGTGGAACAGATCTTATGGAGGAATTTAAGCCACTCGCGGTCTATCGATTGGAGTGTGTCAGCAGACCGGTGGCATCTGCTTCCTGCCTGCTCTTTAAAGGCTGATACAGGAGTGTTACTTCCCCCTCAGCACTCATGTTGATTGTCAGGATTGATTGGCTTAATTGGTTTGATTGTGATAACACCCCTAAGGCAGAACAGCAAGCTCTTTTTAACCGGCTCATGTCTATGCATCACAAATGCACTGAGGATTTGGTTCTTCTATATTTCTGAGGTAGCCAGTGCCATGAGACTCATCAGTGCCTGTAAGTAGGCCAATCCAGTTATAACGTTGTTCAATTTGTATTATCCAGTGTAGCTTTGCGTTTGGTGATAATTCCTTAGAAGATGCTCAAGGTCGGAGTGTATTCTCTGAGTAGCATTTTACATTAATTAAATGTTCTCTTGCCCCAGGTTAATGTAACTTGTGTGTTTTATCACAACCCCTTGAAGAATAGGAATTATTACGGGTGAGCAGTTGGATGCAAAAACACATCTAGAAACATTCAGCTCATCTGGGAGCCAAGTTGTCAAGAGATATGTATATCTCCTCTGGTCTGTATAGTATACCTGCCATTGATACAGAAACACAAGGTTGGCAGATACCAAGAAGAAAGCGAGCAATAGAGATCAAGAAATCCAAAGGGATGTAGATATCAAAGGAACCCGAGAAAGACGAGGAGATCTGATTAAAGATTAACCTTCAGGTTCTTTTGTTTAACATTTATCACTGCTATAATAACTTGTTGTATTTACTAGCAATAATGATATGTGCCCTGAATAAAAGCACAATAGCACTTCCTCATCGTAAAAGGATTGGTGATGTTTTTCCTTCTGTCTGCTCTGATTCACCATGACCACTCTGAGCAATGATGCCTGAATAAAACCAGAGAATAAAAGGCACACTGCACCCAGACTTCCACAATCTCATGTTACTGGCAGAGACTCATGTGACGCCAAGGTTATTTGATCTGCTTGGGCAGAACCAGAGATCTCAGCATTCAGTTTTTGCCCTCAGCAGCACCTTTACATTCATTTAGTGTATTCTGGGGCATTTAGAGCATGGCCAAAGTGGGTTCTGTACGGTTTACGTACCTGTTCTTTGTATTTGGTGGTATTTTGTACTATTTTAGTTTTCTCTTTTTTTCTCTCTCTCTCGCATTAGTTCTCATTTGACCTTGAGTTTCATAAATGTGTTTCATTCTTTAGTGTAAATAATTATTGAGCCAAATTGATTTTCATTTGAAGTCTCTTAATACTTAATTTGATGTCACTTTCAAATAGGGATGCCACGGTTTGAGTTTTTGACAGTGACATTACCATCTGAGAAAAATAACACGGTTAACTGGTTTTACGATTATTTGCAATTTGTCTTACACAATTGCAATGATTAAAAAAAAATGCATAACATATAACAACCAAACATCTTTGTGGATGTATTTCTGGGGGATATGTGGATGCTAAGGGCAGCCCTAAAATAAGAAAACTTATAAATACACAAACATAAATAGGAGGAATATAATAAGAGATACTCCAGTCCAGCCCACAACACTACTGTTGAGCATCCCGAGCTCACTGATATGCTTGAACGTAACAAGAGTTCTTGAAAAGTGTGTAAATGCAAGATTATTTTAAGTGCGCAACATGTAGCCTAGTTTAAGGCATCCAACAGATTTGTTTCTTCTGCAATAGTTTATTAAAGCAAGATTGTGTCTGTCATATACCCCAACATAAAAAATCGGCAACAGACTCTATAAAATTACTATCCACAAGACCTTACAAATAAACCTGTGGACTATGCATAATAATGGGTTCATTGCTCACGGCAGGCAATTTAAAGTCCAATAATGACTACAGTTTACATTTATTGTTGAACATGATGAATTTGTACAGAAGCAATGATTTAAATAATGAGGACGAAAAGATGCAACTTTTCAAAGTTCAGTCGCTGATAGTAACTACACCAATGCACCGCATGGTCAGCATGCTTAAACATTAAAAAAGTAACATATTTTAAGTCATCCCATTGAAATCACCAAAGCCATAAAGTATTCAACTCACTAGTTTGTTGTTGGATGACTAGTGGAGCATCCTGTCCCATTTGTAAAATGTGTTTCTTTCTATGAATTCTGTCTGCATAATTTACATCCATCATATTCAGTCAGTCATTTAAATGCTCCCTAAAAGCCGATTAAGTCGTTTTTTTTTGTAGATATGAGTCTGGGATATCAAATAATATTTTGTGTGTTTAAGCCCCAGTTTCACGTGTATTGAAAGTTCACTTTCAGTCCGCAGCACCTAGCTAAGCACCACGTGGCCACCGTCTTTAAACATAGCAACAGCTCCAGTAAACATACAGTCACATTTAGGCTTACAAACTCTTATAACACTTTTATATGATATATTTATACTAGGGTTGTCGATTTAATGAGTTAATTTAGGACGATTCATTTTACAAAAAATAACGCGTTAAAAAAATGTCCGCAATTAATCGCACTTCCCCTGGACCATAATAAGGAAGAGACAAGAGAAATGCAAGATTGTAGTACCACCTGTTTCTCCAGAGGCAGTAAGTGAAATTTCAGCTGTATGAGCGACGTGCAGTTTATACAGTGAAGAAAACACTTCAGTAGGCAGAACAACATAAACAGGTGTTAGGTTCTTGCGTTCAAAACACTTGAAGGAGCGCAAATGCGACCTAAGGGATCTCAAGATGTGTTTAAAGATTGAGTATTAAACTATATTTAACTTGACACAGTGACCTAAACATTTTATGTTTATGATGCAACGCACCCGATACCTACACAAGCATGTCTGACGCAGGGTGTGGCTGGATTGAGATGGTGCAAAATTTGGAAATTACCCATAAATATTGAATCAAGAATAAAATCAAAGAAATTTGTGACCAAGTACTACCTCACTAATTATTTTCTTACATTTACATTTATGCATTTGGCAGACGCTTTTATCCAAAGTGACTTCCAGAGCCCTTATTACAGGGACAATCCCCCTGGAGCAACCTGGAGTTAAGTGCCTTGCTCAAGGACACAATGGTGGTGGTTGTGGGGCTCGAACAAGCGTCCTTCTGATTACCAGATTACCAGTTATGTGCTTAGACCACTACACCACCACGCAATGTATTCTGTACATTTTGTGGAAGGCGCAATGTGAAAATCTTTATTTTGGAGTTGTCCCTACTCGATTACTAGATTGTTAGAGATCATATTATTCCCAGCTTTCAGCTTTCTTTTGAAAATGTTTTATTCTGTTTTTTTTATAGCTATGACATGTCTCTTCATAAGGAATATTATCTGATTAATGTTCTGCTTTTGTTGGCAAAGTTTAATATTCATAAATGTAAGTACAGTAGTTATAAACCATTAGTTTTAATTTTTAGTTCAGAGGTTCAGCAATACCTAAGAACAATTTCCAATTTGAGTAACAAGAAAGCTGTGAAGTATATTGAAATATGTAAACAATTTGATATTTTTATTAAACTGTTTATTTATTTATTTTCATTTTTGTTGTTGTTTGTTTTAATATACCTCTTGGCTCTAGAAGTAAAAGTTTTGTAAGCATTAATAAAAAAAAATTAAAAAATGTCTGACGCAGGTGTAAATTGTTCACCATTTATGTGGGAAGTGATGGCACCAGGTTGCACTGTGGGAAGATGACAAGCCAATGGAGGGAGTGTGATGCTCTGGGCAATGTTCTACTGGGAAACCCTGGGTCCGACCATTCATGTGGATGTAAATTTTACACGTGCCACCTACCTAAACATCGTTATAGACCAGGTACACCCTTTCATGGAAATTATATTATCTGATGGCAGTGGCCTCTTTCAGGAGGATAACACTGCACGCATTGTTCAGAAAACACGATGAAGAGTTCAAGGTGTTGTCCTGGCTCCAAATTCCCCAGATCTCAATCTGATTGAGCATCTGTGGAACGTGCTGGACAAACAAGTCCTATCCACGGCAGCTGCACCTCGCAGCTTACAGGAATTGAAGGATCTGCTGCTAATGTTTTGCTGCCATATACCATAGGACACCTTCAGGGGTCTTGTAGAGTCCATGACTCGGTTTTCTGTTTTGGTGGCTCTCGGCAGACCAAAAGCATATTAGGCAGGTGGTCATAATGTTTTGGCTCATATCTCTGTGTGCGTGCGTGCGCGCGTGTGTGTGTGTATATATATTTATTAGTGATGTCACAAAATGAATTTTTGATGGTCTGATAAAAAAAAATCATGATTTCACGATTTTTACGATTATCTGCAAATTTACCTATTATCCAAAAATAAAACCCTCCACAAACATAACAACTTAAGTTTTATTGCAGCATTCGTTAGGACATGCAGTTAACATATTTCTACTTCTAAGTTGAAAACAAGTAGGTAAAGTACTTGTATTTAAGGAGGTGCAATTTTCTCTATCTGCCCTCTGACACCAAAACGTACTGTACCTTTTCAACAAAAAAAGTATGTGTACCCTTTCAATAAATACAAATAAAATTAAATCTATATAAAAAATAAATAAGCAAAAAACAACTATAACTTAAACTATTTAAAATAAAACTGTGTCAGGCTAGGAGAACCGTCTTTCTTTATTCAGTAATCTAACGATCAGCCGGATAATCACAGCACTTTTACACTCACTGAAATCTTCCTCAAGTAGGAAAAACAATTTGGAAGTATCACATTCTCAATATAAAGCTGAACCCCTCTTTTAAACGTAAAATATACAACTCTTCAGATTTACAGTTTCAATTCAGTGTTTGACTTTACCAAAAGGTAAGTAGTACACTACATATAATATTTGATGTGTTTGTAAAATTATTACCTTCATCTGGGCATGAATATCTGGATGGTGATCCCTCAGGTGCTGGAACATATTAGATGTTTTCACCGCTTTTGCTGACACTTTTCATTTGCACGTTTTGCATACTGGATACCCGTCTTCAACAACTCCTGTGTCATTTTTTTAATTCTTATGGTTTAATAACGTGATCATTTTAATCATGGTTAATTGTGAAATCGGGTAATTGCGACATCCCTAAAAAAAATTATACATATATATATATATATATAATAAATATGACCCCAACCTTTGATTACCATTTTTGTGTGATGGCAAGACGTTTTTGCAGGCTTGTAGTTTGGGGTAAAAAAAAACAGTTCTCCATTCAGAAACCATCCAAGTGCCAATCATACTATGTCATGTATCTGCTTACTCTTTCTCGCTTGATGTTAAACAATTGAAATGACTGATCCCAATCACATATCACACTTCACTGCTTTGCATTACTGTGCAAACCGCCTAAGGAGAAAATCAGGCTTGCTTGAGTGTGTTGCATGGTATAAGACATGGATAAATGGGATCAGATGCTTCAGGCTCCTCAAAGTCTGATTGACCAAGGCCTACTGTGGGAAGCATCCTTGGTTTTACAATGCTAATGTACACCTACAGTACCACGACTCAAAAACCACTACAGTAATGGCAAGAGATAAGTTTCAGATGTTTATCATTTGGTCTGAGATAAGACTGATTGATGTGGTGGCGCCTTCACATAAATAGATGTATTCTTCATGAAGACTTTGATTGTATGAGTACAGGGTGTGTACATTTTTCATACAAGCTGCTTGCGACATAGGATTTCTACTTGTATACATTTTTTAAATATATTGTCAGTAATTGTTTTGTGTCTGTGCACCACTGTGAAATGTGTCTTTCCAGTGTTGTGATTTTGCAAGGGCTATCTCATCTATTTTACACAAGACCTTTAGTCTTGTGTTTCCACTCTGTCTGTTACTGTCTTATCAGTGCTGTGCACTGAACAGGTTTAGAAAACCGCTCAGCTGGACAGAGTCAGAGGAGGCACGTACAGTGAGGCAAGTGAAGCAGAGCTCTTGTTCCACCATTTTCCGTGCAACCTTGACTGGCCCACTGGTGATATAGCACAAACAATAGCTAAGTTCCACTTCAAAAAAGAGTCCTCAGTTGTCCTATCAGATCCTAATTGTAAAGAACTATTCACACCAAGAGCAAAACAAATATTTACTGGTCTGGCTGATTGAAAAGGATATTGACTGTAGGAGGCACAATGCACTTTTTGGCTGGACTGCAGTCCACCAAAAAGGCTTGGTCACATTTCCATTTATTCCACAGGCAAAGAAGGCGTGGACGGATGTGAAGTGAGTGTGAAACCTGCAAAAACTACTTGCCACAAAGCCTCTATTTTTGCTGCACTTTACAGGTGAAACTCGAAAAATTAGAATATCGTGCAAAAGTTCATTTTTTTCAGTAATTCAACTTAAAAGGTGAAACTAATATATTATATAGACTCATTACAAGCAAAGTAAGATATTTCAAGCCTTTATTTGATATAATTTTGATGATTATGGCTTACAGCTTATGAAAACCCCAAATTCAGAATCTCAGAAAATTAGAATATTACATGAAATCGATTAAAAAAAAAGGATTTTAAATACAGAAATTTCGGCCCTCTGAAAAGTATAATCATGCATATGTACTCAGTACTTGGTTTGGGCCCCTTTTGCATTAATTACTGCCTCAATGCGGCATGGCATGGATGCTATCAGCCTGTGGCACTGCTGAGGTGTTATGGAAGACCAAGATGCTTCAATAGCGGCCTTCAGCTCTTCTGCATTGTTTGGTCTCATGTCTCTCATCTTTCTCTTGGCAATGCCCCATAGATTCTCTATGGGGTTCTGGTCAGGCGAGTTTGCTGGCCAATCAAGCACAGTAATACCATGGTCACTGAACCAGGTTTTGGTACTTTTGGCAGTGTGGGCAGGTGCCAAGTCCTGCTGGAAAATGAAGTCAGCATCTCCATAAAGCTTGTCTGCTGAAGGAAGCATGAAGTGCTCTAAAATGTCCCGGTAGACGGCTGCGTTGACTCTGGACTTAATAAAGCACAGTGGACCAACACCAGCCAACCACCATGACATGGCTCCCCAAACCAACGCAGACTGTGGAAACTTCACACTGGACTTCAAGCATCTTGGATTGTGTGCCTCTCCATTCTTCCTCCAGACTCTGGGACCTTGGTTTCCAAATGAGATGCAAAATTTGCTCTCATCAGAAAAGAGGACTTTGGACCACTGAGCAACAGACCAGTTCTTTTTTTCTTTAGCCCAGGTAACATTTGAAGCCGATGTCCAGGACCCGTCTGTGTGTGGTGGCTCTTGATGCAGTAACTCCAGCCTCAGTCCACTCCTTGTGAAGCTCCCCCACACATTTGAATGGCCTTTTCCTGACAATCCTCTCAAGGCTACGGTCATCCCTGCTGCTTGTGCACCTTTTTCTTCCACACTTTTCCCTTCCACTTAACTTTCTATTAATGTGCTTTGATACAGCACTTTGAGAACATCCAACTTCTTTTGCAATTACCTTTTGAGGCTTTCCCTCCTTGTGGAGGGTGTCAATGATGGTTTTCTGCACAACTGTCAGGTCAGCAGTCTTCCCCATGATTGTGAATTCAACTGAACCAGACTGAGAGACCATTTAAAGGCTCAGGAACCCTTTGCAGGTGTTTAGCTGATTAGAGTGTGACACTTTGAGCCTACAATACTGAACCTTTTCACAATATTCTAATTTTCTGAGATTCTGAATTTGGGGTTTTCATAAGCTGTAAGCCATAATCATCAAAATTATATCAAATAAAGGCTTGAAATATCTTACTTAGCTTGTAATGAGTCTATATAATATATTAGTTTCACCTTTTAAGTTGAATTACTGAAATTAATGAACTTTTGCACGATATTCTAATTTTTCGAGTTTCACCTATATACTCTGGGAGAGTGCAGTTATATAGAAACTCACCACTAAAATGATATCCTTGTCCGTTGTGAATATTCAGTCTAGCTGTGTATGAAGCCCTGCCCACACAGACGTCATTGGCAAACCAATTAACTTCCAATTGGTCAACGCTGAGAATTTGCACATCAAAGTTCACCAAGCTTGAACCCAAAGCAAAATTTGTGTAGGGAAATTCTTTGTCACCAGTCTTTCATATGAAATTCCTGATCGCGTGGATTCCTGATGAGATGACGGTACAAAAATGTACACACTTCATCTCATATTCACCTCAAGACTGAACATGGCCTGTCTGTTGTATTTATTATTTGTATGTTTGTTGTTTTGGCTGCTCTGTCTCTGTGTTTGGGAAATTTGTCCGTGAGTTTGCCAAACAAGAGCATTTTTTTTCTACCATTTCATTTTTGTATATAACATTGTGTGTACTACAGGCTATTTTGACCTCCAGGCCCATGTAGGCCTGCTTGAACAGAGGAGGAGATGGACAGTTTGTGCAGTCACTCCTCCCTTCATTCTTGTTGGCCCTGTGCTGGGGTGATGTTTGCAGGAGGCAGGATTTCCTCTCCTTAATAGCCAAAGCAAGAGCTATACCTATGTGTGGGTTAAAAATACACTCCCCTCTGTTTCTCAGGGGGTCTGTTCTTGTCAAAAGAAAAATATGCATGGAAGAATTCGCCCATGTTTGAGTGCTCTGTTTACAGTACTGCTGAAATGTTGCAGTAAACCTATCGTTGCCATGGAAAGATCACCCAAGTCCTTGTTCTCTGCATGCCAGCCCTTAGATTCATTAAACAGATCTTTACCTGTGACCTTGAAAGATTAGGGTGCACTCTAACCGCTAGTATAACCTTCATGCTCTGTGGGTTTCCTTGCTTTTTTGATGTGGCCTTTTGTTCTCTTTGTCTCACTCCTGATACTTTCTGACAGATTTTTAGGGCCTAATTCTCAGGTAGTGCTATTTATTGGAGGGGTGTGTGTGCCCCTGTCCCTCCTGGTTTCCTCATGCACTGAATACTATGAGTTAAAAATAAAAGACTGACAAAGTGGTGGTTGGTGTACCCTGAGGCCTTGTGTCATTGCTTCCTGTGGTCATAAGTGTAAACAATGTGTTCCTCTTTACTACATGGGTTGGATAGGGGGTGGATAGGGACTTTTTAAATTGTTAATGGGTGAGGGGTTGAGGAGAGGGAGAGAAGTGGAAAAAGGAAACTGAAAATAAAACAGAATCTTGACACAAGAATACAGGGTTCAACAGTAAGAATGACCCCATGAAATTGACTGCGAGAGAGTTTCAGGCCAATTGTTGGAACTGTCACTTGCCCTGTGGACCTTATTCACTGTAGCACCACCTTTACATTTTTGTCTGGAATAACAGTAAGGCTACAACTACAGTCTTCTTCAATCATCACTAAATCATTGCTATCTTGCTGTCTAAAATGCTTGAGATTTTGTTCATAAGCAAGAATATAATATAATATTATCGTAAGCGACAATAGCTTACTAGCCTATAGTCTTTGAATAATCAGTTAGAATGGGTAGAAAATAATAACATTAATGTTACAATACTAATAATTGTTTTCCAGTAAAAGTATACATTTACATGCATATATAATGCATATATATGCATTAAGCCCTTTTGAATGTAGTGTCAGAAAAGCGCTATATGAATGTAATGTTCATATAGCTGTTATGGAGCAACCTCATAACTATTTGTAGCTATTATTGCACATTAAAAATATTTTTTTTATTATTATTGTTTTGTTAAGAGATCTTAAATGTTAAATGAAAAAAATATTGTTTGTTAAATGTAAAATGAAACATTTGTCTGTGGTGAGGCCAGCTAAAATGTTGCCAGGGCTAGTCAAAATCTGAACTGGTTTTTTTCTGATGTCACACCAACCAATGTTATCAGTCCTGCATTAGCACTTCATTGTTTATGTTGTTTATCTGAAACTCACACTCACAGCAGTGGATACTGGTGTTTAATGATTGCTTTCATGCTTTGCCTCTAGGCATCAGGCTTGTTTGATAGCTGTAACAGGGTGCTAATTGCTGCTGTCCAGCCTGGACTCTCCCATGGCGTTAGAACTTCCATTCACGCAGGAATTGCTTCTCTGTATTATAGTCAGCCGTTAGGCCTAGTATAATAATAGAAGTTCAATCC
The DNA here is from genome assembly GCF_025860055.1 of Xyrauchen texanus. Lineage (NCBI taxonomy): Eukaryota > Metazoa > Chordata > Actinopteri > Cypriniformes > Catostomidae > Xyrauchen > Xyrauchen texanus. The sequence continues at coordinate 34,812,972 of NC_068284.1, read as the reverse complement.
ATGATCTACGGATGGAGTGTGAACAAAACATGGCTTTGTTTCTCTCCACGATCTTTCAAACCTGTGTTAAATACTCCAGAGAATAAAGCTTCCATACAATTCTTTTTAAAAGGTCTTTTATGCATGACCCCCATCACCCGGATAAAAGCAGGCATATGTTGCAAAATTGTTTGGTAGCCACATCTGATCAGTTCTCCATTTGACTAATATATATATATATATATATATATATATATGATATATATATATATATAAAATGGATCGTTAAAATTCATTGCATTATTGTTGCACATGAATAAACCATTAAAAACGACCATACAAAATTTGCTTTAGAATGCAATATATTGTTTATTTCCATAATATTTAACATAAGCCTATTATTGGCCTACAGTGCACAGCAATCCATTTTGCTATTGAATGCGTCAGTCAGTCCAAGATTTATTATAAGGGCTTGTTTTAAGAACGCGTCAATTACATTTGCATCAGACGGACGCTTTTGGATTGTCTTGGTCGCGGTGCATCATAAATATACCGTATTTAGTTCGCTGTGTCAAGTTAAACGTTGTTTGAAACGTAGATAAACACATCTTGAGACCCCTGCGTTTGGATTTTGCTCTTCACAAAGCGGTGTTTGAAAGCAAGAATGTATGCTCATCATGTGCTGTATGTGGTCGGTGAGTGTGATATGTTGTCTCTATGAGCTGTGCATTGCCTATACAGTGAGTTTCACTTACTGCCCCCTGGAGAAAACAGGAGGTACTTCAAGCTTGTATTGCTCAGATGGAAGGAAAATTCCATAATACTGTCTGGGGACATGATTAATTGCATGAATTATTTTAACACATTTGTAATGTACTTAATTGTACTGAAACAATGTGTTAAATCGACAGCCCTAATTGAAATGCGTTCACCAAGAATGACTACTTTTTGTTGGGTTTTCTGCTTGTATGAGTGAATTCATATGTAAATTGAATTTGAAGTAGCCTAGCCTCCCCTTAAACTAGTGGTCAACATTTATGGGTGTGCTTTTTTATTGGGACTGTGCTAATGGCTGATATAATGATGACAGACTGTATATAATATAAATGAAAGACAGCAAATTTGTACCCAAAATTGCTGAAAATAAATTATTACTTATTTATTTCACACAATATTGACCTAAAATACACCTAAAAAGAAATGGAAACTGAAAATGTGCAATATTCATTTAAAAGGCTGTTGGTAGATTTTGGAACCAACACATTTATGGGAATTGGCACACAGAGGGGCAGTTATCAGCCCATGCTTATCGTTTCAAAATGGACACATTTTATTTAGCCTGGCCAGTATATTGTTTTAGAACTACTTAAAAAAAAAAAAAAAATTCATTATGATTATCCAAGATGTCTATAGCTACTTCTAGATCTCTTGTTGAATGGCTTTTAGTGAGCGGATTCTACAGAAGTGTCATTGAATCTAAACAGAGATTGTGGTTTTTAATATTCACAGCTTTGACCTTTGCATCAAATCTGCTGCTCTGGAAATGTCCTGCCTGATCCCAAAATCTGGCATACGACACAGAATCCTGCTGATAGACTGCATGTTTCTTCGTAGTATCACACAAGGACTTGGCAAGATCTTGCACTATATTTTTGTTGAAAATGGTTTCCCTTACAGTTATTGAACAGTGTAGGAAAACTTGCTTGTAAATTCACTTTTTACTTCTCACTTTCTTTTCTTCTGACAGTTATATTTATGTGGTTCTAATTTCACCAGATGCACTTATCACATTGGAAACAGGTCCAGTTAAGTAAATCAGAAATGAAAATATTAATTAGAAATTGTGACTTTGTCTCACCTTTAGTATTGGTGCATTTGGCCATCATTTAATCTGCTAAATTAAATTTAAACAGATTTATCTGTTATTGCATAACAGATTTAAGGGAAATCCCTTAAAATTGCTTTCTGGTTTCTCTGATTTTCAGTGACAACATTTCTGTTCTTTGAAAGTAGATGTTACTTATATTTGAAACAAATCGTTTCATACTTGCCCTGAATTATCTTGCGTGGGTCTACAAAAAACTGTATGACATACAGTTTATCAATCTGACATGACCTCGTTCTCTGAAGTCAGGGTATTTTTTGGTACTTTTGATTTTACTTGCATGGAACTGTTGTTGGTGAGGTCAACCACAGACTGGGGCCCTTGGATGGCAAGGCAAAGTGTTTATACGCACATATACTGTATATCACGACACCTGTTTCCTCCTAACAGCAACTCAGAATCCAGGAAGTGGAGGCTCACGCTGCAGCCAGTGTATGTCTTGCTGCTATAGCTTAGAAAGGAGAGAGACATTTGCTCGGCATGCATCTTCAACGAGATCTCAGTGACTACGTTATTCGCTAAGTCAGTATTATGATCAAATAACTTGGTTAGATCTAGCCTAGCTCATCAAGGTAAGGCTATGATGTGGTTGTTATCGGTTGAAATGGACTGAAATAGATTTTGCCTTCCTGCTTGTCTCATAAAAGAGAGATCTTGACATTGTTCAGCTTTTATAGCTATTTGTCTGATCTTCCTTCGTCAATCATGAATTTACCATGCAAGGCCACACCGGAGGAGAAAACCGGGTCAAGCAGGAACTCCTCACGCTCTTCATCAGGAAGAGAGAGGGCTCGTCACTGGCGTCTTCTCAACAGGCCCTGGCTAAAGCACCGTTCAAATTCTGCCCCTGAGGAGCCCTTGGACTCACATGAGAGAAGGATTCTGCTTGGATGGGACATGCACACACAGAGCATGACATGGTCCAGAAGCTGCAGTACGACTCCAGCTAATCCTCCTATCTCCAGGGTCCACAGTCTCCCAGATCCTAAAAGGGTCACCAACTGTGGTGTCTTAATGGAGCATGTTAATCTTCAGCGGGACTGGTTATCTCGTAGCTCCGTCCCTTATTTGAGATCTACCTCTGAACCAGGGACTGAATCTCAAGGGGATACTCCACCACCCAGATGGGAGCTCAGTTCCCTACCATTTTCAGGGATTCTACTGTCCATGTCAAGGCGAATTAGCCAAATTTTAAATATCTCTCCTGAACCTGGTGTTGGAGAAATAACAGAAGACGGTAGGATCATTTAAATTAATTGGCATTTAAAGGCAGAACAAGGTGGCAGTAACTCTGATTCACTACTTAAAATACTTAGGCCACATCCACATTAACATGTATTTTTCAGTTTCCCAATGTCATAGTTTTCCAAAGTATGTGGTAAGGGAGTTCTAGTGTGGATGGCAGGTGTAAACTCAGCGAAATCTATGCATTTCAAGCGAAATTTTATAAGTGTGGACGTGGCCTTAGACTATATTTAGACTAGATACTTGCATTTTAAACAGTAGTCACAACCATGCAAAGTGACCATCACTGACAAGCAAGTGACAATAGTGAGATATTAATATTTAACCATGTTTATAAAATTTGATTAACATATTGTTAGTTGGTTTTTATATTTATATATGTTGAAATCCCTCACATCTACATGCCAAATTCAATTTTCCAGCCTGTCGTCATGCAGCCTGTTTTATTTAGTTATGAGCTGTATGAGCCAAATGCTCCAACTGAACCGTGATTAACGTCGCAATGTTTGCTGACCTCTGCACTAAATTATGGATGAAAACTATACTATTTTTAGATTTCACATTGAACACTACATAAGGGCTTAACTTATAATTGGTTTAACTGGAGGACTGCTGAAATCTTGAGCAAGCTTAAAAGGGCAACCTCAACCCTGATTTGTTTCAAATTTGGTTAAGTCATTGCCAGGACTGGTTGAGCACTGGTTACGTAATTTATGCTAAGCAACAGGTGAACGTTTGGTGGATGCAAAATCACTCAACACAGTGGGATGGATTTTATCCAGTCATACTGAATCATGCATGTATGCTCACCTATGCAGCTTACTTAATTGCCAGAACCTTTGCAATAGGAACATGATTTCCTGTCTTCTGTCCTGTGGATTTTGATTGCAACAGACTTAGTGTGAATGTGTTTTTTGCTCATTTTTTCACAGTCTAGCTGTTCCAATTATGTGCTGTTTGAGTAAGTTAAATTTCTCATCTTTGGGTCCTTTTGTAGGGAAATAAAATAATGAGATTTTGGCTGATGGGATTGCTTAATTGTCAAATCGCAAGCTTTGATATTGCAAAATTATGCTTTGTTTAAGCTTAGATTAAGGTAAGATTTGTGTAAGCGTTTGTGACTAAAATGACAAACGTTGATTGATCCATGCTTCTCACTATCGGAGTAAACACCTATTCCTCTTTGCTTTAGATTCACTTCCCTCTTCTCACTTTCCAATTTAAAAGTTCTGGAACAGTCCCATTTATCATGATCATATATGTTAATAGCTTATCAAGAAAAGGCAAATGGATAGTTTTTGGTACGTTGCTAAACCGGCTCTGATAAAGTTAATTATCGTTGTTTTTGGCTTCTGTTGGTTCAAAACATTTCTAACAAGCTTTAAAGTGTGACTACAGATCCTTGGATTGTCTTTTAGTTTGTGTCAATATACCCTGGTGTCACAGCAGTGGTTTGAACCCCCCTCCTATGTCGAACCATTCCAACTCTTTCCACTATATCCTTTAGAAATGTAGGAGGCAGCTCACTCACCTCCTTTTGTATGCAAATATGTGTTCCTGCAAAAACACAAAGACAGTAGGCTTGCCAACTTTTAGCTTTATTACCCTTTGAAAGGCTGGGGCAGAAGTGATCCAGTGAAGTCATGAAAAAGCCCCCTGTGGTTTTATTCAAAGAATCTCATCAATAACAAAATACATTTTTAGGCATAGCTGGGTGCAAGACGAATGCCATTAATAACACTGATTTCTGTGTTAAAATGGAATTTAGAAAGTGCTATTTAGGGTTTTCTGTGCAAATAGTAAGCAGAGTTTCCTCATTTAGGTATTCTCGTCATAGGCTGGTAGCTCCAGGAATGCCCCAGCCTGACAGAAACACAGTGGGTGGGGAGCGTAGCGTGTCTTAGACCTGATCTGTTGAATTTGCATTTGTGGCCTGCTTCAGATAGCTTGGTTCTGGCATGCAGATTAGCCCTGTTTTCACCTGGTGTTAAGATGCATGTTGGGCGATCCATTAAGAAATGGGACTACATTTAGACTGGTGTAAACGGGGTCAAAAACGTAAGATAGGTCCACTTTGACCAAATTTGGAGTTGAGTGAAAACACACGTGACCACATTGGGATTGTAGTGTAAACGCTCATCCATCAAAATAGTTTGAACAAAAGTAAAGCACCACCCACTGGCCTGTCAATCAAACAAGTTTAAAACTTTGTCGGTTATTTGCGGTTTTGAAAGAAAATGGCATTCTGAAATGGAAGATGAAAAAGCACATATATTTACATGCACAATACTTGACATAACTTCAGTGTTCCTGATATCAACATGCGGTGACAGATGCAAAGCACACAAATTTGAAGCTCATTTAATAGCGTCATGTTTGTGCTTAAATTAAATGCAAGTATAATTGAAATGAACAGTCTGCCGTTTTTGGCACATTATCATGTTGTAATACACTGATTGATGCATGCCGTCATGAAATCAGGGACCCTCCCCTCCAAGTCCGAACACAATTGTTTAAATAGACACAAATTACAACCAGGTGTAAATGGCGATGTGTCTTGCCTGTCCACTTGTGATCGGATCGCCCAAAACACATCTTAATATGAGGTGTAAACAGGGCCAGATATAAACACAAGTTACGGCTTTCAAACTTTTGTCATTCTACATTTTAAAGGAACATTATTTTTTTTTTTTTTTAACTCAGTCTAATGTTGTTTCTAATGTGCTTACAGTTTTGTTTTTGTTTTTTCTGTGGAACCCAAAAGTAGAAATGTTTGAAGAATAGTTATGCAGCTCTCGCCATTCAACTAGAGTTTATAGTGCCCAGGGGTGGTCAAGATCCAAAAAGGACTAAAAAAAGCCCACCAAAACAAAAAGCACCATAAAAATTGTGTGCAATATATTCAAGGTTTTCTGAAACCAATTTATGTGAGAAACAGACATAAATTAATTTTTTTATTCCTGGATGATCTTGCCCTGTCCCAAAGCTTGCTCCTAGCCTTCATTTGCATCACAAATTCAAAATTTGACATCAATGATGTTGACTCGCCATTTTAAATCTAGACAGGGGCTAGACTTTGGCTGAAGTGAATATTACCTGTGAATAATAACTTAAATTATGTTATTAAGTAGCTGTATGGACCGCTTTTATGGTGTTTTTTTTTTTTGTCCTTTTTGGAGCTGCACAGCCTCTGGTGAACCGTTATAGTATGGCGAGAGCTGCATAACGATTCAGCAAAAATAATGATGTTGTGTTCTGTGGAAAAAATAGCACCATATGAGTTTGGAACAACATAATGTCATAAAGTAAATAATGACATAATTTTCATTTTGAACTATTTTAAGAATAAGAGACAGTAGGGCAGCAAAGACACTTAATGTCTTCAAATTCTTTGAATTTTTGCATTGGAGTCAGCTTTCTTAAATGACACGCATACATACTGGAGGTGGCACGAATTATTTTTCTGCTGGGGCAGGGAGTAGCAAAGAGAGATGCAAATGTTCTAGGCTTGCTGACGGCAACCTATTAAAGTATGTACAGTGTCTCTCAGTGGTGGAATGTCAGACTCGTGAGGTGAACAAAAGAGCGTGTGCTCTGCCCTGGCTCTCGCACCGGTCCCGTCTGTAACACAGTAGAGGAGAGGAATACCAGCACTGCACATTATTTAACATGACAGATGTCGGACTGTGAGAAATGCATGACCTCCTTATGCAACAATGTTTGACGTGTGTAAAAAAACGTAGTCGTGACCAGTGTGCTAATTGCGCACAAAATTAAAGAAGTGAAATAGATTTTCTTTATCACTTACATTTTAAAGGGATAGTTCACCCAACCCTATCTCAAAAGAATGTTTATTTGTATGAAATTATAGGAGTTATACAACCACCAACTTCCTTGAAACATTTCTTTAGACTCCCTATAAGGAATACAATTTCACAGGAATCAGGTTTTAAAAAAAAAAAAAAAAAAACATTTCAGTGCTTGCAGAGTCAGCCTGATAAATGTCAAATTAAATACCAATTTAGTTGCACAAAAAATTGAAGTCAATTAGGAATGAGTCAGGCTGTTACATCCAATCCATGAGGTCTAGTATCCTAACAGGCCTCAAACTTGCCCCTCAACTGTACTTCCACAACAAAATCCCATCCATCAGCTCAGCCCAGTACAATAAGTGCAGAGTCATTCTGAACAGTGCTGCACAGGAGTTAGCCCTGAAAGTAGTTACTCACAACTGACTGAACAAATTCTGCCTTTTTAGATTTAGATTTTAGGAAGATCTGAAGTACTTTGAGCTGACAGATTAAAAGGCAAAGGGACGATGGTGTGTCAGCTTGCTCTGAGCTGCATCACTACGGTGGCACAATGGTAAAAGGCTTGTAACGCTGAGGTGAATTATGAATGACATGAGGCACTCTCCTGTCACTATGATGGCACAAAGACCCCCATTCTGCTATTCAGGGGCATTTTGTATGATTTAGCTTTTGGGAAATGACCCGAATGGGTGGCTTTTATTTTTATGAACACACTTGAGTTGAATTTTAAGGGTTATTTAAAGAGAAGATGAATCCATTTAACAGCAGGTGTTCTGGGATGGCTAGATAGATAACATATGAATGTTCATTCTCTAATGCTGGGTGTACACTATGATTTTCAGGCAAATCATTGCAAACACTTTTGCAAGGGCTTTATTCATTTTGTGTGATACCATGTGTCAAAATGAGGATATTAGAAAAAGATGGTTGATGTTTGCACAGTCTGCCTTGGCTTTTAAAGGAATAGTTCACCCAAAAATGAAAATGAAATGAAATCATTTTTTCACTCTTGCGTTGTTCCAAAAAAAAAAAAAATATCCACAGTGTACACCAACCTTACCTCTGCATGTATATTTTTTGTTCCTTTTTAATCTTATCAAGTTTTATGCTGGAACAGTATGCCTAAATGACAATGTTTTTTTTTCTTCTCTGTGTTGGCACGTCTGCCTTCATATGTCCTGCGGTCATCATGGGTAAGAGGAGAGCACTGCCCCACCTTCCCTCACAGTCAACAGCTGTTCCTCACAAGCCGGACCAGCCCCTGTTAGATTACTGATTAACCCACCCCTGCACATTACATCCTGCTTAACCAGCCATGTCAAAACAAAGTCCCAACTTCCTAAGCATCCCCACTTTGTTCCTCCAGCTGGAAACTCTGCAAATGCATCCTCACAGAGCTGCAATCATAGTCCAATCTGCTAATTGCAGTAATTTCCTCTCTCTCTGACCCAGCTCCCTCCATCTCCCCAGACACCAATTAATGCTGCTAATTTGAAGGCCTTATGAATTACCATCCCAGAGTGAGATATGAGGCTATTGATGCCTCTGTAGGTGAATCACTGTTTTTAATTGGTTTGCCACAGTGTATGGCATTACCAGTTTTACTCAGTACAAGGGACAACACCAGTGTGAAATTTTATAATGGGTAAAAGGGGGAAACATTATGAATGGAAATTCCAATATCAATACAATAGCCTAATGAATAGAATAGTCTTAAATAAAGGATAGTTGCCTAATGAAGAGTTTGTGACTCATGATAAATGAACCTAAATAACGCATTGAAAGCTAGATGTTTTGTGTATGGTGGGTAACTGTAAAATGTCTCGGATTCAGAACTTTGTTATATTTTTAAGAACAGATGATTAAGGGGGCCTGGGTAGCTGACTACCACCCCTAGAGTAACGAGTTTGAATCCAGGGTATGCTGAGTGACTCCAGCCAGGCCTCCTAAGCAACCAAATTGGCTTGGGTTGCTAGGGAGGGTAGAGTCACATGGAGTAACCTCCTCATGGTCGCTATAATGTGTGGTTCTCGCTCTCGGTGGGGTGCACGGTGAGTTGTGCATGGATGTCGTGGAGAATAGTGTGGGCCTCCACATGCGCTATGTCTCCACGTTCAACATGCCACATGATAAAATGCACGGATTGAAGGTCTCAGATGCGGAAGCAACTTTAGATTCGTCCTCGGTCACCCGGATTAAGGCGAGTCACTATGCCACCACGAGGACGTAGAGCACATTGGGAATTGGGCATTTGAAATTGGTGAGAAAAGTGGAGAGAAAAAAGGAACAGATGACAGAAAAGACATCTGTGCGCATGTCTGATGCGCTGTTTGATCGGCGGCATGCAATCTTGTGGAACACGCATATGTAAAGGGTTCTCACGCTTTCTTTTTTCAGTCTTCTGAATTTTTTTTGCCAGAATAGTATCATCTATGAGAATGCTGCAAATGACCTCAGACCATCTCAGCTCAGGAGTTCAGATTGCTTCATTTCCACAAAGCAGTTCTTTGTGAGCGCAACTCTTCAGGATCACTTTATTTTTAGCCTATATACATCTGTGAAATAAAATAATACAAAAACACATTCACCTCGAACCATGATTTCGATTTCAGTGATTATTATCATTATTTTAATTATTTATAATTGTTATTAGATCTTAATTTGTATTAGGAAGTTTCTGTTAATTTTCCATTTTCATTTGAAAACACGTCTGTTCCTCAACGTTGTGGCCTTCCTTCCTCACTGAGATGTAGATTTTAACAGCAACAACTGAGCTTTTCGAAAAGCTCTCCCAAGTGGATACATTTTAAAATGCCATCTTCGCATTGTAGTGTGAACAGGGAAAACTGAGAGATCTGAAAACGATGACATGTTATCATGTGATGCAGTCATGTTATCCATTCAATCAAAAACAACAAGATGGCGGTACATGTTGTAGTAGCATTGTTGTGCCTGCTTTTCACTTTATAGATTGTTAAGGATAAATGTTACATCGTGCAACCTTCATATTGCATTCCTTCGATGGGAAGCTTACTCGGTATTGTCTTCAGGCGATGAAACACGAGGACAATTGCGTTTTAGACCGTACATGGAATGGCGCTTATTTCTTTTCTTTTTCTTTTTTGCATGCGCAATAAGGGCTTTTAAAAATGTTTATACATTTCAGTGTGGACGGACAGCATTTGGACGACGAAAATGACGTTTTAAAATGTATCCAGATTAATGTGCACAGAGCCTTAATAAGATATCAGTATCGGCACACCAATTTTTGTATCGGTTCATCCCTATTACAGTAAATGTGTAGGTGACATGAAATCCTATTAAGAAGTTGGCATGTCCTGCAGTTTTCCTATACTCCATCTAAAACTATTTTAAACAACGTTTTGCTCATTCTTTTATAATTATAATGCTTGTACTTTTTTAATACCTCATTTATTAAGAGACTACATTATATATCTTTTTTTTAATCACACCATTTAAATGAACTAGATAAGGATAACCTTATGTTGACCAGTTACACAACCTACATTACTTTACACAAATCATATTTATTAAAACCTTGATGTTGATTAAAACATTTCCACGTGTTAACTACCCAGATACCAGTGTGCCATATTATTACCATCTGGTACAGTCACTGTACCATGTCAGTGTGAAGCCAAAGATTGTTGGATGAAGTATGTTGTGAGCTTGTCAGAAACAGGGTAGGCTACTGAATATCTGATTTTCAGTGCTGTTAGTCTGTGGTAATAAAAGGTCAAATATTTACTCTCTCACAGTTTCATATGGCCTTTTTATATGAGCAGAGCTGTCAGTCAGGGTCATGCGGGCAGTATTTGTACCACATGCACTCACACTCTATCTCTCTCACATATAAACATCACGCACACTCTCTCTGTTTCTCTTTTGCTGACTTTAATGTTCTTCCACATCAATTGTCAACCTGCTTTAGCCGCGCCCCTCCCTCCATGCTGTAGCATTGTTATAAGACGAGCTGTTTGTGTTGAAGGGTTGTCGTGGAGACCAGGTGGTTGGGCACTGAGAGAGCAGTAGGGGGAAGCTGAGGGACACAAAGCATCTTCTGTTCTCTTCCTTAGCGATTTATTTGTGTGTCTGTGTTTGTGTGTGAGGGTGTGCACACACCTGGCAAGCACTGTGGGAATTTGGCATTAGGTTATATATGAAGTTAGAGTCCAACAAAATGAAAAGACTAATTTGAATGAAAGCACTCTGGATAATCAGACAATTCATGTTTCTAAAACGGGCGAACGATTGGATGTTTGAGTATCTACTTAATTGTGATGTAATTTGATTCCATTTACGTGCATTGAGTCATTTGGAATCAAGAACCTGTTCTTATTCAGAATTGATTCAATTGTGGTCTATGAGTTGTGAGTTGCAGTCTAAATTAAATTTGATTAGGAAAAAAGACTGGGCACTGTGAAATAGGCTACTGCAAAGGCAATAGACAACATTCTTTCTATTGTATTGTCCTCACTGGCTGTATGCGACTAATGTAGTCTGATTGGTGAGCAAAGGATGCTTATTATTTTTTAATGAATATGTCAAAAAGAATCCATTTCTTTTGCTCAAACGAATCACTCATTCGGCAAATCGGTCAGAGTGATTCTTGATTTGTGAATCACTATAAGTCATCATTTTTGTCATGCCCAACTCTAAACAAACCGAGAACTGTTGATTTTTATGTGTTGTAGTCCACCCAAAAATTAAAATTCTGTCATCAGTTACTCACATTTATGTTGTTCCAAACCCATATGACCATATGATTTGTTTTTTCTTCTGCGGAACTTGATAAGAAATCATTTAATGAAGGTTCTATTGGTTTAAAATAATAGCGACTTATTTTAACGCATTACAAAGCATCCTAAAGTGAGATAAAAGTAGGCCATGCGACTCACTTTTTATGACGAACAGACTGTAAGTGGTTCTTGAGACAGGATGTCATGGCACTTGTTCACGAGACGTGCAATAACCAATGAGGTTTGATGTTATCGGCATAGCCGCCATGTTGATTTTCAGTGCGGTTTACAGACATTATCAATTATTTAAATTGATTTGACAGAGATAAATTACTTGAAATTATAGTCTGTTAATCAAATAAAGTTGTCTTATGCCTTCAAAAGACATGACAGAATTTTAAATGTTTGGGTAAAATATATCTTTACGGCTTGTGTTGTTACTGACTGGTTGTTATAAGACAATACAGGTGAAACTCGAAAAATTAGAATATCGTGCAAAAGTTCATTAATTTCAGTAATTTAACTTAAAAGGTGAAACTAATATATTATATAGATTCATTACAAGCAAAGTAAGATATTTCAAGCCTTTATTTGATATAATTTTGATGATTATGGCTTACAGCTTATGAAAACCCCAAATTCAGAATCTCAGAAAATTAGAATATTACATGAAATCAATAAAAAAAAAGGATTTTAAATACAGAAATGTCGGCCCTCTGAAAAGTATAATCATGCATATGTACTCAGTACTTGGTTTGGGCCCCTTTTGCATTAATTACTGCCTCAATGCGCGTGGCATGGATGCTATCAGCCTGTGGCACTGCTGAGGTGTTATGGAAGACCAAGATGCTTCAATAGCGGCCTTCAGCTCTTCTGCATTGTTTGGTCTCATGTCTCTCATCTTTCTCTTGGCAATGCCCCATAGATTCTCTATGGGGTTCAGGTCAGGCGAGTTTGCTGGCCAATCAAGCACAGTAATACCATGGTCATTGAACCAGGTTTTGGTACTTTTGGCAGTGTGGGCAGGTGCCAAGTCCTGCTGGAAAATGAAGTCAGCATCTCCATAAAGCTTGTCTGCTGAAGGAAGCATGAAGTGCTCTAAAATGTCCCGGTAGATGGCTGCGTTGACTCTGGACTTAATAAAGCACAGTGGACCAACACCAGCCGATGACATGGCTCCCCAAACCAACACAGACTGTGGAAACTTCACACTGGACTTCAAGCATCTTGGATTGTGTGCCTCTCCATTCTTCCTCCAGACTCTGGGACCTTGGTTTCCAAATGAGATGCAAAATTTGCTCTCATCAGAAAAGAGGACTTTGGACCACTGAGCAACAGACCAGTTCTTTTTTTCTTTAGCCCAGGTAAGGCGTTTGACATTTGAAGCCCATGTCCAGGACCCGTCTGTGTGTGGTGGCTCTTGATGCAGTAACTCCAGCCTCAGTCCACTCCTTGTGAAGCTCCCCACACATTTGAATGGCCTTTTCCTGACAATCCTCTCCAGGCTACGGTCATCCCTGCTGCTTGTGCACCTTTTTCTTCCACACTTTTCCCTTCCACTTAACTTTCTATTAATGTGCTTTGATACAGCACTTTGAGAACATCCAACTTCTTTTGCAATTACCTTTTGAGGCTTTCCCTCCTTGTGGAGGGTGTCAATGATGGTTTTCTGCACAACTGTCAGGTCAGCAGTCTTCCCCATGATTGTGAATTCAACTGAACCAGACTGAGAGACCATTTAAAGGCTCAGGAACCCTTTGCAGGTGTTTAGCTGATTAGAGTGTGACACTTTGAGCCTACAATACTGAACCTTTTCACAATATTCTAATTTTCTGAGATTCTGAATTTGGGGTTTTCATAAGCTGTAAGCCATAATCATCAAAATTATATCAAATAAAGGCTTGAAATATCTTACTTTGCTTGTAATGAGTCTATATAATATATTAGTTTCACCTTTTAAGTTGAATTACTGAAATTAATGAACTTTTGCCCGATATTCTAATTTTTCGAGTTTCACCTGTATGTAGTGCTAAAATAATTTATTTGGAACTGGAACCGTTAAGTAGACTTGGAACCAGATTAATTAAGTTTTCTACAATGCCCTCCCTTATTTAATGTTGTGCAATACAGATTTCTTCTCCTGGCCATGAAACAATGGTAGATCTGCAACATCCGTATTTTAGTTCTGCAACAGCTGATGCTTCCCTGTTGCCTCATGTCATTAAACTTCTGCTTTCTTCATAAATATGCTAATAAACCAATTTTTGTGGTGTTTTCTCATGTTTTAAGCCATTTTTGTTTAATGATTCAGTCGAAGGTATTCTTAACATTTGTCAACCCACCAACTTTGAACTTTTAGTTTGGTAAAAAAGCTATGAGATGAGCAACTTATTAATGTAACCTTTGGCACAATGTAAATGTATAACAATAGTGTGATAAACAGCGCAATTTATCACAATATTTTCCACACTTTAAGAAAGGATACCTAAAATACTGTGGGGATTTCTGGGAACACTTTTAGATTTTTATATATATATTTATATATATATATATATATATATATATATATATATATCTATATCAGTTCATAGAAATGAACAGTCTGAAGGAACCGATTTACTAAAACAAATCAGATTTCTCAATCTGCTTTGTCTGAGATGTCTTCCACAAAACTTAAATACTTCTTTTAAAAATGTTGAAAATTTTGTGTAGTATTCTTAAGTTGGATGAAGGGTGTATTGGTGTTTTAAAGTGGTGACCAGTGGGGTTTTCTGTGTGTTGGCAGTGATTAGCGGTTTCAAACATTCCCCCCTCTGAAACCCCATCCTGGACAGGTGGTATGACCTCTCCTTCAGCTGAAGACATTCCAGGCAGGGCTGCAGGGGTTTGGATTACTCTTCCTCAGACACATGTGAGGGCCAGTCTGGTCCTCAGTGGGTGTCTTTGATCATAGAGATGTACATTAGGTCTGTCCAGGTCAGTGTCATGCACATGCTCTTCGCAGATAAATGCGGTCTGCATGTGATATGAATGCATGCCAAGTTTTTCTGGCAAACATGTGTAGAGATTGGTGTACCAGCATCCAGATGCAACACTGAATTGGATCTGGTTTACAGTTAGGTAGTCATACACATATGCACTCGCTCTTTCCTTTAAACTTGAGATGTGTAAAACGAAATATTTAAAAAATGTATTCGTTGGGGAATGACAGCCTGAATAAGCATAGTTTCTGGTTCACCTGACCCCAATTGGACACTCAAGTATTCAAAAACAGATGGGACAGTTTTTGAAAGATTAACTATTTTTAAATTGACATCTTAACGCAACATGTATTGCGCATGACAAAACAAAGTTGGGATGCAATGACCACAGACTTCTGTCTGCACGCGAATGGCTGTAGCGACTGAGCTTTAAAAGAGATTAATATAAAGATGCAACTTCTGCAAGAGGGTTTTACTGTGTAAGCAGTCTAACAGCTAAATCCCAGAACATTAATTAAAGCACAGCAAATAAAAATATCAAAATGTCTAAAATCGAACAATGTGACGCATGCTTAACCCAAAACATTACCTAATATGTCTCAAAACATGATAATTTCACACATCAACATCCTGTATCATGGGGCCTCAATCCAAAACATGCCACACTCACTTCCTGCAGGTCTGTCTGAACCTTTATTAACCTCTTGGGTAGATGCTATTTGTGGGCTTCGGCTCCATTACGGGGTCACAAACTGGCAACTCCAGGGATCAGCTGGCAGCCACCCGGCAGTAATTGTTTTCAAGCTGTGTTGCTGCACAAACAAACATATGGGAGCATGTAGGACTATGTCCAGGACACCCACACAGTTACAGTTTTATTGAAGGCCATTCATACAAATCACTCTTTTGCATCCATCTGTAGTGTTTTTTTTAATTATTATTATTGTTTTCTATATAAACCTGTGCTAAATGGACGTCTTTGATCATTGCGCTGTCTCGCTGATTTTTCAGTATCTTGCACAGGAGCGCCGCATTTTCTAGATGCTCTGTCAAGTTAAAAAGAGCTTCAACTTAAACAAAAAAACTTGTCTTTATACACATGTGTTCTGTTATATTTGTTGAACGGCCCTGTGCACTTTTTCTGGAGAGTGCTGAGGGGACCGACTTAACTTGGTACCTGTGTGCTGTCTGACTGACAAGCAGCTGCTTTAAAACACTCTCATTTGTATTTGCGAATGCTCTGTAAACAGTGCCTGCACCTCATAATGCAGCTGTGCACGTGAACTAGGGCTGTTATGGTGGCAATATTTTGCTACTGCAGTGGTAAAGGACATATCACTGCCAGTGAACGGTGTTTATGGGGTAAGAAGTCTCTAAAAAAAACCCAGAAAATTAATACGCCTCTGTGATAAAGCATCCACAACATAGATACGAATGATCTAGTACTTCATTATACTCATTAAGTGACATAATTTCAGCTATATATTTCAGGTTTTCGTAAGGTCTTTTATGCAAGATGATATGTTTACATATGCATAGCTGGCGGTGGCACTTTGTCACCACGGTAGGTGATTGTCACGATGATGCTAGCAGCCCTAGCGTGAACAGTCAACTGCACTTCTTGGTCGAAAATGGCCATCTTCGTGAGGTATTATTGTAAACACACATGGTCACTTTTATCTTAAGTGAATATAAATTGGTGCGATCTGATTTGCTAATTTGTCCAAATATTGGAGTGTATTAGGACTTGTAGTGTAAATACAGCCTAATAGACATGCCACTTTTTTTTTTTTTTTACTTCATTTACATGGACACCAGAAAGCATGCGTGAGAGCAGCGTATTGCGAGAAAGTAGTGTTCCCTATTACATTCACTGTATAGGCGGTGCACTCTTTACTTTGCATGTTACTTTGCATGTTTCATACAAGGATTGATCAGTAAGCAGCTTTCTCCACAACAACATCATTTCACTGCAACATTTAATAACAAACGTTGTTTCCGAGAAAGACTTGACTGTTTTTATTCCCCCGTTGCTTCACTTTATTTCCAGATATTCCAGAGTCGTTGCTGTTTATGTTTTCTTCTATCACAACCTGCAGCGGAATTGCTCTACATATGTGGGGTTTCCCTCTTACTGTGCTAAGAATCTGGGATTCCCCCAATGTACAATATACAAACATGAGGGACCGTTGATATTTTACAGTGGTGTGTATAAATGGGTATAGTTTATAGGTTTATGTGCATTTCCCACTGTGTGCCCAGAAATGTTGAATCCTTTCTTCTTTATTGACTTGTTGGGCTCCAACCTATGACATTTGTTTGCTCACTGTCTATTCACACACATGCGTACTCTTCAAAACCCTGTAACAATGGCGCTTATTCATTTACATGACCACACAAGCTACGTTTTCCGGGAGAAACCTGGGTGTGTTAAACTGCTTTCTCTTAATTCCTTAAATGGCATAGGAAAACACTGTTGTTTTTTACATGATGGTTCAGTACTCCACTTTTTGCAAAAACCCTGTAATAAACCGTTATCGAAAGTGCATGTAAACATGGTCATTGACTGACTCTTTAATAATTACAAGAGGGAAAAAAATTCTGGTGTAATGTTTACATTTAGATGTTGTCATAGAGAAATTGTGGGTAATATTTATTAAAATATTTTACTTTTTAAATAAAGGAGTGTGTTCAGTTGCATATTAGTTGTCATGATGTGTGAAATTGGTATCAAGAATGGTGACATTTCACTGGTTTTAGTATTGACTACTGAAATTTAAGGATCGTGTCAACCCTTGTCAAAAGGATGGCTTCATTTTTGTCTGTCATTTACTGCTTCCCCTCTTCGGTGACTTGATGTAGCCTGTGGTTCTGTGGGTTTTTTTTTTTTTTGTTTGGTTTTTTGTTTCCCTACCATAGAAATGCATGGTTTGTTGTCTCTGCTACATTTTCCTGTAACACTAATGAATTAGTACAGCGATACATTTGTTTAGAGAAGGGTATGTTGTTTATTTGCTATTTTTGAGGTCTTTTGTCTCCCCATTTCTTTTGACATTTTAAAACAGTTTGATTAGTATCTATTTTCACCATAAAAAAGCCAGACTACAGTTTGCAAGTGCACATGGGGACACAGATCTTACTTTTTGGAGAAATTAGTTTGCGTGTACTCTGTCATTGCTGACGTGTACTCTGTCATTGCTGACGTGTACTCTGTCATTGCTGACACTGCACTTCGATCTGGAGGATGTTTGGAGTGAAAGATGAGTTTAGTCGAAGTTGATGGACATGCTGAACTGCAGAAAAAAACAAGGGGGTTGAAATTATTTTCTGCTTAGGTTATATAATGGAGGACTCCACAAAGGACTGTCAAGACAGATATGATTTTCACTCTAGATTTCAGATGACACACTAGCGCTTTGCTACACGTTCCCCTGGCCAAACACCTCAGGGAGGGTCTCTATTTACTGCTGATATATTTAGCAGAAGATCACAGTAATTAAGTGGTAAATATTTTGCCTCCTCAATGAACCAGGAAGATCTTGAATTTGTTGCTTGTTTTGCTTTTATATGAATATTTTTGGTTACAATACAACTTAAACTGTATGGAACGCATCTGTGAAATGCTGTCGATTTAGACTGATCTCACAGTGAATTTGGAAACGGTAGGTACCTTTCTTTAGCCAATATCAGTGTGCGCTTATAGAATTTCGAAACATTGCCCCAGTGTCCAAAGCGGCAAGTGTTGTTGAGTGTATTGGCATGTGAGCTCCATTTTCCGGGTGAAATGACCACTCAGGTGTGCCAAAATGAGTTGTAAAGCAAGTTGATTTCAGCTGGATGTAAGCTGTAATACAGTGAAGAAGAATGGATATTTAAAAAACTTTACCCTGCAACCAAAACCTAACCATCAGTGGGGTAAAAATGTAATTTTAGCAGGGCAAATGCAAACTCTGCAGTGTTTCCCTCTGGATTTTGTGAGACTGTGGTGGGTGGAGCTCAGTCCCTCTAGGGTGGTCTGGGGGTTTGCTTCCCCCGAAATAAAATTTTGTACATTTTAAAGTTAAATGCATCAATCTGGTGCACTTTGAGAGCCAAATTGAGGCTAGATCTATGAAGAACTTTGTGCTCTTATAAATAATTTTGTGCTCTAGTATTAATTTTAAAAATTAAAGTTCTAACCATATAATATAACTTAAACACTATAGCTGTTAACATTAGTCTAGTGAGGTAAAATTGCTTATTAACCTTGTTTTTGTTAAAATCTATCCAATCTTTCAATTCGTGTCCTGATCAACCCAGTAACATTCGCATCTTTCATACAAGGACGGCACAAGCAGAATGTGATGTCAATATATGACGCAAATCAATATTTACATAGAGCAAACTCCACCCACAGGAATTATGTTTGTAACGCATAACCATAACTCAATAATGTGATGTGATGGATGATGTGAACGCTTCTTTGTGTCTACCCAAGAACCATACCGGAGTCCACTTGAAAAGGGGGTCTAGGACATGGTTCATGTAAACTCTAAAAGGGGTACCTGCTGATATGAATGCAATTGTCCTAAATTGTGAACGTAAACCACTGTTGATGGCTTTGCATGCTCTTGATCACAATTATAATGGTTTAATGCATTTATCATACCTACTTGTCTGTCAAATAAATCAAAGAATATCTAAAATTTTTCACATCTATGCACATTCAATGCATTTGCCGTAGACAAACACGAATGTCATTCTGTGCATGGAAAGTGTTGGTGGTAAATCCAATGAGACAAACTTTAATACTTAATTTAACATAGTAAAGCTGACTTCTTCTCAAGTTGTTACCCAGTTACAGTGGTACACAGCTGCTTCTTGTACTTGTTGATGACTCAATCAGACCAGTATCGTGCCAAACTAATGTAGGAAATGTAACCTTCCATATGCAATCAATACTAGTTCTTCTCTGAGATGTAAATTGGAATTCTCAGCTCTGAAAACACCATTGAGTTCTTTCTAAAGACGAGAATAAAGGCCTTTGAGAGGCAGTTCCATCTGCTGATTTTCAAGAATGATCTGTTGCTCAGTGTTCACTGAACTTTTACTCTCCCTGGAGAGAGACTGTGGTTTGCACATTGCTGTTATAAACTGGAGTAGGTGAAGACTTCTTCACAAGAATGTTGAGGTGGTGAATCTGTATAAAATGCAATTAAAATTTGTAAAATAAATCTCCTTTCGTGGCTCTGCAATTTTAGTTTAGTCACATCATCGCGTGGCATTGAAGATGATGCTGACTGATTAGGTTCCAATTAAATTGAGATGTAGATAATCAAATAAGCCATGGTAATGAATGATATCAGATTGGTTATTTGCAAAAATGTATGCCGATAGATGGTGATAGTTTTCCTCTGTGTTCCTCTGTAGCTGCCACTGGAGGATTCTACAGTTAGAACAACTTGGTCCTACCACATAACAGCGACCTCTAAAGATGAAATAAAAGACAATATTCATCCATATTTTTATCCTCACTTCATTGCAAATGTGGTTATTTTGATTAACCCAAAATGTGACTATATGGAAATGTGTATACACATACTGTATACATTGTGTTAGGGATGTCCAGATACCAATACTGGTAAAGGAATTGTGTCCAAGTTCATGTACTTGTACTCGTGCTCTTAAAAATGCTCTGATACAAATCACATTATGTAGTAGTGATGTTATTTAACTGCAAAAGCTGTGATTTAATGAGATAAATATATAGTTCGCAAGTGTTGCCCGCTTCAAATATGAGCGCTTATGCATAACACTGGCTCCATACATTAACAAGACACAAAGGGCTCACAACTTTTAGAAATCCTTTACTCATACACGGATAACACTATCATGAGCATCATTAGAGCGTAATTCACTTTGTTGCACAAGGCATAAACAGACTACATATTTTATTTAATTAAAAATCAGCCAGTTTAATAATCTCTTAGTCATGTAGCAACCAGCTTTTCTGGATTGAGAAGCTACCATCATAGCAACACAGAAATACTTCAAAATAGAAGCTCGACCAAAACAAAAGCTCAGTTAATTAAAAAAAAAACTATTATGACAGAAGTAGATCGCTACTGCATAGTTATGTAATATTTACTGTAATACTACTACAAATAATAATACAAGATCAATAGTAATTTGATAGTAAATTTATTATATTTAAGCAATATCTCACATTTGTGATGCTCTGTTATGCAGCACATTTATTAGACATATATATATATATTTATACACACACACACACACACACACACACACACATAAACTGTTGATGTGGAATTATCGATGGGTACCAAAAAGGAAGTATCGGTACTTGTTCTCAAAATAATTGTATCGGGACATCCCTACATTGTGTCTTCAACCTCATTTCTTGTGAATAATAATTAAAAACATCATCTGGTGAAATATATATACACACACACACACACACACACACACACACACACACACACACACACACACACACACACACATATATATATACACACATATATATATACACACACATATATATATATATATACACATATATATATACACACATATATATATATACACACAGTTGAAGTTTACATACACCTTAGCAAAATACATTTAATCATAGAAAACATTCCCTGTCTTAGGTTCAGTTAGGATTGCTAATTTATTTTAAGAATGTTTTTAGAGATAATTATTTATTTCAGCTTTTTATTTCTTTCATCACATTCCCAGTGGGTCAGAACTTTACATACACTTTATTAGTATTTGTTAGCATTGCCTTTAAATTGTTTAACTTGGATCAAACATTTTGGGTAGCCTTCCACAAGCTTCTCACAATAAGTTGCGGGAATTTTGGTCCATTCCTCCTGACAAAACTGGGTCATGTTTTGGTCCATTCCTCCTGACAGAACGGAGTCATGTTTGTAGGCCTCCTTGCTCGCACATGCTTTTTCAGTTCTGCCCACACATTTTCTATTGGATTGAAGTCAGGGCTTTGTGATGACCACTCCAATACCTTGACTTTGTTGTCCTTAAGCAATTTTCCACAACTTTGGAGGTATGCTTGTGGTCATTATCCATTGGAAGACCCATTTGACGACGGTCATTATGGCCAAACGGTAAAATATTAGTTTAATCAGAACAGAGGACATTTCTCCAAAAAGTAAGATCTGTGTCCCCATGTGCACTTGCAAACTGTAGTCTGGCTTTTTTTATGGTGGTTTTGGAGTAGTGGATTCTTCCTTGCTGAGCAGTCTTTCACGTTATGTCGATATAGGACTCGTTTTACTGTGGATATAGATACTCCAGCATTTCTCCATGCATGCACACAGGGTTGGGAGGGTTACTTTTGAAATGTATTCCACTATAGAATACATGCTGTAAAATGTAATTTGTAATGTATTTCGTTAGATTACTCAAGGTCAGTAACATTTTCTAAATACTTTGGATAATTTTTTTCAATTGCTTTGACTAAAAGAATTCTGCCAGTACAGTAAGACAAAATACACATGTTAAAAATACATTCTCTGAAAAACCTAAATATATTATGCAGTGTTCTTTCTAAAACAAGATAAATCAAATTGAACTTGTTTTAAGGATTTTAGATATTTTTACAGGAAAACAATACAAAAATTATTAAAAATATAATTTTTGCCCTAATATCAAACTGTAGTGGAATGCAGTTACTTGTATTTTAAATATGTAATCCCGTTACATGTATTCCATTACTCCTGAACCCTGTGTGTGTGTGTGTGTGTGTGTGTGTGTGTGTGTGTGTGTGTGTGTGTGTGTGTGTGTGTGTGTGTGTACATATACACACACAATCCTTAATCTGGGGAATATATATATAGTCTATTAAAAGCTTATTTTGGTAAATACTTAAATATAGAGCATTGTAACAGAGCCAAGTCTCGTTATTTAATAAATAAGTGTATTTCATAGTCCTACATTATGCTTTAAATCTTCTTTTTTCAGAGGATTTTTGCAGCGCAATAAACTGCATCTAGACTTTTATTAGTTTTGAACTCTTTTAGCCTCTATGTCTGTGCCTGTCATAGCAAGGAAAATCTAAGAATAATTTTGACCGTTTGAACAGTCATCTGCCATTTTCCACCACCTTAGTTATCAGTATCTGCATCGGTCAACCTCTAATTCAAGAAATACAGTGGTACTACCATGGCACCATGTCCAAGAAATCTAGTACCATAGTGCTTTTCTATTAGTGTAGATCACAACCATGTAACTGATGCTTGTTTATGTTAGGATACCTTTAAATTTGTTCCCTAATGCCAATATTGGCATTACCAGACTATTTCCGGTTCTCTCTTGCCCATTTCCACACCCATCGTGGAAAGTCTGAATGTGTTTAGATTATTATGGAAGATATTGTGTTCCATCAGAGAGCTGTCAACTGCGTTCCTAACAACTTCACAAGTCTCTTAATGGCATATGAGATCTCTGGAGAAAGCTCTTTATCTCACCCACCCATATGCTATATGCTGCCACTGTGCCGCTGAGCGTGAGCTGTTGCCTCAAACAGACAGGCTTTAGATTGGACCAGCTCCCGCCCCTCCTACGCATTTCACCTCCATCTCTCCACAGCCGCCTTGAGTGGAGCTCTGCCAGTCTCTTGCGTTTGCCTTCTCGCACATATCCAAATACCCATTAAAGCATGCCTGTTTATTCAGTTGTATGCTTATTTACAGAGCTGTAAATAGAAGAAGAGTTTGTGTGAGTTGTCAATTGTGAGATTTTTCTTGTTTTTTACTCGTTTTTCAAGCTCTTCTTCTGAATCTATACCTGCAAACTTATGAAAGGGTTTAAAGGTGAGATTGTTTTTTATTTTTTATTTTTATAAATATACATAAATGCTTACTGCCAGAGCCTTTTAGAGGACAGGAAGGGAATTGTTTTTATTATTATTATTATCTAAAAAAAAAAAAACATGGTTACTGTATCATCTAAATGGTACATCCATGGTTTCCACCCCAAAAAAATTATGGTTACTAGTAATTTAGTAATTAAAACAATATAACTATAGTAAAATCACAGTTTCTGCCAAAAAAAAATATATGGTTAGCTTTATTATTTCTATATATAAATTATTTCCATCAAATACTATGGTTTTACTATGATAATCCTGTAGACTGTTAGTAACCATAGTTAAACTGCTGTATTTTTACAGTAAAACCTTAATCACAAAATTCAGAATTTTATTATCATAGTTTTTGTTTTCCTGTATCACCATGGTTTCACGAAATATCATGGTTAATATATAGTAACTGCAGCAAAGCCATGGAAGGTTTGTTTTCAATTCACTTTTTATTTGTATTCTATTTTTTTATTATTATCCCTGTCTTGTTGCTATATTGTTTGTGCACTGGAAGCTTCTTTCACCAAGACAAATTTCTTGTATGTGTAAGCATACTTGGCAATAAAGCTCATTCTGAAAATGTATTGCAAGGCAATGCAAAAGTATTGCGAGGGAACACACAAAAAGAAATTGTGGCATGTCCTCTAAGTCACTCAATACTTCCTGGTACAGAGAAAAAGGGGAGGGTGGGAAAGAGACCTTGTTTTTAATGCCTTTCCCAAAATAATCCATCCTTTAAAAAGAATAACTTTGAAACACAACCCCAGCCACCCCAACCCACAAAATTATGATTTTATTATTGCATTTATTATTAAAGGGTTAGTTAACCCCTTAATTGAAATTTGTCATCTACTCGCCCTTATGTTATTTCAAACCTGTACGTCTTTCATTCTTTCGTGGAACACATACAATTAAAGTGAATGGGGACCAAACATTCTGCCAAATATCTCCTTTTGTGTTTCAAGGAAGAAAGTAAGTTATGTAGGTTTGGAAAACATGAGTTTGAGTGAATGGTGATACAATAAAACCAATAAAATACAATAAAAAAAAATTGGTTGGACTATCCCTTTAACCTTTGCTTGTGAGTTGTGTGACATGACTTGATCATTTTTCATGCGCTCCGTTACAGAAAGCTTGACAGATTTGGTCAGATCGTTCAGATAAATGGATAGGTGAAAAGTTTGGAAACTTTGTATTCATCATTATTTCAATGAAAAACATAATGTTTTATGGGCCCATTTTAATATGTAACTGTGAATGTATAAAACTAGTACCCTATTGCCACTAGTCCAGAACATCTTCCATGGTATCTATGTTCCCTCTGCCACTTATGTCTTTCTCTGTTTTTGTTCTACCTCCTGATCTTAAAATGTTCAAAGGGACAGGGTTTTTGTGTCTCCCTGGTGGATTTTTGTGCATTGCTTTTGGCTGATAGCTGGTGTGGAAAACAGTCGTGGACAGAAGCCTGCATTCAGTAAACCAAGCAGGGATGCAGCAGTCACACCCGTCCTCTTGAGACATATTGCGTCACTTTCTTTTGCGTCTGTGTGGCGTAATGGTCGTAATTTAGTTATGCGGCGCGGCTTGAGGAAAACTGAAGTGAAGCCACTAATGGCCCACTCTCCTGATCAAGAGTGACATCAGTGCGGGGTGACCTCTGACCTCAAACCTTGACATATTCTTTCTGTGTCCCACTCTGTTCAACCACAACAAATCTGTCAGCCAGGACTGATTGATGAAGGTTAGTGAAGGCCTAAATGATCAATTAATAGACAAGAATGAACGCTGGCCATTTTCATCTATAAAGTGTTTCCACTTTTGGTGTGTGAGATGTTATATGTGGCCATTCCCAAAATGCTTGCTTCCTGTGTCATTCTGAAGGTGAGCTGAGAGGTAGAACACATCTAATATGATTTTCTCACTCAGAATTTGATAACAGAAAGCAGTGAATTGCACTTACAGGGTTTGTTGTTCTCTTTGAGAGAGATGCGAAAAATTACGTGAGCTTCCTGGAAATTATGATATCCTATTCCCCCCACTGAGATTTCGACCCTCTTCAAAGTATGAAACATATGACCACATAATAACATGAATAATACTGTAAATTATTACTAGTGTTACAGTGCCCTCTACATGAACGTGTGCAGAACAACCAACTTACATTTTTAGTCTATAAGAAATTTAAATTTAACTTCAGTCTTATTGTGCATGATTTATCTGTGCACCTTATTATATAAATTATATTCTAATTATATTAAATTACACCATTTTTATATATATATATATATATTTGCATCTGTTATCAAATTGTAATATCTCTACCTCTGAAACTACATCAGTTCTTCTTACTTTTTTTTTTTTTAATAGATTTTACACAATAAATTCCCAAATAATAAAATCAAGTCCCATCCTACATTTATTTTTCTCATCAGATATCCTGTTAACTCTGAAATCAATCACATTACGGTAGTAAAATGGGTTGCAAACACTTTTATTTTATATGTTGACTTTTAATATCTTGTTTAAAGGGATGATTCACCCAAAAAATTACAATTCTCTCATAATTTACTCACTCCCATGCCATCACAGATGTGTATGACTTTCTATCTTCTACTGAACACAAACTAAACATTTTCAAAGAATATCTCAGCTCTGTAGGTCCTTACAATGCAAGTGAATGGGCTTCAAAATGCACATAAAGACAGCATAAAAGTAATCCATAAGACTCAAATGGTAAATTCTATGTCTTCAGATGCAATATGATAGGTGTGGGTGAGAAACAGATCATTATTTAAGTACCTTTTTAATACAAGTTTTCCACCCTGCCCTGTAGGTGGCAATATGCATGAAGAATGTGAATCTCCAAAAACAAAAGAAGAAGAATGTGAAAGTGGACATTTGTAGTAAAATAGGACTTAAATAGTGATCTGTTTCTCACCCACACTTATCGTTTCTGAATATATGGATTTATCCACTGGAGTCTGTTTTATGCTGCCTATTGGAGCTTACAAAAGTTTGGTACCTATTCACTTACATTATGAGGACCTGCAGAGCTGAAATATTCTTCAAAAAAATCATAGTTTTTGTTCTAAAGAATGAAGTCTTACATATCTGAAATGGCATGATGATTGATGAGAGAATTTTTATTTTTGGATGAACTATCCCTTTAAATGTTCCCTTTTGACATGACCGATAGTACTGAAATGGGTGTTCTGAGAAATCTTGTTTCTGTGACAGACCTAGGCTCTCTAAACAGCAAAAAGGTATATGGCAGCAGACCACATGTGTTAAACAAATAGAAAACTAGGAGATGAACAAAGACAGACATAGGTAATCTTTTTGGAAGCAGTTTTGCATTTGTGTTTGGTGCTGCTAGAGATGCAGAAATTGCTCTCATCAGCTTTAAATGAGTTTGGTGTGACTCGTTTTCTTATGAAGGGCATTTATTGTCTAAAAATGTTTCTTTTTTTTTTTTGTGGTGAGCTGGTAATTATAAAAAGAAAAGAGGAGAGTTTGTTTCTCTGTGAGTGATCACATAAATTTTTAAAGATGGGAGGGTTATATATAGTCATATGTTTTAAAATAAAGTCCCATCAAAACTTTTGCTCAGTCCTGAAGTCTCTTAAGTCTAAGGAATATTGTAACTAAAATGAAAAGAGACTGCTTTTGTGGAGGTGCTTTTCTGTGGGCACCCATGTTGTGTCTGGCTCCACTGAGGTGTCTTTTTTTGTCCCCTGTGCACAGATGTAAAGGGGCCGCCCACCCACCGCTTCTCCTGCGGCCAGTCACCATTCACAGAGCCCTGCGTTTGGGAGAGGAAGTACTGCATCCTGACCGATAGCCAGCTCATCCTGCTCAACAAGGAGGAAGAGGTGAGAGCGCTCCTTCCCTATGCTTTATCCCTTTGTTCTTCTCCTTTCCTCTCCCTCATTAAGAAAAGGGGATTGCTATAGGGAAGACACACAGCTGATGTTTGTGCTTTATGCATTTCCCCTTTTGAGAGTTAATTGTGTTTGCTTGTGGAAGTAAGTTATTGATTTGCAATAATAACTTACATTTTCAAATTCTGTCATCATTTACAACATCATGTTGTTCCAAACCTGTATGACATTATTTCTTCCATTGAAGATAAAATGTTGAAGAATGTCCTGGCCATTCTATTTTATATGATGAAAGTGAAAGAGGACAAGAGCTGTCAAGCTCCAAAATGACAAAGAAAGCCCCATAAATGTATTATGAAGTGGTTCAAATGACATGTTTGCTTATTCCAAGTTTTCAGAAGTCATATGATCCCTTAGTGTAAGAAACAACAAACTTAAAGGGTGGATGTCAAGATTTTCAGTGAATAACAACTTAAATGTCTTTTATGCTTTAATACTTTTACGGCATCATCTTAGAACTTTACAGCCCCAGTCCTCAATCACTTTCATTATATGGAAAAGAGTGTTCAAAAAGTCCTTCAAAAGTTCACTGAACTGAACTGCCACAAGCTTCCAGCCGGACTGCAAGGCACACCTCACTGACCTCTGCCTGCATCACCTTGGTCATAGGATGGACTATACATAAATGGAGTACATAGACAGTAAATTAATGTCAATTAAAGCCTTTATCAACCAAATAAAAAAAGACACTGCATCTACATGCACTTCAACAGTCAATTCGGGATTGACTTCAAAGACACTTAATTGTTAATCTTACAGTTCAATGAATATCCTTTCATTTTTTAAATTTTCCACCAATATCTACTCCGTTTACGCAATTAATACATGACTTGTATTACACATAGAGAAGTAAAATTGGCATTAGATTAATGCTCTATAGCCAGAGGGGAACTGGCTCCCCCAGCTGAGCCTGGTTTCTCCAAAGGCTTTTTATTTCTCCATTAACTAACATCTTATGGAGTTTTGGGTTATTTCTACAAATAAAGATGTCTGGACATGTTTCATGAAAGAAAGAAAACAATTTGTGTTTGGAACTACATTAGGGTGTGTAAAAAATGACACTGTTCATTTTTGGGCTAACTATTCCTTTAATGATTTATTCCCTTTTGTATTGAGTTCCAGCACATCACTCTTACTGTGCAGGGCAACCGATTTCACCTTTAGGTTATGAAAGAGAATAATCAATTCACTTAATGTATTGAAATGTTGTGTGATTGACAGATTGCTTTCAGATGAATTTAAATGGTTAGTCAGTTAGTAGCCATGAGAGGAAAAGAGACTTTCTAACCTGTTGTCAGAATGTGTACCCCTATGACCTCAACCCAGTAACCTCTGACCTCTAACTTGTTCCCAGATGCCATCTGAGGTCCATGAAAGCCCCACAGCTTCTTTATCAAAAGGCCGAAGCCTGAGAAGGACAGTCAGTGTGCCCTCTGAGGGACAGTTCCCAGAGTATCCAGCAGAGGTCACTTCTATGATAGGTAAGATACACATAGTGGTTCTCTGTTATTATATGAGTGCTGCACAATCTTCACTTTATAAATAAGAACATTGTGATAATATAGAATAACATTAGCATTAAAAGGATTATTACACATTGTTCAAGCTGTTATTGGCCCTGTAACACAGATATTTTCAGTAGGGTTCCCACAATCATAGAAAACTTGTAAATATCAGGAGTTGTAAAATTAAACACTGATTTAAAATTGTGACTTACCAGACCTTGAAAAGTCATGGGAAAAAAAAAGAAATTAAATATTTCTATACTGAATATACACTCACTGAGCACTTTTTTGGGAACACTATGGTCCTAATAAAGTGGTCTTCTGCTGTTGTAGCCCATACACGTCAAGGTTCGAAATGTTGTGCATTCTGAGATGCTATTCTGCTCACTACAATTGTACAGAGTGGTTACCTAAGTTAACGGAGCCTTTCTGTCAGCTGGAACCAGTCTGGCACCAACAATCATGCCATGGTTGAAATAAAAAATTTCCCCATTTTGTTGGTTGATGTGAACATTAAATGAAGCTCCTGACCTGTATCTGCATGATTTTATGCATGGCTCTGCTGCCACACGATTGTGTGATTTAGATAATTGCATGAATAAGTAGGTGTTCCTAATAAAGTGCTCAGTGAGTGTAAATGTGTATACACTATTTATATTCATAATTTTTTTTTATATTGAGTGTATCTATTTTTTTCTAGTAACGCACAGACAAAAATATAATATAATATATCAGCTAGAAATTGCTCTTTGAGAGTTCTACCTCTTTAAAATTATTTTGATTTATTATTAATTTATGATTTATTTGTATTTATTATAATATTAATATTATTGTTATTATATGTATTGTTTAAATTATTATATATGTAGTAATCATGAACAACTGTAAAAGTCATGGAAAGTTTTAAAGTGAATATAAATGTTACTAGGTATGCTCGGATTAAAACTATACAATTATAAAACATTTTAAAAAAAGCCTTATCAAACATTGGTTAAAACCTGGTGTGTGGGAACCCTGATTCAAACTGTAACCGTACATCCAGTTACCACTCACTGAGGCTTTTTTGCTCTGTCTATAGGTTTTCAAACTTTAAGCTTCTACCTGGGGGTCAAGTGGTACTATTTTTGTATTTACTGTACCTTTTAAGACGCTTTTAAGCCAGCACAGTCACATAGCAGCTTATAGTATATGGATTTGTGCACTAGCAGGCTGAGCATGAGGTGAATCATGAACAAAATCACATCACTAGGTGTATTTGTACATCAGGGCCATTACTCTGAAATCTCTGCCATGAGTATGTAGGATCAGGATGACAAAGCATTGTATGTAAAAGGCAAAACTACAAGCCGGGTTAAGATAAACAACAGATCGGGGGTGAAATTTAGCAGTTGTGCATACATTCTAAAAATGCTGAATATTTTAGAAAACAAAGGGCAGTTCTACTAGAAAATCAAATGCATAATTCTTTGCATTAACACACGCTGCCTTCATTGTTTCTTCAGTGGACTGTTTTGTCTTCCATAAAAGGGATTGTGCACCCAAAAATGTCAATTCTTTCATTATTTTCTCACCCTTGTAGTTCCAAACCCAAATTACTTCCATAGAACGCAAAAAGATAGATCAGGTAGAATGTTAGTCTCAAACACATTGTCAACTTTAACTGAATAGGAAAAAATATGCTATGAAAGTGGATGGTGACTGAGGCTAACCTTTTGCCTAATATATCCTGTTGTGTTTCACGGATGAAAGTCAGTCAGACGAGTTTGGAACATCATGGAGGTGGGTAAATGATGACAGAATTTTCATTTTTCAGTAAACTATCCCTTTACTGCCCAGCTTGCACAGTTATGGGACATGTGGTTGGGAACGATGCAACGTTGCGTTCCCAGAATTTCACACCATCTCTCGTTTTCACTTTTTCTTTCAAGCTTCGTTATACTTTGTTTGTTTGGGTATGTTTGAACCTGAGGCCTCTGTGGGCCGGACGTGCTTGTGTGAGAAGGAGTTTACAGGAATGTAATTCTGTGGAACAAAACACACTGTTGTGTGAGTCAGTGTGTTTAGTTTTCTCTCTCTGGACAGTGTTGCATTCCCTCCTGGGCCCGGGGGGATAATAACTGAAGCTGCCCTCTGACTGGTCCTGTATTCAGTGCCAGTATGTGTGGGGGTGCGGACACTGACCCAGTGGGAGCAGTTCAGGGCCGGTTGCTAAAGGCAGCACTCAGAGAAATGCACAAATCTCTGTGACTAAGAGAGTCATTCAGTCTCCAGACCCTAAGCTGCACCGGCATGGATTCAGAGAGCGAGAGAAGAGGGTTATTTATATGTTAATGTTCGCTCTGTTTGACAATGAGTCTCTCCATAGCCAGGGTAGTAAGGAAGAGTCCTGGATTTCTATGGCCATTCAGCACAGGAGGAGGAACATGTTGGACTCACACACTAAAATTGAGATCATATGGTGTTTTGACTTTGTATGCTGTCACTCTGTGAATCATACATATTTTTCTTGCAAGTCTTGCAATGAGAAGAGCTAAATCTATTACTGTGTGAGTCCTTCAAGAATGAAGCTTCTGCCTTGTCTCAATTTCCCACAGTTGTCAAGGCAGTGAAGTTCTGACATCTCTCAAATAGCAATCAGAGATATTTGCGTAATAGTTCTGTATCATGTGTTTTTTGTTGTCTGTTTTCCTTTGCACATATCTGGCATTGAGCACTGGAAATAATCTGACAGAAAGTGCTACATTTTAAATAAAAACAAAAGGTAAGTATACAATGATCTGTTTGTTATCCAAATCTTTTATTTACATTTAATGGAGAATAATTGAGATTTTTTTGGTGGATGAAATACATCTCATTCTATTATTGCACTATATACAATATCTAATTGATTTTGCTATTTATAAGTGTAGGGGTAAGGAGGATGACTCAGCTTTGCAGTATCTACTAATGTTGCTCCCAAGTCTTCATTTTCTCCTACGGTCTCTGCACAGCATCTTGTATTGTTTTATTTTATTTAAGCAAATAAAAAGGATGAAAATAGTTCAGTGAGATGTATCATGGTGCGAGGTGTCCTAAGAAGCTGTTTCAGCTTTACAACGTGGGAGAAGCAGATCAAAAGAACTTTCTGGCATATTTGGGGCAAGGAAAATGCCATCTGAACACTACTAGTGTTTTGATATTTCAATATCATATTTTGCTCTATGGGAAAAGGAAGCTCTTCTGCACCAGAGTCAGAAATTTACTTTTGTATTTTTAAGGGGCAATATTTGCCTGCAGAATTGATTTTCATGAGGGCATTTTTTAATTATAACAATATAATTATGTGTAACATAATTACATTTACATTTACATTTATGCATTTGCCAGACGCTTTTATCCAAAGCGACTTCCAGAGCCCTTATTACAGGGACAATCCCCCCAGAGCAACCTGGAGTTAAGTGCCTTGCTCAAGGACACAATGGTGGTGGCTGTGGGGCTCGAACCAGCATCCTTCTGATTACCAGATTACCAGTTATGTGCTTACACCACTACACCACCACCAATATAAAAATGTGTCATAGTTTTACGATCATTTTAAATATATATATATTTTTAATGATTAACTTAAAGAAATATTTTGGGTTCTATACAAGTTAAGCAAGAGTGACAGGATTAGTGCCATAATGCTGATTGCCACAAAACAAATTTTCACTCATCCATCTTTTTCTTTAAAAATATCAAAAATCGTTACAGTCAGGCACTTACAATGAAAGTGAACGTGGCAATTTTTGGAGTGTTTAAAGGCAGAAATGTGAAGCTTATACTTGTATAAAGCACATTAATTATTCTGTTAAATCTCATGTTTTATTTGAGGTTTAAAGTTGTTTAAATCCCAATTTTTTTACAGTACTTTTAGGGTTTGTTGACATTACATTGTCATGGCAACAAAGTTGTAAAATTGGCTATAACTTTACAAAGAAAATATTAGCAAGTTATTTTATCACACTAAATCACGTTAACATGCTTATTGTTTATGTCTTGTGATTTAGACTTTTGTTATGTTGAGTATTTTAACATTTATGGATTGGCCCCATTGATTTGCATTGTAAGTGCCTCGCTATAAACCAGATTTTGCTTCTATTTTAAAGAAAAGGAGGGACAAGTCAAACTGTATATTGTTGTAATCAATATGTCAAAAATGCTATATATTGAGCTGAACTTGTTTTGAACACTGAATATTCCTTCAAGGCCTAGAATAAAAAAATATTGGATGATAAAAACAAAACAGGAGCATTATTATGATTAAGGGGGCATTATTTTAAATTTGGGGTGCTTTTTTGTGTCAATTTTGGGGGGCATTTTTGCCCCTGTGACCCCATTTATTTCTGACCCTGTCCTGTATAATACATGTCATATCTGGTTGTAAATCCCCATGGTATTACAAACCCAGAAGAACTTTACTGTGTACTTTGTAGCCTCCTTCAACTATTTAAGTAGGTTTTCTTAGGAAAACTATCGCTTACTCATTCCTATTTCCTCAGTGCTTGTTTAAATGTATGTAATTCTACTTCTTTGCTTTGGCTATTCAGATAGTGTAGTTTACTGAAGCATTGCTACCTAGCAGTTTCTTTTTAAATCACACTGCTTTTAAGACAACTCTGTATTGATATTGATACTTATTTATTTTATTTTTTTAAGTTTTCTATACATACAGACTCTGCTCAGATTATTTTTTATTTTTTAAATAATATTTCAGCCCTAAGTGTGATTTTATCTATTAACTTTTAAAAATTCCCCACTTCCGTTGTTAGAATCTTCTACATTCAAAATCTAACCTGATAACCATGGGGCTAGAATATTAAATCGTTATAATAGCTGCAAACTAAATTGAGATTGGTCTTCTTTCTTGCATGGATTTGCATATTGAATAATTGCATCTTTTGATCTATTTAACTACTTTTTTTTTACTATTTATGTTGCCTTTACTCTGCAACCTGATGTAATTTACACCGAACCAAAGGTTAAAACCTAAGCTTGTCTAAAACTTTTATAGCCTATTCATTTGCTGCTTTGCAAGCACTGATGTTTTCTTCAGAAAAATGGATTTCTAGGTGCACTGTTTTCTGCTTTTTCATTATTTGCAGGTATGTTAATTCATTTTACTTTTGTTATAATACAATTATTTAAAAATGGCATTCAATGGAATGGCTATTGCTCCGGAAAAAATACAAATAAATGAGTTGAAATCATGTACAGTACACTCAGCTCTCTCTCACTTCCCCCATTCATTCAACTATTGTTCTGCACCGCTGAAGGTTTCCTATCTTTTCATGCAGTCACATGAAATCATACGAATTAGCCAAATTTAGAAATGTTGTAAAGATCCTGACAATTTCACAGTGAGTGTGTTGGCGCTATTCAACATGCGCCTCGAGCGATCATTTACATCCCGCGTTATATCATGAAGTCTTAAGATGGTTATTTATATCTTCAGCGTTAGTGTGTCAATAGGACATATAAATGTTTGACTCCCAAACATTACTTTTGCAAATAGAAAAGATTACAATCTGCAAGAGATGCCATGGCACCCACAAAGCCCCCCACTGAACATCGTGTTAGTCTGAGATTACATAAAGACAGAAGCAACTGAGACAGCCTAAATAGATATCCTGGCGCCAAAACAACGCCAACCCACATCATAGCATTCTGATATTATATAAATATCGATATTTATATATATATATATATATATATATATATATATATATATGTACAGTACACGCATACTTTTTATTATATATATATATATATATATATATATATATATATATATATATATATATATATATATATATATATATATATATATATAATAAAAAGTATGCGGAACTCGAAGGTATACAGGGATCCAGCTTTGCAACATCTGAACTTTCCAAAGCTTAGCCCTGGTTTAACAGGTAAAACTTTTTGACTGTTACCCAATGAGTGAAAAATAATATATCGCGCCCGTATTAAAAGTAGTTATATATCTCTATATACTGTATTCTTGACGATCGTAAATTACTTGAAATATATATATATATAAATATATAAATATATATATATACATTTCAAGTAATTTACGATTGTGAGATCTGGACAGTGCGCATTGTGGATCCGCGTCCATTGAGTAAAGGATACTCTGATAGGACAGCCATTGTTTTTTTTTTTTCTTTTTTCTTTCAATAACACACAGAGAAGGAGAAGCAGAGTAGGTTTGACTGGATCGGGCTCAGGCTTTGCTGCATTCCTCCGTGTATCGAGAGCTAGTAAAGGGGGTGTGAGAGACTTGACTCACAAAACACCGGCACAGCAACTCCGCTCCTCTCTGGGATTGTTTCTTTTTGTTTTCGCTGAGGGATGTGACTATAACTGATCGCGGGATCTATATCAACATGGATTTTATAGGTACGTTTGCCACTTGACTTTCAAACGCTTCAAATGACGAAAAACACGACAGTAATGAATAGTTGTGAAATTATAGTACGCTGCCTCCATGTATGTGTGCCTTTCGTTTACAACTAAATATATTTGGTCATATATCTTGCAATTCGAGCATCTCATTTAAATTTTTGGACGTTTTTTTATTCGTTATTATTATTCATAGCAACAGTTGTTAAAAGTTAAAACTACCTCACAGACGTTATTGCCTTTTTCTCGAACTTTTCAGGGTTATGGGTTATAAAGGAGACATTTTCCTTGTCCGATTTAATTAAAACTTGATTTAGATTAACAATAGCTCGCTGTCGTCGTGCCTTTAACATTATGTCGAAGAAAGCATCGATTCTTCCGCTTGACTCCATCCTTCATTAACGGTCAGCCCTCATGGCGTGCACAGCTGTTATTTATTAATTTGCCCTTTTAATGTCATTTATCTTATTATGCTAAATATCCCGAGTATTAAAAGGCAGTGTGATGCCTCCGTGAAATTACAACACAATGGCCTGAATTTTAACTATCAATTGTCAAATTCTCGAAGTTTTCTCAGATTCTAAGGTTCTTTTGCTTGTTATTTTGGATAAAAACTAAAATTTTTAGGTTTAGGGAACCTCATATGCTCGTGTCATATAATGTAGTAATTAAGCAGTAGATTCTTTGCTGTTAGACTGTTGGATTGTTTTTGGACAATAGGTCAATCAAATCCATTGGTCCACATTGAGTACAGATTGGTGCCAATGTCTGTGAGTGATCTGACTAGATTACACTGCTGAGATCATAAAAAAAGTTGGAAAAAGTTGTGGTCATGCAGATTGCTTTCTGAGAAAAGCCACTGATTTCTCAATTAGTAGAGAGTCATGCCAAAGGGAGAATAAATGCCATGCGTTTTCAAGAATAAGTATCATTCACACTCCCTGAGAATTCGGTAAACGTTTCCTTATGGATATTGAAATAAGTTGATTTGTCTTGGGAAACAAAATCTAGGATGTGAACTCCTACATGGAGTCATTCAATCTTTGTTGTTATTTGCCCTGCCTCTGCATGACAACATTCTGATGCAGTCATTCAAGTCCTGAAACTTGCTTTGTGACTAAATGCCTCGAATAGTTTTGTCTAAACATGGCAATCATCACATACTTAACCATATTGTTACGTTCTATTGTACACGTAGATCTAAATGTGTTGAAAAGGACTGTGTAAATATACTGGATGACCCTTTCTTTGAACCTCTTCAAACTTTTAATGCCCGATATTCAACTTGAACTACCTGTCTGTGGGTTTTCCAGTGTTTTTGGCCAAACTGGTTTGACCTTTAGATCATCAGGCATAATAAAGTTGGACAATAAGAGGACCGTGGCTTGCGAGGACCTTAGCATAGTGTGCCACACCTGTCTTCTAAGTTTAAGATCGGAAAGGATGTTTCACTAGTCTCGGGTTTCATAGCTCAGTGCTTTGACATCATTACATTCCAGACTCTTGGAATCACACAAAAACAGAAACATGGAAATGTAAATAGTGACAGAAGTCTTGTCATGGAGATACCAAGAGAATAGATAACTCTTTGTGCTTCGGTTTGCACTTGTTTGATTTGTAAATGCATTCTCAAGAGCAGTGGTATTTAAGATGGTGTACCAACCTGTACTGAAATAGTTACAGGCAGGATAAGGCAAGAGAGAATCTGCCCACTAAAGCCATGTGCACACTACACGACTTGCAGTTGGCGCCCTGCGACCCCGTTTGGTTTTCCGTCATGCTTGTGTGCACACTACATGACTGAACACAGACTGCAAACTACAAGATCATTCGTCCCTGGCTGAGGCCATGTGTTTACATGTTATTAAGATGCGTTTTGGGTGATCCGATCAGTAGTGAACAAGCAAGACAATTAGAGATGCACCGATCGACCGGCCAGGGACCGGAATTAGCTGATTTTCCACATGCTCGGCCGGACCGGTGACTGGCCGGTCAGCCTCACGTCTTTCCGATTCCAAGCCGGTCCGTTTTGTTGCCAGCGGCGCAGGCAATAACGTCACAGCCGCACGTAAACATGTCATTGGCGTGGAAGATCATCACTGTGAAGTATACATAAAGTTCGAAGTGTGTAATAATTGTAAGGTCAAAGTAAACTGCTGGGGAACCACCACAATAACCTTCGGAACAACAAACCTAATTAGACATTTAAAACACCATCACCCAGCTGAAAATGCCCATTTTAAAAAAAGAAGCTAAAAAGGGAAAGCGGCTAAAGCTAGCCAGAGCTCAGAGCCAGCCACAAGTCAGCAACCTCTCCTATCTTTCCTTGGTATGAGCAGTGAAAAGACCAAAGCAATTACGAGGAAAATTTTGGAATTCATGGCCCTGGATGAACAGCTGTTCTCCATAGTTGAGGACAGAGGGATCAGAAATCTCATAAATTTCCTCGATACAGAGTAGGTGGTTATTTTACGACATCGCGTTGCCAGAGTTGTTTAATCTCATGTCATGTCACACACGCAGCCTGTTATCTGTCGACATTTGGGTACACAAATCCGGGAGAGGGGAAGTGGGGTGCTGGATGGCAGAGGCAGGCTAAATACTATACAAATTGTGCCGTTGTGATTTAATGTGCTGAGTAACGTAATTTTTCCCACTGTGTCCGATATTAAAATCAGTGCGACACACATTGCAAAAGGCGTGGGCATTGTCGATATGGCTTCGGGATATGAAATTAAATTCTTCCATCCAGCTGTTGTTAAATGTACATGTATATTTAGTTTTTTTCACCGGAGCACCAGCTGAGTCTTCTCCTCCCCTCTACCAGTGATGCTTGATTTAACATCCCGTGTCTACTGCCTGTGCAGATATCAACCGCGCAACTGGGTAGTAGGTTGCCAGGTTGAGGTCATAAATTATTTGTAATTTGTATGATGTGTCAATTGTGTGAGTAGGATGCGTTTCATTCAAGATCTGGCAACTGGGCCACCTTGGAATAATATATTGATGTGATTATTCATATAACGTGGTTTGGGCCATACAAATTACGGGAGTTTTTTTGGGAGAAATAACCAAACGGGAGACTCCCGGGAAAACCGGGAGTGTTGACATGTATGGTTACAAGCCGTTCCCGAAGCAGCAATCAGTTTTACAACTGATATTTGGACATCTAACGTAAATTGAGCGTATTGGACACTTCAGTTTTTCAGATCTTTGGAATTGTTTTGTTAGACGAGTAATAAAGAGAAAAACTTGTATTCAGATTTCAAGGGGAGAGTCTATAATTTTATGAGGACATGTATTATTCAATACATCTGTGCATTACTGAATGATAATAAAGTGGCAAAAATTTCATTAAGAAAAAGAGCACTAAAAACTGCTGCACAGTTTCTCTTAATTATACGCAAACATGACGAATAGAGCAAAATTTTCAGTTATTTTAGTGCAGTACCTGTAACTGAGATTCTAATGAGCGTGCTTCTCATATCTGTGTACCTGCATGTTGATATCAGACACACTGAAGATTTTTGTGTAGTACTTGTGCATATACATGATCAGATCTTTTGGTTATTTCCCTTTAAATCTGCACGTAACAGGCAAAGTTTAAATTCCTTTTTTATTTGGCGCCACTCAGCTGCTGTGGCACAAGGAGCCTTAAGTCTGAATGCATTTGAAGTGGACAAGTCTCAAAACTGTTTGAACCCTGTTACAGCTATCTTTAGCATTGTCCCGTTTCAAACAGATCACCCAAAACACTTGATTATGCAATTAATTTACAAACTCGTACAGTTTGTTCTTGATAACATATCAAGAAACATGAAAGAACGGCTCGCAACCATTTTTGCACAACATTGAAAATCTATATCGTTCGATCTCTCGTTTATCGGGTCAGTGCGCACACCTGACGACAAGACATCTAGATAACTAGCTGTTTTGAAATCTGTTGTAGGGGGGCATGTTGCAGGAGTGCTCACACTGCAGGACCTTTGGCCGTGAGATCTGAAAAGTTATATCGCAGACCAGTCGCTGACTCAAAACCTCAACGGAGACAAGCTTGAGTATTGTAGTGCAGTGTTTCCCAACATCTTTTCTGACACAGCACACTTTTTCTAACTAAAAAATCCTATGGCACACCACTATCCCACATAGGCTACTATTGGGATTACTATCGACAACTCAAATGTTCCTCCTGGTCCGCATCGATTTAAACTGGGTGCTCGCCTGTGCATAATCAAACACATCAAAGGAGACTGATGCTGAGGCAATTGTCATTAGATTTTGCATCTTTGCCTCGGACAGATGACTTCTTGTTGCAGTTTTAATTTGGTTCTGGAGGCTGAACCCAGTATCAGGCGCTTCCACTTGACGAGAGTTTCAGAAAGTGTCACACAGAGGGGTGATTTTACAAGTTTTCCACATAAAAAAGCGGGAGATGTGCACAATAAACATTGAAAACATGTATTTGGAAGAGAGAAAAGGCATGCAGTTGCTTTGATGGCAGAAAGTAATAAAAGGACTCGTTATAGGTCTAAGCGTTTCCTTGGTGAATTCAAATTAGTTAAATTACTGGGGTCTCTGATATTAATAAACGATAAGGTAATATTTAATTAAAAGAAATTATGAGACATTCAATGTCTCTTCACAAATTTGTTGCTTAGTTCTCTCAAAGACATTATTGGTGAAGCAAAAACGTGTGTGGGGAAAAACAATTTGGTGTGACGTCTCTTCATAGACTTCAATGTATTCTGCAGCACTGAATCGAGTCATGCGAAAGACCCTTAATGTGTATAAATATCAGTCACTTTTGCACATTAATCATTGCTCTTCACAATCACAAAAGTGACCGATTATGGTTTCAAAACGGCAAATTTCTCCGAAAGTTGAGGAGTTGGATCCCTGAAATTCTATATATATATTTTTTTTCATGCATTTTATTTATTTTGTGGAATTGTATAATTTCCAAGGCGCACCTAACAATCTTTCACGGCACAGTGGTTGGGGGAAACACTGTTGTAGTGAGCTCTAGGGTTGGACGATATATCAAATATTCACGATATTATTGCGACGATTCGGCTGACTGTATAAAATTAAGCAATATCGTGAAATGCTTTTATTTGGCCATTAAGTTTCATAAAAGTGCATAAGTAGACTAATTTCCTAATATCCTTTTGGGCAGCATAAATAATCAATATGGCAATATGGTCATATGTGATTATAAAATTGCGATGGGCTGCAATAAAAGACAGATTCAGAGTGGGTGGCAGGCTGTTTTGTGCAACCACGGGACTCGTGTGAGTTTTTACCGCTTTTAGAGCAGATCACATGCATTGTGAAATAAATGAAGCACTGAATGTTCAAACATTGGGCCAATTCCAAACTTTAGAAACTGCTACAAATTATTATACAAATCTACAATTTGCAGCACAGTAAAACAGAAAAGGAGGTGACAACAGCGCTACACCAGATACACTACACACTGCACTGTAGAGTGTCAAAATAAAAGCTCAAGATGAAGGTGATGTAAATAGGAAAGTAACTGGATTTTCAAAAACAAGTAGTTTGGCGCACCTTGATAATTTACAAAAATATCTTTATTAAAAATAATGAAGAATAAAATATATGAAGGTAAATAATGCTCTTTATTAAGCTATCTGTATATATATCTGCATATCTGCATGTATTTAAAATATAAATATAAAAGTGTTTATCAATGACAATGATTAGATCTCATTCTCCCATGTGTTCATTTAGTGCAAAACGGTAGGGAAACCATACTATGGCTGTTTGCATAAAATGATGGTTCCTCTGGAAAAAATAAAAAATCTCTTGAGCCATTTCAGAGCATATACATAATGATAGAGATATACAGTAGATTGAATATAATCAATAGGCTGAAAAGTATTGAGATATAATTTTTTTAAGCCATATTAATCATCCCTAGTGTGCACTAGTAAGTGAGATTTCATGACCCCATGAAATCAAAATTAGCTTTTTTTTTTTTTTTTTGCTAGCTTTTAGTATATGTATGAGTTCTGCATTAGTCATTACTGTTCATACTACTGCATTCATGTTTAATTTAACTTTTTGCAGATATATGCATCTAAAATTGACAGCCTCTTTTCTAGGAATAAAAACCAAGAATATCGATGACTCCATGTTGCACTACAAAGTTTTTGTCCAGTCACGTGCTCTGAAATACTGTATATCAACAAGCATGGAAAAGAAAACTGAAAGTGATTTCATGGGGTCATTTGTGGGTTAGCGCCACAAATAGAACTTGTATAGAAGTATCGCAAACCCAGCAATATAGGGAAAGATAGGCCCTCACAAAATGCTCTTGCATATCTGAGAGGAAGAAGCAAAACAGTCATTGGGATAACAGATGAATAGATAAGACGTGCCTCTTATGTGCATTTCAACTTCCTGAACTAAAACCTCACTGAATTTTGCAGTGGCTTTCATTAAAGATTTTACCATAGCTTACCCTTTCTAAGCATTATATTGCAGAGAAATGCTGCAGCTGCATGTAGTGGAAAGGTGGAGCTTTGCTCAGCTTCACTGTTGCCCATGCTGTTTCATTAAATATAAATAATTAATGACTGGCCTGTACATTGAATATCAGGTATCATCATCAGTGCTATGATGGCATGAAGAAGCCTAATGATGCAGCCTTTTCATTGATTCCAATCTGTTCAGGCATGTAGTATTGATAAACTCCTATGAAGAAGGTCTTCTTGTGGTCATGTTGGGACAATTATTGGTGCTTGCTAAGGCATGCATCACTATTTCTGTTGCGCATAATTAGGGATTTGAACAAAGCCCTAACCCTAAAGGCTAGGGTATACTTTGTTTTTTCGCTTGCCTTTACATCTCGTCCGTGGTTGAGTGCTCTAGCCTTTCAAAGAGTTCTCTTTTGACCACAAGAATTTACAGATGCATTCACAGCATGCCCACTATGGCTTCTTTGTGATAACGCTTTAGTTCAGTCAATACCAGGCGCATGAGTAGGTGACACATTTAGATGTGGACAGTCCACATGTACTGTGCTGATAAAAAAAATATGCTTCCTGTAAGATTATTGTTTGTCATTTGGTCTTCTGATTGGTATATACATGGGATTCGGTCTTATATTTGCCACAACAATTGTGTTTTAAAGGTAAAATCATAAGCGGTACAATAGCATAGGCTCAGCGTTCATGATTACTTGAGAAGGTTTATGATACAACATAATTGCATTATACAATAGCTTGAGAGTATTTTACTTATTTTTACAATAGTGTTTTCCATTAACAAGCAATTGTGCAACATGACAAAACAGGGTTTTTCCTGGATCAACTAAAACATTTGTGCTGATGAATCTGAATTTTTTTATCATTTAGTCAGCTTCTTAAGAGGACTCAAGTGTGAACATCCTTTCTAGGACAATATTTCTATTGGCAGTAGAGCATGTTTGTCCATGACTTGAAGGAATATTCCGGGTTCAATACAAGTTAATCTCAATCGACAGAATTGATTACCACAATAAATTATTTTTTATTATTATTTTCTTAAAAAAAGTTAGTTAGGCACTTACAATGGAAGTGAATGGGGAAATGTTAAAATACTGTTTCAAAAGTGTAGCAACAAGTCATGAACTATGTGTGTTAACATTAATTTAGTTAAATCGCATACTAACCTTTTTTGTGTCAAGTTATAGCCAATTTTAAAACTTCGTTGCCATGCTGATGTTATGTCAACAAACCATTAAACCCCAAAAGTACTGTAAAAATTAAGATTTAAACAACTTAACAACTCAAATAATAAACAAGTTTAAACAAGTAAAAAACAACAACTTTATGCCACAAATGCTGTAGATGCACAAAAGCCTAACTTGTTTTGAACCCAGAAGCTTCCTTTAATTTTGGTCAAAAGGAAACACTTGCTAGTTCTTTTTAATTATTATTTAAAAAAAATCATATTTCAGTTCAAGTCTGAATATTTTTCTAAATAATTGCAATTAGACTTTTTTTGTCCAAATCGTTCAGCTCTAGTCTTCTCTAAGCATTGTTCATATATCAGTACATTTATTGATGATCTTCTCATCCGCACAGAGAATTTTGGGTAATGTAAGTGCATTTATGCTTAAATTTGTTGCAAGAAAAGTGGATCTTAAAAATGAACTGTGGGCAATGTCATTGTTTCATCTTTTATATCTTTAGGTAAATTGTTTTAGATTCATTTACACCCTCCAAATGACATTTCACCACAGATTGATTGCCTGTTTCAGCAGGCAATAAAAGCCTATACGGTGGTGTTACGCTAACTAGGGACCACCCATCCTCCATCTCCACCCATCCATCCTCCAACCCCAGAGCTCTTGCATAACGTCTAATTACAGCCCGGGCCCTCTGTTACCTCCAGCACTGTATTGATCCGAAGAAGGGCTTGGCCAAATCAATGCAGTAAGTGGATTTTCAGGGGCAGTCGCAGCCTGAAGGGGAAGAGAGAAAGAGAGATGCTGCACTGGCCTCACAGAGGGACAGACAGGGGGACCTGTCGACTCTGATGCCAGGGGACAGAGGATAGTCAGGGACAGTCTGACCTTGGTTTGCTTGGCTGCACAATAAGAGGAGATTGATGGGATAAAAACTAGGAATGAGAGACAAGAATAACACTAGGTGTGATGCAATAACTGTGATTTAAGAAAACCAAATAAAGGTGTAGTCAGTGAGTTTTTGATTTTGAAGTTGTTTATTTGTTTTTGGCTGGCTCAGTGTATAAACATTTGTACAGCCATGTGTCCTCAGTTGGTTATTCTTTGGTAAGGTTTTGGGTAAGTTTAGCATTAACTCAACTAGGGGATCT
This sequence comes from Xyrauchen texanus, assembly GCF_025860055.1. Classification (NCBI taxonomy): domain Eukaryota; kingdom Metazoa; phylum Chordata; class Actinopteri; order Cypriniformes; family Catostomidae; genus Xyrauchen; species Xyrauchen texanus. The sequence goes on along the minus strand of NC_068284.1, from coordinate 34,768,710 downwards.
ATAAAGTGTTGTAAAAGTGGGATTATTAAAGGGATAGCTCACTCAAAAATAAATACAACTGCTACCTTTCTGTTCTGCTGCAAACATAGACAAAACACATTTACCATTTCTTTGGACAAGGAAATGTAATTTGTTTTTCAGCAATTTAATTTGAATCACTTTCCATCAAATGTATATCTTTATATACGGCCAGTACTAAGATGCAGTCTTTTAGGGGGTCATTTTGATCTTTAGGGTGGAGAAGTGGTTGTCTCTTCATTGGACCAGGAGGGAGGTTTCAGAAGGTCCCGGTGTGGCACAAGGAAAATGTATGGGGGGTAATGCCCTGACCCCTACTTGGTATTATACGTATATTGTTGTCAACCAAACAATTCTAGAATATTGCAATGTACATTTTTGTTTATATCACGTACCCCTACTCTGTGCCTCCACGGTAGCATGTAAAATTTAATTTGCACCTCTGCAATTTTAAACTGGACCAATCAGTTACGAGATATGCACAGGTGATGTCTGTATCTAAAAGGTGATTGTCTATTTTACCTGTAAAGTGAGACTTCCTTTCTACGTCCATTCTAATTTCTCCCATTAATTTTAATACAAGTGGCCTGTCTATGCCGTTGGATAATGTTCATGTAATCTGATATCTGATGCATTTTTAAGGACATTCTAAAAACATCATGTAAAGTCAAGGTTATTAATGCATTGTCCAAAATCAGCAAAATATCCATGTATGTTCTTGTGCACAGTTCTGCCTCTTTTATTTCAGTAGGTCACAGCCAGCTAATAGCTCTAACGGTCCCAACATGGACCTAGCTGTGTAATCTGATACATACTTGTGTTTCCTCTCTATTCTTTTCTGACCTCTAAAACACCTCAAACGAGTGATCTGCATTCATATAAGCCAAAGCCCCAGAGTTGTGTCCCATATGAATCACAAAAACAAAAGTCTTTAGGCATAGAGTGCCTCTTAATATTTCTTAATGTGTGCTTGCACACGCTCCTGTGTGTAAGGCTGCAGCAGACAGATGGAGCCAGATGCGTCGAGGAGGGGGTTGGTTGGGGGTGGGCAAGAGAGGGAGATGGGAAGTGCTTGCAATTCTGCTGAGAGGAACAGTGGAGTAAGGTTACAACAATTGATTGAGTAAATGCGGTAACATCTCTTCCGCTGGCGTGCCAAAAAACAGAAGCTGAAGCTGTTAAAGTGAGGACTAGGACCGCTTTCGAGAGATAGAAATAGGGAAAATAGGTGGGAGGTTGAGCAGAGTATGTTACAGTGTTTTGAGAGAGACCCAGAGAGATAGAGAGGGAGAAGTGAAGGATAGATAGCTGGAGTGTTTGTACGGAGAGGAGGAGAGGGAGAAGTATGATGTGGCAATGAACCGCAGCAGGAGAAGGACAATGAAGAGGCTGCTGTTTATCAGTGCAGCGGAATTGTACTTAAGAGTGATGAACAATTAAAGAGAAAGTGCTTCTGCTCATTGGACGAGGGGTGATGGTCACTCTCCAGCCAATCCAATGGTGACCAGGTCCATTTATTCAGCAGGTGATGGGCAACAGCTGTGATCGAGGTACTCTGTCTTTCTCTCTCACTCTTAGCTGCATTATAATACATTGGCTTATTAGATTAAAAGTTATCTTCCCACTCTCAGAATGTAGAGTCATTTAAAAAAATACATATTGATTGAAGTGGCACTGAATAATTTATTACAAGTCATTTAGTGCTTTAAAACTTGTCTGTGTGTGTTGAGGGGTGACGAGTGGTGGTGTTCTACCATCCGTGATGTCTGCTTGTCGTTCATAAATTCAGAACAAGTACAGCTACGCTTACTCGGAGGGATTGCTGCAAGACTATATGTCAAGTACGGCACTGCAGAGCAATCACACAAGCCACAGCAACTTAACAGAGAGTGTGTGTGATGCGTGTAAGAGTTTGTTTGCCCTTGTCCGAGGAGCTTAAGTGGATGATATGTGCAGAACATGTGCTGATGAGGCGATAAGGAGAGAACTGGATGTTGCTGTTTTTGCAGAGCAGCTTCTCAGAAGTGCTAGTCTATCTCTGAAACATTCTCAGTGTAATCGCAAGCACAGGAATTCCTCAAGGGGACCAAAGATACAGCCAAATGGGCTCTTCACTCAGGATGTCAGTCTGCACTGTTTTTTAATTATTTTCCTATGTAAACATGCTAGGCAGACATCTTTGACCATTGTGAGGCATCTTGCTGCTTTGTTTGATGTCTCACTCCACTGTATATTTTTAAGATGCTGTGTTAATTAGAATTTAAACAAAAAGTTAAAACATTAAAGGTGTATCAGCTCCCTTCCCCTGTTTTTGAATGCAAAAACTGAGCTTTTGTGAGTGTCCCCTAACAAGCTGCAATTCTGTTCAAATGTTGTTATGGACCTCAGCGGTATTTCAAATATTAGTTCAGTGCCTGAGCCTATCATGAAACCACAGAGGCTACTTTCACAAAGCAGCAGAAAACAGTTTTAGTTGCGTTTTGAGTGCTAAAAATGGTTATGTTCATTAGGTTTTAAAGAGACTGACAAGTGACTACCAACAGGGATGCAATCTACTCACCTTTCAGCTAGTCACATTTTCTGAAGCCTTGTGGGTGAATTTTGGAAAAAATCGGGAACAAACCAGAACGTTTTAGGCTACTTATCCAAGATTGGCGGGATCTGCCTTCAATAGTTTCAGGGGGAAAAATCCTTAAACATTCAATACAATTATTTACACCATCGTTATCGGTCACTATGTTTATGTAGACATTACGCAAGGCTACCACAAGCTGTCAGCCATTGTGATTTTTCTGGGTTAGAGTTGGGTTTGTCAGACAGACTCCACAGAACTTGACTGGGCCACTCCTCTGCTGCAAAAACAGGTCGAGCAGATAAATTTGGCTGTTTATCAATTATTTTCTAAAGATGGGCCAAATGCGACGGATGCATAGAGTTAAGAGACATTGCTTCATGTCTCGTGTACATTTGATGAGAGATGCATTGGTTTGTAGGTGTGTAAACTTTGTGAGAGTCCGTGTTTGGGGTGGGTCAGTATGGTCAATTTGTCATCCAACATCTAACAAGTTGATAAGTGTGGTTGTCTAGTAAGTTTATTTAGATTTAAGGTTTTTTCATTGAAAGATATCCAAAAACATTTTCCTACTCCATGAGAGATATTACTGAAATAAGTGTTGTAAAATATCTCACCTGTCTCTGTGACAGCTCTAGACTCTGTAAACTGCAAACAAAAATATGTCCGCGGACAATGACACTTTCGACCTGTCAATCATTTTGCGCGTACTCATCGTGCTGTAGTTGCAGCTATTTAGAGAGATTTACTGCCATTTTTAAGCCATGTTGTTCATAATAGTTGTCAGTTCAGGACACTGTATTGCTGCTATTGTTTTTAACAACCATTTCTGCACAATGTCGATCTCAATAAAGCTCATTTGGTATCTTTGAATTGTGGGTATTGGAAAGAGGGAGCCCCTTAAGAAACATGTCTGGTCGGTGTATTATTGACCCTTAACCAGCCTAATTACACTTTGCTTCCTTAAAACTGACTAGTCATTCAGACAAACCAATTAGTTGATTTTGAAAATATGTAGTGTTGTGCATCCCTATTGTGTGTGTTTTTTATTTGATATGGTTTTAAGCTCTTTATTGTGAGTGGAAGAACTGTTCCATTCTGAACTTGAGCAGCAATGGGCAGCTCTCCAACAGACCAGGCACAATCTCTATTATATGGATCTACTGAGGCCTGCAAGCTAAAACCAGAACAAGCATCTTGGCCAAGACCTCTAGGTCAATTTCAACCGTGTCCCCTGATTCAGTGTAGACATAGAGACGCATTCTCTTTTGCAACAGTTCCTGCTCAGTGATGGACTGGGTTTTTATTACTCAGGGTGAATTAACTCATTATGGGGGTGATCTGCACTTCAGTTGAGGAGGTGAATGGCTCCCTGTTCAGCCCGAGGGGGGAATCTCAGTGCAGCTATGCAGATGTAGGTAACATCTTGCTGCATCCTTGACACACATAGGCTGAAAGGCCCTGTGCAAATGCAGAATAAAATGGTGAGAGTGGTTTTTTTTTTTTTTTCATTCACTCTGAGAGGAAAATTAGTCATATTCCACATTGCTATTAAGAGTGGTTTTATATAAGAGTCACAGGGCGTCCATCTGGAGTCTGGTATCGGCAGGTAGATTGTGCATTTATTGGTGGATGAGTGGTTTATTAAGGGGATTAGTGAAAGCTTTGGGTTAAATCACTTAAGTCTCCCTGCTTGCCATTTTAGCCAGTGAATCTGCAAGAATAATGCACTGTTAGTGACCTGCATGGGACATCATTATTGGAGACATTGACTTGGAGAGGGCAGTTGACTTAATTAGACCCTAGACTTCAGTCTTTGTAAGTGTGTTGTCCATTAAACACATCAAAATGCGTAAATACATGTAATTTCGGATTCACAATTAAGGCTAATCCACACATAAATGCAGAACTGATTGCATTTGCATGGTTTGTTTTAGTTTCTCAAATTACTTTTGTACTCTGCTTAAAACATTTATATAAATGTACTTTTGTGATTAACTTTTGAGACACTGATTCAAAAATATAACTGGTCTGATCTTTTATCTCAGAAGTATGGCCTTTGTAATGCTGAAATTGCTGGAGCAAGTCCACACTTGTTAAACAAGCCTAGAATAACCTGTCCATAGTTCTAGAAACTGTGCCACAAGAAAGGCATGATAATCTTCTTCTAAATAGGTATGTTTTTACATGACCATTTATTTATTTAGCAGACGCTTTTATCCAAAGCGACTTACAAAACGAGGAAGGTACATAAGTGATTCATCTTAAGGAGTCAGTAACATGAAAAGTGCTGCTTTACAAAGTTTGTTGAAAAGTGCTAGCCAAGGCAGAAATTAGAGTGCAACAAGAATAATAATTTTTTATTATTATTATTTTGAGTGTATGTTCACTTTTTCATGAACAAGTGCTCATGAAAAAGGGATTTTGCTTCATGGATGGAGTTAACAACAACAACTTACATTTATATAGTGCTTTTCTCAAACTCAAAGCACTTTACATAGTATAGGGGGGAATCTCCTCAACCACCACCAGTGTGCAGCGTCCACCTTGATGATGCGACAGAGTGCGCCAGAACGCCCACCACACACCAGCTATTGGTGGAGAGGAGATGGTAGAGTGATGTAGCCAATTCAGAGATGGAGATTATTAGGAGGCCATGATAGATAGGGGCATTTGGCTAGGACACCGGGGTTAAACCCCCTACTCTTTACGAGAAAGTGCCCTAGGGATTTTTAATGACCACAGAGAGTCAAGACCTCAGTTTAACGTCCCATCCGAAAGACGATGCTTTTTTTTTTTTACAGTATAGTGTCCCCGTCACTATACTGGGGCATTAGGACCCACACAGACCATAGGGTTAGCACCCCCTGCTGGCCTCCCTAATACCACTTCCAACAGCAACCTTGGTTTTCCCCAGGAGGTCTCCCATCCAGGTACTGGCCAGGCTCAACCCTGCTTAGCTTTAGTGGGCAACCAGGCAATAGCCGCAGGGTGATATGGCAGCCAGAGTTAAGGAGGTCGTTCCACCATCAAAATACAATGAAGCTGAAATAGGGCTGCATGATTTGGACAAAAAGTCATATTGCGATTATTTCGAAAAATATTGCGATTGCGATTATGATGGTAATGTTTTCCACATGTTCAACTGCAAAAAGGCTTCTGGGGATTTCTCACTTGAGCCCTCTTAAAAAGATATACGAACTATTCTTTACTGTATATAAGATAGTCCTAAAGAATGAGGCTTAATTTCAAACTGAAGTTGAACTGATAACCCATTGGTGTAATTCAATTTAAAGTGAAAATTTTGGTTAGTTTGTCACCATTTCATTTAATTATTTGTATTCATTTTTTTATTATATTTAATTTAGCAATGCATTATATTATAGTAACTAAATATTTGATATAGATTTATTGTATGTACGTTCCTTCCTTTTTATTTTGTTTAATGTTGGTAATATTAGTTCCGCTTTCACTTGTTTCCGCAGGGAGTGTAATAAGGGCGACACACTCTCTCGTGAGGGAAACAAATGATAGAAGAACGAAGAGATGTTTCTGGACTCTACAGGTGTTACTGTTAATGCTGTTTGTTCAGCAATAATTTTATAAAGATGTTTGAATTATATTCAATGTTATATTCCACGTTGTTATTATTATGATACCTCTGCCTTACGGAGACTGAGATGCTGCTACCACAGTTAAATAATTTTAAAAAACGCTTCAAGCAGGACATGCCAGTTTAGTGTAAATAAAGCGTTTAGCGCACATAAGCAAATGGAACCGAACTCCGAGCACTTCTGTTACTCTAAGCATGAGAGGGAGTTGTGGAGCACAGAACTGCTCTGAAAACACTGTAATAATGCTCTTACTAAATATAGACTGGACAGAGCAGTGCAAATAAACTTTTAAGGGAGCAGGATATTTATTTAATTAAATCACAGCCTTTGCAATTTAATAATCGCAAATCGGTTTCAATTTAATTTCGATTAATTGTGCAGCCCTAAGCTGAAAGTCCGCGAAAGGGATTTGGTGCCATTTTGTGTTGGTACCACAAGGTGCAACTCATTTGCAGACTGCAGTATTCTGGTGGGCACGTAGGTCTGATTTTAGGAATGCTGGAGCAGACCAAGGTACTGTTCTGTATACCATCATCAGAGCTATGAAATTAATACGTGCAGCAACGGGCAGCCAGTTTACAGAGACAAGGAGGGGTGTAACATGCGCTATCTTGGGTTCGTTCAAGACCAGCCGTGCTGTTTCAATATGGATAATTTGCAGAGGCCTGATTGTGCATGTAGGAAGGCCAGCTAACACAGCATTGCAATAATCCATTCTAGATATGACAAGTGACTGAACAAGGAGTTGTGTGGTCACATGATCAGAGAGGAAGGGTCTTATTTTCCTTATGTTTTAGAGTGCAAATGTACGTGATCGTGCTGTTTTTGAAATGTGGTTGAGTAAATTGAGTTGGTTGTCAATAGTTAACCCTAGATTTCTGACCATTTTGGATGGTGTTATTGTAGAGTTGTAGGGTTGGCTGGAAAGACACGTGTGTCATTGGGGAATACTGGAATACATATTGGAGAATTCATTTGCATGAATAATGTGTCCCAGTGATGTTGTTTATATGGAGAAGAGAAGTGGGCCAAGCACTGAACCCCTGATGTACCCCAGTAAGTAGCTGATGTAACTTGGACACCCCATCTCTCCAGGCTACCTTGAAAGACCTACATGAGAGTTAGGACTTGAACCAGCCAAGCACATTTTCTGAGAGTAGAGAGGGTGGACAGGAGGATCTGATGGTTTACCATGTCAAAGGCAGCAGATAGGTCCAGCAGAATAAGGATGGATGATCTGGACCCAGCTCTCGTCTGTCTCAGTGAATCGGGGAAGACAGCAGGGTTATCTTTTAAATTTGTTTCATTTTATTTTTCATTTTCTCCCCTTTTTCTCCCTAATTTAGAATAGTGCATACGGGCACTTGATACATTTCTGAAGCAACAACTGTGCTATTTAAACCGCTTTACTATCACTTGTGCTGGTGAGGAGAGGAGAAGCTAACAGCTGTACTCTCATAGAAGCAGATATATCTCTCATCCTGGACCAGCAACTTCCATTTGTGCTTATAAATTAATAGCATGGCATAGATTAATTTTAAATAATAATTAAATACTATTAAATGATTTACAATAAAATAAAAATAATATAATCAGTTGGAGTAATAGTATTCAGTGTGTTTTTATGGAGAAACAATATTTCTTTTGTGTGTGTTTTAAGAGGTTTTTTTATAAGGTTTTAAAGAAAGAAACTGAAAAACTGAGATCCTTTTTTTAAACTATAGAACCATTTATTTAATCTTGTGGATGTTCCAGGTTTTTTTCACAGCTCATACTGAATTTAAAAGTCCAGTTGATGTAATGTGACTCAGATTTTTTAAAAATCAGAACTGAATTCTGATTTTTAAAACCGCTGTTAAATAAAAAGCTGAAAGGGAAAAAAATCGAGAATAAAAAAGAAATTTTGAATAAACTGAAAGAAAAATATTGAAAGGACAAGATGCATCGTGATGCATCGAGAATCATTTTATAATCGTATCGTTACCCTTTGAATCGAAACCTGAGGCCAGTGAAGATTCACACCTCTAATTTTAGTCATGTAATTTGTATTCAGTACCGGATTACAATTCCAAAGAAATCTACCCAGCAGTGGTTTGATAAAAAAAAAAATGGCCGCAGATGTTGGAAGCAGAATATCAGAATTTTTAGAATTCAAACTATATACTATTTTCTTTATCTGGTTACAAAAGTGCTAAAAAAAACTATCAAATTTTATGCCTGATTTTACTTGAAGCAACTAAAATTGTGGATTGTTACTCCTTATGGAAGAAAAAAGACATTCATGGTAGCTTGAAAATGTCTGTGTTTGTGTGAAAGAGAGAGTGTGTGTGCTTGATATAATTGACTTAGTCACATACATCACTAAATAATTGCAGCGCTAACGGGACGGTCACTCTGGACAATCTGGACCGTCACCCAGTCAGCTTTCATCAAGGTTTTGAAATGGCTGTGCTATCCATAGATATATTATGATAATTTAAAAACAGAAAATAAAGTGTGTGTGTGTGTGTGCGTGCGTGCGTGCGTGCGTGCGTGCGTGCGTGCGTGCGTGCGTGTGTGCAAAAATCTATAAATATATATATATATATATATACACACATACACTGATCGGCCACAACATTAAAACCACCTGCCTAATATTGTGTAGGTCCCCCTCGTGCCGCCAAAACAGCACCAACCTGTATCTCAGAATAGCATTCTGAGAAGTTATTCTTCCCACCACAATTGTACAGAACAGTTATCTGAGTTACCTTAGATTTGTCAGTTTGAACCAGTGTTGCCATTCTCTGTTCACCTCTCTCATCAACAAGGCGTTTCCATACACAGAACTGCCACTCACTGGATGTTTTTTGTTTTTGGCACCATTCGGAGTAAATTCTAGAGCAGGGGGGTACACAATTAATGTTCCAAGTTATGAATATTAAAAGATAAGAGCAACAGTTAGTTTTGAAGCTAAATGACAGCAGCCCAGTTTTTGTGTTTTAAATATTTTACATTCATAATATATATGTATGGGACAAAGGAGGCCTTTTGCTGGATATAAATATGGTGGTTCAGGGGGATCCCCAGAGAGAATATTTATAAATATGTAAAAGTCTGAATGGACTATTTTTATATTTTCCTTAAAGTGAGAATCTACTAAGTTACAAACAAACAATTTACATAACAGTGAAGCATTAAAATGCTGTTTGTTTATTTAAATATAAATAAGCTTTCCTTACCACCCATGTCATGATGACATCTGTGATTAATTAGAACAAAAATATGTTTGTTAATTATGAAAGGCTCCTAACATGCTGATTAACAAAGCTACATTTAGAAGGAAAAGCGTTATTTTCCAAAGGCGGCATGTTAACTTGTTCTGACACAAACCTGTGTAACAGTTCTCCTTCACAATTGTTCAAATATCTGGTGTTCTCTGATCATTAATGTAATTCTCCCAGTCTGTAGAAAGACTTCCTTTGGTCTAATCCCTCCCTTTTTCTCTTCCCTCATAGCAGAAGCGTCTGCGGAGCGCTCTCCCAGACGGAGGAGCATATCGGGGCTGGGCAGCTCGGAGAAGAATATCTCCATGGATGTCCCCAACTCCTCTCCCTTCAAAGTGCCTGTGAGTAACAGTTCCTGCACTCATATCAACATTACACCAGCTCATCACATCTGTCAGGCAACCACCAACCTCTCCCAGTCAGCAGTCATTATTTGATTTTTGGGCCTTATTTCTTTTTTTGTTTGTTTTTTTCTCCAAGTGCCATTAAAGCAACCTCAGCATGTTTTCCTGCTCATCCCATCATTCATAAGCTCTGTCAAGAGACTTGTTATGTAGTCAAACTACTCTGATGTAGAAATAGACTAGAATTCCTGCTTGGGATAAATGCCCCACTTAAATTACCCTCCTGAGCCCATGATTAGTGAAGCGTGGTCCTGCTCCTCGTCAGCCACTGATGGTCTTCCTTATTTCAGGCCAATCCCTATGTATGGGGACAGAGGTTCAATCAGAGTTTGTTCAAAACTGAAATTGGCAATTCATATATTACAGTAGTGCACTAAAGGCAAACATGCTTTTAAAGTTTACCAAGCAACCTTTTCAGTTCTGCTGTAAAAATTGTGCTTGAACAACAAACAACACTCTTTCCAACAGCAAATATTGAAAAAAAGACTGTCTGTACCTCTGAGATGCATTAGAAAATGTTTGATGATATTTTTAACCAGTCAGGAAGTAGGCCAAAGCAGATATTTATATCCCAAGCATTTCTGGCCATAGTTCTATCTGTGATTAATTGTTACATATGTGTCACTCTGTCTGAAAATATCAAGACTGAACAAGCAAACCAATTGATCAGTCCAACCACTTGAATAAATGACAAACCTGTTACTTTTGGTTGTTTGGATTTCTTGCCCTGTTTATTCAACATTATGCCACAAATTGAATAGAGCTTAACTTGTATTGAACCCAGTAATTCCTGTAAGGAATGAATTGTCATATCATGATGTGTTTCACTCTACTGCCTTCCAAATGGAATGTTAACAGACTTCCTGACCTCAGATACTCTCTGACCTATCTCATGCTTGTCTATTTTTTTGGCCAACCCTTGTCTTGATCCAGCTTTTCCATATTAATCTCCAGTAACAATATAGAGTAAAAAACATGATGAAGATCTGCTCCAAATTGACTAATTTATCACATACATTTTCTTTATCTTGCTAATGGCCCTTTTAGTATCCAAACGGTCAACTATTCACAAGCTATCACAGATCTGAATGGGGCAAATCCACTTAAAGTACTTTCCCTGCCCTATTTTTTTAGACAGCCAATTTCAGTGCAGTATTGGATTCAAATGCATAGCCACTCGGGAAACCCTCTGTGATTACTACACTGCATGGCCATAAGGAAGTGTTCCAGGTTCTGTTATTTTCATGTTTCCTCCTCCTCCTTCCTCTTTACTTTAGAATTTTGAAGCCACAGTACATGCTAAACTTACAGTAAGCATGTTATAATTAAGAAATAAGCCACAAGAGTCTGTTCACAAGAGTCACAATGCTTTTTTACCACGGTTACGGGATGTTCTGAGGCACAATGCAAAATGTAATAAAGTTAGACACTTTATAAATAATTACATGTATTATTGATGATGATTAAGCAATTCTTCTGCCATGTAATATAATATAGTTTATAATCCGTACCTTTGGGGATACAGTAGATACAATGTCTTTGAATGTGGCTCGTCCAATCTCAGAATCAGAGATCCGACACATGTTATACATAAAGTATCTTTCACACATGCAGCCTTTTTCAGAGAATGAATGGCAATAAGCAGTTTAGAAGTCATGTGTGAATACGACCTGTTTGAAAATACCAGTAAATTTTACACTGGTTATTTCCCTGGATGAGAAGTTGTAACATTTCCAGAAAAATTCAGTTTTGACACTGTGTGAACAGACTCGTAAGATTAACTGTTTGAGCATTTGTGAGGTCAGGATGCGCTGACGTAAGACTTAGATGAGTTAAAAAAATAAAAAAAAACGCCATAAAACTGGACAGATAGTGAAATTATTCAATTTAGTCTGAGGATATAAAAAAGTTTTTATATTTAGAGCCGACTAGCCATGATTTTCACAGGCAGCGAAATTACCCATTATGCTTTGCACGTTCTTCTAATATGGATGTTACAGACTTCCGTTTCGCAGCTTAGCGGCCATTACACGACAACAATTTCAACAAAAACTGAAAACTTTTTATGCGTTTTGGCTGTTCGTTTACATGATAACAGCTTTTTGGGGCCTGAAAAGCAAACTTTTGAAAACGGGTTTCAAATTGCAAGTTTTTGAAAACGATGCCGTTATCGTCTCGAAAATTACGACCTCATGCACATGCGTATTACGTGTTCAGACCATAGGAATGAACTTCCAGTATTCCGTCCTTACCTCCAGGGCGAACAGACCAACATGAGTCCTTAAAAAGGTGGCATGCTTTATAGTCCAGTGTCACTTGTAGCAATAAAGCAACCTCATCATCGTCACTTGTAGCAATAAAGCAACTTCATCATCCGTCCAGACAAATTAGCTTGATTCTTTCGCCATGTTCATTGTTTGTGTTCACCGCTCTGTGGAAGAATGCTTATGTGCACAGGTGCATAGTGTTTCTTTACAAAGTGACATCGCCAACTACTGGCCTAGCATACATAATGCAGCATTTTTTATAATTTTCTCGGATCCGTGTGAACGGGGATCATTTTGACAACGTTGTCATCTGTATGAGGAACTTTTCAAAAACGCAAAAGAAAAACATTTCTGTTTTTAGTACATCGTTGTCATGTAAACGTACCCTTAGTCTTATTACCAAGCACTGAAATATCACTAACAACAGTCAAGAGTGGCGGAACAGTCTGTGTTTACTTAATTTAAACCCCTTCCTCACTAAATGCTGCTATGGACAAACTGTTTTGATGGCAATCCCCGAAATGATAAGTACATAATCACACACATTTACATGCCGATTGCACCAGCTAACGTAAGTTACAACTTGGCCTAGTAGTGGTGTAAATGAGCACTAAGTCACAATTTGCGCACTACTAAATGTTTGAGCATTGCACTATTAAACTTGGGTAGAATGTAACCCTATGTATAAACAAAATATTTACAGAAGCCTCCAACCAGGAGTAACTGTTGGAATAAAAAAGCAGACTGATTAAATCAATGAGCTCATGTTTTGCATGACAGACTGCAATCCTTTAGGCATGCAGTACATGATGATGTTGACATTTACACTAGTTTATATTTACAAGAGAGAACATTATGTAAAAAATTTACCTCTTAGCTACTCTTCACCAAAGAATTGATCAAACGATGCACTTTTGGGGTGCATCTCCCAGTCTCAAGTTTCAACACATACAAAAGATTTTGAATATTAAAATTAATAAATGTCAATTCTTCCAGGCTTTTGTATTAGTGTTTATTTATTGCCCCTTATTAATTTTAGATACAGTTCCTGAATAATATTATTTAAGTAGGCTAAACATACTATTTATTATAGCTACTTTATTACGTATCGTATTTCAATGGGTATATAATTTTTTTTTTTTTACAGCTGACAGTTATGTGAGAAAACAAAGTTTGAACATTAACTGTTACGAAATAAAACTGAAATGCACAACATTTCAACACATTGGTGTTCAAATGTGAAGGCTGCTTATTGGATCAATTTAAGTAAACGTCATATCATGCGACTATGCATTACTTTACGGAGAGTTTACAACCTACTAGCCAAGGCTGAGTTCTGAATTGGCAGAAATAGAATGAGGGGCATGGTAGTAGGCAGACATGCATGCACACATATGGCAGAAGTAGTAAGAGTAGTATAGGTTGTATGCCATTGCAATGTCTTGCCTTAAGAACAGGTGGTGCAACCAAATGAAGCACTGACTTAGTTGCAAACTAACTAGTAGTTACTAAGCCCTTAGTGTGAACTTTACGTCCCAAATTTAGTGAGAACTTACGCACATCTGGTGCAACCCAACCCTACGCCGTGTGTGTGAGAGAGTGAGACGCAGACAAACAGCACGCAGAGAGAGAGAATCCATGTATATTATGCGTTTCATCAGGTTTCTTGTTGAGTACTTCGATATGAAAACAGACAAATCACTGACTTGTAGGGAATTTGAAATCCTGACCGGATGCTTTTTAAGGTTCGAAAAAATAAACCATGTCCATGAAAAGAGGTTTTATGGTCACCATAGTTTACATTTAAAAAAATCTTCAGTTTTGAAGGATCTACACTATTTCTGCATTAACAAGTGCTGATTCTCACACAGATTGCTGAGAAAACTCTGTCACATACACTCATAGCACGACATGAGATATGAGCCTCAAAGATAATTGTAAAAAAAAAAATAGGAGCTCGGTTTAAATGTTTTTCATCTTTTTTTATATGCCAAAATGACTGACAGCATTTAGAATTTTGTCAGTGTTTTAAAAAATAGGCAAGTGATGGAGAATAAGGTTAATACAAGCTCTGCTTATTCATACAGGATCTGGTGCAACTTGAAATGTTATCATTGTAACATTTAAGCCACCTGTAGTTGTTATATCACCCTCTAATGGTTTTAGACATCCATGTTTGTTTACGTCTGTCATCATACGTCTCCTAGAATGGGGACGATATGAAGAAATTTGTCAACCAATAAAATAAATAACTACATCTCAAGAGTTTAATGGTATTTTAGTGCTGATGTGTGAATGGTGGCAAAATGGAAAGAGACAGAAAGCCAGTGCATGTGTGAATAGCAGATGTGGTACATTTACCAGTAAGGCAATCCAACAATTTTACTGCAATTTACCAGGTTTCATACATGAAAGTGGCTATAGAATGTATAAAATGGTTAAGATTAATATCCATTTTCTTTATTAAATATATTTATTAATAATTTGAGCTGTTCCACCTACTAACTTAGAATGAACTTCTAACACTCTAACATTGGTTTTAAATGAATAAGGCAATGCTAAATAGGCTGAGAGTACATTTTTCCTTCATTCCTGTTTTGAAAATAACACCCTTGTCAGAACAACTCATACTGACCTAGAGCCAGATATTACTCATATAAAAATACGCAGGTGGCCTTTTGTACTCACCGACTTATTGGTTACTTATTAATATTTTATTTTCCTTTAAGTCATTGAGCAAGCACTGACTGTGCTACATGCAGACAGTTAACCATTCAGACGGCATTTTATTACTCTGTGCAAGTGCATTTTCAAGTCCAAGATCGACCTATATGTCTGTCGAAAACAGTCTGAAAAGTCTTTGTGAAGTTACATTCTGCTTCACTGTGATGGTGGTGTTTTCTTTGTGATACGTTCAGGATTTAGAGTCTCCATGCATAATTTATCATCACTTTTTTGTCATATGCAGACACTTAATCTTGAGTAAGCTTGACTCATACAGTGCACAGTCACACGCCATCATGCTCAGTCCGTCATTCACCGACTCACTATGAACACGAGTTCCTTAAAGCAACACACCTGACTTTCTCTCCTTTTCTACCTCACAGGGTTTTTTAAGTAAACGACTGAAAGGATCCATCAAAAGGACGAAGAGTCAGACAAAGCTTGACCGCAACACAAGCTTTAGACTACCATCATTGCAACCAACAGAAAACGACAGGTACAGCTTTCGCTGGTTTGTTTCTCTTAAGTTTACACTGAACTTAATACCACATTCATTTTCCCTCAATCATTGTGACGCTGTGTCTCCACCCAGATTTCAACAAGAATATTTACCTTTCTAATAATCAATTTAAAGCAAGTTGTCTGACATTGTGATGATATATTACACTGGTAAATAGATTTCTTTTAATCAATTAGCTTCATTACTGACCCCTGACTTTTTTATAGTTGATAGTTACTGTTGATTAGGTATTTTTTCTTCAGTATTGAGTTACCAACACTAAAGATTGACAGAAATATGAGCCAGGTGATTAATCAGTCAATATATGGCCATTTCAATTGACTAGTCCTCTTGGCCAATTAACAAGTTTTATTCCACCTAATGTTGATTCACAAATATGCCAACAGCCTTGTCAATGTATATTACATTTTTCTGTTTCTAAATATTTTGGACAAAATTTACAAGACTGTGTACTTAACATCTTTTTATTGAGGATCCAAACTACAATCCCACGAAGCACCTCGAATGATGTAATCAAATTAAACACAATGAAAATATATAGAACTATTGATTTAAAGTTGTTAAAGTATAGAAACAATATATTTAATTTGTATTGCAAAAATATTCTGATATTTGAAAATATACAAGTAGTTTTGAAGTGTAGGAAGACGGACTCAATTGCATCATTCCTAGTATATCATGAGAGTGGGCGGTCGCTTCAGAGCTTGTTTGGCATGCATTGTTGGCTGTGATTTATCTGATTGGTGGATCATTCTCTGGTGGATTATGGATAATGTAGTTATTCACCAGTAATTCTGATATTAAATGTAATTTTTAAGAAATGGAGTTGAAATGATGCAGACCGATTGCTTTAATGGAGGCATGTACCATTGATTAACATATCAGAGCTCATGCTAGTTCTGTCTTTAAATAAATATTATTTTTACTTCTGGAATCAGACTGTTGCTTTCTGTTTTGTATGCATTTTATTACCTATCATTATAGCCTACACTCCTACACCAATTTATTAGGTACACCTGTACACCTAATTTTTCATGCAATTATCTATTTAGCCAAAGTTTGGCATGAGTGCAATGAATACAATCCTTCAGATACAGGTTTGGAGCTTCAGTTAATGTTCACATCAACCATCAGAATAGGGAAACATTTTGATCTCAATGATTTCGACCGTGGCATGATTTTTATTGCCAGGTGGGCTGGTTTGAGTATTTCTGTAACTGCTGATCTCCTGGGATTTTCACACACAACAGTTTCTAGAGTTTACTCAGAATGGTGCCAAAAACAGAAAAACATCCAGCGGGCAGCAGTGCTGTGAACGGAAATACCATGTTGATGAGAGAGGTCAATGGAGAATGGCCAGATTAGTTTGAGCTGACAGAAAGGCTCTGTACAGAAAGGCTGGTACTCTGTACAATTGTAATGAGCAGAATAGCATCTCAGAATGCACAACACATCAAACCTTGAGGCGGATGAGCTTCAATAGCAGAAGACAACATCAGTTTCCACTTCTGTCAGCCAAGAACAGAAATCTGAGACTGCAGTGGGCCTACCATCTGTTTTAGGGCTGGGATAAACGATTATTTTTTAAACGATTAATCTAGCGATTATTTTTTCGATGCATCGATTAATCTAACGATTCATTTTCCCAGTCCGATTAGAGTCCAAAACTCTCAGTTTTTGAGAGCTTGTACCCACTGCAGCCTCTGCTCTGTTCTTGGCTGACAGAAGTAGAGCCCGATGTCATCCAGCCCGTCTAGCACCAAAAATCATGCCATGCTCAGAATTACTGAGATCAAATTATTTTCCCCATTCTGATAGCTGATGTGAACATTAACTGAAGCTCCTGACCTGTATCTACATGATTTTATGCATTGCACTGCTGCCTCATGATTGGCTGATAAGATAATCGCATGAATAAGTAGGTGTACAGGTGTACCTTTATAAATTGGTCGGTGAGTGTATATTTAAATTATATTGACGATGGTCCCTTATCAGGCTAATCAAGCCTCCGAGAGGGATAAAGGCCGACTACGGAGGATTGTGTGGGGGAGAGAGAGATCGTCTACGGACATGTCCGTCATGTGTGTGTCTTTGTTTTTGTTTAAGTTAATCATTAAAATATTATTTATATCATCAATCCGGTTCTCGCCGCCTCCTTCCCATTGAACTACGTTACACTCATCATCAGATTTACACAACACAATTTACAAAACTAATATGTAATTATGTGTATATTAGTTTTGTAAATTGTGTTGTGTAAATCTGATGTTTATTGTAGATTGTTATATATGCTGATATGATTAGTGAAATTATGTTGGCTGGTCATTTTATGCTAGGGCCAAAACACTGTGAAATTTGGGTTTTTGTGATCATTCATTTTTTTGGCCAATGAAGCTTTTTGCAATTATTTAAAATTCATCTGCTCACTCTGCACAATAATCTGACAATCAGATAATCAATTTGGACACGCATGACTGAATGCATGTTTCTTGATCTCATGATCCTAAAGACCTTCTGATCTAAAAGGCCTATTCTAAAATACTGGAAATTAGTATGAAATTTTAGTATTAATTTACAAAACTATAGTTAATTATAAAATAATAATAAATGGATCAGTTGGACCAATAGTGAAGGAAAAGTGGTCAACAAGCCTTCAATACTGTTTAAAAACATCCCATGTGGCAACACAAGAAGTTAGTTTATAGAATCCCCAGAATGTGCAAAGCTGTAATCTCAAGAAAGGTCTTGAAGAAGCTAAATTAAAGTGAGTTTTGATTTGCTTAAATTATTTAATAGTTTAGATGACTTTACTATTATTCTAACATAAAAAATAGAGAGTAAGTGTGTCCAGTGTCGGTCTATAATGTTCAGAGCAACTCCAGAACAAAAGCTCAGGCTTTATCTTAAGACCAGTAATTTACTGCCCTCTAATGGTCTGTCCAATGTCATCCTTCCCTTGAATCATCACAAAACAATGATGTGGACAGTGATTTTTATTTTATTTTTTCCCTCTGTTTTCTTTTGATTTGTTTGATTTACTCTTGATTTAAATGTATGCCATGTCACAACTGGGTGTGTTAATCCTGTAAATCTTGCTTTAGCTGAAGGATTAATGGTTTAGCAGTGCTGTTAATATCATTAGGGAAAGGCACTTTTGCATCATTACTGTACAATCAATGTCTCTCAGGCCTGAGGGGTGAATTAGGACTGGTTACTTGTGATGACAAACTAGGAGTTGTATTTCCAGCGCTTCTGTTTGTGTTTAAGACTGGATTATATTTTATGTTTTTCTCTAGTTCCTGGTAGAGCATTGTGCTAGAAACACCAAAGTCATGGTTTCAATGCACAAGGAACACATACTGATAAAAGGAATATCTTGAATGCAGTGGATAAAAGCATCTGCCAAATCTATTAATGTAAATGGATGGGAACTGTGGGCTCTGGTTTGGTTGTTTGCTGTTGCCATATATACTGCTGTACTCTAATGGCCACATCTGCTGTGGTTAAACTACAGATGAGAGAGATGCAATCGATAAAGATGGTTATTCCTAAAACGCTGATTTCTCACATTGCTTCATGTGGATTGAGTTCATCTGTTTATTTGGATGTAAAATTGAGCTCTAGCTTTTACAGTAATGCTTGGAAGGTGTGTGTGTGTGCACGCACATGATAGAGGAACACATGCCAGTCTGATTGAGATGAATTACAGCTCTGACATATCCACATATTTGTCACTGCGTTCACTCATCAAGGACATGTGTGTTTAAAAGAATAGTTTACCAATAATGAAAATGCTGTCATTTTCTTGTTACTGTCGCTCAAAACATGTTTTTTTTTCTTCTGTGGAGCTCAAAAGGATTTTGTTAGAATTGGGTGTAATCTGATCACAAATTAATTTGAGTAAATAAGTGTAAAAGTGTTAAAAATATAAAAACTAGTGTAAAGGTAGTCTAATGCATTACAATTAAAATTATTGTAATCACATAACTTAAGGAAATTCAATTAAGGTAATTAATTTTATGTACAAAACTTTCTAAAATTTACACATTTCTAAAGTAATAATTGTTCAGAATACATTTAAAACATCAAGTATGATCATATGTTATAAGTTTACATACACTTCGGGTGAAGTCATTAAAACTAATTTTCGAATCACTCCACAGATATAATATTAGAAAACTATAGTTTTGGCAAGTCATTTAGGAAATCTACTTTGTGCATGACATAAGTAATTTGTCCAACAACTGTTTACAGACGGATTGTTTCACTTTTAATTGACTATATCACAATTCCAGTGTGTCAGAAATTTATATACACCAAGTTAACTGTGTCTTTAAGCAGCTTGGAATATTCCAGAAAATTATATCAAGCCTTTAGCCAATTAGCTTCTGATAGGACATGTACCTGTGGAAGAATTTTAAGGCCTAAATTCAAACTCAGTGACTCTTTACTTGACATCATGGGAAAATCAAAAAAATCAGCCAAATCCTCCACAATTTGGTTCATACTTGGGAGCAATTTCCAAATGCCTGAAGGTACCACGTTCATCTGTAAAAACAATAGTATAAACACCAAGGGACTCTCAGCCATTATATCGCTCAGGAAGGTGATGCATTCTGTCTCTTAGAGATGAACGTAATTTGGTGTGAAGAACAGAACAATAGCAAAGGACCTTGTGAAGATGCTTGTGGAAACAGATATGCAAGTATCTATATCCACTATAAAACGAGTCCTATATCGACATAACTTGAAAAGATACTCAGCAAGGAAGAAGCCACTGCTCCAAAACCTCCATAAAAAAGCCAGACTACCGTTTGCAAGTGCACATGGGGACAAAGATCTTACTTTTTTGGAGAAATGTCCTCTGGTCTAATTAAACAAAAATTGAACTGTTTAGCCATAATAACTATCGTTATGTTTGGAGGAAAAAGGATGAGTCTTGCAAGCCGAAGAACCCCATCTCAAATTTGAAGCGTGGGGGAGGCAGCATCATGTTGTAAGGGTGCTTTGCTGCTGGAGGACTGATGCCCTTCCCAAAATAGATAGCATCATGAGGAAGGAAAATTATGTGGATATATTGAAACAACATCTCAAGACATCAGCCAGGAAGTTAAAGCTTGGTCGCAAATGGGTCTTCCCAATGGAGAATGACTCCAAGCATACTGCCAAATACCGCGGCAAAATGGCTTAAAGACAACTAAGTCAAAGTATTGGAGTGGCCATCCGAAATTTGTTGGCAGATCTGAAAAAGTGTGTGCGAGCAAGGAGGCCTACAAACCTGACGCTTGAGATGCTTGTGGAAGGCTACCCAACGTATTTGACCCAAGTTAAACATTTTAAAGACAATGCTACCAAATACTAATAAAGTGTATGTAAACTTCTGACCCACTGGGAAATAAAGTAGTGATCCTAACTGACCTAAGACAGGGAAAGTTTTCTACAATTAAATGTCAGGAAAAGTTTTTTAGAAAGTAAGTTAAAAGTACATTTTGAAGTGTAAATTATGTGATTTACTTTTTTCATGGAATAGTCAGTAAAGCTTCTGATTAACATTTTAGAGAAGTAATTAATAGTTGACTTACAATTTTTTAGTAACTTGCCCAACACTGCCTGATGGTGATTCTAAAGTGTCCTTCCATTTATTATTGAGGGTACAATATCTCTGCATAGGAGAGCCAAGTGCATCCAGTTAACTGAACTTCTCTCTGGAAAAGGGCAGTTTTCTTCTTTCTTAGCTTAAAGCTTAAGTACATTTACATTTATTTACATTTATGCATTTGGCAGACGCTTTTATCCAAAGCGACTTACAGTGCACTTATTACAGGGACAAACCCCCTGGAGCAACCTGGAGTTAAGTGCCTTGCTCAAGGGCCCAACAGTGGCATCTTGGTGGTGCTGGGGCTTGAACCCCCGACCTTCTGGTCAGTAACCCTGAGCCTCAACCACTGAGCCACCACTCAGTATGTGATTTTCTTTTTTTTGTTGTTAAAATGCTTAATAGCTTTATATGCAGAGACAATTATAAGCCATTCATAGGTTAATTTTCTCAAAAACTGTGGCACTGAAGTTCATGTTGTGCCTGTCGTGTCTCAGTGGAATTATCAGATTTCCTGCATTTTGTGGAAGAGCTTTGTCCGGATGCGGACTGTGCATTGATATGCTGAGCTCTTAGAGTCAGAGCAGGTGAAACGTATCGAAAGCTGGAAGTGAGCCTTCTTTCCTTCTCAGTTTCTGCATCAGCTGTCCTATTCAGTGTAAGACACCTATGTAAAAACGAGAGGGAAAGAAATACAGGGAGGATTCATGGATGACTAGATGTTTGCAGTGCCAGAAATTAAGGGTGGCTTGTGGCAAAAAAGCCTTTGAAAGTGACACAAATGTCCCCGAAATTAAAAATGTGATTACAAAAATGCCCCTGTACTAAAACATCTGATATACTATAGCTCTTTATATTCTATTATAGGTGGTCCTTATTATTATTATTATATATATATATAAATAATTTATATTTGATTATTTAATTTTGAGAAAATGTATTTTAAATCACATAAAATGATGATGCTGCATTTTTTTTTTGTATGGATTCTCCTTAATGGAAAATTCCCCTTAATGGACATTTTTTGTATGGATGGATGAATTAAATAAATAATTTGTAAAACACTCTTGTACTGCAGTGTAGC
This sequence comes from Xyrauchen texanus, assembly GCF_025860055.1. NCBI lineage: Eukaryota > Metazoa > Chordata > Actinopteri > Cypriniformes > Catostomidae > Xyrauchen > Xyrauchen texanus. Next base: position 34,746,645 of record NC_068284.1, on the reverse strand, counting down.
TAATGTATTGTGCATGTACTGTTGAAGAATCTATTGTTAGTTATATGCAGGGTATGAAATGGCACTTTTTTTTCAGACCTCAAAAGTCTACTGCGATTGATAATTCAATATTATGTGCCTATTTCACACAATGAATTACATTTACTATGTCACAAATGCAACCAAAATATAAATTGAATGTTTTATTGAGCTCTCTGAAAAGTGTAAATCCAGTATTCACATTGAAACATCCACAACAAAATAAGGTACAGAAACCTAAATAATATAAAAATAAAGTCACATACGTTACATGTGTTCAGCAATCGTAGACATTCTATGGGCAGAACACGCTAATTGATATTATGCTCTCTCCTAGGATAGAGCCGCAGAGGTTGTTATCTCGATAAACAAAATAATCTCTGACAGCGCTTCCCTGTCACTGATAAAATGGAGAAAGACACTCTTAACACTAGCTGATGTACAAAATCAGCCTATGTAAGGCACATTTTAATGACCACATAAGCAAGTCAAGTCTTTACTATCACTCAAACGCAGAATCAGACATTTTCAAGAGCTTTTCATGGTGAGTTCCAAATGGCGCACGATGCTGGCTTTGATGCCCTGATGTGAATCATGAACTCCGCATCACGATTGCTGTAATAAAGCGGATAGCCATGGTCTACCGGCAAATTAATATTGTGGAGGATGAGAGTTTAAGGGATTTAATGCCCATTGCAATGAATATGTAACCTATGTGAGGACTAGATTCAAACTCCCACTTAGACTTTGGGAAATGTTTAATGTTACTTGAATTGGTGATATTTTAGAGCATTGTCTTAATATTTTTGAAGGCATTGCTTAGAAAATTTTAATAAAGTACAATTATTAAATAAGTACATATTTTTTCCTAAGATGGCAATAATTGAATCTTTTAAAAAAATAATTGAAAGGTAAATATGGTGTCAAATTTCAGCCCTTTTAAAATCTGCGATGAATCACGATTAAACATTTTAATCGACTTACAGCACTACATATTATATACATTGTTCCTGAAAATGCCCTTCACACTAGAAGCACCCACACATTGCTAAATGTACAGAATACATATTTGTGTCACTGGATGTTCCTGACCAACTTGCTCTCCAACAGATACTTTGTGTGGGTTTATTCTGTTTGTGCAAGCATCCATTATAGATGGTATTACGACACGGTGTCTAGACAGAACAGGACCTAAGGCTTGTCTTGTATATATTTGTGAAAAAGCAGAACAAAATTTACATGATTGTTTTATTTCTGCTCTGGACTTCTTATTTTTTCATTGAAAGATACTCAACACATGTAACAAATTGCAGAATTTATCATGAATAAACAAAACTAACCATGTGAGAAATGTCAAGGTGTGGATGTTGTGCAAGTGTGGCAGTTGGGCAGGTGTGAGGCGGGTGTCTGTGGGTTAAAGTGTTTGAGATGTTTGTGTAGTCAGCTCATCCTCAGCTCCTCATAGGGCTGTCTCTATGGTAACATTCTCATGGGAATTTTGGATTGGCCAGCCTTCTTTCTTGTTTATCCCCATCAAGTTCGACCTTCCTGCCCTCCTCTACAACCTCACCTGAGCTACGGCAGAACAGTGCTACACCTGCAATGAAGAATGATGTGAAACAACATAATACCTGTTAAAGTCACCTTTTGTCTTCAGGGGATGCAATAATATACTAATATGCTCTGGGGATACTCCTTCAGTTGGATCTTTAGTTGTTTTTCGTAGGTATAAACTCTTTGGAAACACAGATTCTGGAAAGTATTTTTTTTACGTTTCAGCTGGTGTTGAACAAAAATGTTGCTTTAACTAAGCTAAGATGTATTTAAGGAATATTGGGTATTTTTACTGAATCCTTGGTTAATTTTCTTGACTGAAACCATCTCGCTCTGTTTTTGCTGACCCCTAGTGGCCGTACTTTGTATTCATCTCTTGGTTTTTCTCTTTGCTCAAGTGAGTTCATAGCAAGACATGCCCATGTTATAATTTTATTAGATTTGTATATTGAAACACTTTCAGCAGAGGCAAGACTATATTTTATTAATTGTGGTTGAAATCTCTTGCGGCTAATGACATGGTGGACCCAGTAAGGAAAACTAAATATCAGAATTGTTGTAGAGGATGTAATTAGAATTAAATGATGCTGATCTGTCTTAATCCAGTGTCTCAGTCTTGCATAATTCAGTTAAAGTTGTATAAACATTTGCTGTTTGTATGTGTGTGTTGTAGGCCACGAGGCCTGCCCAAACTGAAAGAATCCTGTTCCCATGAGTCTTTGTTGAGTCCAGGCAGCACTGTTGAAGCACTCGATCTGAGTATGGAGGAGGACATCTATATCAAACCCTTACACAGCAGCTTACTTGGACAGGACTTCTGCTTTGAGGTACAATGTCCAACTTAACCTTTTGGTGTTAATTTCAGTTCTGTCTTTAGAGTCTTTTAAGACAGTTTGGGGACACACAGTAGGCCGCAATTGGGTGCAAGGGGGTCAGTGAAAAATTTTTTGTATAAAAAAAAAGGGTTTTTTTTAATGAGGAAAGAATTATGCACCTTTTAAGATTACAGTTGATTATCGATACAATCTTGCCAAAGGCTTTCTTCTATGCAGAGCGCTGACAACTATAAGAAATCCATTCATAGGTAAATTTTCTTGAAAACTGTACTATATCTGTGGCACTTAAAAAATTCCTGTGTTTGTTTTGATCGACCCGATTTGACCTGCCCCAACAACGTTAATCAACCAATAGCGTGAGTTGGAGGGACTGTCTGACTTTTTGAACAACTCCAGACAAGGGGCGTATGCATGTATGTTTTCAAAACATTGTTCATTTTTACAATTCCGTTCGGTGGCGCAGAAATAACATACTTCAGCATTAAGTTAATATTGTGTAAAATAATTTTTCTTTTAATTTGAGCAATTTTGCATCATCACATTCACTGTCATTAAATTATATTATGTGTATACTCTATTTGCATTATCTTGGCCATCGGTGATTCCTCTTTAAATATTATTTTCAGTTTCCGCCTGTAAAAACATAATGCTAGAGGGTCAAATGTTGGGATATTCCGTGTTCAATACAACTTAAGCTCAATTGACAGGATTTGTGGCATAATGTTTATTACCACAAAAAATGAATTTAGACTTCAAGTAAAGTCATTTTTATTTGTATAGTGCTTTTCACAACACACATAATTTCAAAGCAGCTTTACAGAAAATTATGCTTCAACAGAAAAAGCTGTAATTTAGTAATGTCTTCGAGGTCATAATAGTGCAGTTTAAAAAAAATAATTATATATTTTTTAGACCCCCAGTGAGTAAGCTTAAGGTGACTGTGGCAAGGAACACAAAACTCCACAAGATGTTGGTTAAAGGAGGAAAATAACCTTGGGGGGAACCAATATTAGTTATTTGTGTAGTACAAGTCAAGATTTAAAGTTAGTAAACTAACTAAGTGTTAGAGGCCAATGTTTAACAAAAATATATTGTATTAACTGTAAGATTAATGACTAAAGTATTAGAATTTACATTCTTAATTAACTGCGGAAGTGCAAACAGATGCATTGTCTTTTGCTATTTGGCTGATGAAGGCTGCAATTAATTTCTTATCTACGTTTTCCATTTTAAGTGTGTAGTCCATCCTTTGACCAAGGTGATGCAGGCAGAGGTCAGTAAGGCGCACTGCAGTTTGACTAAACTTGTGGCAGTTTAATTTCCGATGGAGTCCATCTTAAGTCCAAGTTTCAGGCAGTGTCCAGTGAAGTGTCCCATGTCTGACGTTGGGTGATGGTATAAGTTCATCCTCTGTGAAGTCCATCGTAGTAGACTGAAGTGATATCTGGCTGGCACTGGCAGCAGTTAGTCATCACTCAGCAACACATTGTAGTGGGAGTCGGGCATCAGGCAGGATCGGAGTCGGGCATCAGGCAGGATCGGAGCTGGTTCCGGTTAAGACAGGGAAACAAATACAATACTATTAGCCTGGATGTCATTCTTATAGAATATGAGATGTGTTTCTTGTTCTGTCGAACTAACTAATGCAGCATAGCTATGAGTTGATAGATAAAATAGGTGTATGCCTGGCTGAATAGATTAGTCTTTAGTCTATAATTAAACCGAGAGAGTGTGTCCTAAACCATCTTTGGAAGAATATTCCATAGGTTAGGAGTCAAATAAGAAAGGGATCTACTTCCTTTTGTGGTTTTTGATATTCTAGGTATTATTAACAGGCCAAAATTTTGCGATCTTGGTGAGCGTGATTAAATATAGCATGATGGGTCACAACATAAGTACTGTGGAGCTAGGCCCTTCAAGGCTTTGTAAGTATTTACACGTATTTTAAAATGAATATTAAATTTAACATGTAGCCAAAGTAGACATTCAAAGATTGGACTGATATATGATCATATTTCTTGGTTCTACTCAGCATTCTAGCTGCTGCATTTTGAACTAACTGAAGTTTATTTATGGAACCTGCAGGACATCTTCCCTCTAATGTATTACAATAAACTAGTCTTGAGGTTCTTATTTTTAGAGGTTTTAGTCCAGAAATTAGTAGGGATTTTCTTTCATTTTCTTGAATCGAAGGTGGGCGACACTATAAAGAGTGCTAGAGAAGACTATCTATATTTTTTGTGATTACTTCATTCTTCTAAATGTTTTAGAGTATTTGAGACAAATCTTAAAGGTTATTAGTGAAGCTATTTTTTTTGGTCAAAAGAATAGTTCTACCCGATCAATAACACCACATAGATTGAGTGACCTTTGCTAAGCGCAGCATACAAGATGAGGAATTGATCTGAGATGTCATCACTCTGCTGCAGAATTGCTATATTATTAACATCAATACCATATGACAGAATTAATTCTAGCATATGATTATGGTGATGAGTTAATCCTGTCACATTTTGTCTGACCCCAACAGAGTGGATAATATTGATAAATGCTATTCCCAGTGTATCATTTTCTTTATCTATGTTAATGTTGAAGTCACTAACGATTAAAGCTCCATCCACAGTAACTACTAGATCTGACAGAAAATTGGCAAATTCTCTGAGTAACACCAAAAACATTACTGCAAATTGTAGCAACACCTCATGCTTGAACTTTCAGGTGATGCTCATGTTTATAACAATAACCTTAGGGAGTAGCCTCATTTAACATATGAATCCGGTCTATGCTGGGTTTCAAACAAACAGGGTGAATCTAAAATATAATCTGTAATAATTTGATTTACAATTAGTGCTTAGAATGAAAGCAATCTCATGTTTAGTAGCCCTACCTTTTATATGATGTTTATCTTTAATTTATTTGTTATGTTCAAATTTGATATCAATCCAATTTTTTTCTAAATTAATTAATGAGGGTTTTTTGTTTGGTATTTCAGGGAACAGGCACAGTCTCTATGTGATATCTAGATGATACAGTCTCTGTGTTGTAGTTTATGTGACCTGTGTGACATTTCAAGGCAGCTAGCAGATGGTCATTAACCAGTTTGTCTGCTTCTGACCTGGGCCCCAGTTAGTCAAACACTATCACTATGTATGTGTGTGTGTGTATATATATATATATATATATATATATATATATATATATATATATATAATACATATATATATATGTATGTGTGTGTGTGTCGCTGTCCTATGTTCACCCTCTTTTTACAGGGTGTGATACCTGTCCACACACCACTTACTCAATATCTCCACCAGACAATCCCTAACGTACAATTAAATATCTACCTACCTTATTATTGGTTGATGGTTGATCAAGGTTACACTGAAGAATTTGCCTGCATCATCCACCATAAAGCTGTAGGGGGTAGCAGCTGTAAATATTAATATTGAGGAATAAATACTCAGACTCAAGTTTGCAATCAATTGAGAGAGAGTTTACTTATTGTTCTCTGCCGTTCCAATAAGCCTCACAAGTCAATGGGATCCAGTAGTTCAAAAAAAGGAAAAAGTCCCCATTCAAAAACATTCAAAAGCAATTATAGTCATATGTGTCACAGTACAATAGTTTCTAAGATTCTGATAGAGCACTTAGTCAAACATCTTAGCACTTTATAAATATGGTCTGTATCCACCTTTGTGCAAACAATAATTAGTTAGCCATAACATTAATCAGTTCCCATCATTGGTTTTACAGAACTTATTTGCTTATGTAATAGGGTACAGGCACCATAAACAATCCAAATAATAAATGAATTAGACATTGCAATGAGTAGGCACTATCTCCTGTAGGACGGGAGTCCTTCTCGCTAATCTCGATGGAAAGTGGGGCCTTCATATCTGCGAAAAACAAGACAAAATAAGGAGAAAATCAAAGCACAAAAGGCCAAATGCCGCATAGTCACCTAATATGACAATAAAATCACAAAGAAACTCATAAGTTTCAGCTCAGTGATTATGAGGTAGATATGTTGTATGCAGTGGTTACTTTTACAAATCATATAAAAACATGGATATTATAAACTCATAACTAAAATCTCTCATTCAAATAATGATTTAATTAACACAGAATCAAATGGTATACAATTGTTGATTATGTAACAATTATAACAGACATAAATGTTTGTGAATAAATGCAGTACAATATAAATACATATTCTCTGGGAAACGGGCTAAATAAATTATCACTGCCATTGCATTCCTGGCATGGGGCCAGACCCTCAGTCACCCCTCAGATTGCATACATGTTACTTGCACCTTATTATAAAAGGAAAATAGAAAATTGATTAATAAAAATAAATGAGGATGATAAAAGCTTATATATAACTTGTAAGGGTAAAAGGAAATTGAAAATTAAACCCTTAACTACACCCTTTGTAGACCGGTGTGGGGATCTAAAATCAAACCCTTCAGATGCAATATTCCGTGTAACCGAGAGGATAAAACGGGGCACACAGTACAATACACGCAGTTTAATTGCAACAAAAATAGAAAGTGGATGCATTAAATCACGATAAAACGGGGGGGACGATGTGCACTGAAAAATGGCAGGGATTAAAGGTTAAATGTTGAAGACAGAAAGATAAGCAATGCTAAAAAGGCTAGCAGGCTACTAACACAGACTCCGGCTGGGCACCAGCAGCCTAGGACTTGTTCCCTCCTTTTCTTAAAAAATAAATAAATAAATAAAATTCTGGATTACAGTTAGGCACTTACAATGGAGATGAATAGGGCCAATCTGTAAACTTTAAAATACTGTTTCAAAAGTTTAACTCCAAGATGTAAACCGTATGTCTGTAAACATGATTTTAGAGTGATAACATCGCTTGCTAACCTTTCCTGTGTAAACCTTTGTCCAATTTTCCAACTTCATTGCCATGACGACGTAACGTCATAAACCCTAAAACAATCATATAAAGACATACTTTACTGCTCACATGATACACAAGTCTTCATAGAGGAATTAATGTATTAATGCCTTTTTAAACCCTCCATTGTAAGTAGGGCTTCACAATAAATCGTATTTCAACCACAATCACGGTTTCTGCCTCTCATGGTTAATAAAGCATAACCATCTTCTGGATTAGTGAGCTAACAGGCAGAAAATATGAGCCAGGCAATGTAGCAAATAGTTTTTTATTTAGATTTTTTTTGGCTTTGTGTACGGATGTCAATTTTCACTTCAACTGACCTGTAATATAGAAACAATTCTCAAATGACATAATAATCGTGATTTACGGTACATTTATGCATTTGGCAGACACTTTTATTCAAAGCGACTTATAGTGCACTTATTACAGGGACAATCCCCCGAAGCAACTTGGAGTTAAGTGCCTTGCTCAAGGACACAATGGTGGTTGTTGCTGCAGTCTTCTGCTTACCAGTTCTGTGCTTTCGCTCACTACGCCACCATCACTCCATCGTGATTATAATTTTAACAATTATCATGCAACCCTAATTTACCAACCCTTAGAAGATGCCTCACTGTAACCCAGATAAATAATTTTACTTTAAGAAAAGGAGGAACAAGTCGAAATTAAGTTTTGTGGTAATTAACATTATGCCACAAAGTGTTGATGAAGCTTAACTTGTATTGAACCCAGAATATTATTTTCAGTGATGACAATGTTACATACCGAGTATGTTTAAAGATGAGACCTTATTCTATTTTTTCTCTTATAATATTTTTTATAGTATTGCCATAAAAATAAATAATGGAAAAATTGTATGTATAGTCATACAATTTTATGAACCATGATCATACATACACTACCAGTTAAATACCAAAGTTTATGAAAATACAAATCAGATGGTACCATGGTCTATATAACCATGGTACCATCATGGTTTTACAATCTGTCACCATCGCTAAGTCATGGTACCGCTACAGTACTTTAAGTGTGTATTTAATTGTGTGCATGCTCTATACGTTAGGTTAAATGAAATGATGTAAATTGTAGTATTCCTCCCCCATCTTCATGCAGGTGACATACTCGGGTGGAAGTAAGTGTTTTAGCTGTTCCTCGGCAGCTGAACGAGACAAATGGATGGAGAACCTCAAGAGAACAGTGCAGCCTAATAAGGTGACTGACTATCAGATGTTATTTTTTATTTTATTTTTTTGCATCAATCTAAAAGACAAACTCATTGGAATGTCTGCTTGATTTATGCTTAAAATGAGCTGTTGTAGTTAATCATTCCCATTCCATCACCAGGACAACCGTCGACGGGCTGAAAACGTCCTTCGTCTGTGGATCATCGAGGCCAAAGACCTTCCCCCAAAAAAGAAGTATTTCTGTGAGTTGTGTCTGGATGACGTGCTATACGCCCGCACCACCAGCAAAACCCGCTCCGACTGCCTGTTCTGGGGTGAGCACTTTGAATTCTCCAGCCTGCCTTCGGTCAAGAGCATCACTGTGCACATCTACCGTGATGCGGATAAGAAGAAGAAAAAGGACAAGAACAACTATGTAGGTCTGGTCAATATCCCAGTGCAGGGAGTGATGGGAAGGCAGTTTGTGGAGAAGTGGTATCCGGTCAGCACCCCCACCACCATCAAAATCAAAGGTGGAGGACCCTCCATCCGCATCAAATCACGCTTTCAAACCATCTCCATCCTCCCCATGGAGCAGTACAAGGAATTTGCAGAGTTTGTGACCAATAACTATACCATGTTGTGCTCTGTGTTGGAGCCTGTCATCAGTGTGAAGAACAAAGAGGAGATGGCGAGTGCCCTAGTTCACATACTGCAAAGCACAGGAAGGGCAAAGGTACAATGCCAGTTATTTCACATGAAATTCACTCAAAAATGAAAATTATATTTCTCTTTACTGGGCCAAATGTTGTTCCAAACCCAGTAATGTTCATATGACTTTCTTCTGTGGAACACAAAATGAGATAATGGCATTAGGAATTAACAGCCTCAGTCACCATTTGCTTTCATTGTATTAAAAAAGTATTAACGAATTCTGTACATCTTTTGTGTTCTATGGGACAAAGAATATCATATGGGTTTAAAACAACCTGAGAGTGAGTAAATATTGACATAATTTTCCTTTTTGGTTGAACTATCCCTTTAAATTTTGCAGTAATCATTTGTGTTTGCTTTAAGAGTTATGCATCAGTAGAATGTTGGAAATTGCAGAACTTTAAGTTACTAAACCTTTATCTCAATCAGGACTTCCTGACAGATCTGGTGATGTCAGAGGTAGATCGCTGTGGTGACCATGACGTACTGATCTTTAGGGAGAACACGCTAGCCACCAAAGCCATAGAAGAATACCTCAAACTGGTGGGACAGAAGTACCTACATGATGCACTAGGTAAATAAAATATTTACTCTGGCATATAAGCATATTACAATAAATATTCAGAACTTATCCAGAACCGTATCCATATTTAAAAGAGAACTTGAACTTGAAGGAATATTCTTTGTTAACTTAACAAATTAAGCTCAATTGACAACATTTGTGGCATAATTTTGATTATCATCAAAAATAATTCAAGCTTTGCCTTCCTTTTCTTAAAAAAAAAAAGCAAAAATAAATTGTCAATGATGCACTTATAATGGAAGTGAAGGGGCAAATCCGTAAACGTTAAATACTCACCGTTTCTAAAGTATAGCCAGAAGACTTCATTGCCATGACGATTCAATGCTGTAAACCCTAAAGCCCTAAAATGACTATAAAAATGGCATCTGAAATAAAACACAAGTTTTAACAGAAGAATTAAAAGCTACAGTTCTAATAAGGGCAGTTTTAGGTAAAAGGGTAAATAAGGCAATTTTGCTGTAATTTTATAATTCAACTTCTGGTTTGTCATGTTTAAATCTGTGTCATTAATTTTGACCTTAACACAGATATTTAACAACCATTTGAAAACAGGCTGCTGATGGTAGTAAATGCAAAAATTACAGACATTTACCTTTCTTTCTACTTTTAAACTACCAGAAGAATATGGAATCGTTAAGTTTATGGAATCGTTAAGAAATCAGAAATCATTAAAGCTAAAAAAAAAAGGTATTTTTTGTGTTGATCAATAGCCCTGCCCCAAACTCTCCAATGTTACTGTGTCTGCTGAAAGGGATGCTCAAAACAAACAGTAATGTTAATGCTACAGAGAGACAGTATGTACCATTTTTGAGAAAATTAACCAACAGAGGGCTTACTTATTGTTGTCTCTGCATATTAAGCTAAGATAGGAGAAAGTTTTTTAACACTAAAAAAGTTACACACTTCAGCTCTAAGTAGAATCTGAATCCGAACTGTTGCATTAGTAACATTATCCATGGCTACTAACTAATTAAGACTAAATAAACATACTGTAAATGTGTTCTTTGGTTTGTAGGAGAGTTTATTAAAGCACTGTATGAGTCAGATGAGAATTGTGAAGTGGATCCGTCCAAGTGCACCAACAGTGAGCTGCCAGAACACCAGAGTAATCTGAAGATGTGCTGTGAGCTGGCTTTCTGCAAGATCATCAACTCTTACTGGTAGATACATTAGCAAATGTTCTACACACCCAGAACACATCATCCTTCACTACCCTTTTTGTTCTTAGTTTTTATTCCTATGCAAGTGTGCTCATGCTTACAATTGCTTCAGTTCCATCCTAACTTCCTACTGTGCTCTGGCCAGTGTGTTTCCCCGGGAGCTGAAGGATGTGTTCGCATCATGGAAGCAGCAGTGTCATGCTCGAGGGAAGCAGGACATCAGTCAGCGTCTAATTAGTGCATCACTCTTCCTCCGTTTCCTGTGTCCTGCCATCATGTCCCCATCGCTCTTCAGTCTCATGCAGGAATATCCAGACGACCGCACATCACGAACACTCACCCTCATCGCCAAAGTCATCCAGAATCTAGCTAACTTTGCCAAGTATGTAAGGACCAAACTAAATGTTTAAAGTGTACCGCATCACTTTCAAAATATTAAATTTCAAGTGTTTTGGGATTTGAATGAAAAGCTGTATTGAAGTTTTTATTTATATGTTTGTCATTTACAGTGTGGTTCAAATAGGTCTACATTGAACATCTGGGATTTGAAACTGAAATTGAAACCTGGAAATAAATAGCGTTTTAGGATTAAACAAACCTTTAAATTCAAATATTTAAGATTCTGCACTATTTCTAATTCTATTTTCACTAATTGTAAATCTGTGGCATTGACCATGGTAACTCCTTTGTACAGAATCCTTGCTTCCATTGAAGCACACAAGATGCTCTTTGGAACATTCTCAAATCACTCTGGGATAACATGGATCAAACTTGTGGAGTTATTTTGTCATTAAAGCAAAAGGGGGACATAGTAAATACTCAAAGTTTGAAATCATGTCAATTTTTTAGCTTAACCTTTCACTTAAGGTGTTATGCTTATAAATGATAATATTATTGTAGAGTGGAGGAGGGCGGGGGCCGGGCTGGACAATGCACACCCGGTCCCCAATCACCCCGATGGGGGCGTGCGCGAGGGATAAAGGCGGCCGGTGATGACGGTTCGAGAGAGAGAGAATTACATGCAGCTGCTCTGTGTGTTTATGTTTGTGTGTTTTTGGTTCAGTTTATCATTGAACTATTATTTATATTGCCCAGCCGGTTCTCGCCGCCTCCTTTCCCTTATACCCCTTTACAATTGTATATAATGGGGGAAACAACTGTATTAAATTAGAACAAACTAAATATTGAACCAAATGTAAATTATTATTATAAATTATTATTTAATTACTTATTTTTAAACATGATTAAAAATCGTATTTGATATAATTACACAATGATGATTCATCATTATTGACAAGACAGTTTTATCTTCTGTTAATGCCTGATCTTCTGTAAAGCTGCTTTGAAACTATGTGTGTTGTGAAAGGCGCTAGCTATACAGATAAAATTGAATTGATTTGCAAGTGGACCGTTAAACCCCACTGTAACAGTCGTCTCCCTGCATAGTTTTTTTGCTCTTGTTTTTTCAAACATTGTCAACTTTAGTGTCTGTCTTGCTTAGAGCACTTTCAGATCTTCAGAATTTCTCATGCATTTCTCATCCTGTTTCTTCAGATTCGGGAACAAAGAGGAGTACATGGCCTTCATGAATGAATTTCTGGAGCATGAGTGGGCTGGTATGACTCGTTTCCTACTGGAGATCTCGAATCTTGAGACCATCTCCAACACCCCAGGCTTTGAGGGCTACATCGACTTGGGCCGCGAGCTGTCGGTTCTTCATTCGCTATTGTGGGAAGTGGTCTCTCAACTGGACAAGGTACTGAAATCCTTTTTTAATTCCTCAAAACCATACAAATCATTGAAACCATATGCTATAAGCCATAAGTTAAAAGTCAGCTAAAAGTCTTGTACAAAGATGTACAGCTTAAGGATAATTGCTTTCTCCCCACAAAATTTTGTAAGATTGTAGCTGATTTTAAATGTTATCTCCAACTTTACCTGCATTTCTGTGAAAAAGCTGTGTTTAACAGAAAAGGCTTTGCGCTTGTTTGCAGTGTTATATGACATTGTCTCTCTGTGTAGGTTAAGCAATCCTCAAGGTTAATGTCTGTATATGTTTTATCCCTGTTTAAATTGGAACTGCCTGTGTGATGGCATTGGACATGGCGCATTCAAGCATTCCCACATGCCTTTCCCCCTAACTCTTGCTCACCTATTGAGTCTAGGGCATGTTTTTTTTGACTGCAATTAAAACCTCCCTGGCATAAAGCTTTTATTAGTGCTGTCTGTCATTAAAAATTGTAATCGCTATTAATCGCATCGTTTTTTGTAGTTTTTCGCGATTAATCACAGATTTTAAAAGTGCTGAAATTTCACACTTATTCTTCTTTCTTTGTTAATATTCATTTATTTTCATTTTAGTAAAGAAAACAAAACAATATGTAATAATACAATGATTTATTAACATTTTCCATACAAAGCCTTCCACAATATAGGCAGAAATGCACTAAAATATCACCATGAACTCACCATGAAAAACTCTTGCAAACTAATACACTTACAAAGGCTGAAAAATACTTGATTTCAAGTCCCATCTGGGGGATTTTTGCACATCAAATAGAGCTAAGAGATCCATTCTCCATTTTAACACTGACAGGGAAGTGCTGTCAGAGATTCTTTATTTACTTAGACATAGGAGAGAGCGTAACGCTCAACTAGCATGTTATGACCGTACCGCCCTTAGAATGTCTATGGGACTGCCACGTGATGCTTTGTTGCGCTAAGCTTGTAGGCTGTGCTTGTTAGAATGGCTCTGGGTGGACACATTACAAAGGTTCCGCCCTTCACACCAGTGTTTATGCTGTAATAACGGTCAATGCGTTAATCACGGTTAAAAACTAGAGCTGTCAGAATTAACGTGTTTAAGCATTAAATTTATGTAAAAAGTTTAAAACGTTTATTGTTCTTATTTCATCACAAACCTTCTTTTATCCAGTCTCAGGCAAAACCTTCTGTTTTCTTTTGACTTTGATGCATGCGCTGCATTTGACCATTTTACCTATTTGTTTTCATTTGTTTGTTTTGGAATGGCTATTATTTTTGTAGAAGCATGTCTTCGTTTTTCTTTTATTTATCCCTAATTTGATTTTTCCTTTTGTTTTCTCCTCTGTTTACACATGCCACTATCCATTCCACCCTTTCGTGTCCGACACACTGTGTCTATGTGGTTATGCTGTCCTACCACCAATGCATTATGGTGCCTCCTATTTCGACCAACCAAATACCTGCCAACACACCAATCTGCCTTCTGAACCCTCAAACTCTCGGGCTCCATGTGACCCGTAATTTGGTTCCCATGGTAATGCGTCAACCCAGGGTGACAATTCCTTCCTGCAGGCGACGGTGGCCAAACTGGGGCCCCTGCCGCGTATCCTTGGTGATATCACTCGCTCGTTGTCTAGCCCCACCCCAATCCAGCAGCAGCTCAGGCACTTCCAGGACCATAGCTCGGCTCACGACATCAGTGGGAGTGTCTCTTCAGGATTGCAAAGAATATTCGAAGACCCAGCAGACAGGTAGATCATTCTAGGAAACTTCACAAACATACAAATTCATAAATTCATTTTTTTACTTTGCTTGCAAGGAGGAAAAATGGAAGATCTTTTTGTTCTTTATCATATAATGAAAATGGATGGCGACCAGTGGCTGACAAGGGCAAAAAGCATCTTGAAAAATTTTGACTTGTACACTATATTCTTCTTAAATCTTCTAAAGCTATACAGTAGCTTTGTGTGAGGAATGGACCAGAATGATTTGGTCATTATTAAGAAATTAAAGTCATTATTCATGCTTCTGCATGTTCAAACCTGCATGTTCATTAAACACGTGATACATTTTTGTTTGTCTTTGTTTGACAAACCCCCCATCATAGAAGAAGGGCAAGTTCCTTCCAAACAAATTTGTATCATGACATGGCAGGTTAGATTGTGTGGAAGCATGAATGCGATTTGAGAGCTAAGTCATAAGGTAAGATTTTCAGTTAATAACAACATATTTGAGCAATATGAGGTTTAGTAGATGATGACGAAATTTTCATTTTGTCTGAACTATCCCTTTAACAAGACATTAAAACAGATGGTACGCTTTAAACCCCAAGCCTACTTATTTTACTCTGCTAAAAGGTATAAGACACAGGTATAAAGAGGATATAAATACATTAGTCAACCAATGTATTGTATTTTTAATTTACATTGTAGCATGTAACTTTACGAAAAGCTAAGACTGAATTACCCTATTAAAAAAAACGAATGTGTGATAGTAGCCTAATTTCTGCATTCTCACAGATTTTTGTTGTGTATCTCATTCCTCAGTGAAATTCCGAGCATCAAATCTCCTGTCCAGGAGCACATGGAGGCCTTATCCCGAGGAAAGCATCCCTTTTTGGGTCAGCAATCCTCCACGCACAGTATGAGTTTCTCTGACAAAGAGGAGCGAGACAGTCCTCTCCCGAATGGACGCAGCATATCTTTAATGGACCTCCAGGACTCCCACCTGGCACAGGGCCTTCCAGCGCCCACCTCTCTCCACGAAGCCCCATCAAGGTTAGGACGAGTGGGCTCTCAGGCATCCATTGGCCCTCTGCCGCCTCCACACCAATACCAGCCCCCTATCCATCCAAAAGTCCCCCAGCTACGGGACAACTTGCCCCAGAGTGCTCCCCAGGTGCGTCGGCCTCTCCACCCCTCTCTCAACCAGCAGCGCAACGGACAGCCGCTCTCGTTCCAGAACCCCGTTTACCACCTCAGTAACCTGCAAGTGCAATCCACGCACTCGACCCAGTCTACACACTCCATCCAGTCCCTGCAGCCGGACTCTAGCTCAGAGAACCTGAGCACCGGCAGCTCTCGTAGCGCCAGCCCCAGTGTATTAGGGCGGGTAGCTACACCCAGGGCCAGAATGCCCTCTACCAGCAGTGTGGAGGAGGAGCTTAGCCGCAAAAGCATTCAGGGGAAGGAGACACCTCCTCTCACAGCACGCTGGCACCCGCCCTTGGTGGACTCGCACTCTGGAGCCCAGATTGTGGCAGTGCCCAGGCAAAGTAGCGCAGGGACGGCGCATATTGTGAAAGTGGAACAGCAGAGTCGAGGAGCAGGGTTGGTGGCAGTGAATGCAGGAGCAAGAAACCCTAGATCTCTTCCTCACAGTACATCTCTCCGTAGTAGCAGCAGCATCAACACTGAACCAATGCAGCAGAGTGAAGAGAGATCCAGGCAGCAGTCCTCATGCTCCAAAGACAGCTCGGTACCTGGAGGGCGAGTTAACAAACAGGTAAAAACTTCACCTGCCAATAGAGTTTGAATTTTCAGGATATGTTTGAGCCCCAAGTAATGTTGTGTTTACATGTGTTCATAAGGTCCAGTCTCCTGTAGCATCGGTCACCATGTCCCCAGTGGAGAGAACGGCAGCGTGGGTCCTGAATAATGGCCAGTATGAGGATGAGGAAGAGGAAGGCCAAAGCAAAGAGGATGCCAAACATGTAGAGAAGGTACTGTACAGAAAGACTTGCAGTAAAGGCCGATTCAGACTTTCTGAATAAACATTATACATGTTTTTCCTGGGGTCTTACTGGAGAAACAGATGTGGGTGTGACTTCTCCCGGAGCTAGCATTCGCTAGCTCCGGCTGCAGTAATTTTAGACCCTGTTTATAGCTGGTATTTATACACGTTTCAGATGATCTGATCGCAAGTGGTCAGCGCTAAATATAGTTGTAAACGGTGCAAAACATGTTGTGATTGAATAACAAAAAAAACATTCAGAGGTAGTCAAAAAACGCACGTCACCACATTGCATTTGAGGTGTAAACGCCGTCCTGAGTGATGTGTCCTGGATGGCAGCGAAGCGCCACCTCTCAATCAACCGCTGCCCTGAACAAAAGTTTAAACTTACTTGTGGATTTAAAAGGAAATAACTATAAATAAACATTGCACCAGATTTGTTCGCACTTTGTTTATCTTAAAGAGCAACATGCAGGTTGGACACCCCTATATAGCATAGTGTATGTTGATGATAAAACAACTAGATTTTCTGAACTGGAGTAATATATATTTAGCCATTAACGATATTTTGAGATAAATTGTGATAAAATAACTTCCGCGTCTATAAAGCACTAACCGGAAGTGATGATGGGCGAGGGAGTTTGGTCAAGTTCAAGCTCAGGTTACAATGGATGCGAATGAAGAAACCAAGTTCTCCGGTGTGGACGAACATGCCTATGATGGCCCACAGGCCTATAATTATGAGCAAATTAAGAGTTAAAATAATTAAAAGTAAGACTTACTCTGCTAAGTCCTCGTTTTCGTTGCACAGAATGTCTGCTAACTTTGTCCTCCAGTCCAGCCCGCGCCAAAATCCGGTGTACACTTTGACGGTGGACTTGATTCCATCGAGTGCACCGAGGGAACAGCATCAGTAATCAGCCTCACGTGGTCCTTACTCCGAAATCCCATCCGAGACTCCAACAAATCTCCAGGTCGATAATTCTCCGGAGTGAAATGTGCGCCACAAACGACCGAGTGTGTGGTAACAGACGCGGCAGTGAAGTCTGCTCTCTTCACCTGCACAAAACGCACTCAAGACCGAAAAGCCTTGTTTTTTCTAGAAGGAAAATGATGGACACGATGTCCTGACAGGCTGGAATTCGTGCAACCAGCACAAACACAATAATTTACCATTATGGCTTCTCTAAAACTTTCTGTACTGCTCTATCTACATCAACACCCACAATGAGAGCTGACCACGAAGTTCTTTTGTTTGCCTCGCCTCTACGTCATATGACGCGTTGATAGCGGGAAAGGCGTATTCCAGAGCCTAGCACATTTTCATCAAAATCTCTACATCAAATGAGATTTCATTAATCATTTCTACATATGTGTTTTTAAAAGACCTCTGCAGACAATATAAAGTATTAATTCAGTTATAAATTCAACCTGCATGTTGCTCTTTAAACTTTTTTGCATTTAATTATCGTTCAGTAACACACTGACATAGTCAGTAGCGGTTCTAGCTTGTTTGGCGCCCTGGGCAAAACCCGCTTCAACATGCCCATAGTGATTGATGTATGTCATCATAAAATCAGACACCCTCTCCTAGAAATCCCAACGCAACAAAAGAATGAATGGTAATAATGCCCACATTTCGCGCTAGGCATCACAGGACATAGGAATAAGGAGGATATAGTCGGCTATTGGATTTAGAATGTTTTGGAAACATTTGGAAACCAATGTTATTTTCACTCTGCCCCAACAAAACTCTACAACCGTTGGAATTTTATATTTGTTGGTTTTTGTCGGGGGAGTCTGAACTAGCCGTAACCTCCAGAGACCCAAGCTTTAACATTGAATATTTATTTTCCTTCTTTCCATTTAAGTGTTTTTAGGAAGCCCCTGATTATAAAAATCTAGATTTTTAAGCATTTTCTTTTGGGGTGAATTTTATGTGACTAGCAAACGATGGCATTCAATGGGAAAATCTTACTTTTTGGGCATACTTCCAGATTAATTTTTGGTTTTGTTTATTTATTTATTTATTTACATTAGCAAGCTGTGACATTCAATATGCAATTTATTTCCACCAAAACTGTTGTGATACTGTTCAGTGTCATCTACTGATATGTGAAGTATGCTACTGTTTTGTTTTTTGTTAAAGAAGGTATTCATTCGTTGATTTACACATAAAATTCTGCTACGCTGTGTCTGTGAAGCGTAAATCTAAAAAGCTAAAATGTTTACTATTTAACTGGTTGCAAATATATATATATATATTATATAGATATATATATGATAGTTTCTGTAAGAGGTCTTAGACATTCTTGTCTGCCTGTCCTCTCCAAAGTATGAACAGGAGATCTCGAAGCTGAAAGAGCGTCTGCGGGCATCTAGTCGGCGACTGGAGGAGTATGAGAGACGGCTGCTTGCACAGGAGCAGCAGATGCAGAAGCTGCTCTTGGAATACAAGGCTCGATTGGAGGACAGTGAGGATCGTTTGCGCAGACAGCAGGAAGAGAAAGACAGCCAGATGAAGAGTATTATCTGCAGGTGAGTGTATGAATAAAGGCTGTGAATATGAGGACAATTACGTACAGTATTTATTAGTTTTCAGTTTATAAGTGCCTTACTATATTATTGTTTTCTATTTATTTTTACTTTCTATTCTTTGAATTCTTCAGCTCTTTATTTTCTTTAATTGTTATCCATTTCTGTAATACGTTTACTGCTGCAACACCTCTTCTTTTTTCATGTAAATGTCACTAAAACTTAAAAACCGACAGTGTAACATTTTTAAAACAAATGTGTTGTCCGTACATATCCTGTTTAACGATTTAATTTTCCAAGCTGATGACTACAATATAGATATTAAATCATTAACTAAGAGCTAGAATGTCTAAAACATTTTTATTAATGGTACATTTTATTGGTTGTCTTTGTCATTTTACTCCAATAGGCTAATGGCCGTGGAGGAAGAACTGAAAAGGGACCATGCAGAAATGCAGGCAGTCATAGATGCCAAACAGAAGATAATTGATGCACAGGTACTAAAGATAACTAGATGAACCTACATATTAAATGTAAGGGATCTGAAATGTGTGTGTTTGTGTAGTAGCCCTACCTGTCTTAACTGAAGTGTGGTTTTGGAGATCCTCTATGTCAACCATTTGGTCTGTTGTCTGGTTGTGAGATAAAGGTTTGTGCGTGCTGCTCAGTGGTATGCCATGAACTCCATGCTCAACCTCAGATGGTATTAAAACAAACAGCCTGCTGACTGGCTCATTGTTACTGTGTCCTACTGAATTCCAGGTCACTAATGGAACTGAGGTAATACCAGCAGGCAAGTACAAGCAGACAATTCTGCTCCTGCAGAGCAGCTAGGCTTGTGTAAGCACACCCCAATCCAACACCCATGCCTGGCCTGAACCTGTGCAACACTCAGTCCTCTAAGCCATTTTGTTTCTCTCCATTTCAGACAAATATAATCAATGCTGGGTAGTAACGGATTGTATGTAATCTGGAATATGTAATCAGATTAAAAATAGTACTTGTAATTGGATTACGTTACATTTTATAATGTAATCAGATTACCATTACTTTTTATGGATTATATTCTTCAATCCATTACCAATAAGTCAACTGTAATGACTAGTTCCTGATTTACCTTTTATGCTCCTAAATTTTAAGAGCGTCTGATCCAGAGTTGTCTTTGCATTACAAAAATTATATCCACAAAAAAAGGCTTTTTTAAGAAGCACTTGGTGAATCTGTTGTCTCTATATTTCTATATATGTTTTCGAATCAAAGTATTTTAATAAATTATTATTTGTATTTTCTAGCCATATGTTCATGTAACTTCTAAAATAAACACACCGCTTTGAAAGAGCTTCATACAATCCACAAATGCACACAGGGCATTTGGATTCAGTTTTAAATTACATTTCTAAATGAATGCACAAAATTGTTGCACCCTACTTCGAAAATAAAGTTTCAAGTGTTTGAACAAGCCCTCATCCACCTGTCCATAACTGTCACATGCAAGTTTGTTCTTTTGCACCATGCAAATGCACTTTGGCCCATGCTTCAAGATGTCAGGAAAAGCACATGAATAAATCTCTATATCATATCAGCAAACATTCTCTTGTTTTTCATTTCAAAGATGGATGATAAAAAGTCAAATTCCTATTCCTAATTTCCCAACTAAACCATTCTCTTAATAAAATCATTTAAAAAAACTGCATGTTCTCATAGTCTAGGTTCTTGGGCAAACATGTTCTTTTTTAATGACTGTTAAGCACCTTAGTGTTACTCAGCAACTGACAAATAGGCAAACTTACTAAAAAGTTTGATTTTAAGTTTACTCATTTTTAATTAAGTGTTAATAGGTACTTAATACATTTATAATTAATGATACAATTTTCATCAATATATGCAAAGAGTAATGCATAAGTAACCAGATTAGATTACCCAAAATGTGTAATCTATAGGATTTTTACTTTAATCAGTACCAGAATACATTTCAGAAGTAATCTACCCAGCACTGAATATAATAAATAACGTTTAAAGGGTCGGACAGCGTGTAATATTTCTATGTTAAAACACCTCTCCTATCCCAGCTTAATGTGCAGAGACAACCATTCATTGGTCAAATTGGTGAGAAGTTTAAACACTGCAGCTCTATGACATTTGAAGCTCTTTTTAAGCATGAGTTTGGGGTTGGACTACTTTGGTGTGGGAGAGTTTTGGTAACTATAGTTCATACATAGCGATAGGAAATTGAACAAAATCCTTATACCAAGTTTAACTTAACTCATCCTGAGCTGTGCTAGAGACATGAAGGATGCCTTTAAATTGCGTGGTGTTAGATACTTTAATGGGTTAGTTCACCCAAAAATGAAAATTCTCTCATTATTTACTCACCCTCATGCCATCCCAGATGTATGACTTTCTTTCTTCAGCAGAACACAAACAAAGATTTTTAGAAGAATATCTCAGATCTCTAGGTCCATGCAATGCAAGTGAATGGTATTCAGACATTTGTAGCTCCAAAAATCACATAAAGGAAACATAAGTAATCCATATGACTCCAGTGGTTAAATCCATATCTTCAGAAGCGATATAATAGATGTGGTTTAGAATCAGATCAAAATGGAAGTCCTTTTTTTACTATAAATCTCCACTTTCACTTTCAGATGTGAAACTGAAACAAAACAGGCACAACATGTGGCTTTTAGATATGCAAGTAAAGATTTAGATTTAAAAAGAACTTTAATGTTTGATCTGTTTCTCACATCATATCGCTTCTGAAGATATGGATTTAACCACGGGAGTCATGTGGATTACTTTCTTTTTTGTGATTTTAATATACATTTTTGGGTGAACTATTCCTTAAGTATGCAAATATATAAGTCCCATGCAGATGTAGGCAAGTTTCAAAATTCTCCTTTGGGTTAGTGAACATTTTCCCACTTTTTAAAACCATAAATTTGGTAGGTGCTATTGAGGAATGTGTGTTGGTAGGGAGCACTCTTAACAGATTCAGTATCTGGTAACTGAGCTCAAGCTTTTTGCTGCTTTATTTTCTTTCCCACTTTATTTTTGCCTAGTCACGTTCTGATTCCCTTGCTGCCTCATTCCCAGTGCCCTTGTAGGTGCGCACTCCACACAAATTGCCAATGCAGTTATTTTATCATGTGAGGAAGTCTTGCTTTCTTCTCTCTGGCTTATGTTTGCACAAGTTGTTTGTGCAGGATTTCAGTTAATTGTCCTCTTTTTGCTGCCCGCACAATCTTGCTTTTGTTTTTTGGTGTAATGTTGGAAACAGTTCTGTCATAGCACACGTCACTTTCCTGACTGGCACCATTCACTTTAGCAATTATTTGCTTTTTTTAATTATCTTTATATTGAAATTAAAATATAGTTGTTTTGGATATACATTTGAAAATGTACGCAAATAAAATATTTAATTTAATCTTTTCTGTTGTAGAATACAAGTTCATAAGTTTATGCCCACTTTTATCCTTTAACTTTGAATAAAAGGGTGCATCTCATTATATGTCTGGTCTTATTTCACTTCAAAGTGAATATTACAAAATAAGAAAATAAATTATACATAAAGTAAATTAGGCCTATTTTAGTATAATTTAGTAACACGATTTTGACCGCTTCTTGACAGATTCACCAAAAAAGATCCACTTACTGTAAGTTAACTAGTCCCCAGATTTTGATGTGCCTCTCTCTTTCACAGGAGAAGAGGATCAGCTCCCTGGATGCAGCTAACTCTCGGCTGATGAGTGCCCTGACTCAGGTTAAAGAACGCTACAGCATGCACAACCTCCGCAATGGACTGTCGCCCACCAACCCCACTAAGCTTTCCATCACTGAGAATGGGGAGTTCAAGAACAGCAGTTGCTGATTGGTGCTCATGGACTTGATGAGCCATGCCGATCAGTGCTCCAAGATAAATCTCTGGCACTGATTGATCAAGAGCATGGACAGAGCACCCTTAGCTGGCGGCTAAATTGACTGACTACTGTATACATGCAATTGCAAGGAATGTCTGGTTATTAATGTATATAAACGCTATCTAATATTGGTTATGTACAGAAATGCTACTGCAGAGAGGAATGTTTTGAAATTGCGTGAGAGAGTTCAGCATAGAGTCAGTAAGTTTGTGGGTTTTTTAAATACTGATATATGCCTAAATGCAGATTTAAGATTACAAAAAGATTTTTAATTATTGCCTAAGATATATGAAGGAGATGTAAATATCGTACAAATAGAATTGTTTTAAAAGAAAATATGAAGAAAAGCACATAGGTTTCAGTCATAGTTGTAAATGTTTGCAAGTAACAGAAGCTGACAGGCAAAAACAGAAAAAGGCAATTTTATGCACTCAGTTTTCTAAAACAACTTTTCTATATATTTTTTAATTATTATTTGGTGTTGTCATCTTGCAAAAGGTTGTTGTGACTAACTGAAAAGACGGTGAAGGCAGACAGTTCAGTTTTAAGAAAATACATGTTTAAGTCAAATAACAAAATCTGTTATCATTTACTCACCCTCATGTTGTTCCAAAACTGAATGACTTTCTTTCTCGTGTTGAGCACTGCTTTTTTTTCCATGCAATGAAAGCAAATAGTGACACAGCTGTCCCTATCCACTTTCATTGTATGGAAATGAGCAGCTTGGACATACAAGTAAATATCAGCTTTTGTGTTCCACACAAGTAAATTAGTCATATAGTTTCAGAATGACATGAGGGTGAGATGATGACTGAATTTTCCATTTGGTGTAAACTGTCCTTTTGATGTGTTGCTAAAAATACACCATTGAATGGTTGGTGGATTTGATTAAATAAAATATTAAAACAATTTAACCATTTTATGAAGTCAGAAATGTAGGCAATTTGTCACTAAACTGTCACACCCAAACCTAACTAAAACTTGCATCATATTTGTTTTATGAATCGGACCAGAGCGCTGTGAAACCGCCAATTTACAGTCTCACTGCCCTCGTTCTGTTCCATTGGCAACTTCTGTTGAATGCCTTTTTGTTTTCTGCTGTTTTCACTCTGTCTGAATCAACATCTTTAACATTTTGTGGCACAGAACTCTTCGATGTTTGCTGTTCTCGTTGTGATGTATTTGATAGTCAGTCTCAAAGTTCAGAAGTTGAAAGCTGAGCATTGAATAAAGATGGATTGTGCCCTCATTGATCATGTTGTCCATGTGTGATCTGAAACTGATTCAGTATTTTTGCTTGAAAAAGCATAATCTTTGCTTTGCATATTGGGAAGACATTCCCATGAAAAATGATTTATTATTGTTAATTTTGGCTCAGGAATGTTATAATAATAATATCACTAGAGCATTTAAAATGTCAAATGTAAGGCTTGTTATTGAAATATGAAGAACAAAAAACATTAAAAAAACAAAAATCTTTTCACACTGAATGTTGTAACTAAGGAAATAGAATAAGGTGTGCTAATATAGTGACAGTTAGTATAAAAATAGGTGGCGGTTTAACAATCCAGCCATTGTCTGCATCCGAAATTGTGTACTATCAGAATATGTACTGTGTGATGAACATACTTCTCGGTCTGTAAAATATTATGTTCTTTAGGTCTGCATGCGAGTTGTATAAATAGCCTACATTCCACATACGGGTATGTGGCCATTGTTCTGTTCCCCAAATATATTGCATAATGCAACAGTTTTGTTAAACAAGCACAATTTAACTTTGTTGGTGATTAGTGTATCACTTGCAGTTAAAATGAGCCGCCCGAATCTTGGTTCTCTTGAGTTGTTTTTTTTTTTTATTTTATTTTTTTTTTATTCAGTGTTTGAATGTGACGTCTCCTCAGTTCCCGAGGGATTATGGGATTGTACAGCGGGTATTTACACTTGGTCTCTTCATGAATTTTTATTGGTTGAATAGCCATCTGATCATAAAAGACCATGTCCCTCCTACGGAAGAGGATTAGGGCCAAGCAATAATAAAAAAATAAAGCCATCTCGAGATTAAAGTCATTATAATGCGAGATTAAACTCGTTAAATTTCGAGAAAAAAGTCGAAATACAGTCTTGAGAATAAACTCATTAAATATCGAGAATAAAGTTGTTGTGTTTCGAGAAAAAACTCGTTAAATTTAATCTCGCATTATAATGACTTTATTCTCGATATTTAATGAGATTATTCTCAAGATTGTATTTCGACTTTTTTCTCGAAATTTAACGAGTTTAATCTCGCATTATAATGACTTTAATCTCGATATTTAATGAGTTTATTCTCAAGACTTTATTTCGACTTTTTTCTCGAAATTTAACGAGTTCAATCTCGCATTATAATGACTTTAATCTCGAGATGGTTTTATTTTTTTATTATTGCTTGGCCCTAATCCTCTTCCGTACCCTCCAATACGGATTTGCAACGGATATAAATTTAATCACTCAAACCACCAAGTACCCAAATTACTTAAAAATAATAATCCAATACAAATGACTAGTTATTTCTTTAATAAATACTTCATTGAAAATGTAGTCACATGATTAATTACCTTTACTTTTAAGTTACTTTCTAAAACACATTTCCGTTAAAATGTAAAAACAAATAAAACACTCTGCACCTCTCCGCACACTCGGGGGGGTTCACCGCGTGGACACACACGTGCACTGGGCAAAGTCATTTGGAATCAAATATTAAATCACATCTTTGAAATTCACTGCCCTGCATTAGTATAATCAAGGACGTGAAATTGAATTAATGCAATTTATTTACATTTGTATTTGTAGCTTTAAAAGCCCCCGTGCGCCCCCTGGTGGAGGACCGACATTTTCGTATGGCAACGGTTTTTTTTTAGCAAATAACGTTGGCCACCTACTTCTTGTACCATAAAAAAGAAATATCTATTTTGATATGGCCACATCAAACTGGTGCCGTGCTCTTTAAAATCCATGAACCACAGAATGGTGTGAACATCCTCTACGTCGTGCGTATCCACTTCCGGTTCTGATCTGCACAATGTGTGCATTTTCTTTGTTATGGCGGGTTTTCGTGTAACATACACATTTGTCTGAACATTTTGTGTGTTTACTAGAGGGGATCGTTATCAGGTATGAACATCGACCATTATGTCTTTTAATTTGGTTTAAGAGTTAGTAATTTACTTTTGTGAATTGAATCCAGTTTTAGTACACACATATAGAGCTGTTAGCTAGCTAGCTAATGTTAGCCCATTCATTACGCCAGATTTCTTGCAAACAAATGTCGAGAACACTATCTAGTTTGCGATAGTGGATTTAGTCGTTCTTGTGCAGTTAGGCCATATAATCAGAATTAGCTTGATTGCCCATTATGCTTACACAACGATGTACTAAAAACGGAAAAGCTTTTCCTTTGCGTTTTTGAAAAGTTTCGCGTACAGACGATATATACTGTACGATTTGGCAATTACTCTTAGAATCAGTTCTGCACGTTTACATTTATCTCTTATCTACAGTGGGTGGGTGCTAAGTTTGCCACATTTATTTTCTATTGGTTATTATTCTTAAATCATTACGTTTATGCCATTTATCTCATTCTCATAAAGGCCTTCAACAATGGCAGACATTAAAAACTTCCTGTATGCTTGGTGTGGGAAAAAGAAGATAACGCCAAACTATGACATCCGAACAGCTGGAAATAAAAACAGACAGAAGTTCACGTGTGAGGTAAGATTAAGGTGGTTCTGTCTGTGATATTGTTTTTTTTTTTTTTTTTCAGTAGGTGTTCATCTTGTAGCAGGATGTCTGTTTAAAACCATGTTTCTCCTCCCAGGTGCGTGTCGAGGGTTACAATTACATCGGTATGGGAAACTCCACAAACAAGAAGGATGCCCAGTCCAACGCTGCCCGAGATTTTGTGAATTATCTTGTCCGAACAAAAGAGATCAATGCTAATGAAGTTCCTGCTGTAGGGGTCAGCACAGCATCTACATTTATGAACATTTCTCTTTGCTTTTAACCTACAAATCTGTTGTTTGGTGTTGGGTAAAGGTCTCATTTTGAGTGTTTTATTTTCAGGTCAGTGTGCCAGATGGAGGAAATGAAGAAGGTGGTGGGTTTGGAAACCTCCCATCCAACTGTCCACTACCTCCACATCTGGCTGTGAAAAATGAACCAAGTGACGGGCCTAATGGTATGTAATGATAGTTACTACAGCAGAATTGGAATTGTGCAGGCTTCAACTGAGCGTGAATGACCATTCAAGTATCATGAATTGACACAATAGTTTTTATTTATTGACATGAGACATTGACTATAAAGGATCTGTTCTAATGCTGAAGTTCTTCCTGTGTCTCAGAACCTCAGCGTTCTGCACCTGTCCGTGGAGTTACTGGTTTGGGCTACTCAGGCTTTGGTAATGCTCAATGGGAGCGAGGAGCTAACCTGCAGGAGTACTACTCCAAGCGAGATGACCAGGAAGCCAAAGCGGTAGGTATAAATACTGAGTCAAGATAAGAATTGTGGTTTATTGTACTGTATTTTTTGGCAAGTGTAGAGGTCATCTTGGCATGTAGAAAACGAACATACATTGCATAGTATACATACAGTAGTGGAATGAGTAGTACCAAGATAGTATGTTATTTTGAGCATAGCCATAGTATAGAATTGAGAGTTTGTAATGACTCTTAATATTTTACTTCTCCAAGACCTTAGAATCGGAGGAGGTTGATCTGAACGCTGGCCTGCATGGGAACTGGACTCTGGACAATGCAAAGGCTCGTCTGAACCAGTTTTTTCAGAAGGAGAAAAACCAAACTGACTACAAATATAGTCAAGTGGGGCCTGACCACAACAGGTCAGCATGTCCTCATCAAATATAATCATTTGCTTTTGTGTTTTTAAGTCATTTTTACGTATATTTTTATTCACTTGATCTACCTAATAAAAAAAATCTGACTTTGCATTTAAAAGTAACGCATTAAGGGTTGTTTTTCTGCTGGACTGAAATAATTACAGAGAACTCCTTGATGTGCATCTAACCTCAAGGAGATCTCAGAGAACATTGACAGCCTCCTTTTGGAAGTTCCATTACAGTATATGTGTCATATCATGGGTTCATCTCATGAAACCTGTGAAAAGCATGTTCCGGTCACATTTCTTCTTACAATCTAAAGATGTTAGAAACTAGATATTTAAGCAAATTATATTTGTTTAAATTTGTCACAAGTTTCTAAAGTTCAAAAAAACTTGTTTAAATGTGACCTGGTCATGTTTTTGTGAGATGATCCCACACATTCTCTTTATGTTATCTAGAGTGAGGACAATAGAGATGCCAGAAATCACAACCTTACATTGGGACAAACATGTGACATGACTTAGGCTGCACTAAGAGGTCACATGGTGCAGTCTGTGATTGGTTGAATCTAGAGACAAAATAATGTCTGGTTGTGATTTCTGGTGTCCATCAGGGGTTGAGGCCTCCATGACCAAGAGAGAAAATGACTCTCAAAAGTCTGGCAGAAAAACACACCTGCTGAAGATTGGGTTATTCTGTACACACCCTGCGCTGAAATGTTACTGTTGAACTCGTGCTGTCCAGATAAGAGGTCAGTCTGTGGAGTGTACATTTGTATTTTTGTTGTTTTCACCATTGTTGTAAACTTGTGAATTTTTAAAGAACTATGACCTGAACGTTATGTCCAGCTAGCTCAATTTTATGTCTTGCTTTATTTTAGGAGTTTTATTGCTGAGATGACACTCTTCGTGAGACAACTGGGTAGAAGTAAGTACCCATTTAAAGTACTTTACTGTAGTGATTGAGTAACAGTCAGGTCGATTAATCGGCCAATTGTAAAATTATCACCCAATAATTGGCTTTGCTGATTATCAGAAATGTTAATTTCTCTTTGTCATTTCCAAAATGTACTGACAGATTTGTCAATTTATAATAAACAGTTCTCATTTGTTGTTACAGAATTTTTGTTTGTATAAACCATATTAAATATATCGGCCGTAGTCCACCATGCTCTCTAGATATCGGAATCCACATCAGCCATTGAAATACCCAAATTGGTTGACCACTACAACCTTCTACTTAATACATTTTTATGCCAAACAAGTCTGTGGCAGTAATGTGGAAAAGTATCATACTGACAGTCTGTCACTTTTTAGCTTTTCACACTATGCCTAACCCCAGTTTATCATCTTTCAGAGTCAGATTCTTTCTCCCTGCTACCTGATTGGTTCTTAGAATGTTAACCCAGGTCTTACAAATGTACTTTGAAAAATCGATACCAGAATACCCAGAATTAATTCCTAACCCAGGGTAAGGTAAAGTATGAAACAAGGGAACCCAGGATTTCATTTACCCAGGGTTAAGAATGACCCAGGTTAACAATTTCAAGTGTGAAAAGCCCTATTATTGACAGTTTACATCAACAAAGAAAGTCTTATATTGCTAATGCTGCCCAACTTCTTCTTCAGAGATTTTTGCCCGTGAGCATGGTTCTAATAAGAAGCTGGCCGCCCAGTCTTGTGCTCTGTCTCTTGTCCGTCAGCTTTACCATTTGGGGGTTATAGAATCCTATACGGGGCAGACCAAGAAGAAAGAGGGAGAAAGTGTGAGTTCAGCAGTCCAAATCAATTATCTTGGTCCTCCTTTATGCTTACTGATTCTTGAAACTGCATATTTTTGTTGGTATGACAGGTGGATGTATATGAAGTGAATCTTAGTGATGATCTTCATCATCAAGTGCAAAGTTTTGTGCAGGAACTTGCCATCCAAATCCCTCCACCTGTAAGTATTTTAAAAACTCCAGTACTGGTAGTTTGAAGTAAGAATCATGTGCACTAAATAACATTTGTTGTTTGTCCTGTTCTAGCCTCAGGACCCCAGCAGTCCGGTTTCTCTGGTGCAGGGGAAGTTGGCTCACTTTGAGCCTTCACAGAGGCAGAGCATGGCAGGAGTGGTGCCATGGTCTCCTCCGCAGGTCAACTGGAACCCCTGGACCAGCAGCAACATCGATGAAGGACCACTGGCATTTGTGAGTCTTCAGTTCTGCATGAGTATTTTTATTAAGAAGTTGAATTTAATTTCCATGTTATATGATATGCTTTATTCAACTGGCTTTTATGGACTTATTGTTATACCCATCACATTCCTTCAACATTTTGACAATTCTGATCACCTGCTTTGCAGTGCACCCCAGAACAGATCAGTGGAGACCTGCAACATGAGCTCAACATTCAACTCGAGCAGGACAAGAACCTGCAGACGGTGAGCAAAAAAAAGTGTTTTAGTCAATGTCTGTTAGCTTTTAGGCCAGTTATATGCTAGTGTTCTCCTTTTTTAGTATTTTTTACTTTAGTAAGTTTTAGTATTTGTTTTCTTCTGGAAAAATGGACCAAAAATATTTATGGTGTCTTCTGATCACAGGTATATATACAAAGTTTTGTCTAATAAAATTGTGTCATGGCTGTGTGGGGCTGTAATATAAGCCAAAGTTCATAAAAATTATCATACCCCTTTGGAATAGTAATTTTTTTTTTGTGTTGCATCCTGAAATAAAAAAAATGTTCCTTGCAACATTGAACTTGTGAAAATGGGCAATAGTTCTAAAAATGTATAAAAGATGAAAAACTAGAATAACAGGGAGTGAAAAGTGCTCATATACCTGGATTTAATACTTTGTAGAGCTACATTTTGCTTTAATGACAGCCATCAGTCTGTTTGGATTTGTCTCTACTTGCTTTTCAGACCTAGATTGGGGAATATTTGCCTATTCTTCTTTGCAGAATTGTTTAAGTTCAGTCAAATTGTGGGGTGAGTGGCGATGACTGTTCTCTTTCAAGTCCATCCACAGGTTTTCTATTGGATTAAGGTCAGGGCTCTGACTTTGACACTTAAGGACTTTGACCTTCCTATCCTTTAAACACTGGGTTGTTTTGTTTTTGGCGGTGTGTTTAGGGTCATTGTCGTGCCTTAAATGTGAATAACCTGCCCATCTTCAGTTGTTGAGCAGAGGCCCACAGGTTTTACTTAAGAATCTGGTTGTACATGGCAGCATCCACACCATATTGTGTTTGGTGTTCCCCAAATATAGTGCTTTGAGTTCAGTCCAAGAAGTTACATTTTTGTCATCTGACCATGCATGATTCTAATGCCATGTGGCAAACGTTTTTATGGATGGATGAGACAAACATTTCCTAAACCTAACTCCCAAATACTATTTTTGGAGAAAACCGAACACTGCACACCACCCAGAACATACCATTCCTACTCTGAAGCATGGTGGTGGCCACATTATGTTGTGGGTGTGTTGCTCTTCAGTGGGGACTGGGCAATTGTTTAGAATTGAAGGGAAAATGGATGCTGCCATGTACACCCAAATTCTTGAGGAATGTCTGTGGCCCTCTGATCGACAACTGAAGATGGGCAGGTGGTTCACCTGAAAGGTGACCCTAAACACACCGGCAAAAAACAATCCAGTGGCATAAGGATATTAAGGTCAAAGTCCTCGAGAGGCTAAGTCAAAGCCTTGACCTAAATCCAAAAGAATACCTGTGGATAAACTTGAAGAGAGCAGTCCTTCACCACTCACCCCACAGTTTGACTGAACTTGAACAATTCTGCAAGAAAGAATGGACAAATATTCCCCAATCTAGGTGTGTGAAGCCAGTAGAGACATATCAAAATGGCCTGATGGCTGTCATTAAACCAAAAGGTAGCTTTTATGAAGTATTAAATCCCATATTTCCATTAAGTTCAGTGAGCATTCTTATTCCCTAAGTGAGGATTTTAAAAGCAGACATAAAATTGGCAACGTAAAATGCCGGTATAACCACAGGAGAAATGATGGTTGTGCTCATTTAGAATTGTCAAAAAATGTACAAGGATAGGTTGTGCTTTATATATAAAGTGTTTTGTTCCTCTGAGGTTAACTTTCAGCTTGTTCTCCTGGTCTACGTCAGATTCTTTCAGAGCGAAATCACCTGCCAGTGAAGAACTTTGAAGAACAAATCATGTCCGCCATCCACAATAACTCTGTGGTCATCATTCGTGGAGCCACAGGCTGTGGAAAGACCACCCAAGTTCCTCAGTACATCTTGGATGAGTTCATACATGGAGGCAGAGCTGCTGAATGCAATATCATTGTTACGCAGGTGAGTCAAGTACAGAAAGCTGTTCTGTTGAAGAAGTCCCATTGTGTGCTCCGTCAGAACTCGTATAGTATTATATTGTAACCCCTGCTATTGGTTATTCTCCTAGCCGAGACGGATCAGTGCTGTGTCAGTGTCAGAACGTGTGTCTTTTGAGAGAGGAGAGGAGGTGGGAAAAAGCTGTGGCTACAGTGTGCGCTTTGAGTCTGTCTTACCCAGACCTCACGCCAGCATCCTCTTCTGCACAGTTGGTATGTTCCTCTTCTTAATCTGTTACTGCTGCATGCTCACAATGTCTTTCCTTTGGTGATCAGAACATATCGCACTGTAACAGGCTTTGATACTGAGAAGGATAACTGTATATGACATAGTGCACATAAACTTCCTGTTTATTCTCAGGTGTGTTGCTGAGGAAGCTCGAATCTGGTATCCGTGGCATCAGTCATGTGATTGTGGATGAAATCCATGAGAGGGACTTAAATGTAAGTTTAACTTTTTGACATAATTGTATCATAATAGATTATGCCATTATTCTGGCTGTTATCTGACAAGACCAACATGTTTTTGTGTCTGTGGCTCTCCAGACTGATTTCCTGTTGGTAGTGTTGAGAGATGTAATCCAGGCCTACCCTGAAGTGCGCATCATCCTTATGTCTGCCACCATTGACACCACTATGTTTAGAGAATACTATTTTAACTGTCCAATCATCGAGGTGCATGGACGTGCACATACCGTACAAGGTCAGTAAGCTTGGTTTTCATAATGCACTGTATTATAATGCCACTTTACAGTACTTTAATATTAACATCAAATAATGGATTAAGTATTTTAATATTAATATTAACAAATACAAATTTTTCTTTCATATTTGTAGAGTATTTTCTGGAAGACTGCATCCAGATAACCCAGTTTGTACCACCACCTATGGATAGAAAGAAAAAAGATAAGGATGAAGATGGTGGAGAGGAAGAGGTATGTGAAAAATAAGATGCATAACCCCTGGGGTGAAATTGCCACCAGTGATTTCCATAGAATTACTTGAGCATTATTTGTATTTACAGTAGGTGGCAGGTGTATTCGGGATAATGTGCCTAAAAGCAAACTTTGAAATGCTTTGTGTTAAATATTTTTGTCTTGTTTCTAGGTGAACTGTAATGTTATCTGCGGACCTGAGTATACTCCAGAGACCAAGCGTGCCATGTCTCAGCTGAATGAGAAGGAAACTCCATTTGAGCTGATAGAGGCTTTGCTGAAGTACATTGAAACGCTACAAGTGCCTGGAGCGGTGCTGGTCTTCCTGCCAGGCTGGAACCTCATCTATTCCATGCAGAAACATTTGGAGATGAACCCGCACTTTGGTTTGTAATTTAACGTTACTTTGATCATACTTGAGCCTGAATTTACCTTACTAAGACTCCCCAACAAAATATTTTGACTTCAGCGACTGTTCATTGTAGTGATTCTTCCCATATGGTGTCTGTCTCAGGTGGTCGTCATTACAAAATTCTGCCCCTCCACTCTCAGATCCCCAGGGATGAACAAAGGAGAGTGTTTGAACCTGCTTCTGATGGTGTAACTAAGGTTTGTAGAATTTGGGAGGTGGGGGGTTGACTAATTGTAAGAATTTGTCACCATAGTATTCATTGGCCATAAACTCTCATACTCTACTATAATAATCGTGGCTATCCACTTTGCTACAGCAATTGTGAAGGAGCATTTACATGATTTGCGCTTTGAATGCAGCTTTTCAAAGGTCCCATCTGTTTTGTTTTTTTTGTAAAAAATAAAAATACAGGTTTATACGTTCTCCAACACTTGATTGGCACAATCATTGTTTTGTGTGTGTTTGTTGAGTGTGCATCAGTGTAATGACCCCATAGGCCCAAACACATTGCAATGGTTCTGCCCTATTTCAACCAGTTTTTAGAACTCATGTTAAATCATAATTGTGTTACTCGATACAGGTGATTTTGTCCACCAACATCGCAGAGACCAGCATCACCATTAACGACGTGGTCTTCGTCATCGACTCCTGCAAGTAAGTGATTTATTTAATTCATATACAGGGTTCCCACGGTCATGGAAATTTTGTTTTCAGTTCTTTTCAAGGAATTAGTGTTTCACAAAGCAGTTTAAATTATTCGTTTGACAATCGGATTTAAAGGTGCACCGAGTAAGTTTTTGCAATGAATAGCATTTTTTTGAAATATTTTGAAAATGATGTACACTCACACAAGCTGTTTAAATTAAATAGAGCGGGTCACCCCTTCTTGGGCGCTGCCATTTTGAAAGCACATGACACTGTGTCATGCTATTGACTGAGATACTACAATTACTATAGTGATTACAGCCAATGCTAAACAGAATGAGAGAAGTTATTCTTCCAAACAAGAAGTCCCTTGCTGGTGTAATGAAACAAACCACTAATGCCTTCAGCTCTTACGGCTAAACGACATGACCTCAAACACCAAGCGCGACTGTGGTCTTCAGTCCGGCAGAGAGCTAGCAAGTCGCGGCTCCACAGTCGCAGTCCAGTGCACAATGCTCAATTTTTTTGGGATTAAATCCAAGAATGTCCATTGAAGTGATTTGTGTAGTATGGGAAAAACACATTTAAAAAGTAACAAAACAGAAGACAAACAAACATCTTTGGTTTAAAGAGCAGCGTTTAATAAACAAACTTCCAGTATCTAGGACGATGGGTGTCAGTATTCAATCCAAAACCACAAGTACGGCAGGGAACAATGGGATGAGTAAGAGCCAGCTTAAATCTTACTTTGTGCACCTTTTAATTAAAATTATAAAAACAAAATATATATATCTATATCTGTATCCAGTAATTATAAACGACTGGTAAGATCATGGAAAAGTCATATTTAATTTGTCAAAAAGCGTGGGAACCCTGAATTACTCATTGTGTACAATCTATATAAATGTTTAATTAAAAAATAATAATTTTTAGGAATGACTGGAAAAATCATGGAAATTCATTGGTCAAAAGGTGTTGAAAATAGCTGCATTTATATTTTTTCCCACTATGTGCTCTTCAAATCTATACATAAATGGTAAAACATTTGTTTCTTGTAGGCAGAAAGTGAAGTTGTTCACCTCTCACAACAACATGACAAACTACGCCACAGTGTGGGCCTCCAAGACCAACCTTGAGCAGAGGAAGGGACGAGCTGGTCGAGTCAGGCCAGGCTTCTGCTTTCACCTGTGCAGCAGAGCTCGTTTTGACAAGTATGAATTGTCACAGAATTGGGCTTTTTACTTGTTTCAGTACAATCTATTTTCATTTATCAATAGAATCCAGTTAAGAAAATCAAGCTGTACTCCTAAAAAAAAAAAAAGCTGCTGATGACTGCCATGATTGTATTGCAGACTAGAGACCCACTTGACTCCAGAAATCTTCCGCACACCACTGCATGAGGTGGCACTCAGCATTAAGCTACTAAGACTTGGTGCCATTGGGCAGTTCCTTTCCAAAGCTATTGAGCCCCCTCCATTGGATGCTGTTATTGAGGCAGAACATACACTTAGAGGTACAGTTAATATTCAGTTTCATAGCAGTGCATTTAATGCTTAATATTGAATTTGATTTGAAATGTTCTGTCGTTCCCCAGAGCTGGATGCTTTAGACTGTAATGATGAGCTGACTCCACTGGGACGCATTCTGGCCAAACTCCCAATAGAACCTCGTCTGGGAAAGATGATGATCATGGGATGCATCTTTAAGTAAGAGTTTGTTTTTTCCTAGCCTTGGCTGTTGGAATTTTGAAATGAGCAAATCTCACGAAACCTGCCAAGATCATATTTAAGCCAAAATGTACAACCATTTTTTTTTTAGGTTAAATGTGACCTGGGCATGTTTTTGTGAGGTTCAGCTATTGTTTATAAATATAGTACATTGTATTTACTCGGTGCATGTGTTGGTGCTTTTTTTTTTAGTGTTGGAGATGCAGTATGCACCATCTCAGCAGCATCCTGTTTCCCTGAGCCCTTCATCAATGAGGGAAAACGCCTTGGCTTTGTCCATAGGAATTTTGCTGGTACACGTTTCTCAGACCACGTGGCTTTACTCTCTGTCTTTCAGGCCTGGGATGAAGTCAGGTGGGTCTTAAGGAGACTGCACTGTTCCAATTAGACACTTCCACGTTTAATCTTCAAAATTGTTTGAGGAGTATCAAGTTAAAAATATTCAGATTTGTCTGTGTTACGTTGTATTCAGAATGGGAGGTGAAGATGCAGAAATCAGGTTTTGTGAGCACAAGAGGCTGAACATGCCAACTTTAAGGATGACCTGGGAGGCCAAGGTTCAGCTGAAAGATATCCTTGTTAACGTGGGCTTCCCTGAAGGTTTACCAGTGTTTCTAGACACTTATGTGCCATATTGTTTGGTGTTATGGTGCTATTTATTGTAAACCTCAGAATGTAATTTGAGATGCTGATTATTATTTTTTTTATCTAAACCCTTGCCTTTAGAGTGCCTCATGAATCAAATGTTTAACAATGTGGGACCAGACAATAACTTGGATGTGGTGATCTCTTTGCTGACGTTTGGCTCTTACCCCAACGTGTGTTACCACAAAGAGAAAAGGAAGATCCTAACCACAGAGGGCCGAAATGCTCTCATTCACAAATCCTCAGTCAACTGTCCTTTCAGCAACCATGATATGGCTTACCCATCTCCCTTCTTTGTCTTCGGGGAAAAGGTTAGTTTGAAGCTCTTTTATGTTATTATTTTAATGTCAACTTAAACAGCTAAATAAAACTATAATTTTATGTTTTACTTCAATTAATACATTTTAATTACTTTCAATTCAGATCCGAACTCGAGCCATCTCAGCCAAAGGAATGACTCTTGTCAGCCCTCTTCAGCTTATTCTTTTTGGCTCAAAAAAGATCACCTCCAATGGGGAAATTGTTGAGCTTGATGACTGGTAAGTGTTTCATAAATTAAACCACAAACAAAAAAATATACAGTACTGTGCAAATATCTTGGGCACATAAGATGTTTAACAAAAACCTTTGTCTTTTAGATTGTTCGTTATATCTTCAGCTTTAGTGTGTCAACCGGAAATATACATTTTAGAATCCCAAACATTAATTTTGCAAATAGAATAGAAGAACAGGGAGCCCTGCAACAGATGGCTTGGCCCCCAGAGAATCCCCATTGAACATTGAGTCAGTCTGGAATTACATGAAAAGACCAAAGCAATTGAGACAACTTAAGTGGATAGAAGAACTGTGGAGAATTCTCCAAGAATCTTGGAACATCCTATCTTCCAACAACCAAGAAAAACTGTCCAGGTGTACCTAGGAGAATTTGTGCTGTTTTGAAGGCATAGGTGGTCATACCAAATATTGAATTAGCTTTTAATGTTTTTATAAATGAAATGGCATTATTTTTTAAGACATCCTCACTATGCAATATTTTTCACAAGTGCCTAAAACTTTTGCAGAGTACTTTGTCCTCCAGTATTCCTAAGTTCATAACCATAGTTAATATTGAGCAGATAGATTTTATCCAAAGCACAGGGTTCCCAAAATCTGAAATGGTGGGGATTTTTAAAATTGTGTTTTTCTGGGCATGGGTAAGATCTTAAAATGAATGGAAAAATCATCACAATTTCTCATTGGCTAGGTATTACTCTTATCTCAATTAA
This sequence comes from Xyrauchen texanus, assembly GCF_025860055.1. NCBI lineage: Eukaryota > Metazoa > Chordata > Actinopteri > Cypriniformes > Catostomidae > Xyrauchen > Xyrauchen texanus. The sequence continues at coordinate 34,708,892 of NC_068284.1, read as the reverse complement.
AATGTGCTCTCAACCCATAGTAGTGTCTGATTTATGACCAAATTTATATTGATTTGAGCAAAACAAATATTTTGCGTTTATTTTTAAAGGGGTAGTTCACCCAAAATAAAAAAAACTATCTTGTTTACTTGCCCTCATGCCATCCCAGATATGTATGACTTTCTTTCTTCTGCAGAACACAAATGAAGATTTTTAGAAGAATATTTCAGCTCTGTAGGTCCATAAAAGTGAACAGTGACCTGACCTTTTGAACTGCTTTATTTAAAAAAATAATAATAATACTTATCCAGTTGAACAAGACAATCCTTTTCTTGTGTAGGATCAAATTGCAGATTCCCCATGATGTAGCTGGTGGTGTAGCAGCCCTGAGGGCAGCTATGGAAGCCCTAGTGGTGGAGGTGACCAAAGACCCAGAATACATTAGAAATTTGGATCCCCTCAATGAGCGCTTGCTGAACGTCATACGGCTTGTGTCTAGGCCATCATCAGCGGGCATCAACCTCATGGCCACTAACCAACGGTGAGACATCCATGCATTAAGTTATTTGGCCTATTTATGATCAAGACCAATATAGTAGGTGTGAAAGAATGTTTTTCAAAATTTAGAAAGTTGCCTTTATTCCCATTTTACCACTTTCTTTGTCAATGGGTCTCATTTTGTGTGTGTGTATTTTACAGATTTGGAGATGGGCCACGGCCACCCAAGATGGCCCGTACTGACTTCGGAGGGGGTGGAGAGTTCAGGGGCCGAGGCAGAGGAGGATACAGGGGAGGTGGTGGCGATGGAGGATACAGAGGTGGTGGAGGCAGCTTTAGAGGGTCCGGAGGATATCGTGGTGGGGGTGGATACAGGGGATCTGGAGGATACCGGGGGGGTGGTGGAGGTGGTGGTGGATACAGGGGGGGTGGAGGTGGTGGATACAGGGAGGGTGGAGGTGGTGGATACAGGGGGGGTGGTGGAGGTGGATACAGGGGGGGTGAAGGAAATGGAGGGAGGGGATTCAGAGGAGGCTGGGGAGGAGATCGAGGTGGCTTTTAAAGCTGGATGTCTGAGCATGTGTCCATGATTACAAGTACCATTATGGGGGTATTAAAGTATGTTTGTGTTTAGTTGTTGTCACTTTTTAATTGCTCATTCTCTTGATTAAAACTTCTCAAACTGAGCTTTAATGTTATGTTTTTTTCTTCTATATATATATATATTATGGGTGGGAATCTCTAGACACCTCACGTTTCCCTTCCTCTTCATAGAATCCAAAGTGCTTCCATACACTTGCTTTTAATCCCGGCGTCGAATTTCCTGCTGAGCCATCTGTGTCTCGTGTTAAGTGCATGCCAAAAGACTGTCCGGGTGCTGTAGTTGCACACTTACGAGGTCAGTCTTTTGCATTCCGTCAACATTACGTACGTTAGCAAGACACATTCATAAAATCGATGCTTGACGTTTGTGAATCGATTCAGAATCGTGGAAGTCTGCATCGTGATGCATCTAAGAATCGATTTTTCCCGCCACCCCTAATATATATAATTATGAAAAATACTATGGCCAAACTGCCAACTACTAGCAGTTGTTGCCAGGGATTTTGGTGGACCTTTGGTGTTTCTGATATTATGTGGTTAGATAAACTTTAATATGCAAGCAACATATTGCGCACCTCTACTAAAACGAAGTGAAACTCTAACAGTGAAGCATTTTGTATCTTCAGCATGAAAGCTCAGCTGAGTCCGGTAAACTATGTTCTGGTCAGGTAAACGTGGTGCCCTGTAATTTGTTTGAGAAACTCAGCAGATCGAGAAGGCTGATAATATGATTTTAAAAAGACTGACAATCTGCGATTAAAGAGACCCCTATTATTAACTTGATTGTACAAAATTAATTCAAAATGTTGCTTCATGTACACATTACTTTAAAAGGAACACCTTTACACCTACTTATTCATGGGAATCAGCCAATCATGTGGCAGCAATGCATACAATCATGCAAATACGGGTCAGTAGCTTCAGTTAATGTTCACATCAAAATGGGGGGAAATGTGATTTGAGCTTAGCATGATTTTTGATGGCAGACGGGCTGGTTTGTGTATTTCTGTAACTGGTGATCTCCTGGGATTTTTCCGCACAACAGTCTCTAGATTTTACTCATAATAGTGCCAAAAACATCCAGTTAGTGGCAGTTCTTTGAATGGAAATATCTCGTTGATGAGAGAGGTCAACAGGGAATGGCCAGACTGGTTCGAACTGACAGAAATGCTATGGTAACCAATCTGCACAATTATAGTGCCCACAATAGCATCTCTAAATGCACAATATGTTGAACCTTGAGGTGGATGAGCAACAATAGAAGACCACATGGCGCACTTTATTAGGAACACAGGATTGAATTTTTTTTGAAGGGGGTTGTGAATATATTGGCATTTAAAAATGAAACCCCTCACAACTGGTAATCGCTGTAGTTTTAATCTCCCTGCATAGTGTATCTTCCTTTTATGAGAAAAACTAAAAATCTCAATTAGGGCAGGAAAGCAGTGGAACGTGAGTGCTGCTGGTGTCAACAGACCAAGATTGGACTCCTTATCCAGACCAAAATTTCATTTGGAACTTTCTAAAATCAAGTTATCACCCTTTTTTAATTGCCTATCAAAATAAACGATGATAAAGTCATCTGCCTCTTGATTTCATAATCTATATCTAAAGCCAAGAAAACTATTACTTTTTACTACATTAGAATGTCATGACTTTTTGCCTAGATACTTTGAAGTGAATAAGATTCACCATACATATACATCTGTATCATTTCTACATTCTACAGCCAAATTGGCAGTGACATAAATTATGTGTTTCACAAATTTTACTGCTTCAGTTGTTGTGGTGTTGATTCACATTGTTTCTAGATTATTGTGCAGAGTGATCAGATGCATTTAAAATAATTGCAAAAGGCTTCATTGGCCACAAAAATTTACTTATCACAAAAACCCAGATTTTGCTGTTTTTTGGTCCTGGCACAAAATGACCAGCCAACATAATTTCACTAATCATATCAGCACCTAGGAAAGTGTGAACGAGTACTAGTCAGGTGAAATCACTCTATCATTGTGATTGGATTATAAGAGCAGACTGATTGCTATAAAAGGAGGGAAGAAGTGCTTCCAATCATTGTGTTCTTGTTTGCAATGGTTACCTCTAAAGAAAGACACAGTCATCATCGCGTTGCATCAAAATGGCCTCACATGCAAGGAGATTGCTGCAAAGAATCTTGTGCCTGAAAGAACCATTTACTGGATCATCAAGAACCTCAAGGAGAGAGAGGTTCAACTGCAGTGAAGAAGGCTTCAGGACAGTCAAGACCATCTCCTCCTCAGGAGACAGCTACATAATCGTGTCACCTCCAGTGCAGAGCTTGCTCAATATTGGCAGCAGGTTGGTGTGAGTGCATCTGCACACTCCGTGGAGGCGAAGACAGTTAGACGATGGCCTGGTGTCAAGAAGGGCAGCAAAGAAGCCACTTCTCTCCAAGAAAAACATCAAGGACAGACTGGAATTCTGCAGGAAGTACAGACCATCCATGTGTGAGGTTGCTTTTCATCCAAGGGAGAGGGCTCTCTCACAATTCTGCCCAAAAACATGAATAAAGAATGGTATCAAAATTTCTTGCTGGAGCAACTTCTCCCAACGATCCAGGAGCAATTTGGTGATCTGTGCATTTTCCAGCATGATGGAGCACCATGTCACAAGGCAAGAGTGATAATGAAGTAGCTCAGAGATCATTACATTTAAATTTTGGATCCGTGGCCTGGCAACTCCCCGGATCTTAATCCCATTGAGATCCTGTGGTCAAAAAGCGAGTGGACAAACAGAAGCCCACAAATTGTGATCAAATCTGAGCACTAATAAGTCAAGAATGGGTCACCATCATTCAGGATTTAGCCCAGAAGCTGATGCCATATTGAATTGAAGAGATTATGAAGAACAAGAGTCAACACCGTAAATATTGACTCTTTGCATAAATTGAGTGTTTTTGCCAATAAAAGCCTTTAAAACGTATTAAATGCGTTTCATTGTTTTCCAGTATACCATAGAAACGTGAAAAAATTATTTACAAATACTGAAGCAGCAAACTTTACAAAACACAAAATTGATGTCACTGCCAATACTTTTGGCCATGATTGTACACCCCTGTCAAGACCAACACTGCACGTTCAAGACTAACTCTGCTTCCCATAAGCAGGACTGAGCTCCACAGGAGTTAAAACCTAAACATTCTGCACAACTTGCTTAAAACATTTTAGTGCTTCTAAAATGTTTGAGTTACGAAAGAAAGATTATTCCTCTTGGTTTTGCAACCATGTGTGATTCCAGCCAAGTTTTGTTCTGATTGAGCAAGATACTGCAGCCTAAAACAAACCACTTAGAATTTTGTTTATGTGCATCTGAGACATGATATAAACACTTGCAAAATATAAATACATTTTCAATGTAATAATATATAATGTTTTAATGACGATGCAGTCGAGCATAGTTAAGAAAAGGTTACGAGTGTGAGATCAGTGATTGGCGAAGCAGAAGTGGATGTGTTAGAGTACAGTTTTAATGAATGGAAGACCTGAGCATGGGGAGGTATTCTGCCATACAGGTAGTCCGCACCCTCCTGTTCGCACAGCACGCCAACAGTTGCAACATGTTACTGGGTGACGCCCCCAGATTTTCCATTCCTGTTTTTAATTTTGCTTGGCAGCATGCAGACACTGCTGGAAAATAAGTGTCTAATATGTGTGTTGGACTAGTCCTCTCATAGTGCATGCATTGTCTGGAAGCAATACCTATGCAACTGACATTTGGTCTGAATTGTGTTGGCATGTCTCTTGAAAAATCTAAATCTGTTTTGACATGTTGTTTTGCTGTGTTTATTCAGTTGTCAATATGAAGGCAGTGTGCATGTTATTCCACATGCAAATGGAGAATCTAAAGATGAAGTAGGGTCTACATCAGGCCTATTCAACTGGTGGCCCCTGGGCCAAATCCGGTCCGTTTGAAATTTTCAGTGGACCACATGAGGTTGTCAGTTGTCTTAGGGGCAGATGATTTTTTGTGTCTGACCATGCTGTTTTTTTATTTGATCTCCTATGTAAACTTAGGATAGATGGAAGTCGCTGGTCTCAATGTTTTTACAGTATCCCGTGCAGGAGCACCTTGTTTTTAGATGCTTTCAGAGTTTGTGCTACAAATAATACTTATCTGTAATTTTGATGAAATAGGAACACCTAAAATCATGGACAACTGATAAGTGTTGGGTGAAATTAATGTTCCATTCATTGATTTGGTGAAGAAAACATTAGAGTTTGAATCATTGTATCTACAACAAACTTCACTGTTATTGTTCAATAAATTTTTTTTTGGTACAGATCTGATTTACTTTGTCAGCTATGGACCAATTTTAAAGCAATTTTTTGCTCATGTTGTCTTTTTCAGAATTTCCTGCTGGAAATTTTTCTCTTAGTGTTTTATTTATGTAGTGAACAAATATCATAGGCCTGCTATAACACAATATCTGATAGAAGCTTATAATAAAATATTCTGAATTGGCCCGCATGTCCCCGGAGATATTTTTTCCATCTGGCCCACTTAGCTGTGAAGCAGAATAACACTGGTCTGCATTCTTGTGACAGCACCCTATTATTACTATTATTTTATTGTTTTGAAGAATGAAGGCTATACAATTCTTGAAATTGCCCAAAAAAAACGATTACATACAAAGGTGTACACTACAGTCTTCAAAGACAAAGGACAACTGGCTCTAACATGGACAGAAATAGATGTGGAAGACCAGATGTACAACTAAACAAGAGGATAAGTACATCAGAGTCTCTTTGAGAAATAGACGCCTCACATGCCCTCAGCTGACAGCTTCATTTAATTCTACCCACTCAACACCAGTTTCATGTACAAGAGTGAAGAGAAGACTCGGGGGCAGGCCTTATGGGACAAATTACATAGAAAAAGACTAAAAAGAAAAGGTTAGAGAGTGGGCAAAGAAACAAACATTGAACAACAGATAATTGGAAAAGAGTGTTATGGATCTTAACTCCATTGAGATTTGTTGGATCAGCTAGACTGTGAGGTGCGTGAGAAGTGCCCGACAAGACAATCACATCTATGGCAAGTGCTACAGGAAGTGTTGGGTGAAATGTCACCTGAGTGTCTGGACAAACTGACCGCTAGAATGCCATGGATCTGCAAATCTGTCATTGCTTTACATGGAGGATTTTGTTACGAGAACACTTTGAAGTAGTTTGAGAAGTTCTGAATATATATATACACTGATCAGCCACAACATTAAAACCACCTGCCTAATATTGTGTAAGTCCCCCTTGTGCTGCCAAAACAACATCATCTCAGAATAGCAAAATGCCTGGATAGCAGTAGCAGTCTGGCCTGGAAAATGGCCAGACTGGTTTGAACTGACAAAAGTCTAGAGTAACTGATGCTTGATGCTGATGGTTGAGGCTGTTTTGGCAGGGGACCTACACAATATTAGGCAGGTAATTTTAATGTTGTGTCTGATCGGTGTACATTTTTTAAAATCAGCATTTTGATGTACATTTCTATAAACAAATGTTTCCTTGTTTCCTACAATGACTGGAATGTTCCCTCATATTAGGTGCAGTTCACTTAAGAGAAACGGACGTCAATCAAAACCTCCGTCACCCAAGTGGTCTGGTTTGTTTTTTAAAGGGATAGTTCACCCAAAAATGTAAATTCTCTCCTTTACTCAATCATGTCATCCCAGATGTGTATGACTTTTTTTCTTCTGCTAAATACAAACAAAGATTTTTAGAAAATTATCTCAGCTCGGTAGGTCCATTCAATGCATCTGAATGGTGGCCAGAACTTTGAAGCTCCAGGGTTTGCCCAGGGCGCCATACAAGCTAGAACTGCCACTGAACTATCTTCATTAATTTTCCTTTTCAATAACTTTTTTCTGTCAGTCTTAGGAGCGCGTTTACTTGTAATGTTTGAAATACGGCTATGCAAAAAACAAGAACAATTCATATAGGTAGGCTACGCTGTGTGAGGTCACAGGTGGCAATACAATTAAATGAAAAATCAAAAAATGTGCTGCTTTTCTAATTTGTTGATTTGTTCTTGCAATGCCACAACAAATTACAGGGATGCAAACTCATCAGGTGCCAAAAAGGTGAGACAATCACTGGTCCACGAAAAAAAATGATGGGATATTTTTTGGGATAATAAGCTAGAAGAACCAATTCCAGCTATTTTAGAGAATCAAGTTTATTCAAGTTTGCAATTGTGCAGAATTAGCTGCAAAATAAAGAGTATTTTTGTGAGGCTTGCTTCTGTTTCACAAATGTGTTAAATTTTATTAACTGATTAGTTCAGTGACCCCTTCTGGAAATGTCACTAGGTGGCGACAAATGAGCGTCATATGTGCTATGAGTGAGTCAGTGAATCATTTTGAGTCGTTCATGACCGAAATCTACCAAGAGACTTTATAGTTTTTAAGCATTAAAAGAACAAAGCAGATCTAGTGTCTTCCTTTAGTCTGAGCATTATTTTTCATCCAAAAAGACAACAATAATAGTGAGTTTCAATAACGGCCTAACCTTCTCCTTTATTAAAACTTGCATGGCTACAAATCTACTTCAGTATAAGAATTATAAACACAAGGCAAATCTACAGTATAATTTTCCTACAGTTGCCTATTTAAACTGCTGAGCATGGCTTTTATCAGAAAAGACCACAATAATAGACAAATAATAATACTTAATACACTTAATCAGTGTAAAGTGCATTTTACATGAGTTGAGTCCATCGCTCTCCGAAAGCGTCACAAAGGCACGATTTTATAAGTTTGCCACATAATAAAGCGGGATGTGTGCACAATAAACATTGAAAACATGTATTTGGAAGAGAGAAAAAAGCTTGCAATTGCTTTGATAGCAGAAAGTAATAAAAGGACTCGTTTATGTTTAGGTCCAAGCGTTTTCATGGAAGTTTAAATTAGTTCAATAACTGGGGTGTCTGATATTTGTAAATGAAGGTAATATTTAATTAAAAGAAATTATGATACATTCAATGTCTTCACAAATTTGGACAGTTTTTAAATATTTCTTGTTGCTTAGTTGTCACGAACGCCGGTGAAGGCGCCTCCTCAATCGGCCACCGGAGATCTGATTCACCTGAGTATTGACTTTAAAGACTACATTTCCCATAAGCCCGCATACCTGGTCTGATTTCACTACAGCTGTTTCTCATCATCACCACTCTACTTAAACCATGTCTGTTTGCTCCTTCATTGCGAAGTCTTGTTTTGCTCCGGCTACATTTCTAAGCGTTTACCTTTACTGCATATTTGATCTACCGTGTACCAACCTTGCCTTGTTTCCCCGACCATGTTTGTTTGCCACCTGCCTTGTTTATACTCTCGCCTGTCTTCTGATTATTACTGTTTGCTGCCTGTCCTGATCTTCTGCCTGCTCTGACTTTAACTCTGTCTGCCTGTTGCTCGACACTTGCCTGTACGACCTGTGTATTCTTCATTAAAACTGCTTCTGGATCCCAACTTACCTGAGTCTGCGTCACATTAGTACTCTCAAAGACATTATTGGTGAAGTAAAAACGTGTGTGTGAAAAACAATTTGGTGTGACGTCACTTCATAGACTTCAATGCAGCGCTGACGCGAGTCATGTGAAAGACCCTTAATGTGTATAAATATCAGTCACTTTTGCACATTAATCATTGCTCTTCACAATCACAAAAGTGACCGATTGTGCTTTCAAAACGGCGAATTTCTCCAAAAGATGAGGAGTTTCGACAAATTCGCCGTTTTAAAGCACATTCGGTCACTTTTGTGATTTTAAAGAGCAATGATTAGGCCTAATCAAATTCCACAAAATAAATAAATGCATGAAAGAAAAATAATATATATATATATATATATACACAGTAGGCTACATTACTCGGCTTAATCTCATATCTGACCTTCATCTGGATTTATTTGGTTTAGAACGGTGGCGCTTGCTATATTAAATACCAATAGAGGGAGTCTGAAAACCGCATAGTGTGTTGTGGATGTTACAATCAAAGAGTACATATTTATTTATTTAACTGTTTTTGTTCGTTTGTTTTCTTGTTAATGAAAATCTGTGCTCGACTGACCTAACCTGCAAATACTGTGTTGTTGCGTTAATGGTTGCATTTTTTATCTTGTTTTTCTTTATTTCTCCGGTTTTCCTTATGTTTTTACAAACCTGGCTGTTTTTAATTTAGCACTGTAGTATTTACATAGGCCTCAGATCTGATTCACCCAATAAAGCTAATCTTGAATCATAGCAAAAATTCCAAGGAAGACATGAATATCTTTGTCTTAGCCTCTAGGTTATGTTGCGGGGTAGGCCTACATACCTTGAATACTTACCTCCTCCTGTATATAAAGAAACTAAGCCCCCTTAGAGAACAAATGCTGATGAACGAATTCAAAGTTTTAGAGGTAAAATAAATGAGACCATGCGCATCATGGCCATGCCTTAGCTTGAAGCAACAGGGCACCGTCTCTGTATGAGGGGCTGGAAATGACTATTTGACAGTGTGTTGACACACATTTCTCCTTTTGACATATATGTCTAACTCTCATTTCCCCTTTCCTGCATGTATTGATGGATAGACAGAAGTGTAGCATAGAGCTCATTGCACAAGGTCAGAGGTTTTATAGTATTGTTAGATGTGAAGACTCTTCATTCTGAATATTCTGAAAAGTGATACTCTTTGTTTTGTATAGTTAAGCTTAAGGACAGGGTCGGGGAGTAATGGAATACATGTAATGGTATTATGTATTTAAAATACAAAATATTAGTTACTGGATTCCATTACAGTTACAATTTAAATAGTTGGTAATCAGAATACATTTACATTCAAAATATATTTTGATAACTGAAGAGGTAACTTTGCATTTTATTGTCATTTGTTCCATTTATAGTCTATTCAGTTGGAAAACAATTAACATATAATTGATGCAATCCAAAGTACATAAAGCGGTGAATGTGTTACATTCAAACGAGCAGACAGAGAAGTAAGTTTGAAGTATGTTTGGAACAGCAGAAATAGAAATAAACCTTGTGTAAAATATCATGTGGACATTTAGCTTTACGCTAAGCTAAAATGCTATTTCTAGGCATTTTACATGGACCTGTTACCAGACACGATCATATATGTATATTTTTTGTATATAAAAACCATGTTAGATCGTTCCTTTTTTCTCTAGTAAGACAAAAATCTATTTGTTTTATGTCTTTCATTGAAAATATCTAAAAATCTAAAATAAATAGCTTTATCTTGTTTTAGGCTTTTTTAACATAATGTATTTTTGTCTCACTGTACTGGCAGATTTTTTTTACAGTCAAAACAAGTGAACAAATTTATTAGTGCTGAAGAAGTAATCCAAAGTATTTAGATTACAGTATGTTACTGACCTTGAGTAATCAAATGGAGTACATTACAAATGACCTTTTTACAGCATGCACTCTGTAATCTGTAAAAGTAACCCTCCCAACCCCAAATAAGGACAAGTAGTAATCATATATAAGCCTGTTGTTATGTGTTTTTTGTAGGGACAATTTGAGCAGCTTTATTAGTCTTGTCAAGCATAACATTTCCAAACTGCTTCCAACAGAGCTGATTTTATCCTATTTTAGAAAGATGTCAATTAAAGCAATTAATCAGTTGAAAACACCAAAATTCTTTGATCAAGGAAAACCCTTTGATTATATCATAATTACATTATCTTAAGGAATGTCTTAACTCAATCTGATGATGACCATTCTGCTTGCTGGCAATCTGAGACACTCATTAGGCTCATGCAGAGTATCAGGTACAGGGTCTTATCTGTTGTAGAAGCACACATACCTTTTCAGATAATACAGTACTCCAAGCCTCACTTTCCAATCAATCCACAGAGTATGCTAACGTGAACTGTAAATATACCATACATTGAGAAAGAAGGCCAAATACCACCATTTATCTTGTTCATACTGAGTTTTTTGGGTAACTAAGCTGTGAACTTTTATGTATTTATTTTTTTGATCAGTGTTTATTTTATTATTGTGGATCATTATTTAGTCTCAGACATATTTGCTTTAAATAAATGCGCATACTTCAAAATTCTAAAATGATCTTTCTTTTTAAAGTCTCTGCTGAAAGATTCACGCTCCACCTGAATGTTTTGCTCCCTCTCAAATAGAACGGAAAGGTGTGGGGGGAACTTTTTTGGTCATATATAAATCTTTGAAACACTGTTGGTATTACTAAACAGTCCACAAAAACGTAAACGCTCAGCAATTTAAAGTTTTCGGTTACACCCTTGCCCGGAGTATATGTAACCCTGCTCTTTGACCCCACTGCTAATAATGCAACAGCTATCTTCCCCTGGTTATTTATAGCACTGGAGATTGATTCAAAAACTATGTCTCTTTGTAGATACAACTAAAAAAATGCAAAGGTAGAGGTCATAGAAATGTTTACATTGAATAAAATGTAAATGTGCTTGCATTTCTCATTTGGATGGCTTCTAAGGAGTGATATTGTTTTGATCTATGTAATAAAGAGCTTTCTGTGTAGATCTGTAACAGCATTCTTTGTTTATGAATGTCTTGTTGATTTTTATTTTATTGTATTTTGCTTTTACTAATATTTAGATTGCCATAACTGACATCTTATTTTATATGTCATTATTTTTTATTTATTTTCACTGCTTATGTTCTGTATATTGAAACAATCATGTCAGTAAAGTACTTTAATACTGAAATTGGAATTGCTGTTACACTGCTGTTTACTTAATAAAGTGGTGTGGTGAATCAGACTAAATTGTTGATGACGAATAAAGGCTTGGTTTCAAGGGCTAAATATGTCTGTTTATGAATAGTTAGTGTTCGGTCAATCGCTTAGTTAGGAATGTTTGGGGTATGAGATTCTGTACCCTCCCACTCCTGGAGTTGACTGCGAAACTGACCATTTGGAAAAGCCAGATACCACGCCCACAACACGTACGCCACGCCTATTCATGTATCCCTGTCCAGTCGGACATGCCTTGTTTAGCGGGTCGGCGGTCCATCAAAGCATCCTTCAGGCGGAAGTAGACGTAGAGTTTTTTTTTTTTTTGGAAAGTTCTTTGACTTGCGCACTAGCTGCCAGGGTGTTGTCGGACACAGTTCCTTTTCTCCCAAAAAATTTCTTACATGGCGTTGGTTAATAAGCAGTAATAAAGTGGTAAGTCGCAAGAGAAAAGTCGAGAGCAGCGAGGACTTTAAGACATAACGGTCGCTTTTTTTTGGGAGAAGTCCACAGTTTTCCGCATGATTTTATTTATAAATCCACAATCACGGTAGCTGGCGAGTTGCCGCAAGCTTTTAAAGGCTGCAAGGATTTAAGGGATCAAGACAGTGAAGGTATTCGAAGTCGCATTAATAAAAGGACACAATGTTGCTAATTCACTTTTTATTATTGACTTTGTGGGCAGCATGCAGTCATGGAGCAATGGATGAATGTATAGACGAATCCAATCGACCTCAGCGCTGCATGCCGGAGTTTGTTAACGCCGCTTTTAATGTAACCGTGGTGTCCACCAACACTTGTGGTTCACCCCCTGAAGAATACTGTGTACAGACCGGGGTTACGGGGGTCACAAAATCATGCCACATTTGTGACGCAGGAGACCCCAGACAGCATCACGGCGCTACATATCTCACCGATTACAACAACCAAGCGGATACCACCTGGTGGCAAAGTCAGACCATGTTAGCAGGCATCCAGTACCCGCACGCCATCAATCTGACCCTTCACCTGGGTAAGCATCTTTGTGTTCGTGTTTGTTTTCATGCAGCACGAGGAGGAAACCCTTTTCTTTGCTGCCATGGAAACGGCGCACGAGCGCAGTACTTTAATGTATTTTGCTCTCGTGCACTCTTTGATTAGCACTTAGGCGAGACATCAGGCGCTTTTAGTTTCCCTTATTATGTCAATAAATCACAACACCCTGCCCTGTTGGCTAAAGGCGTTTTCAAATCTGCCACTCTGGACGATATTAATTCTTCATGGTCCTAACTGACATCTCTGCAAAGTTCTGGGAAGTTTAGTTTATGGTTTTAAAACATAAAAAGAGCGTTAGTTGTTTCCCATAAAAAACAAATAGGAACCATATTCTAACGATATGGAAACGTTCTGTGTTTGCCTGGATGGCTCATAGCTACTGTCTTATTATTGAAAAATAGTACATTTAAAGGAATATTTTGGGTTCAATACAAGTTAAGCTCAATCGACAGCATTTGTGTCATAATATCGATTACCACAAAAACTAATTTCGACTCATCCCTCCTTTTCATTAAAAAAAGCTAAACCTGGGTCCTTGTGAGGAACTCACTATGGAAGTGAATGGGCCCAGTCCCGTAAAAATTAAAACACTATTTCAGAAGTATGGCCACGAGAAATAAACAAAATGCATGTTAACGTGATATTAGTGTGATACAATCATTTACTAACCTTTTCTGTGTAAAGTTATAGCCAATTATACAACTTTGTTGCCATGATGATGTAATGTCAACAAAACCATAAAAACAACTATTTAAACAACTTTAGATCTCAAATAATGTGTATAAGTCTCAAATAAATATAAAATGAGTTTTAACAGAAGAATTCATGCAAGTGCTTTTCTAAAAAAAATTCTGACTTTAAACCCTCTAGAATTTGGCCCAATTTTACCTCCATTCCAAGTGTCTCACTGTTACTTATATTTTTGTTTTTTTTAAAAGAAAAGGAGGGACAGGGGTCCTAGGTAGCTCAGGGAGTTTTGACGCTAACTACCACCCCTGGAGTCGTGATTTTGCATCCAGGGTGTGCTGAGTGACTCCAGCCAGGTCTCCTAAGCAACCAAATTGGCCCGGTTGCTAGGGATGGTAGAGTCACATGGGGTAACCTCTTTGTGGTAGCAGTTAATGGTTCTCGCTCTCAATGGGGTGGTAAGTTGTGCGTGGATCGCGGAGAGTAGCAAGTGCCTCCACATGCTGTGAGTCTCTGTGGTGTTGTGCACAGCAAGCCACGTGATTAGATGAGTGGATTGACTGTCTCAGAAGCAGAGGCAACTGAAATTTATCCCCTGATGCATGAATTATGAAATCACAAAGATGTTGTTTTTATTTCAAAACTAGAATTTAATCTTTTTTTTTTTTTTATACAAAAATGATGTATCTTTAGAAAGTTACACATCTGTCTACTGCAATAGATAATGGTAAATATTTTAAACTTGTTGTCCAAAATATCCAACAATGACAGTCAAACAGAGGACAGTCATATATAATTTTTTGGGTAAGGGTCAAAGGAAATCACCCATTGTGGTTTGGATGTTACCTCGCACCCTGAATTGCTAAAAATGGCTTTTCAAGAATTATTGCATGTCATGCATAAATAGTTAAATAAATAACGTGATGCATAAACACTCACGCACAAATGTTGAATATAGTAATCAAACTGAAGAACAAATCAAGTTCCTTGGATAATCTAATGTCCCCAGATGGATTTTACACAATTATTCATACAGAAATAACCCTCTGTTATGGACTTGGCATGGACTGACCCCTCTACTAGGGTGAAGTTGTGCACATTACACAAATCATTGAATTTCTGCCAGCCTAAGCAATATGATTGGGTTGCAGGAGGAGGTTGTTGGCTGTGGCACCAACATAAACAATTAGTAGGTTTCCATCAAGCTTTGACCTATGCAAAAGACTTATTTAATGAGGTTGTGCCTGAAAAGGTTTTGGATTTCTTGTCATATGCTAATCTTAAAAAAAAATATTGTATAATATGACTTGCTATCTATATTTGTTTTGTTTTTATTGTATTTATATGATATCTGTATTTTTGTAATTGAATTCTTGCCATGAAAATAGCTTTGATTGCTGACATGGCATTAAACAAAACATACTACTACTACTACTACTTTGACCTATGTAGCCTCTCATACCGAAGTAAAAGACTACACTACTGAGTAATATTCATCATAGCCAAATGGATGTAATAAGCATGTGTTTGTAATCAGTGTGTCAGTAAGACATTTGCTTTTGGATAATGGAGCAGGAAGTGATTTCTATTTTAATGTCTCCATCACACACTTGACTAATTTGAACCCATTTGCTAGCACATAGCCTATAGCTTTAGTTCTTTATGCTGATTTAGATTTTTCTTGTTGAAATGGTGCGAAAAGTGTTTTGGTACTCTGTTATATATACTATATTTTTAGGCTGTCTGCCTTGATTATGTGCTCCCTAACTGAAAGTATTAGTAATAGTGGTGCTTGCAATGGAAATTTAGTTGCAAAAACTCCCCCATCTTTGTTCAGACAAACAGGTAGTCCCACCCCAAACTCATGGCAATGGTTGAGCCAATATTAAAATGTCCAGCCAGGTCAGGCCACTCAAATGTATTTAGTTTTGTAATAAATTACACATTTTACTGGGCTGGGAAAAAAATATAGATTTTCAGATTAAGCACAAACTTTAATTGAACGATCCCAACATTGATTTTCAAAATCCCATGATAAATTTTTACAATTTTCTTTAGTTTTGAAATGTGTTAATTATTCAGGGTATATTTAAAAAAAAAAAAAATAGCAAGTGGAGCAACTAATATGGTCCTGTTGTGTAAAATGTGTTATGAATATTTTCTTTAAATATGTCTTATGGTTCCCTATATAATTTACAGCTTTAATTGCAAGATAATTTATTTAATGTTTAAGCCAGATGTACAGTATAAATGAGATATACTCCAATAAATCAGAATTTAATAAAATCAAATCAAACTTGGCAAATTTGAATAGAATACTCAGCCTGATCCCTTTTAAGGATTTGTCATGGCTTTATCTAGTGTCTTGAGAATGTTTGTCCAGTGATTTTGCTTGTGAGAGCAAAGACATCCAGAGGGACAGGTACACATCCTAAATCTGTAATTAACCAGCATTGATGGACTGAAATGGACATACATACAGGAGCGGATCTAGAAAAATATTTATGGGGTGGCGAGAAGGGGGCAGGAATTTTTGAGGGGTGGCAACATATGTCAGATTTATATATACTTAATTTAATCACGTTTATCACAGTTTGATGAGAAATAGTATGTACACACTAAAAATGGGCACAGGCTGCCATTTACAAACTCATACAGACAAACTTAATCTCATGCAATCAATGTCTTGCATTTGAGGTTTCATGTGAAACAGTTCATATTAGGAATAAGTGACCATACAATGTGATCTCACTTCATAGGAGATAGAAGTATGATTGAAGTAAGGGCATTATTACCAGAAAGGCATTAAGGTAAGACACAGGCGATGACAGGCAGATGTGTGAGAGGGGAAGCAAACGCACGCAGCATTTGTACAAGAAGAAACTACTTACACAAAGAAAAACTTACACATGAAGATCTATGGATTGAGCTGTACTAAAGTGAGCATAAATACACTGTGGAAATAAATAGGTCACGGCACTCAAACGAGGTACTGGACATCGCTTTAATTGTTTACTCAGAACACACATTTTTCCAAACTGATCAGTCTCTTGCCGCTCTGGTGCCATCTCGTCCTGCATTCAGTGCAGTTGGACATTGGAGATTTGCGCTCGTAAATTGTCAAATTGGCTATAACTTTTAATTCTTTGCTGCCAACTGGGGTGGCAGCAGGGTGGCAAGGTATTCTTTTAGGGTGGCATTTGCCACCCCGGTAGATCCGCCCCTGCATACATACATACATACATGCACACATTCACACACGCATCATCTCTTTTGTACCTTTAACAAAGAACCAAGGCCAAATGTCACAATTGTTCATTTATTTTATATGTGCACTGCAGTTCTTTCAAAAAAAAAATTCAAAGCGACTCAGTAGATGGGAACCCACAAGAAGTCTGGGTCTCAACCATAAGCTTTTATTTTATGTGCTTTGATGGCTTTTATGTTTATTCTGCCTTCGTTGGGATGGTTGAGGAGGAAACAGGCATGTCTTAACTTGATGCTGCTCAGAGTTTAATGAGAGCGTGGAGATTTGGCCAGGCCTAGCAGGCTCTGAGGGGGGTTAGAAGATATGAGCAGGGACGATTTAGAATTGAGCAGTTCTGTATGTCCCAGAAATCAGATTTGATCATGGATGTCTGCACTCTTTCTTTAATAGCCAGTTCTGGCTGGCCTTTTACCCTCAAAGAATGTGATGAGACTGAGAAACGTGAATCATCAGCCAGACCATGACTAATGGAAGTCTTGGAAATGTAGGCATCTTAACTTGTACAGACAAATAGTGTAGTGGTTTGAAGAAAGGGAAGGTTAATATACTATTTTTGGAAACATAGGCATGTTATTGATTCTGCCTTATATTGGCCTAATTAAAAGACAGACAGAGCCCATAGGGATTGTGATCATAAACTTAGGTGCATTGTATCATGCTGTGATCTAATTTGATCCCCAGTATTCTATAAGAATATATTTCAGTTAGGAGGCAGTGTTATTATCTTTAACAAAAAAACAAAACAAAAAAACCCAGACATGTTTGGAAAAATGAATCAAAAATACTAATTCATATCTCAAATAGTGATGCTCCGATCGATCGGCCGATATTCACATCCTGTGACTCAATCAGTGATCGGTAATTTGGCCAATCATATAAACCGATCGCTCATGTTGCAAAAGACGTGTGGTTCCTTTGAGTATTGAGCAGTACATTCATGGCAGCATGGAGTGTGGGGAATACTGGCAATAGTGTTGTAAGACAACAGACTTGATTCAGCAGTTAAGAAAGATGCAGTGGGAGAGGTATGGCAAATCTGAAAAGCTGTACACTGTTAATGTAGAATTTCATACGCGACAAGGCAAAGGGAAAACGGCGCAAGTTGTGAAATGTATTATTTATTGTTCATGGTGGCCGCTTCTCAGTCTCTGCCGGGCTTGGGCATCTCCGTAATAACGCGAGTTACAAGATGTGGTGTAATTCAAGCATTTACTTATATTAAATATCTCCCTATTAAATGGCATTAACAATATAGCACATTTGTGTCTTGTGCTTTTTCTCCACTTTCTTTTCATCTCTTTCCTTCATGAGAGACCTTGTGTTCCCCTCATTAAAGTTCAAGCATCATCAAGTGAAAATGTAATTATTCATTAGAGATCTTGATAATAGGTGAAATGATCGGTATCAAAAAGATAGGTGATTGGTGTAAAAGTCCCGATCGTAGCATCCCTAATTTCAAAATTGTAACCGTTTACAATCCACCTTCATTAAACATTAAAATGCCATTAGATGAAGGTAACACAAGACTGTCCTAAGAATTTAATGACATTAGACATATTTAAATGATACCAGTAAATGCTTTAGCTTTGGCAGCCAACAAATACTAAAACTAAATAAAAATACTACTAAACTGAAGAAAGAAAACTGAGAAAACTAAACTGGAATGACAAATTTAATATAAAATAGAAATAAAAACGAAATAATAATCCCAAACTATAATAACCCTGTTAGGTCTTTTTTTCAATATTACATTCAACTCACTGAAACCTCTTTAGTTGATCTCTAAATCGATTGAAAGAGGTTTAATCTCTCTCAACCATACTGATCTCATGAATATTACGTGACCCTGGCAACCTTTTTGCAAAACGAAATTACGTGCCTTATTACATGTTTGACTGCAGTTTCCCAGGAAATTATCCAGGGGGGGTTGGGGCAAGTGAAACAGTGTCACATAACATGTAAAAGTGAGTTTGCAAAAATGTAGTTATAGCAGAGATTTTGACAGTGCTATAGAGCTTACATGTTGAGTTCTATCTGTGAAGCCTTGTGTGTTTACATGCACATTCTTACATAGATTATTCTTAATGAGCCGACAATGTGGTCATGTAAATGCCTTTAATGGCTTTCCTATATTTAGATAAAGTAGGTCATAAACAGTTAAAGCAAAAAACAATGGAGACAGGTAGATTTTTCAAACACTGTTGTCTTTGCCATGAATATAGCCATTGCTACTGATATGGCATCAAAATATAAATAAATAAATAACAGGTAGATTTTTGCATATTTCTCTGATTTCGCATTGCATTTTAACACCTTTACTGACATTATTATTAGCTTATCCAATGTGCCCAAGTGCTGTCTGCATGCCTGTTTACTTTAAAAGCAGAGAGTAGTCCTATGATTTTAAATCTCATGTAAATGTGGCTTTCATGCGTTGTCAGATTTTTAAATAAGCAGGGCTCTACAGTGCAAGTATTTCACTAATACGAGTATTGCCCCTAATAGATATGTGCGAACTGGAAAAATGATTTACGAGCACAGTGTGTGAATAAAGATTACAAACGTTCCACAAGTGGAGTTTTCTGTGATGACGTGGTCCAGTCAGAGAGAGAAAGGTGAACAATGGAAAAAAAGTAGCGGTATAGGCGACATCGCATTTTATTTTAAGCTAAAAAGAGAGGGGGATTTGCAAGGAATTTGGCGAGGGGGATTTGCAAGGTTCAACTAAAGAAGTCTCTTCACAAGGTTTACCGGAGACGGCTAACATTAGGGATGCTGAGAGCAAAGCTACCGTGACCCCAGCTGTCACTTCAACGTCCACTGTAGCCGGTGGAGGGAGAACATATAGATTCAATGCAAATTGTCTCAAAATGTTCCCATGGCTAGAGTTCGAAAACAACGTCCTGCAAATATTGTAGAGGGCAGAAACAGGTGGGCAACTCATCCTTCGTGTCAGGAAACCCGCATCTGAAATAGTGATGGGTCATTTGCGAACGAGTCGGCTCTGGTAGGTGAACGTTGGGAGCCGGCTCGCATATCAGAATCTATTTATACAAATATTAAAAAAAATTAAGATATGAATAATAATGAAAAAAAATAATAAAATAATATAGGCCTAAATGCTGAAGCGCACATATTAGTCCTGACTATCTGCTCAGACTAAAAGCCTCACCTGTTGTTCCTGTCAATCAGACACGCAGGTGTCAACCAATGAACCAAAGATGCGTGAGTGAGGGTGGAGCCAACTTATGTTGTTTTTGTATTTGAATTGTTACATTTATATGCACTTGGTTTATATACATTGAAAAGTTATACTTTAAATGCACACGTGAAATAACATCCTTCTTTTTTACATTTATTTCAATTCGTGGGATGCTGCAGTTTTGCAAATTATTTATTTTTCTTTGATATGGTGCATTATTCTGTTATCAGTAGGCTACTGCCGCTACCTACATGCATACTACGCAGTTTGCGTAGGGCATCAACTCCCTAGGGGGGCACCATCTTACCCTAGGATGGCACCAGAAAGTCCACCGGCTGCCCTTACTCGTTCGCTATACGTTATTCAAGGACCCGAAAGCAGTTGCGGAACACAGACAATCGCTTCACGCTCATATCATGCGTAGGGCATCAATTTGGCCAGCGGTGGCCCTGTCTATTATGCTGTTCAGACTGTATTAGTTTTGAATGGTTAGATTTATATGCACTTTGTTTATATACAATAAGTTATACTTTAAATGCAAATGTTTAATAGTATAATTTTTCTTAACAAATCAATGCATTTTAAAATAAATTGTGGTTAGGTAGAGTGTAATTAAATGTAATAATTTAATTTGAATTGTTTTAACACCAATTATGAAAAGAGCCGGAATGCCCATCGCTAATCTGAAAAGAGATAGTCTAGCGAAACATCTCACGGCGGAGAAACCATCAAGCTCGTTGTCAGCAGCCTTGAGGAGGCAAATGCTGCAGTCTGAGGAGGAGAAGAGGAAGCAGCTGAACATAAAGATAAACACTGCATACTTCATTGTGGAAGAAGAAGAACCTTTCGTCAAATTTGGGCCGCTTATCAGACTCCACCACAAAAACTGAGTTTACATGAGTCCCACATACGACAATGTGTGGAGATGATCGGTCAAATTGCTGACATAATGAGAGATCGCTGGCTGACCTCTAAGTATGCCAGACGGTCAACATACAAAAGCAGCTGGACAACTGATATACTTTAATTCTAGTAGGCATGGGTTCAATGTGTAATTTGGGAGGTATGTGCTGGTCCACAGATGTGTGTCCCTTAGTACACGCACACACACTCATACACGCAGTATAAATATGTATGTAATAAATTGTTTGTTAATAAACTCTGTATTTAATTTTCACTGTGCTCCTAAATTTCTTTGTGTGCTCCTAAATTTTTCCAGTGTCTTTTGGGAGCTATCAGTGCATTGGTGTGCATGTAAATACATACATGCACTTTAAAAGTTTGATTTCAGTCTAATTAAAACAATACTTTATCTTTTAAAAAATATCATGCAAACACTTTAGTTTAAGTGAAAATTTACCAGTCCGATGTTTGCGATGTCAGACTAACATATCCAGATAATGTGATTGTAGCGTGGCCTCGTACAGTACGTATACACGTTAATCGGACCAATTGTTAACTCAGCGTTTTAAAGCATGCGACAGGAGACACACTGCATGTATTCCTCAGCTGATGTCCTCCCTTTAAATATTTGATTTTGCATTGTGTCATGTATATTTAGACATACCATTGAAGACTGTTGCTTGACTACGCAAAAACCTGTAGCATGATTAGAACTGTGCATGGAAATGTACAAACTGAGGTGTGTTCAGCATAAAAAAAAAGCTTGCTTCAACTACGCAGTTTTGCCAACCTGTCTCATTGTAACCTGTTATTGAGCAGGCATTGTGTCCATGTTTATCTTCAGAAATTCTTGAAAGGACAAAATGGATTTCAGATAAAGGTTTTCTTCAAAATGCTCTAGAAAAAATTGTGGATTGTGAGAATTTATTTTTCATCTGATAAACTGCAACAGACAGTAATTCATTAACTTGAACTCGTGAATGGCCCTATTTCTTATCATGCCCTATTTCCTCCCTCACTAGAAAGAAGGAATCCACAGTGCTTGTTTTCGATTTCAGTCCTTATGTGATCAAATTATGCACAAATAAGCTACTAAGGCTACTACAGACCCTAATGGGTGTTTTCATGTGCTTTGAGCTGGTAATGCAGCCAAATTCATATGCTGGCCTCATGTCTGTTTAACAGGAGCTGGCCTTGTTTTCACTTCTGTTTTCCAGAATATGCAACACTCTCAGAGTTGCACTCTTAATACTAGTCTTAAAGATTACCATAAGTTATTTATCAGTCAAAAGCTTGTTTTACTCCAAGATAATGAGCATTTAGCATACAGTATGTTAAATAAGCTGACCAAATGACCCTGTTTTACTTGACAAGAGCCAAAACTTTGTGGAGTTGTTTTTTTCCTCTCTTTGTCACTTTCGTGTCTCTCTCTTTCTCCCTCAATTCCTCGAATGAGCGGAGACGACGAGTGTTAGTAGTGTGGGAAAGGGAACAGCCAAATGTTTCCTGGGCTCAGGGGTCCTTATCTCTCATCCCTCTCAGGCTTTTTCCCAAACTCCATCAAAGAACTTGTCATTTCTGAAGAGGGACCAGATGGTCCAAATTATACCAATCTTGACTGTAGGGGGTTGGAAGGAAAGCAAGCTATCTGCTTAGAACCTATTGTTATTCTCTGGAAGGTATGATCTCAGTGTAGGAAACTTGTGTTTTTAACAACCTTTGCAGTTCTGCTGTTAATGTAATTTGTCTATTGCTGCTTTTTTTCCCCTTAAAAAGGGGTATTCGCAGCTCATGGAGAATACTATGATGATGCAACTCCAAACACAAAGTTAATTCAACCTAACAGTGTTTTTCCACTTTAAGTGTGTAAAAGCTTGTTGTTTCCACAAATTTGCAATGCTACAACTCTGAGAAGGCAGTGACTTGGGCTGTTTGGTGACTTTGTAGAGCCAGGCTCAGGATTTGAGGTTTAGACCACCCAGGGTGGACAAAGTGCAGAATCTCCCTCATTTCCTGGTGATAAAGCCATTGTGAACCTCTAGTCCTTGCCAGATTGTCCAAACATGTAATGAAAAAGCTCACACTGGGTCTGCGTCGCTAACGATAGGAGCCATCAGATGGGAACTCAAGAGTGCTGTACTATGAGCCCGTTTGACTGTGAAATCGTGGAATCTGCCCTCAGGAGCCACTGCTTTCTGCTCTTCCCATCACTGATTACTGCTTGTAACAAATGACTGGACCCCATTAAAAGTTAAGCTCTGGAGATTTAACGCTAGTTTGGCATAAATAAGCCTGTCTGCGTAATGGCTGATGGTTTCTACATACCTCCATGGTGCTTTTCTTTTACTGTGTAAGGTGCTTGGGATCTTGGGAAGCATTTAGTGGTTATTCTCATTTCTGATTTTTATGAGTTTCACAGAGAATTTTCCCTAGTATAATGGAGATTCTTTACAAAGTTATTTTGCATAGAGTTTTGTAAATGGTTCCTCAAAAATCTCCTCAATGAGCACGTTTACATGTACATTTCTTACACTGATTATGTTTAAAGTGCACCTAATATGGTTTTTAAACGTGCCTAATTTTGTTTTAAAGGTCTCATGCAATAGATTTACATGCATCCAAGGTCAAATTGCAGCATTATCTTTTTTCCCCATTGTCAAAAACGACTCATTCTAAAGCATTCATTCTAAACTCCTCCTTTCAGAGAGCCTACTCTGCTCTGATTGGTCAAATGTCCCAGTCTGTTTTGATGCCAATGAAGACCAGAGGTGTGTTTTTTTTGTTACCAAATTACATAGGTTAGTACAGGAAGTATGTCTGGAATTACTAATGACTCGTTTCAGGTGTTCAGAATCGGTTCTTTCTATTGGGAGTCAATGGCTGTGTCTCGTTTGGAAGGCTGTGTCCTCTGGAGGTCGGATTTGTTGGCCGCATGTGTCATTGAGGCTGTATCGTTTCAGAAAAGACACTTCGAATACAGCCTTCGAATGTGACCTTCTTTCACAGGAATTCGGAGGATGTATGAGGTGTATCCT
This sequence comes from Xyrauchen texanus, assembly GCF_025860055.1. Classification (NCBI taxonomy): domain Eukaryota; kingdom Metazoa; phylum Chordata; class Actinopteri; order Cypriniformes; family Catostomidae; genus Xyrauchen; species Xyrauchen texanus. The sequence continues at coordinate 34,684,920 of NC_068284.1, read as the reverse complement.
TCTTGGGCACTCACTGGAAATGTCTACAAAAATTATGCCAATTTGCCTGTATATATGATGTTCAAATGCAAGTAATGTTAATTCCCAAGTCGATGTACCTCAGTAGATGGGTGCAGAGTACATAATATGTATAATTATAGTAATATATAATTAAAATATATTATTAGACTAAAAGTACAACTGTAAAATCGATTTTCTTTTCTCTTTACATCACTATAACTCTCCTAAAATGTACCTCATGCATTCCCTTCCAGAGGGACTTTGTTCCCTTCTCACTCGAAGTGCTTGCGCATGTTAAAGAGTGGCGTGCTGTCATAGCAACCATTTTATGTTCTGTTTCCGTTTGTCCCATGAAGGCCGTCTTGTTTAAACAAGGCTTGTTAAAAGGAGGACGCTCTGTATACTACAGCCTTCAAAGGACGCGTCCTACATAGCACGCAGCCTTCGAATCGAGACACAGCCAATAACTCCATTTGTCATGCACTTTGATTTTTGAAACTTTGCAGACTTTTTTTTTCTTTACATTCACAAACAGCTATATAACACACTACATGAAAGATAATATTTGAAAAACCATAAGTGCTCTGTAAGTGGCTGGCAACATCTAAGGTCTTTTGGGCAAAAGTGTTCATGTGCCAATAGTTTTTTGTCTAAACCATTGATACCTTATACCCCGATAAAACCATTTAAGATGTTTACCGCCGTGCTCACCAGGTTATCCGATGTGTGCAAGTGTTGTGACTTTTTATGTTTTGACATCAAAAGAGTATAATCCGATCATTTCAAATGTCATATTAATGTTGGTTTAATGAAGCAACCACTGCGACAGTGCGGTCTTAAACGGGTTTCCTTTAGCGGTTTAAGGGGAAAAAAAATTTGGCACACACAGATTTTTGCTCAATACCCTGGTTTCACTTTGCATGTGTAAACACCTTTACTGCTGTGCTTACAAGGTTATCCAATGTGCCAATGACCATTTATGTTTTGACATCAAAAGAGTTGGGCCTATAATCCGATATATTCAAATATCATATAAACACGTTTTTCTTGCTGCATTTTTTAAATAAGTTTAAGATTTTTGTATTAATGTATTGTGTATGTAAGCACACACATTGACAGTAGCCCACTTGACCTATTTTGTATTAATATCTCTAATATATTTTTAAAGCGCCAATATTTCACATTTTGGACTCTATTTAAAACTTAAAAGTAATTGTTCACTCAAAAAAGAAAATTCTCTTTATTTACTCATCCTAATGCTCAGCTATGTAGGTCCTCACAATGCAAGTGAAACCTGAAATACAAAAAAAATCAAAAATAATTTGTTTCAATTAGAAAAACAAAGATCTGATATTAACTGCTTGCTAATACTGATAAAAAATAAAATGCTAATGATGGTTGATACTGACAAGGTCCCCAATAACATATATCCCTATTAAAAAAAGTGTATGTTTGTTTGGTTTTCTTCCCATAAATAGAGGAGCAATTTAGGAATGAGTAGGATTGCTGCTTTGATGTGTGTCAAGTAAGAATGGAAGCTTTCCCACAGTTAACCCTCCTGTACTCCGTTCTCACTTATTTATGTGCACTCTGGATGTACAGTGTTTGTCCTTGGTCTTTCAATACCTTGAGGCTTAAAAGGCTCAATACTCTCAGCTCCACCTGCAAGCAGTGCTCATCTTGTTTGGATTTGGCCCTTCTCAGATGTCTTTGATTGGGCATGTAGGCATTAAAGTACCAATAGGCCACCTTATTAAAGTCTTTGCAGGTGACAGCATGCATTTAAACTCCAGGCCGGTGATGGCATATGTTTGTAGAAGGGTTTTGTTTCCTTTGGCCAGAGTTGTATTGTCAAATCAATCACGGGGTGTCATACTTATTGTTTTGCTCCTTCATCTGATCTGGGCTTGCAGTCTAAACTTGTAATGGAAATGTATTATAAAGCATGAATGTGACAGCTCAAACACATGCTTGTGCATGAGGTGAAGAAGACTGTGGAGTGGTTATTCTCACATCAGTGTTATCAGGAGCAGGAAAACACTCCCCTCAACACTAAACGTGTAGCAGATGGCCTTTGGGTTGATGCCAGCATTGTAACCTACTGCAGAATTGCCAAAATGAAATGATATCAGCAGTCTGATGTGACCTGGTATCTCAGTTTTGGGTCAATCAGTTCATAGCATTTAACCTGACATACCTTGATTTGTGTTTTGTTTTGCTTTGCCTTGTTTTTAACATTTATTTATTTTGTGATATGTTCTAGATTTCCGATCTTATTTTTACTTTTTAAAAGCACCTTCAAAATATTTCCCATGCATTCTGCAAACATACAGACATTCTGTCATACTCTATTTTAATCATTGACCAACAGTGAGGCATGACTTGAAGGTGGAGCACTCTGAGGTTAGGTTTTGTTTTTTTATTTGTCTTGTTTTAATTTTTATGTCTGTAAATATATGACTATATATTTGATCTAATATTACTTAATATTTGTAGTGATATTACAGTAAAGTAGACAATACTAATAATCTACTTATACACAGGCTATTATCTAGCTGTCATTTAACTGTGTTCCTTTAAAACTGTCTCATTAATTCAAGTTTCTATGACTCTATTTAAATTAAATTCCCCCTGAATGTGGGCAGTGAAAAGGCTGTATAGTTTACTGAGAACTTTAAACATGCTCTTGACAACATATCCAATGGCAGGCCCTTCGCTCTGTTATTTTCCAACATAGAGGTCTTCAAAAGCTTCAAAGCACTGCATCCAGGTATTGAAGTATGAAACCGATCTCTCTCTGCTTCCTTGCAGATTGTCAGTTGCCAAATACAGCTGTTTTCACACATAAACGGAGCTTCACAAGCCAGATGGGATCAGAAATGTTGTTGTCTCAACACAATGAGAAAACGTGATTGTGTTCATTTAGTCTTCAATGGTTCCTCCAGCAAACTGTCATGCTTACACAAAACGAGTGGCTGAAAGTGCTGGTTTGTATGCTTTTACAGTGAAGCATTATTTGAAAGTAGAGCAAACTGAGGTTTACAAAGAGATTTCAGGAAGTGCATGGAACAATAGGTCAAATATTTTACCTAGTCCATTCAATCTAATATACAATCAAAATTGATTTGTTACAATTGCTAAAAAGTATCTACATAGAAACTTTGCTTTAATTTTTTACATTTAAATCAGTTAATTAATAATAATCTGTGGTATAATGCATATTTTTAATTTGAGCATATTGATACAGTACTTTAAAAAAATCTTAGATTTTATTAAAGGTTCAATACAGTTTCAATAGTGTAAAAATTCACAGTTTTCCAATGGCATACTTTCCTTTGTTTATTCTGGATAACATTAGGATGGTCAAACAGCATGCTGTTTGGGAAATATCATGTGCTTGTAAAAACAACATGGAGCTCATTCCTCTGGTGGCTGGGCAAATGGTTGTTTTAGTCCTCTGTACCTTAAGTTACTGTATGATTTCTGGTGTTATGGTAATCTAAAGTGCGTGAAAAATAAACTCCGTCTTCTCTGTCAGAATATAAAAGAAATAATACTCTCACTTAGCATTTGTTTAGGAACACTATGGTCCTAATAAAGTGCCTGACGTGGTCTTCTGCTGTTGTAGCCCATCTGTCTGAAGGATCGAAATGTTGTGCATTCTAAGATGCTATTCTGCCAACACACTCTCACGGTGAAATCGTTGCTGGACATCGTTTCCATCGAATACGTGACAATTACTTGCTTCTGTCACACACAACAGCTTCCTATAATGTTTACACACTGCTGATTGGATAAGTTTAGATGAGGGGTTTGGGTAAGGGCATAATATTAATACGTTTGTCCTTAACGCCTCGTGCGTGGAACTTGCGCTTACTTCTGCATTAGACATCTGGGTATTTGCACGTGATTAAGTCGTACAAGTTTATGTGAACAACATCGTGTTAGTAAATTATGTACAAATTTTCATGAGATCGGGTTGTATTCTGCTCACTACAATTGTACAGAGTGGTTATCGGAGTTATTGTTGCCTTTCTCTGAGCTCGAACCAGTTTGGCCATTTTCCATTGACCTCTTATCAACAAGGCATTTCCCACTGCAGAATTGCCACTAACTGGATTTTTTTTTGTTTTAGGCACCATTCTGCTTGTGAATCAGTGTACCAGCTCCTCAATATCTCACATTGCATTCAACTTAATTTTCTGCCAATATAAATGTTAAGAGCTGGTTTATGGGTAAAGTAGACCTTGTCTTGTGCTCTGAAATGTTTTTAATTGTGAATGAGTAATGTCCTTACGTTAACAATTGAAAAGTCTTTCCACATTTGGCTTTGATTATACATTTGACGAATTAATGTGGACACACTCATGTCTGTCATGGCAAAAGCACATGGTGCATCTTGGCTGCATGTCAAAACCCTCAGTACTAATTTAGAATTTTCTAATCCATGTGATTGCTGCTTGTCATCATGGCTTGGCTAGCCAATTTAGAAACAATGGTTCCACTAAAAGCAGTACTTAAACAAAAGTCTATTGATTTCAGCCTAGAATTATTGCTTTTAATTCTTTTTACCAAATTGTAGCTTTAGAATATTTTAATTAATTTTTTTGCTAGATTTTGTATCTTTTTTTTTTTTATACAGTTTTTAAAAAGTTTCACATATATTCTGCAACATGCTGACAGAATAGCAATATTCTGTTTCATTCTCTTTGTTTATCAGCGTTGACCAAAGGTCACTTTGGTTTCCGGCACCCAGAAAAAAAATTTGGAGCCAAGATTGTAATCGGAATCTCAGCAATCACTTCCTTTTGTCTCCCCTGTCCAAACACGATCTCCTCCTGAGGAATTACGAAGCAAATTCTTCACTTAGTTGTGACATTTCTCCTGCCTTTGTGTTGGATAATTGGCCAGAATGCACGTTTGCTTGTGTCTCCAAATGCCCACCTACACCACTGCAGCTAAATGGGTTGAAGTGATAGAGAGAGCTAAAAAAACTATAGGAAAGTGCAAAGATAATGTATAGGGCATTGTTAATTTATAATCCAGTTAAATCTTATCAGAGGGAGTGCTCCGGCAAATCTTTATTTGTCCATATGGTCATGTGTGGCATACTATACTTTAAGCAATATCTGCTGGTTTATTTGTGCATAGTTTACACCCTTTTCTCAGTTGATAATGGCTTTCCGGTAGAGAATTAAGCGTTATCATTCTCATTCTTCAACAGCTCCTACTCGATTTTTTTTGTGGAACTATTACGAAAACTTTCTTTAAAATGTGCTATTTTATTTGACGAAATTCATTGTTAACTGGGTACATACCTCAGCTTTTATTTACATTCAAAATAGTATTCAGAGCCCCATGTCCACATGCAGCCCAGGTTTGTCATTGTCAGTCTTAGAACATTTTAACCTGGTTTTATAGAAACACATCACTATATACTACATATTTGCAAAATTATTTTTACGTGGCTTGTTGTATGTTTTGCCGCAGATGAAATAAGCAGTTTACAACAAATTAATTTTTTCTCTTTCACACAAATCACGAGAAAAGCGACAGATTATTAGTTCCTCACACAATGCTGTCTTCCAACATTAATACTCTTAGTAAAGTGCATGATAGGGCTGGGTTTTGATACGGATGTAATAAGGGCTCTGTAAGTCGCTGTGTCAGATTTCCCGATTTGATTCCGATACACAAGCTCTCGTTTTGATTATATATCGATACATATGGGTATATTTCAGTTAGAATGTCAATTTTGCACACATATGAAAGAAATGATCTCCCAGCTAATGCTGTAAATTGTACTGGGGACCTTCTAGCTAGCTACATTATGAAAATATTAATTTGACTAAATATATTTACATTTTTCATAATTTTGCTCACAGGCTTTTTAAAAATGTACAAATCCATGTATCCAATCAATAAATAAGATATTAGATTTCATATATGATTTTTGTTACATGTTTATTGTTTAATTGCATAATTTATACTATTTACAAGTATTTACACTGATTTGTGGAACGTATGCTAAAATATTTATTTCTGTAAAGAGCAGATGTAAATGAGGGCATGTTAACAAGACAGGGCTTGAATGGCTTTATCCTATCTGTGCCATGTGGTGGTGGTGGTGTAGTGGGCTAAGCGCATAACTTGTAATCAGAAGGTCGCTGGTTCGATCCCCACAGCCACCACCATTGTGTCCTTGAGAAAGGCACTTAACTCCAGGTTGCTCCGGGGGGGATTTTCCCTGTAATAAGGGCTCTGTAAGTCACTTTGGATAAAAGTAATTGTTAAATGTTAATGTATGATTAGAATATTTAAAATTCGATAGATCATTAACTTGATCATTAACTTGAAAAACCTCATCTGTTTGAGAGAACATTAAACTTGCTTTTAGAGCCACACTGTGGACATTTCACCTTGAAAATGTAATGAACCACATAATGTAATTTTGCAAAAATGTTTCCATAGTCTTGTAATTTTCATTGTTCATAATCATAGCATCTTAAAAGCTGGTTTACTCTGCCCTCCTGGCAAACTGAATATATATCAAAGTTTTAAAGTTAAAACCACCACTAAATTCTCATTCTTTTTAGTCTCAGACTTTTTAACACAATCAGAAACTGCATAGACCTGTCTTCAGCAATTTGAGGCCAGCAAGGATAAAGGGGAACTCCACCAAGGAGCTCATTAAAGAGAAAAGTTATAGCTGCTTAAGGAATGTCTTCAATGGGTGCTTACTCCTTAAGCCTCTTGAATGGAGCACCGTCCCACCAGAGAAGCCTCCATCATATGTTCGTGTGAGTGGATGTCAGGGTCCTATCTTTAGATCTGAGGCATGGGCCAGTGCTCCCCATCAACTCCAGCCCACCCTCTTCAAGTTCTACTTCACAAAACCCCTTTGTCTTTTTTTTTCTTTACATGGGGGAAGGGTTATCCAGTAACTGGATTAGTCTTTTTGTTTGGTTATTCCTACTTGTCTGTTCATACACCCCACCTTTCTGTCGCCTTGTTTTCTTCTCTCTTATTTTCCTCCGTCCCCTTACTTTCTCTCTTCTCTTCTTTGCTTTCTTTTACAATCGGAATATCCTTAATTAGAACTCGCTCTCACACTCAACTTCTCTGCACCGTCTCAAAGAAGTCTTCATTTGGATGAGATGTTAAACACCAAATTTACCTTCTAAAAGCTTAACCACTGCCTGTGTTTGTAGTCCATTCATCACTGTTTACTTTGAAGTTTAAACTTAACATTCCTGCTGTTTGGAGTAAATTGAAGGGCTGGGAGCGGGTTGGGTTTAGGGGGGCAGGGGGCGAAGTGCTCAATTTCACAAAATTAGAGCACTGTGTCAGGATGACAAAGGAAATCACCAGTGTTTTGTGCCCATTTCTTGCTGTTGTTCCTGAGGGAAGGGAGGTGCGAGAACCCCGAAATGGTTTTGAGGGGAAGACGTTGGTAAAGGTTAGGGCTGCACAATTTTAAATAAGATTATAATTACGGCTACCGCAATTAAATAATTGTGAAAAGTGTCAATTAAAGATTTTCATTGAAGTCTACCTTTGTGTCAAAGCTTTCTATTTACAAAGTCTTTGTGCAGCACATGAGCATTGTAAACAGTCACAGACATATGTTGAAGGCACTAATCCTGTTGCTAATGACTAGGGATGTGCCAAACTACCAATTTTCATAATCGACTAGTCGTGTTTTTTTTTTACATAACTAATCGACTAGACAGTTTTAGTATAATAATGTATGATTAGGCTCAATTATGTACATGTGAACCCGATCAGATATGTTTCAGAGGGAAATACGTATGCTAAGTGCAGCACTTCAGCATAGATGGTAACTACCAGATATTCAATAAATAAATAGGCTAAATAACTATAATATCTTATTGCACAAAACTATCAAAGTAGGAGAAATAAGAAAGGGTCCAATACAGAGAGGCACAAAACCGCTAATGTGCCCCCTGAACGCAGAATGACGCGCTTTCATGAAACCAGAGCACTTGAAAGCACTTCTGCCCAGTCAAAAATAAACTGAAAATATAATACTGTGGGTCTACATCTACTTCACAACATGGAGAATTTAAACCACTTTAACAAAGTATACTTTGGTCAGATGCAACAGGAAGTTTGACGCAAATCTCGTCATATATTTTTCTAACAGCACATCTTTGAACACGCAGACTTTGCATGCACCTGGAATTAACTGCACTGATTTGTGGATCCACAAGGTGGCAAAACTCACATTTGAGCCAACGCTGTCACGGTGAAACTCTAAATGACATAATTGCTGGTAAATAACAGGAGACGAAGGTAACATCAATAGTAGATATAGCATGTCAAGAGCACGTGTGTGAGGAGGTCAGGAGATACCTGCATTTGTAAAACTTGAGTCTGAAGGAATATAAAGACAACTTTATGGGACTAAACTCCTGAAGAGAAATTGTCCAGTATCACATAGCAGTATCACAGTCGTTTGTGCATCCGCCAAACGCCTGTATATCAGCGCATCGTCAATGCTATGCATTCGCATTCAAATCTAGGTATATTTTGGGCTTTACTCACAGCAGAAGATTTAATGTCTGACAGTGATTGTCTTGAAATTAATTTTTAATGCAGCTCTTTGATGGCTGTAACAGCAGCGGTGCATAAACGGACTGAACTTAAAGTATTAAGATGAAACTTCTTAAAGAGGGCTATTTATATATTGTTCACTTTTAAGCACAGCAAGCTATAATCACACAAAAATGCCAAGAAGTTGCATCTCTCAATTTATTTTAGAATTGCATCTTCCATTAAAACCACCACCACTAAAAATAATAATGTTAGTAGTCGACCCCACTAATCAAATATTCGATCACCATGGCATATCCCTACTAAAGACAAATGATCCTAATGACTTAAAATTTTAAGCAGTCTATTGTACAAATGTATATTTTAAAGTAGGCCTATCTATTCTGAGTATTTTGTTTTGGATGCTGCTAAGAGGACCAATGTAAAGTTGAATTCAACAATTTAGCCACTGATTTACTGATATATAAAACCGTAGAAACACAGTTCTCTGCTTGTTTTGGATATCTACTGAATATGGTTGCCAACACAAAATAGTTGATGTGATATTTTTTGTGTTGAATTCTGTTAATCAAAATGAATAATTACAATATCAAGGGAAACAATCCATTTTGGCACTCTTTACTGATGTATGAAATCGTAGGAACGCAGTTCTTTGCTTGTTTTGGATGTGTTCAGAATATAGTTGCCAACACAAAATAATTGATGTGATAGTTTTGATGTTGAATTCTGTTAATCAAAATGAATAATCACAATTACAATATCAAGGGAAACATTCAGAAATTATGATTTTTGTCATCATTGTGCAGTCCTGCTTTGATTAATCCCTCTTGAAGTAAAGCTTGCGTTATAACGTAATTTTATACGTTTTTGCAGATTTTCCTAAATTATATGTGAAGCCACATCGCTTGTGTTTTATAGTCCTAACTGTAATGAAATTATCTTGGTTGGCTGATAGTTATACATTTTCTACTCTTCAGTTAGGGACAAGTCCACTCAGGAATGTCACTGAACGTATTGTGACCCATAAGATTTCATTACGTCGTTGTTTATTTATCATGGTAGATCGCCATACCAGAGGATATGGTACCCTTAGGACACCCCAGACTTTTACCCATGCTCCATGTTACGCTAGCCACCATTAACTCATAACCCCTTTTAACTCTGTCACCTTTCTCATTCTACACATAGATTACAAATCAGTTTCGGTATGGTTGATATTGGATTGCTTTTGCAGAGAAGCCGTAGTTGAAAAGATTTTTTTTAGTTTCAAATTTAAATAAGAGCAACTTAATTCAAACTAAATACATTTCCAGGGTATAGGGCAGGATTTCCATATACTCCTGTAGGTAATTTTGATATTGCTGATTTCGGTGATCACTCGTCATGTGGAAATAAAGTTCAGGTCTTTGTAGTCCTCCTCCCTAATAATTACACGGATTGGGTCAAAACGGCGACAAGTCCATAATGCTAGAAGGGAATTACCAGCTTTTTACATCACTCTCTAGTGAAGTCAATAACGATAAAATTAGAAAACCTGAACATTTTGAAGTTCATTTTGGAAAGAACAAAAAATGGACAATTAACCAATTGATTTAATTATTGTAATGACAGACTGATATATTAGCCTGTAATTGGCCATTTTGAGATTACCTGTACTGTCACCAACCATTGAAAAACCCAAATTGGTTGATCTGTACACTACTTTAATAAAATGTTTTTATTTGGAGACGTCTTTTGGTCTGAGAAACAATTGTCCTTTGTCCCTATCAGCTCATATTCAGAAGCTGAGCAAAGACGAGGAACTGGTAGCATTAAGGATCTTGGAGCTGTCAGGGGTTCGTAATTAACCTACAGGGTCTGCTAAAGCTTTTTTTGTTTCTGTGTGTGGCAATGTTTTGAGAATGTCCAGTTTGAAGTCATTCACAGACATGAAATCTTTGTGTAATGGGGGTTGAGGGATTTTTGCCTTTTGTCCTTGAATGTATGCTAGATATGTTGGGAAATGTAATTTATCTGAAGCAAATGGTGGAATAAGCTAAATATATCACAGTGTTAACTGTCTCCCAGATGTCACCAAATAACATCTTTACTCAGCTATATATTTTTGCTGCTGGCGATACAGGAAGTTTCTTGCAGAAAACAGATGCAGAAGGATGTCATTTAGAATTCAAGACATTGCAAAGTTGGAAAGAATGTGGCAGCTGAAGCGAATTGTAAAAACTGTTATTACTATTCATGTACAGTATGTTGTGGAATTGAGACAGATGAAACAAGCATGTTATTATCTGCCTGCCCTTTAGCACTTTTCTATCTTGAAACTCTGTGTGCTTTTCCCTGTGCTTTGCAGCCTTGTTTTAGCCATAGCAGCTGTCATGTAGCTGTCTACGTTCAGTTAGTTTCAAGGCCAAATTTAGTCCCATCTCCCCAAGCAGACAGAACTAACCTGACTTCCATTCTTTTTTCTTTTTTTGTCCTGAGAGTTTGGTAGACTTGATTCAGCTCGACGTTCTGCCTGACACCAAGTAGCATTTTACATTTTGTGCTAATTAGCATGCTTGGCATACTCTTCTGAGCCTTCACACAGCTAGAGACACTGTAAGGAGGCCACTGTCCACTCATAAAAAAAATAGCCATGAACTATGATGTGCTACTTGCTAGTTGGTTGCAGGTGGTATTAGGGAGAGGGACATTCTCATTCTAGAGAGCAATTAATAGGACAAAAATCTGTATAGTGCAAGATACATTCAATATTTCTGGACCGTTTACCCAGGAGAGAATAAATGCACATTTTAAATGTGTATATCTGCTAAAAGTCATGGAGTCTTTAAAAGAGACAGTTGTCTGTTTTTTTTTTTTCTCTTCATAACGCACATTGGTTGAGAAATTGACCCTTTTTTTCATTATTTGAGCTCATGAAGTCAAATTTATGCTAACATACAGTATATATGTTATTGACACTTAGGTTTGACAAACATTTTCAAGATTTCGGTTTAGGAGATTTCAGAACTCCTTTTTCACTATAAATCTTGACATCGGCAATCTTCCTGGCGATCATGTTTTCAAGCTTGATTACACTTTTTGGCACTAGGAAGTGTAATCGAGCTTGAAATCTCGATTGCCAAGGAGACTGCTGATGTCAAGATTTATAGTGAAAAAGGACTTATATTTTGGTATGTTCTCACCCAAATCGATTGGATCGCTTCAGAAGACATGGACTAAACCACTGGAGTCATATGGATTACTTTTATTTCGCCTTTATGTGCTTTTTGGAGCTTCAAAGTTTTGTTCTCCATTCACATTCATTGTATGGACCTACAGTTCCGGACATTTTTGTGTTCTGTAGAAGAAAGAACGTAATTCACATCTACGAAGGCATGTGGGTGCGTATATAATGGGAGAATTTCCATTTTGGGTGAACTATTCCTTTGGGGCATTGACACAGCTTTGTGAGCTAAAAATCTGCTATCATTAAATGATTCACCTCAACAGAAGTCTAATAGAATTTATTTATTTTAGAACAGTGCCAGAACCTTTGATATTTGTTGTTGTGTAGTCTCAGCAATTTATAGCTCTCTACTCTAAATTACACTGGTCAAAACCTCTCACCCTTGCCTTCATTCATTACTGTGTTGTCTAACCTGTGTAGTTTTAAGGGATTTGTGTGATAAAAGGCACATCATGGAATTGGATTTTTGGATCATGTATTTTTATTCATTGGGGTTAATTTAGAATAATAGGCTTAGCCTACTTTGTCGACCACTATCTTAAAACCCTGATATAGCCAATTGAAAAATACTTGTTTTGGGTGTACTGCTCGTATGGCTTGTTAAAATATGAAATCTCTGCTGAACATTATGTCTAACATATGGTGGTTTAGACTAAACAATGCTATATCCCTACCCCTAAAATCTTTGATGATAAATCTTAGAAACCCAGCTGCCAACAGGTACAGCTGTGATGAGAACTCTCTCTGTGTGTGTGTGTGAGTGTGAGAGAGAGAGAGAGATTTTGTCTGTTAAAGACAGAGATGTCTCCTTTTTTATCACTCTTCGGAAGGACCCTTTGAAAAGGCCAATCATCCCCTTTGGATCAGGGAAGAAGCTGCATCTTTTTTTTTTTTGTTGTTGTCTCAATGTTTGTTATCAGCAGTCCTGCTGTTTTGCTCTCTGTTTCGCTGCATTCTGTTGAGGGAACAGCTGAGGGTATAGTTAACTGAAAGGAAGTTGTTAGGTGATTGTTGAACAGACCATTGAAAGAACACTTTGCCTTAATGTAAAGATTTAATTAGGGGTGGGCAATATGACCAAAATCTTATATTACAATATGAATAATTTTATATCACAATTATGATATATGTCACGATACCGTAAAGTTTTTTTTTTTCTAGAAAAATTAACTAAAAATAGGTTTATATGTAAAATAACCTTACTATAATGTCTATTTTTGGACAATTCAGTTGTTGAATTAAATACTTTATAAATAAAAACGACTTCCTCTCTTTTCATTTTCTCTTCATTGTGAACTTGACAAACCTAGTCAAAGTAGTTTAAAACCCCTGTTTTGGCGCATGACACAGTGTTGTAGCGATTTTCTTAGTCAGTGGTGGTTAGAATGTTGGGGTGTCTAGCAGTTTAAGATGAAAACTGATAATTATGGAGAATGTGTTTGACACCCATGAGTGTTTTACACATAGGAGACTGAAATCCTATACCAAAGTCCTCTTGTTTGTACCACCCTTTAAGACCTTTCCGGCAGCTGCTCTCGATAAGTTCCACTCACCAGACACACATTTGACTCTCATACTCGCATGACCTTGATCTTAAAATGTAAGCAGGTACCTCAATTAGTTTGGCTATGGTGACGCAAACAGGATATTTGTTTACTGCACTGCAGGATGTTTATTCATAGACCTATCATTTTACTACATATTTACTGCATGCTAAACCAGACACTGAAATGTTTTAGTAACTGGTAGGACTAGGCTTTATATTGAATATTCATTATATTTTTGCATTGATTTTGCTCTCAGTGTTGACATAAAGCAACATTGTGAATATCAAGCTGCAAGTTTTGCAATCCTTGTCTCGTGACTCGAGAGATAACAGTTTGATTTATTTCTGCGAATCAGTTCAGTTTCAAAGAACTGGTTAAATGGGGGGCTTGTGTAGCTCAGCGATTAAAGACACTGTGTACCACTACCACTACTAGTCGCAAGTTGGAATCCAGGGTGTGCTGAGTGACTCCAGCTGGGTCTCCCAAGCAGCCAAATTGGCCCGGTTGCTAGGGAGTGTAGAGTCACATGGGGTAACCTCCTCTGGGTCCCTATAATGTGGTTCTCGCTCTCGGTGGGGTGCATGAGTTGTGCGTGGATGCCGCTGAGGATTGAATCGAGTCACTACGCCACCATGAGGACATAGAGTGCATTGGGAATTGGGCATACCAAATTGGGGAGAAAAGAGGAGGGGGAAAAATAATTGGTTACACTCTGGATATACTTTTAATTTGCATCACTGCTAAAAAAAAATTCACGAACATCATTGTTTGACATTTTTCATGTATTAAAATGTTTTTGTAAAAAATATAGGCCCATGTAGGTAAATATTGCTGTTTATTTTTTTTATAATTATTAGGGCTGGGCAAAACATTTTTTTTCGATTAGTTGTTTTTCTTTCAAATGTGGTCGATTCAATATCGATTCTCAAGTGATGGTGGATTACTCTCTCTTGATAACATTCGCTAATTTAAAGACACTGTTTAAAGAAATGCCAGATTTCCCTAAAGAGACAGTCCGGGTTTAAACACACGTTGAACAAACACCTGTAATTAGTACAAATTATGCAATTAAACAATACAAATTTAACAAAATATAATAAATGCAATATAATATCATATTTATTGATTAAAGAAATTTATTTGTTCATTTTTAAAAGCTAAAATGTGAGCAAAATAATGGAACAACTAATCAATTATAATTAGAAACATTTACATTTTTAGATTGTATCTAGTTAGAAGGTCCCCAAGCATTAGCTTGTAGAGAATTTATTTAATATGTAAGCAAAAGGGACATTATAATTTAAATATACCCCAATGAATCGATATATAATCGAAAGTGGAATCTAATCAGGAGCTTGTGAATCAAATGTCATGATGCCATAATAATGAGGTGTCAGAAGATTAAATGAAGGATGTAGAAAATAATATCTGGGATTCTTATTTCTTTGACCCTTCACTCAGAAATGGTTCTTGTGAAGGCCCTTAAAATATCAACTACCCCAGCACAGGGAGGGTTATATGAGGAAGAGGTCCCAACAAGAACTTTGGCAACACTTCAGTAACTGTTTATGCAGCTGTTGCATGTCTTGCATCCATGTTTAAACATGCATCCTCGACCCACACTGTTTATCACTAGTATCAAGCTCTAAAGCAATTCCCTAAAAATATGCATGTTGAATATCTGGGCAGTATCTTGAATTGGTTGAAACTTCCCCCTCCCATTTTTGAAGTTTTAACTTCTCTAGAAAGTTTTATGATTTGTGTTGGTTTGGAATGGAAGCCCTCAAAAAAGGGGGCCTTGAAAGACCAAAGTTATTGAACTGGAAATTGAGTGCTGAGCCAAGACGCACTGTGAAATAGATTTTGTCAATGTAAAGTTATGAGTGTTATTTAGTTTAGCATTATATCCTCTATATATGCGCAGACCTATAACAATGCCATCATCTTGTCTGATTAGTTTGGGGTGTTTAAAAGCTGTTTGTTTGTTGACTGATTGCCTTAATAGTTCCAAGTCTGTATTAAGTGGTTGCAGGTGACCTTTTAATTGCACTTCATGTGAGTTCACAGACTGACATTCATGCACATTAACTTTTACTATTTTTAACAGTAGACTGAACAAGACCAGACTAGCCAGCACAGCTTCTCTGGTTGTCTAGATTTCAACAAGCCATCACCATGTGTGGAGTTACAGAGCAGAAAATCCCATTGTTATGACTAGTCAACCACAAAGACTTGTCTATGAACACTCTCTGATGTGGTTCCTGGGAGGCTGCAATGTGTGGCCGCAGTGCGTCTACATGCGATGTGTTTTAAAACATGTCAGCACCTTAAAGCTTTGCCCAACAGTGTCCCCTTTAACCTGTGATTACAGGGCTTGGTTTCACACAGATGTATTAAAAGTAATCCACATCTTTAGAGCTTGCTTGCTTGGCAATGATTCACAGTTAATTTAATTAAATTGATACTTGTCACTAAAGAAGACATTTTCTTAGCATTAGTGTTTCCAAGTTTAGTATCTTGAACACATCTACAGGAAAAAGAAGTTGTGGGAGAAAGACTAAAAATGTCTTTCAAGATTATATACATGTAAAAGCTTTTTCTAGCTAATTAAACCTCTAAATGTAAACGCACTCATTCTGTTTGCCACAGAGCCCCACAGTGTTACACTTCTGGTAAAAGCAATTTCCAATGGCATACTTAAAGTTGACTATTCTGCATGATTCTTAAGCTGAGGTACGATATATATATAGAATTTTAACATAAAAACAAATTACATTCTTTTTACTTCAATTTTGGTCAACAAACTTCAAACAAAATGTCTATTTTCAGAATAGGCTATAGTTCTGTTAAATTGGGCAATTTTTTGACTCCTCTCAATGTCAAAAAGTTGGAGAATTTACTTGAATTCACCCAATTATAACATGGCAGTCAATGCAACAAATCATGTTGGGACAGTTTTCTCGTGAAAGTTTACAGCATTCAATAAAATACCAGAACATACGGGGTGATCTGCTGTTTGCTGTTTGTTCCTTTGAATCCTGGGGGTGCAGTCAGGGTGGCCTTATTTACCCCATTTTACCATGTGTTGGTTCCCTCAATGTAACACATATTTGTTGTCCCATGTGATCCTAGGTGACCATTGCTATCAAAGCCCACATTTGCTCCTTTTGTTTTGACACCCACTCTATTTCTGTTTGGCTGAAACGGTGTGAAGCTAATCTTAATTGGTGTTAAGTCAGTCTTGATTTTAAATAAAGTTATTGGTTTGTTTGCTAGGAAATCCATTAACTTGAGGGGTAAACTATTGTGGTATGATATGTTTATATTGATTTATTTATTTTAAGTTTGACTCTTGATATAACCTGGCAAATGTTGGGTTGGTGGTTTGATTGCCGCTACCAAGATATGTTTGGGTGGAGTTGTCCATGCGGCTACACCGACAAACCAGCCATTAGCGATTCTCACCCCAGTGGTCCCATGGTCTGTCTGCTCCGTGACGAGTTAGGGGACCTCAGGCATTAAACTCAATTATTACTTCCCTCCCTCCTTTCTGTTATTCATCTTCCCCCCTTCCTACCTATTGTCCTCCTCCACCCTGCCCGTAGAACCACTCTGGGGGTCCCTCCACACTCCCCTATGAGCATACACTCCCAGAGATCAACACCTTAACACTGATGACATCGCACTAAAGAGCAAGCAAACAGCAATCCTGAATAGTTTGGGTGAAGATAGATCCTGAATACGGGGTGGCTTAAATAAAACGTATCTGTTTGAATTCATTGGGTGCTCATGGGGTTTAGAATGTTAAGTCCTAAATCCACAAACTTGAGTGAACAGGATTTTGTGGAAAATATATTGCTATTTGGTATGATGGAAAACACATTTTTTAAGCTCCTTATGAAATGTGTGTGTCTGATCTTCTAATCTTTGGGCAGTGGTTCGCATGTTTGTAAGACGTTTAGTCCAATGAGAGAGCTTTTACACCTGTGATCCTGAATGATGCCACAATCATCCAGATAGGAGGAGAACAGCACTGATTTATGAAGGTGAAAAGGAGAAATTAGGTTTGTAGTAGAGTTCAGATGTCTCTTTTCTACTCTATCAAATCAGATACTTCCTGGTTTATAGCTGTTTAGTATAGGGTAATCCATTCATCTCTGACAGTGTCTAGAATGTGCATTCCTTACGTTCCTCTATTGAAATGCATGCCAACCTCCTTCACTCCACTTACCCACTCTAAAATCAGTTATATTAAATGGTCCTGTGTACTGATTGGTCGATACAGCGTTCCAGTTGTGCTAGAAAACACGATATAAATATACTTATGATTTAAAACCAACATGATCACACAGGCAGTCGGCATGTTGTTTCTGAGATTTCCTGTACCCTAGGATTGGCCATATTTTACAACTCGCCCACAGTCGTCATTTTCTATCAGACATTTTTGCATGGGCTCCAGCGTTTTTCCTTCCTCTGTGGCTCGTTTGGAAGTGGGTTACGTCAACAGCGTGGGAGACCCTGTTTCAGATCCTGCATTCAAACCAGAAAGTAATTGCATTTCGGTTTTGTCTTTTTTTTATTTTTTTATCCCATTTTCTCCCAATTTGGAATGCCCAATTCCCACTACTTAGTAGGTCCTCGTGGTGGCACGGTTACTCGCCTCAATCCGGGAAGTTGCCTCCGTTTCTGAGACAGTCAATCTGCACATCTTATCACGTGGCTTGTTGTGCATGACACCTTTATGTCATTTGCAGGTTGCATTCATCCCTTTAACGTTACATTTTTACTCAACAGATGGTTAGGTTTAGGGTTGGGGGATTCCGTTTATAAAATATGCATTCCTCTTAACTGTATAAAGGCCTGTACAGCTAAAAAAACAAATTGGAGCTCACACATGCCTATACGCTCAACAACACTTACCACTTTGGCCACAGGAGGCAGTGTTTCATAGTAAGCATAGACCGACTTTAGCTAAGAAACCTACCATTTTCGATTTTACTTGAGGTCAGTCTGGTGAAACACCTTTTCACCTATTTACTGTGTATATCACTGCCAAGCACCCATAGAATAATATATAATGCTTTATAAGAGCAATAAGGCATTTAAAGCTATTTTGTGAATATATTGCTGCATTTACTTGGAATAAGGTTTCCATGTTAATCTCTCACTGTTTTCACCAGAGGAACTGTCATAGTAACTGTTCTGGATGAATAACAGGAAATAAAGTGTATCTGTTGCATGGGATACAGGTAAATTGAGCTTGACTGTTGCTGGGTGCCATATATTTAAGTGACAAATGTGCAGGGGTGAAAAGGGCCTTTCTTAAGTCTTGACGAAAGCTTGTAAAAAAATTGTGTATATTTGTGTGACTACCAAAAAGTTGGTTAACAACTAAGCATTCTGTTGACCTATGCAATCCCTTGCTGCTCATTTTGAAAATATGAATGTTTGATAGTCCCACAAAAAACATGTATTAAATTAGTGGTCGACCGATATATCGCCAGGGATGATATTCAGAATTATTTTATTTTTTTATTTTTTTTTACCTTCGAAGCATGAATTATAATAGGCTGGATCAAAGCTCAGTTCCTCTGATTTACGAATGTTGCATGGCGGTCAGTGCGTGACCATCAAATCAGGTGATCCAGGACTTTTAAACTGTCAGTAGATTGCTGCTCTCGCTGTAGCCGCTGTACTTTGTGAAAGCAACTTCATAGTAAAATCGCTTCATATGTGCTCTGAGTAAATGTCATATTCACTGTGCACTGTATGTACATTTAGTTTGATTCAGGTCTTTTGTGAGAAAATGCGAGTGCTATTGTGCACATGCCATCAGTTATTTTCTTCCTGTCATATTAAACATTTATTTATGCAAATAAATTACTAAAATGGAACGACTAAACAAAAAAATCACAAAAAACTTTTCAGTAAACCACTATAATAAATGTTTTAAAAGGGTAAAATGTGTGTTTGTATTATCCAATTAAAACTATAACAAGGGCGTTGATGCCTAGTTTTTATCAACATCAAGATTTTGGAAAGTATATTTTAGAGATGCACAGCTGTATTGCCGAATGTTGGTATCAGACATCTACCGATTGTTTAAAAACAGCTGATGATTAGGACCGACTATTTCAGACAATTGGCCTACAACCCAAGATTTGTTGGAAAGAAAATGTCTTTTGTGTGGAAATGCATTGAATTGGGTGACAATGCCAGCAGAGTTGCAATTTGGAAGCTTTGCAAGACTAGAATATCATAAGGTGAAACTATCGTTAAAACGTCACAACTAATTTTAATACCTTAAAGATCGACACAGCAAGGAATATGATGAGTTTGTTAAAGCTAAAGTGGAGGCTGCTTCAGCTAAAAAGGGACAAGCCTCATCATTCAGAGAATGCGAGTTAAGAACGTTAAAACAATTACAAGAGGCCTTTTACAATTAACTTAATATTAATTTAATAATGTGCTTTTTGCTTATAACTTAGACCATTGTGCATCCCTAGTGTATATCTTAGGTCCTGTAACTGGTCACGATTTCTTCCAAGTAAAAAAACATACTTATCCTTCACTTGTTGATTGACAATGTTTTAACATTACAAATATTCCATGTAGCATTTCAATTATAATAGGAGCTTCATGCATAATACTTATGAAAGAATTAACAAAATGCTGTGTAAAATAGTTTTAGATACTTTAGCGTATCACACTACAGGACATGCCAACTTCCCAACTACCCACAAATGTAATACAAATTCAAATGTATTGTACCTCTAAGACACATTTGAAGGAATGTATGAACTTGTTCTGTACGGTTTGTGCATCAGGATGATGGTGTGGTGTGGAGTCAAACAGATGTTCTACATATCTCCCAGCTGGCTGGTGAGCAGATGATAAAAAATTATGTACAGAAAAAAAACTGTCATGTTTAAAAGTCAAAGCCGTCGTTGTTCATGCCACCATGGAAGAATGCAATGAGGTCATGAGAGGAAGTTTAATTGGCCTGTAGCTCAAGGCTGAGGCTCTCCCTCTAGACAGCCCCCCCACTCATGTACTCACACAGCACCCCTTAATCCTTCCAATTCCCTGAGGGTCTCTCTCTCTCTATTTAAATTTGATTTAAGGAACTTTATTGGCATGATTGTGTTTAAATACAATATTGCTAAAGCATAAATACACAAAGCAAATAATGACTAGAAAAAATAATAATAGTAACAATAACAATACAAATATAATTAAAATAAAGTGGCAATTAATAAATAAAATAATAATAACAACAATAACAATATACACTGTACAATATAAATTAAAATAAATATTTCACAAGAAATTATGAACATAAATAAAATATAAAAATACTGTAACACTCTCTCTCTCTCTACCACAGGCTGTGCTTGAGAGTGTTGGAGGAGTGCTAAAGGAATGCAGATAGAGGCCCAAGCTCTCAAAGTTACCTCACCCGATAGAATGTCTTTTTCTTGGAGCAAAAACAGGCACACCCTGAGATAGTAATTTAAATGTTTTTTTATCATCATAACATCTTTTTTTCTTGGCATTGTAACACATTTTTCAGACACATTTCCCCCCAAATTCTCGTTACAGAAAGAAAATTCTAAATATTGGAAAGCAGTGTTGAAAATCATTCAGTCTGGAAATTATTATAGTTGTTAATTTTTATTTTAATGAGCATAAGTTACATTCACGACAAAAAAAATATTCATAGAATTACATAGATGTAAAATTACATTATACTGCCATGTATAATTAAAACTTTTGCATCAGTAATGAGAATGCGATTTACATTTGCATTACAGTAGGTGACTTTGAATGGAAGGGCATACGCTTAATTTTATAAAAAATAATGTTGCATGACAATAATGCAATAAGATCATAACAATAAAAATAAGCCTTTTCATTATGTGAAATATAGTGAGTTTTGGAGTAAAATATGACCCAGACATTTGTGAGACTCACCCTTACCCTTTCTGGTGTCATGATTGAATTACAAAATATGAATATTACACTCTTGACCTGTATTAATTCTTTACCACTTTCAGCTCTAGTCCCACTAATATTCCCATTAGTGGAATATTTGAATTTAGGAAAGATGAATGTTGTTGTTTGGTCTTCAGCTGGTGGGATATGGCTAATGACAGAGCAAGTATGAAGAGCAATGCCCTATCAGTCTCTTCGTTCTTGCAGTGAAAACACCAAACACAGCAAATCTCTTTTTCTCATCATACATTTCTCCATCCACCACACCATATTTTAGGACAGCTTAATAAATGGCTTATCGTGTTTCTTGACCATAGACCACTATTTGGACGTTCACACAACTGTAATCCCACAACAGTAAACCCTTCAGATTTGTTTAGATAATGCAGGCACTTATTCTGAGTTTTTCCCCTCCTGTAAACAGCTTTGTGAATTACTTTCGTCCTCTGTGAGCCAGCCAGCCTGGGGCCCAGGGCTTCATTTTCTTGATTGAATGAATGAATGCTTCTTTCTTTGTTTTAACAGAGCTGTTACTCAATTGTTGTGGATCTTTATCACCTCTAAACATCTCCGAAAGTGCCCAGAGTTAAGCTCAAAGGTGTGAATTCATAGTATGGCCAAGGGCAAAATGCTCCACCTTTTGTTTTTTTTTCCAAGCCCGGGAATGTCAATCCTGAATGGAATCCGTAGTTGCAAAGATGTGGATCTCACCTTTGGAACTTATGAATGGGCCAAACTCCCCCACACAATGCAAACTGTGCATTAGTGTTTAATTTGGGATTCGTGCTTATTTTGTGTTTGTTTTAAAAAGGATTTAATTGGGGCCATGTGACAGTTGCATTACCAACAAGACTAACCATGTTAATGGGATGTGATTTTCAGAGCTGGGCCTCTTTGGCAGTGCCTCCTTTTCAAGGGAGACCAGTGGATGTGTTTTGTTAGCTGAGACAGGCTCTCCGTTTCAAAGGGCTTTTCAGTTTAATCATCTGCGCCATAAAACTTGGCTTTACCATCAGCACACAAATAAATGTATTTGACACCTTTTAAAGGCTAAATCTTTTGCCCTCTGCCTTGCAAAGCAAGTTTGCACAAGTCCCTGAAGAGCAGGACCTTTTTTTAAGACTGGCATTCCTAACAAAGACAATGTTTTAGTTTATGTGTTCTCGCTCTAATCAGAGTCCAGTAACTGTTTAAGGAGGTTCTGCAGCTTTTCTGCTAATCAGCCATTGAAAACTCTAGTGGGAGTGAAGCAGTTGACACGCACACAGAAAAGCTCAAGGATGTACAGTATCTCTTTTTTCTTCTTAGACCATGAGTTCTTGGGTTTAGTCTCTTTTTCATTGCTAATGTGTACCTTTTCAAAGTTTAGTCCCCCCTTTCCTGTCCCTTAATGCTGGGTCTACAGATTTATGGAATAGATTCTCTCCAGACAGCTGCTACTTTTCTTCACTCACTTTGCAGTGTTGGACTAATTCTGAAATGTGATGTACAATGCTATAAATACTGGTCACATTTGTATGTGAGGCTTGTTTAAAATCCAAGCCACAGGTCTATGACATTTAAGAAAGTGTTTCAGTTTGGATTTGCAAACATTTAGAGAAGTGGAAAATTTAGTACATTTTATCAATCTCCATTTAGGGAGGGAAGTTGCTGTGTTGCAGCAAAGTAGAATTATGTAATTAATTACTCCCTCTCAGGTAATTCGAAACCTGTATGCTGTTATTTTTCCATTAAATAAAAAAGGAGACTATTTAAATAATTTTTATTCAACCAATGTATCTTTTTTTTACCGATTAGCTTTCTTTTTTCTAAATCTTTATCTATGATTTAGCCCTATGTTCAGTAATACATTTGTAAGAATAGCTGGTTAGTGAGGTCTGTGTTTTATGGCTACACACAAGCCCAAGCATGTTGCCTGATTACTTGTCCCAACTTTCATTATGACCAGTTAAGCCGCACTGAACCACACAGTGGTGTTTTCATGAATAGGCTTGACTTCCTTCTCTTCTTCATAGGATATTCCTTCAAAGTGGCTGCATGTAATTTTCTTTGCTCATTTAGCCATGTCACGCTGTCTTGTGTTCTTTCATTTAGTGACAAAACATTGAGCTTCAACAAATGCGCCTCTCCCCCATGGCCTTTCTGATCTTATCTTCAATGTTTTATCTCTTTTCTGTCTCGTCTTTCATGCTAAACTGTCATGTGCTGTCCCCTCTCTCTTTTGATCATTTACAGATGTTCCCTCCCTCTTTCAATCTATCTCTCTCTCTCTCTCTGTTTCTGTCGGCTTGACCCCCTTCACTGGTGTCACTGTTGTGCAGAAGCACATTCTAATCAGTTCAACCAGTGACCGTCCCACCTTTACTCCTCCTGTCTTTGTCACACAGTTCTAGCTACAGGTATTCTGTCAGTAGAGCTGCAATGGCAGTCTTTAAGTTGCCCCTATAAAAGTATTCTTAAAGTCAATCAGAGTCAGGTATGACAGAGAAAAACAGCAGCATGAATTTGTTTACAGCTTATAAAAGCTTGACAGTGGTGTAGTGGTAAAGGCTCAAGGCTGATAATCAAAAGGTTGGTGGTTCCATCGCCATTGTGCCGTGGAGCCATGAACTTAAACCTGGGTTTCCCTATGACGATTGTCCTTATGCTGTTGTTCTATAGCAACACAATGAAGAGATGATCCACACTGATAGTAAACTATTAATGTTTTTAATCCATGACTTGTAAAGGGGAAATAGACAAAGACATTTCGGCGCACAAGCCTTCCTCAGTACCTGGATCGGTATCGGCTCCATACTGAAGCTATTAGACGGATCGTGATCCAAATCCGATACCGTGCGTTAGTAATGTTCCTTACTGTCAAGCTGAAAAAATGACAAAAGAACCATAAAAACACCACTAAAGCAGTTCATATGACTCGTGCATTTTATTCAAAGCCACTTGAAGATGTGTGATAGCATGTGAATCACAAAAAGGCTGTGTTTAATGAGTATGCGCAGAGCCAGCGCATTAGTAAATAGTGCTGCTCTGTTGATAAATTCACACATAGACTGGTGATGCACTCGTGGCTATTTTTAGCCTTCACAGCGGTGCACAATATTTGAGTGCTCCTCAAGAACAGCATCTCAGATGTAGATGCTCAATAGTTCGGTTCACTTATAATATGTATTTAGAATGGCACCGGAGGTGCATTTTAACAGATTTTGAATAAGAAACTAATTAAACTACTGTGAAATTGCCTACAAACAGACACATACTGGACTTCCTGGAGAGTTGACAATGTCAAAATAAAAGTGTAAGATTTAAATATATTACTGTTGTATTTCAATAAGTCAATAATAATATTAATAACAATTTATTAGTAGTAGTATTGTCATCATTAGTATTTGTTTACAATTTATAACAATATTTGAGTTGAATGGGTTCCAAAAAATAACTGAGTGAATGAAAAATGGGCTGCTGTCAAATACAGATCTGAATCCTTTAAAGTCCAGATACAAGTTGAAATTTTTTGGGTAAAACAAAAATTTGTTTATTTTCTACTGAAGACTTGAAGACTGGAATTACTGTTAATTTTGCTGCTATATTATCCAATATACTAGTTAATAATAAAGTGTTTTTTAATAAGCTAAACATTTATATTTAAATAATGTGTAATTATAGGTTTGAGTTTCTTTACATATTAAAGTGTACCCCTAATTAGTTCCAAACAATAATGTAAATATATTATAAACTGAATACACAAAAAACAACACTGGCATCGGCTTTGGATCGGTATCACCGGATAGAGATTTACGGAATCAGATCGGAAGAGAAAAAGTGGCATCCCTATGTAAAACAATCAACATATTTACCCTCTTTTTATATACAAACACATCTCAGTAGATTCCTCAAATTACTTTATGTATTCAATCATGGTTTGTCACAAGATAGAATCAGTTAAACAAAGAGGGTGAATACGTTGATTGTTTTACACATTGAGGAAGGCCTGTGCACCGAAACATCTGTGTTTTTCCCTTTTACAAGTCATGGAATAAAAACATTAATAGTTTACTATTGGAATGCAGATTACGAAAGCAAAAAGATCGACGCACCCAAAAAATATAAAGACAATATAAAACAACTAAGCACGTAAAAACTATTTGATGACTTTAAGAGACTTTGAATATAATGCACAAGTTATATGGACATTAATGGTGCCTTAATGCTACGTTATAGTCATTGGAGCTTGATAGCAATGGTTATGACACACAATAACACACAGCACCGGAGCACTGGAAAACTTCATTAACCTGCGCTAATAACCAAAAGAGCGATCACTTCAATTCTGGGGAGGTGGACTTTAATGTTCAACATAAACAATGCTTTTTCTCTGTGTGAGTGTTTCTGTTACCGGATTTTTAAGTAACAAAGATAGATATTTAAGCCATTTTACGGCAGCCAAAAGTCCCTAGTTTCAATCTTGTTCGCTAGATTTGCTTTATTTTTGTCCAGTACGGTACCTCATAGAAGAGGATCTGACTGCACTGAGTAATGCTGGTTTTAGAGTCTGCAGTTACTTGAACAACACAAATGCATACACAAACATATTTATAAAGGATTTATGTTTTTGTGAGAAAGATTTGTGATATATTGATGTATGATTGTGTTGACAGCCCTAGATATGATTGCATACACAGTAAGTCTGTGTGTGTGTAAGAGGAATACATATTGTGAAAGACAGGAAGTGGAATAGAATGTCATTGTCTGATAACTTCAAAGCCGTGTTTAATATATACAAAAGACGTGATGGTGGATATGTCTGAGACATATTTTTATCTGAGCAGTATAGAAAAGTAAATTTTTGTTTTTTCCACCCTGTAACTATTCATCCTCACAATGGGGAGCCCCACCGTTTTTGGCATCAAACCCTGATTGTTCTGAAAGGAGTTGTGGAATTCCTCTTGGGCTTCTGCTCAAGGCAGTCCTTAAATTTTAAGGACTGGGTAACCCCATGCAGTACTGTCATTCTTAAGCCACCAAGCACATGGTACTCTTCATGAAGTTCTTACAGCTTCCATTTTATTGAATATACATTGGGGTCCAAAAATAAAAAATATGGAATTCAAAATCTAATTTAAACCTGAAAATAAATAACTTTTAGCATTTTGTAAAACTTGAATAACAAAAATGTTATGATGTACAACATTGACCATGTTAACTCCTTTTGTGTGAAAGCTCAGATTTCCTTTTGCCCATTGAAGCACACAAGAAGCTCTTTGTAACATTCCCAAATCATGTTGGGATAACCTGAATCATCAGATTTTGCACACATTTATGGAGTCCATATCAACACGAGTGCATTCTGTCATATTTTGTAATTCATATAAATTTAAGAGCAAATTTGACTAAAATTTGATTGCTGGTAATGTTATTGGAAATGCTAAATAGACACATTTTCACTTGTGAACTCTGGACACCATTGTACTTTTGGACCCCACTGTTTTTCTAGATTATAGCCTAAATTATATATGCATTTGGTGAAACCAGTTATGAATAGTGATTGGGTACAGAGGAATTTTCCATTAGTGGTTGATTGTGAGGATAAAAGAACCTCTTTAATTTGCCTCAATATGAGCCAATTAGGTTGAGTTTGTGAAAAGCTTTAACTCCTGGAGTAGACCTCAATACATCATTCAGCTTTATACCAGCATTAGTTCAAAGCAGAGAATTCTTCTCAGGACTTCTTCCCATGGAGATCATTTTACTGATATTGCCTACATATGATCAAATTAAATCAGCTATTCGGTGATATTTTATACAAAATTATGTTAAAAATGTGATAAATGCCTAATTTGAAATTGAGTCATTATTAAAAAGTTAATTAAGAATATTACAAGCTGTTTACTTCCACAAATACCTCTTTGCATTTAACACAGATAAATCGGAGTCTGAAGATTTTCAACAGTGGATTTTATATGTTCTAGGGGCGGCTGTGGCTCAGATGGTAGAGCGGGTCGGCTACCAATCGCAGGGTTGTTGGTTCGAATCCCGGCCCACATGACTCCACATGCCGAAGTGTACTTGGGCAAGACACTGAACCCTGAGTTGTTCCCAATGGCAGGCTAGCGCCTTGCATGGCAGCTCTGCCGCCATTGGTGTGTGAATGTGAGTGTGGATGGGTAATTGGGACACAGTGTAAAGCGCTTTGGTAACCTCTTTGGTAACCTCTAAAAAAGCGCTATATAAGTGCAGACCATTTACTATAGGGCTCCATCCTAGTGATCTAAATGTAGGCTCCCAGCTGGCATGCACACTGAGAATTAGGCACACTCAGTTAATCGCCAGAATTTTCACTGCTTCAGGTGACACCTGTGGCTACTTCCCCCACAGCTGCAGTTGATGTCTGCTTAGGTCTGTGCAATGTCTTCTTTGTTGACCCAAAGGAAATAATGTATTGCCCAGATGTGCAGTATTTGTCGTATCATGAGAACATCAGATTCCAACGGTTTACATTTTTTGGCCGGCTGTATCTGTCATATTAGGAATCAAGTGCACCTGAAACCAGCCTAATTATACAAGGCATGCTTAAGAATGATTAGTTGACTTGATTTTCAGACAACCCACCAACTAGTTGAATTTTAAAAAGTTGCCACCAAGCTGTTCACACATTTTTATAACAGGGCTTTACTTTAATTTAGTATACTAGAAGAAGTTAGAGTTATTACCACAGATATGTTGACCCCAAAATCACACCCACTCAATCACATTCAGTCTGCAATGGATCTGTGACAAAGACAGGATGTTACAAGTCTAAGTTCAAAGACAGTCTAGTGCTGCAGTCCCCATGAGGCCTGACCCTTTCCTCTTCATCTGTTCCCTGGCTTCAGTCATGCCTTGGAGCTCCAGCAATGCTCCAGTGAGCACTACAATTCAGTGCTCAAGTGCTCTTTGTCTGTTCTCCTGAAGCTTTCACCAGCATGATGGCTACGTGAAGGCGCTTTATTGTTTTCCAC
Source organism: Xyrauchen texanus (assembly GCF_025860055.1). Lineage (NCBI taxonomy): Eukaryota > Metazoa > Chordata > Actinopteri > Cypriniformes > Catostomidae > Xyrauchen > Xyrauchen texanus. Next base: position 34,656,580 of record NC_068284.1, on the reverse strand, counting down.
CAAGTCAGCTTCTGGCTCCATTCTTCACAGCTTTGCCAACAGATTTGGTTAGTCTTTTTTTGCAAAGATGCTGGGGAGACCACAGAGGTGAGACATCAGTGATGGCACTGTTCGTTGCGGTACAGGATGTGTTCTTTCAAAAACAGGTAGAGAGAACACAGTTCAACGGAAAAAATATTTCTTTTTTTACTTGACACGCTCCAGGCACATGACGCTAAAAAGCAGTGCAATCTTATTTAATTCCCAAAGACATCCATCTGGCGCATATGCACATAGGTGCCCATCTCTACTCAGAAAATGAATCGATTAATCTAACGATTATGTATTTTCTTTATACATATATTGATTTATTTTCAGATTTGTTTTATTAATCCTTTGGTTAACTTACTAATAAATAATAACTGTAACTTCTGCCATTAATCTTTCAATGTTTTATTCCAACATTCTCTTATGAAAATACTTACTTTCCAAAAATAAATTCCCAACATAAAAAAATACAAATGGCCATGAGACCAACATAAATTAAACCCAACATAAATAGTGCAAAAACAAAATAAATAAAAAAAGATTTAGGGCATCGTTCACTCAGCATACAGTGGCATCCTTTTTATGTAAATAATCTTGCACACAGCTTTGCCTCTTCCTGAGACACAAAAAGACACAAAATAAAATGTGTGACTTTGTTTTTACATTAAATCTATGAATTAACTTTTATCAACTGATACTATTCATCACAAAAGATAAGATTTATTCAGTGTAGACCTAATTAGGAAAGGTGGAAAGGTTTACCATATTCTGCCATTACTTACCGTGAATAGTGTTGAGTATGATTTACTTCAATGGCTAGTGCCAATTGTAATTGGAAATGCATTTGTATTATTTATTTGCAAAATGTTGCTTAGAGAGTAACATTAATGTATATCTACATCGTTTAGGTTCATAGGTCTATATGTGCATAAACAGCTTACAACTTGTCAATGTGCTGGAAAGCGGCATTGCCACACTAGCCATTAGCATCTGCTCTAGGGAGTCTCCATTGAGTTTTTGTGTGAAAAATGACAGATAAGGCGGCAATGACGACTCCCAGGCACTGGCTAACAACCAACAATCTGACAAAACTCACTGTAATATTCAAAATACTTGCTCTGCTGTCTTGTCGTTTTGAGGTCTGAGAGCCCCAGGATGTTTTCTTTTGAGATGCTTGTCCATAGCGCTTGTGCTGCTGTGGTATTTTACAAAGCTTGAAGAGCATCATTTTATTAGTTCTCTGTTTAAAGAATTGCCACATTGGGTATGAACAGTGCAACATATTTACGAAATCAACATCACTGATTACGTCAGTGCGTCGTTCCGACACTATTGTTGGTAGATAGGACATCCCAAGCTTCTTAGAGAATTTGCCACAGTTCTTCTATCTATTTAGGCTGTCTCAGTTGCTTCTGTCTCTTCATGTAATCCCAGACTGACTCGCTATTCAGTGGGGGGGCTTTGTGGGGGCCATGCCATCTCCTGCAGAGCGACCTGTTCCTCTATTCTAATCTTTTATATATGCAAAAGTAATGTTTGGGAGTCTAAAATGTATTTTCGTATTGACACACTAAAGCTGAAGATATAAATGACCATCTTAAGAGAAATGTTTTTGTGAAACATCTTAAATGCTCAACTTTTGCACAGTACTGTATTTTCACATTTTATTGTAATTTTTTTTGTTATTTGTGTAATGTTATTTACTAAAGCCATACGATCTTCCTTGTGACATCATATCCTGGTCTGTTGCTTTGCCCATAAAAATTTTAAAGCGTGGTGTGACTGCCCATTTAAACTGTGTCCCGAATGACACTCTTACAATATAGGCTACAATATGCACTCAGCCATATAATGTATGGATTTTCAAAGATTAGTATCATCCCAAATGGAACGTATGTTTTTTACTACATGGAAGCACTCGCTGTTTTTCAACTGACAGAAATTATGTTGCTGCTAGCTTCAGCGTGTTTGAATACTCCAGTAATGTACTTATTCACACTGTATGAGGTCTTGGTAAAGCATTTAACTCCCATTTGTAAGGTGCTCTCTTCACAGACGTTTCGCAAGTTGCCACATTCATCATAAATGACAATTGTTTTGTCAGGCCAGCATTGCGGAACCAGTAACTGCCCTTCCACTACATATGGCAAGCTGCAATTGTTGAGTGCATGAAGTGTCCAACATTCCACACGCCATATGTATTTTTTTTTTGTTACATCATCTGGGTAATTGTAGTACATTTCTTTTTCTTTTTTTTTGTTTTTTCATTGTTAACATATTACTCGCACTACACTTACACATCAAAATGGCGTAGAATAGTGCATAATTGTGCAAATTTGGAGTGCACCTTTTAGTTTTTAGTGCATGATCCCTTGAAATCTTTGGTTTACACTTGAGTTTTTTTAACTTCTAAGCACCAAATTAGTTTTTATAAACCTCTTTCTAAGCACCAAATGAGGCTTTTTCCAACTCATTCACTGAGTTATGTGAGCATAAAGCCCACCCCCTGTTGTAAAAATGTCTCCCACCTCAGTTGAACCTTGACCGTGACAGCCTGATGTGTGCAGGGTCTCCTGAAAGTCATCAAGTTTTTTTATTGCAACAGCCATAATGCACTCAAAGACTGCTGCAAGGAATGAGTCTTTTTTTTTTTTATCATTGCTTTAAAAAAGTCTGCTGCTTTGGCTGCAGTTTAACTGTTTGATGCAATCCATAGGTCTATTTACTTCACATAGTTTCCCCTCTTTTAGCTTTTGTGGATTTGTTTGGAGAGCAAATTCTTTGTTAAGCAAACATTGGTCCCCCCTGTGGCCCTGGTGAAAGATGGTGTCATTTTCTTTACGCTAAATAAATGATGTCTCTCCATACCATTTGGCCCCTGGTAACAGTCTCTAGTTCAGCCTCCCAAACATACATGACTTGCACAGACATGCAAAAATATGTTTTTACATGCTCTACAAAATTGCTGGAGGACCTAGCAAAGCTACAAAATGGCTTTAATCCAGACTAGCACAAAAATCTAATCATCTTGTATTTAAAAAAAAAAAAAAAAACTTGTTTCCATTTTACAACTAGGGCTGAAAAGATTAGTCAACGTCGACAATTTAAAATTGTAAAAAAAAAGGAATTTAACAACATGAGATCGCATTAAACTCTAATGATGACGGGCAAGAGCAGCACTGCAGCTCGTGTCTGACTGAGGCAAGGAAGAATTACACAGTTCACAGACGCACTCCAAATCTTCCAAACTATAATGCAAAAATACAGAAGCACTCTCGTTGTGGAAAAAGTGGAGCCGGAGCACTTTAAAGGAAACACCCCAACGTTACATCTTGAATGCAGTTATATTTAATGTGTTTTAGCTTTTATTAAAGTTCAAATAATACGGAAGCAGATCATGTTAATAACTACAAACCCCGAAAATGTCCCGATCTAAGGGGGAGCGATTGAAACTGCACCTGGCTGATGAACACTGTCATGCATCCCTTGAGGGTGCACGTTTAATGCAGCTAGATTATAAAGTGATGGCTCGTGATTTTTTTTTTTTTGTGAATTGAAGTGAACAAAGGTGAGAGAGATGGAAGTCGTCACCCCATTATATAGTGCAACAAAATATTTTTTTGATTTGCTTGGTTTGTTTTCCCATCTAAATATCTAAAACTCCTTTAAAACAAAAATGTACTTTAGCAGCTATACTGCTGAAGATAAAACTGTTATGTGAGAATGTTGAATATAATATAAAAAATACAAATACTTCAAAATATCTAAAAATCCTTGAAAAAAATGCATTCAACTGAGAAGCAGCATGTAAGATATTTATATTTGCTTTTGGAGAATAGTCTTTACTGCACTCACAGAAGTATAACAAAGTAAAAAATACACTTATACACAAATACACTTCTATTTAAGAGACGTTCTCTTAATGTAAGTCTAAATTTTATTTGTTGCTTCAAAAGTAAATGTATCTTGTTAAGGATTTTTAGACAATTTTAAATGGAAAACAAGACAAAACACTTGATAACAATATAATTGTTTGCAGTGAATTTCTTTAATGTATTAAACTAGGTAAAAAGTATTTTTGTCCCTTTAATTCAGTGAATATCATTTAGAGGTATTTTTTAAAGATGATTTTGTCATTTTTATTGTTAGTAAGCATGTTTAATACAACCTTTTAAGTCAGGTCACAAGCTGAATAATCAATTAAGAGCTAATGATTAATCGTTGTAATAATTGCAGAATAATCATTCAAATAAATGTTAAATTAATCGATTATCAAAATAATCGTTAGTTGCAGCCCTATTTATAACACAATGTTTTATTGCATGTTGTGTGTTAAAAAGTAGAAGGAAGGATTTCAGGTTGGTTGATGAATAATTCAGGTGATTGAACAGTGATTTGTGCCAAGGATGTAACTGAATTTTCAGAATTGGGGTGCAGGGTCCAAAGGTTAAATATTAAGAATAAGTCACTGAAAACCACATATTGATTGACCACTATTATTAGGGATATTGAATGTCTATGGTTGACCAGTGTTTCCCTAGGATTTTTTCAGCAGCGGGGCTGCATCCACAAGCCTGCAAGGCCGGACCCGTATTTATGCAAGTCTACATTAGACTCTGCAAGATATAATAATATCTTAAAATGGCCTTAGAATCACGTAGATGGGTTATTCATGTTCGCCTTGTCATGTGTGTAGATATTATTTACTGGGAGCATTTGACACTTGAAGCACTCAGAAAATCACTTTCACTATTTTTATTAAACATAATCAACAATAAAAGTATAAACCTATCTAACTGAACTTACATGTCTACTTCCTTTGCCAAAGAAGTTATCAGTGTAAATGTCTTTCCGCTAGAAGAGGTATCATGTTTTGTTTCCTTCTTCTCTGTTGTGTATACGTGTGCACTCACAAATAGCCTTTGATGGACTGCTTTATGATAAAGTCACTGTGAATATGTGTGTGTATATGGTGGGATCCCTTTCGCTTTATACAGATGTCCCATTTGATGGCAGACTTTTTTTAAGGGATGGATTTGCAGATCTCATCAGGCAGGAAGGAGCAGAGGAATTCTTAGTGAAACAAGGTTATGTTTGTGTGGTGTTATGCCAGCTGCATATTACATCAGTTTTGTCTGCTCAACTTTGGTTGACAGTTTTTCTTTGCAATCTTTTAGAGTTGTGAAAATGTTTAATTATATTAAAGTATAAAAATAGGGCATACTACTACAGAGATTGTTTAGAAAAGTTTCATATTCTCTGTATCCTATAGAGCATGCTTCACTGTGATCTGATCATATGATCTATCATATGCTTATCTGTGTCTTTCCTATGCAATGCTTGGTGACTTTGCACACGTGCTATTTCAAATTGTTTGGATACAACCTTCTCTTCATTTATAGGCAAGTTGATGGTTTTCTCATTTTGATTATTAGGACTTCTCCAGATCCATTTATCTCTGGTTTAATGCTTTGATCAGTTTCAGTGCTTTCAAAGGTCTTGCTTTGTCAACCAGTTAGTATGAATTAAGATAGGACTGTAGTGTTCAGTACTTAATGTTGTCTCTTCCTGTATCTTCTAGGCAAGTCCTTCGACATCACCTATGTGCGACTAAAGTTCCATACTAGCCGTCCTGAGAGTTTTGCCATCTATAAGCGCACTAGCGAGGATGGGCCCTGGATTCCCTACCAATACTACAGCGGCTCCTGCAAAAAGACGTTCGGCAAAACGAATCGCGGCTTCATCCGCACAGGAGAGGATGAGCAGCAGGCATTGTGCACGGATGAGTTCAGCGATATTTCGCCCCTCACCGGAGGAAATGTGGCCTTTTCTACACTCGAGGGCCGACCCAGTGCATATAATTTTGATAACAGTCCAGTACTACAGGTAATGAGTCTTCACTCTCTCTCACTGTCCATTGATCACTGTTAAACACTAATTTCAGTCAATCACTTCATTGACAGCCACAGAGAGATTGGTGGAAGCCAGATGTGTGGTTGTGAAATAATATTGTTATTGCAGCCAAGCTCCAATTCTGAAAATGTTCTAGTCAGATTGAGCAACATTTTCCAAACAACCAATATGCAAAGTATTTGCAATGCATTTGTGAAAATTAAATAAACAATAAAATAACTTAATATTAGTTTAAGAATAATTATTTACTGTTTTTTCTGCTGCATAACAGAGTTGTGGGTCTATACATAAAGAGTGATTGTTTCCTTACATAATGGCCATGTATTATAAAATGCTTATTGGGAATGTGCTATTGATAATTACAACAAACTTTATTGTTGTGAAATCTAATTTGCGTCGAGAGAGGTATCACATTTACATTCACTTTTATTACCTATTACCAATGGTACAAATTGGGAACCCAAGCCAGAAAGTGTAGACTATAAACTGCTTAATTATCTAGAACTTGACTAGAACAGACTTTTCCAAACAATGGACAAGTAGTTTGATCCATTATATTTAGGGCTGTTGATTTAATGCGTTAATTCAGTGGGATTAAATATATAAACAATAATGCTCCTAAAAATAATTATGCAATTAATCATGTCCCCAGGCCGTAATAAGTAATTATACCCTCACTGAACACTTTATTAGAAACACTAATAAATTGCCCGATGTGGTCTCCTTCTGTTGTAACCATCTGCCTCAAGTTTCAACATTTTGTGCATTCTAAGATGCTATTCTACTCACTACAATTGAACAAAGTGTTTACCTGAGTTACCATAGCCTTTATGTCAGCTCAAATAAGGCTGGCCATTCTCCGTTGACCTCTCATCAACAAGGCGTTTCTGTCCGCAGAACTGCCGCTTGATGGATGTTTTTTGTTTTTGGCACTATTCTGAGTAAACTCTAGAGACTGTTGTGCGTGAAAATCCAAGGAGATCAGCAGATACAGACATACTCAAACCAGCCCACCTGGTACCAACAATAATGCCAGGGTCGAAATCACAAAGATTACATTTTCCCCCATTGTGGTGGTTGATTTGAACATGAACTGAAGCTCTTGACCCGTAAAAATTATTTTATGCATTGCACTGCTGCCACACAATTGACTGATTATTGCACGAATAAGTAGGTGTACAGGTGTTTCTAATAAAGTTCCCAGTATTCCTACCAGCTGAGCAAATCAAATTTAAAGGACCACCTTTTTCAGCAGGGGGTAGTAAGCGAAATTATACGTGTATAGGCAACATGCAACTGTACAGACAACAAACCACAGCAGACAGCACAAGATAAGGATGCGTTCTTGCATTCAAACAGCTGGACAGAGAGCAATTCCTAATGCAGGGATCTCGAAGCGTGTTTTTCTATGTTGCAAACTTTGTTTAACTTGTGACCTAAAAGAGCTGTGTTTATGATACGATGCAACCAACATGACCCCTTAATAACTGTTTATATTAATAATAGTTTATATTGATGCTTCCTTAGACAAGCCCTCATAATAAATCTATCTATGACTAAATTAATTGCAGAATGGATTGCTGTGGACTGTGGATTATTGTTATTTTGAGGGACTTTTTAGCAAATATTTATATATGCAATTAATTGGCATATCATGTAATTCAATTAAACATGTTAAATGATTTCGCAATCATTTCGAAAAATATATTAATTGCTTTAGCGTGCAGTATGAAACAGGTGTAACACATTATTTCAGTTTACCAGAACTTGACATCCTTCTAAAAAAAACACACACAATTATTCAGACTAATTAACTGAATGAAGCGACACCCACCAAGTGCTGATTATGGAATTTGATAGTCGTCTTCGTTGTCAGCCAAGGAAATCAGCCTGCATGCTGAGCCAAAGCAAGATACTGCTGTGGTTACTGGGCAGATGAGAAGAGGTTAAAAGTGTGAGACACTAAGATGCCATTTTTCCCCACTGTGATGGTTGATTTGAACATTAACTCTTGACCCGTTCAAATGATTTTATGCATTGCACTGCTGCCACATGATTGACTGATAATTGCATATACTTGTGTGTAATCAAATAACTGAAGTTTAATGTGTCAGACCTTATTTGACTGGCATAATTATGCAATACTTATGTTTGTGCTCATCCTTTACCATGAGTACAAGAGCAGAAGTGGGTGGAAAGCAGATAATTTATGGATGCAGGCTGGATGTGTGTTCGTGAGACCCGTTGTGGGGAGGCATTCTGCCATACAGGTGGTACGCAGCCTATTGCTCGCTCAGCACAGCCAACAGTTGCAACATATTACTGGGTGACGCCCCCAGATTTCCCACCCCTGTTCACTTTGTGCTTGGCAACATGCAGACACAGCTGTAAAAGAGCGTGTATTTGTGTGTGTTTGGCGACAACAACTGTGCATGGAATGTGTAGTAAAGAGCAATGGAACATTATGGCCTGAAGCATGTGAACGTGTCTAAAAGGGATAGTTCACCCAAAAATGAAAAATTGTTTCATCATTTACTCACCCTTATAATGTTTCTGTCTTCTGTGGAATACAAAAGGATATGTTAGGGATTGACGGCCTCAGGCACCATTCACTTCCATTGTATGAAAAAAAGATGCAATGAAAGTGAATGGTGAATGAAGCTAACATTTTGCCTAATATTTCCTTTTGTGTGTCATTTTTGAGTGAATTATCCCTTTAAATAAATATAAATGTTTTCCTCCATCTTGTGTATTGCAAATCAGTTTGCATATTTTCTGCATGCAAATGGAGTAATTAATCTGTCCAAAATGAGGTAGGGGTCTATATTCTTTTGGGACACCACCATGTTTTTTATGGAAATTAGGTCAGAATGTTATTTATGATGTCTTCTGTCAGTTTTTTTTTCTGTATTTATTTTAATGAGACACTTTCATTGATTTACTTGAGTAATGTGCAACTTTTATTATAACTGCTGCCTAAATATACTCGTGTGTCACCAAATAACTGAAGTTTAATTATGCAATACGATGGCAATGTTTGTGCTCATCCTTTATTTCAGTGTTATGTTCTTAAAAATCCTTTGTCAAATGAACACTTTTAGCCATGTCTCAGATACTTTCATAGTAGTCATCTTATGTGGCATGAAGCTATTAATACCGAAGCCCATAAAGTGTAATGGATCAGTTTTTGTAGCACAATATGGCCTTCATGCATGTTCCATTACAGAAGCGCAGGATGAGTGAAGATGACAAGGTTTATGATGGACTTTGTTGTAAAAATAATCCACAGCAAAGTTGTTTCAACCATGACCTGTCATTATTATTTTCGTTATTTGAAAATTTGCAGTTACTGTACAAACAGTGCTGACAGTTAGATATTGTTATATCACATTTATCAAAGGGATATTTCATCTAAATATGTCACTCATGATGCTTAATGGAACACAGTCCTCCTCGTTCTTATCCGTACAGTGAAAGTGGATGATGACTACAGCTGTCAAGCTCAAAAAAACATTGTCTATACATGTTTTACGCTCTATTTCAAGTCTTCTAAAGCTAGGCTAGCCATATTGTGTGTGAGAGGAACAGATGATATGGACGATCCACACATTTCACTATGAGGAATTTGTGTTTTTAACATGTTCCTGATATAGGGAGGAGAGCTGCTGTAGGTTTGGCACTCTTCCCAAACAGGAACATGTGCTGAATCACAGCTGTCAGCTGAAGGTGTCAGAATGACTTTAGGACTTTTTCCTCCAAGGTGCCCAGCAAGGGTTTATTACTACTTTAATCTTCAGTTCATTACTACTCTTATTGACTTCCATGTTGTTCTGTCAGTCCTGCTTGTAAAGCAACAAATAAAGCTAAGTTTATAGAGAAGCTGGAGAAAATGGTTTTAGAAAAGGGTCATGTTTTGGTTTCATTGGTTTCTGAGGCTGTTCCCACTGGCACTCCCAGCATGTGACCGCAAGCAGGCAAAGTTCAATAGTAAATAATGTGCAACTTCATGTTTCTAAGGACTTTAAATGGCATTTTCTGGTTAAACTTTAGAATTGTGTTTTTCTTTTCCCATGAATCCCCTCCGCAGACATGCCTGTTTCCCATCAACGTGACTCCATCAGGTTTGGTTTAGATTAGAGACCGGACTATTTATTTTCTTGAAACATTTTCACACTGAACAGCTGGGGATCCTTCCCTACAAAATGTAGCCTCACTTTTTCTCCAATAAACATTCCAAAAAATTAAAACAAAATAATTTTGTCATCTCTGTCCTTTCTTTAGTTTGCATTGCATAATCTACATTATTTATTTGTATTGTTGTATGTGTCTTTATAATAGTACACCATTTGTAACACTGCTGCTCTTGTCTTTTTTTCTTTTTTTATCTGCACAGGATTGGGTGACTGCCACAGATATCAGAGTGACCCTGAACAGATTAAACACATTTGGAGATGAAGTTTTCAATGATCCCAAAGTTCTCAAGTCCTACTACTATGCTATTTCAGACTTTGCAGTGGGAGGAAGGTAATATGTGTTTTTTTTGTTTGTATTTTTTTCTTAATTGTTTGTGCAGAGGGGGTCATCCCCCAACTCCACCTTGCAAAATGTTATCATTATAGAATTTATTTGTTTCAGTCTCCAGCACAAATGTCAATATATTGGTGAATTGTTTTTGTAAGACCAAATCAGACCAGTTGACTGTAAGGTATAGGTGTGTTTTAGTACTTATGCTTAATCCAGCGCTGAATTTCAAGGTGAAACATAAATTAACATTTTCAATTGTTCCTGAGTGAAAATTTTATTTTAATATGTTGATTACCAGTTAATAACTGGTTCATTTTGTTCCAATTTTTGTCATGACACCAAAATCTAAATGTTTTATTACAGTACATTTTCAGAATTACACCAATTCCTGTTGCCTAAAAAATAATGTGCTTAGGTTCTCATGGAAATGCATCACACATTTCTTTGCTTTAATGCACATTGTGAATGTAGCCTTTCTATTCTGATATTTCCCCCACATGCATACATGCCAACACTTCTGATTTTACAGGGTTACTCCCATTTTCTTCAACTGTACTCCCGATCTACAATTTCTCCCGATAAACTCACAATTTTCCACATCCACACTTTGCTCATTAGAATTTATTAGACCTGTAGGTAGGGTTGCCACCCATCCCGAAAAATATATGAAATATATATGAAATGATGCGTCCCATATCGAATCAACACGGGACGGGATTTGGCCGTAAGAGGTCAGGTACTATCACGGCAAAATCGTTCCAGATAATTTATTTAACACTGATATAATTTAGAAACTTTACAAATGTTGGGTAAGGGGTCGTCTGATAAGTCCACACATTGTGCTGGAACATGATAATACTGTGGGGGGTGTGGTGAGGGACTGTCTGAAAAGTCCACACATAAAACTATGAATTTTTTATTAAAAAAAATAGAAGTTTCAATATAAATGTTCAATAAGATGTACAAAATTACATAGATCCAACAATGCATGAATACTATAACTGAGTCATGAAGACATGAAGTACAGGTGAAGGAAAAAATAAACAATTAAAATAAAGTAAAAATGATTCATGCCAAATTATTTATTCTTATTATTGCAAGCAGAAGCAAAAGGCATTCCAGTTATTCACATGATTTAATGTCAAAAATGATTGTGAAACTGTAGTGGATGCTGTCATGGTAAAAATTACATTTTTGACATTTGACTAAAACAATCAACCAATGCACAGACAAATACTGATTGCATTGCACATTTTTAGACTCTGTGCCAAGGCATTTATTAGTATCCTTTGTTTTGTTGTAAATCTTCATCTCATACTGTATAAATAGGCCTGCACTGATCTGACAAAGCTGACAGGAGAAGCCAAAAATAGCTACTTTACACTATTTCCTTTTAATGTTTTCACATCATTATATAAATGTATCATTGCACCTCTAAATATTCCAACCTGCATGCCAGGTCAAGGTACAACACAGAAAATCTCTGCCATTTACTTCCTGTATGTTTTTGCCTTACTGTGGTATCGATCAAATATGACATTAATCTTTAGAGAGGAAGGACATGTTAAAGGAAGCCAGTATGAGGGATCATTGCCGTGTCAAACAAGTGTGAAATTTCTCCATTGCTTACCTTTTCACCTTAATCTTTTTTAAATGTGGGGCAGATTTCCATTACACAGTCCACATTCCTCACATTCCTGCCTGGCAATGCTGGATTACAGAGCGCAGAGGAACTGGAATGGGGCGGGCGGAAAGACAGGAGGTCTGCGGAGGGCAAGGAACGAGGCAGTGAGGCCGAGGCCTAGGGAATAATTAACACCTGCTGCCTCAACGGCCTCACAGCTCCTGTCCTGCAGACACATCTGCACTGACTGACAGGCACGTGTGCTCGGCCTGTATAGTAGTAGGGCTGCACGATTGCGACAAAATTTATCATTGTTGATTATTTTCCTTTATTAATTGTCATTAATACATATATTAAAATGCTTATTTTGTATTTGCAACCACATGCATATATTTTATATAGACTACATATCCAAAGCATGTTTCAGTTCCTGAATCAACATATTGCGGTTTTATATATCAATAAGATTGAGCCTAAATGCTCTACTTCACTTTAGACCGTTTAGCAGCGTGAAAACAAAAACTGCTTTTCAAATATTTAATAAATTATGGAGAAAAAGCTAACAACTTGTCAAAACTAGAATTGTCCCATCCCATTATAATCAACAAAGCTGTTGACTTTTGAAGCAACAGGAGTAGACCTAAATGGAATGCTGTCAACACTTTTAACAATTAGTTAAAGACCGAATATTCTGTGTGAATGTTCTTTATAACCGAGATCTTAAACAGAAATCTATTGATGATCACGCACCACACCCGACAAATCATTGACCAACAATTTGTTTTCTTTTTCCTTTGGACAGCAAAGACAACTGACTCCCTAAATTAGATTTTAGAAAGCTTTCTGATTGCAGAGATAAGCTCCAGAAAGCATGGCCTACCCGGAGTTTTAATGCATCTCTTGGAAATATGTGGCACATCCTGCACCAAGGTATTATTACTCACGTCACCATTTTCATGAGGCTTTGCCAAGAAAAACCTTGTGCAAGAGGTGGCTTCTGCCGCACAAGTCCTCACTTGTTCAAAGAGGCCTCTGTCAAAGTGTCTCTGCAGGAGAATATGCTTGGAGGAATGAGGTTTTGTGGCCAAAATTTGGCCCATGCTCTTGTTTTGATGAGTACTGAATAGATGTTAAATTGTTTTTGGTAATCTGGCAAGTGTTACATGACTCACAACAGTGCTTTAGAAAGAATTTCTGAAAGGAATTCTCAATTTGCTTCTGTTCTCTTGGCCTCTGATCCCCTTGTATGAGTGTGTAAAAGAATAACTGACCCCCCCATCACCTATATATATTGTATGTAATTGACTCACCCTCATGTCGTTCCAAACCTGTATGACTTTCTTTCCTCTGTGGAACACAAAAAGTGAAATTTTGCATAGAGGTTACGGATGCCATGGGATGTCAAGCTCCAAAAAGTGCAACTAAAATACCATACAAGTAGTTTATATGACTTGTGCACTATATTTCAAATGTTCTGAAGTAGGACTCTAGGGGATTTGGATTAATTGGAATTTATGTTTGACAATATTTAAATTTTTCAAGCTTTTGCATAAAAATATTAGCAAATCCTGTAGTTAGACACATTGTCAATCTACCAAAGGCTGAATAAGTTGGAGCATAAATGTTCATAGCGCTTGGCTTGATGCTGCTCCCAATCTCATCAACTGCACATGTGCGTGTGCTTCAAATGAACGTAACAGGTTATATAAAAGACACCGGTTATATTTATATTACGATTGTACAGTGTGATAGCATAACTTCGTCCATATTGCATGTATACACCGACTCAATGCCATAACTGGCCTCTGCATTCTACACAGGTTGATGAACGGTCTCCTTTCTTTTATTGAAATACCAATAATAAAGCATTAGTTACATGACAGTTATGGCCGCTTCATATGAAATCATATGGCTAGGCTATAAACTGGAGAATCAAACATCTACCAGCCCTTCTTTTACCATGATGATTCAGATAGAATCTAGTTATTGCGTACTGCATCTAAAGCTAGCGTTTGGTCGGCAATCATTTTGACAAACTTTACGAGTTGAATTTCAGTGATTAATTAATTTCATTTTGCTGCGCTGCTAAGTTTTTACCAGTTGAGATCGTCGCTGGCCTGGACTCTTTTGGCAGCAGTTTATGATTATACATACAAATTGTTTGATAGACATTGAGTACTCTTTAGATAACCTTGATCATTTCTATATAGACTTGGTTTAGATACATATTAATACCTACATTGGCTAAGAAGTATTTTGCACTTTTCTTATTCTATACTTTTATTTATTAACATCTGGGTTTATTAGATTTTAATTTATTTTACATTTACACTGTTGATAATTTCTTTTGTGGTGACATTTTTTTTGCAGTTGATCACTCAGCCCTATTCAAAAGCCATTCAATATCTTTTGTGTTAAACTTACTGTGTGAAATCGTTATTCACTGATAATATTTCTCTCCATCGTAGTTCTAAAATCTTTTAATTTACATTTGTGTGGATTCAAAAATGCAATGTGAAGTCTGTTGCACCAGGTTCGACATCAGTTTGAGGTCAATGACGCTTTATGCCATTGGTTGACACGTGTCTCATATAATATCGCGATGCAGAAAGTTGTAAAATTTGGAATTGCGAATGAGATTTGAGAGCTACTGTGGAGGGGAAGGTTTTTTTTAACTATTCGGCACACGATGCTATCCTATTTCTTTGAAAAAGTTTGGCTACTTTTGTGGTGCTTTTTTATTTGGCCCTTTATAGGTAGTAGATACTTTATGCTGTGATATTCTTAAAAATATGTCCCTTTGTTTTCTTCTGTAGAATGTCTGACAGGTGTCTGAGTAAATCATCATGAAAATACATTTTCATTTTTGTGGAACTGATCCCTTTTCATTTTTGTATTAAATGTAAAAAAAATAAAAATAAAACTCCACATAGAAAGTCAAAAGAAGCAACTTGGAGACAAAAAAAAAAATGCACTAATGTGACTTGGTTATTTGACTTGGAAGTGCATCATACTTTAGTTAAACTCAAAAACAATATTTTAGCCTATTTTTAAGGTGTATCCATTTCAATTTAATAACAAATTTCCATCTAATTTAATTGCCTAATCTTTAACCAAATAAAATGTACAAATCTTACAAAATGCAAGTTTTATTAATTACATTTTCTTCAAGACTATTCAATTAGATGGAAATGTGTTATTCAATTGAAATGGATACATCTTAAAAATAGGCTAAAATATTTTTTTGAGTGTACTCTTGCAAACAGTTTCAAAGGGCAGGCAGGATAAAGACAAAGACATCAGCCACTCAATCTGACAACAAAGACATGGTGATGTTTCAGTGATAGGCTCAACAAACATTGTCAGAGTGCTGTTTGAACAGCTTTGCGGCACGTTTGTGCCTGCTTGGTTTGTGTTCTGCACAACAGTGACAGGATGTGTACACACATACAGTAAGTGTGCCCTATCATTGTGCAGTGACTTTGCACCTGACCGGTGTGTTACCTTCCCCCTCCCCATCCAGGTGCAAGTGTAACGGCCATGCCAGTGAATGCTTGAAGAATGAGAACAGCAAACTGGTGTGTAACTGCAAACACAACACAGAGGGAGCAGACTGCAGTGTGTGCAAGCCCTTCTACAATGACCGTCCCTGGAGGAGAGCCACAGCTGACAACCCCAACGAATGCCTGCGTAAGTTTCGTTTTCCATGTCTCTTTTAATCACAAAGCCGATTCAAACTCTACAAGACTAACTTATTTTCCAGTGGATTTCCTCTTTTCTTGTCCTTTCCGGCATTAAGTGGAATGCGTAGGAAGATGCAGAATCCCACCAGTTTCATTTCATCCCTCCATGAGCTCTGACATTTAAAGGAAAAGTTTGGCCAAAAATTTTAATTCATCATTATTTTGTCATTATCATGTTGTTCCAAACTTGTATGCTTTTCTTTTCAGTGTAATACAAAAGTAAAAATTTTAAGAATATTTCATAATGACCAGAGAATGTCAGTGTCTAAAAATGACACAAAAGCACAGTAGGAGTATCATAAAGAAGTCCATATTTTGTGTGTGTGTGTGTGTGTGTGTGTGTGTGTGTGTGTGTGTGTGTGTGTGTGTGTTTGTGTGTGTGTTTGTGTGTGTGTTTGTGTTTGTGTGTGTGCGTGTGTGTGTGTGCAAAATTATTATTTGTATTTTTTTTTTTTATTTATACACCGATCAGCCACAACATTAAAACCTAATATGCTAATAGTGTGTGTGTGGCTATATAGATATTTAAGTCTTCTAAAGCTATACAGTTATTCACTAATCTCATGTGAAATTAGCGTCCAAATTCATAAATGGTCCTTCAATGTGATTGACACTAAAATGGCATGTATATTACAGGCCTGTACTGATGTTTTGGCACTTAAAGGGGTCATGACATGAGAAACCAAATTTGCCTTGATTTTGTTTGCCTTTTGGTATATAAGAGGTCTTTGTATCATTAAAACGTCCTGCAAGTTTAATATTTTAAGACGTCCTCCCCATTCTAAACGAATCATTTATTTAATCAAGCTCAAAATACAGCTCGTTCTGGATTCATGGTTAGAAGTGACGTGACGGTTAGAAGTGACGTAACAGCGTTTGCATATGACCGCCTCCAGCACAAGATAACTACGCTATAAGCGCAAGACAACTACGCTCATTTCAGTATCGCCGTCGCCTCACAAGTGTTCAGTCGATGGACAGCGAGCTCTGACAGAGACTACTTGTGCACAGGAAAATTACGATGCCACACAGATGTGCTGTTCCTGGCTGTGGTCAAACAAAACCTCTGAATAAGCTGCCGAAAGATCCAGACGTCAGGGAAAAATGGATGCAGTTTATTTTTTGCGGACGTCCCAGTCACGGCAGTGTTAACTTAAGCGTTTGTTCTGTACATTTTAAGGATGACTGTTTTGAGAACAAATCTCAATATGATGCTGGCTTTGCCAGAAAACTGTTGCTCAAAGATAAGTCCGTGCCGACTATTCTGGGAACAACGACGACGCAAACTGTAAGTAATCTATTTTAAACTTTAAACTACTTTTTAAAGCGCAATTTCATTCATTATGAATAATCACAGTGTTTTTACTTAGTTTACTTGCATATTGTTCTGGCTGGGAGCGTCAATAATTGATACATAGGCACTGACGTTAGCCAATCATAACAGTGGGCGTTAACACTGAAGTCTTAAATGGAAAACGCCCCCAAAACAGACTGTTTGAATCAGAGGATGAGAAACAGGGTGGGAAAAGGTCATAAATCACTAGATTTTAAAAGTTTTTCTTAAAAAAAAAATATATTAATACTATAATTGCACCTAAGGGAACATAATAATACAATAAAAAAACCCATGTCATGACCCCTTTAAATTCTATATCATAGTGGTATAATGGATAATGCCGTCCATACCACTAGAAGGTGCCGTTTGCTCACAGCGCTGACTGAAGCACTGAATGCAAAAATGCAGCCTTTTAAGGTTTAATAATCAAGCAAGGCCTTATTTCGATTTCAGTCTTAATTCAATCAGTCATGCAGCATTAATGGATATCATACCACTCTCTGATAAGTCAAAGTCTGCTGATTTCAAAGCATTTTGGATGGTTTTCCTCATCATGTAGCCTTTAGGTAAGTGCCGTTTTCACAAAGGTCACGTCTCTTTATGGCGTTTTTTCTGTATTAACATAAGAACTAGCAAGTTGTATCATACAAACTACTTTTTTTGTTGGATTTTCTTATTCTTTTCGGAGCTCGACAGTGGTAATCACTAAGGACTTTTACGGCTAGAGCTGCTTTAAGATTCTTCAAAAATGGGTAATTTTGAATTCCATGAAAAATCATACATCAACAGAATACAGATTTGCAATGACATGCTAGTTGAGCCATTCCTTTAAGACCATCAAGAACTAGTGTTTCCCTACCATCCATACTGGGTAATATTTTGTTTTCTTAAGCTGAAATCATATTAGGAGTTGAAGGGAGCTTGTTTTGTCTTCCATCCCCTCATCTGGACATGCATGACTAATGTGCACATCTGATATTCAGCAGCCTGAGGCCCAGTGTTCTCACACCCACACAGCTCCTGGTCCTCCATCCTCTTATTTCCACCGTGTCTCCCTGTTTCCATTTCTCTCTCACAAAAATGTGTCTAACTTCGCAATCCCAATGACAAGCAACCCCATATGTGTCTAGTTGTGTTTTCTGAAACCCAATTCACTTTGATTTTAAACTTAAACCACTCTTTTCACACCCTCTTAATGGAGCTTACACGTTCCTATCTGTCAAACTCTCTGGAAGTTCTCACATTAATGTTCTGACTGGAAGGCTTGTCTCTATTGCAGCCTGTAACTGTAATGGCAAGAGCGCAGAGTGTTACTTCAACCCAGAGCTGTATCGTGCCACAGGTCATGGAGGTCACTGCCGCAACTGTGCCGACAACACGGATGGGCCAAACTGTGAGCGATGCCTGGACAACTACTACAGAGACACTTCTGGCCAGCGCTGTCTGCCTTGCAGCTGCAACCCAGTTGGTGAGTAACAACCATGCCGCAGACCCAAGATGGAAGATACATACCTATACTGTATATTGTATCAAACGATACCTCACACAATGGATTTGACTTTATCCGAAAAGGCCTATTCACACCAAGAGCAACAATACAAAGCCACATGCCAATTAATGTTGAAAATTGGCTAAACTGCTCACAACAAGCATTATGTTCATGAAGTTTCATGTTTCAATGAATATCTGCTCTGGTCACTCACATTCCTTAATACAACAAATCCAGTTTAAAATGAATGATAAAAGCAGGTAAAATTTGGCTGGAGCGTAAATAAATCAAAACTACTAGCCATTTGGCCTTTAAATTAAAGACATATCTTCCACAAATTTTACCTCAAGAAAATATCAGAAGTCTATTGGAAGCCTGTTTTTTTTTATTATTATTCCATTGTCAAACAATAAAATAGTGTTTAATTTATAAAATGGCAATTTTTATACTGTACATTTGAGTATGGTTTATATTTCAGTTGTGCTCAGTGCATGGACTTTGTTTTATTTTTGGTGTATTTTTATATTCCTCATTCTCAGAGACCAACTATATCAGCAGCTCTCAAAATCTCATGTCTTTTTATATGTTTTTAGCCAAACAAAAATTATCAACCTATGCTGCAAAAAAGGCACATTTTCTACTCGCTGTGAAGGTTCCAATAGGAATGCATTGTTCTGTTTTAACATCTGTAAAAACATCCTGTACTGAACATATCTGAATAATTGTGCCTTTATGCAGTTATCTGTGTTTTCTGTGCATGTCTTGTAACCGATTGTTCTATTTGGTGCTGCAGGTTCTCTCAGTACCCAGTGTGACAACACTGGTCGATGTAGCTGTAAGCCTGGATTGATGGGTGAAAAGTGTGACAGATGCCAGCCAGGTTACCACACACTGACTGAGGCAGGCTGCAGGTAGTGTGATTTAAACCTCCACGGGTGTGTCTTAAACCCTGAAATCTGTTACTCGGTTAATCTTTTCTGGAAGTATATATTATATTTTCAGACCTGTCAGTCAATAGCTTGAAATTTGCTTCAGAGGGCAGTAAGTGAAACTTCAGCTGTGTAGGCAATGCGCAGTTTATACAATGAAGAAAACAACCATCCAACAGACAGGTCAAAACATTTGATGGAGCGCAAATCCAAACTAAGGGATCTCAAGATGTGTTCCAAGTGTTAAACTAGACACAGTGACCTAAAAATGTTTATAAACGCAATGCACCCGAGACGCTACACAAGCATGTCTGACGCAGGTGTAAATTGATGGGGCCTTAAACAAATATATATAATTTTTAAATATTTAAAGATAACTATGTATCATTATTTCATCATTATATATTGAATAATTTTTATATGAGGGGCTTTCTCAGCAAATATTTGTATATGCAATTAATCGTGATTAATTTATCGGGACACCTTGTAATTAATTCGATTAACATTTTTAATCGATTAACAGCCCTAATAAATAAATATATATATATATATATATATATATATATATATATATATATATATATATATAATAATTATAGTACTGTGCAAAATAAGATGTTTCACAAAAACATTTGTCTCAAGATGATTATTTATCTCTTATTGTGTCAATAGGAAATATACATGTTATACTCCCAAATATTCCTTTTGCAAATAGAATAGAATAGAAGAACAGGCAGCCCTGCAAGAGATGGCATGGCCCCCACAAAGCTCCCCAATGAACATCGTGTCAGTCTGAGATTGCATAAAGAGACAGAAGCAATTGAGACAGACTAAATAAATAAAAGAACTTTGGCGAATTCTCCAAGAAGCTTGGAACATCCTATCTGCCAACAACCAAGAAATACTGTGTCCAGGTCTAAGTAGGTGTTGTTTTGAAGGCAAAAGTGTTCACATAAATCTGGAATGGCATGAGTGAGTAAATGATGAGAGCAGTTTCATTTTTGGGTGAAATATTCCTTAAAGTGCCATTACATCAAAATTATTTATATATTTACACATTTATTATACTTACTACATTACTAAATTCTGTTACATTTATACGTGTACAATAACAAGAGTTAAAATGGTATTGTCTCTTTAAGAGAACCATTCCATGGCAAATTTTTAAGGTTGAATGAGCGCATCACACAACACGAAATAAGTTGCACACTCATGAGACCCAGCATGCAGTGAAAGGATCTCGGTGCTATAGTTCTTCTTCGCCAACTCAGTCACTGCCTAGTAAAATCTGAATATTTACTATCTAGTGGATAAGAACAGACATTTGAAGTCACATACTGCAAGGGATTTTGCTTATGCAAGGGATTTACTTGCAATGTTGAGGGATGTAATCCTTTTAAAGTTATTTCATTCTCCTCAGTCCCTCTTATTTTCTTTGCCCTCTTTCTGTCTTTAGGCCGTGCTCTTGTGACCTTGCCGGAAGCACACAGGAGTGTGATGTTCAGACAGGGCGCTGTCAGTGCAAGGACAATGTAGATGGCTTTAGCTGTGACAGGTCAGACTCATTACTTTTCAAAATATCCATGCACACACACACACACACACACACACACACACACACACACACACACACATACAGTACATACATATGCACACACAGAGCAGCTGCTATGGCTTTTTATATGCTTCTGGTGTGTTAATTTTGTCCATAGTTGACTTGAACAAAAGTTATAATCGTGGTCTAAAATGATCACCCACCAAGCGCCAAATGGGAGTAAAAATTGGCTTTGGCAAATAAATAAAACCAGTTGGCTGATAACTTTATAAATAAGTGCTGTGTTTATGCAATGTAAGTGATGAGAGCGATTGTAATCAAAGCCATACAGACTGTCTAATGAAAACATTTGTTTGAAAACATTTGTCACAACTTGCGCATCTTGTAGTGATTTTTACCTCCGTGGAAAATGTACCTTCAGAAGTTTATCTAGGATGCCTAAAATATTTTTCTCCAGAACTTCATGTGGTGATACATCACCTGTGAGTGGTCAAAGGGAATTACATTGATTATCTCCTAACAAGGTCACATGTCAAGGTCTGGGTAGACTAGATGGTAAGCAAACAATCAGTTCTCGTAGTCAATGTGTTGAATGCAGGAGAATTGGGCAGGAGTAGACCTGAGCAACTTTGACAAGGGCCAAATTGTTATGGCTCAGAGCATTTCTGAAATGGCAAGGCTTGTGGGGTGCTCCTGGTCAACTGTGGCGAGTACAAATAAACAGTGGTCCGAGGAGGGACAAACAACAAACTGGCAACAGGGTTTTGGGCGCCAAAGGCTCATCGATGCATGAGGACAACTAAGGTTATCCCGTCTGGTCTGAACCAACAGAAGGTTGGCACAAGTCACAGAAAATTTTAATGATGGTAAAGGGAGGAAATTATCACGACAGCTTGTCCATATGGGGCTGCGTAGCCGCAGATTTGTCAGAGTGCCCATGATGACCCCTGTCCATGACAAATGCACCTACAATGGGCACACAAATGTTGGAACTGGACCTTGGAGCAGTGGAAGATGGTTGCATGCTCCAATGAGTCCTGTTGTCTTTTACATCACGTGGACTGTCATGTATGTGTACGACATTTACCTGGGGAAGTGATGGCACCAGGATGCACTGTGGGAAGATGACAAGCCAGTGTAGGTAGTTTGATGCTCTGGGCAGTGTTCTGCTGGGAAACGCTGGGTTCGACCATTCGTGTGGATGTCAATTTGATATGATTAAGAGTTCAAGGTGTTGCCTTGGCCTACAAATTCCCCAGATCTCAATCCGATTGAGCATGCTTGTGCTGTTTGTCACAAAAATACAGATACAAAGAAAAATCTGCTTAATCCCCTTGTCATATGGAAAAATATATTTTAATATAAAAATTCTGATATAAATATAGGTTCATGGCTTGTAAGAAATATTTATGGCCTTTACCCACCATTGGCAGGTGTGAAAAGAAGTTAATTTCGGACCCTGGTTATAATTACATTGCGTTTATAGTTGTCAAATTATTCATCAACATTTGTGAACCAGAATTAACACTGACATCAACACAATGCCAAAACCCCCATAAACATTCTCCACCTTTCAGCTTCTGATCTTTTACAAGGATGTATCATCAAACAGCGGTTTATAGGACGCGTCTGATGTTGTCTACCCTCTTTTCCTAATGGAAAGTCCCTACAGTATGTGGGAGTTTTTCTGACAGACAGAGGATCTTAGGGAATGTGTGCGTGTCTGAGAAATAGAATTAGGACCATGGGTCTCTCAGTGTCAGATGGAAGAGAAAATAGCTCATGGATGGCAAAGGTTTCCCTGCTGACAACCTTCAGTCAGACCATGTAGGGTCTCCAGACTTGCAGTCACCATTAAAGAGTTTTAACTAGCCTGGTCTTCAGCCTCTCAGTGCTGACTGCTCATTGACTATGACAGGGACGGGTCACGATGGGCAACTTGTCGCCCTATATCCGACAAGTATATCATTTTAAGTATATAAATTTTTTTATAAATTCATCCCCTTGAAATTATCTTCAATACAGACATTTTCTGATAAAAAGTATCCTGACACAAGCTTTTTGTTTTTTAAGCATGTTGAGTTAAAAATATTCCAATAAAAATTCAAGATGCATTCTGTTCCATTCCATTGCACACTGTCTGTAAATGCCCCTAAGGAATGCATCAGATCCAGGTTAGGTGAACCTTGCTAAATATACAAGGCTTCCTTAAAACCACTTAGTTGACTAGTCGTTCAAGCAACCCACTGACTAGTTGATTTTGAAAATATGTTGATGGACAATCTCCACATATTTCATGAATTGTGTAAAAACGCATTCATCCCAGGCCTTAGTCATTTCCATAATCCCAGCCTTCCTGCCTGCATTTACCTAGCACTTTTCACAAAGTCTCTTCTCTCACCCCCTCTCTGTTCCTCGGTCACACATAAAACTCGCATGTCGGCTGTGACATTCCTCTCGGTCACCCACCTTGGCCACACATGGACTGGATAATCCCTGCAGTATATCCTTATGAGAGACACAGACAGAGAGAGAGAGAGAGAGAGAGAGAGAGAGAGAGAGAGATGGGGGGTGAAATGAAAAGACAGAGTTTCAGAACAGACAAAAAAAAGAGACTACAGTTCTTGATTTGATGTGTGACTTGTTGTGGTTTAAACGCCCAGTGATGATCTCACTGACGTTAACTGATGATCCATTACAAAACTTGATGACTTTGAATGGGGACCAGCATACAATTTAAATTTTACAGTATTTCTCAATATTGTAATGTTGAATGAATCCACTTGGCAAAATAACAAGATTTCAGTGCAAGAGATGCATGGATGCCAAGCACAGGCAAAGTCTTTCAGGAAGTCAGTCCACTGCCGGACATCTTTGGAATGCTCCCAGGAAGCTATTTCCAGTCATGAAAGTGCAGCCCCTATCTACTTGAATGGGAAAAGACCGAAATCTCTAAAATGTTTGGTCACGATTATGACCAAAGAACATACTTCAAGTCAACAGTAAAAAAAAAAAAAAAGCAGACAAAAATTATTAACACACAAAAAAGCAATTTTCCCAACAACAGCTAATGCGTATGCGCATTCTCGACTTGATTGACAGGTTGTGTCTGTATCTAAGAGGTGAGGCGGGACTTCCTTTCTACATCTGTTGACCGTTGGGCATTTCAATATCTCCCATTCATATTAATAGAAGTGGCCCGTCTCTGCTAATTAATCTCTGGCACAGGCCTTCATTAGGTGACTAAACCGATATTCAAGGAATGTCACACAAGCAAGAATACAACAACAGCAAGATTGCAAGTAATTAGTATAACAATGATTAAAACAACCTTAATCTCAGCATTAATCTCAGATATATTCAATTTAAAATACACAAAAAAGACAATTTTCATTAACCAACTAGTTGACCTCCTCTAATTGTTGTAACCTTAACTATTGTTGTCCCTAATAAATGTATGTGTTTCCTGTTAGGTGTAAACTGGGCTACTTTAATCTGGACCCTCAGAATCCTCAGGGATGTACACCATGCTTCTGTTTCCAGCATTCCACTGTGTGTGATAGCGCCGATGGTTACAGCATACACACAATCACCTCCACCTATGACAGAGGTCAGTGTCTGTCTAGTAGAGCACACACACACTATCTACAGTCCTATAAAGCCCTGTTTATACTCGTTATATGTGCACTAACTTGGGCAATTTGGTTATTGAGAAATGAGTGCCAATGTAATACATCTGCTCCAATCATTCATGAGTAAACATGAGTTAACTCCTATTTTATAGATGATGAGGGCTGGAAGGGGCAGCTGAGAGATGGCTCTAGCATGCCTGTGCAGTGGTCTCCCAGTTCTAGAGATATTTCGCTCATCTCAGAAGACTACTTCCCCATCTACTTTGTGGCTCCAGGTACATTATAACATCAAAAATGGTGTTCTCTTAATGAAATGGCAAAAGATCCTACTATGTTTAAGAATCAAATTCAGATATACCTTAGAAATGCACTATTTTGCTGGATTTTGGGTTGCCAATGTCATGGAAATGTTAAAGAATTTTAAAATTGTGTTTGTCAGGCCTGAAAAAGTCATGGAAATTGATTAAAAGTGATTCACAAATTGGTATGAATGATTCATTAGTGAATCAGTCTGAATCTGAATATTGTTTTTAATCACAGACGACAGGAAATTACATTTGAGAGTCATATGTCAAAAAAGATGGGAACCCTGGTTTTTAATTAATGTGTGAAATGAGTGGCATCTTGAAGTGTTTTTCTAACAAACCTGGATGTTTTTCTTTGTTTTATTAGAGAAATATCTAGGAAATCAGTTGCTGAGCTATGGGCAGAACCTCACACTGAACTTCAGGATTCAGAGACATGATGCCCGACTGTCAGCAGAGGATGTTGTACTGGAGGGGGCAGGGCTCCGGGTTGCTGTGCCACTTATTGCCCAGGGCAATTCCTACCCAGGAGAAGACATGCAAACATTTGTGTTTAGGTAAGTTTCTTTTGTTAGGAGAATAATATTTTTTCAACTCATTCATTGATTTATACATAACTTGGCTGATGAGCAGTTAGTTTCAGTGTCATATTAAATTTATTTTAAAATTTTTTTTATTATAATTATTCAGGCTCCATGACACCCCTGACTACCCTTGGAGACCCACCCTGAAACATGCCGACTTCCAGAAACTTCTGCACAATCTGACATCCATCATGATTCGTGGAACCTACAGTGAGAGAAGTATGTGCGCTTGTTCACTGTAGTTGAACATTTATTTTTAAGCACTTTATGAAGGTGTTTGGATCTCTGTTGAACGATACTTTATCTGCACAAAAACACTGATACAATTTGTTTTGTACTCTGGTTATATATTACAATGAAGACAATGCTCTTAGCTCTCCATTGTGAGACACTCAATGTCATTTTAACCTTGAAATTTAACTCAACTGGTAGAGCATATAGCTGGCAATGCCAAGGTCATGGGTTCGCTTTCCATTGAACAAACATGCTGATAAAATGTATAGCTTAAATATACTGTTAGACGCTTTAGATTGAAGTGTCTGCGAAGTGTTTGGAAGTTCAGGCCTTCAGACATAATGTCTTTATTTCTGCTGTAGGTGCTGGTTATTTGGACAATGTTTCCCTCATGACCGCCCGTCATGGCCCTGGAACTCCAGCTCGTTGGGTGGAGAGGTGTGTGTGCCCTCAGGGCTACGTGGGGCAGCACTGTGAGAAGTGTGATCTGGGATACAGGAGGAGTCGACCTGAGCTGGGCCGATTTAGCCCTTGCGAACCCTGTAACTGCAACGGACACAGTGACACTTGTGACCCTGTGACAGGTTCGTCATCACAACTGGCTTATTACCATTGCATTGCCGTAGTGTTGATATATTATTACTTATCTTCTCTCAGGAGACTCAAGGCAACAGGCTGGATATTAATTTCAAATCTGTTGTCTAGATGTGGGCATTCCGGAAGGTCAAATACTCTGGGTGCATGCAACATGAAACACATTGAAATAAAATGGAATTTGATTAACTTAACATTATGTATAATTTTAAGGGAATTTAAGATCTTATCTGATGCTGCTACTACAGTTACCATTCTTAGCAGTCCCCTGGACTGGGGTACTTGAACCACCAATTTAATTGTTTTTGCTTAGTTTTTTTACCACAAATTTTTGCAAAAAGGTCTAAATCCATAATGAAAGTGAACCAGACAGTTATTCTTTATTTGTTAACTACGAAATTAGTTTTGACCAGGGTTGCTTCAACTTTCGTTTTGAAACCGGAAGAATGAAATGGCTCAATTAAACGATAAAATAACCACTTTCTCTTGACAATAAACATAATGAGTGCTATCACTGTTTTCATTGATGTGCCACCTGTACATATGGGTTGGGGGGATTCATGACCCTTTCAGAAAGCAATGTTAAAAGAATAGTTCACCCAAAAATGAAAATTCTCTCATTATTCAATAACCCTGATGCCATCCCAGATGTAAAAGTTTTGTCCCTTTAAAGTTAGGGCTGATATTAGTTCTAGTTCAGTTGAAATTAAAATCTTGCACATTCATTTCTTAGTGGGATACAGTAATCATTGCAGTAAACTGTTGTACACTGCACATTTAGGCAAGTAGGACATCTGGGTATTGTATGGATAAAGAAGATTTTAAACTGTGCACAGTATATTTTCTGTACTGCAGCAATAGTAAAAGTATAATGGTAGTATGCTATTCCTAACAGAGCCCTAGTCCCATCCCAATAAAGATTATTACAGTATGAGCTACTTTTAGCTTTGTGTTTTGTATAATGTTGCCATCTTGTGGTGATATGTATTATTACATGGTCGTTCCTTTGTTCTCTGTTTGCAGGAATGTGTAACTGCCAGCACAATACTGCTGGCATGAGCTGTGAGAGGTGTAAGGATGGCTTCTATGGTGATTCAACATTGGGGTCTCCTACAGACTGTAAACCTTGTCCCTGCCCTGCAGGTGCCTCATGCGCTGTTGTGCCCAAGACCAAAGAGGTGGTCTGTACTAATTGCCCAAGTGGCACCACAGGTACAATGAATCTTAAATTTAACTCTTAAAGACATAGTTCACACAAAAATGAAACTTCATCTTTTACGCTCCTTTGTGTTGTTCCAAACCTGTATGACTTACTTTCTTATGAGGAACACTAAAGGAGATAAAAGGCGAATTGTTAGCATCAGCCACCATTCACTTTCATTGTGTGAAGAAAATATGCAATGATAGTGAATAGCGACTGAGGTGGTTTTCATTTTGGGGTGAGCTAGCCCTCTCAGAGCATTTATCCCATTTGGTGCTTATGTGTGATCATATTTCATTGATTATAGTAAATATAACCACACCTGATGTCATTCTGTGTCCAGGTAAGCGATGC
The DNA here is from genome assembly GCF_025860055.1 of Xyrauchen texanus. Lineage (NCBI taxonomy): Eukaryota > Metazoa > Chordata > Actinopteri > Cypriniformes > Catostomidae > Xyrauchen > Xyrauchen texanus. Next base: position 34,628,536 of record NC_068284.1, on the reverse strand, counting down.
GAGCTGTGTGATGATGGCTTCTTCGGCGACCCTCTGGGTGAGAAAGGTCCCGTCAGGTCATGTATTGTATGCAGTTGCAATAACAACATTGACCCCAATGCTGTGGGTAACTGTGACCGAGAATCAGGCCAATGCCTCAAGTGCATTTACAACACCGCTGGCAGCTTCTGTGACCGTTGCAAAGAGGGTTTCTATGGTGACGCCCGTGCTTCAGATGTAGCCGACAAGTGCAAACGTGAGTGTTTCATACTTACTCAGAATGTACCATGCTAGAATAACCAGGAAATACCAGTTTAAGGTGGTCAATCTGTTTTTTGGAACATAATTTTTTCTGGTCCAAAAACCAAGATGGTTAAAACCAGGTTCACCAGCTGGTACTCCAGCTGAATTAGCATTTAGACCAGCTTTAGGAAGGTAGGTGGGTGGGTGGGTAGGTAGATTACATACAAAATATACTTTATATTTTAATAAATAGACAAGTAAACATTTTAGACATGAGTAACATCTTATGACAGTCTGCACAAAACAGTTGTGCTACCACCTATAGCTAGTTTTAATTAGATTTTTCAGCAGGGTAGAATGTTTTGGATCCTTCATAATTTCTAAAACACCAAATATTTATTTACACATACATTATAACATATAACATGTATGTATTTTTTCACATCTGCAGCATGCTCGTGCTCTTCATACGGTACAGTGAACAGGCAGACTACCTGTTTGCAGGTGACAGGCCAGTGTAATTGCCTTCCACACGTAATTAACAGAGACTGCAGTGCATGCAAGCCTGGTTTCTACAACCTACAAAGCGGCGAGGGCTGCGAAAGGTATTTAATTGAATTCTCTCCATTTTAAAATGGTGCCGAATTTGTAGCATAAAGGTTAGTAGACCTGCACATTTTTAAAACGTGTCTTTTGAATTTGTTTTCACAGATGCAACTGCAACCCTATTGGCTCCACAAACGGGCAGTGTGACATTGTCAACGGTCAATGTGAATGTCAGCCTGGGGTCACAGGTCAGCACTGTGAGCGTTGTGAGGTCAACTTCTTCGGCTTCAGTTCCTCTGGATGCAAACGTAAGATTTCCTGCTATTTTTGTGTATATTTGCATAACAGAACTCTTGAGAACTTTTATTCTAATAAAAGCTAATAAAATAAATGTATACAGGGCTGGGCGGTCATGACAGTGTACTTTTTTGTTTGTTTTTGATTCATTTGATTGTTTTCATTTTTTTTTTGTTTCAGCTTGCGACTGTGACCCAGAAGGCTCCCAGTCCACCCAGTGCAGGGAAGATGGGCGTTGCCAGTGTCATCCAGGGTTTGTGGGAGCTCGCTGTGACATGTGTGAGGAAAATTACTTCTACAACCGCTCTACACCAGGCTGCCAGCAGTGCCCCAACTGTTACAGTCTGGTCAGGGACAAGGTAAGGTCTTAATCTTCTGAATGCATCCACAAGAAGTAGCTGCATATTTTCCCTAAAGGACTTTTGTTTGTAACTGAGAATACCAGTACAGATTCCTCTGTCTTTTTTGCATAGGTTAACCAGCAGAGACAGAAGCTTCTTGACCTGCAGACCTTAATTGATAATCTTGACAACAGTCAAGATACAGTGAGTGACAAGGCCTTTGAGGACAGACTTAAGGAGGCAGAGAAAACAATCATGGACTTGCTGGAAGAGGCACAGGCTAGCAAAGGTATTTTCTGTCAAAGTCTTTTAAAAATTTTCTAAATATTATTCTGTATTTTTGTTTTTGGTATAAAGTGCAATCTGACAAAAAATAATTAAATGCTTTGATTTGTATACTGCCATAATAACCAACTACAATAGCGTATTACATGTTCATTTCTTTTCTAAAATGCAATTCTCAAGCCTATGAATGTAAAACCTTGTTGTGCCTCCCTGCATTTGTCTTTGCGTATTCTAAAAAATGTATTATGAATCATACCAAAATCATGACCAAATTTCGTAGAATTGTAGAATAGCAAAGAATTGTAATTGTTTCGAATCATTTCATTTTTCATCAATATTTTCATTTTTGCATTACACATTTGTGAAGTCACATGGTATATGCAACATCTATTTAATATTTAACAGTGTCACATAAGACACTTTGTATCATAATTATTCTGTCATCTTTCACTGTTACCAAACAGAAGTTGATAATGGACTTTTGGATCGTCTAAACAACATCAATAAGACCCTGAACACTCAGTGGAACAGACTGCAGAACATCAGAAACACTGTAGACAACACAGGCAATCAGGCAGATATTGCTCGTAACCGAGTCCGTGATGCCGAGGACCTGATCAGTACTGCCAGAGAGGAGCTGGACAAAGCCAAGGAGGCAATCAGTAAAGTGGTGAGCTTTTACACCCAGTTAAGAGAATATACCTTAATATTCTAAGAATGTCTATAAATTGCCAAATCTCTTAATCGTAATCATTTTTTATTTTTTCCATAGGACATTCAAATACCCACAACTTCTGGAGATCCAAACAATATGACGCTTCTGGCAGAGGAAGCCCGTAAACTGTCAGAAAAGTGAGTTATTCTAATGAAAATGAATCTGACATTGCTTTTTCACACCACAAATGTTACTTAACATGTTCTGGTAATATTTGTACAGACATAAAACAGACGCAGATCAGATTGAGAAGATTGCAAAGGACGCAAATGACACTTCTACCAAAGCTTATAATCTTCTGAAGAAGTCACTGGATGGCGAGAACAAGATGAGCAGTGACATTGATGAACTCAACAGGAAGTATGTATTTGACATTTCTTACCAAAGTACATTTATTCAGTTGGTAGCTAAGGATGCAAATGGAGTACTACAAGGTTTCCATCATCATGGAGTTCCCCAAGTCAGCATGAAATATCAGTCTGTCCGTTTAAGGGTCTAATTGGAGACATTTGTAGACTGATGTTATAAGCAGTCTTGTTTTAAAACCAACCGGTTGTCCATTTGTTCTCAGGTACAATGAGGCAAATGACTTGGCCAAGAACCTTGAGAAACAGGCTACCAAGGTGCAAACTGAAGCAGAGGAGGCTGGCAACAAAGCTCTGAAGATCTATGCTAACTTGACCACCTTGCCCCCGTTTGACACCAAATCGTTAGAGGTGCTGATTTTTAGAACGTTTGACTTGTCTTGCTTTGCACAATCAACTCTGTTGTATCCATAATCAAATATCCTTGAATTCCTCTGATCTCAGGATGAGGCCAATAAGATTAAGAAGGAGGCTTCAGACCTGGACAAACTGATAGATAAGACAGAGAAGGAGTACAATGACCTGAGGGAGGACCTGAGGGGCAAAGAGACTGAAGTTCGCAAACTACTAGAGAAAGGAAAGACTGAACAACAGGTATGCAAACGATTGTTTTATTTTCTTCCTTCCACAGCGTGACTGCCATGTGCATTTTCCATTTCTCTGTTTGATCTGTAACTAGTAGCACCTAATAAACATGCAAAAAATATATATAATATTTCTAGAGCAAACTTTCTTAAAAAGTTTGGCAACATATGTGACCAGCGGGTCTAAGTTGTGAAATTTTAAATAATACCAAGCTATAGAAGGTCAGATTTTTTTTTATTGAATTGTTTATGTTGTTTCCAGGAATGTTGGTTATTCATGTTTTTGAGATGTTACAGACATTATATCCGAAATTAGCATAATTCATTTCGATTCAAAATATCTGTAAGGAATTTTTAGAATTGGCCCCCCAAGTATCAAGTCAGGTTTGCAGTCGCTGTCTCAATCCGGATACTCATGAGGGGAGAAAGAAGTGACACACCAGAGCATATCAGATCATTCTCCCACGTTTAATGTCTAGCTCATCATTATATATGTTCAGCAAAGCAACTCGTCTACTAGACTAACCAATCAAGTCATTCTTTACCTTATCTGGATGTGACATACATGTCTGTTGAAATACGTTAGTTCTTATGTCAGGGAGTATAGATAAAGGATACTAATTTCTATAGATGGCAGTTTGCTTACACACCCTTTTGCAGAACAGGAAACCAAAAGTTAGTTGTACTGAATAAAAAGGTGTTTAAGGCCTTATTATTTTACAGTATCGAATTGCTTGCTATTACTATTTAATGAATGATTTAACCTCCAGTGTGCTGTCTGTCTGCTCTGGTCTCAGAACAGTTTGAAATGCCCTTATTTTCATCCTAACTCCATATAAACAGCAACTCTGAAAGCAACATTTTTCAGCTTTTGGATGAAACCATTTAATGTCAATGTGATAATGCACAGTAAATATATGATTTCTAAAGGAAAAAATGGGCTCAAGTACACATTAGTGTACATTGTGTTTAGCAATAAATCTCTCAAATTTTAAAATTGCATATCGGATGAAACTAGAGACTCTAATCTTTTGACTCAAACAGGTTTTGATGTAAAAACTTAATTAGGTTTCTTACCAGGTGTAGTTTTGTTGCCGTTTCTCACCAAGACAAACTCTGCTGTGGTCGGCATCATGCTGTCTTGTCACATGACTCTGTGGGTTGAAACTTTACCCCTTTACTGACAGCACAGGGTCTCCTGAACTGAGATGAGTCGGTTTAAATGAATTGAAATTATGCGTGAATAAAGCAAAGCCAAAATACAATGTCCGTGCAGTTGTATGCAAGGTCTCACAAGGTTAATATGATATGAGAAAGTATTTAAACATAGAAAATGTTTTACTTCACCTTAAAACTTTTTATGGTCTCTGTACTACAATTATTCAGCACAGCCATGTGTAAAAGAACTGAAAAAGTAAATGTTTCAATATACATGAGGGTTATCATTTTGTGGTGGTGTTTGGAGTCTTTTTACTTCTTTCTTCAGCTCATGCTCTTTCACATGGTTGGAATGTAAGAATTAACCATGTAGCAAGAGAGCCAGGAGTCACAAATGATAGTGATGAGAGATGAGTGATACTGCTGGTCATAGTCCACAGTCTCATCATAATCTGATTGAGCTAAATGTCATGTTCTTAATGAAAGAACCGAGCCATGAACTCAATCATTGTGCTTATTAAACTCAGCTCAGATTATTAATTTCTTTTTAGCTGCTGAAAGGAATAGTTTGCCCATAAATTAATATTCAGTCATCATTTACTCACGTTCATGTTGTTCTAAACCTGTATGACTTTTTTCTTCTTTGGAACACAACATAAGAGAATTTGAAGAATCTCCAAACTGCTGTTTTCTATACAATAGACAAATACTGCAAATACAGTTTAGCGGTCATTATACAAGCATATTTTACCGTGAAATGCCTCAATTGACCAATCAATGTGAAGTATTACTCTTGTGTAATTGTTTCCCCACAACCTTCTACAAACCTTCCCACATATGCTTTTTCTGAATGTTAGGCCACATCCACACTTATACCTTTTCATTTGAAAACTCTGTTTTCGGATTCCTAACATCATCGTTTTCCAAAGTAGGCAGTACTAGAGAGTGACAATACATTTAGGAGCTAAATGGCTGTTCTTAGTTGCCAAATTACAGAATCGCTTGATTTTAAAAGGTTGTTCAGCAGTACAATGGCATTTAGTGCCGCGTCAAAATAAAAAAATCTACGATTTTGAGGATGTCATAGCATTAAGAGAATAAAGTTGTGCTTTGTGAATAAAATCAAAATTATGAGAATAGATGTGTAGCATTATGAGTATGCTATATTGCGTGAATAAAGTAGAAATATTTAGAGTAAAAAAAAAATCTTTCCCCCCATATTATTTGTCTTACATTTTTTCCTCTTCTATCCCTGTCTATTTCAGACGGCTGATCAGTTGTTGGCACGTGCAGACGCAGCCAAGGCTTTGGCTGAGGAGGCAGCAAAAAAAGGCAGATCTACTTTTCAGGAGGCCCAGGACATTCTGAACAACCTCAGAGGTGAGGGGTCTAAAGTCGCTGCCTAAAATTTCAGATTGTTGAATTAATTAAATTATATCTTATAAATTGATATAATTAGATTTGTTTGAAATATTGAATAATACTACAAATACGTATCTCACTTCAGACTTTGACAAGAGAGTAAACGACAACAAAACCGCTGCCGAGGATGCCATGAAGCGAATCCCGGAAATTAATGCGACAATCAATGAAGCTAATGATAAGACCAGACGGGCCGAGGTGGCTCTTGGAAATGCAGCAGCAGATGCTAAAGAGGCCAAGATGAAGGCAGAGGAAGCTGAGAAAATCGCCAATGATGTGCAGAAGGTACATAATGAGTTGTAATAAAAGACGTTCTGGGGTGTCCTCTCCGGAGTGTATTTCTAAAGCTGGAACTGCATACATGATTCAATGTGCTTGTTCCTCAGGGCTCAGCCAAGACAAAAGCTGATGCAGAAAAAGCTTTTGAGGACACCATGAAACTGGATGGAGAAGTGAACAACATGATGGGCCAGCTGACAGCTGCTGAAAAAGAGCTAGAAAAGAAGAAAGCAGAGGCAGATGCAGACATGATGATGGCAAACATGGTGGGTTATGGCCTCTTTGACCTCGTGTAAAACCTGTTTTAAAATCTCATTGAAGTCTTTGAGTTTTTATTGACAGTTCTCTACTTCACAGGCATCTGACAATGCTAAAGAAGCAGAGGGCAATGCCCGGAAAGCCAAAAATGCTGTCAGGACAGTGCTGACTACAATCAATGAATTATTAAGCCAACTCGGTAAGAACAACATCCAGAGGATTAAGGAATGCACCGATATGGAATTTATGTGCCATTTATAACCGATATTAAATTAGTGGGGATAGCTAATTAATAAAAAAATACTCACTTGACAAAAATAGGTGTCGTTTAAAAGCTCAGAATCTGGACTCGACATTGCACAAATGTGATCTGGCCAACTCTGAACTACTGCTTATTAATTGGCTGACAGACTGAAAAAACAGTTAGATGTGACGTTCCTTCAACTGTTCTTGAACGTTCCAAATGCTAAACGTCGATGCAGAAGAAACACGACTAAATACTCAGTTTTTTTTCTCAGTTTTTTTTTTCTCTTTTTACCAGTGTCACTAGTCCATTTTAATCCTGATTTCACAGCACGATTGTAGAAAAAGAAACTTGAACCCCGAGCCCTGAGCGGTACAGAACGGCAGCGTTCTGCAATGAGAACCGGTCAGCTCGATAGTGGAAAAGCAGCTAATGTGTTGTTCAAGATACACAATGTTTTATTGTAATTAGTGTTTTTTGTTGTTGTTGTTGTTGTTTTATAAGAAGGATCTCTATTAGTCTGTGTAAAAGCCTTTTGCAAGAATCTTCAAGAAAAAGAAATTATCTCTTTTTATTAAATGCATTAATTATTTCCAAATACATCTTTCTTTATACGACTAAAAGATTCGTTCAAGGAATTAAGAACTAGATTTGTTAGGTGGAATCAAGTTGGAACCAGAAACGTAAAATGTTTCATGATTCCTATCCATACTGACGTGAGTCTGTTTTTGGTTTTATGTACACAAAACAGGGGTTGTGATACCACTCTGGTCACTGACAAAAATCACAAAATTTTCAGCCATTGGTGAATATTGGTTTAAAAACTCCAACTTGTCCTCTTCCAGGCAACATCGATAAGGTGGATCTGAGCAAGCTGAATCAGATCGATAATGCTCTAAAAGATGCCAAGGAGAAGATGGCAGGAAGTGAGCTGGACAGGAAGCTGAAGGAGCTGAATGACATAGCCAAGAGCCAGGAGGACATGATCACTGACTATGATCGTCAGATCCGAGAGATTCGAGCAGACATCGCTAACCTCAACGACATCAAGAACACACTGCCAGAAGGCTGCTTCAACACTCCGTCTTTAGAGCGGCCTTAACTTTCATGCTACAACGCTACTTCTGCCTTACGCTCTACTCCCTTGTCCATGCCGTGGACCTCTACCATGTCCGACACATGGTCAAGAAGCCACCCTCAACCAAAACAGGCTTCGTTTTGTTTCATATCCTTTTTACCTTGTTTTTTTTTTTTGTTACTTTTATTACGTTTGTTGTCTGTATTCATACAAGACACTATTTTTTTCAATCCAAATTTTTCCTACAAGACGACGAAAGCAGCTTTTAAATTTCAATGTGCAGAAATGCTACAACGTGAAGAACTCAAAGTAATGGCGCTCACCATCTGTGTGTGTGTGTGTGTGTGTGTGTGTGTGTGTGTGTGTGTGTGTGTGTGTGTGTGTGTGTTCGGGTGGTTTACAAGGACTATTTTTAAGGTTACAAACTGGTAACTACAAGGGTATTATGCTATAAATGTGGTTTATGAGGACATTTCTAGTGCTCCTATAATTTAAATTGCTTAAAAAACATACAAAATTATGTTTTATTGAAAATGTAAAGTGTTTTGTGAGGTTTAGGGGTAGGGTTAGGGGATAGAATCTATAGTTCTTACAGTATAAAAATGTCTATGTAGAGTCATCATAAGTGTGCGTGTGTGTGTGTGCGTGTGTGTGCGTGTGTGTGTGTGTGTGTGTGTGTGCGTGTGTGTGTGTGCGTGTGTGTGTGTGTGTGTGTGTGTGTTACAGCAAGCTGCAAGAGATTATGTGTACCTCTTGAGTTTAACGTAAATCCACATGACTGCACCACCTCAAACCTTCCTGGTCTTTACATCAGATTTAAGGGAAGGCCATCATGTGCTTGTTTTTAGCCAGAATTAAATAAACACCGAAGCCAACCATAAGGTGAGACTTCAGGATTTTGTGTTTGTTTGGGGAAGTTTGCTAGTATATATCATAATCTATAACACTTTGGTCGCCTATTACTACTCAATCAAAGCTAACAGTGAAGGAATCTTAATTTGTTCATAATGCGCATTTACTTTCTCAGTACCCCATCCTAGATCTGGTACTGACCCTGTCATATATACACATATATATATATATATATATATATATATATATATATATATATATATATATATATATATATACACACACACACACACATACATTATTCAGATTAAGTGTACATAAATTCAGTACTGAAAGTTGATTTCACATGGGTTCATACATTTCAAAGACCCATCATGGTTGCAATACATTTCATGTTTTTATTTGTTTAAACACTACAATTTCATGTTTAGATGTGTTTTTATTTTATTTTTAAAAGGCTGCTGCTTACTACAGGTGTACTGCAAATCACATTAACAAGCAAAATTCAACCCTATGCAACTTTGTACATTTGCGTAGCAAGACCTTTTCTGATACACTGGTGCTAATAATTATTTCAAATGTTCAATTTTTGTGTGAATGTTTTTTGTTTTTTAATTATTATTATTATAATATAGAGAACTGTTATTTGTGTAAATATGCTTAAATGATTCAGGAATGGCTGATTTGAAACTAAGACCCAACCAGCCACTTCATCAGTTCATTTATAAAAAAAAAAACTAAACATCAGCCAAAACTTTCACATAATATATATAAATCTACATAATATGTTCTGTGATATATGTGCTTGCCTGTATACATGGCTCAGTGTTGCATCATAACTCAATCATTTATTTTACTTGTGGTTTATTTTCAGCAGACATTGATGCATAATGAGAACCCTCTTTATTGACAGTTAACTTGCACACCCCAAAACATGTCTGAACATACACCATATGTCTCTAATATTTTGTATTTATCTGAATGATTTGCTTTATGTGAGACAGTAATCAAATGTTGCTAGTTAATCATTGTGAGTTTCTTTTGCCTAAATGTATGGACATAATCCATGTCACAATTTTCTAAACGTGTTCTGCTTATGGACATCACATCATAACTTAGAAGAAACTCAACGCTGATGTCCTTTGATTTAAGAAGCATAGTGAAATTTTTACATTTCACTGTTTCTTTCTTACCATATCCGTATTTTCTTAAGTTATGGTCTTATTTAGACCATTTTTTTGCGGTTCCTCAGCCAACATGTGAAATGTCCAACTGAGAGATTAAAATATGGAATGTGCCACTTAAACAGTAGACAAATAGGCCTCTGCCCTCTCTCTACAACAGTGTGGACATAAGTGCAACCAACACATACTCATTTATGTATAAAACAGTATTTTTAATTTATAATGTATCAAGTATTTGTGATCTCTTGTTCTTTAGTAAGAGTATGTTTGATGCACAGTTTTTATGTGGTCCTTTGGTTCTAGAGAGTGTAACAGATTTTAAAGAGACCCCATCCCACTTTTATCCAGGCATTTTACAAACACACCCCAAAGGACCGACACACCTCTGCTTGTTACCCATTTGCCTGTAAATCCAATCATAACATTTGAATAATAAACAGTGGTTATTACAGGACTCACCAATTGTGTGGTTTTTTTCTTTTCTATAATTGTGCAAGTCATAGTAATTTTTATTTGTATAGCGCTTTAAACTACACAGCTTTCACTCCCCAATTTCAAAGCAGCTTTACAGACAATTATGTCCTCATTGAGTAGTTACAATTAAAATTGTTTTATTGAAAATCATGTTTTAAAAATGATTTGTCTTTTGGCCACAAGTGAGCAGGCCAAAGTGCAAGGAATCCAAAATTCCATAAGATTTAAGTTAAAATTTAAATCTTATGGGTTTAAATCACCAATCTGAACCCAGTTTTTTTATGTTTATCCCCCAAATGTATGACCGCCCCATCACCCAAAATACAGAGTCTGGGGCAAAGTACCATTTGAGTGCCCATAACGTCACACATACAACTCTAAACCTTCAACCAAAATTCTTGGATCTTAACACACCCCAAAAAAACATGGATTAAGTCTCCATTTTCTGATTGGTATAGCCAGCTGGTGGGTGTGTTTTAAGACCAAGCATATACAATCTAGATGGGGTCCAACAGAATCTATGTGATATCTTGAATTGCACATGGTGTACCCTTGACTATCGAGATGCAGACTTGACATTCTTTAGAATCCTACCCCATACTTCCTCCAATACCAAGTTTAAATCTTTCTCCCATAAAGGTCTGTCCCCAAGACTCTGAATTAACATACACTGATGCCTCATGTCCTTTTCCAAAAGCAGTAATCACCTCTCTTAGAGTATCTGCCGCTTTAGGGGGGGATGCTTCTCCCCAAAATAGCACCGAGCATGTGGCATAGCTGTAAATACGTATAGAACTGAGATCTGGGAATCTCAAAGCATTGAACCAAATTGACAAAAGATCTCAACTCTCCACTCTCATATAGGTCACTGAGTGTAGTAACCCCCCTCGCAATCCACTCTGACCAGCAGAAAAGGGATCTTTCAATACATAAATTAGGGTTTAGCCATATGTTCAAGGCAACATTTAAATAAATGTCTGAATTAAACACTTTTTGCGTGCAAATGCGAAATTACAGACTTAACTACTCCGGTTAGTTTAATAGAAAGGCTTTGTAATGGCAAAATAGGGGCAATAACTTCTTGTTCAAAACAAAACCAGGGAGGGGCTCTCTCAGGTGGAAGCGACCAATGATCCCAGACATTCGTTTGCAATGCACAGGGGTGCCATGCAAAGGAAAATGCATAATAATACAACAAAATCTTGGGTAGGCCTAGCCAACCTTTGTCAATCAACCTATGTAACTTTTTGAAATGTAATCTGGGATACCATTCCAGCAAGCAGACAAGTAAATCACAGTCTCTAGTTTGAGAAACTGACTTCTCACAGGTCCTAAACTAGCAGCTTCTAAATGCCAAAGACCTGCATTGCTGCAAGAGAATTCTTGGACAAACAGAACATTTTAAGAAAACAACATTTATTTAAATAGAAATAGCCATTTGTAACATTATATATGTCTCTAAACTACATAATTTGCATTGTGACTGAAACAAATTCCTATAGAAACAAATTCCTATTTAGGTTTATTCTCATTCACGTATGTCCAAGTATTTTGGCTATTATGTTAACATACTGTACAAAAAACTATAATGCAGTATCATAGCAGTATCCTCTATGATATTGTATAAATTATCCAGATATGGAATGAGATTACTAAGCAAACTGTTATCAACTCATACATGCCAACTGAATAAAATAAGGCAAAAAGAAACATTTCACACAGTGTTTAGTGAGAAATATGATTGATTCAAACATTAAAAGAGGTTGTTCTGTATATGTATTATTGTTTTACATTTGTAATAAAATATTAATGAACAATATGGTTATTTAACATATTGATATATTATTAAGTCAATTGTAGCATTTGGTTACATTATGTTTTGTGATTTCTCATACCTTCTTTATTTAACATCCATCCCTTGTGCACTTTTGGCCTCTGTGAGGCTTTTCAGACAGATAAACAGCAGCAGGGCAGGGAAGTACAGTACAGGACCGTGAGCAAGAGTGTTACCCACTATGACTGTTTATTTTTGAACAAGAGGGACGAACTGTTACGGAATATAATGCAGGAGAACAATGTTGAACTGATGCAGATTGATAGAATTGGAGAGCCCATCTGTGCGTTCAATGGTGCGAGGACCCAGACTGCGGGAAAAAAACTATTTTCTGTGAAAAGTCAAAAGAAGATCGCAATGTATGTAATTGTAACTATATCAAATATTTTTAATAAAACATGCAAACTCCTTGTGTGGGCACTTTTGCCCCATTATTTTGCATTTACGAGATATTTTTATGATTTTTATAATTTCCAACACTATTGGCTCTGTATCTTTCTAAGGTATTTAAAAAGTTTGTTTTAGACATACAGTAATAAACAAGTAAACAAAGATATCCCCACATATACACTGGTGGCCAAAGGTTTGGAATAATATACAGATTTTGCTCTTATGGAAAGAAATTGATACTTTTATTCACCAAAGTGACATTCAACTGATCACAATATATAGTCAGGACATTAATAGCATGAGAAATTACTATTACAATTTCAAAACAAATTTCAGAACTTAAACTACTTCAAAGTGTTATCTTTAAAAAAATCTTCCATGTGCAGCAATGACAGCTTTGCAGATCCATGGTATTCTAACTGTCAGTTTGTCCAGATACTCAGGTGACATTTCACCCAACACTTCCTGTAGCACTTACCATAGATGTGGCTGTCTTGTCGGGCACTTCTCACGCACCTCACAGTCTAGCTGATCCAACAAATCTCAATGGAGTTAAGATCCATAACACTCTTTTCCAATTATCTGTTGTCCATTGTCTGTGTTTCTTTGCCCACTCTCTAACCTTTTCTTTTTGTTTTTCTGGTTCAAAAGTGGCTTTTTCTATGTAATTCTTCCCATAAGGCCTGCCCCCCTGAGTCTTTTCTTTACTGTTGTACATGAAACTGGCTTTGAGTGGGTAGAATTCAATGAAGCTGTCAACTGTGGCAATTTCAAGCATTGTATAGCTGTCATTCCTTAAAACAATGATTGACTGATGAGCTTCTAGAGAAAGCTGTTCCATTTTTGACCTAATATTGACCTTAACACATGCCAGTCTATTGCATACTGTGGCAACTCAAAAACAACAACAAAAAAGACAATGTTAAGCTTAATTTAATGAACCAAATAGCTTTCAACTGTGTTTGTTATAATGGCAAGTGATTTTCTAGCACCAAATTTGTAATTTAGCATGATTACTCAAGGATAAGGTGTTGGAGTGATGACTGCTGGATATGGGGCCTTTTTTTTAAAAAAAACCAAAAAAAACAGTAATTAGCAATCAGTAGCAGTTTCCTTCCGAAACAGCAAAATCTGTACATTATTCCAAACTGTTGGCTGCCAGTGTATGTCAAACTACGTCATGCTAATGTTCGACACAGTTAAAACATTGCAAAACAAGTGAAGTTTGATCAATACCTGAATGAACGGCTCCTTTCCAGAATAAAATTAAATATGCAGAAAATCATATTATTAAATTTCTTGTATAGGGACAGGGCAGAAAGTCTTGGAGAAGCTACTGTAGAGATGGGAGGACAACGGCGTCAGTTTATGAGAGCTGCTGTGCTCATGGGGCTGTGCCCAGCGGGCTTCCGTCGTGCCGCACACAATGTGTTTTAGTTTATAAATTGGGTGTAAATCGGTTGTTTAATCACGATACGATCTTATATTGATTCACTTGGCCTGTGATCCAATATTTGCCGATACTTCAAAGTCTGCTGCAATACGATTTCAATTTGATTCAGATGGTTGAGCAGGTTGGCCACTAATTGCAAGGTTGGCAGTTCGATTCCTTGCCCACATGACTGTGCATGTCAAAGTGTCCTTGGGCAAGACACTGAACACCAAGTTACTCCCAATGGTCAGCTAGCGCCTTGCATGGAAGCTCTGCCATCATTCAGAGTTTGCATTTTAAGGGGCACCCGGTTGATGTGCTTGCACTGATCCTATCAGTGGTCTGGAGCTCGTGTTTCGCGGAAAGCTCGGTTGACCCACGTGCATGGATAGCAGAGCAAAATTTGAATTCACGGACCCTGCGCAAATCCTTGTCCCACATGAAAAGCTAAGCATTTTTAGCGCTCATAAAGTGAAATTAATGTAATACGGTTGCTTCATCACCTGACAGAAATGCGTACGGATGTGGCTGACATGAGAGTATTAAAATAAAGGTGCATTTAAAAAAAATGTGTTGTATCGATAACATTAGATTGTTGTTTATTGGATTGATGCATCGATCCACATCGATGGATAGTTACACCCTTATTTATAAACAGATTTAGCACTTCTTCCCAAAAATTATGAAATAATATGTATTTTTTTTGTACTTTAATTGTGGTGAAAAATGTTTGTGAAGTTGAATACTCAACTCAAGAACAAGTAAAAGTACTATTATTTATTTATACTTAAAAAAAGTTGAGAAATTTGAAGAATTTACTCAAGTACTGTAATGAGAATAGTTGTAATTTGTTACTTTCCACCTCTGGTATTAATGTATTCCATTTTAAAAAAGTGTAGGGTATCCTATGACCAAGATGATGCAAGCAGAGGTCAGTGAGGTGTGTTGTCTGGCTGGAAGCAGTTAATTTCCTGTAAAGTCCATCACAAGTCTGAGGTGCAGTTGGAGTTGGCAGCAGTTCATCCTCGGTGAAGTCCATTGTAATAGATTGAAGTGATGCAGAGAGTTATCACTGAAGTGCCCTTGCTGTCTGGTTGGCACAGGCTACAGTTAGTAGTCATCCCTAAGTGACACATAATGTTGGGAGTCAAACATCAGGCTGGACCGGAGCTGGATCTTGCAGGCTCTGGTAACCTTGGGATATGCATCCCTAGGATAAGACTGGGAAACAAATAGAATAATCTTAGCATTGATGCAATTCACTTTAAAGCAGAGTTATAGAATATGAGAAGTGTTTCCAGTTCCGGCAGACCTGACTAATGCTTCATAACTAAAGTTTGAGGGATAAATAAGGTGTATACCTGGCTTAAGAGATGAGTCTAGACTTAAACTGAGAGAGTGTATCTAAGTCCTGAACAGTGTTAGGAAGGCTATACCATAGCTTAAGAGCCAAATAGGAAAAGGATTAACCTCCTTTTGTGGATTTTGATAGTACAGGCACTATCAACAGGCCAGCATTTTATAAGGTCACTTAAGTACAGAGGAGCTAGACCATTTAAAGCTTTGTAAGTACTTAGCAAAATTTTGACAGAAAATCTGAAAAATCTCTAAGAAAGTCTGTATAGGGCCCTGGGGTATACAATAGCAAGAGGTAAAGACAAGAGAGATTTGTTTTACTTATATTGGACAAAACAATTCAACTTTTATTGTGACCTTTGAGTAACACCAAGAACATCAGTGTAAAGTATAGCAAACCCACTTTAGGTGACCCTTTAGACGAGGCTCTTGTTTATAACAATTACCTGGGGGAGTAGACTAACTCCAATTTAAGCCAGGTTTCTGTCAAACAGAAATTTTCTTTAAAATTACTAATTAAAGTAATTTTCAACTAAATTACTTTAATTGTTTTTTGTTTTGTAGTTCGGGGTCTACCTATAAAGTCTCTATATGATATCTAGGTGACAGTCTCTACGTGTTGTAGTTTATATGAACTGTGTGACGTCTCAATGCAGCTAACACCTGGGAGCTGGTGAGTCAAACACTAACACTAATTAGACTAATGGCCAAATTACTAGAAAGGAGTGTGGCAGCTTCCCTGGAGGGATGGAGTCCATCTCACTTTAGCAGGTCAGGTCTACCCCAAAAATGTATCCAATTTTCTGTAAATCCTATGCTATTCTCTGGACACCACTCAGATGTCCAGCCATTAAGTGACAATAATCTACTATGTATTTTGTCACCACGATAAGCAGAGAGGGGGCCAGAACATTTTACCGTGTCTGGCATCCTTTTTGGAAGTTCACATACCTCTTTAATGTTATCTATAGTGAACTCTGACTGGCCGATGTGAATAACATTTAGCTTGCACTTTTAAATTTGCTCTGATGTCAGGTGCTCTCACCCCAGGACACTTTGGATAATGGTGGCAAGAGTCTCTATTTCCATGTTACTTAAAATAGAATCCCTATAACCAGGGGATTTTAAACAGGATTCCTGTTTGTGGTCACTGAGCAGCAGATTGATGCAATAATATGTGTAAATATTGTATGTAATAATTGATACATGCAGAAGAATCACAATAAATCTTAATAAACAAGCAATTTGGAGAAACATAAAAAGTGTATGCACTGATTAAAGTGCAACAAATCGGAATAGAATGTAAAGTGCAGTAAGTGATGTAATTGATTGATTATATAATCAGAACATGAATTGACTAATGATTTTAATGAGACATTGTTTGATGTGCATAGTCAAGGGTTGAATTAGGGGGCCTGGTGGGTCCCGGACCACCCATAAGAGTTCAGGGACCCCTCATTTATGTGCTTTGTTGAATTAAAAAAGAATAAATTAACATTGATTTTCTGTCAGAAAAATCTAAACATGCCGAAGTGTGCCACACACAGTTTTGTGAAGCTTTTGAAAATGGGACTGGCCAACATAGTCTCAAGACAGATCTTAATAATTAAAACGAGATGGTGAAATCATAAGATATCCAAGTTGTATGAGCCAAGTTGTACGAAAAGATACAAATTTGTACTAACAAAATAACAAACAGAATTTCAAATCGATACAATACTGGCATAAAATTTGAGCTAGGCTCATATCCAACATTTTATTTAGCTTTAGGTATTGGGTAAGGGGTTCGATTTTATGGATAGGTTTAGGGATAGGGGTTAAACTAGGAAAAATAATAATAACATTATTCGTTGGTTCATTTATTTTTCTCTATGGGAGAACATTTCATATGTTTTGGTATGATCCAACTCGTACAATTTCTTATGATTTCGACATCTCGTACTATTATTTCAACTTGTCATGAGATCGGGTTGGTCTGACACTGCGGATCCTTGTCTTCTTCGCACAATAAGACGGAAGTTAGATTTCTTTAAGGTGTTATATACGGTGCTAATAAGTTGCGTTTATAACATTCTTGCTGGTATTTTTAAGTAACATTAACAGTAGTATTTAGTGCATGATTTGACTCAAGTGCTATGGAAAGAATCACAACTTTTTACTGTAGATCAAGTTTATCAAGTCAGTGACATCACTTATTAAAATGGGAAACTGAAATGTCCATTAAACTTTTTTAAAATAAAATGTTTTAATTGTTGTGGGCCCCACTGGACCTGTGGGCTCCTTGAATTGTTCTCAACTTTCACACCACTAGCTATGGCCCTGTCCAATGGCATAGAGTTGGGATTTGTTTTCTTGGTTTATTAAAAAAATGACAAAGTACAGGGGTTTGTAGTAGATTTTGACACAGTTCGAAAATGTTGTACGGTCTATTCAAAGTCTATTCTATTTCGTTATATCATAAATTTGGTGCTGTAAGAGTACTGTGTATGTGATTTCCTTTATCTGTATGGGGTTGCCATACAGGAAATGACACAGAGTTGAAGTCATTATCAAATCTTGTTGGTCAGTGTGTAATAGGCAGGTTCACTCATTAGGCACAAAATCAGCAGTGTTAGCAATACCATTCCTCACTACATTTAGTAAGACTAGCTGTGACTCAGCAGCTCTCATCATATGCAGTTGCACATCATATGAGTGACTGGTCGAACTAAATTAAATTAGCCATTTAGATGTGTTTCTGTTCTCCATGAGCCTGAAAGTGCAAAATATGAACACATAATGAAAACCTTTGTGCCAGTTTTGTCCTTGGCTGACTGTACGCTACTTTATATCCCCAAAAGTAATTTACATCTTTGAAATAATGGGTTCTCTTATTAATATACTGGCAGTCATGTCTAGTTAAAAAAGGCATAAAGAGGTCTTTTCTAAAATTCACACAAAGGCTAATGACTAGATTGAAGGGAACTAGCATGTACTTTGTGAAAACAGACGAGTCGGATTTTTGAATCAGTGGAATCCAATCCGTTATTGGTTGTTTATGGTAACATTGTATCCCTGTTACAAAATTGAGTTGAGAAAAATATACTTGCCCATAAAAGTTTTTGGACACTTAAGTCACTGGAAAATGTATACATTTCATCGCATAGATATCAAAACATCAAACTAAATGCTTTTGCAGTTACTTTCAACCAACTTGTATTTTTATTGATAGCTATTTTTAGTGGATTTATGAATTATAGATTATAAGACTGAATATATTATGATCAGCATGCCCATTGCTTTATAATTTAAAACCCAACAAACATATAATTGTGAAATACATTGAAAAGTGTGTTTGTGCTATCTTTCTTGAAAATATGTGCCACTTGGTTTGATATTTTGTTGTCAAATGCATTCATAAATGTGGGTTAAGAGTCCAAATAAGCTGTTCTCTCAAATTAATCAATAAGAAACCTATGGAAAACATAAAGTACAAATACTGAGCTTCCTCTTTTTCTTCTACTTTTTCCAACAGTCTCTCATGGTGTCTTTATCCATTCCTGTCACAGTATGTGTTTAAGGGTGTGGTGTTGGCAAACTCCTGTAAGAGGTAAACAGGGTGTGATTCGCATTACACCATGCCAATCTTTGCAGCCTGGGGGAAAGTTTATGTGCATGTTTACCTGGAGAGGTTTGGGTGGGGCTCAGTATGTCTGTGTTTGGAACAAGGTGTGGAAGATAAAGATGTGTGGTGGTAGATATTTGGGTGTGTTTTGGAAATTTGGATCTGAGACACCTCTGACTCAGGCCAGTGTCTTTCCTTACCTATCTGAGAGTTTGTGACAAGGTGTAGCTGATTTTACACATTAGAAAATGTACTGCCCTGAGGCCTTGGATTGAGTGGGATACATATGTGTACTGTGCGATGTGTCTATTCTAGTGCATGTTGTATGTATGGCTGGGTATCGATTCCGATTTCCAGATTTGATTCCATTTAGATTTATTTGCATATATTTTAGTTATAATTTCCATTTTAGATACTTAGATATCTAAAAGATACTTAGATATGAAAGACATTCTGTCACAGCTAATGCTATAAATTGTACAGGAACCTTATAACTTTGTAAATTTATAAAATATACATTTAAAAAATAAATAACAGAGCATAAAACTGCCGTTCAATTGCAATATACACTCACTGACCACTTCATTAGGAACACCTGTACACCTACTTATTCATGCGATTTTCTAATCAACCAATCGTGTGGCAGCAGTGCAATGCATAAAATCATGCAGATACAGGTCAGGAGTTAATGTTCAAATCAACCATCAGATTGTCTAAAAAATATTGATATCAGTGATATCGACCGTGGCATGATAGTTGTTTCCAGACCGCTGGTTTGACTATTTCTGTAACTGCTGAACTACTTTTCAAGCACAACAGTCTCTAGGCGTGAAGTCTCCTCACTTGCTATATCTCCGCGGTAACGTGCTCAACAAGCCACATGATAAGATGTGCGGCTTGACGGTCTCAGACGCGGAGGCAGCTGAGATTCGTCCTCTGCAACCCAGATTGAAGCAAGTCATTACGCCACCACGAGGATTTAGAGCACATTGGGAATTCCAAATTCTCCAAATGGGACATAAAGGGAAGAAAATACAAAATAAAAATACAAAAATAAGAAAATGGCTATTATTCTTCACAAACTTTGCTTTTGTGACCAGAACAGTGATATTTTGAAATGTACCTATTTTCCAGAACATTCCAGATAGATTCAGTGCTGAGAAAACTTGGAGTAACTTCTAGAACTTTCCAGTAATATAAATAGTAGTGTAAATACAGGGGCCTTAAGCTCACCAGTTCAGTTTATTTCAGCTGCCTAAGTGGATACATATCTGCATTTTTCTGAGATGGCATCAAGAGGCTGCAAGCATCCGGCAGACGCATTTTGCAACGTCTGCAGCCAAATGATCAAGACAAGAGCGAAAAAGTACTCTGTGGAATCATCTGCTAAAATGTGTGAGGCCTACAAGGCATATTTCGGCATGCCTGTCGAGGATCAAGACAAACCCTGGGCACCTAATTTCACCTGCAAACACTGCAGGAAAACTGTGGAAGGTAAGATGGACAATTGTTGTTGTTAACATTTTTTAAATTGTAAAAGTTTTTAATTTTAAAATGTTTTACAATTTTCAATGTTATTGACAAATATATCATAAATTAAAAATGTTGTAAGAATCTCTTACACATTAGTCATGGGTGAAATACATTTTATAAGATGGTACAGAGGAGAAAAGAGAGACATCCCAAGAATTTGGCAGGGGCCCACTGACAACTCAGGCAACTGCTACTTCTGCATGATGGACCCTTCCATACATCAGACTGGCAAGAATGCACCTGCTATCATGTATCCGGACATGCCTTCATCCATCGCCCCAGTGCCACACTGCCATGAGCTCCCCGTACCCACTCCTCCGGAGAGAGAGCAGCCATCTTTAGAAGAGAGCAGCAAGTCAGAGAGCGAGGAAGATGTTGTAGATCCAGATGACAATTTCAGAGGTGGAGCTGAGGAGAGAAACCCATACTACCCCAACTAATAAGACCTCAACGACTTGATTACTAAGTCCAATGCCAAGCTTTTGACGTCTAGGCTCAAGCAGTGGAACATGTTGGACGAAAGTGTGCAAGTCACAGATCAGAGGAAGCGTCACCAACCTTTTGCCAGCTTCTTCACCTGTCAAGATGTGCTCTGCTTCTGCCACAATGTTACCAGTCTGTTCGAGGCAATCGGAATCGCCTGTAACCAGAATGAGTGGCGCCTCTTCATTGACAGCTCATACAGGAGCCTCAAAGCCATGCTGCTCCATAATGGTAACAAGTACCCGTCTATTTCCCTGGCTCACTCAGTGCACCTCAAAGGGGATTACAATAGCATCAAGACCATGCTGGATGCCTTGAAGTATGATGAGTATGGCTGGGAGGTCACAGGAGACTTCAAAATGGTGGCATACCTGAGGGGTCGCCAAGGCAGTTTTACCAAGTGTCCCTACTATCATTGCCTTTGGGACAGCAGGAACACCATGGTGCACCACCACAGGTGGGACTGGCCACAGCGGACTGAGTTCTCTGTGGGGAGGAACAATGTCAAGAGGGAGCCACTGGTGGACCCCTGGAAGGTGCACATCAAGACTTCTTCCCTAAGCTCACTAGTAAGGAGAAAGCAGCTTGGAACAGCTTTGTCGCAGTGATTCGGGGCTTCATGGGCAATCAAGGCCGAAAACTCTGTACATTTACATACATTACATTTGGCGGACACTTTTCTCCAAAATGACTTATAGTGCCCTTATTACAGGGACAATCCCCCCGGAGCAACCTAGAGTTAAGTGCCTTGCTCAAGGACACAATGGTGGTGGCTGTGGGGATCAAACAGTCAACCTTTTGCTTACCAGTTCTGTGCTTTAGCCCACTATGCCACCACACTGTAGGATGTACCTTAAAGTCCATATCCTTGATGCTCATCTTGATAAATTCTAGGAGAACATGGGAACGTACTCGGAGGAGCAAGGTGAGTGCTTCCACCAGGATATACTGGACTTTGAATGTCGCTACCAAGGACTGTATAACGAGAACATAATGGGAGACTACATTTGGGGGCTGATTCATGAAAGTTATTTACAGTATAATCATAAATCTCGGAAAACTACTCGCTTCTAAATCTACTGTAGTCATTTTTGTATTGCTTTAGTATAAATACATGTTAATTTGGATTCATATGTTGTTTTTTTCTGAATTTATGTGAACGAAAAAACACAAATCCACCCATTTTCTCATTGCAAATAGGTACATTTCAAAATATCACTGTCCTTGTCACAAAAGCAAAGTTGGTGGGGAATTAGGAAATAACATTTACTACCTAGGTACAAAAATTGTGTTACATAGTGATAAACCTTGAAGAAAATGCCCACACTTTTTCACAGAAATAAAAGAGAAACTGCATGACAGTTCCCCTTGTGTCTCAAGTCTTGTGACATTCAAAGTAAATATTTATCAAATTTATCTCCTTGTAGACCTAAAATTTGCTTTACGTGTCCCTAATTTTGGAGTCCAATTCAAGTCAATTGTCTACAAGACCAAGTTGAGTCTCATGTCAATATTTTGCAGCATAAGTGTGACTTAAATCACAGTTTTGGACTGTTTACAATTATAATGTCATTGTAACGAATTGGTGTCATATGACCACATAAAAAGAATATATCTATGACATGGTTCAAAATTATAGTGATTCATTGCCAAATTTAGGTTATCATTGACTGGACATTAAATGTTTTTCCTGAACAAATATTATTAATAAAATTGTGTCAAGAAAGGTGAATGGTTTCAGTTTTGAAAATAAATATTCAGGCCGTCTTCACCTATTCAGTATTCCTTAAGTTCACATTTGTTGCCGCTGATATATTAAATATTTTTCCAGGGTGTTTCCCATTGTTCTTCTTTAGCACCTTGCATGTGTCCAAACTTGAAACAGACAATGCTATCTCATTGTGGATCTGGAATATTTGCGGGCTGAATGATGTGCCTGTAGATGATTGTGTGGTAAAGAAAACTACGCTTTCAGGCTTCTAAGAACTGTTTTAGTTTACTACATTTCTATGTTTTTTTTTTGGTGGTTTGGCCTTCAGTTTGGGTGTGGTTCTTTGGCATGGCTCTTACCATTATGATGTTGTGGTGTAAACTTTTACAACTTCAGTGTCTTCCTTAAAAATGGGTAACACTTTATAATAAAGTTGTATTAGTTTGTTTCATTATTTAACATTAACTAAAAATGAACAATAATGTATAATACTTACAGCACTTACTAAAGGAATATTCCAGTTTTAATACATGTTAAGCTCAATCGACAGCATTTGTGGCATAATGTTGATTACAACAAAAATGTATTTAGATTTGTCCCTTCCTTTCTTTAAAGAAAGATCGACAGTGAGGCATTTACAATGGAAGTGAATGGGCCAATTTAAAAACATTATGTGTGTTATTATGATTTTAATGTGATGAAATCGCTTACAAGCCTATTCTGTGTAAAGTTTTAGCAAATATTACAACTTGACATGATGATGTAATGTCAACAAACCCTAAAATGACTGTAAAAATGACCATTTAAACTATTTTACAGCTCAAATAAGACACACGTTTTAACAGAAGAATGAATGAAAGTTGTTTTATAAAATTACAAGCTTCACATTCTGCCTTTAAACCCTCCAAAAATGGGCCCCATTCATAAGTAAGTGCTTCACTTTCACCTTGGTTTTTGTAAAGATAAGCAGGGATTAGACGAAATACATTTTTCATTGTGCCACAAATGCTTTCGATCAAGCTAAACTCACTTAATATTCCTTTAATCTTGGTTAATTTCAACATACTAACAGGATACAAAGGGGCTAAAGGCATCGTGGGGTATATAATTTTATTTTGTCCCAAAACATTTAAAAACAACAAAAAAATACTACAGCACTTTACTAAACACCTGTTTGTCACTATGCACAGCCAAATTGTTTGTTCAAGGTCATAAAATCAAATGTTTTTTATAAACTGTCCAATAAGTGAAAGGATGGTATTTGGGGTAAAAAATAAAAATAAAAAAAAAGACCCCCTGTTGCAGGGGCTAAAGGCTCCAAGTGGGGAGAATACATTTGTTCAGAAAAATGTTCATAGTGGGCTCACATTGAATGCTCCAGTCACAATGAAGATTAATTTGTAAAATGCCAAATGTGCTTGAAATTAACAGGTAATGATTCACCCATTTCTGAAGTAGTTATTTTCAGTAAGCATTATCTTAATTTGTTACTCAAAAAATCATCTTGCTTCCAGACCAGTCCTGTTTTGTTTATGTCAAGTCTTTAGTCGAGCCATTTAAAGTCTAGTCTAGAAATTCATGGTTATGTATTGTTTTGATTCACATTTTTAGTCAGGGTTTTTGGACATCACTTTTTGGAAATAAACTGCACTTGGGTTCATCACTTTACCATTGTCTCTTCGTCTGCCTGTCATTGCCTGCAGCATCTTTACAGAATACCAGACCGCCCATAATGAACCCAGCAGTTCGGCTCCTGCGCTGAACTACTGCTCTCTGGCCAGCGAGGTTGGCTTTAATGAGGTCGCCCTCAAAGACTGTTTCCATTTTGGATTGAGTGAGCCAGTCACATCTTTGATGCCTGGCAGTCGCAGTCCCCTCAATCTGGCTCAATATATCGACCTCGCCCTGCAGATAATTAGTTCCACGTTCATTGTGGGGGTGGCGGATGCTAAGCCAGAGTTCCATGACATGGCCACCGAGCCAGAGTTTCACGTCATGACTGCCAAGCCATAGTTTCACGTCATGGCCGCCGAGCAAGAGTCCCACATCATGGCTACCTAGCCAAGTCCACAGAGGTTGTTTCCAAGTCTCTGCCCATGTACATGACCATGGAGGTTGTTTCCAAGCCTCTGTCCTTGTTCACGACCACAGAGGTTGTTTCCAAGTCTCTGCCCATGTACACGACCAAGGAGGTAGTTTCCAAGTCTCTGCCCATGTATACAACCATGGAGGTCGTTTCCAAGTCTCTGTCTACGTCCCAGAGTTCATTCCCAAAACTCTGTTCATGTTCAAAACCACTGAGGTCTTTTCCCAGTCATATAGGACTCTTAGTTTTGAGCCTCCCACGGCTCCGCCTTCCACGACTTTGCCCCAAGTCATGGCAGCCACACCAGGGTCAGCTGCAGGCCATGTCACTGCCACGCCAGAGTCAGCTCCAGGCCATGTCACCGCCACGCCTCAGCCTGCTCTCTCCCATGTCTCAGCCGAACCCCAGACTGCTCCATGCCATGTCACAGCCGAACCCAAGACTGCTGCATGCCATGTCACAGCAGAACCTCAGTCTGCTCCATGCCATGTCACACCCGAACCTCAGACTGCTCCATGCCATGTCAAAGCCAAGTCTCAGTCTGCTCCATGTCACAGCCAAGTCCCAAACTGCTCCATGCCTTGTCACAAGCAAGCCTTTGCTCCACGGTCCAGGCCCCCCTCTGCTCCACGGTCCAGGCCCCCTCTGCTCTCACAGTCCAGGCCCACCTCTGCTCCACAGTCCAGGCCTGCCTCTGCTCCACGGTCCAGGCCTGCCTCTGCTCCACCGGAGACCTCCATCCCTACGGCTCTGCCTTGGTCCTCAGCCCCATCGGCTATGCCCTCTCTTGCCAGGCCATGCCCCACGCCATGTCTTGTCAGGCCACGTCTCAAGGTTGTTTTTGGGTGTTGGGAGCCATCCCTAGAGGGGGGATATGTCATGTGTATTCTGTTGGTTCATGTTTTTTATGTCTTTTATTTTGAAAATCTAGTTCCTGTTATCATGTTATTTACTGTTCCCTCATGTGACCTTGTCATGTGTTTCCCCTTTTCATGTGTATGGTTTTCATTGGTTCATTGTTTGATTACATTGTTATTAGTATTTTCTTTTCATTGGTTTCAGTTCATTTATTCTTGTTAAATTGTTTATGGTTTGTCTTGTCATTGGTCATTTTTGTCATGTGTTCTCCCATGTCCAAGCATTTAAGCCCTCATGTTTTCCATTGTCCTTCATCAGGTATTCTGTATGTAACTTTGTTGTATCTTGTGTAGTCAAGCCAAGTCATGTTCTTTTATGTCAAGTCTTTAGTCAGGTCATTTCAAGTCTAGTCTAGTTATTCATGGTTATGTTTTGTTTTGATTCACATTTTTAGTCAGGGTTTTTGGTCATCACGTTTTGGAAATAAACTGCACTTGGGTTCATCACTTTACCATCGTCTCTTTGTCTGCCTGTCATAGCCTGCCAGCATCGTTACAAGGTGTGCCTTTAGCCCTGGTTGTACCCTACATTTTTACATACATTTTACAGTATTAGTTGATACATTATGAATGAACATAAACAAACAATGAAAAATGGTAATTTTGTTAATTCACATTAACTAAAACTGCATGCTGTAATTATTGTTCCTTGTTAGTTCAATATGTCTAAAGCTTTTACTAATGTATTAACAATTAAAAAATGACTTACAGAAAATCTTAATACTTAAGTTTTGGACTGACTTTATATAACCAATTATTAGCATTAGGGTAAAAGAGTTTTGAAAAATCAAAATGTTGATGATGAGAATATCAATTCTTAACTCAATTTGTTTTTGGTGTAACCTAATGTAGTCAGGTTGTCAATTTGGCTTGAATAAAACCAGTTAATTTGGATGTTACCACCACAAAATTCACATTTTCTAGATTACCTGACAAACGTTCTTATTGTGACACTATTTGGCCTTGTCATTTGTATCTTTACTTACTAAAGAATTTTGAAACAAAATATAAATGGATGTTCTTATAAATGACTTAATTACTGCAAAGGCAAAACAATTAATGTAGAAGTTTGGCCATCTTGGAAATACGATTAAAATAAATCTAGACCCTAGATGCAATAGCCTAAAAATATGCACTTTCAGATACATAACTTTATCGAAATGCATAGAAGAACAAAGCATTCCATTGTTTTTGATTTGTATCCTGGTTGTTATAGGCATTTGATCAAACACGTCTTTATGTGAGGAATGGCATGATCCATTTCCTTTGAGTTGTATGCTTTCTGATTCACGCGTGAGTAAATGAAGAGTTGAGATTGCACTGAGTTTGACGTGCCCGCGCTTGTCAAGAGGGAAGTTTTTAAATGCGTGCACAGAGGGATCAGCTGGCACAACCGTCAGGTGGCCGTTTCATCGCATTTCAACGGACCCTGTATATCTCTTTATATCGACAGACATTAGAAGAGAGAAAACTCGGAGATACAACTTTCGCCGTGAATGTGGAAAATGAAGAACAGTTGGATCTTTCTGTGCGCAGTTTGCTTTTGGTCCCCAATTCAAGGAACATTTCGATGTAAGTGTAGTTCTGACTGATTTTGTGCGTAATTAGTCTATTTAATTAAATACTATAGAAATGTAGGCTATTGGAGATAGATTGATTTTAATCAACGACAGGTGAGATTTTTAATTTTTTTTTTAATGTTTAGCTTATGCAGATAAAAACAGATCTACAGGTTATTCGTAAATAATAATAATAATCATCATCATCATCATAATAATAATAATAAAACACTATTGGTAAGAAGCTGTAGCCTGATTTTATAATGCATCATAAAGGTCTTTGTAATCTATTATAATACACATCGTGATCCATTATATCTGTCCATTAAATGGCAGTTTTAAAACATCATAATAGTATTCATAATTAATTTTCATAACCGTTATAATAATATTCAATATTATTCATAATTACACAGTTAAAGAATGCAATACATTATAACACATGATACAAAACATGACATTTTGTTTTGTTGTAATAGTTAGGCTAACTATTAGGATGCATTTAATACGTAATGTGCGTCAATTATTTAGTAGAACATACTATTTATTTTATGGTGTATTATTATTCATTTTAGACTACTTGTATTGGTATAATATACATTGATTAATGATTTGTGACTTTATTTTTGACAGAAATTATTTTCTGTAGTTTTCATAGTAGAGGATTAGGGCCAAGCAATAATAAAAAAATAAAACCATCTCGAGAATAAAGTCATTATAATGCGAGATTAAACTCGTTAAATTTCGAGAAAAAAGTCGAAATACAATCTTTAGAATAAACTCATTAAATATCGAGATTAAACTCGTTAAATTTCGAGAAAAAAGTCGAAATACAATCTTGAGAATAAACTCATTATAATGCGAGATTAAATTTAACGAGTTTTTTCTCGAAACACAACAACTTTATTCTCGATATTTAATGAGATTATTCTCAAGATTGTATTTCGACTATTTTCTCGAAATTTAACGAGTTTAATCTCGCATTATAATGACTTTAATCTCGAGATGGCTTTATTATTTTTTTTTATTATTGCTTGGCCCTAATCCTCTTCCGTATAATAGAAATGCAAAGGGATTTCCAAATTAATTTCAGTCAGAAAAGTGCTTTAATTAGTTCATAATTACAGTGTTTAGTGTATAATTACAGGCACACAGAGACATTGCCTCATTCATCACATAACACTCAGATAATAATAATCATAACCACAATAATCCTAGTCATAATAATCTGCATAATAATAAATCTGGTTGCCAGATGGGAAAATGTTAGCATGATTTGATTTCGAATTGTTGACTTTGAAGATATAAACATGCATTATGCATGTATTAATGTAGAACCAAAATGTGGAAACCGAATAATTGCATTCATAATTATTTATTTTTATTCCAAGACAACATCTGAACAAACAGAAGGACTTTTGTATCACAGCTGAGAAAGTGTAGGCCATTTATCATGATGTCACAGTGCAGTCCATTAAGATTGAGAGTCTGTTGTTGCTCACATGTGAAAGAGTACTGATGTTAGGTTGAGTTAGGTTGAGGTTAAGTCAATAAAACAAATTTTTTAACCCCTCCACAAATTTAATATTAGCAAACTATAGTTTTGGCAAGTCATTTAGGACATCTACTTTGTGCATGACACAAGTAAGTTTTTGAACAATTGTTTACAGACAGAATGATTAACTTTCAATTAACTATATCACAATTCCAGTGTGTCAGAAGTTAACTGTGCCATTAAGCAGCTTGGAAAATTTCAGAAAATTATGTCAAGCTTTTAGACAATTAGCCAATTAGCTTCTGATAGGAGGTGTACTGAATTGGAGGTGTACCTGTGGATGTATTTTAAATCCTACCTTCAAACTCAGTGACTCTTTGCCATTCCATCTCATTGGTAAATCAAAAGAAATCAGCCAAGACCTCAGAAAGTCTGGTTCATCCTTGGGAGCAATTTCCAAATGGCTGAAGGTACCACGTTCATCTGTACAAACAATAGTACGCAAGTATAAACACCATGGGATCATGCAGCCAGCATACCGGTCAGAAAGGGGAAGCATTCCATCTCCTAGTGATGAACGTAGATTGGTGTTAAAAGTGCAAATCAATCCTAGAACAACAGCAAAGGACCTTGTGAGGATGCTGGAGGAAACAGGTAGACAAGTATCTATATCCACAGTAAAACCAGCCCTATATTGGCATTACCTGAAAGGCTGCTCTGCAAGGAAGAATCCACTGCTCCAAAACCACCATAAAAAAGCCAGACTACAGTTTGCAAGTGCATCTTGCAAACTGTAGTCTGGCTTTTTTATGGTGGTTTTGGAGCAGTGGCTTCTTCCTTGCAGAGCAAGGGGGACAAAGATCTTACTTTTTGGAGAAATGTCCACAATGAAACAAAAAATGTATCTGTTTGGCCATAATGACCATCATTATGCTATGGAGGAAAAAGGGTGATGCTTGCAAGCCAAACAACACCATCCCAACTGTGAAGCATGGGTGTGGCAGCATCATGTTGTAGAGGTGCTTTGCTGCAGGAGGGACTGGTGCAATTCACAAAATAGATAGCATCATGAGGAAGGAAAATGTTGTGGATGTACTGAAGCAAAATCTCAAGACATCAGCCAGGAAGTTAAAGCTTGGTCGCAATTGAGTCTTCCAAATGGACTATTACCCCAAGCAAACCTCCAAAGTTGTGGCAAAATGGCTTAAGGACAACAAATTCAAGGTATTGGAGTGGACATCACAAAGTCCTAACCTCAATACGATAGAAGATTTGTGGGCAGAAATGAAAAAGCTTGTGCAAGCAAGGAGGCCTACAAACTTGACTCAGTTACACCAGTTCTGTCTGGAGGAATGGGCCAAAATTCCAGCAACTAATTGTGAGAAGCTTGATGAAGGCTACCCAAAATGTTTGACCCAAGTTAAACAATTTAAAGGCACCGCCACCAAATACTAACAAATTGTATTTTAACTTCTGACCCAGTGTGAATGTGATGAAAGAAATAAAAGCTGAAATAAATAATTATCTGTACCATTATTCTGACATTTCACATTCTTAAAATAAAGTAGTGATCCTAACTGACCTAAGACAGGGAATGTTTTCTATGATTAAATGTCAGGAATTGTGAAAAACTGAGTTTAAATGTATTTGGCTAATGTATTTGTCTAATGTTCTTTTCTGAGTGGATGAGGGTTGCGTGTCCATTCATTACATCAGTTATAAATTACCTACAAGAGTGAACTTGTCCTGCACACAATGTGACTGCCTAATATACAACATCCATTATAGATTAACATACAGTAGGCCTGACTGAACGTTGACTAGGTTGTTTTATTACATATAATCCTGCATGATCTAATGTGGACACAGCTGTGGACATTTAATTTCCTTTCTTTTTTAAGTTGTCAGCCCCTTAATGTCTTTCAGATGTTTGCTGATCTTCAGACATTTGTGGTTTTGTCATTTTATACTCCAGTAGATAATGGTTTGTGGGTGTGAATAATAGTCAATATACTATAGCATTACTTATATGCTGAAGAATGTGTGAATATACCTGAGGGTGTGGGGATCATTTAATGCGTCTGCGGCAATGGTTAGAGG
The DNA here is from genome assembly GCF_025860055.1 of Xyrauchen texanus. NCBI lineage: Eukaryota > Metazoa > Chordata > Actinopteri > Cypriniformes > Catostomidae > Xyrauchen > Xyrauchen texanus. The sequence goes on along the minus strand of NC_068284.1, from coordinate 34,597,732 downwards.
TTACTTTTCCATGCTCACGGGACCACTAAAATCTGGCTGGCGCCAGTGTACTTTGACAGTGAGATAACCAAATTAAATTTCAAAGACTGCAAAAATTCCACATATTCAGCAAATTCCTAACCTGCAAACGTTTTACATTTTGTCTTCACAGATTTCGCCTTCCTAAATACAAAATTGTATCAAAAGTTATGTTTTTATTACGTGTCTGTTAGCTTTGATATAGCACTATAGTAGCACTATATACACTCACCTAAAGGATTATTAGGAACACCATACTAATACTGTGTTTGACCCCCTTTCGCCTTCAGAACTGCCTTAATTCTACGTGGCATTGATTCAACAAGGTGCTGAAAGCATTCTTTAGAAATGTTGGCCCATATTGATAGGATAGCATCTTGCAGTTGATGGAGAATTGTGGGATGCACATCCAGGGCACGAAGCTCCCGTTCCACCACATCCCAAAGATGCTCTATTGGGTTGAGATCTGGTGACTGTGGGGGCCATTTTAGTACAGTGAACGCATTGTCATGTTCAAGAAACCAATTTGAAATGATTCGAGCTTTGTGACATGGTGCATTATCCTGCTGGAAGTAGCCATCAGAGGATGGGTACATGGTGGTCATAAAGGGATGGACATGGTCAGAAACAATGCTCAGGTAGGCCGTGGCATTTAAACGATGCCCAATTGGCACTAAGGGGCCTAAAGTGTGCCAAGAAAACATCCCCCACACCATTACACCACCACCACCAGCCTGCACAGTGGTAACAAGGCATGATGGATCCATGTTCTCATTCTGTTTACGCCAAATTCTGACTCTACCATCTGAATGTCTCAACAGAAATCGAGACTCATCAGACCAGGCAACATTTTTCCAGTCTTCAACTGTCCAATTTTGGTGAGCTCTTGCAACTTGTAGCCTCTTTTTCCTATTTGTAGTGGAGATGAGTGGTACCCGGTGGGGTCTTCTGCTGTTGTAGCCCATCCGCCTCAAGGTTGTGCGTGTTGTGGCTTCACAAATGCTTTGCTGCATACCTCGGTTGTAACGAGTGGTTATTTCAGGCAAAGTTGCTCTTCTATCAGCTTGAATCAGTCGGCCCATTCTCCTCTGACCTCTAGCATCAACAAGGCATTTTCAGCCCACAGGACTGCCGCATACTGGATGTTTTTCCCTTTTCACACCATTCTTTGTAAACCCTAGAAATGGTTGTGCGTGAAAATCCCAGTAACTGAGCAGATTGTGAAATACTCAGACCGGCCCGTCTGGCACAAACAACCATGCCATGCTCAAAATGGCTTAAATCACCTTTCTTTCCCATTCTGACATTCAGTTTGGAGTTCAGGAGATTGTCTTGACCAGGACCACACCCCTAAATGCATTGAAGCAACTGCCATGTGATTGGTTGATTAGATAATGGCATTAATGAGAAATTGAACAGGTGTTCCTAATAATCCTTTAGGTGAGTGTATATGTGTGCTATTAACCGATGACAAAATCCACTTTTAGCAAATATATGCCTTTAAAATATACTGCCCTTCTCATCTTATGAAAACAGAACAAAAAATATTGATGACTCATGGTGCACTATACAAGTTTTTTGTCAAATCAAATTCTCAATAGAATGAGAAAGTCCCTCCTCTTAAAGGGATTGTTTAACCAAAAATGAAAATGCTCTCGTCATTTATTCAGCGTCGTGCCATTCCAGATGTGTATGACTTTCTTTCTTCTGCAGAACACAAATAAAGCTCTGTATGTCCTTACAATGCAAGTGAATGGTGATCAGACCTTTGAAGCTCCAATAAGCACATAAAGACAGCATAAAAGTAATCCATGTGACTCCAGTTGTTTAATATATGTCTTCTGAAGCAATGCAATCACTTTGGGTGAGAAACAGATCAATATTTCTATCTTTATGATTATAAATCTCCACTTTCGCAGTCACTTTAGTGAAAATGAAAGTGAAGATTTAAATGGGAAAAGGGAATTAAATATTGATCTGTTTCTCACCCACACCTATTATATCGCTTCTAGATAGAACCACTGGAGTCGTATGGATTGCATTTATGCTGTCTTTGTTTGATTTTTGGAGCCTAAATTACACTTGCATTGTATGGACCTAAATAGCTGAAATATTCTTCAATAAATCTTCATTTGAGTTCTGCAGAAGAATGAAAGTCATACACATCTGGGATAGCATGAGGATGAGTAAATGATGAGAGAATTTTCAGTTTTAGGTGAAATTTTCCTTTAATACCACCTGCAAATAACAAGCAACACATTTTGGTTCATGGCTGTGATGTAACTAAAGCTTGTTGGCTATTTAAAAACAAAAGTGAAGAGCCTTTCAATAGGCTATATGCCGCCTAAACTTCTTGTTTCAATGGTAAATACGTCAACACAGGACAGAAACTGTGCTCGTCAAGTGATTTTTATGGTGTCTTTAACAGTTAAATGTTCCTGCCTAGTATCACACAGCCAAAGTCACCGATCTTGGTGTGCTTTCTTGCAGCCTCCTCTTCCTGTCAATGTTATGGTAAAGCACAGTACTGCAAATTGGATCATCTTGGACTGCACTGTGTAAACTGCCAGGGGAACACAGAAGGGCGGCAATGTGAAAGCTGCAAGGAAGGATATTACCACCAGAGGGCAGAAGACAGCTGTTTGCCCTGCAACTGCAACACTGCAGGTGAGTCTTCACAACTGTCTGGAAAATTACTAAAAAACATTAGTCAATCTTTCATTAACATTAATATTTTTTTTATCTAATGCAATGACAGGGACAGTTCACCTAAAAATGACAGCCTCAGTCACCTTCATTATCATTGCATATTTTGTCTGAACAATGAAAGTGGATGGTGACTGGAACGGTATGAGGGTGAGCAACTGATGACTGAATTTAAATTTTTTGGCGATCTTATCCTTTAAGTGTCCATATACCTTTGGGGCCACTGTATGAACAAACTGCATATATAAATTTTTTGAATTAGGTTCTCAAGGACCAGTCTGCAACAAGGATGGACGGTGTATGTGCAAACAGGGTATTCATGGGGACAAGTGTGACTGGTGCCATGATGGGTCTCCAGTCGCAGTCAATGGATGTGAACCTTTGAGGTGAGAACAGGGAGACCTATGTTTCCATATTTAAAGGTGAAATGTGTAATTTTTTTAATACTTTGCCTATCCCTATTTATCCCAGTAGTTACAACAAGAAGGAAGCCATTTGTATGTTGATTCCCCTGAAAAGTATAAACAATGTGTCGCTATAAAAACATTGCTCTATTTGTTAGAGTATCCTGCCCAACCTTGTGTTTAGGGTGGGACTATTTGTTTGTCTGACAAATGCCATGCGGGGGGAGTGTTTAGGAAACCTGTATTTAAAGAATGTTCCAGGTTCATTACATGTTAAGCTCAATCAACAGCATTTGTGACAATGTTGATTACCACAAAAATCAATTTAGACTCCTTTTCTTTAAATAAGCATAATTCAAGGTGTAAGGGGGTTAAGATGGGCAAGGAGGAGATGAGAACCGTCAAAATAAATAATAATTTAATGAAAACACACAAACATAAACACACACATGACGGACATGCCTGTAATGCTCTCTCTCGAAAAACCCGTCGTCACCGGCCGCCTTGGGGACCGGGCGTGCGGCCCGGCCCAGCCCCGCCCCCCTCCGCTCCACACAAGGTTACAGAGTGAGGCCCTTACAATAGAAGTGAATGGGGACAATGCAAGTGAAATTAGCAAATTTTTTGAAGGTTTAAACACAGAAATGTGAAGCTTAAAATTTGATAAAAGCACATACATTTATTCTTCTGTTAAAACTTGTTTATTATTTGAGCTGTAAAGTTAAACTGTCATTTTGCAGTTATTTTAGGGTTTGTTGACAATGCATCATCATGGTAACAAATTTGCAATAAATTTACACAGAAACGGTTTGCAAAATGATTTTATGACACTAAAATTATGTTAAAACATATTCTTTATGTCTTGTGGTTATACTTTTGAAAAAGTTAGTATTTTAAAAATTAACCCATTCAATTACATTGTAAGTGCCTCAGTGGAACCATGATTTCTTTTTACATTTACATTTTTGTTGTTACCAACATTATGCTTCAAATGCTGCCAATTGAGCTTAAGACAATCCTTTAACCTATATGACACTCAACATTCAGTGATGATAGAGCAGCAGAAATTACACACTTTTGTGTAAAGTTTGTCCCTGACTACAATCAAGAGTTAATCAAGCATTTTCAAACATTTTGACTCCTGGTTTGTTAGGTATGTTTGGCTTAATTTGCATCTTCTCTTACAGGCTAAGTTGTCGGTCACGTTATAATGGCCAGCTCACATATAATAAAGAAGAATGCCTGCCCTGCTTTTGTTATGGACATTCAAATGTGTGCACATCAGCTAAGGGATACTCCATTCACAACATCACTTCAACTTTTGATCATGGTGAGGTTGATGCATAAACTCTGATTCATTCATTCACTAAAAACTTAAAGGGACAGTTCACTCAAAAATGTAAATTCTGTTACCATTCACTGACCCTTGTGCTTTCTTTACACCATTGAACACAAAAGGATATGCTAGGCAAAGCGTTAGACTCAAGTCACCATTCACTTTCATAGCATTTTTGTTAAATACAATGAAAGTGAATGGTGACCGAGGATAACATTTTGCCAAGCATCACTTTTGTGTTCAAAATAGAAAGTAATGTGGATTTGGAATAGCATGAGGGTGAGTAATTGATGATAGCATTTACATTTCTTGTACTATCACTTGGTAGCGAACTATTCTCTAAATTCTTAATACCACGATTTTTGAACATCTTTGATAATTTGATTTTGATTGTCTCTTATAGGACCTGAGGGATGGCGAACTGCCACTGCTCAGGGTGTGAGTCCCTCACAAGTGGACTTCAGGTGGTCTCCCACCCATAAAGACCTAGAGGTTATCTCTAAGGAGATCTTTCCTGTTTATCTGTTTCCTCCAGGTATGCTGATTTAAGTTGTATCAGGAATTATTTTATTATTGGTGCTACCAGCGATATAGTGCCTGTGTTATATTGCCCGTGTCTACAACTCCTACTTCTCTGTGTTCAATAAAGCATCATACCTGGGGAATCAGGTTCTGAGCTACGGTCAGACGTTGACCTTCTCTCTTCGTCTGGACAGAGGTGTCCGTCGTCCCTCCACCTCTGATGTTATGCTAGAAGGAGCAGGTCTTAAGGTGACTGCTTCACTAGGGGACTTGAGAACTGTGTTACACTGTGGAAAGAAAATCACTTACACTTTTAGGTGAGTAACTTCATCAATAATATAAAAAATATTTTCTGAAGAATATATGAGTGGTACTTACGCAAGACCCACCCAAAATATGATGCTAGGATTGTGGATGGTTGCCACAGTGTTGCCCTTATGCTGCTAAGGTATTCTAAGCAAGTTGTTATGTAGCTGTTAGGTTGTTCTGGGTGGCTGCAAGATAGTTGCTAGAGTGCTCTTGGTGGTTACTTGATGGTTGCTAGGGTTTTCAGGGTGGTTGCTAGAATGTTCTGAGTGGTTGCTAGATAGTTGATAGAGTGTTTTTTGGTGATTTCTTAGTAGTTGCTAGGGTGTTTAGAGGGTTGCTATGTGGTTGCTAGAATGTTCTGGGTGGTTGCTTGGTAGTTGCTAAAGTGTTCTGGGTGGTTGCTAGTTAGATTCTGGTGTTTTTGGTGGTTGGTTGGTGGATGATTGTGTGTTCAGGGTGGCTGATATAGTGTTCTGAGTGGTTGCTAGTTAGATTCTGGTGTTTTTGGTGGTTGGTTGGTGGATGCTTGGGTGTTCATGGTGGCTGCTAGAGTGTTCTGGGTGGTTGCTTGGTGGTTCTTAAATAGTTTCTAGAGTGTTTTGTTGGTTGCTCAGGAGTTCAGGGTGGTTGCTAGAGTATTCTGGGTGGTTGCTTTGTGGTTGCTAGATAGTTTCTAGTATATTGGTGGTAGCTATGATGTTCAGAGTGGTTGCTAGAGTGTTCCTTTTGGTTGATAAGGTTTCTAGACAGTTTCTAGAGTGTTTTGATGGTTGCTGGGATGTTCTGAGTTGTTGCTAGAGTGTTCTTTTTTGTTGTGATGTGGTTGCTTGGGTGTTCAGGATGGTTGCTAGGTATTTACTATAGTAGTCTGGGTGGTTGATATGTTGTTGCTAGTTAGATTGTTCTGCATGATTGCTAGTTGTTTGCTAGTGTGTACAAGGTAGTTGCTCATGTGTTCTGGGTGTTTGCTAGCTAGAGTGTAGTGTGCTTGGTGGTTTCTAAAGTGTTCTTGGTGGTTGCTATGGTGTTCTGGGTGATTGCTAGGTGGCTGCTAGAGTGTTCTAGTGGTTGCTAAGTGGTTGCTAGGGTGTTCAGGGTGGTTGATAGAGTGTTATAGCTTAGCTCCCTCTATCAATGTTTATACGATTTTTTTACCTTTAAATATCCATCAGGCAAAAGTCTGATCATTTAGAAAAGTAATAGCACATCTCTCCTCAATCAGCAACATGATTTAAGGTCAATTTCAAGGCTGTTTCACACATGCAGATGTTTGATACTTAGGGTTAGGGGTTTTTCAAAATACCTAAACCCAAGAATGTGCAATAGTAATAGTGTAATAGTGGTGCTTGCTAATGTAATAACAGCGTACCTAAAGCCCCTTCCTGATGCACAGTTTTAATGGTCAATGGCTTAATCTAATAATAAAAATGTTATCATATTTTGCAATACTTTACAGATTGGATGAACAACCTGGAAGCAAATGGAGACCACAGCTCACATCCACAGAATTCCAAAGGCTTCTGAGCAATCTTACAGCCATTAAAATCAGGGGAACATTTGGTGAAAATGGTGAGTACCACTCCAACCAAGTATCACCACAAAAATAACATAACGCATAAAGTATGAAATAATATTGTAACTGCATTTACAACAGGACGTGGTTACCTAGATGACGTCTCACTTGTGTCAGCTAAACTGGGCCCTGGCACCCCTGCAGTCTGGGTCAAGAAGTGCAGCTGCCCTGTCGGTTATGATGGACTGTTTTGTGAGTACTGTGCCACAGGATACAAGAGGCGTTTCCCCGGCCAAGGCCCCCAAAGCCCCTGTGATCCATGTTCCTGTCAGGGTGGAACATGTGATCCAGAAACAGGTTTGTTATTTCAGTGTGTTTGATTTGTGTTTTAAATATGGTGTATGAGAATACGTCTGTGCTGAACAATGTGGATTTCTTGCATTTAAAGGAGGATGCTACTCCGCTGATGACATACCAAACCTGCAGATGTGCCCTAAAGGTTATTATGTCAACCGCCAGCAGTCTAGCTCCTGTCAGAAATGCCCATGTCCCGAGGGTGAGGCTTGCTATGTCATTCCCAGAACTCAGCAAGTGACATGTGTCCGTTGTCCTCGAGGGACTACAGGTGAGGAACAAAGAGTAAATGCAAAGGGAAACTTCAGAGGGATGACACTTAAAGGAATAATTCACCCGAAAATTTTAATTCAGTAATTATTTTCTCACCCCCATGTCATTCCAAACCCATATGACTTTCTTTCTTCCATAGAAAAAAAAAAAAAAACTGACCGGACAGTCAAGGTCCAAAATTAAAAATAAATAAATAAATAAACAGCATAAAATTCTAATAAAAATGGTCAATATGACTTGTGTGCTATATTCCAAGTCATACAAAACTTTGTGAGGAACAGACCAAAATATAAGTTGTTATTTACTAATAATTACCCCCAGTGTGCTGTTAGCCTGAGTGAGTCAGTGAGTTGAAATCAAGAAGTGAATCAGTCTGATTTGTGAAAGAATCATTCAAGACCAGTTTTGTGAACTGTATCAACTGATTCCATGAAAAGATTTGATTTGTTCACGAATCACACATTGAACTCATTAAGGAGTGCTACAGTGGATGTCAATTATTTCAGTGAATCACTTTAATTTTCACCTGTTCCTCACACAAAGATATCATATGGTTTCAGAATTTTTGGAATTAGTCATATGGGTTTAAAGCGACATGAGACTGATAAAATTTTGATTTTCACTTTTGTGTAAACTATTGCCTTACATTTGGTATGAAACAGAAGTTGTGACCGACTTTACTTCCGTATTGTGATGTATTTCTATAGAAACATCTTATTGAACGTGAAAAAAATTTAGGGTGGGGATTTTATCCATCGGCTGTTGATTGGATAGTGAAAAGTGGGCTGTTGATTGGATAGTGAAAAGTGGGCATTGCATACCGGAGTGGAGGCAGATTTAAATGCAAGTTTACAGTCATCACACAGACACAAACACATTCATTCCACCATGCTCCTTGAGTCAGAGCCGGTTACAGGGGAAATTTAGCAGCGATCTCAGCACACTGATAATAGCACATTTTCTTACGAATAGGCTGTAGCCGTTGAGAAACGAGCGAGTAAAATATCACAAACAATATTTCAAAGTTTTTAATAACAAAACACTAAACATAAAGGGGAAAAACTCTTACTCGTGCTGCACAAGATATCTGCATTTAGAAATATGAATAATCTCCAGAAGGATCCGACTCGCGTTGTATTCAGTAGTCACTTCAGCAATTCAAGAATGAAATGTATAGAACAGAACCGCAAATTCACCATTATTTCTCCTTCTTCGAAATGTAAATTCAAGCCAGCGGGACTGTAACCAATGATGTTTGGGGTAAGGAATATGAGTTTTGAGGGGAAACAGCCGAAAATACACCTTTTCATCTCTGCGTTAGCTGCTTTGATGGCAGGTTTGTTTACAAGACCCTTGTAGGGGCGGGATTAAAACTGGCTTCCACTTGTATACGTCAGCCGAGAAGAGTCAGTCAATTCATCGGAAGTTATGATATTTTGATTAAAGATTACGAGGTAAAAATTTATTTTTTATAAAATAACAAATATGCACGGATGAATCCTTCACAATGAGACCAGTAACAGGCATCATTAAAAATAAATAGGGTACATTTTGATTTCATGCAGACTTTAAAAAGAAACTGCATGAATCTCAGTTTATCAATGATAATTCTAGGCCTCCTTGTTATGTTGAGTCTGTTTTCTGCGTTTGCTTAGATTCTATGTTGTACAAGTGTAACCTAAAATAACATTTTCATTCAAACCTTGATGCACACAACAGGCTCTCGTTGTGAAATCTGTGATGAGGGTTTCTATGGAGACCCCCTGGGAGAGTATGGCCCTCCCAAACAGTGCCAGCCTTGCCATTGTAATGGCCACGTGGATCAGAACGCTGTAGGCAACTGTGACCGCCAAACAGGAGAGTGTCTGAAGTGTTTGAATCACAGCACTGGCACTAAGTGTGAGGACTGTGAAGAGGGATACCACCACAATTACCCCACAGAGTCATGCCAGGGTATGCAAACTCTCACAAGTCTGAATATAACAGGACCAGTGCAGTCAAAAACTGAAAATTACCAGATTCTTGTTTTCTTTTGTTCTTGTAGCTTGTAACTGCAACAGACAGGGATCTGTGTCAAATTCATGCCATGATAAAGGCCAGTGTGAGTGTAAGGAAGGCTTTGAGGGACTGAAGTGTGACATATCAATGTGTCCATCCTGCTTCAATCCAGTCAAGAGCAAGGTAAGGGAATTTGAGAAACTGAAAACTAAGAAATATGAAAATATATTATCAGAGAAGTGGCATCATAGTTCAACAAACAACCTTTTCTACTACTGTATAGATGGATGGATGGATGGATGGATGGATAGATAGATAGCTTTTCTAAGTCTTTATGTAAGGATTGGAAAGTCATATATATTATTTAACTATGGGAAAAATGTCTGTGAAATTTGCCATTTTGTCAAAACAATACTTTAAAAACTGAATATAAAAAAAGATGAGAGAATCTTGCTGGGTTTGATCGGTGCAGCTTGCTTGTTTACTTTCAGGAGAGTGATATGACGGTATGTTGTTTTGAAGCTGATCTTAAACGCAAAATGTGTGGGTGGAATTAAATATGCAGTTTGTCCAGGGACCAGCGCACATATTTACCTTCTCAATCTCTCTCTCCTCCATGCGTAACTGGAGTCTATTTACTTAATCTCTTAAAAATCCTAGTTTAAAAATGATTGAAAACATGAAAAGATATTTTGCTTTGGATCCAGTCCCTGCACAGTATTTAATGAGAGGTATATGAATAAATATTGGCAAATATGTTGATCATTGTTTGTTTTATATCAGATCGAGGCTTATGCACGACAGCTGCAGGAAATGGAGGATTTATTCAAAGGAATTGGAAGTGGTGATGTTTCAGTCAACGATGCTGAGATGGAACGATCCATAAGAGCTGCAGAGGTCATTTTGCAATCCCTGGAGACCAGAGCAAATGAACTTACAAGTACGAAAATCCCTATTACTTCACATCTTTGTTAATTTCCTTCTCAACCATATACATTTGTTTACTCAGTCACAGCAAAAAGTATTTGGACACTTTAGTCACACTTAAAGGTCTGAATGTCACTGTTTAGATATTAAACCATGGCATCTGCAAACAACTGATGCTAAACCTTTTCTCAGAACTAACCTTGCTTTTCTTGGCCAATTATTTTTAACAGCTGCTCTTAAAGGGATAGATCACCCAGAAATGAAAATTCTCTCATCATTTGCTGAGCACAAATTAAGATTTTTAGAAGAATACCTCTGTTTTATAGGTCCATACAAAGCAATTGAATGGTGGCCAGACCTTTCAAGCTCCAGAAATCACATAAAGGCAGCATAAATGTTACCCATATGACTCCAGTTGTTAAACCTATGTCTTCATAAGCAATATGATAGGTGTGGGTGTGAAACAGATCAATATTTAAGTCTTTTGTTACTATAAAGAAGCGCTTTGATCACTTTAGAAGACATAAATTAAACCAATGGAATCATATGGATTACTGTTATGCTGCCTTTATATGATTTTTGTGCTTCAAAGGTCTGGCCACCATTCACTTGCATTGTATGGACCTATAAAACAGAGGTATTCTTCTAAAAGTCTTCATTTGTGTTCAGCAGAAGAAAAAAGTCATACACATTTGGGATGGCATGAGGGAGATTAAATGATGAGAGAATATTCATATTTGGGTGAACTATCCCTTTAAGGTCAGCTTTAAAGAATGAATTAAATCGACTCCCCTCTTGTTCACAGAGGTGAACAATAAGAAGGTTTCTATCTATTTTTAACAGTGACTTAATTGCCCAAATACTTTTTTGGTGTACTGTATTTAACAATTACTTTAATAAAACTTGTTGTTTATACTATATAGATACAGAGAAACAACTTCAGAATAAGCTGGCAAGCATTAGCAAAACCCAGCTGAGTGAGGACAGAAGCATAGAGGTTCTGTTAAAAACAGTTGATTCTATTAGAAGCAAAGATCAGCGGTATAAGACAGAAGTTTCTGAAATCCAGAAACTCATCAGTGACATCAGGACACAACTGCAACAGGCCAAACAGGACATCCAGCAGGCTGTGAGTATTTCATGTTTTGGAACTTGACATATGATATGTTGATGTATATAACATGCTACACTTCATGGCCAAAAGTATGTGGACACTTCCTTTCTTATTAATAGGTTTGACTATTTCAGCTACACCCATTACTAACAGTAGCATAAAATCAAGCATATAACCATGCACTCTCTGTAGACAATCATTATTATTAGAATGAGCTATTATAGCAGCAAAAGGGAGGACCGCATACTTTTGGCCATGAAGTTTAGATGTAGGGTACAACATTCTAAAATAAAAAGATACAAATTCTCTAAGTTGCTTTCATATTTCTATTTCAGGAGTTTCCCTCAGGTGATGCGGAGGCAGGCATTGACACCTTGTCTTCTTTGGTTCAGAGAGCTGCTGATCTTGCCGAGCAGTACGTAACATGTTGTTACTCAAAAGCATGAAACTGTGAAACAAAACAACATGATGATTGATCCATTACTGGATGTGCACTAACGGAGACATGAAAATATGTGTGAGACTTACTTAAGGTTGTTTTGTCACCAGGCACCAAGGTGAGGCAGTGACTGTAGAGACTATCGCAGCCAATTCTCTGTCAGAGTCTGAGAAAGCCCTGGATCTCATACGTGGTGTCATTGGCAGAGAAAATAAGGTCAAAGACGAAGTCAAGGGCCTCAAGAGACAGTAAGTTGTTCAGACTTTGTTTATTTTTTACTGGAAACACACCATTGTTCAAATGTAATTTTCTCTTAAAAACTGACTTTTACTTCTAATGATGATGTTTTAAGGTATGAAGCAGATGTAACTAAAGTGAATGACATAGAGAGAAAGGCCATTCAGCTGAATGATGCAGCTGAAAAAGAGAGCAGACTGGCACAGAACATGTTGAAACAGTTATCTGACCTGGAGAAGAACATTCCAAAGCCTCTGAAGGTAGTGAACATGGGTTAGAGATTTCTTTTTGTTTCTTTATTGGAGTGACTATTGGCACTAGGTGTAACTAGCACCTGCCACACATCGTGCACTTCAATAGTCTGGTGGAAACATAAATTGGAGACAAACTGTGCCCCCGGTGTCACTACAGTGGCGTGGGGTGTAGCAATGGTGTGGATGTGTTTTTCTTGTGCGGACAACCTGGGCTCAATTTCGCCATTTGTCCCACTTTTCCCCATTCTGTTTCCTGTTTCAACTCATAACATTTCCTTTAATACTACTTAAAATAATAAATAACTAAATTAATATAGATTTATTTACTCATTGATTTGGTCAAGGGGAGTTTAGGGAGTTGAGAATTCATTTTGATCGGTACATTTTTAGCATGATTGTAGGACAAGAAATGTAGAGACGTTATTGAGATATTAAAGACAAGATGGAGAAGATGAGAAAAAAAGAGAAATTTCAGTCACAGAGTGAGAAATCTGGACAAGGGCTCTCTGTAAATGTCTGTTTGGGCATAAGTATGTGTTTGTGTCTCTGCACATGCTTTGTGTAAGACTCTATTGTGTTTGTGGAGATGTTAGCCGTTTACTTATGTTACTTTGTTTCTGCAGAAGGACATTGCTGGTGTGGTTTCCAAGTTTGATCAGCTAAAGGATATGGTGGCAGAGAATTTAACAGCATATCAAGACTTTCAGAAATACATGCTTACTGACCAGAAAGAGACAGCTGATCTGTTTAACCAGACCAAGTATTTCCAACAGGTAATAAACAAGATCCTCTGTTCAACTTTCTCTGAAAATTATACACTGTTTGGAAATGAATGATTACACTTAAAGAAATAGTTTGCCAAAAATGAAAATCCTCTCATCATTTACTCACGTTCATACCATCCCAGATGCGTATGACTTTCTTTTTTCTGCAGAACTCAAACTTTTTAGAAGATTTTTAGAAGAATATTACGGCTCTGTAGTTCCACACGGTGCAAGTGAAGGGGGAACAACACTTTTAAGCTCAAAGATCACAGACAGTAGGGGTCAAATTAATACATATGACTGGTTTAATATGTCTTCTGAAGCAATGCAATTTGGGTAAGAAACATATAAATATTTCAATAACGTTTTTACTATAAATTTATACTTCTTTCACAATGTGGAAGTTAAGTAAAAGTGGCAATTTATAGTAAAAAAGGACTTAAATATTGATTTTCTCACACACCTATTGTATTACTTCTGAATACATAAATGTAACAACTGAAGTCATATGGACCCATAGGCGGAAATCGCGGGGGGTCGGGGGGTCAGGACCCCCTATCTGAGGGTTGTCCCCCCCCCTAAAATATCATTAAAATATGTGTTTTGTAAATAATATAATGATATATTCTTAAAATAATTGTTTAAGAAATAAAATAATACAAATGCAAACGGGGCAACAACAAAAAAAACCCTTGGTGTCCCCTTCAAAAATTGCTCTTGAGAATTGTTATGTTTATTGTCCCCCCCAACATTTTGATGAAATTTTCGCCCCTGCATATGGATTACTTTTATGCTACCTATATATGTTTTTTGGTGCCTGAAAGGTCTGATCACCATTTACTTGCATTGTACAGACCTACAGACCAGAGATGGTCTTCTAAAAATCTTTGTTTTTAGCAGAAGAAAGAATGTCACAAAAATCTGGGATGAGGGGGAGTAAATGATGAGAGAATTTTCATTTTTGGGTGAACTATCCCTTTTAGAATGTGCCTGATTTGCATTTCAAACAATGCGATAAAAAGAAAAGCATTAAAGCTTTCTCTTTCATTTAAATCTTTTTTTGTTGTTGTTCTAACTAGCGAAAACCATTACAAGCAATGAGTGACAAGACATTGTATTGCTCAATTGGTTTCTATTTTACAGTGAAATCTCATGGATCCAAAATCCCTCTAATAACTACATGAATTATCAAAGGCTCTCATTTTAGGCTGTGATATCATATAACATTCAGTGTAGCTAGACAAATTGCTTGTCATTGGAAATTTGTTGCATCACGCCTGGTTAGGACACAGTGTAATGTGTAAATGCACGCAAGAATGAACTGGAAATAATCGTCATGAACATCCTTGGGCTTAATTCCTATAGTTGTCTGATGCCTTGTTGAGAGGAGGCCATTGACATTACTTAAATATCTCTGGCCAAACATTTGCTTTTAGAGATTCCTGGGCGTCTTGACCCCCATTTTTTTCTTTTTCTTTTTTTTACTTGTTTTAAGGTTCAAGACCAGCTTCTTGCCAGGGCAAATGCTGCTGAAGACCTAAAAAATTCTTCTCTGGACATCTATGCAAACAACATAGACAGTTTGGAAAAAACACTTGAGAAACTCAAAGGTGAGGACAAACATTGGACAATATAATTTAAAAGCTGTTACCATATAATTATTATTATATTCAAATTTGTTAAGAGGTCCCTGTTAGTAATGTACTGTAACTTGCCATTTAGCAGATTTCATATCAAACACATATGCAGTGGCAAGAAAAAGTATGTGAACTCTGGAATAAGCTGGTTTTATGCATTAATTGGTCAAAAAATTTGATCTCATCTTCATCAAATTCACAAGTATAGACAAACAGAATGTAGCTAACAACACACAAACAATTATAATCTTTCATGACTTTATTGAACATATCCCATTAAACATTAACAGTGCTGTGGAATATGTAAATGAACCCTTGGATTTAATAACTAGCCATTCCTCCTTTGGATACAATAATCTCAATGTTTCCGGTAGTTGCGGATTAGACCTAGCACGATATTCAGAAGGAATTTTGGATAATTCTTCTTTATAGAACTGCTGCATCTCAGCTATATTCGTAGGATGTCTGGTCTGAACTGCTCGCATGAGGTCATTCCACAGCATCTATATTGGGTTAAGATCTGGGCTCTGACTGGATCACTCGAAAATGTGGATTCTGTAGTGGATTTACTTCGATGTTTAGGGTCATTGTCCTGCTGCATCACCCAACTTCTACTGAGCTTCAGTTGGCATACAGCCACCCTGACATAATCCTGTAGGATATCTTGATAAACTTGGGAATTCATTTTTCCTTTGATGATGGCAATTGAACCAGGCCCCCAAAGCAGCCCCAAATCATGATGCTCCCTCCAATGTACTTCACCTCTGGAATAATGTTTTCATGTTGGTATGCTGTGCTCTTTTTACGCCATATGTAGTGCTGCGAGTACTTCCCAACCAATTAAATCTTAGAATCATCTGTCCACAAAACATTTTCCCAGTAGCGTTGTTGAGTGTCAAGGTGGTCTTCGGCAAATTTCAGGCATGCAGCAATGTATTTGTTGGAAAGCAGCAGTTTCCTTAGTGGTGTCCTGACATGGACGATTCATTCATGTCTTTAGCTGTCTCTCTTTTTTACCACATTGAGCGTTCTGCGGTGTGTCATTGGAGTTGTTTTGGCTGGAAGGAAGTTCTAGTGAGAGTAGCCACAGTACTAAATCGTCTCAATTTATTGACTATTTAACTGTGGACAGATGAATATCTAAGCTTTTCGAGATACATTTGTAACCCTTTCCAGCTTTATGCAAAGCAACAGTTCTTGATCTTAGGTCTTCTGAGATCTCTTTTTTGCAAGGCATCGTCCATGTCAGAAAATGCTTCTTGTGAATAGCAAACTTAAAAGTTCTCTTAAAACTCAAAAGTAGCTCTAACCCACATCTCGAATCTCGTTTCAATAATTGGATGCCAGGTTTGCCAACTCCTGACTCTCATTAGCTTTTATTAACGTAATTAGCCTAGTTGCGCAGTATACTGTTAATAACAAAATATTGTAATACCAAAAAATTTTAAATGGTATGAAATCATCTTGTTGTTCATTTCGGTACTATTTTAAAGTATGCGGCCATTAGCTAAATGTAATATAATGTGAGAGTTTTTAGAAGAAATCAAATACCATTTGAAAATAATAATAAAAAAGTCTCGATGTGGCCAAGTGTAATCATTAAACAGCAGAATATATATATATATATATATATATATATATATATATATATATATATATTTATTGTTGAAATGTTATTATTGGCTCTATATTGTTGAAAAAAATAAAATTTTTGGAAATGGAATTCAGAAAATGTTTAAAAGAAAAGGCACAATTTGTATCTATAAGACTTTATGCAGTTCTTTTAGTCAAGTAATTTTCTGTGTTTTTAAGACAGATTTTAAGACACATTTATACATAAATGCAGGCAATTCCAAAGAGATAACATTTTCTTTCCACTGTACATAAACATGAGCAAGTTTCTAAAAGGAATAGTTCCCCAAAAATACAAATTCTGTCATTATTAACGTGCCCTCGAGTTGTTCCATATCCATGTTACTTTTTTTCTTCTGTGGAACCCAAAAGGAGATGTTTTGCAGAATGTACTGGTCACTCTTTTCCATGCAAATAATCTGGACTGGAGCATTCATGCTTCAAAAAGGACAAGAAAACACTAATATCTTAAAAGAGTGACTAGTCCATCCCTTAAAACAGTTTCTTTTGTGTTCCATGGAAGAAAGCAGTGTTGTGGTCGAGACCAGCTCATCTGAGTCCATGTAACCTGAGTTGGTCAAGTTCGATTCAAGACCAAGACCAGTAAAGGCCGAGTCTAAGACAATAGTTTTTTATGAATGTGTTAAATGTATAGTTTAAAGAACTTTTGAATCTAGGCACATATATCAAATAGACCTAATTTATTATTTTCGTAAGTTTATTTTGGTTATACAATATTACTAGTTGAGAATAAAAATGTAACAAATGAAACATCCTAGGTTAAGTGAACAAATTGGTATTACAATTACAAAGTGCCTGTGTGGCTTAGCATGGCAATACAAACTACCAGCTTTTGTATACTATTATATTCCATTCAAGTCAAGAAAACATTTCTGCTTTACATAATACAGTATTACTGTACTATAACGGGCCTAAAAACCTTACAGTAATGTGTTAAATATGACAATGTTTATGCAGAATGTGAATATAAACATTTACGTTCAGTTTGTTAACAATTTCACTACTATATTTCATTAATTGTAAGTCAAGTAAGCATTTCTGCTTACTTTTGCCTGCAAGATTTCATCTCGGGATATGCACATATACAGTGCATCTGGAAAGTATTCACAGCGCTTCACTTTTTCCACATTTTGTTATGTTACAGCCTTATTCCAAAAATTTGCAAAGATTTCAAACAAACTTCTTTCACATTGTCATTATGGGGTATTGTTTGTAGAATTTTTAGGAAAATGATGAATTTAATAAATTTTGGAATAAGGCTGTAATAAGGCTGAAAAGTGAAGTGCTGTGAAGAATTTCCGGATGCACTGTATATATTATGTTTTTCAGAAACTATTAAATTCTGATGTCTTGTTTCTACAGTATGTGTAGCATTCATATAACTAATGGCTAAAGCATTTCTAAAAGACTAGAGGCCATTCAGACCAATACAGGTCTCTGAGGTGTCTGTTTTAGATCTTTTCATCTGGAAAGCATCTAATATCAGCTAAACATATTAAAAAGATCAGATTTAGAATCTTTCTAAATCATAAATGTCTCAAAGACATCCGAGATGTACTTATTGACATACGTCTTATAGACATGTTGCAGATGAGCAAACAAAGTAAAATAGAAGTCTTCCAGATGTAAACACATACATCAAATAGATGTCTGGGCGTTAGACGTGTTCTATCAGGGAAAAGAGTATAGCACAGTTGCCTCGAGACACATTTTAACAGTTGATGTTCTTTTTAACTTGACAAATTAACTTAGAAAAGATTGTGGTGCTCCTGCACGAGTTGCCAAAAACACAGTGATGCTTTATGCAAAACTGAAAAACAGCATGGATGGACGCAACAATGCGTTTGGTGTGAACAGCCCCTTATTAACAAGACACAGCACCATTAACAATTTTATAACAAGACTATTGGTACAGTAAATAGTCAATCAAATGATTGGTTTGTTTTCCATTTTCTAAAATATCCCATGCTGTTTTAATGAGTGAGAAGCTGCAATAAATTATTCAGTGAGATAACAGTCTGAATGAATCAGATTGAATAACCAATCGATTCAGACCTTTTTGCTAACCTGTTTGGCAAATTCTCTGAAAAGAACCAACACAGTAGAATGATTTATATGTGAACTGGGCCTCACTAGTTCTGATTCTATGCAGCAAATTGAAATGCGGAACAAACGTCAAGATCTCTGATATTGTCTGTCAAAAATGTTTGTCAGATAAGTCGAAGCTTTCACTGTATATTTTTTTAAAAGGGACTCAACTGGTCCACACTTGTTCGAATCCGAGTCAAGACAGAGTCAAATTGCTCACCAGTCCATGAGAAGACCAACGATGAAAATATGGTCTTGGATTCGGACTCGAGTCCGGTCTCGAGTACTACAACACTAGAAGAAAGTATAATGTGTTTGAAACAACATGAGGATAAATGTAAAAGATGTGGTGTGAATGATGAAGGGTAAATGATGTCTGATTTTTTGGGCAGTAAACTATTCCTTTAAGAACACTCAAAAACTTTTTCTGTTATTTATTCAGGATTTGATGGCCAAGTCAATAGTAATAAGGATCTGGCAGATGCAGCCATTAGAAAACTGCCTACTATCAACGCTACCATTCAAAAAGCCATAGCTGACAACACTAAGACTCAGGACATTCTGGATGCAATGTCTGGTGACTACAGAGATGCTCAGGATACTATCGATGCTCTTACAAATACTGCATCCAAATTGGAGGTATGAAGCACCTTGACATTTTAACGCATTTCATTTGTTAAAATAATATTTGTGCCAATGCTGTTAAAGTTAAAAGTCTTAGCCTCGATCCTTTTACAGAGACCAGTTGAATATCTCACAATGTCTGTCACAAGCTTTATTAAATAACTCTAAACTGAAACACATCCTTGAATTGGTCTATTTAAATCGTATACATAAACTTTTGAATTTGCTCACAGTGTGCTTGTATTTATTTCCACAGGAAATGTCCGGCTCCCTTCCATCCTCTTCTGATGTTTTGGAAACTGCTACTAAACTGAAAAAGGACTTGGATGGACTGAAGACGGAGGTATCTGCTACTAGCGACAGACTCAATGAAGAGAAAAACAATGCAAAGACACAGAAAACTCAAGCAAATGAAGTAAGTATTCCTGCCTACATAAAACTATTTGAGAAAACATAGACTGGATATAGATTCACAAGATACATAATTACTGTTCTTTTTATTTTTTGTTAAACCAGGCTGTCATGAAAGCTACGGGAGCACTTGACAATGCAAAGAATGCCAGGGATGCTGTTAGTGATACTTTAAAAACAGTTAATGATATTATGGGTTCACTGGGTAAGTTTATAATCATTTACTAATGTACAAAGTACAAATTGAAAGGTGACAGTGTGCAATTGTTATAAGGATATTTCCACCTGATCTGACTCTTAAAATTGATTTTGTGGGTGAAGCATAATGTATTCAGGTTGATTCAGTCTTATAAATCAATGCTTTTGACTTAAATGTTAGAACATGATGAACATTTTTAGGTTTCTTGACTAAACATTTTTACAGTGTATACAAAGTAAAGAGCAAGAGGCTTTGACAGGGAATCTTAGACAGACTCACAAGAGTAATTCCCTGTAAATGAAAATGTTTTACATTCCCAGATAGAAAAATTGCATGTGGTGGACACACTGTAAAAAATCATTTAGGCAACCTAAAAATGTGCTTCATGTGCTAAAATCTAAATTTACGTCTTGGATTTTAGATTCAATTCAACCTAAATCAACCTGATTTAATTTGGTTCCACTAGCAGAAGTCATCTTTAAGGGCCAAATCGGGCAGAAATATCTTCATAAGGGAACAGCTGCATGTTAGCACTTTTAACACATGACTGTCATGTGCAAAATAAATCTAGAGCAAATGGTTATCCTCTTTTTTTTTTTACAGGATCACCTGGCATAGTTGATGAAAAACGAGTGACTGACCTAGAAGGTGTTGTAGCCAGAAGCCGCAGTCGTGTGGAGAAGGAATTGAGGCCCAGACTCAAGGAGCTGGAGGAGAAAGAAGCCCAACAGAGAGCCACCATCGCGAACATGATCAACGACATTGACACCATCCTGGCAGACATCGCCAACTTAGAGGATATCCGTAATCGCATTCCTGAGGGCTGTTATAACATACCACCTATTGAAAGGCCTTAATGGCTTACTGTAATGCAGAATCAAAGCACAAAGTTACACAGTTTAAAGTAGCAAATGTGCTATGAATATTGACACTACTCAACTTTTAAAGTAGTGTTTTTTTCCGGCCATAAAAGATTTTGTACTGATGTGTAAGAGAGTTTTAGTATTTATTTTTTTGCTTGTGTAGAAAGGTTTGTTTTTTTAATTAAAAAAATATTACTGTGAAGTTTGAAATGACGTAAATGAGTAGTTGCATTTGGGTAATTAATATATACTATAGCCTACCACATAGTTAATTTGATTGTCCCAAATAAAAAGTTACATCCAGTCACTACTATTTCTACTTCAGCATCTAGTAAAATAATGCTTTTAAGTCAGAAATAAACAATTCCATTATTGTGTATTCTGTTTTGTTTTAATTAAATTCATTAAGGGCATGAATTGTTGTCATGGCAGTATACTGTTTCAGTGTTTGAATGCTTATTGAGTAGCCACTATAAAGTAGAAATATATTCATATATATTCTGATTATGCAGACACACTTATACATGCTTTTCATTATACACTTAAAAATAAATAAATAATGAAAAGAATAAAATTAAGATCTACAGTTTTAGCATCTTAAAAACAGAGGCCTAACTTACAATCTTCACACGTGTTTTTTTAAGTATACAATGAGGTTAAAATAATTCAATCTCAATATTAAAAATACAACAGAAAACAATATCATCAACAACATCCATTTTGTTGCAAATCATTTTGAATGAAGGCATGAAGATTGCAGGGAAGCAAGAAAGATTGTGATGAAGTAGAAAAGAATACCTAACCTACGAAAAAACATAAATTATATGTGGTTTCTTTCACACATTCCTTTTATTTTTGAATTTATATAGAGAGTAAAACTAACCAGTCTTGAGGGTAAGAATCCTAGTGATTCCTGACTCATCGGTTGCTATGGTTACATAATGCTTATGTGAAATACAAATAATTCAGTTCATTTTATACAAACAGTGAGGTATTAATGTGCATTTAACAATTGTCTCTATATGTTAGAGGAGTATAATCCATTCAAAAATGAGTTATAATGGAGTTATTATATTTCTTGCTTTTTCTTTGACAATGTCCACAACCAACAACAAATCAGCTACAATAAACCTAGTCTTCTTAGTGTACAGTTTTATTTGAATCTCAGAATTTTAGTATGTTTTGTTTTTGTAAAGATCAATATTTTAAAAATATATATTTTTTCCATTAATTAAAGTCTCAGGGTTCAAACCTCTCAGAGTGAATATAATTAAGCCATGTTTCACAAGAGGCTTCATTCATATATGAACTCTTTATAACATGAAGCAATTCTGTGCAAGATATTCAAAGTGAATTATGTAAAATAAACGTAATTATTGCATGCCAGTTATTACTTGTCATCAAATAACACCAAAATATTGTAGAAAATGAACTCTTTTGTTTGTAAAGTTTGTGGTAGATGTGCAATAGATTTAACTTTTATCTGACAGTTTGACTCATTCTTTATTTTAGATTATACAGCATGGGTCCAGTCTTTGAGTTTGATTGGCTATCACAGCAATGGGACGCTTTACTATTTGTATCAGTTCACTTGTCTGCGTCCGTGGCTTTTCAGGTAGTGTGGGGATTATAATTAATTGCTAATTTGTTTATTTTTTTCAGTGACTAATTCAGTGACCAGTTCTGCAAATTAGATATTTTCACCAGTAGCTGATGACAAATTAGTGTCTTTGGTAATGCAAGTTAGGCATTGAATCAACACCAAATTGTTCAACACCGAAATGATGGATGTGAACAAGAATGATTCATTTATGTAGAAGAGTATTTCAAAACACAGATTCGGCCACGAACGAAACACCACTAGTAGTTCTGAGACCAGTGCAGAGACAGGAGTTATTTGTGATGCTTTGGCTCCATTTGGAACTATTTTTGCTGGCGGAAAAGAAACGTATGAACTACCTGGTCAAGTTTTGTTTGAAACATAAGTTATGTACAATTATGTACTGTTTGTTAACAGTTCTAATAAAGCTAAAATCGTGCTATTGGTCTGATGATCAACATGGCTGTGATTTAGCTGTATGTGGTCAAGTGGCCCAGGTATTTATTCAGAACAATGTTTGCACTCTTCCCAGATAGCACCCTTAAATCTGTTTTAGGGCATTTCAGCATGACATCACATTCTAATTAACATCTGCTTAACATCTTAAAAAAGATCCGATTTACAAACGTTCTAAATCCTAACATATGCTGAATGTATTATTGACATCCAAGATGAAACGTCTTACTGACGTATTGTAGATGAGCAAACAACCCTGATAGCACACATACATAACCAAGATGTCTATTTGATATGTTATGTTTACATCTGGAAGAAGATGTATTTTTTACATTGTTTTTTCATCTGCAATACGTCTATAAGATGTTTCCTCTCGGATGCCAATACAACATTCAGCAGATGTCTTTGAGACGTTTATGATTTAGAATGTTTGTAAATAAGATCTTTTTAAGATGTTTAGCAGATATTTATTAGAAATCGATGCTTTCCAGATGAAAAGATAAAAAACAGACATCTTGGAGGCATATGTGTGCTATCTCGGTGGCTGTCTTTTCTCTAGCTTTTTCTTTACGAAACACCCAAAAGTGAAAATAATCTCAGCTGCAACAAATGGTTATGATGCAGAGGCAGTGACTGTCCTGATAGCACAAGTACATCACCCAGACATCTATTTGATGTGTGTGTGTTTGCATTTGGAAGACTTTTTTTTTTACGTGTTTGCTCCCCTGCAATAAGTTTATAAGATGTATGTAAGTACGTGTTTCTTGGATGTCAATAAGACATTCAGAAGATGTTTTTGAGACATTTATGAGCTAGAATGTTTGTAAATCTGATCTTTTTAAGATGTTTAGCAGATGTTAATTAGATTGTGATGCTTTCAAGATTAAAATATCTAAAACAGACATCTTGGAAAAGTACGTGTGCTATCTGGGTGGCTTTTCTTGAAATAATGTCTATGGCGTTTTAGCATGCCAAGCAAAAGGAGCTCTGTGAGAAGTAAATGTTCCCTAAGAAATAAAAAAAAAAAAAGAAAATGGCATTCTTTAATGTGCAACCAAATACTCCACGTATACATGAATGCACATTGAAGACAAAACATTGAGGCATAATACAGGATATGAGACTGCAGAAATACAGAAACCAAACTTTTCAGGACACACAGTAGATTGATGAGTAGAAAGTGTATGTAGAGATGAGATGAGTCTAAGCACAGTTTTTATGCAAACACCATAACCACAGACTACAGTCTACCTGGTAAGTTTAAACACTCATGCGCTAAAAGAAAACTCCTCAGCATGCAACTACCAGAACAAAGAGTATCAAATCAACAGCAAAGGCAACATTATAGTAGGCAATGATTTAAACTACCAGTCAAACATTTGGACAAACGTGACTGAATTTATGCTTCTCTTTACCTTAAAAACCTTTTGATATAAAGGCTTATGCTTAAATGGTTGAAAGTTGTTTTGTAGACAAATATAAACCATGCCTATGTTTGAATGCCTTCTTAAAACTAAAATGTATATGTAATAAATACATAAAATAAAATGGGAGAGTTGGACTGGACAGTGATGGAAAAACCGCCAACAAGTGCCCAGCCTCTACTCGTTCAGCAGTGTTTAAAAAGCATTCCTGGTGAATAACTTGTGAACGTGTGCAGATCTCTATGGCTATTTTTTAACCTTTTTGATTACTACATAATTGCCAGATTTTTATTTTTGTTTTTCATAGTGAGGTTTGATGCCTTTAATACTATTCTATGTCTAAATGTGGGTAATTGTAATACAAATAATGTATTGTGCCCAAACATTCGACTGGTAGTGTATCTAATTCATTCAAAATCTCATTTTCTCTTTAGTGGCAGCAAGTCTCTCTCTCCACTTTCTCATATTGGGCACCTACACCCACACGACCCAGTCTTTTAAAACTGATTGGTGATGCAAGTCTTTAAGAACATATCCCTCAGGCACAGTACTTTACATCCGTCAGTCCAATGAGACACAAGTAAGAAGGGAGGACAGATTAATGCTCCTCTACATGGAAAAGCAGTGTTAGCACAGGAGGAGTATATTATAAATGACACACAGAGAGACAGATGGGGATGACTAATGGGAAGGACTGGACTTCCCCACCCTATCCAGAAGCGTTGATGTAGAGCTGACTCTGCAGGATGTAGTCAATGACAGGCTGGCTCAAGTAATCCACAACATGACCATCACCATGCTGAAGAGCCAGTCTGATGAGAAGAAAAGAAAATAGTTATGGCTTAGAATGGACAGATTAAGAGAATATGACAATTAATGATGAAGAATGAGTGAGGACCTGCTCTTAGTTGAACTGACAATGGACATCGGTTGGTCGAGCTCGTCCTTTACCACGATAATACTGTCCTGTGAGAGGAAAAGTAAATCATATAACCATTAACAAAACATCCAATATCATTTACATTCTTAAAACAGTGCATTTACTTGCATTGACAGTGGATGAAGAAAATGCTTCTATTTTGCTTTGTTCTAATCTATTTAAATAGGGGAACAAATTAAAATGATTTTAAAACCATAACAATTTCAGTGAAACTTTGAATAAAAATAAAAAAATAGGACACTTTCTATGAAGCCCATATTTATAATGCATTGTAAAGGCATTATAATGCATTAGTAATGTCTATTAATATACCTTATAATATGTTTAACTTCTCATAAATAATTGTAACAACAATTATAATACATTATAACACTTTCCTACTCATAGTTATACCTCAGAGTATAATGCATTATAACACAAGCAACATCCAATTTCACCTGCAGACATTATAATGTATTATATGTGCTTTAAGTAAAGTGACAAAAGCAATGTCTTCTTATAAACATCCAGAAGGTATTTTTCATTGGTTGTAAGACATTACAAGTCATGCTGGAAGTTATATACATTACATATGCACAAAATACAAAACACACATTCAATGTACATTTCAAGATATTGCAAAAAACACTTGTAAAGCTACAAGGTTAAAATATATCAGAATAAAAAATATGTATGTTGATTACACATGTAGCCAATCTTCTTGGGTGTAAACAAAAATCAAACTGATTCTATAATGGACAATATTCACTAAACTTTCATTTTGTGCATCTAATTTGAAGACTTATTTTATAAATAACTTCCATTATAAGTTTGACTTTTAATGTATTGTATGTTAAATGTTTATGTTATGGCTGTTTATAAGAAGATATTCCTTTTGTAACTTTACTTAAAGCTGGTCAATACCACTTACAATATGATCACATCATAATGCCTTTTGACTGTTTACACCAGGGGTGCCCAATACGTCGATCGCGATCTACCATTCGATCGCAAAGGCAATGCTGGTAGATCGCACAAAATTTAAATGTACTTTCGTTAAATTTTTATAAAAATAAATATAATGTCTTTCCTTCTTTTAGTTTCTGTCTGA
Source organism: Xyrauchen texanus (assembly GCF_025860055.1). Classification (NCBI taxonomy): domain Eukaryota; kingdom Metazoa; phylum Chordata; class Actinopteri; order Cypriniformes; family Catostomidae; genus Xyrauchen; species Xyrauchen texanus. The sequence goes on along the minus strand of NC_068284.1, from coordinate 34,571,579 downwards.
CTTGCACTTGACGAGTAAATATTGACCAGGCGAGGTTTTGTTTATTCAGTTGCCATGACAACTAGGTTTGCGCATAAGCGCCTTCCAAGGACTTCTGAGAACAGAAATTGCGATGCTACTGCCCGGATTAGGCAAAACTGTCTGATTTCATTCAGTGCAAGTCATCAGAATAAGGTAAATGCCCTGGCTATTGTAATCTATTGTGCTGTAGGTTTTTTGGGTTTAGTTTTAAAACTGATTGATATAAACATTGAACATTATTATATATTTTTTTATTAATTAGAAGATTAATTCCATTTAGGGATACATGCAGTAGTCCCAACAAGCATTTTCTTATTTTAAATGAAACTGTTTTTAGTTGGTAGATCTTATTGAGTTGGTCATTTAAAAGTAGATCATCACACAAAAAAGTGTGGGCACCCCTGGTTTACACTATACAGCACTTGTACGATTATCTTTATTAACATCTGCTGCGCTAAAATCGGATGTTGCCTGTGTTATATAATGCATTATCCTCTAAAGTATAACTATGAATAGGGGAAGTCTTATAATGTATTATAACTGTTGTTATAATAATTGATGTGATGTTACAACTTATTATATGGTGTATTATGAGACATTATGAATGCAGTATAATGCATATACAAAGCCATATACAATGTATTATATATATGGGCTTCAAAGAAAGTGTTTCCAAAAATTAACATGAATTTCAGGATGTCCCCCTTTTGCTTCAATGACAGCAATCAATAGAGTTGGCATGGACTCTTGCATGTTTGTGCAAAACCTGATGATCCCAGTATGATTTGAAAATGTTCCAAATAACATCTTGTGTTTTTCAATGGAAGCAAGAAAATTCCTTTTTTTAAAGGAATTAACATGGTCGATGTTGGAAATGCCATCACATGTCAAATATAATAGTTGGCCACCTAATGGCTTGATGCTGATACCTTATGCTTTCGGAGCATGGATGAATGGTTCATTATCCTCTCTGTGTCAGCTCCATCTCGAGGAACCACCACTATCCCAAAATCCCCCACTATCACTTCCATCTAAAAGAAAATTGAGATTCTATTCAAGAGCTCATAAAGGCTTGATAATTATATTTTTAGTTTAGTTTAACAACACATTACTGAATTTGTAAAATGCTTACAACCTAAAGTCAACATCAAATCAAAATTGATCTGATTTACTTGCTCTGCTCCTGAAACAACTTGCCTTTTCGGCAGACCTTACCAAGCCCTCTCATTTTTTTCACGCAATTGTTACTAATTTTTTAACCAAGCTCTCTCACTTTTCAGAATCCAATAAATTACAGATGGATAAAGTCAAGTCTTTGCATTATATTTTGTGAACAAATATGTTCCTGGGATTTAAGATCAATTACATGCAATATTAATGTCTAACATATTATCTTTATTCATTATTTTATATGAACAAATAAAATATACTGTATGCATGCATAATATTGTGACAGGGCGGAGGACATGCTAATCAGGCTAATCAAGCCTCAGAGAGTGATAAAGGATGACTGGAGACTGCAGTGCGAGAGAGAGAGAGATTTACGGACAGCTGTCTGACACCTTTGTGTGTTTGTCTTTTTGGTTCAGTTTTATATTAAAATATTATTTATATTCTCAAGCCGGTTCTCGCCTCCTCCTTTCACATTAATCCATTTACACTGGTGCCGAAACCCAGGAAGGAGGAGGGATGTGCCGTAGTGGAGTTCTCACCACTACCATCCACCCCAATGGAGCAGCCGTGGCCATCCGCTGGAGGATGGAGGAGCACGGCCGCCTGAAAGCGGAGGAACGGCCACCGAATGTGAGGGGAGGAGGGGCTCCCAACCAACCACCTGGAACGGCTACCGCTGCCAAGGGTGGGGTAGAACCCTACCGTCCACCAAAAACACTGCGGGGCATTCCGTTCTGGAGGACTGCCTCCGATCCATCTGGGCAGGTGCGGCTGTTGTCCATTAGAGGGTGGAGGAGTCGCCGAGGACCAAGCTACGGCGTATCGGAGTACCGGCGAGTAAGTGTTTTTTTTCTCTCTCTCCTCTCTCTCTTCAACTGCCGCTCCATGTTGCCCTTTCCCTCTCTTTTTAAAAAGTTTTGTTAATTTGGTACGATCACTGTTACGGCGTGTAGGTGCCACAGTGTTTATTATGTTTCCCTCCCCTTGTCCCCTCCCTCATCCAGGTAGACGGGGATGACCTGCTGGCAGATGGTGCGGAAGGCACGCCCCTACCAAGGGAAAGGGGGTGTACGTCATGCCAGGGGCTCTCCGGCCTAAGAGAACGAGAGAAGAATGTGGCAGGGCAGAGGGCAGGCCGGGTCTCGATTCTGCACACCCGGCCCCTACTCAGACTAGTCAAGCCTCAAAGAGGGATAAAGGCCGGCTGGAAGCTGCAGTGCGACAGAGAGATTTATGGATAGCTGTCTGACACCTGTGCATTTGTTTATCTTTTGGTTCAGTTCTTCATTAAAATATTATTTTTACTGTCAAGCCGGTTCTTACCTACTCCTTTCCCTTTTATCCCTTTACATATATATATTTTTATAAAATGTGTTCATGATTGTGAGTGAGAAAGATAGGGAAAGAAAGAAGGAAACATATCTTACATCACTTTCGTTCCACAAGCCTGGGATGCAGAAAGATTCCAGGAGATCGCTGCCACACAGGAGCAGGATACGCAACTCTGAACAAACAATCACAGTTACACATCACACATCACAAAACACAACACACATATTGTGTTAATAACATGTTTTTTCCGTGATATTTTATTTATTTTAGAAGGCACTATATTCCTCTTATTGTCACTCTTAACAGTATATAGATGAGCACAACTACACAAAGACTGTAATTGTCTCATTTAGTTCTCTGACAACTGTTTGGCTGTCTTTTTTATTTTATGTTATTTTTGTTTTACTGAGGGAGAATACACTGTGAGTTTGTTCTCTCCCTGGGCAAACTGAGTGTTTCTGATATTGACTTAAAGTGACAAGCTAAAACTGATTTGAAAACCAAAAACCGAGGCATGGAAAATGTAATCGTCTCACCAATTTCCTCGTAGCGCATTGCAGTGCCAAGGTTGGCATTTTCGTCTGTTGAGAAACAAAAAAATATATCATAGTCATGTAAAATGTATGCACATCCTCTGAGATACGTATGAATAATACAAAATAATTACGTAGTTTTTATATGAGCCCAACCACAAGGCCGTAGAAATATCACTGCATTCTAGAGCTCTTTTTGTTCACTTATCTATTATGACACAATTCAAAATGGATTCAACAGGTCATATTCTTCAGCTTAAATCCTTATCGGTGGCAAGGGCATGATTGAATGTACAGCATTTACAGTATGTTTATTTTGAATATGAGGCACTTTACAAATTGTATATATGACTCTTTCTTTTTCAACAAATGGTCAGTGAAAGGAGGTGCTAAACCTTCAGAAAATGTTGATTGTTAAACTAAGAAAGCCTAACAAAACATATGAGCAATTTAAAACCCATATTTATGATTTTGCTAAATTCTTGCATTAAACATTAATAAACATCCAGATTAAACAGACGAAATGTATAAAATGTAATAAAATCACAAATATGGATAACAGAGTTGCCTCTTTAGCCTAAATTAAGCAATCACTCATGTGGGATAGCTAGTTTGAATGTTGTCACAAAGCGGAGATACACCTTGTGTGTGCATTATTTTTCAATAATTTAACGGGCCGGAGTAAATTATTCCGCAATCGTGGGTTGGATTACCTTTGTTTACTGTGGCTCTCGTCAGCAGTAATACCAAGACATTAGTTTAAGTATACTTCTCAGCAGCAGCGTAGCTTTTCTATTGCTAAACAACTGTTTATTGCAGGGGTTCATTGACGTCAAGGCTTTATGCGAGTGTCTATGTGTGTGCGTATGTATGTGTGTTTGTGTGTGTGTGAGAGTGTATGGATGAGAGTGAAAGAGAGAGGAAGGGGGAGCGCGAGGGTGCTTTCCACAGATATTGAAAGTTATTTTGGATAGTATAGGAACTGCTGTATTGATCAAGTCGCAGGGGTGCATTGACATCAAGGCTCTGTCTGTTGCGAGTCACTATGTGTGTGTGTATGTATATGTGTCAGTTTGTGTGAGTGTGGGTAAGATCGAGAGCGAAAGGGGGTGCTATGGTCTTTCCACAGAAAATTAAATACATTTACTTTACATTTACCATTTACTAATATTTTTATTCTATGTACTTAGCCAATTTCTTTGTTTAATTTTGTTATCTTGCTGTGGAAGCCTGTATGACTCTTTGAATAACTGAAATAAGTTAGCAAAGTGATATAGAACTGTTATGTGGACAAGAACTGGAACTACTACATAGCCATGCGTTTACTGAAAAATTATTATACACTCTAGAAAATCTGTCAATCAATCAGAATCTACCATTCAACAGACCCGTGGTATAAATTCAAATATTTGTCAAATGCAGTCAACACTATAATACTTGTATGAATTGAGAACTTGTCTTCCCGCCATGCTGTAGAAAGGATCCAAAAGTGTTTTAAGCTAACTATGGAAAGTGTATATCCAAAACTTACCAACAAAGGTAAAATGCTCCATGTGTGGGCGAACACAGCAAATTTTACCCAGGCTCTCACTCATCTTTCCCCACATCTTAACTGGGGGGAAAAAACACATATCAGTCAATCATTAAATGTTTGTTCACAACAGTGATCAAACACCAAATATCTGAACATTAAAATGGTCACTTACTTGCCACAGATTTGTTAACTGAGTTTTGGTAAATAGGAGGCGTCCCGTTTTGGGGCTGACCAATCACAGGGGTTGTGGAGGGTGTGTTTACATTGGACAGAATGCATCCTGTCACCCGCTGCAAAGGAATTGCCCAGTTCACTACTTCACCAATGTGTTAACAATGTGTGTAGCACTAAGTATAAGTTGAATTCCTGGCATGCTACCAAAAGCTTGTGACTTACTTTCATTAAGTCTCGGTGATGCTCCAGAACACTGCAAGTGGTCTGCCAGGTCTCCTGGTAGCACTCCCAAGGATCCACTCTGCAAAAAAACATTAATCCATCAAACATATTATGTCTGCTTAACAATATATTTCCATTACAATTATAACCCAAGAATGCTGAGGTACTCAAATAATTGACAATTACCTGATCCAATCAGAAGACTGAACTGCTAACTGACACATGGTAAGACGATGTCTGCTAGGGACAAGGCCCTAGAAAAACATATAAAAAACCAAAATGAAAAGTGACTCTTATGACAAATATTGTAAAACAATAAGCATCCAACTACAAATGATTAGCATTTTTCAACTTAAATTAAAATACAAATGAAATATGCAATTAACATAAGAGCTGATAATCAATATGTTTTAGATTATCAGGGTGCAAAACAAATTGATTCTTCTTATTATTATTAAAAATAAATGTTTTGCCTCTCCCATCTCAAAGGAATTAAGTAGGATTGACTGAATCCTGTTTAAAAGCATTTATTATCCATAGCTTTATTGATAAGAGAGAAGAAAATTAGGCTAAACTTCTTATTAATTCCAGTTATGTGAAGAAGTTTGTCTGATATTATTAGAGCTGGTTCATATAATTCAGATTCAACCTCAACTTCACATGCAATATGAGTTTACTTCTGTTTACACTAGACCTTATTCAGGGTAGACGCCATATTGAATTGTTTGTGGATGCAATCGAGGCTGTGAGGTATAGATATATCATCATATACATCAAGGTTAGTGTAGTTAACTGAAACAAAAACTAAAACTGAAACAAAATTCCAAAAAATAACCTAGAACAACTAAAACTACACTGAAACATCATGCATTGCTTCAAAACTAACTAAATAAATACATAGAAAAGATCATTAAATATTTAATTTTAATTTTAATACTTTGACTTGTGCACAGGGCCGTAGCTATTAGGGTGAACAATTTTAGGGGTGCACAGGGAGGCCCACAACAAATTGTAAACTGTATTTTCTAATATGAAAGGCCCCGACCAATATACATGAGGCCCAGAATTCCTAGCTACGGCCCTGCTGTTACAAAATAGTTTTTGTGTCTTGTAATGTCTCCATCTATTGCGTCGCAAAAATGTCATCTACTGGCCATGGGTTTCACGTGTGTGTGTGCCCACATATATTTATGCGCTCAATGTTTCAGATAAATGGATTAGTTTGTTTAATCACATCATCCATTGCTGTTAAAAAAATAAAGGGGATAAGTCCTTGGTTGTTTTTACCATGTTACATATCAACCTATCTATACTGTACACTATGTAGACCTATGTGTAATCTGGACTGGATAGGAAACATTACACAAAGTTGTCCCCTGGCAAGTCATTTACTCATCTGTGTTAACTGAAATAGAAATATTTTTTTTTTATAAAATTAAATACAATTTATTGATAGACTAAAATAAAAACTAAAACTAAAATTAATTGAAAAACTAAACTAAAACTAACAAACACATTTGGTAAAATAACTGAAACTAAATGAAATAATACTTTCATATTGAAAACAAAATAAAATTAAAACTAAATTAAAAACCCAAAACTATAATAACCTTGATTATACAGTCTGTTTAGCAGTACAGTAGTTTAACTGTCATATGGTCATATGTAACATCTTATTTTCACAACCAATGTTGTCCATAGTTTTCTGTCCATTGGAATTATTTTGAAAAGACACACTTTTTATGTTGCATCGGTTAAATGATCGACACCATGGTACACAACATTATATCTTATTGAATAGATGTGTATGTCTATTAGGGGTTGCACGACTACTGATTTTTAATAGTCGACTAGTTGAGCCCATTTGTCGAGTCGATTTCGACTAGTCGTGACGTCATTGCACCCCAAAACCACGGCACAACCGAAACCCTCCCGCAGAAATCCCACTACACGTACAATCCTAAAGTACACAATAGACATATACACTCACCTAAAGGATTATTAGGAACACCTGTTCAATTTCTCATTAATGCAATTATCTAATCAACCAATCACATGGCAGTTGCTTCAATGCATTTAGGGGTGTGGTCCTGGTCAAGACAATCTCCTGAACTCCAAACTGAATGTCAGAATGGGAAAGAAAGGTGATTTAAGCAATTTTGAGCGTGGCATGGTTGTTGGTGCCAGACGGGCCGGTCTGAGTATTTCACAATCCGCTCAGTTACTGGGATTTTCACGCACAACCATTTCTAGGGTTTACAAAGAATGGTGTGAAAAGGAAAAACATCCAGTATGCGGCAGTCCTGTGGGCTGAAAATGCCTTGTTGATGCTAGAGGTCAGAGGAGAATGGGCCGACTGATTCAAGCTGATAGAAGAGCAACTTTGCCTGAAATAACCACTCGTTACAACCGAGGTATGCAGCAAAGCATTTGTGAAGCCACAACACGCACAACCTTGAGGCGGAAGGGCTACAACAGCAGAAGACCCCACCGGGTACCACTCATCTCCACTACAAATAGGAAAAAGAGGCTACAATTTGCAAGAGCTCACCAAAATTGGACAGTTGAAGACTGGAAAAATGTTGCCTGGTCTGATGAGTCTCGATTTCTGTTGAGACATTCAGATGGTAGAGTCAGAATTTGGCGTAAACAGAATGAGAACATGGATCCATCATGCCTTGTTACCAATGTGCAGGCTGGTGGTGGTGGTGTAATGGTGTGGGGGATGTTTTCTTGGCACACTTTAGGCCCCTTAGTGCCAATTGGGCATCGTTTAAATGCCACAGCCTACCTGAGCATTGTTTCTGACCATGTCCATCCCTTTATGGCCACCATGTACCCATCCTCTGATGGCTACTTCCAGCAGGATAATGCACCATGTCACAAAGCTTGAATCATTTCAAATTGGTTTCTTGAACATGACAATGAGTTCACTGTACTAAAATGGCCCCCACAGTCACCAGATCTCAATCCAATAGAGCATCTTTGGGATGTGGTGGAACGGGAGCTTCGTGCCCTGGATGTGCATCCCACAAATCTCCATCAACTGCAAGATGCTATCCTATCAATAGGGGCCAACATTTCTAAAGAATGCTTTCAGCACCTTGTTGAATCAATGCCACGTAGAATTAAGGCAGTTCTGAAGGCGAAAGGGGGTCAAACACAGTATTAGTATGGTGTTCCTAATTATCCTTTAGGTGAGTGTATATGTTCACTAACGTGTAATGAGCTAATTATACTTATTTACAAACATAGTAGGAGCTATATGTCATCAGGCATTAGATAGCTAGATAGACTATGCCTGGGGTCCTATAGCTAGGTTGCCATGAAAACGAACAACGTATTTTGCCACCGAGGGGAAAATAATGACCAATGGTCTGAATGTTGTTTTGTATTTGTACGGATCGGATTGCATGACATAAACCTCAACCATAACGTTATCTCCTTGAAAGAACCTTTTTATAAGAAGTGTGCCACAATAGGTATACATTGAGCTGTAACGTAGCTTAAAGTTAACATAAGTATCTGAACATATTTAGCTTAGCCTGGACTTCCTTCCTTCCTTCCTCTTGCAGCCGTATGTTCGAATGGTTTCGGCTGCCACGGGATCTAGCATGTAGATGACAATGGAGATGCATACTGACAGAAGTCCAAACACATAAAGTTGACTATGTATTCCGTCAGGTCATCGGACTCCAACTTGAACTTCTTTTCTAACTATCGCCAAATTGATCATTATCTAGGTTAGCATTACAAAAGTATTTTGGTTATATTTTAAGGCCAATTTGCATATATTAGAGGTTACTGCAGCTTTTGTGCCATCTTTATTAGAGTAGCCTATGGAATATTCTGAACATTATTAGGGTTGATACAATGCTATGCGAATGTGTAATACAGATACAGAGAATGCGTAAGATTTTTGTTGTTGATACATTGATGCATTGTGTTGTTGAGCCAAGTGGCACAGAAAACAACCTTCAAACCCACCGTATTTCCTACAGACACTTTTTATAAATCACGTGGTGAGCAACTAGCCGACTTCAGGCTGACGGTGTCGACTACATTAGTTGTAGTCGACTAGTCTGTGCAACCCCTAATGCATCCCTCCCAGCCTCTTCACAGACTGCCACAAAAATAGATTATCTTACCGGTTTGCCATAGGAATCATGTACAGGTGAGATGATACCCCCAATCACAATGAATCGTCCAGTCTTGTGTAAGTACTCTCTGGCTTTTTCTGCAAACCACATAGGGTTACCTGATTATCTCATGGGCATCATTTTTCTTTCGTAATACACCATGCCAGGTTATAAAGCTATCTTAGATTAAAGAAATACACTAAGAGACATGATCGAGGCCTCTTATTTGCTGCAAGAGGGAAAACAAAAGCATGAATAGCAGCACATTACTCTATTTTTCTCTAAGCTCATCAAATCTATGTCAGCGAAAACCTGTGTTTTAACTTGATAACTGAGATCTGATTCTCTCATAGGGTGAGCACAATGCATAATTAGCTCCAATAATGCATCATGCTTCATCTTTCTAATACAGCCACAGACCCCAACCCCATCAAAATATTAACAGAGGCTGATGGCAGAAATAACGAGGAATGAGGCAGGCAAATAAACAAATCTACAAAGGATATAATACATGTACTGCAAAGAAGAAACTTAGAAAAAGTTAAAATTAGGTTATAGAAAATACAGGGAAACAATAAAAAAACATATTCATTACTTAATGAATAAAATGGTAGCATGTAAATGTTTTTTATGTGCGTATTTTCATCGGTTTCTAATCATTTAGCAGCATAGCCTACATGGCACTACAGAACAGAAGCACTGCTCACAATGAGCCACAAGCTCCATCTAATTTTTGTACCTCAATATATGCAAAGGCATGCAGAAGGAGAGGAAGGCTTGAAAATTAGGTCACAGACACTGGTGCTTTCTGTTTTAGGGGGGAAAAAAGCAGCAGAGCTGTACTGATCTAACTGGTGGTATTCATGTTGCTTAGGCTTGGGGTAATAAAATACAACTGACTGGCTTAAGGATAGGATAAAGCTTCCATTTTTTTTCTTTTATGTTTATTGGCATATTGAATAATGGCGATGGACAAGCCAATCGAATAAATCTCCCTTCTCACTCAAGTCCCTATCAAATATAATGCTATAATTTTATATTATCAGTGCAATCACAACTGAGCTTTAACCTTCATATTCTGTTCAGATTTACTTTATTTTCTGTTTGGGGTATGACCAGAGACCCCAGTGCTATGTATATGTGTAAAAATAATAAAAGTCATTTGAAAATTATGGTTAAAAATATTAATTTGCTGCTGTATTAATTCACATACAAATTATTGTTATATTGTTCCTCTGATCTAATCCATTCCCCATAGGAAAATATTACTGAAGCTTTAACCCTTTGTTTTACCACAACGAAGGCGTGCACTTTTCAGAAATGTAACTTTTATCCAGTAAAGAAAACCTTTCTCTTTTTGGGGTCAATTTGACATTTAATCCATTTAATCTCAATTTAAATACTTCAAGTAGAGGGAACCTAACTAGCTAGATCTATCTTGTGCAGCTATCAGGAATTTGCATTTGAAAATGTAATACATGTGAAATCTAATATATTTATTTTTCTAGAGGATCTGAAGCACGTTCTTATTTTTAAGATATTTAGTTCAATTCTCATAAGATTAGCAAAAGTCATGTAGAACATGTTGACTTTCATAATGGTCATTTTCTTGTCATTTTCTTGTCATCAAACAATTGCAAACACAATACAAATTATATAAAAAAAACTAATATTTTGGTCAAATATATGTGTGGCACAATTATTGGCAACCTTTTTTTCAATACTTTGTGCAATCTCCCCTTTGCCAAGATAACAGCTTGAGTCTTCTCTTATAATGCACAATGAGGTTGGAGAACACATGGCAAGGGATCTGAGACCATTCCTCCATACAGAATCTCTCCAGATCCTTCAAATTCTGAGTTCCACGCTGGTGGACTCTCCTCTTCATTTCACCACACTGGCTTTCTATGGGGTTCAGGTCAGAGGACTGGGATGGCCATGGCAGAACCTTGATTTTGTTATCAGTGAACCATTTTTGTGTTGATTTTGTTGTGTGTTTTGGATCATTGTCCTGCTGGAAGATACAAACACTGCCCATTTTAAGCTTTCTGGATGAGGCAGTCAGGTTTTGATTTTTTTATCTGTTAGTATATGATAGAGTCCATGATGCCATGTATCCGAACAAGATGTCCAGGACCTTTGGCATAAAAACAGCCCTACAACATTAAAGATCCAGCACCATATTTAACTGAGGCCATCAGGTACTTTTCCATATGGCTACCTCTCTGTGTGCGCCAAACCCATCTCTGGTGTTTGCTGCCAAAAAGCTCTATTTTTGTTTTATTTGACCAAAGAACCTGGTCCCATTTGAAGCTCCAGTAGTGTCAGGCAAACTGTAGAAGCTTGGGTATGTTGTTGGATGAGAGCAGAGACTTTTTTCTTGAAACACTCCCAAACAACTTGTTGTGATGTAGGTGATGTCTGATTGTAATTTTGGAGACTTTCTAAATCTCCAGCTGTAATCCTTGGAGAATTTCTGGCAACTCAAAACATCCTCCTCACCGTGCTTGGAAACAATATAGACACCCGTCCTCTTCCAGGCCGATTCTTAACATGTTGATTGGAACTTCTTAATTAGTGCCCTGATGGTGGAAATGGGCATTTTCAATGCTTTAGCTATTTTCTTATAGCCACTTCCCATTTTGTGAAGCTCAACATCCTTTTGCCGCTCATCAAAACTTTATTCTTTGGTCTTACCCATTGTGATCGGTGACTTAGGCCCTGTCCCAAATGGCGCACTTCATGCGGACTTTCGGTCTCGTGGACTTAAATTGCGCGTGCTCGCTGAGTCTACGAGCCGTAGGCCGTCCCATTTAGCATTTTAACGCTCTGAAGTGTGCTCAGCAGCGCCCCCTTTGTACCCTTGAAGCGGTCTTCTGTGAAGCCCGCATAGATCCAGGCTTCACGCACTTCAAGTACTCAGGAGTCCTTGCGAAAGGCCAATCAGACAACTGGTGTGAAGAGCGCTTTCGCTCATGGACACAGACAATTGATAACATGGCTGAGAAGAAAATATTTAAGTGTAAGTATCATTATGGTTTTTATGACTGTGTACATTTTACCAGTTGTTACCTACAGTTTATACAAACATTATGGTCATCGACCAGTGGTTGATGTCTCAAACATAGTAATAGCGCTGAATAATAGGCTGATCGCATAACGATTCATTATATAGAACCGAATGGCAGGGCTTTACTGAGTCACATGTAAGTGAAGTATGGATATTTAAACCTGTAAATTAAAAACGACATAAAAAAACAAGGTACACATAAAAATATAAAATACATATATATATATATATATATATATATATATATATATATATATATATATATATATATATATATATAAGAAAAAGAAAATTAAACAGTAAATCAAATAATAATGACTTAATGCATTAACGACTTTTGACAAGTTATATGTTTATCTACAAAGTCAATAACATTTACTTGCTTACCCTTTCCTCTGTGCATAACATCAGCATTTGTATGCATGAAAAATAATCTTGTCTTCTACGACGTCGGAGCGTATAAATGTGATTTCTCTGCATGGCAAGCCATCTCGCAAACACAATAGTAAAAACAACAACAATAGGCAGCATATTTCCCCGAACCGAACCTGCAGCTCCTGTCCAACAATAACCACGCTTCACGATCGAGTCTGTCCCAAAAATACTTCTCAATGCGCCCTTGTGGACTTGCGCGAGGGGCCCTATAAGTCTGCACTACATGACGTCACCGAAGTGTGGACTCTGAGGAAGTCCACAAGTCCGGAGTGTGCCATTTGGGACAGGGCCTAAGGGAATTTGGATTGTGTTACTTCATTTTATACCCCTCTGAAAAAGGAAGTCGTGGCAGAACAATTTCATGTTCCTAGTCACCCAGGTGCACTAAAATATTTAAAATATGAATGGGAATATACTTCAGATATATTTTACTCATAAGAATATCTAGGGGTGCCAATAATTGTGCCACACATATATTTAATAAAAATATTTGCTTTTTGATCAAACTTGTGTTGTGTTTGCATTTGTTTTATATCATTAGAGGACATATTTTTGTGAATATTTTAAATGAAAGATTTAGGATAAACAAAAGGATAAACAATAAAGACATACTTTTTACAGACTTCTTTGCTCAAATTTACCAAGGGTGCCAATATTTTTGGCCACAACTTTATATAATATTAGTATGCCAATATAGTCACTGATGAGCGGTTGGTTGGTTTAAATTTGTTTTGTTCATAAATAATATTGTCTGTGTTCTTGCTGTGACAGAAATCATCTGCAACTTCACATCCACTCATTGTAGCCTAATAAGAAAGTTAGGAAATAGTTTGATCATAATTTAAACCTGTGCATTTCAGACTCGCTAGAGTATTCCCTCCAAGTTAAATATTAAATTACATAAATAAAAATAATGCCTTAAATCTAGCGCACAATTTACTTGCCAAAGTTTTAGGTTTTTATTCTATAGACCATAATATATTTATCATACTATAATTTCACAAATTTGACGAAGAGGATAATTCATAAATCATTTTCTTAATGACGCAGGAATGTCGGTCTGTAAACTCTCAAAAGTGGACAATAACCGAATAATTTAAATGTTTATTTACAACAGGTGTTAAACGTAGATGGTTATTAGGGTCTTGCCTCTGATATAGGTGCACCAGCATATACTAACTATCCTTCGAAAAGTCTAATAACGCTTAGTGAAATATCATAAATCAAAGTTAAAGATTGTGAATGAACATAGCTGTTTTTACGAAAGCTGTGGTTGCGCAACGCAACCTCATTGTCTCAACTATTTTGATAATTCTAGGCACCGAGGCCGTCGCCCATTTCAGCACCTTGCTGTGGACAGCGAACAGCAATAAGAATACATGACAGATATATCTTAACCGATCATCGAACGTGACGTCATAATGTCTATTATCATCACACACACACACACACACACACACACCTATCTGAATTAAAAATCTCCTCTGGGGCATCCACTTCCTTCTTTAGGCGAAATACTTACCGAACATATGAATATGCCCCTTGGTGATGGGGTTGAAACTTCCACATGACAGCAAAATGACACGCGTTTTAGTAGTCTCCGTCATGATAGTTGTGGCGACCTGTCTTTCTTTACATATGTCGCGGATTTTAAGGCCTTTTGTTTTGTTGTGCGTCCGCAGCAAAGGCGAGGTTCATTAGGCTGCAGCAGGCGCGAGAGGCAAAGCATCACAGTGATACGTTCTTGCGCAGTTAAAGGAACATGCCCGTCTTAAGGAACACACAACTCGTGAATCTTGGAATATGGATGGAATCTGCGCTTTAGCACATCTTTTCATTTGCCTTTAATCATCATTTAGGGTGCACCGGTGTGAAATACGTGTGAAATACATTTCTTATACCGTAGGCTGCTATGTGAGATGGTGGTGGTGGTGGGTGTGTGTGTGTGTGTGTGTGTGTGTGTGTGTGTGTTTTATATTTTATGTAGGTACTTACAGTATACTGCTGTGCCTAATTAAAAAAATAATAATTCTATACTTTCTAGTGTTGAAATGTCTCACAGTTTTCCAAGAGAACCAAGTAAACATGAAAATTATTTAGGCAATCTCTTGGGAGGCTGAAATAGTTTTGATCATATTATCCAGATGAATGGACCTTAATAAAATTAAACCACGTGGTCAAATGTGATGTGCTCCATTATTCCTTAAAACAAAACAAGGATACATTTTCAAATGTTATGGCAATTCCAAACAAGGGTTTTTTTTTCTTAGAAGATACTGTTTTTTACTTGGTGACATAGCATAACACAAAAGTTTACAAAGTTTTGTAAAAACTATTTTTACATGTCAGTACAGTATCCTCTGTGGGTAAATTGCATTTGCACCTAGAATGTTTATAAAAACATAAAATATATTTGCTATTGTAGGTTGTACAGACAAGTTCAGACAAGAAAGTCAAGTCAAGCAATGGGATACTGCAGATATTGTAGGCTTTTGTATGACAAATTGCTTATGTTCCTCATTTTGTAAGTCGTTTTGGATAAAAGCATCTGCTAAATGACTAAATGTAAATGTAAGCCAGTAGGCCTAATTAACACTGGTTACCCCTGTCTCAGACAAAGATCCTATGGCTGTATCAAATAGTGTGAGTCATGGATCAATTTGAAGAAGGCACCACTAAATGTGCCTTTAGAACTAGCCATCAATAGACATTGTGGCAATCTAATTAAAACAAGTCCAATTTATATAAATGTAATATAAATGTCATGAACCCTGTTCAACTGCAAGTATAGAAGCACACTGATAGGGCTTACTCTTCGTTCAGGTTTTTTTCCCCATTTGGTCTCTATTGAAGAAACATGTTTAAAATTTTAACTAAAATGTTATGAAATTATAATAGTGATTTGTTTATCTGCACAACTAAAACTGTCCTTGATGACAGGCATTTGATTCACCACAGTGTGACGCATCAAGAGCAAAAAATATCTCTAAAGCTCTCAAACATGACTCTTTCAAATGTGGAAAACAAATAACTCAGCTTAACAAATTGATTCATACCCCATAAGCAAGCTTCCCTCTTCGTAAGAAAATACAATATTAGTGATTTGAAGTAGTGTAAAATGTGTGGCTAAAGGCCCCCAGGGTAAAATACACCTTTGATTTTATCTTCTCCCGAAACACTAAATAGCAACAAAAACTACCACAGCACTTTCCTAAACACCTGTTTGTCACTATGTACTGCTAAACGTTCCTGATCCAAGAGGTTATCATGTGCACTGTCTAAAGGTTGAGGTAACTTTATCTTACATTTTTATAACTTTTACTGTAAAATGTTGCAAATGTACATAGCTAATGTGAATCCATTAAATTATTACATTTATTCTGAGAAAAAATTCTTCTTTATAATTTTCAGTTTTGTTCAATGTGATTAAATAAAAAGTAGGAAAGTATTTGGGGGTAAAAAAAAAAAAAAAAAGCCCAACTGTTGAACAACAACAAACTTAAAGTAATTGTTTAGCCATATATGAAACTTCTCTAATCATTCACACACCCTCATGCCATCCCAGATGTGTATGAGTTTCTTTCTTCTGCAGAACACAAATGAAGATTTTTAGAAGAATATCTCAGCTCTGTAGGTCCATAAAATGCACATTAATGGTGACTCTTTGAAGCTACAATAAATGAAGCAAATAAATACAGCATAAAATAATCCATAAAACTCCAGTGGTTTAATCCATGTCTTCGAAAATGATCCAGTTGTTTTTTGGTGAGAACAAACCAAAATAAAACACCTTTTCCACTATAAATATTGACATCAGCAGTCTCCTACCACCATCTAGCGCTCCGAACATGTGTAGAAAGTGTAATCAAGCTTGAAATCAGGATTGTGCCTTGAGACTGCAGTGCCAAGATGTGCAGTAAAAAAGGAGTTATATTTTGTTTTGTTCTCACTCAAACTAGATTTGATTGCTTCAGAAGACATTCATTAAACCATTGAAGACAAATGGGTTACTTTTATGCTGCCTTTATGTGTTTTTTGTAGCTTCAAAGTTTTGGTCACCATTCACTTGTATTGTATGGACCTACAGAGCTGAGATATTCTTCTTTTGTGTTCTGCAGAAGAAAGAAAGACACATCTGGGTAGTAAATGATGAGATAATTTACATTTTTGGGTTAACAATTCCTATAAGGGGGGCATTATTGGATAGGCATTATTTAATTTGTTACTTTAAAAAAAGCATATAGTTGCTAAGTTGAAATATTTTGCCCTATTAAACCTATAACTACACGTTATTATTATTATAATATGTAATGACTGTGATTTAAGAGGGCGGGGTCTGTGACGTAGACCAGCGCTCTTCTGTGTATACGTCTGCACCATGACGATGTGATGGACAATATGGCGCCGGGAGTAGATTTAGCTTGTGAGCCTGTCGTTGTTTAAAGGCCGGCGATCCGACAGGATGAACCTCTGCGCCCAATACTTACGGTAGGTAAAATTCTGATATACCCAGATTTGAATTAGCGACTGAGTCCGTGTTTTTACCTTTGAGGCCACATCTAGTTTATCGGAATGTTGCTTGGTTAGCACTGGCTGTCAGTGCTAGACGCTAGGCTAGTTAACATGCTAGTCTCTTAACGAAACAGCGAAACTTAAAGCAGACACAAATAGCTGACTTTTGCCATAAATGTCGTCAGATGAAATTGATTGGCATATTTAATTAATTTAATTTGGATATTTAATTGATAGAAGCTAGGAACTTGTATCTACACCAGTGCTACTGGATGTTAGCCCGCGTTAAATACAAACATACCACTGGATGAAGTCAGAAAACAAACCACTCACACATGATCGCTGTTAAACAGGCTACATTAGTTACTTACGTCTTCGGGTCACTAAATAGTGTTCTTCGAACTTTACAAGGAAAACCGATTACATTAGTGTCAGAGTATAAATACCTGGGCATTATAATTGATGACACATTAAAATTCATTTCACACATTAATTACTTGAAACAAAAATTAAAGAAGAAGTTGGGATTTTATTTTAGAAATAGGTCTTGCTTCTCGCTTATTGCAAGGAAGAAGCTTGTGTTTGCGACTTTCTTGCCAGTTCTTGATTATGGGGATGTAGTGTATCGGCATGCTCCTTCTCATATTCTTGCCTCCCTAGATGCTGTGTACCATGGTGCCTTAAGATTTATCACGAATTGCACATTTTCTACACATCATTGTGCATTATATAATAGAGTTTGTTTGTCTTCTCTTGCTGTATGAAGGAAAATGCACTGGTACTTATTGATATATAAAGCAATTTTGGGGGTCTTACCATCTTATCTTTGTTGTATGCTTAAGAAAAAAGTATTAGGTAACTATTCACTGCGCTCACGGTTTTTTTACAATCTGCATGTACCTCGAGTCAGAACTAATATAGGCAAAACTGCTTTTAACTATGCTGCACCTTCAGAATGGAACTCTCTACAGATGACATTGAGGCTGAATCGTTTGGTGCCTTTCAGCAATTTCAGAACACTTATACAAGCGCTAGAGAAAGATTTAATGATTTGCAACTGCTTCTGAGGTTGTACTTTTAATCCTACATTATTGTGTGTTGTAGTGTTTTATTTTTATATGTGTGTATATGTGTTTGAATAATTTGGCTGCGTATCTTGGCCAGGACACTCCTGTAAAAGAGATTTTAATCTCAGTGAGGTTTTTCTCCTGGTTAAATAAAGGTTTAAAAAAAAATAAAAAATATCTTTAAAATATTGTCCTCGAAAATGAGACCTTTATATTTCCCCATTGGAAATAATGTAGCATAGCTGCTGTGAACTGGCTTCCTTTTTCCTTTAATTTCAGGCTGAATAATATATTATGATTTGCATTTCCTAAATGCTGTTTTAAAAGCTATATATTTTATGTTATGCTGATGACTGTTGTGGTTGGTCTTGTTTTAATCGTGTTGCTTGTGTTATTGACTGTATTTCCAATAGCGCGCACCGACTTGGACACTTTCAATTACAAATCAACACGTATTTCATGTTAAGTGCTTTCTTTAGATCAAATAAAGACTTCCCTCCTTAAAGACTGTGTGTGAATGTCTGATTTGTATGTCTCCGGCTTAGTAGATCGATGTTTTTGTTGCCGACTTGCTTCAGTAACCTTGAAGTGGAAATCAAAACAATGTGAGGCGAAACGACCGAGGGAGATTTGACGTGAATGGGGGTCTATTAATTTGACTGCTGGTAATTACCAATTCAAAATATTTTTTTACATTTCACCTCATTTTAATGCGAAATTGTGATAAGCAGCATGAGGGAAGGAGATGTTTAGCTGGGGAGTGTTGGCAAGGCATGATGGTGCTGTGATGACAGCCATACACCTCGTTTCATCTCCATAGTGATGGTGAGCGAAGGCAGTGGCTGGTACATGACTGACTTAGTATAATGGTTTTGTACTTGAAAAAGGGAAAAGAAAAAGTATAAGATCAAAATCCCGTCAAATGTATTACGGTCACTGATTAATAAATATAAGCATGAATCAAAAGCGCAGATATATAAAAAATAAGCGCTAAAATATATAGGCCTATAAAGTGCAGATCAAAATAATTATCGCAGATCAAAAAATAACAAGCAGGAATCAAAAGTATACAAACACATTTTAAATATGCTGCAAAAAAAACAACAGCAGAAAAATTAAAGCAAAGTCATCAAAATTGCAAACAAAATCATGTTTTCCTTGGTTATATTACGTTTTTTTGTGCTCTGACAATTTTTCTAATTTAAATTGTTTTGTACGCTTGCGCTGTATTTTTCTTTGCTTTTGCTTTTTTTTTTTTAAGCCAGTCATTCGAAAAGGGGAGGTGACATCACTCCAATGGATGCTGCTCAATATTATATTATTTGTGGTTGATTGATGCGCCAGTGTTGCCAACTTAGCGACTTTGTAGCTAGATTTAGCGACTTTTCAGACCCTTTAGCAACTTTTTTCCTAAAAAGCACCTAGGTACCAATCTAGTGACTTTTGGTTGAATCTTAGCTACTTTCTGTAGAAGAGTCACCAGTACTGCCGTGTGAGCGCAAGGTCTTGCTTTCCCTCTGCAGGCATTCTGTGTCTGCTCTGTTCAGTGAGTGTCAGACAGAGGAGCATCACATTCAGTTCACCGCACGGCATCTGACACAGATGTGAATGAACTGCACATGTGCAAACAGAGTTGCCAAGGACCAATCAATAATTTGCATGGTTTGCTCCTATGTTTTAATTTAAACAATTTAATTTGACCATTATTTTCTTGCTTATCACTCACACACACTGTTACACAGACGGAGGCTGTAAGCTGTGTGAGAGAAAAAAATAAGACATTCTATCACTTCTAACTTTCTTTCTGAGTGATAATTTTACATGTAAATATAGCCGAATTTGTTGGCACGGCTACATGTAGTTTCTTTTTCCACGATACTGCAGTGAAATCAGAAAAAAGTGACTCAAGCATCCCCATATCAATAAATAATGCAATAAAATTGGCTTGAAGTTGGACGTTCTTTACACACAAATTGTCACAAATTTAGGGACTGTCTCTAAAGATACAGGCAACATTGGAGCATACGTATCCAAAACAATTACACATTTTTCGATAGCATAGAGTATACAACTTCAGTAACATTAGAAGCAAATTACTTAAAGGCATACAACCAACTCCAAAGTGTGCATAGGTGTCAGCAATAATGCACAGCTTTTATATTTTTTATATAGTAAAAAAAAAGAATGTCCAATTATATTGTAAGCATTTCTATATTCATCAGTATTGTAACAGGCCTTGGTGTTGGGATCTGGATTTTATTTCATGGAATAGCAGATCAAGTTGGGTTCTGAACCCGCAACTGTTGATACAGCTACTAAAAAAACATGCATCAAACATCCACACCAACCCAGCCTTGTGTTTTTTTTTTTTTTTTTTTAAGATATACAGCCAATAACCTACAAACAAGGACGTTTAAATAATGCCTAAACTAAAGACTCTGCTAAATAAATTCAGCTGACTCAATACATGTGTTAATGGACTATGATAATGGCCTCCTCGAACAACACTTTGTTGCCTAGAGCTGGCAGAAAACACTCAAAACAGACACAAGCAGTGTATCTATCAAACACAAATAATAGATAAAAAACTAGTGGACAAAAAAACTCTAAGTTTTGGAAAACCAAGCGTAAGCATACCATTTTTTTTTTTAAATATGAGTGAAATTGTCAGAGCACAAAAAACAGTAATATGACCAAGGAAAACATGATTTTGTTTGCAGTTCTGATGACATGGCTTTCATTTTTCTGTTGTTTTTTGCAGCATATTTTAAACGTTTATATATTTTTAATTCATGCTTTTTAATTTTTGATCTGTGCTTTTTATTTTGATCTGCGCTTTTTTTTTTTTTTTTTTTATCTGCGCTTATTATATTTTTATTCACACTTATTTTGATTCACACTTATTATTTTTGGATCCATGACCACAATACTTTTGACAAGATTTTGATCCCATACAGAAGAGCGTAAACTCGTTTTTATCTAAAAAAATTCATGCCATCTGAACTTGTATTTATATAAAATGGTTCAACCACTGACATGCCAACACATTCAGCCTGTTCTGATGGGATGGGGGAAATGTTTATTGTATGCAGTCCCACATATGGAAGAAAGTTTGTTTTGACCAGACATTGGGCACTAGTGATCCAATGATGGCGGGCAACGTCATTCATTTTGACCATTTATCAGCAAAGATGTGAGCGTTTAAGGCCTGTAAAAGCTACTTATTTTCTTTTTGGAGGAAATGAAAGAAAGCTATGCTGAGGTGTGCTTTTTAGAGTATCTAATTGTTCATATTAGATCCCCTTGGAAACAAACATAGCTTTAGCATTGTTTATGTCAAGTAATTGGGACTTTTCTTCAGTCAATTCTCTATCTGAAAGCTCTTATTTCAGTGTTATTACCTCTCCCTCTGTTTTACCAAGTCTCTCCTATCATTCCTTGGTATGAGCAGTGAAAAGACCAAAGTAATTACGAGGAATATTATGGAATTCATGGCCCTGGATGACCAGCTGTTCTCCATAGTTGAGGACAGAGGGTTCAGAAATCTGATACATTTCCTCGATACAGAGTAGGTGGTTGTTTTCCGACGTCGCGTTGCCCGAGTTGTTTAATCTCGTGTCATGTAACACACTGCTGTTATCTGTCAACATTTGGGTACACAAATCCGGGAGAGGGGAAGTGGGGTGCTGGATGGCAGAGGCAGGCTAAATACATACAAATTGTGCCTTTGTGATTTAATGTGCTGAGTAACGTAATTTTTCCCACCGTGTCCGATATTAAAATCAGTGCAAAAGGCGTGGGCATTGTCGATATTAGCTGTTGTTAAATGTACATGTATATTTATTTTTTTTCACCGGAGCACCAGCTGAGTCTTCTCCTCCCATCTACCAGTGATGCTTGATTTAACATCCTTCGTCTACTACCTGCGCGGATATCAACAGCGCAAATGGGTTGTAGGTTGCCAGGTTGAGGTCATAAATTATTTGTAATTTGTATGATGTGTCGATTGTGTGAGTAGGATGCGTTTCATTCAAGATCTGGCAACTGGGCCACCTTGGAATTATTGATGTGATTATTCATATAACGTGGTTTGGGCCATACAAATTATGGGAGTTTTTTTTGGGAGAAATAACAAAACGGGAGACTCCCGGGAAAAACGGGAGTGTTGACAGTTATGGTTACAAGCAGATCCCGAAGCAGCAATCAGTTTTACAACTGATATTTGGACATCTAACGTAAGTTGAGCGTATTGGACACTTCAGTTTTTCAGATCTTTGGAATTGTTTGTTAGACGAGTAATAAAGAGAAAAGGTCCATTTATAAAAATAGTGGAAAATAACTCATTTGCAGTTAATTGTTAATTCTACCTCTTTCCAGTCACAGAGCACTTTATTTTGATAGTTGTTTAAGTGAGAGAAGATCCTGTAACTTAGTGCAGTTTGGGGGAAATTGTAATGTTTAATAATTTGTTTGATTATGAAAATAAAATGTTGCATTGAAGAAAGGTAGATTTTGTTTGTATATGTGGTCAATAATAGTTCTTCGAAAGAAAATCGGAATCGGAAAAATCTGTATCGGCAGGACACACTTGCAAGAAATCGGAATCGGCCAAGAAAATTGCAATCGGTGCATCTCTACATTTTTCTATACCGATATCTGAAATCTCAGTATCAGCCGATCTTGATCTGATACGTTTTATTTGCATAATCGGTTTAGAATGTATTTACATTGTGTGGAACTAATTGGGGGTACTCTGTAATATGTAAAGAAACACAAACCTCTAACTACACATTATTTCAATATAAATGAATAGCTTATGAAGGAAAACTTTATTGTTGTCTAGTATACTGGATAATGTAGCTGCAAAATTAACAGTAATTTCAGTCTAAATGTTCCTTAGAAAAGAAGTGTTTTTTTTTTGTTTTTTTTTGCAAAAAATTTTGTATCTGGATTTTAAAGAATTCAGATCTATTTTTTGTTCAAATTAGTTGTAAGATCAGTCCACTTCATTCAGTTATTTTTTGGAACCCATTCAACTTTTTAGAATTTGTAAACAATTAATAATAAAAATAATACATTATTATTATTGTTTTTTAGAATTTTAATTATAAATATTTTTTATAATATTATAATATTTCTCAATCATGCACCTTTAACTTTAAAACCAATTTGTTTTTTGTTTTTTGACATTCTGAACTCTCCAGGAAGTCCTGTATGTGTCTGCTTATAGGCAAGTTTGCAGTAGTTTAATTAGCTTATTGTTCAAATTCTGGTAAAATTCTAAATGCATAAAAGTGAACTGAAGTATTGAGCATGTACATCTGAGATGTTCGTGAGTATTGCTCAAATATAGGCTAAAAATAGCCGCGTGTGTGTGTGTGTGTGTGTGTGTGTGTCAGAGCAGTGCCATTCACTAACGCGCTGCACGTGAATTTGATATAATTATAAAACAGACTTTTGTGATTCACAGAGCTATCACAAATATTCAGTTGGCTTTGAATAAAATGCATGAGTCATATGAACTGCTTGAATGGTGTTTGGTTCTTTTATGTCATTTTTGGAGCTTGACAGTAACAAAAATGACTAACACACAATTTCGGATTTGGATCGGGCTTGACGGACCGATACCAGATCCATCTAAAATGTCAGTATCGGAGCCGATACTGATCCAGGTATCAGATTGGTGCCTTCCAGTAAAGGGATTAATGGAAAGGAGGCGGCGAGAACCGGCTTGACAAGGGCTAATTAGCCTGAATCACGACCTGGCCCCTCCCTCCGCCCTGCCACATTCCTCCCTCGTTCTCTCAGGCCGAGGAGCTCCCGGCATGACGTACAGGTCATCCCCGTCTACCTGGATGATGGAGGGACAAGGGGAGGAAAAAAAAAAGTGTGGCACCTGCACGCCGTAACGGCGATCATGCCAAATTAAAACATTTTTAAAAAGAGAGGGAAAGGCCAACACAGAGCGGTAGTAGGAGAGAGAGAGAGAGAGAAAAAACACTTAATCGCCAGTTCTCCGATATGCCGTAGCTTGGTCCTCGGCCACTTCACCCTCTAATGGACGACAGCCAGACCTCCCCGGGCGGATTGGAGGTAGTTCTCTGGTGGACAGAACGCCCCGCCGTGTTTTTGGTGGACGTTAGGGGTCTCCCCTGCCCCTGGCAGCGGTAACCGCTCCAGGTGGTTGGTTGGGAGCCCCTCCTCCCTTCGCAGTTGGCGGCCGTTCCTCCGCTTCCAGGTGGCCGGGCTCCTCTGTCTACCGGCAGATTGCTGCGGCTGCTCCTTTGGGGTGGATGGTAGCGGCGAGGAGTCTACTACGGCGCATCCCTCCTGCTTCCCAGGTTTCGGAACCAGTGTAAAGGGATTAATGGAAAAGAGGAGGCAAGAACTGATTTGACAATATAAATAACAGTGAACCAAAAAGACAAGCACACACACACACACACACACACACACACACACACAGGTGTCTGACAGCTGCCCGTAAATATCTCTCTCTCTCTCTCGCACTGCAGTCTCCAGTCTTCCTTTATCCCTCTCAGGCTTGATTAGCCTGATTAGGTGCCGGGTGTGCGGAATCACGACCCGGACCCGCCCTGCAACACTTCCCTAATAGCATACGCATCTGATCGTTGTTATCATAACATGATTATATTTTGCATTTGTGTTGTTGCACTTAAGTGGCTATGAAGAGAGGTCACACCAAAGTGTTTTTCCCCCACACGTTTTTGCTTCACCAATAATGACTTTGAGAGTAGCTACTAAACAACAATAAAGATTTAAAAACTGTCCAAATTTGTGAAGACATTGTCTCATAATTTCTTTTAATTAAATATTACCTTATTATTTACAAATATCAGAGACCCCAGTTATTGAGCTAATTTAAATTCACCAAGAAAACACTTAGACCTAAACAAACAAGTCATTTTACTGCTTTCTGCTATCAAAGCAACTACAAGCTTTTTTTGCTCTTTTCCAAATACATGTTTTCAAAGTTTATTGTGCACACCTCCCGCTTTTTTACGTGGCAAACTCGTAAAATCGCCCCTCTGTGTGACGTTTTCTGCAACTCTTGTCATGTGGAGGGAAATGCACGATAAGTCGTCTGTCCGAGGCAAAGACGCAAAATCTAATGACAATTACCTCAGCATCAGTCTCCTTTGATGCGTTTGAGTACGCACAGGCGAGTTTAAGTCGATGCTGACCAGGAGGATGGTTTGAGTTGTCGATTGAGGTCTGTTCAGTTAATATTTTAATCGTATTTGTTTTTTGTTTGCGCTGTTAATGTGTCGTGTTTTAGTGGCCTCCGCTGTCACTGCGGGGGGGGAAAAACATTAATTTGCTTCATGTGGTGTCTTTTTTGTTCATCTGTTCTCTTCATAAATAAATAAATGCATAATCTGCTATATGCTTGTACTGTAAATTCGTGATTAAAACTGAAATGTGAATGAAAATAAAAGCTATTAAATGTCTTGCTATAATTAAAATGACGGGTAATAATAGATTATGACGGAATGTTTACACACTGTCCGTCAAAATAACGGACGATGAGAAAGTCTAACGCAAGCACTGTTTGTGACTTTTTTTCATAGCCAAATTTCAAACATTACATGTAAACACGCTACTAAGATGGACAGAAAACATCTTGAAAAGGAAAAATTTGGAATGGATTTTCAAGAGTTTTGAATGAGTTAAAGTGCTGATTAACAAAGACAAAACAAAGACAAGTTTTGACCATTCGTGCATGAGTTATGAGTGTGCGATACCTTGATGTGACTGCCCCAACGACTGCCAAAGCTTGTGCACACAATTCTTTTAGCCTGGGTAGCTCAACGATTAAAGATGCTGACAACAGCCCCTGGAGTTCACAAGTTCGAATCCCTGAGTGACTCCAGCCAGGTCTCCTACCTAGGCAACCAAATAGGCCCGGGTAGAATCACATGGGGTAACCGCCTCTTTGTCGCTATAATGTGGTTCGCTCTCGGTGGGGCGGAGACATATCCAGCTGCAGACCCGCAGCACCACCAGTTTCAGAACCCCAGTTTCAGAACCCCAGCGCCAGAACCTGAAGTGAGGGGCGGAGTTATTGACAATGAGACAAGCATGGCGGAGAGCATGGTGAGTTGTGTAACGTTTTTGACATCATGTTGTGAAAAATTATCGCATATATTAAGTTCAGCGTTTATCTGCTAAATATTTAATTTGTGCATAACTTTATCATCTTAATGAAGCTTGAATATGTTGTCATACTTTACTGTATTAAAAAACAAATTCTACGGATGGTTCAATACATTTTTGCGTGTTGTAAATGGGCCTTGCGGTGACGTTTTGAAGACATCTTGTGAAGGTGTTAAAGTGTTTGTTCCACGTTCCTCTGTTATATGCATTGTTTGTGAGTTAATGTTACCTTATATTTGAGGGGTTTTTTTACGTTGAGATTATTGTGTGGTGCTTTCATCTCTTGTAGAGACATTTCGAATGAATGAAGACCACAAGGAAAAGGCCCGCAACAATCTCCTGGAACAGTCAGAAGCTTCCAGAGAGCCCTTTCTATTTCATTTTGTGTTCAGGGATGACATGGAAGTTATTTTAGCAAGAATGTAAGGACAAAATGGGCCTGAGAGTGAATTCCTCATTTGATACATTTTAAGTTTAATTTATACAGGATTGTCATGATAAAATGGGCTTAGGGGTGAATTGGTCATTTGTTGTATATATTTTTATTGTATCTTTTAAAATGATGCTGAATTTTCTCTCTTTTTTAGTTTTTTGACATGTTTTATTTTACATAAAGAAAAATGCATGCAGCACATGTTCTTGTGAAATAAAGTATATTTTATATAAAATGCCCATAAGTTTCAAGCATTTTTTTTCACCATCATGATCAGGAAGAAACTCTCATAATACAATGAAACGGATAACTATATACAATTATATTACACAAGATTAGTGTTTTAAAGTGCTTATTGTACTGTACCTTAAAGAATCATTATAACATACGTATAAAGTATGATGTGTCGTTTGTAATAAAAGCAAAGTACTCTCCAAAACGTTAGGTGGCGCTACTCGGTTTCGAACGTAAGCTCCGCCCCTCACTTCAGGTTCTGGCGCTGGGGTTCTGAAACTGGTGGTGTAGCCTACTCTCCAAAACGTTAGGTGCCGCTACTCGGTTTAGAACGTAAGCTCCGCCCCTCACTTCAGGTTCTGGCGCTGGTGTTCTGAAACTGGGGTTCTGAAACTGGTGGTGCTGCGGGTCTGCAGCTGGATACTATTGGTGGGGCGCGTAGTGCTATGTCTCCGAAGGAACGCGCTCAACAAACCACGTGATAAGATGCATGGGTTGACGCAACTGAGATTCGTCCTCCACCCGGAGTGAGGCGAGTCACTACGCTACCTCGAGGACTTGGAGCAAGTTGGGCATTCCAAATTGGGCAAAACATTATGATGGAAACCCAGCTAGTGGGTTTGCATATTGGCACGCAATGTGCACACTAACAAGTATGTTATTTACAATGGCTTTTGACATAATTCTGAAATTCTGGTGTATTTCCAGTAGGACCGTAAAAATTTTGATTTTCCGATGTATCTGTAGAAATACTCAACTCTAATTTCCAGTTGTATAAACTACTATTGATATTTTGCCTTCAGTTTCCTTCTGTGTTATCATTTGACCTTTTTGCTTATTGGTGCAATAGGTCAAATTAAAATTGTCCCCGAGTTTGTCAGTATAACAATGGGTAACCTGAACCGCAATAGTCCGCACACGTTCCAGAGATGTGTTCAGCAGACCTTGCCCAATGTCTCTCTTCCAAAGCGTTTCCTCATTTACTGTGCAATCTTATTAACATATTCATTTCTTCTCTGGAGCAGGCAGGCAGAGGCCCTGAAGGCTGACATGACAGGTATGTACAGTTTCATCTTTCATTTTTTTTATTCATCATCAGATATAAATGTTTATATATATATATATATACACATACATATTATCTGTTAATATGCTATTTTAAATTATTGTCTTAACCTGTCCTATTTAAAATAATCACACAAGAACAATGAAGTTTAAGTTAAATGATTTCAGAGTAATTAATAATAGGCTTTTTATCAGAATTGTTGATGTTATTTATGAGCTTGCTTGGAATCTTTGGCTATGTTTCATATTTGTCATCCTAAAATCCTGTCACTCTGGTAACCATGGCATTGAATGTGGTTACTAAGACATGCAGATCTTTCCACAAATGAACCAAAAGGCGCTGTTAGACGCAGTCAGATTTCCAGTGTGGCTGCAGAATTTGCTGTTTAAAATGTTCCATTCTCTGTGTCGTACAGATTCCAAGCTTGGTGCAGCGGAGGTCTGGACATCACGACAGGCACTTCAGGACTTATACCAGAAAATGCTGGTAACAGACCTGGAGTATGCCCTGGACAAGAAAGTGGAACAAGATCTGTAAGAATACCTATAATGCGTAATACTTTGATTCATGTAATTTACTTGTATCAAGTGATGCATGCAACTTGCAAATTAAGTTGTTTTGAGCATTTATATATCTGCCTAGTCACTTGATTTTGTGCATCATGTTGAACATATCTGGTTGACTGTCATTTTATGCCCCAAACACTTTCGTTTCCAGCTGGAACCATGCGTTTAAGAATCAAATAACAACACTACAGAGTCAAGCTAAGAACAGGGCCAACCCCAATCGAAGTGAAGTGCAGGCCAATCTCTCCCTGTTTCTTGAGGCAGCTAGTGGATTCTATACACAAGTAAGTTCCAGAATTATATAAGTCACATTGTTAAGCAGATTTTGGTAACTTCAGACAGGCCATGTGTCACACAACCAATTGTAATATATTCTGGTTTTAAAAAGAAGACCTCAATTGTAATTCTATTTTCATTGGTCCCTTCAGTTATTGCAAGAACTGTGCACAGTGTTTAATGTGGACTTGCCTTGCCGAGTGAAATCATCTCAGCTTGGCATCATCAGCAATAAACAGAGCAGCACCAGTGCCATTGTGAAGCCCCAGCCCAGCTCATGTTCTTACATCTGCCAGCACTGTCTCGTCCATCTTGGAGACATTGGTGAGCCTGCACAGGATGCAATGAATAAAGTTGATTTGTCGAGATATATTATTATCTGTTGGGTTGTTAAAGGTTAAGTTCACCTTAAAATTCTTTCATTTACTCAGCCTCATGTTGTTCCAAACCTGTATGACTTTAGATCTTCTGTAGAATGTTAGAGATTGACAGCCTTAGTCACATTCACTTATTGTTATACATTAATGAGCTAAAACATTGTGACCACTCACAGGTGAAGCGAATAATGTTTATCACCTCCTAACAAGGTCACATGTCAAGTTCTGGGTAGATTAGATGGTAAGCTAACAAATAGTTCTAGTAGTCAACGTGTGGAATGCAGGAGAAATGGGCAGGAGTAAAGACCTGAGCGACTTTGACAAGGGCCAAATTGTTATGGCCTGATGACTGAATTGACAAGGCTTGTGGGGTGCTCCTGGTCAGCAGTGGTGAGTACCTACTGACAGTGGTCCGAGGAGTGACAAACCACAAACCGGCGACAGAGTGTTGGGTGCCCAAGGCTCATTGATGCACGAGCGCAACAAAGGCTATCCCGTCTGGTCTGAACCAACAGAAGGTCAACTGTGGCACAAGTCACAGAAAATTTTAATGATGATGCTTATGGGGCTGCGTAGCCACAGACCAGTCAGAGTGCCCATGATGACTCCTGTCCATCATCAAAGGCACCCACAATTGGCACGCGAGCTTCGGAAATGGACCTTGGAGCAGTGGAAGAAGGTCGTCTGCTCCAATGAATCCCATTTTTTTTTTACATCACATGGATGGCCTTTCACATGTGTGCCGTCTACCTTGGGAAGTGATGGCGCCAGGATGCACTGTGGGAAGCTGGCAAGCCAGTGGAGGGAGTGTGTGCTCTGGACCATGTTCTGCTGGGAAACCCTGGGTCCGGCCATTCATGTGGATGTCAATTTGACACGTGCCACCTACCTAAACATCGTTTCAGACCAGGTAAACCCCTTCATGGCAATGGTATACCCTGATGGCAGTGGCCTCTTTCAGCAGGATAATTTGCTCTGCCTCACTGCACACATTGTTCGGGAATGGTTTGAGAAGCATGATGAGTTCAAGGTGTTGCCCTGGCCTCAATCTGATTTGATGTGGGATGTGCTGGACCAACAAGTCTGATGCATGGCAGCTCCCCCTGCAACTTACAGGACTTGAAGGATCTGCTGCTAATGTCTTGGTGCCAGATACCACAGGACACCTTCAGGGTTCTTGTAGAGTCCATGCCTTTGCGGGTCGGAGCTGTTTTGGCTGCACGCGGAGGACCAATGTTTTGGCTCATTGGTGTGTAAAAAAAAAAAAAAAAGATAAAGTGAATGGTGACTGCAACTGTTAGTACTTGTTGCCTTATACACATTATACTGGTTTGGAACAATATCAGATTGAGTAAATGACAGATTTTCATTTTTTTCATCTCCCAACCCAATATCTAATTTGGAAACTTCTTAGATTCTATGAAATATGTTGCATATTTATATTGTATTTAGAACCATGTAAAATGGGAAAACATTTATGCATGGGATGATTTCATTGATTAAGGTTTATTTGTTCCTTTATACAATTTACAGCGCGTTATCGCAACCAAACCAGCCAAGCTGAGTCATACTACAGACATGCAGCTCAACTCGTTCCCTCAAATGGTCAGTCTCTTTTTGTGCATGACACACATTTTCAGACACATTACCTTTTAAATCTAAAAACACCTAAACTGGACTTTTTTATTATTTTATCCCCCTATATTCCAGGTCAACCTTACAATCAACTTGCCATACTGGCCTCCTCTAAAGGAGACCACCTCACAACAATCTTCTACTACTGCAGGAGCATTGCAGTAAAATTCCCCTTCCCTGCTGCCTCTACCAATCTACAAAAAGCTCTTTCCAAAGCTCTTGAGAGGTCCGATCATGTTTTTGAAGGACTTCTAGGCAATATGTAAATTAATAAATTAAATACAAGGTTATCTAATTTTGCACACATTAGAATTTCTAGTTATTTAAAGTCCATTGATCTTTAGATAAAATGTAGGTAAGGTAGATTTTTCATATTATACCATCACTATAGAAAATAAAGTCATTCTGTGCTTGTTATTATGAAAGATTAATTAAACTTGTTCACGTGTCTCGTTTACCCACAGCCGTGATGAGATCAAAACAAAATGGAGTGTGTCTGATTTCATTAAGGCCTTTATCAAGTTCCACGGCCATGTTTATCTCAGCAAAAGCCTGGACAAGCTCAATACCCTGAGAGAGAAACTTGAGGAGCAGTTCCAGGTACAGCCAAAAACACCAGCCATAGCGCTGAATTTCACTAAGACCATAGTTTGAACCAGCAACTTAGATGTTGGAATAGTACTTTGGCAGATCTCCCTTTTAGTCTTTCTTTGTTATGGCGTGCACACTTAAATATTCTCATTACTGAATTGTTCCACAGAGACTGATTCTCCAAAAAGCCTTCAGCTCTCAGCAACTGGTCCACATCACAGTGATAAACCTGTTTGAACTGCACCACCTCAGAGACTACAGCAATGAGGCAGATGAGCACAGCTACAGCTCGGACGAGCAGATCAGCTGGATTCAACTCCTCGGACTCTTCAGTATGTCCTACTCTGTTTTACTGATATGTAGGCAGTACAGGCGGGCATGAAAATGGCTGTATAGGATAGTATAGATTTTATTAATCTAAACATTAGTTCATTAACAAATGTATATACAGTATACTACCTTTTTTGTAAATTCTTACCACAACATTGTGAAAAAAAGTTGTATACTCTAATATTTAGTTGGACTGCCTTTAGCTTTGATCATGGCATGCATTCGTCATGGCATTGTTTTGACAGCTTTAAGCAACATCACAACATTTATTTCTATCCAGAGTTGCATACATTTTTGGCGGAGAGCTTGTATTGATGACAGGAGAGTTGAATTACTCTGTAAAATCTTCTTCAGCACATCCCAAAGACTTTCAATGGGGTTAATTGGGGTTAAAACGCTTTCCAAGCGTTTTAGTGATCTCTGATCACGATCATTCAAGACTGTTCACCACTATCCTTCCAGGTTTTTATAATGCGTTGGACAGTTCTTAACCCAATTTCAGTGATTTCAGCAATCTTCTTAGTTGTTTTCATTGCTTGATGCAGGTCAATAATTTGCCACTTCTGAAACACCGTAACATCTTTTCCATGACCACGGGATACGTTTTCCGACTTGGTAGTTTAAGAAATGAGAAGCTACACACTGCATCGTTTAGGGTTAAAATAATTGTTGCCAACTGATTAACATTAATCAACGTGTTAATCACTGCAATAATGATCCAATCATAGGCTCTTAAATATATGCTTATTTAAATCCAATTGGCGACTTTTTGTTTTTTTTGTCATCAAAAAATATTTTGTAATATTTGTATGATAAAAGAATGAGGATAAAGCCTCCAAATGGGAAAAGTAGGTATAGTTTGTGACAGTTTAATAATGTAGTTGTGTCTTCCTCTAGTGTCTTTCCTGGGTGTGATGTTAAGCCGAGCATTACTCAATAAGAACCGTGAGGAGATCATGGGGGAGTGCCCTCTTCCTGCCATTAAAGTGTCACTGGACTGGCTGAGGCTTCGACCCAGTGTGTTTAATGAAAGCGCTGTGGACAAGCGACAGTAGTAAGAAAGGCTTCCTACATTTTCCTCCACAATAATGCTAAGTGGTATACCAAAATTAAAGTTTTATTTCAGTGGTAAATCTGTTTTATTAAAATTGCATTGACAGAGTTTGCATTGTCAGAGTGCATGCATTTGAAAATTTACTTATAACTAGTGCACAATTTTCTAAAATATTTGCATCTAAAAATAATGTTAAAAGTTATATATAAAAAGGCTCATTCAATCTCATTTATGAGCAACAGCAACAATTAGCGTACCACAATCCATTGAATATAAATTGTTAAGAGGCAGACAGAAATACACCAGTTTCTAGAACAATGATCTATGACATAGAAAGTATTTTTTTTAGTAAGTTTTGTTTATATCAAAAACTGAAACTGTAAAAGCACAAGCCCTTTAGCATGACACCATTAGTGTAAAAAAAATCCCCCCCCATTATAATGCATCAGGCTGCCTGAGTCTTGATTTTGATTTGATATTAATGACACATATTTGGTATTTCACAGCATCTGGCCATGGCTGGTGTCCATTTTGAACAGCTTTCAGCCTAAAGAGGAGGATGTGTCAAATGCCTCAGGTAGTAAATGCTGCATCTCAAGCTTGCGTTTCCTCATGAAAATACATTTTTAGTTTAATCACTCTATGCATAATATATAAAAGACAATGGTCATTGTTTTCTGTATGTTTCACAGTGATTCCACTTCCTGAGGAGTTTGAGCTGCAAGGCTTTTTGGCCCTCCGGCCTGCTTTACGGTAATCTTTCATGATAAAATTGTTGCTATATCATTGGGTTTTTAGCTTTTGTTTATCTTAATTGACTGTTTAAACTGTAATTGGTTGTTTAAGGCTGTTGTTCTATTGCTGTTGCAATGTTGTTCTAGGATGCTAGATTTCTCTAAAGGGCACCAGGGTGTCGTGGTTGGCAAAGAGAGCCTATTAGTTCATGCCAGACACCAGAGACTCATCAGCCTGGGCAAGTTGGTGGCTGACAACGAACCGCGGTGAGTCTTTGTTTTACTTTCATATTCTTATTAGGGATGGGCATTTTGTCTACTCGAGTATTCAAGGGGCAATTAAATGTTCATAACTGTATATATAATAACTTGTCTGACAAACGTCTATTGCTGCTGCATTGCGTCTTGTTGTTCCAGTGAATCATCTATTCATTATTATAGGTTGTTATAAAATAGTATGTTACAAAAGATTGCATAATCAAAATATAATGCATCATATTTTGCCATTATGTGAAGATTCGCTGTCCAACTCTGAAAGAATGTGCACAACGTACATCTGTCTGTTCTTCTTTCAGGTTACCGTAGTAACCTTAAGTGCGCACCAGTTTTTTTTAGTGACCGTCTGAACCATCTATTTTCAAATAACAGGAGATGCCATAACCATTGTGTTTTAATGTGCGTGTTAAGTTGAAGTTCAGTTTTGAATATGCTGCATTGTGTTTCATTTAACTGTGTCTGTCTAGCTGTTTGAAACACTTGACTACTGTACACTGCCACACAATCCGTGCGTGCTTGCGTCCAAATTTTCTTGTGAGGAAAGCTGCGATGCTCTGTGTTAGGGATGCACCGACCACCAAAATGTTTTGTTTTGGCCGAAAGAAAAAAGGTTGAAAATATGAGCCGAAAATATATGCCTCCACACCCCTCATTGCTCAGGTTTCGCTCTCGATCGATTTAGCCATTATCACCAAGCAAAGGCTGATGTCAGCGGTGTGGAAATACTTCAAAAGCAGTACTGCCGCTCCCTATACACATACTACGCAGTCTGCGTAGGGCACCAATGCACCAACTCCCTAGGGGGGAACCAGAAAGTCCTCCGGCTGCCCTTACTTGCACGTTATATGTTATCCAAGGACCCGAAAGCAGTTGTGGAACACAGACGATCGCTTCACGTGAACGCAACAATCCTCTTGACTACTGTTACATGAACAAAGATCACGGACTACACGCATGCATTTATCTGCCCCAAACACCAGCACAGAGAGTGAGGAACCATCTATCCTGCCAGAAACCTGACATTTTTACTTAAAGAGAAAGCAGTCCAATTTGCTATGTGTATAGCAATTACATTAAAATTGGATTAGCCCTGCAAAACTTGTGTTCTTTACTTGAGGCTACATCTGTCGTTTACAGTTGAGGTTTGTTTAAGTTCTATCACTGTTGTTTTGCACAATAATTTTATATTAAATAATTATACGTGGAAATTTTTGTATACGTGCCCATTCCTAATTCTTATCTTACGGCTCTTGTCATCTTTCTTTCAGTTTTGTGATTACAGTTTACTTAAAGGATATTAAAAAATTACAATTCTCATACCATTTATTCACGCTCATGCCATCCCATCTGCAGAACACAAAGATTTAAGAACATCACAGCTTTTTATGGCCATCCACTGCAAGTGAATGGTTACCAAAACTTTAAAGCTCCAAAAAAACAGCAGACCCCAGTGTTTTAATCCATGTCTTTTGAAGCCATTCAATAATTTTTGGGTGAGAACAGACCAAAACATATCTCCTTTTTCACTGCAAGTCTTTCAAAGTCGAATACACTTCGTAGTGCTTGACCCATTTGCAAAGTATTAGATCATGCTAGGAAGTGTAATCGCTGAGGTCAACATTTATTGTAAAAAAGTTATGAGTTAAGTTTTTGTTTGTTCTCACCCAAAACCAATTGAAATGTTTCAAAAGACATTGATTAAATTACTGGAATCTCTTAAGAATACTTGGATTTATTTTTATTTTTTATTGCAGCCTTTTTGTTTTTTGGAGATACAAAGTTTGGTCCCCATTCATTTGCATTGTGTGGACCTACACACTTTGTGTTCTGCAGAAGAAAGAATGTCATGCATATCTGGAATGGCATGAGGGTAAATAAATGATTAGTGAATTTTCATTTTTGGGTAAACTATTCCTTTAAAGGCTAATTGATATGTATAATTTTTCAATGTTAAAATATTTTCTTCTATTCCATTGAAATAAGCTGAGATAAAAATAAGTAAGCCATTTGTAGGTTGTTTCCCCCCAAAACGTGTGAACACTGGTGCTTTAAAAAAACGAAATTGGCTCAACCAGCAGCATGATTTCACAGAAATTACACATCACCTTGAAGTCATTCAGGAACGTTGTCATCGTTGTAACTAGTGGTTTGACTGGTATGGTTTTTGTGAATGACCTAAAGGAATATCTAAAGAGCAGGGTCACCGATGGACATTATAAAATCTCTCTCTTAGAGATATATATATATATATATATCTCATAAAAATAAGTACACAAATTTAACACTTACCCTATATTTACTCAGATTTCACTCATTTGCAGTTCAACCTGGAAGATTTCTTTCTTTTACTGAAATGTTATTTCACTTCTCCAGGTTGATCCAGTGTCGCATTAGTGATGGGCTTGTGCTTTTCATTACTGATATCCCTGAGATGGTGGTGGAAGAGCCTCAAGAAAAGGACACGCCTGTCCTCCAGGAGTCATCCAACGGAGAGCAGACACCTAACGACAGCGCCCAGGGCCTGAAGTCAGTCCTG
Source organism: Xyrauchen texanus (assembly GCF_025860055.1). Taxonomy (NCBI): domain Eukaryota; kingdom Metazoa; phylum Chordata; class Actinopteri; order Cypriniformes; family Catostomidae; genus Xyrauchen; species Xyrauchen texanus. The sequence goes on along the minus strand of NC_068284.1, from coordinate 34,535,081 downwards.
TCGGTTGGAAAGAACCAGAACAGCGGGCTGGATGGCAGCGAGAGGCCTGTGGTCACCTTCAAAGAGAATATCAAACCTCGTGAGCAGAGCAGAGAACAGAACCGAAACCAGCACCAGAGAGATGCAGGGAAGGACAGAGCTGGATTTAATAAAGGAAATGGAATTCAAGGGAAGAATGAGCAGAAGAAAGAAGGAAAGAGGAAGAGTGATGTGAAGAAGAACAGTCATGATAAAGCAATAGATGCTGGGAAACAGGTTAGAGAGAATCACAGGAATGTATCTAATTTCGCTGTAATACAGATGTGTGAGCATTTAAACTCCACTGTCTTTTTTTGCATTAAGGTGAAGACTCAAAATGAGATAAGGAAGACTCCAGTTTCTGAAGCGAGGAAGACTCCGGTCACACAGACTCAAACCACATGCTCTTCTCAGTTTATCCCCATACACCAGCCAGGAGCTTTTCCCCCTCTGCCCAGCAGACCAGGTAAACATTCTCACACACTCATACATATACTCCAAGCATTATTATCTCAAGGTTTGTATAGTCCATTCTTTTTTCCTTGTTTTTCCCATTGGGTGGCAAATGCTGTCTTATCATTTTTTACATATTAGACAAAAAATACCAAAGAGTTCAGCATTTTTATTTAAACTCACCATATCTGACCAATAAGGGTTAATGTCTGGGCTGCTGCTCTTCACATTTTCAGGTCTTTCTGTTTTATGGCGATTACAATTCTATCCTTATTTCTGTTTTCCTCATCCAGGTTTCCCCCCACCTGCATATGTGATCCCTCCTCCTGTGGCATTCTCCATGAGCCCAGGCTTTACCTTCCCTACAGGTGTATCCGTACCTGCACCCTTCCTCCAGACCTCCCACCCTCAGTCTGCCAATCAGGTGCAGACTGGAAAACCCTCACACATTCCTTACAGCCAGCAGAGGCCCTCGGGCCCAGGGGCCCTAAATCAAGGCCCTCCCCAATCTCAGCAGACACAGCCTCCCCATCCACAGCCATCTCAGCAGGCCTTGCAACAGTCTGTGCAGCTCCAGCAGCAGTCGCCAACTAAACAGAGCTCTCAGCTCAGTAAGAGTCCGCCACATCATCACGGCATGCAGCAGGTAATGTTTGATATACAATATTTTACTGTTGGCCCAGTTGGATAAATTGATTTTTTTTGTAGCAACATTATAAGGGGTTCAAGCACAAAGTGCTAGAAACCCTATTGTTTTTACTCAGAATGTTTTTATTATTTTTCTGCCTTTGACCTGATCGTGCAGTCCAAACTGTAAGGCGTAGAGACATGAAACTTCTTCAGAAGGTAGTACTGTCGCTACTCCGATCAGTCAGATGGTGGCGTTATAGTGCGCAAATCAAAAAAGAATAATGGCCATAACTTTTTAACTGTTTGTTACTCAAGTGCCTTATATCAATGGAATCTGTGGCTCAAGACTAACAAAATTAATGTCTGCAATTACATTTCCGCCTTGAAATTAGTTTTGGCATCTTTGATTTTTTGCAAAATCTACTTTTGCGAACAAGTCTGATCGGGACCAAACCAATGCCAAGTGATTCTATTCAAAAGTTTGAATTTCGATTTACATTAGCTACGATGCTGAAAAAAAACACAGGAAGTACGTAAATGGCTATAACTCTTGAACGAAGTGAGATATCTTCACTAAACTTGACATATGTATGGGCTCTTGAGGATGCACAAACAAAATCTGTGCAGTTTTGCCACTTGGTGGCACTATAAAAGGGGAAAACATGAAAATGGCTGTAACTATGGAACCGTTGGTCCGATTGACTTCAAACTTTGCATCAAAGACCTTAGGCACATGTGCGTATGTTTAAAAACATGGCCACCATCGGTAAATCAGCATTCAGCAGTTATTAGACAAGGTTAACAAAGGTCGTTCGGAATTAAGCTCAGATGTGTATCTGTTATCCGCTTGTTGAAGTTGTTTACCTGCTATAATGCTTGGATATGTTTTCTGGTAGGGTTGTTTAAGTTAAAATTGCTTGTCATGCTTTTATGAAACGAACATTACCCGTGTGTTAACCGATCACGTGGTATCTATGTTGTCCGGTGAAGTTACTGTGACATTATTAATATACTTCTGAAATGTACCTCTTGTAATTTTTATATTGCATATTTAAGCAAATCATTTTTGTTTAATAAAGTATATTATATTCCCATCGTTATTGAATCCTCGTTTTATGTTTTTAGTTTACGGTGCTATTGAGTGCATTGCATAGACATTACCTATGTGCCCAAAGCCGAATTAATACCTTATTCGGAATGGCACGAATAATGAATTCAAAATGAATAAGTAATTAATCTGAATGATAGAAATGATCGTCCAATGAGCACAGGTATGAAGCGATATTTTAAGTAAACATGGAGTAAATCACAAAGCAATGATGAGTCTGTGAAATTAATATCACTACAGTCCCTTATGAATGAAAATGTGCACAATGTGATTTAAAGTTCAGATTGGACGGCTGCATTCTCGACTCAGTTTGCAGACAGTCTACATTAATTGTGCGCGTCTCAGAAATCTAAGCTTGTCAAGACTCGTATTAACTATATCATACACATTTTCCACTTCTTGAAATGTCTGATCTGTAACACATTAACTCCAAATGTTTCACACAATTCACCCATAAGGATTTAGTAACCAGCTTGAGCGATATTGAATACCTGACCAGAGAAGTGATCATTTTATTTTATTTTTTTGCCAACATCTTATTCAACAGATGTCTTGCTTGTGATACTTTTAATTAATATTATTATAGAGAATATTACATTTTACTATAAGGTTGTAATATATTTTATTCAATTTCAGGCATCTAGATTTTATTTTGAATCGTGCTTTTATTATGACGTGTTTTTTGCCGTATGCTTCACTTTTCTGGATAAACATTTTGCGACACTGCGCAGTGTGATCATTCAAGACTTAAGTCACGTCTGAAATCTCTTCTCTGGCCTTTAAGTCTGACGTATGAAATGTTGGACACGGTTTTGGAGTGTTTTTATTTTAAATTACTGGTGTTCGTGTATGTGGTCATTTTTAAATGTTGTTATCTTTTAAATTGTATTACTGTACCGCACTCTGGTTAACTAATGTTATAAATAAGCTGAGCTGATAGCGCAGATGCTGTGATTTTTATTTTATAAATACATATTTTACATGATTCACAATGGATAAGTACTCTGTCATTTCATACAACATGAATGATTCTCAATGTTTGTGGAGTTTCTAGTGGATGAGAGGTTGGATTTATTAAACGTACACATCTCTTCCACAGTAGGCCTAAGATTGCAGCCTTTATCGGTTTAATAAATAATTCTAGGGCATGTCACGATTTTAATATGATTAATTGTCCGTTTCAGTGTACAAGTAGTAACAGAGCCCGCATTCAAAATAAGCCTGTGAGCATTTTAAAGCTGTCATGTGTCAGTCATACTGTGCGCTTCACATAATCTTATCATGGATGTTATGGAAATGCTGGAACGCTATCTCGAGCAACAAGCGGCTATTTCGGCAGCCCTCTTGAGCACAGAGGTGCACAAAAATGCCCGTCAACTCGATACTCTGGATAGAGCCGATATAAGTGATGCCGAAGAAATAGTAAACCACATTAAACCGCTAAAAACATCCACCACTGTCCTGTCTAATGAAAAGAGCGCCACCCTGTCACTCATTGTGCCCTTGAAATCCATGATCGAACAGAGCATGACGAGAAATTCACTACAACTAGCTAACATGAAGACAGCCATCCTGCAAAACCTCAAGCATATACACAGAGGAACAGAAATTATCTGCTGATAGTACTGCCTTGGACCCCAGATTTTGATCGTTGCCCCACTTACTCCCTGAACAATGTGACGAGGTTTTCCTCCAGTTGAAGAACAAATCGAACCAGTTACAGAATGAGAACCTGTGTATTTGTGTGTGTGTGTTTGTCACTCCATTTGCATGTTGGTGTACTGTAACTAAGTAACCTAAATAAACCCACAATCTGTTTTTATTGAGTTGAACTTGAACAGAACACTGTTTTAATGTTTTGTTTTTTTATTTTTGCACTTTTACTGCTTTAAGAATTTCTCTCTTAGGTTTCAGCTATCTTCTAATTTCATGTTAAAATTAAGTTATATTGTTCAGTTACACACCTAGTCAATTGTGAATTTACATACAGAATGTTAAAATACAACAAAAAAGTTATTAATGCTTTGCGAAGAGTCAATATTTACAGTGTTGACCCTTGTTCTTCATAACCTCAGCAATTCACTATGGCATGCTGGATATCAGCTTCTGGGCTAAATCCTGACTAATGACGATCCATTCTTGCCTTATTAGTGCTCGGAGTTGATCACAATTTGTGGGCTTCTGTTTGTCCACTCGCCTTTAGAGGATTGATCACAGGTTCTCAATGGGATTAAGATCCGGGAAGTTGCCTGGCATGGATCCAATATTTCAATGTAATGATCTCCCAGCCACTTCATTATCACTCTTGCCTTGTGACATGGTGCTCCATCGTGCTGGAAAATGCACGGATCATCACCAAATTGCTCCTGGATCTTTGGGAGAAGTTGCTCTTGCTGGACGTTTTGATACCATTCTTTATTCATGGCAGTGTTTTTGGGCAGATGTTTCACTGTTGGCACGACACAGGACTCATGGTAGCGTTCACCTTTTCTTCTCTGGACTATCAATTTTTCAGATGTCCCAAACAGTCAGAAGAGGGATTCATCGGAGCAAATATCTTTGCACCAGTCTTCTGCTGTCCAATCCTTGTACTTCCTGAAAAATTTCAGTCTGTCCTTGAAGTGGCTTCTTTGCTGCCCTTCTTGACACCAGGCCATTGTCCAACAGTCTTCACCTCCACTGAGCGTGCAGATGCACTCACACCAACCTGCTGCCAATATTGAGCAAGCTCTGCACTGGAGGTGACACGATTACGTAGCTGTCTCCTAAGGAGGAGATGGTCTTGACTGTCCTGAAGCCTTCTTCACTGCAGTTGAACCTCTCTCTCCTTGAGGTTCTTGATGATCCGGTAAATGGTTATTTCAGGTGCAAAATTCTTTCCAGCAATTTCCTTGCATGTGAGGCCATTTTGATGCAACGCAATGATGACTGAATGTCTTTCTTTAGAGGTAACCATTGCAAACAAGAACACAATGATTGGAAGCACTTCCCTCATTTTATAGCAATCAGTCTGCTCTTATAATCCAATCAGAATGATAGAGTGATTTCACCTGACTAGTACTCGTTCACACTTTCCCAGGTGCTGCTGATATGATTAGTAAAATTATGTTAGCTGGTCATATTGTGCCAGGGCCAAAAAACTGAGAATTGTTTTTTTTTGTGATAGTTAATTTTTTTTTTTTTTGGCCAATTAAGCTTTTTGCAATTATTTTAAATGCATCTGATCACTCTGCACAATAATCTAGAAACATTGTGAATCAACACCAAAACAACTGAAGCAGAAAACTTTGCGAAACAGAATGTATGTCACTGCCAATACTTTTGGCAATGGCTGTACATATTCAGCTTCATCTGGTGAGAAAAAAAATAAGAATATATCAATAACAATAATAATAATAATTATTACTAATAATATTTAAATAGGCCTATCCAAGTCATACTTTATATACAGAAGCTATAGCCTAAATGTAAGTGTTACATTTTTAAATAAGTTTGACGCACGTCCGGTTCTATCCGAACACAGATACAGATAATTGGACAATATAGTATAAAGTAATAGTATTTTATTGAACTCGTATTAGCCATATCATGAGTTTAACCTTTTAAATTGAAAATTGTAGTACAATTCAAACATTAATAGTAGATAAACCACCTGAATAATAATATTAAGATACAGTGTACTGGTGGTGGCTGAGGAGAGTCCCCTTTGCTTTAAAAATGCTTTGAGTGTAGTGTCAGAAAATAGATTTTAGTGTAAAATTCATTCAAATATGTAACTAAGAGTGTTGTTTATCTTCATCAAAGCAAGTATTTCCGTTTCAAATGTTTAATTGTACAACATAATATCAACATGAAAATAGCACGTTATGACTCCGGCTCCAGTCATGATCACACACAAGTGATGTCCAGTTAAGCTCAAATTGAGAGATTCATCTGCCAGAAGAGCAGTGCCAGAACACCACTGACGTAATGTATTCTTCTGCAAATCACTTGCAATTTAAAGTTTCAACCACATATGTCACTTGAGAGCGCAAAGTTACGTAGTGCAGCTTTAATCACAGATTTTGAAAGTGCTGAAATTTGACTATATATTTTCCTAGGAAGGAAAACGGACCAATATGTGACATACAGCACTGGCTCAATAGGCGCAATCATGTCCGCCCACTTTTTCAGCTGTCGTTTCTGGAAATATTTTTCCCATTGACTTTTCTAAATTCCGTCATTAAAGAGTTCTAAACTATGAACCAAATCAACCAGCTCCAAAAAGTTTTTGATAATCAGATAAAAAGACAAAGGTACAACACTGTTCTTAGTATTTGTCCCAAGGGCATGAATTACAATCCCATGATCAATCACCTCTACTGCGAATGATGTAATTGGATAAAAAATGATTTAAATATAAAACTATTTATTTTAGGTTGTTGAATTGAAGTATAGAAACTATATATTTTACGTCTATTGCAAAATATTCTGATATATACCAATAAATAAGTAGTTTGAGGTTGAAGGAAGACCGACACTAATGCGTCACTCCGAGTGCGTCATGAAAGTGGCCGGTCTCTTCCAGCATTTTTCGCAGGCATGCTTGGCCGCAGTTCTCTGATTGGTGGATCTTTCATGCTGTACCACTGTTATTGTGCAGTTGTTTACCAGGAATCCCACTATTAAACACAGTTTTTAAACAACGAAGTTGAAATTATGCTGACTGGTGGGTTTAACAGATGTATTTAGTACCATGGATTAACAACATTGGAGCTCATGGTCTTTAAAGGTTTATAAGTTATGGTTACAAATCAATTAAGTCTACGGAAAGTTAATGGTATATTTACTTCCGGAACCTGACTGTTGCGTGCGGTCTGTTGGGAAAGTAACTGTTCTATCACTTTTGACTATCCTTATTGTTGAGCTCTGAAATGGCATATTATGAACAACATAACCAGCCTATTTTACTCGCTCGAGGTACTGAGGTTCAATATGTGCTCTCCTGTTTCCTTGACCAGAAAAGTGGGTGCCCCAAATGACTTTGTCAAACTCTTACACATTATTTCTTTCTATTGTTTGCAGCCTTACATGCAGGTGCCTGAACAGGGTGGTCAAATGTGGAGCCAGCACCAAACTCCGGCCGTCATGCAGAAAATGCCCATGCAGATACCAGTCAAACAGCCTTTCTTCATGCCCACCCAAGACCCAATGAAGCTCTTTGAACACCCCATGAGCATGCAGCCCTCTCAACCCAGCATGGACAAGAAGATGAAGTTTCCAGAGGTGAAAGTTCAGGATTTCTACTGGGAGCCATCATACCACATGGGAGGAGAGGGCAGAGCCGGAATGGGGGACAGGATGGGCAAACGACAGCCTGGAGTCTTCTGCCCCGACCAGGAGAACATGCCTAGAGGCCCGCCATATGAAGTTAGCATCCTTAGCCTTCCATATGTAGACGGTTGAAGTACATATTACATGCTTTCAGATTCATTCTCAGTCAGTTGGGTTTTCACTTTGCTTGTCTTTCGTTTACACAGGTTTAGCCTCTGTAAGATATCTTGCATATATAACGTGATTTTCGGCATAAGCTGGAGATCATTTACAGCCACTTTGGATTTTCTTGAAACTTGATCTTGGCACTAGCTGACATGTGCATGCATTCTAATTTTTCATCTGTTATTCTTTCACGTTTCCACCTCTGACTGTCTAACTCTGTCATGGTGAAGTACGGTGGCCCCTAAATGTTTTGGGATTCTTAATTGTATGTGTCTTTGCATTATATAACAGTCCCATCAGGAATTTGTAATCCTACAAATTATTGCAAATTCAACCAGTTTCCGCATGTGGTAGCTTGCAATTTTACACAAATTTTTAATCTGAAGCGCCATATTGGCTGCAGCAAAACAAGTGCTCAAAGCTTGAAGCAGGTGAGAGATGACCAGATGCACAGCCACTATTGTGTATCTTCACAGTAACAGAGGAAGCATGTCCTCTGTGTCATCACATGTCATTAACCCTGCGTATATGAACCTGTGAACGACAAAGAACATTTGCTCTTACACAAATGTTACATTGAAACCGGAACATTTAGTGTTCTTTATCGAGAGCCTTGTCAAAACGTTTAAATGGCACGTACATCACATGAAGTTTAACCTTCATGTGCTCTTTAGGAGCTGCCCTAAAGGGCCCGAGATCCTGGTCGGTGACATCCTCAGTTCATTTGGAGTGCACGTATACTGTCGTTGACAAATCACACAAGTATACAATGATTTTGTGCAAAGCCGCAGTAAAAAGTCATTTTGGACTGCAATAATCAGAAGTTCTGCGAAATCCTGTTGGAACTGATTTAACAAAATATCAAACCAAGTGGAATTTATTTTTCAAATAAATATATCACAAACGGTTTCCAAGCCACACTTGTGAAAAAAGTTTTGGTTTCAAATTATATTAAATATTTTGACACTTATTGGTTGCCAAACGTTGTGGAACATATCCTTAATTATTGTTTTGAACTATATACCTACTTGAGGGGCTCTGAATTCATGCATAAGTGAACTTGGTTCTGAGAAAAGGACTTTTGTTTGCATATGTCGCTAGGTTTGTTTAATTTCTAAAGCAATGACATACATTTTTCATGTCAAATGTTTTTGGAGCCACGGTATATTGTTATTTTAAGTTCAGAAGGATGGTGAATTTTTTTTGTTTCAGGCAATACAGCCTTTTACATCAGTAAACTCATTCATCTGTGATGCCCACAGAATTTACATTTCAAACAGTCAGTTATAGTGCTTTATCACTTTCCGTGACTAGAAATGATCTTCAGAAGCTGCTACTCTGACAGGCTTCCTATTTTCTTACATCATGTATCTCTTATCTATCTCTCTCTCTCTCTCTCTCTTCCCCTTTCCTTCCTTCCCCTTTGTGCTTCATCTCTTAGGACAACAAGAGCTCCCCTCTTCTGCCCCCAGACCTGTTAAAGACTCTGGTGGACTTTGAGGAGGAGGAGGAGCTACTCTTTACTAAACCTCATGATTTCTACCAGGCTTTGGCTGGCCCTCTTAGCTCTGCTCCTGGAAGGAACATCTTTGTATGTAGTTCTCCTCCTATCATGTCGTCATGCAGGAGCTGAATTTTCTTTTATTTATTTATTACAAATGCTGCCTTTTATATGTATATCTTAATACATGCATAACTTTGTTATAAATAATTAATGGATATTCGAAAAACAGAATTTTGCCAATACGGTGTAAATATTATCTGATTGATTTCTTGATGGGAGATTTTACTTTTGGAACAAGGCTAAAGTGGTTTTACTCATTTGTTTTGTTGTTCTCTTCATCTTTAGTTGCCGAATCAGTCAAGGCTGGACAGTGGCACTGATGTGATTGGTCAGTCCTCTCTTCTCCCACGATTTTCCATTCCGGTAAGCTGCTCTGCACTTTCTCTCCCATGCACAAATTGTAGGGCTCCACCATGTTATGGATAAAAAATATCACCAGGTGGCAGTGTTTTTTTTTTAAAAATGTTTGTGTATATGGGACTAGCAGTTGCTTTATTTTTTTACTTGCAGACCATGAAGTCACTAAAAATGCTATGAGGTTTACCATCTCTGTATATTTTTGTGTAAAAGAGCCATGTTCAGACCGTCCCAACATCCTTGAAGCTGACTCCCTCTTTGTCTTCAAAAAAATGTCTGACGACACATCTTTCCATGAGAACTTGACCATACATTCATGATATTTTTAACTATATTGTTTCTGTACTCTAATCTCTGTCTTGGGTTGTATTTTTCTGATGCAATTGAAACTTTGTAATGCAGCATTTTTCGTACTACTGTCTCCTAAAGATGAATCACTCGTGTTGTGTTCTTCCTCTTTTGTAAGTTGTTTTGAATATAAGCTTCTGCCAAATTAGTAAATGTTCAGACACATTGAGCCACGGTTATGTGGGCAACACCAAGTTCCGATCCTGTTCCCACTTTGTCATATCAATAAAGGTGGCACAAAGCATGATTAAAATAAATAGCAATATTTAAATTGCTGTTTATTTATTTTTTTTACACAGGAGAGCTATCAGAACAACAGCATTTTTAGCGAGGCCTATGGTAAAAATATGGCCCCTGCTTCTAAACCAGATACCCCCATGATGCACCAGGAGCCCTCCCTCTACTCCTTGTTCGAAGGAACTCCATGGTCCCCTTCCCTGCCTGCTAGCTCAGGTGCTTTATCATGATTTGTTTTTCAGAATCAGAATGAGCTTTATTGCCAAGTATGCTTACAAGGAATTTGTTATGGTGACAGAAGCTTCCTGTGCAAGAGAATGCAATGTATATACTTACAAACTCATGCATTTAAACACATATACATTTAGCGACAGAAAACCGATTAAAAAAAAAAAAAGATAAATAAATAATAGCTGTTAGAATATTTTATATACAGATACAGTTATGTGCAGGTGATGTTATGAATTGAAGAAGAGGTAGGATATGTTAAAGAATATAACTGGGATATGGATACATGGAGAGCTCCACACAGAGCGGCACCATCTTTGCAGAATACTTTTTGGTTGTTTTACTGATGTTTCTGAGCATTAAAAGGGCAGTTCACTCAATTTTAATTCTGTAATTTACTCACACTGATGTTGTTCCAAACCCATTTGAGTTTTTCTTACGGGAACACAAAAGATGATTTCAGCCTCGGTCACATTTCTCTTTCATTGTATGGAAAAAAGATGCAGTGAAAGTGAATAGTGACTGAGGCTGTCATTCTGCTTAACACCTCTTTTTGTGTTGCATGGAAGAAAGTCGTACGGGTTTGTTACAACATCGGGGTGACTGGGCAGCTTGCTTTGACAATTCATAGTCATTATTTTATAGTTGTTCAACAAGCAGTGTCATTTTCAGGTATTTGAATACTTCATGAATGATCTGTTCATAACTATGATGTATTGTTTTGTTAGATCACTCGACACCAGCCAGTCAGTCACCTCACTCTTCCAACCCCAGCAGCCTACCTTCATCCCCTCCAACCCACAGCCACGCCTCCCTACCCTTCTCTAACTTTGGCCCCATTGGGACGCCTGACAGCAGAGACCGCAGAGGACCTGACCGCTGGAAAGCAGAGAAGACTGGTAATACTAGTAATTAGCTTGAGTGCTTGCTTATGAGGCAGTTTGTAAGTCAGTGTTAAGGGGTTTATCGTATTGGGAAATGTAAATGATTGGTATGAATTCACTGACTTTTAGGTATAAGTGGCTTTGGGTTGGACTACCTGCCTTCTGCTTCATCCTCTGCTATGCCAGAGACAAACAGCTGGCACCAGGGGGTGCCAACCAGCAGCTGGGCAGCCCAGGACATGCCAATGGAAGATTCCTCCTCTGTCCTCCTCGACAGTTTCAAGGTAGCATGGGATTTTCCACATAGTGTTTAAATGTTTTTAATTCATTTATTTATTTTACGTCTTTCAAAATTGTTGAATTCCTGGAAACTTGCTGGTAGCTGGTTAGGACATGGTGTAAAGCAGGGGATCAAACATTTTGATTCCAAGGACCCTCAAATTTGATGATACACTTTGAGGGACCCCCTGTGTGATTACAGTAGTAAACATGATATTGTAAATATATCTTATTTGCACAACTGAATAATTGGCTTTTAAATTGTTATACTAAAGCCAAAATAAATTATAACCCTTATTTCTTAAATAATTAAATAATATGCCATTTATTTGTATTTCTTACTATGGCTGCTAATACAATAAAGTATTCATTATTAATCAACAGTAATGGTTATAATGTCAAAATATTTTCGCAATTTTCTTCTCTGAAGTTTTTGTAAACACCTGCCCCCCTGCGTGTCCCCAGTTTGAAAACCCCTGGTTTAAGGGACATGTTCAGTGATGTTTTTCTCTCGACATTGCTTATCTTTACTCTGTTTTTTACTTCCTCTCTTTTTCCACTTAATTTCCTTCACATTTTTATTTATTTTTTTGCTGTTTCCTCAGTCAATCTGGTCAAGCTCTATGATGCAGCCTGGCCCATCTGCGCTGGAGCAGCTCCTGATGCAGCAGAAACAGAAGCAGCAGCGCGGCCATGGCAACATGAACCCGCCACACTGAAAGTCCACAGGGGAAAAGCACTTGTGTGAAACATGATTCAACTGAAGAGGTGAAACACCACAAGCTCCAATCGGAAATTTCCGGCATTACCTGCGTGCGGAGGCTGGAGACGGCGAACGATGTGAAGCGACAGGCTCAAGACGAACCGCTCGCCTAACCGACAAGGGACGTGTAGCCCTCTCCTCTCCTCTCTCTCTCTCACTCACTCTGTCTCTCTCCCTGTGCCTCTATGGCAACGAGGGCGTGCAAGCACCTGACCTGCCACGCTGCTCAGCACGTAGCCGCTGCAGAACACAGACTCTAGAGGGAAACTTTTAGAGAATTCCTCTGATTGCCACCTCGCTCTCTCTGGGAGTCCATAAAAAAGGCCATTCTCCCGTCTCATCTGGACTCCTTGACTTAAGACTCTGGATTTGACTCCCTCATGCCACCTGCTTAAATCACTCTGTGTGACTGACACACCAAACATGGAGGAGGTGTTTATGTGAGATTGTGTGTGTCAGAAAGGGATGTTTTTTGATGGGCAGAAGTGGTAGAATGAGGAACAAAAGGAAAGAAGGACTGCTTTTGTGTTTTATTTTCAGTCTGGATTCATTTTCTTGGAGGATGGATTCATGTTACTGTGTTTAGATGAAAAAATACAAGAAAAAAATGGATGAATGAAGGGGGATGCAGTCAGTGTAAACGTGTGCTGCTATAGAATGCACATGGATCTTAGAGCTTAGATTGATTGACACAGGCATGGATCATGGTGTTGTCATGTACAGTCTGTTGATTTGTAAGATGTGTTTGAAAAACGAGACAGGGAAAGTCTCGGGGGCGCTGCCTCTAACATTCAAACCATTATGAAGCTCATAGAAACATTTATAGCTCAATCAGTATCAGAGCTGGAGGTTAGATTGTAGATGTAGTATGTAGTATCATTAGCTGCACTAGAGACTGCAATTGTTAACAATACTGTATTTTGTGATTGTTCTGTAGCAGTTTTAGCTCTCTAAAATATTATTCATTAAATATGTTCAATAGTTTACTGCTAACAGGGGGAGTTCATTGAATATAAATGTACCTCCCCCTCTTCTCTCCTCTCTTTGTTTCTTTAAGCTAATCTTTACTCTGGCTTACACGAATAACAGCTCCTTTTGTTCATGTTCTGCTTTTTTAATAGTTTTAAGCTTTATCAGCTCTCTTTGTGCCTGGTCTGTGATTTCTCTTTTCCTTTTGTTGTGTTTTCTCTTGTTTTTTGTTGGTTTTTAAAATTGTTAGCTTCACTATCATGGGCTCTGTTGGTAAGATCAAAACTAGGCAAACGGGTCCAGCTGCAATGCTGTTTAGGTTAGCAGAAATGAACCCAAGCCAGGGAAGACTTTTTTCCTACAGCAGCCTCACAGCCACTGAATTTACCATTTTTACAGCTCCGTTCTCCAATCAGTTCATAAGCCACTGAATGAGAAGTCTAAATAGCCGCTGACTGTGCTTAGACTGAAGAAAGCTCTCTGATTTGTCTGTTAGAATTATAAACCAACAAGTTGCGCTAGCTTCAGATATAGCTCTCGTTGTTTGGCACTAAGAATTCAGAGAGAGCATCAGCCTGACTATTGCTTCATTCAGAAATGTTCTTGTAACATATATTGTTGGTTTCCTCAGGTTAGTGTTGTGTGGCCCTATTTCTATAGGGGCCCTGGCTTTGCTAGTGCTTAAGTGATTGATTGTGTACTGGAAAATGGTCCCATTATCATGGACGCTCTTGGAGTCTCTTTTTTTTTTTTTATTTAAATGTTTTTATTTCCAAGGTCAAAATCAAATATTGTTTTGAAACCGAAAGGTTCTAAAATACTCTAAACTGATTTTCAGTAGAGGATATAGCACTGAATAGGCCTTTCAAAGGATTTCTGCAAGAACTTGCAGGGGTGTCACTGATTGTTAGAGATGTTCTGGGGCCAGAGGTTAGTGTTGGATATGCTGAAATATCTATAACAGAAATGTCAACATCTGTTATTTCTTCCTGGTTAAAAAGCAATGGCATTTTTGGTCAGCGAAGGTTATATGAAAGACATAATCTCTTGTATGATGGGAATAAAGCGTGTTTTATTTTTGAGCAGAGATCATTTTATTAAAGACAAACTTTAAATGATGTGTCTATTTGCAGTGTGATTGTGATTTTCTTATTGCATTTAAAATTGTATTAAAAATAAAGGAATAAATAAATAACCTTTAGAGGTTGATTTAGGTCGAAGCATCATTCGGGGGGAAAAAACTGACCAAAAAAAGCAAGATTTTAATGGGAGTTTTGTGCCCTATTTAGTTAATCTTCCCCTCTTTTAGAATCATTCAACAAGGAGTTTCAGAAGTCTGTGCTCTGACTGGTTGCTGTGGACATCTAACATTCTTTTATTTTGGATGGACTTGAGGTTCACAGTCTTGTGTGAATGTTCTTTTTTGGGTACTTTGTATCTCACTGCATTGTAAATGTGGATTTCCCTGTTGTCCAGTATCCATCTTTTAACTGTGGCTTCTGTAGTTTTGTACATTACAATGCTGATCACAAGGACAACAGCCTTGCGCCTTTGGGCCATAATATAACATTCCAATAGAAAAGCTAAAGGAAAAAAAAAAAGAAAAGAAAAAATAACAGCCAGCTTTGGACAGCTACTGCACAGGAAAATTTACCACTAAGCAACTGTCTCAACCCTAAATTCAGTCTGCCATTTCTAAAATTCTGCATGAATACATCTTTCAGAATGCCTTGTATTTTTGATGGAGATATCCTGTTTTTTTTTTTTGTTTTTTTTGAGGATTTTGTCAGGGAATTGTTGGGGTTGAGGATATCTCCTCCTATAATAGGCTTGATTTATTGTGTTCTTGTCTCTTTGTGGACACTAATAAACCCTGAAATCAGCTATGCCTTTAATTAAATAAACCATGTCCTCATATACATTGCTGGAGTCTGTTCTTTACCACTCTTCATAGCCCATGTGTATTTAATTTCTCTACACATCTACATGATATAAACTCACTGAGCACTTTATTAGGAACACCTGCACACCTACTTATTCATACAAATATCTAATCAGCCAGTTGTATGGCAGCAATGCATAAAATCATGCTGATTGGGGTCAGGAGCTTTAGTTAATGTTCTCATCAACCATCAGGATGGGGAAAATTGTTATCATGATTTCATGAATCTCCTGGGATTTTCATGCAAAACAAGTCTTTAGAGTTCACTCACAATGGTGCTATAAAAATAAAAAAACATCCAGTGAGCAGAAGTTCTGTGGATGGAAACACCTTGTTGATTAAAGAGGTCAACAGAGAATGGCCAGACTGGTTTGTAGGCTACAGTAACTCTGTTAACCGCTAGTACAATTGTAATGAGCAGAATAGCATCTCAGAATGCACAACACATCGAACCTTGAGGTGGATGGGCTGCAACAGCAGAAGACCATGTCTGGAACATTATTAGGACCATATTGTTTCTAAAAAAGTTATCCGTGAGTAGTATTTTATTCTTGATTTGTAGTTGGAAAAGAGTTGTTGCAGAAGGGACCAATTATTAAAGAGGAACTAATTGGACTTTACTGTAAATCACAGACGACAAAACAAAAACATTGTGAGCCTGATGCTTTCTAGAAAGTGAAGGGAATGGGTTGTTTTAGAATACCCCTCAGCTCACTTCCTGAGAGGAAACCAGAGTGGTTTATGATCAACTTTCCATATATGCCAGCTGCCTTGTCACATTTTTCCTTAAATCAATCTCTATTGAACTGTTTTTGCCACTAAATATTTCAGTGTGCTTGGGTCAATCTTTGATCTCAAGTACTTAACTGCATATACAGTTTTTGGCATTCTAGTAGTACCAATGCTATAACGGTTTTTTAGGCACTGCAGTAATTGTGCCTTTTAATTTTAGCTGTTTTTTTGTCCCCCCTGCATGTGTATTTGTTACTCCAAAACATAATACAGTATGCAGTAGTGGTTGCAGTGGTCAGGAAAATTGGCCAAGGCTATTACATTTAACCAGGGACATTGCAAGGGGAGGGGCTTTGGGGGCTAAAGCCTCCGATCAATTTTCCAAGCCCCTAATCTTTTTTGAAGATTCACACATTTCACTTCACAAATAAATGTTTTATTGCTTTGATTTTGTTCACCCAGTAGTTTATCTGTGGGAGATTACGCTTGCCCATTCATTCAGTTTACAGAAGAAGCAACTGGTTGGCAGACCCTGGTATTTACATAGTCAGCTGTTGAATGCTACCTGGTCTGGCAGGTAGTGGGACATTTCTCAGGTTTTTAAAAAATCATAATTGTTTCAAAGAGCTGATGAGGTAATAATATGCGTAACTGTTCAGTGAAATTGGGAATTGATGTCTAGCTTCAATGCATTGTAATTGTTTAGTGCTTACAACGCCGCGGTATTTTAATGTGAAATTTGAAGCCACCGTATTTAAAAAAAGAAATAAAAAATTATGTTGCTAGAAAAGGACTACAAATACCTCAAGTATGTGAGTGAACGTGCCTGACAAAATGGAATATGCTGTAGTTCGTATCTGCAACTTGTTAGCAACATACTTAAAAAAAAATAGAAAAAAAAAAGTAATTGGCTTGTGTATTTAACCACATTTCACCAAACTTGTGGAAAGGTCAGATTAAAAACAAATCAGTGATTTATTAGACTTGCCTTTAAAAATATATGTATGTATTTATTTATTATCATTTATTTATTATGTGGTGAAAAGCATTATACATATAAAAAAAATACAACAGCAGCGTTGACCTACAGCCAATGAGAGAGAGCAAGAAATGGGGCACGTGACGTTTCTGTGGGAGGAATTCTGATATACCTGCAACAGAACATCAACAAGCATGGCTGCGGTATCAAGAAAGTAGCGGGGTAAAGTTAGTTTGATAGACATTCGTTTTTCGTAGATGTAAGGAACCATCTGAAAACTCCACTCACTACGCTAAAACAAATAAGATATGTCCACTCATTCATTCAATTCACGTGCAAGTTACACACAAAAAAAAGAAGTAAAATATATTTTCACCAAAAATAAACCCACCAGTACTTTCAGGTAGTGTTAAGTGGAGTCAAGATGGTCTAAAAGCTTTAGGAGTTTTTAGGGACTAAAACATTTATGATGAAAAATTGGTATGGAATGGTGGAGAAGATGTGTATCCGGTTGTCTAAATGGTCGTGGGTGCTACCACAGCTTTCCTATAGGGGAAGAGTTTTGGTTGCAAATAATCTAGCAGCTTCGGCACTGTGGCACAAAATGAATGTCCTGGATCCTCCAAATGATATTGTTCATGAACTACAGAAAAGATTAGTGGATTTATTTTGGATTGGACTAAAGCTGCCATTCTTTTCTTACCAGTAAATGAAGGTGGACAAGGATTAATAATAGACATCAAAAGCAGAATTAAGACTTTCAGGCTGCAGGCAGCACAAAAATTGCTGTATTCAAATGGAAGGTGTTGGACTGACACTGCAAAATCCCTGTTACATAAAGTTGATGTTTTTAAATATGATTTGCATTTATTTCGAATTAATCTAACAGAAATGGACTTAAAAGACACGGCTGCTTTTTATAAAACAATTTTAAGAACATGGACTCGATTCACTTTCACGTGACGCTTGTCTCGCTCTGAACCCTGTAAAAACAAATGAACCTCTTTTTAATAATCCTTTACTTCAAGCAAAGGCTCGTAATACTAAAAGCCTTCAGAAAAAAAATGGCAAGATCTGGATGCACAAGGATAATGGACTTAATGATGATGAGTGGAAAAGCCCTCAGGAGATGTGCAGTCTGACAGGAATTAAGCCCGTCAGATTTATGAAACATGTAATGGATGAGATTTTTTCTTTTTTTCCTTCTGTCTATTGACAAAAGTCAGGAGAAGAGGACTTGAATAAAGAAGAGAATGAGATACAGGAGGAGAATTTTCCTGAACTCAATATTTCAGCTTTGGTGGAAGTGGAGCCACAAGAGGAATCAATCCTTTCTTTCTGGACCTTCGAGTTACATGGCTTCAAAGAGGCTTCACAGAAAGCATTGTATCTGATGTGTGTAAAAGTTGCTCATCAATCAGTTTTGAAAGAAGGTAGAGAAACAAAGTGGTCAGATTTGCTAAACTTTTACATTTACATTTATGCATTTGGCAGATGCTTTTATCCAAAGCGACTTACAGAGCCCTTATTACAGGGAAAATCCCCCCCGGAGCAACCTGGAGTTAAGTGCCTTGATCAAGGACACAATGGTGGTGGCTGTGGGGATCGAACCAGCAACATTCTGATTAATAGATTACCAGTTATGTGCTTTGTTGCCTGAAACCGAGGGTCAGAGGTGTCTGCAGCACTGTGATCGAACACCTATATACACTAAATACAAAGGTTCTCCATGAATATACTTTCTATACATTTACATTTATAAATTTATGCATTTGGCAGACACTTTTATCCAAAGCAACTTACAGTGCAATTATTACAGGGACAATCCCCCCAGAGCAACCTGGAGTTAAGTGCCTTGCTCAAGGACACAATGGTGGTGGCCATGGGGTTAGAACCTGTGACCTTCTGATTAACAGCCCTGTGCTTTAGCCACTACACCACCACCACTCCCGCTATACCAGTAGAGTAGAACATCATTACTGCTTGCACTATATGTTAAGCTCAGTTTTACAGTTTCTCTTTCTTTTGTAATGATTTCTGTCTCTTTATCTGGCTGAATATTGTCCCCTGCCACCAAGCCTGCAAACATAATAATGTAGCGAATCAGCTCTATATTCTTCCACCATTAGGAAGCGAATCAGATCTATGAAATATTAATAATCAATCATAACTTGTTATAATCGATTATGAATATTTGGATCAGTTAATCGGGTTAACTTGATGTAGCTACATTAACATTACAACCAAATACTCGGTTCATCCCGTGAACACTCAATTTTGGTTATTAATTAATTAATTAATAGAAATGTACATTTCCGGGCAAGGGAAATGTCTTTCTTACTAAGTATTAAGAGCAAGTAGTCAAAATCTATGATTAGTGACTTTAGATATGAGCTTGAGACACAGACAACTTTACATGTGACATGAACAAGACTTTATTAACTAGACTAAACATTTAAACTACTCTAACATACATATACATACATTCATACAGTTTACCAAGGGAAAGAGGGCTGAAGCAGAATACAGGAAGGCAAGAAGTTATAGCATTGTTTGAAGTTCAGCAGATCAACAGCCTGAGCAAACCATCATATTAGTTCTGACACGCCTTTTTAGAAAGGGGTTAAGGATACTTAATGTATCAAATAATGAGACTAAGTTTGATACTTGCATGTCCCATTTGAATTAAACTGTCCTGATGCAATTTGTTGAGGCTCCAGTTGATCTTTGATGATGTTGTCTTGATGAGAGAGAACCAGTGAGAGTCAGAGGATCTTGGTGAATGGGCAGTCGAGGCCGTAGCCTGGCACATGCTTGGGAGTCCTTGGGGCCTTTAGTTTGGCATCATTCAGCGAGAGAGTGAGAGAGCACGAGGCTCAGAGAACCAGAAAGGCAGGAAGCCGGAGGAGCATAACAGAGCGAAGAGATAAGAGAGAGGATAGAGCAGAAGAGTTGGTAAGATAAGAGTTGAGAGGAAGTGGGCGCAGCAATTTTATACCCTCGGGAAACAGGTCCCACCTCTCATTGGCTCGACCAATGAGAAGGGTTTGGGTTCCAGGCGGGAATTTGGTTTATTGCTCTTTGTTGTAAAATTGCCCATTGCATGTGCAAGAAAGAAAATAGGAAATATACTGGTAATACTAATATGTTGTTGTTATCGACATATCATGTACACAGTCATTTCAATCTTCAAAATACCAAGTTATAGAGACCAAATATGCCACACATATGATTTTGGTTAACCATAGTATGCAAAGTCTGAAACATTAACCCATTAGTTTGCAAGAAAACATAGATCAAGCACATTTAAGGGAAAATGTGAGATGGCACATTAGATACATGTCAATATTTATCACATGGATATATAGAATATATATATAGGATTAACAGGGTTCATTTCTCTTTCTCAGTAAGAGAATGAAGGGAGGGTCAGCACTTCTCTGAACATTCCTTTGGAGGTCGTAAAGGCCTCCATTACTCTGGGCAGGAGAATGATTCCTTTGTTCCGTCACGGCTCATTTGCATGTTTCTGGCTGGGTTTATGACGGTAAGAGATTTTGGGCTGAATGACTCAAAAGATGGCAAAACATAACGTAATATCATTCTACTGAAGATCTTATATTCGAATTTAGCTAGGCCAAATCGTAAGGTTTAATTTGATACTAAGAAAAGTATATTTAGTACACTTAGAAAGGGAATATACACTGAGGCTATTAAATATGAGGCCTCAGAGTTTAAAACACACAACGAAACAGTTCTAACGAGTTTGATATACCTCAGAAATACACAACATACAGGGATTACACGTATTTCATTAGCAATATGCAGTTCTGTGTTTAACTGAAAAACACACACACACACACACATTTTTACGCTCAAAGTTTCCCTTCCTGTCCACACGATAAGCACGTGGTGAGCATGCGGATGTCACATGCGGTTCTCTGTCAATAGTTCATTGTCTCTTTGTCAATACATTTATTGTGCTTGTGGAGGCTGGTTGGCTTATTTCAGTAATTAGGGGTTTTTAACAGTAAGTTCTTGTTTGTTCGTGAATCTGTTAAGGCCACTGATCCTCCGCCATACCTTACAATAAATACATTTTTGATTTGTGTTACCATGTACAAAATACTATATCATATATATATATAATAATAATATCACAAAACATTAGGGTTTGTATGTTTTATAAACAAATTACATTCATTGTATTCATACATGTACAGACTTTCATCTATGACCCAATAAATAACTTAGGCTACCTGTTCCCATAACGAGAATAATTAGAAGGCATCTGTCCATGTTGAATAACTCACATCTCTCCATTGAGGTTTTCGGTGCTCTGAGACACTTAAGTCACTGAAGCTCAGAAAGACACCCAGAAACTACCTGCACTCTGTCACATGATGCTGTGTAGTCATCCATGAGAGTAAAACTGATTCCATTGTCAACGTTAGTAGCCATTACATTAGTAGCCATAACATGTTACAATATCTGAAATATATCTAATACATGAAAGTTATAAATTATTGCCTCTGTTTAAGATATTAAAGGAATAGTTCACCCAAAAATACTTTATTCACTCTGGTGTTATTTCAAACCTGTATGACTTTCTTTTTTCCATGGAAAAATAAAACAAAAACAAGCATTTATTTTAACAAGCCGACTACTGCAAATGGCACTGTAATTGTGTGTCTCCATCTACTGGTTTGCTACTGCTGATGCAATATAAACTTTTCTAATAATACAAATAAATACATAAACAAATAAATACTGACCTTTTAAGATAGAAAAAAAAAAAAAAGAATTGACTTGGGACATTAAGGCAACTCTAAGACTGATAAATGTATGTATATTGTCAACACATAACAATGGTGATCAGTGACAGTCTAACCATATTATATATTAATTTATATAACTTTTAAAATTCCCAGATGTTGACATCATTAAAACAAAGCAATGATCAAATGACATAAAACAGAAAATAGTTTTAATAATAATTTAAAAAAATCTGGATTGAAATCTGGTATTCTTTTGGATGCTATCCTGTGTTCCTAATCCTGTAGAATAGAATTTTGAACAATATTTTAACATTTCAAAGGTAATTTAACATGTCATTCATTTAACGTCAAGCTCAAAAATATATGAAGACAATGGCAATTGGCTTTATCCAGTGTATGTTCATGTTTCTTGTTAAATAACTAAAAATACATTTATTATCATCAAAAATCCAGATCACATTTCCACCCCCTCCTCAAATTTTTGAAAGAGAGATTGTTAATAATCCAATGAAAAACAGCACTTAAAAAAGAATCTCTGGTTAAAGAGTTTTCTTGACTCCTCCCTCGGCTACAGAATTATCATATATTTCTACTCCTGTAGTAGATCTTAATGATAACAGTACCATTTTTTTATTATAATTTTTTCTTTCTTTCAGTATTTGTAAATGTTTAGATTTTTTTTTCTACACATTCAACAGTACAGTTGGATTTTGATACATTTTTAGATATTAAATAAAGATATAAAAATGTAAAAACAATTAAATTAAATAACAAGTAAAAAATAAATCAAATTCACGAGAAAGAAAATCGTAGGAATTTCTTGATCTTTATTACGTTATTCATAGTTGTTGAACATTTTCAAGAATCGTTTTATTCAGCAATAAGATATCTAAATATCTCTCATTGACATTATTCATAAGATATGATGTAAAACTTTAAATCTATAGTATTGATGAGTTGTTTCAATAAAATGTAGATTATAATAGATTCAACTTTATCCACATTATGCAGAGTACAAGGACCTAGTAGGCGTTGAAGTTTATTTAGCATCTAACCAGAAGTGTAAATAGTTATACAATATTTAATGTTAAATTGCACATTTGCAATTAGGTGCTAATGTCCGTGTAATTCAATGTTCATTGTGGACCAGAAGACATTAAGAAGACATAGAATAATCATAATAGTGTAAAATGTGCAAGCAGATAATATAAAATGAAAATTGTATTCTTATATAGCCTATTTGTTGTAACACTCAGATTCTCAGATTCTTTAAATGGCTCCTGCAGTCTTGAAAATATTTTTACAGTCTTAGAATGTAATGTTCACACATTACAATAACTGAACCTCTTCATGTCAACACACTATCAACCTCTAGTGGAAAAGTAGAAGCATCACATTCAATCTTCTTAGATTTAATATGCCAACAGCACACAGAAAGGCCCAGGTTAGGTCGAGACTCAAACTGGTGACCTTCTTGTTATGAGGCGCAGTGCTACCCACTGCCACCTCTGATCGTATATAGCAATGCATAATACATAGAAATTTACTTAGCAAAAGTTTTACTCCCATTCACTTCCACTGTAAATTCAAAATGCAGCAGCCAGTGTGTTAACTCTGAATTTCGATTATTTAAAAAAATTCTGTTAACTACATACAAAGCTTTGAATGGTCTAGCTACGCAGTACTTAAGTGACCTTCTACCACACCATATTTCATCATGTTCATTACGATCTCAACATTCTGGCATATCTAGAATATCAAAATCCACAAAAGGAGGTAAATTCTTTTCCTATTTGGCTCCTAAACTATGGAATAGTCTCCCTAACACAGTTCGAGATGCAGACACACTCCCTCAGTTTAAGTCTAGACTAAAGACTCATCTATTTAGCCAGGCATACACCTAATTTATCCTCCAACACACAATTAGGCTGCTTTAGTTAGGTCTGCTGGAACCAGAAACATTGATCATGATTTATAACTCTGCAATAAATTGAATGGCATCTATGCTTCCATCTTTTTATTTGTTTCCCTGTCTCAACCTCGGGACTCCTATCCTGAGGTCACCAGAACCGGCTGGATCCAGCTCCATTCCTGCTTTGTGTTGTACTCCACTGCTACGTGTCTCTGAGCGATGATGACTAAATGCAGCCGGTGCCAGCCATACATCACTTCAGTCGATTATGATGGACTTCAGAGGATGAACTGATGCCAACTCCAGCCATAAGACATGGGATACTTCATATCCCATTGTCTGAACCTTGGATTTAGGATGGACCACAAAGAAATTACCGGCCAGGTTGAACTGCGATGCACCTCACTGATCTCTGCCTGCATCACCTCGGTCTATTGATGGAATACACTCTTGAAATGGAATACATAGACTATCAATTGCCAACAAAACCCTTCATTAGTCAAATAACAAAAGACAATTACATCTATGTGAACTTCTGCAGTTAATATAGGATGGACTTCAAAGACATTAGTCATTAATCTTACAGTTCATACAAAATCTTTGTTTAAACACTGTCCATTAACACTGGCTTAGTTTAATCATTTTAAACCATGACTTGCACTATACATAAGTAATATTGGCATTATATTAATGATGTTAGTCAGAGGGGAACTGGCCACTACAGTGAGCCTGGTTTCTCCCAAGGTTATTTTTCTCCATTAACCAACATTTTCTGTAGTTTTGTGTTCCTTGCCACAGACGCCTTGTCTTGCTCACTGGGGTTATAAATACAATTATTATTTAATTACATATATTTAAACACAATTCACAATCGTATTTGAAGTAATTACACAATGATGTGTGTTCGCTTTGTTCATTGCACTGCAATATGTAAAATGACAATAACACGAACTAAAGCAGCTCAGTTAACAGTTAGGCCTATTCTACTAAAATAACTGAGAATTATCATAATGTTTGCGTTTAGATTAAATGCAAGTATAGCCAGGGAGAATTGGCAGAAACGGTGCCCCGCGCTTTCTTTTTGTTCTACACTTTTTGCGCTTAATCATGCAGTAAACAATAAATCATATTAGCACAACATAACATTTATTTATATTATTATGCATTATTTAGCATAAAATCTATTTCCTCCTCAATTTTGGCATCTAGCAGATAATGGATTTATAATGGATGATCAAAAAGTTGTTCGCTGTCCTTTTCTGAATATCGCGCCGCCATTTTGTGGTCCGTTCTGCAAAATGCAGTGGCTCATTTCTGAGCCTTTTCCTGTTTCTCCATCTCTGTGATACATCAGAACTCGAACAGGAGGAGCTTAATTTATAGAGGTTGTCCTCAGCATATTTATAATTAGAAAAGACTACTACAAATTGCACCTGTATGTTGCAATTCTACACATTTTCAAATGTATTTATTATGTCTTGCTTGTCCCATAAAGTTGTGGAATCTAGACATGTTATTTAATTGTGTATTGGCTTAATATAAAGCAATTTACTCATGTATCCCCCTTCCCTTTTTATATCTGCATCATTACAGGTATATTAATTGATCTAAATTTGAAAGGAATAGTAGATCTGAAGAAATGACACTAATAAATAATTATTGTATTTTGATTGTTATCAAAGATTGTATCTGTTTTACTACATTAATGTTCCATTTGTCATGATCTTTTAAAATATATATATATATATATATGGGTTTGTTAGTAAATGAGCTGTTGTGCTATTTGTTTTACACATGTATTCATCTAAATCCATCTATGTATCTATTTCTACTTATCTGTTTACGGTCTGGTGCCCCCTTTTGTAAGTGCTCTGTGTTTGCATTCCTTGGCCCTTTGAAAGTTGTTAAGTACAAGGTCTACATCGTGCTTAAAAAGGAAAAATTCACCACACAAAAATGACATTTCATCAATCATTTACTCACCCTCATGCCATCCTGGATGTGTATGAATTTCTTTCTTCTGCAGAACACAAATTAAGGTTTTTAGAAGTATATCTCAGCTCTTTAGGTCCATACAATGAAAGTGAATCGGTGCTAAATTATTGAAGCTCCACAAATCACATAAATCAGCATACAAGTAGTCTAATCCATGTGCCTCCAGTGGTTTAATCCATGTCTTCAGAAGCGATATGAAAGATGTGGTGAGAAACATATCAATATTGAATTCCCTTTTTCTAATTCTCCTCCCTGTTCAGTAGACCTCCACTTTAACTTTTACTTTCTTCATGTGTTTTTTGTGATTCACATTCTTCATGCATATCGCCACCTACTGGGCAGAGCGAAGACTTTCAAGCAAAAATTGATTTAAATATTGATCTGTTTCTCACCCACACCTGTCATATAATTTCTGAAGTCATGGATTAAACCACTGGAGTTGTATGTATTACTTTTATGCTGCTTTTTTGTGCTTTTTGGTGTGTCAAAATGTTGGCACCCCTTCACTTACTTTGTATGGATCTACAGAGCTGAAATATTCTTCTAAAATTCTTAATTTGTGTTCTGAAGAAAGAAAGTCATAGACAGATGGCATGAGGGTGAGTAAATGATACGAGAATTGTCAATTTTGTGTAAATTATTTCTTTAAGTAGCACATGGGGGGGCCACATTGTCCTCCTTTTGAGATACAATGTTCCACAATAATTTAGTTCTTGTATCTTTTAAGCCCAGAAATAGTTGTATTCTCATTCTCATAAATGATGCACAGTTGTCTGAAGTTTGTGTCTGGTGGAATGTTCTACCTAAAGAATTGCTCTGCAAATGTTGATCTTTAAAAAGGCTAAGCATAATTATACATTATTTTATCATCTCTAATTTCCCTGTTATTGATTATACCAATTAACACACTTTTTTATTATTAAAAAATTATATTTTTTCAAAAAAAATTATTCATTTGTGGTATGGCTCTTTTGAAACAATGCATCAAAAAACCCACAGTAAGATTTTTTTAAAAAATGTCTTTTGCCCTTACTACAATATATAGATCACCCAGGCCTTACTCTAGTTTCCTTGGTGAATTTGCACATTTTCTATCAGATCTAGATCTATGTAGATAGAGCTTTATTTGTTGGTGACTTAGTCACATTGATAATGAAAATTACACATAGCATTTATTTAAATCCTTGGTTTGTCTCTTGGAGTCAGACAAAATGTGACAGGACCAACTCATTGTCATAATCAGATTTAATTCAGTCATATGGATTTGATGTTGATACTATAGAAATTCCACCGCAGAGTGATGAAATCTTAGAACATTACCTCATCTCTTGTTTGTTGTGATCAGCTAATGTTACTCAATCTACACAATATCGTTCAGGTAGAAAATAAATTTCGATCTCTAAAGATAGCTTCACTAATAATCTTTCAGAATTGTCTCACATAATCAGTAAGCCAAAAAGTCTAGAAGAACTTGATGTAATAACAGAAATTATAATACAGTGTTCTCTAGCACTCTTGATAGTGAATTAAAGAAAATAGCCTTGCACCATGGTACAATGATCACACTTATGCTCTCAAGAGAGCAGCTTGGAAAATTGAGAGAAAGTGGAAGAAAACTAAATTAGAGGTTTTTCACAGTGTCTGTAACTAAACACAGGCACTAAAAGCTGCCAGATCAGCATATTTTAGCAAACTCATAGACAATAACCACAACAATTCTAGGTGTTTAATCAGTAATGTTGCCCAATTGGTTAGGAATAAAGCGTCGACTGAAACAGATATTCTGTTGCAGACAGCAGACTTTCTAAAGCTATTTAATTATGGTGGTCCACAAAGTCTGAATTGGTTCATTTCTAATGTTTATATATATATATATATATATATATAAACAGATTACAAACCAAGAAACCATGCTATAAGAGTGGGTAAAACCATGTTCCAGTCAGCCATTATGAAATTATACCAAGTGGAATGTTGAGGTATGGGCCTATACAAACAATATTATTAAACTGAAATTTAAACTGCTGAAATTGTTTCCTGCTGTCAATGCCATCACCTCCAAACCATCATTTGGTTTCACACATGAATGGCAGCATTCAATTGTATTCGTTTAAAATGGGCAAAAGGTGAAGTAAATAGTTTGTCTTGTCACATTAAATGTAAATGTTATAGATATGTGTAATGCTCCAATTGAAAACCTACTATTCCTATCGATAAATTATACTTTAAAAAATGTATAATACATACCAAAATTCGTATCCAGCGCTTCCATAGAAGACGAAGAAGCTACTAAAACCCAAACAAAAATAGACACCATTGCAGCAGATGGCGATGTAGAGCAAGTTGTCAATACATTTACCAAAGATGAAGATGTAACAGGATACACATGATATATAAACCATATTGGTAGTCTTACGTCTTGACTTTAGAGTTTTTAGGTTGGTCATTTTACATAAAGATCCTATAACTTGATCAGGGAAATCCGGCGCGGGCTAAATAAATCTCACCATCGTGCACGTTTGCAGTAAAAAAAGCCCATACCACTAAAATGGCTAAAGGAATTTATTTAGAACATTATCTAGACAGTAAGTTATTTTAACTACACTCTTTTAAACCTGATGTTGGATCAATTTGATCGCTGTCAGGTTGTATATGTGATCAATTCCTCTAGCACTTGAAAGTTGAGCAGTAATTTATAAACTACATTGATAAGTTTATGTTCACGATGGGGTTGGATACTTATTCGCGCTATATGTGTAAAAGGTACGATACAAATCTGAGCTGTAAATGAATGAGTGCCTGTATCATGTTTTTATATCTTAAAACGCCTTTGCCAGTTGGCTTCCTGCAGTAGATTTATGTGGTGGTGGTGGTGTTGTTGTCGTCCAGCCATCGAAGTAATGAGCGTTTGAAAGGTTATTTATTACCAAATATAACCAATACCCTCCAGGTATTGAGGGACTTCCCTTCGAGTTGCAGAGAAACTTTTCATTGATGGGCGATTTGGATAATAGGACTGAAGGTATGTGTGTTTAGATAAATATCACAAAAACATTGTGGCACTGTAGATTTTAAGAGTTATTACAATGCATTTGTAAATATGATTTGTAAACTGCTGTGCCATTATTGTATTATCTCCACATCTGCTCCAAATAGCTGGCATATCTTTTCAATCACCTACCGTTACATTTTTGCTGTTATTCACAGAGAAAAAAGCAGAGATCGGTGAACTAGCTTCTGAGTATATTGAAAAAGTAAAGAGTCTGGAATCTGAAGAACGTGTCCAGCATTTGAAGAAGATTGAAAATGCCTACAACAAATGCAAAGAGTACAGCGATGACAAAGTTCAGCTTGCAATGCAGATATATGAAATGGTGAGTGGCAGAGTCCTAAAGTTTTTGAGTTGCTTTTATGGTAATACATAAAGTAAAACATTCTGCTTGTATCTCCAGGTGGATAAACATATTCGGCAGTTGGATGCTGATCTAGCGCGCTTTGAGAATGACCTGAAAGAGAAACTGGATCCAATTAGCCTGGACAGCTCTGATGAAAAGCTGTCTCAAAGTAAGTGTTGATCAGAGCACACAAGTGTGCTTGTGTATTCACATGTGAATAAAATAATCACCCAATGAATCATTTTTGCTGTATTTGTGTTTCAAGCCACATACGATAAGAACCAACTAAATTGTTGTTTCAGAGGAAAAGAATACCAAAGACAAGAAGGGATCCCATGGGCGAGACAAGAAAGAATCCGATCAAGACTCACCCAAACACAAAAAACAGAAGCACAGGTATTGGGATTAAATGGTTAAATTTAACAGATGTTTTATATATATATATATATAAAACAAACTATTTACATTTCACTCTATTCATAATTTTAACATATCGCAATAACATGGTCTACCATATGATTAGCCATTAAATCAGGACATCTTTCCACATGGCTTTGTCTTTTTCTTTTCTCTCTTACGCACTCTTCATAGTCCCAGCATAAGTGAAGCTCTCCTTTCCATGCACCCATCAGATGTCCTGGATATGCCTGTGGACCCTAACGAACCCACATACTGCTTGTGTAGTCAAGTTTCTTATGGAGAAATGATTGGATGTGACAATGCAGATGTGAGTAATATATTTATCTGTCCAATTCACTGTACTGTCAGTCCATTTGGAATGACTTGACACTGTGATACATAATAGGGAAAGTCATGTTACATGATATTGTTATGTTAAAGAATTAATGGGGTTATTCTCTTCTTACAGTGTCCAATAGAATGGTTTCACTTTGCTTGTGTCGGCCTAACAACTAAACCAAAGGGAAAGTGGTAAGACAACTCCCCTCACTGTGTCCTCTTATGTATATACCCCCCAGACTTGCTTTTGTATAAAAGACTGCATTTGTTAAGTTTCATGTTCTCCATTAATAGGTACTGCCCACGATGCACCCAAGATATGAGAAAAAAATAAAGTCTACTCCCACAGTGCATCCTGAATCAAAGATACAGCTGCTTTCTGGAATTTCAACCTGTTCTATGTATCTTGTGTTTGGTAAAATCAATAATCTTTGTGTATCAGTGGAATTGCTATGCATATAGTAGATGACTGGGAATGTCACGACAAGGAAGAATGTTAAATATTTTTTATTTTTTTGGTTCCTGCAGAGAGCTCAGATCTCTTTACATTTGAATTCAAAATAAAGTTTATTTATAATGATGCACACTTGGATCTTTATTACACGTCTGACAAATTACGTTGTTGAAACGTCTATTTATAAGTTTTAGCTAAATAATTAACGTCTGACTTAAAGAACTTTAAACCCGTTAGCACGCCTCTCAGCCCGGTTAGGAATGAAAGGTGTTTTGGCAAAGTTGGACTCCGAGGTAGGGAAATGTAGTTTTTAGAGCATTTCATCTCAACTTCCTTTGCTGAAGTCTGGACTACGTTTCCCGTCATGCAACAGAGCCGCCAGGGCTCATGGAACCTATTTGCAGATCCAGAGTAGTAGTCTGAGTTTGCAGAAAACGTCCAAGGACAATTGACATTTCGCTTTATATGTGAATACACCTGCAAGTTCTTAAATGAACAGCATACTAGACAAAAACGGCAATTTTAAAAGTCAACGCTTGGTGAAGTCCAAAGATTGGGCTGGGTCGGCAGTTCCGCTTCCCCCCCCCGTATGCATAGCACACAGATCCCGGGTTCAAGAGAAGTTACTCCACAGAACCTACAGGCACGTCGACACGACTTCCCAAACCATACTCTCCAGGGAGTTATCCTTGTTATACTTGCAGAAAAATCTGTTTAGCAGGGTGAAAAGGCGGAGCTAAAAGTTTGAAGAGATCTGCGGAAGTTCTGGTGAGTTGAACATGCTAAACTAGTTTAACCTGAAATGTGCTCGGCCAGGTTAGATGTTTATTGAGCTTTCGTGTTTTATAACACGTGGACCTTGTTTTGATAATGCAGAGCTGTTTTGATATGAAACGCATCTCCGATTAAATGTTTGCTGGAT
Source organism: Xyrauchen texanus (assembly GCF_025860055.1). Taxonomy (NCBI): domain Eukaryota; kingdom Metazoa; phylum Chordata; class Actinopteri; order Cypriniformes; family Catostomidae; genus Xyrauchen; species Xyrauchen texanus. The sequence continues at coordinate 34,503,918 of NC_068284.1, read as the reverse complement.
GTTTTAAATTTTTGATTCTTCTTTAAAAGAATGGGAAATAATCTCCGTTGATCTGTCTTGAGAATACCAAACCCTATGGGTAATATTTAGTAGTAAGGTCACTACTTACAACTGCATAGATGCAACATTGCAAAGTGTTAATCTTAGTTTCCATTAAGAATGGCTTAATGTGTACATTAACTGTAGTTTCAGTATCTTTTTTCTTATATTAGGCTATTGCTTTTATAAATGCTTGTGAAATACCTCATGAACAACTCTGTCAAAATGTGTGAGTGTCTCATTTCTACTTTGCTGTAAATTGAAGTGTAGAATTTCAAGTAAATGATATATAGATGGCATATCTATCTTGAATATGCAATATATAAAGCGTGGGCCTTTAACAAAATCTAGTTTCTCTACTTACTATGTACAACATAGTCTGCATACTTGCTACGTTTTCCTTATAATGAGTTATAGCCACAAGTCCGTTATTGTTTAATATGACGTGATATGCCCTGCTCAAAGTCACTTGGATGTTGTACTAGTGTTATGAATGACGAGCAGGAATTGGGTGGTTAGGAAGCTATCGCTGCTCATCTCTGGACAAACACATGCCTAGATTGTCCAATAGCATAGAAAGAGGAGGGCAGCTAGACTAGTGCAGGAAGCCTTGCTCAGTATTTCCTTTTATAGAAACTGCAAATACAAAAGGCCAGTGGTCTGTCTTCCTGTATATAGTTCCGCTAAACCAGTGTTTCCCAACCACTCTGCCGCGGCACAGAAAGATTGTCTGGTGTGCCGCGGAAAATGATAAATTCCACAAAAGAAATAAATGCATGAAAACAGATTTTTTTCAGGGATCCAAACTCCTTAACTTTTGGAGAAATTCGCCGTTTTGAAAGCATATAATCGGTCACTTTTGTGATTGTGAAGAGCAATGGTTAATGTGCAAAAGTGACTGATATGAATACACGTTAAGAGTCTTTCACGTGACTCGCGTCAGCGCTGCAGAATACGTTGAAGTCTATGAAGTGACGTCACACCAAAGTGTTTTTCACACACGTTTTTACTTCACCAATAATGTCTTTGAGAGTACTAAACAACTATAAATATTTAAAAACTGTCCAAATTTGTAAAGAAACATTGAATGTATCGTAATTTATTTTAATTAAATATTACCTTATCGTTTACGAATATCAGAGACCCCAGTTATTGAACTAATTTAAATTCACCATGAAAACGCATAGAAACATAAACGAGGCCTTTTATGACTTTCTGCTATAAATGCAACTGCTAGCTTTTTCCCCCCTCTCTTCCAAATACATGTTTTCAATGTTTATCGTGCGCACCTCCCGCTTTTTTATGTGGCAAACTTGTCAAATCACGCCTTTGTGACGCTTTCTGCAACTCTGGAGGGCGAATCGGCGCTTGACGACTCAACTCATGTAAAATGCCCTTTACATTGATTACGTGTATTTACGTGTACTTTTCTGATAAAAGCCATGCTCAGCAGTTTAAATAGGCGACTGTAGGAAAATGATACTGCTTTGTGTTTATAATTCTTACGCCCGTTTCACACATACTCCGTATGCAGTGCGTATGCGGTACAGGAGCAGCACGCGCTATAGTGCTTTCACATATGCTGCGTTTGCAGTGCGCTACTGATCCGCAGTTTCTGTGTGCCACAAAATCAAAAATGTATAAGGAATTTTGATTTTAAACCCAAACGTTAACTTTGAGATTGTTTAAGGCATTGAAACAGTATGACAATTCATTTTAATCATTGTGATTCTTTGTTTTACATGTAGTTCGAAGAAAAGCTATCGCGCTATATCTGTTGCTAATAAGGAGAAGAATGAGACGCATTTGGGTTCACTTTGTCTTTTTTTTTAGGGTAAAAAAATCATATATGATGGCATTTTACAACTTTTGGGACTATAATCATACTTTTTGTTTTTCTTGACCCTGTAATTTAGTAACTGTAGAACACATTAACTGTAATTATGCGTATATGATGAAATTATTACATTTTCTTGACAATATATGTCTATTTTAATGTGAACAATGCGCTACCACTTCAATTCAGTGCGGTGCAGCACAGCAAAAATAGACTCGGTCCGTAAACCATCGCTGCACTGCTGTATATGCACCGCAACTGGAACGGATCGACGGACTGCATCTGCGTGCAGTGTAAAAGCTCTAACCTGTTAACATGGGTACGGAAAAAAATATGCACCGCATACGCAATGCAAACTGAGTATGTGTGAAACGAGCTTACGCTACGGGAAAGATTAATCTTTTCTGAGATATTGAAGCCAAAAAAATTATCCTTAATTTTGTATCATTTGTCAACGCAGTGCAGCAACTGCAGACCTTGAGCGGGCTAGCTAGCGAGCTCATTGGTTGCTCTGCGGCAACTGCTGCAGCCTATAGATGAACTTGGGCGAACTCGCGTCCAATGAGAGGCGTCCGCACGACTTACTGCATCAAAGCCCGCCAAAATGGGCGTGGCTAGAGTGCATATAAGCGTAGTTCAGTAGGCTGGAACCCTGATTTTCATCTCTTCAGCGAAGCTCTTCGCGATCTCTGAACTGGAAGCCGCAACGCCGTTCGAGGGGCATCTAGCAAGCTTGGACAGCGCCGAAGAAGCCGGCCGTCTCCGCCACCTTCAGCCATCCTGCGAGCTACGCCATCCGGCGACGTATCCTTTTTAGAGCAAGCTAGTTCTTAACGAACTTCACAAAAGAGTAACGAGCGTCTTTTTAAGATGCCTCGCACCACTTGGCGCTTCATGCGCGCCCCTCTCAGCGCGGAGACCGCCACATCATCTGGCGCTCTCTGCCTGGGACTGGGGCATGCAGAGCTCGCCCTCACTGAAGGTGGATGCGACTTCTGCGAGGAGCTTCCGATGTCGACCATGCGGGCTCGACTCGGCGCTCAGAACCGAAGCCGCCGCGCGCCTTCCGTTCGCCAGCGCAGGAAAAGCGCCGCTCCCAAAGGCTGCCAGAACCGGTGATAGAAGCGACTGCCTCGCCGAGCCTCTCCTCGAGCATCGCTCTCACCCTCCCGCCCCGGGACGCGCAGTTGCCGCCCAGCGGCCATACTGCTGCCATCTCGGAGGACGAGGCGGAGGATAAGGGCTGTTCCATCATGGCTTCGGACAGCGAGGAGTGGTCAGGCTCCCACGCCTCCTCCTCGGCCCAGGAATCCAGCAGGACCCGCGCCGGAGTCGAAGGGGAACTAAGACGCCTCCTCACACAGGCCGTCGACCGCCTCGGGCTCGAGTGGTCACCGCCCCCTGAGCAGGCTCCCAACAGACTCGACGGCTGCTTTCTTCAGAGCTGTTGCCGCGCAACACCCGCGGCCCGGGCCGCTCCCTTCCTGCCGGAACTCCACACTGAGCTTGCAAAGTCGTGGAACGCGCCTTTCTCGGCCAGGATCTAAGAAGCGTGACAGACCTCGCCCTTCGCGCCACCAAAGCTGCAGCCCAAGCTCTAGGGAAGTGCATGGCCTCGCTGACTGTGACCGAGAGACACCTGTGGCTAACGCTAGCCGACATGGGAGAAGTAGGGCTTTGACTACGAACTTTGTTATTCGAATATATATATAAAAAAAGATATTCGAACGAATAATAGGCAGCCTTTAATATTCGAATATGTTATGTGCATTTATTTATTTTTGTAAATGGGTTTGCTTAAAACATTGTTTTCAATTAAAATTCCGAGGCTTTTTCACGCCTGGTGAAGTTGTGAATCGCCAGTTCATTAACAAGGCTATTATTGGACATCTGGGCCGTTAGCATAGCGTCGTCATAGGTGACGTTAGCGTCATGGTTACTAAGTGCGCCTATTCTGTAAACAAAAACAATGGCAGCGCCAGCGCCTACAAACATGCCTGAGGAGTTCAAAATATACACTCCTGAAAATCTAAAAAGCAACGTGTGGTGCTACTTTGGGTTCCAAAAAAAGGGAAACATCACGAGCAAAGACAAAGTGGTGTGTAAAGTGTGTAGGACCAAACTAACCTACCACGCAACAACCAGCAATATGAGAGCCCACCTGTTAACACTACATCCTGGGAAGCTGGAAGAGGAGTCGGGATCGGGGGCGAGGCAGGTCAGAATCGACTCCATGCTATCTCCTTCACGAGGCCTCCCATATGCCCGTCAAAATAGAGCGACAGATTTGAATTTGTGGATACAGATTGCAAAAACTGAAGGCACGGTTTCCAAATCTGAGAGCGCGGATTAGAAACTCGTGAGTACGGTTTAGATTCTGTGGGCACGATTTGTTAAACCGAGGGAACAGTTTGAGAATTCGTGAGTACAGTTTATATACGGGCGGACGGATAGCAAAACCGTTGCCACAGATTGTTTTTTTGTTTCTCCCACGGCCAGCCAGAAAGCCCATAATGGCGAGTTCTAATTTAGCCTAGGCTAAATGTTTGATTGTTGGGGATAGTGCTGCATCTCGAAGTGTTCTAATCTACATGATTGATCGAGATTGGGGAGGAGAATGCATCCCGAGTGTTCGATTTACATCTCAAAGTGCCTTGTTCTATTGGTAATTGCTGTCAGATCGCTAAACAATGTGTCAGTAATGGCTGGCTGATAGAACATGTAAACGAAACAATCTGTTACGCTCACATATTGCTGTGCATACTGTTTGTGATTCCAGGGTCTGATGATAAATTATAATAAAAAATAAAATAAAAACAATCGTGACAGTTTGTTTTTTCTTGTGAAAACATCATTGCTTGCCTATTGACATTGAGTGATACACTGCCCTCTGGTGGACAGAACATATACAACTTAAATTTGATACCAAAATAGGTTTTACTGAAGGCATTAAATGGTCAAAATATTATTAATAAATATTCGAATATATACGAATATTAATATTAAAAAACAAACGAACTTCGAATATGATTTTTGGGCAAAAGTCAAAGCCCTAGGGAGAAGCAGAGCGCTCCACGTTCCTCAACGCACCGCTCTCTCCGACCGGTCTCTTCGGCTCCGCGGTGAGTGGCATTGTTGACCGCTTTTCAGAAGTCCAGAAAGCCACCCAAGCCATGAACCTCTTCCTGCCACGTCGCGCTAGCTCCTCTGCAGGCCGCCCACGTGACCAGCCTCCTGCACGAGCCTCTTCACAGCGCCCAGCTCAACAAAGTCAGACTTCTCAGCGTCAACAGGGCGGCCACCATCGATCGCGCTCAGACAGCCGCCGCAGACCGCCGCCCCCCGCAAGCCTAAGGTTGCGCTGAAACCTGAGCAACCGAAGTCCTCCTAGCCTTGTTGAAAAAAACGACGGCTCAGTCCCGCCGCGGCCGGACCACCGTCAAAGCTTCGCCCCCTGTCAGTCCCCCTCTCTCAGGCTGCTACAGTGGTGGATTCAGCAGCCAACAAGCCGGTGATACTGCCCGCTTGCCTGCACTCAAACACCGTTTTCACGGCGACCCAAAGAAATCTTGTAAAGAGCAAACATGCCTTATGTGTAGAAAATGTGCCCACAATCCAGTGTTCACCCCTACACACAAGCATTACACTTCCCGTGTTCCTATCAGAGCCCACTCACATAAAGCGGACACAGCCCGCTCGAGTGTTAGAGTCAATAAACGCTCCATCGAATACGTCGCGGCGCCCTTCTCTGGCCGCTCTGTCACACGACCAGCCTTATGTGTAGAAAATGTGCCAACAATCCAGTGTTCACCTCTACACACAAGCATTACACTTCCGTGTCCCGATCAGAGCCCACTCACATAAAGCGGACACAAACCGCTCGAGTGTTAGAGTCAATAAACGCGCTCACGAATACGCGCGTGCGCCCATTCTCTGCCAGCTCTGTCACACGGCCAGCAAACACTTCTCTGTGTGTAAGTCCCGTGCTCGTGACTATGCTCGCGCATCACTTAACAGATGCGACTCTTTCCCCATTCACCTCAATCGGAAGTCACTCACAGAACAGCCTGTCCCTGCTGTCTGCGAGCAGTCATGCATAAGCACAGTAAGCGGCTCACACATTCTGTTCAGCCGCTGTGTGCGGCAATCAGGGCGATTTGGCCATTCACCCTCTAGCGTTACGCTTCAAAGCGTGGGAAGCTATCCAAATGGGTGTTAAGCACAATAAAACAGGGCTATTTGCTACAGTTCGATCGCCGCCCTCCCGCTTCAGAGCGTGCTCGAAACTATTGTGAACACGGAAGCAGCCTGCATGCTTTGTTCAGAAATAGCAAACCTTCTGTGCAAAAGGGCCATAGAGAAAGTGCCGCCTTAGCTGAGCTGAGTCGGGTTTTACAGCCGTTATTTTCTTGTTCCCAAGAAAGACGGCGGCCTCAGACCAATATTAGATCTCAGGGGTTTGAACAAGGTGCTTGCAAAAGACCGCTCAAAATGCTTACAATCAGGAAACTCCTCGCTCATACGTGCCAGGGGACTGGTTTATCTCTCTCGATCTGAAAGATGCCTACTTTCAGATTCAGATAAATCCCGTCACAGGCCATTCTTGAGATTCGCCCGACGGCCAGGTTTATCAATACACCGTCCTTCCGTTCGGCCTGTCTTTAGCACCTCGTACTTTCACGAAGTGCATGGATGCGGCGCTCGCACTCCCTGCGGAGTCAGGGCTTGCGAATTCTGAACTATTTGGACGACTGGCTGATTATGGCACAGTCACATACGGAGCTTCTGTCTCACAGAACAGTACTCCTCAGCCATCTGAACAGTTTGGGTCTTGCAGTCAATTGGACCAAGAGCTCACTACAGCCCAGTCAGGCAATTTCCTTCCTTGGAATAGAACTAGACTCCGTGGCTATGACAGCTCGCTTATCTACACAGCGCAGCGCCGTGTTCAGCTGACTAGCCGCGTCCTTTCAGATGAACAGCCTCACGCCTCTGAAAAAATTTCAGAGAGTGCTAGGTTACATGGCCTCAGCCGCAGCAGTACTTCAGCTGGGTTTACTGCGCATGCGCCCGCTTCAGCATTGGCTAAACACCCGCACGTCTCGCCGGGCTTGGGCCACAGGCCGCCAGCCGATCAAGGTGACTCAGACCTGTATTTCAGCTCTGCAGCCCTGGACAGTGGCCAAATGGTATCAGCGGGGAGTGACGATGGGAGCTGTATCTCGCCGAAAAGGCATCTCGACAGACGCGTCCAACACGGGTTGGGGCGCGGTCTGCGAGGACTCTCCGGTTTTTGGCCTATGGTCAGTTCAGGAAAAGCTCCTTCACATAAATTGTCTGGAAATGATAGCGGTCGAGTACGCGCTTGTGCGCTTTCTCCCGGTCATTCAGAAAAAGCGAGGACGCGCTGGCCCAGGACTGGCCCAACCGCCCGCTTTACGCCTTCCCTCCCGTCTCGCTATTGCCACAGGTAATGCAGAGGATCAGGGAAACGCGTCACTCGGTGCTCCTCATAGCCCCGCGTTGGGAGAATCAGACATGGTTCCCGGAGCTTACGCAGCTGTCACTGACAGCGCCGTGGCCCATCCCAGTGAGAGCAGATCTCCTTTCTCAAGCTTGCGGCACGATCTGGCATCCACACCCAGAGCGCTGGGCGCTGCATGCGTGGGTGATCAACGACTACCCGTCGCTCTGCCAGAAGGGGTAATAAACACCATCATACACGCTAGAGCCCCTTCCACGAGAAGACTCTATGCGTCAAAATGGTCTGTGTTTTCAAAATGGTGCACCGACAGAGACTTGGACCCACGGACATGTGGGGTGTCGTCGCTGCTCGTGTTTTTACAAGAGCTGCTGGATAAGGGCAGATCCCCATCCACGCTCAAAGTGTATGTGGCGGCCGTCGCGGCGTTCGCTGAACCCCTGCACGGCCAGTCACTGGGAAAAAACGAGCTGGTCATCCGCTTCCTCAAGGGAGCTAGAAGGATGAACCCCCATCGGTTCCTATCTGGGATCTTTCTATAGTTCTCGAAACTATGAAAGCCCCCCCTTTCGAACCGCTTCAATCTGTTTTTCTGACTGCCCTGTCATCAGTCAAACGTGTGGGAGACCTTCACGCGCTGTCTGTCAGTGCTGCGTGTCTTGAGTTTGGACCAAGTGACTCCAAGGTCATTTTAAAGCCTAGACACGGCTATGTTCCCAAGGTGATCGGTACTCCTTTCAGAGCACAGGTCATTTCCCTATCGGCGCTGCCAGCATCCGATAGCGAACGCGACGCCAATCTCCTTTGCCCAGTCAGAGCACTGAGATTGTATACTGCGCGCTCCGCCTCTTTCAGACGCTCTGAGCAGCTTTTCGTTTCGTTCGGAGGGCGCACCAAAGGTCTCGCCGCCTCGGAAACAGACACTGTCTAGATGGATAGTGGACGCTATTGCTGCTGCATACGCGTCAAAAGACCTGCCATGCCCGTTGGGCATTAGGGCTCACTCCACTAGAGGCATGGCCTCATCGTGGGCATGGTCCAGCGGGATTTCCATTCACGACATATGTGTGGCAGCGGGCTGGGCTTCCCCTTCCACCTTTGTCAGATTTTACAATCTGGAAGTGCCCGCCCTGCAGGCAAAACTACTAGCGGTTTAATACACTACAGCTCCCCTGGTGAGCTGCACTGATGGGACTCATTCCACACAGACTGGCACCGCCGCTCTGTCATTCCCTTCCCACTATGTGAACTACGCTTATATGCACTCTAGCCACGCCCATTTTGGCAGGCTTTGATGCAGTAAGCGCGTGGACGCCTCTCATTGGACGCGAGTTCGCCCAAGTTCGTCTATAGGCTGCAGCAGTTGCCGCAGAGCAACCAATGAGCTCGCTAGCTAGCCCGCTCAAGGTCTGCAGTTGCTGCACTGCGTTGACAAATGATACAAAATTAAGGATAATTTTTTGGCTTCAATATCTCAGAAAAGATTAATCTTTCCCGTAGCGTAAGCTAGCTTACGCAATACTCGTTCCCTCATCTAGAGAGAACCGAGGTTACGTTAGGTAACCGATTCGTTATACTGAAGTCAGTAGATTTGTAGCCATGCAAGTTTTAATAAAGGAGAAGGTTAGGCCGTTATTGAAACTCACTATTATTGTTGTCTTTTTGGATGAAAAATAATGCTCAGACTAAAGGAAGACTCTAGATCTGCTTTGTTCTTTTAATGCTTAAAAACTATAAAGTCTCTTGGTAGATTTCGGTCATGAACGACTCAAAATGATTCACTGACTCACTCTTAGCACATAATGCAGAGTTTACAATAAACGATTTTAAGCCAGATTTTTGCTTGCCGACAAAAGCCTGAAATCGTAGGCAAATCAGAGCTCGCTCCCGTGAGCGTCGAACGCAATGTATGAATTATCAAAGACGCAATTTTAGAGAATCATCGCCGATGTCAGCGAGATATCTAGAATGTTAAATATCTGGACCTGATTCCAAATCGCGCAATGTGAAATATGTTTTGACTGAATACAACCGCAGCATTGAAACGGGGCACGGGATGTTTCAGTGGGAGGAGTCTTGATGTACCTGCAACAGAACATCAACTAGCATGGCTGCGGTATCAAGAAAGTCTCATTGGACCAAAGAAATGGAGGACAAATTTGTGGAACATTGGCAGGAGCACAGTGCCTATTTTATGTTTCATCAGAACTACCACAACCGGGTGGAGAAAGAGAGGAATTTGAGAGAAATTGCTAATTATCTTGGACAGTCAGGTAAGAAAATAGGTAGATTAACATATATGATCATGCATTTGTTTTTGGATCTCGTATCGCGTGTACTTTGTTGTGAAACGTAATTTGTTTTCCAGGCAGAGTCGTCAAGGATTCGTCAATAGTGAAATGTTTTGTAACGTGTTCACCCCTGTCGCCGATTCGTCGTGTAATTTGAAAACGCTACGACTTCCATGACAAGACGGACCCATTACCCATTTAGCGCTCTTGCCACCTGACCTCACACAGCATAACCTACCTATATGACTTGTTTTTTTTGTTTTGCATAGCCGAATTTCAATCATTAAAAGCAAACACACAACTAAGACATACAGAAAACATGGACAAGTTCTTGAAAAGGAAAAATATTGATGATGGTTAGCCTATGTGGTATAGTGGTGTGCCGTATAATTTTGTAGTCATAAAAAGTGTGCAGTGGCAGAAAAAAGGTAGAGAAACACTGCTCTACACAACCACACATCTGTAAAACCAACGCATGCTCACATAGCCTTGTTTTGGTCCAGTTGGTGAGATTAAGTGCAAGTGTGTGACGTATAATGGCCGTGTTACCATATATATATATATATATATATATATATATATATATATATATATATACACTAACAGTCGGTTACAGATTTGAATTGCATAATTTTTTGTAGTTAATTGTGATTGATCACAAATATTTTCCTAGTGGACTAGTAGGCATTAGTTGAAGCCATTAGTCGACTAGTTGTCACACTTTTATGATATTAATTTAATTACTTAAATATATATTTTTGGGGGGCATCAGAAAATGGTTTGAGTTCCAGGGCTGAGAAAGAATGTTATAATTAACATCGCTAACACTGTTCTACATTACAGAGAAATACTAAACCGTAATGGAGAGCCTTTAAAAATATACATTTTGCAAGTGCACAAGCGAAGCGAGCCGCAGCGACACCGGCAAAAGCGGTAATTATTCTGAATGTGTAGAGAAAACCAGCAAGGAGACTGTCTGAACATTTTGCTAATTTATAGAGAGAAATGCACATTAGGATTTTGCAGACAGACGATGATCTCGGGGATCGACGATAGTCAGAGTGATCATCTCAGCTCAGGAGGTTCTCTGAGTTCAGTTCACTTTATTTCCACAGAGCAGATCATTGTGACCACAACTCTGCAGCCTATATACATCTGGGATTAAAAAATACAAAACATTTTCACCTTGAACCCTGATTTTATATTTCAGTGATTATTATCGTTATTATTATTATTTTTACATTTATAATTGTTTTTATGTCTTCATTTGTGTAAGTAATTTTATGCCTGAATGTTTTAGACTGAATGGTAAATGGAATGTAACTTTTAGATATATACTTTTTTTGATATCTTCATTATTTTAATTGCTTTTTTGTTTCGTTTGGAGTGCAATTTGAATTTAGAAATATATTTGATTTTAAGTCTTTCGTTTTTTAAATACATTTATTTAAATTTCAATGCAAAATCACTTAATTAAGAATATTCACCAATCCTTCAAACAAAGCCAGGGGGTTGCTGATGTAATTGAATATTGTGATATATATATATCGTCACCTTCCTAAAATAAAAGTCATTTTTCCGATTTTTCAGAAATTTTACCAGAGGTGGCCAGCATCATGAGGAGATGGTTTAGGCAAAAAATGACTTGGGACATTTATTTTAGGAAGGTGACGATATATCTTGTGAAGAATTTATTCACATTATGTTGTCCTTCACAACTGTTGTAAAGCCATCTTTCAAAAAGTTGAACAACACACATTTTAATTACACTTAATTTTTTTCCAGTTTCATTTGAATTTTTTGTTAAAATAAAAAATGGTTGAAGTTTGAAATCAAGGTGTCTCGCTTTATTGTGTAGGCTTAACCCTAACCCTGCTTAATGAAAATTACCCCATAGTACCACTTAGTGTCCAACCAGCAGGTGTTCGTCGGTTTCCTCTGGAGTTTTTTTTTCTGTGACCAACCAACTAATCAAAACTTGGTCGACCAAGATTATTCTCATTCACTAATGTTTGGTCAACTATTAGGGGGCAGCCCTAGAGTTTGACTAATTGAAAGATTTAGTTCCCACATAGGCTGCATATTCATTACAATGGGCATTAAATCCCTTAAACTCTCATCCTCTACAATATTGCCGGTAATACTGCCGGTAGACTGTGTCTATCTGCTTTGTTACAGCATTTGTGAAGCTGCATTCAGGATTTGGGTCAGAGCATCTGGGGCGGACACATTAGAAAAGTTCTACCCTTCACACCAGTGTTTATGCTGTATTACCAGTCAGTGTGTTAAGCGTGATTAAGAAAAAGTAATGCATTAAACCTTTTTAAATAATCGCAGTAGTAATATTGTACAGATTTCACTGTTTCAGAAGGAACTTTAATTCACCGAAGTGGTATTCAACTGATCACAAAGTATAGTCAGGACATGTAAAAAACAGCACCATCACTATTTGAAAAAAGTAATTTTTTGATCAAATCTAGTCAGGCCCCATTTCCAGCAGTCATCACTCCAACACCTTATCTTTGAGTAATCATGCTAAATTGCTAATTTGGTACTAGAAAATCACTTGACATTATATCAAACACAGTTGAAAGCTATTTGATTCATTAAATGATGCTTAACATTGTCTTTGTGTTTGTTTTTGTGTTGCCACAGTATGCAATAGACTGGCATGTCTTAAGGTCAATATTAGGTAAAGAAAATGGCTAAAAAAAGACACAGATTTCTCTAGAAACCTGTCAGTCAAGGAATGAAGCTATACAATGCTCGAAATTGCCAAAACAAAACTGAAGATTTCATACAAAGGTGTACACTACAGTCTTCAAAGACAAAGGACAACTGGCTCTAACATGGACAGAAATAGATGTGGAAGGCCCAGATACGACTAAACAAGTGGATAAGCACACCAGAGTCTCTAGTTTGAGAAATAGACGCCTCACATGTCCTCAGCTGACAGCTTCATTGAATTCTACCCGCTCAATGCCAGTTTCATTTACAAAAGTAAAGAGAAGACACGGGTGCAGGCCTTATAGGAAGAATTGAAAGAAAATGCCACTTTTGAACCAGAAAAACAAAAAGAAAAGGTTATAGTGGGCAAAGAAACACCAACATTGGACAACAGATAATTGGAAAAGAGTGTTATGGATCTTAACCCCATTGAGTTTTGTTGGATCAGCTAGACTGTAAGGTGCGTGAGAAGTGCCTGACAAGACAGCCACATCTATGGTAAGTGCTACAGGAAGCGTGGGGTGAAATATCACTTGTGTATCTTGACAAACTGACAGCTAGAATGCCAAGGATCTGCAAAGCTGTTATTGCTGCGCATGTAGGCTTTTTTGATGAGAACTCTTTGAAGTAGTTTAAGTTCTGAAATTTTTTCAAATTGTAATAGTCATTTTTCACGTTATTAATGTCCTGACTATATATTGTGATCAGTTGAAGGCCACTTTAGTGAATAAAAGTAAGAATTTCTTTCCATAAGAACAAAATCTGTAGATTATTCCAAAGTTTTGGCCGTCAGTGTATATTGAAGTCAGACATTTATGTACAAACAAGTCATTAAAACTAATTAAATAAAATTAATTGAACCACTCCACAGATTTCATATTAGCAAACTATGAAAAAGTTTTGACAAGTCGTTTAGGACATCTACTTTGTACATGACATGAGTAATTTTTCCAACAATTGTTTACAGACAGATTGTTTCACATTTAATTGACTATATCACAATTCCGGTTTACATACACTTAAGTGAACTGTGCCTTTAAGGAGCTTGGAAAATTCAAGAAAAGAATATCAAGCCTTTAGACAAATAAACATCTGGATGTATTTTAAGGCCTACCTTCAAACTCAGTGCCTCTTTAATTGAAGTCATGATAAAATCTAAAGAAATCAGCCAAGACCTCAGAAAAATAAAATGTGTGGACCTCCACAAGTCTGGTTCATCCTTGGGAGCAATTTCCAAATGCCTGAAGGTACCACATTCATCTGTAAAAACAATAGTACGAAGTATAAACAACATGGGACCATGCAGCAATCATACCACTCAGGAACGATACAAATTCTGTCTCCTAGAGATGAACGTAGTTTGGTGCGAAAAGTGCAAATCAATCTCAGAACAACAGCAAAGTACCTTGTGAAGATACTGGAAGAAACAGGTAGACAAATATCTATATCCACAGTAAAATGAGTCCTATATTGACATAACCTGAAAGGCTGCTCAGCAAGGAGGAAGCCACTGCTCCAAAACCGCCATAAAAAAGCCAGACTACAGATCTTACTTTTTGGAGAAATGTCCTCTGACCTGATGAAACAAAAATGTAACTGTTTGGCCATAATGACCATCGTTATGTTTGGAGGAAAAAGGGTGATGCTTGCAAGCTGAAGAACACCACCCCAACCATGAAGCATTCGGAGATGCTATTCTTCTCACCACAATTGTACAGAGCAGTTATCTGAGTTACCATAGACTTAGTCAGTTCGAACCAATCTGGCCATTCTCTGTGGACCTCTCTCATCAACAAGGCATTTTCATCCACAGAACTGCCAACCACTGGGTGATTTTTGCTTTTGGCATCATTCGGAGTAAATTCTAGAGACTTTTGTGCTTGAAAATCCCAGGAGATCAGCAGTTACAGAAATACTCAAACCATTCCGTCTGATTCAAACAATCATGCCATAGTCCAAATCAGTGAGATAAAATGTTTCCCCATTCTGATAGTTGATGTGAACATTAACTGAAGCTCTTTACTCATATCTGCATGATTTTATGCATTGCTTCCTCATGATTGGCTGATCAGATAAACGCATGATTAGGTAGGTAAGCAGTTATACATAATAAAGTGGTCTGTGAGTGTATACATGCCTATGTTTTGTTTTTGTTTTTTTTCAATTGGAGTAGACCTCTATGAAATGCTATTTTTCACGATTGTGGCAGCTGTAATTGTAATCTTGATTATTCTATTGTGCAGCCTTTTGTCAAAGTTTGTTTGCATTCATGTTACGTGCAGTTTGCTTCTTTTGCTCAGTCAAAATTGCTCAATCTTTTGCTCAGTCACTGTGAGGTTATGCATGGCTTGTCAGAAAAGGTTTTTGAATCAATTGCTTGAGGTTTTAGGAGTTGTGATAGGCCAGGCCAACTGTTTTTGATGGAGAAACCGGAAACATTGTGCTGTAAGTGGAAAAATCCTCATGAAATGGAATATGCTTAAGTGTGTTTGAGCCTATAAAACACTGTGTGCAGGGGAGCCACACCCATCTCAAAATAACTGTGATTATGGGAAAAGCAAGTTAAAACCTGATCCCAAATAACATTCCTTAGGGGGAAAATTGGAGAAAATCTTCATAGAGATTTCCAAAGATCTTGAATTTTGTGTAGTGTTAGGCCTATTAAAAAAAACAGATCCTTATTTTCTTCTAGATCTTCATGTTTTCATAGTCTTGAGACCATGCTGTCTAACCAAGACCCTATAAAAGCTCCTATAATCCAGATTTATATGCTTTTCATTTCCGGTTGTGTAGTGGTATCTGTAATGGTGGGGGTAGCTCTTCAAAACGAGAGGCAGTGATGTGTAAAGGTATGTCCAGCCTAGTGTCTCTGCTGTATTGCCTTGCATCAAGCCTGAGGGCTGGTACATCGCCATAGCAATGTGCAGCACAAAGGCATGACTGCACTTGCTGCATTTCATCTGCTGTGGAATGAAGCATGCCTGCATCAACACGCCTCCCTCACAGTTCACTTTAGTGGAAGCACAGGGAGACGGTCGACACACCATAGGGAAAACACTCCATGTCCCGGGACGTCAACTGGATGTCTACATCAGGGTTCCTCAGGGTGAGATAGTGATGCACCGCCACTGTGCTTTGATTTCAACCGCTTCCATGTTTTGAATTTTTTAAGTTTAAGTGTTGTCTCGCATTAAGATGTCCCAATTTTCTCAAGCTTAAGTGCATTGCGTGGTATCAGGATTTTAAACTAAACAGGCTCCAGTAGTGGTTAATTTGTGTAGACCTTTCCTTGAAACTTCTAGATGTATTGATGGTATCATTGATATCTTTGATGTTTGAAAAGCATCTTGAAAGTCACAGGTTTTGCTTTGTTGGGATTCAGTCTTTGTATTATTAATAGTGTGTATTTTTCAGACAGTACTAACAGCAAAAACTGTTTTTTTTTTTTATTGACTGCACTGGCTTTATTCTGGCCATGTTTGTTCTCTTTAAGGAAACAGGAACTGGCTTATCATGACTGGTGTTCTGAGATCATGCAAGACGTTTGCAATAGATTTACTTTTGCATTTAAGTATTCATGGTAAAAGCATTTTACCAGAATATATCTATCTAAGCAACATTCAAAAAAAGCTGAAATTTTCCATCACTGTTAGTAATTTTCATTCAAACATATTTTGCTAATTAAATGTTCTTTTGCTCAGATAGACCATTGCATCTCATATGTTAATTTAGTTCCAAGAGTGTAAGCCTGGGATGCATGAAGCAATTACTGATTTTAACATCAAAATGTGTTGTGTGCAACCTGATATATCCGAAAAGATTCATCATGCAAGACTCTTATTCTTCTCTCTTTGCAGTTTAAATCACACCAGTTTTTAGGTTCTTTGTTGTATGAATACTAGTGCTGGGATACAGTAGAGCTGTGCTGTCAAACAGGAAGACATTGTGGTCACGTCGAGGTTGTGCTGAATATGATTTATTTACTGAATTTACCTCACAGAGGTGAGACAGGATTTTACCTTATTTGGACATGTTGATGACAAGGGTGGAGAGAATGCAGTCAGCCACATGACAGCACTGATTACTAACATGACTTGACAGACTGTCGCCGAGTACACCTTTGTACGAATTGAGGCCACATGTTTAGTATTTAACTACTAAACTGAAATGTATATATTCAGATTAGAAATCGCCACATGAGTACCATAACCTCCTCTAGCTGCATGTCTCACAGCCAGACATCCTGTTGTGCAGATTTGCACACTGACCTGACCTCAACACTTTGAGATGAATCAGTTATCTCCTTGCACTGTTACTGTCAGAGGACAGTTATGCAAACTAAATCCCTCTTGAGGCAAGTCAGTTATGGTGGATAGATTGGTCATGCCCCTGATGGCCATTTTCTATATAGTCAAAAAGATTATGTGAGTGGAGAAAAACCAAAATCTTCAAATCTGTTTGTCAAGATGAGATTTTAATAGCCCATTTCAATTTGGTAATTAAATCTGGCAACAATTGTGTCATAAATGATTCTTCTTTAGCTCAAATCACGCTGGCCCAGTGAATGCATGTTCTAGAGTAAATAAACTGTACTTCCATTTAAGCATGTGATGTTATTCACTAATACGGTATATCACAGTATTTAACATTGTTATTGTGGGGACTTCAGAATACCATAAATAATTCTAGATAAACTTTTTGCCAAATTGTTTAAATTTTGTCTGATCGTACAGTAGGTTTTTTCCATCAACGAATCAAGATTCATAAAACTGTGTGTATGCGGCATAAATGACACATGCACACTCTGATGTAAACAAAACCAACGTGGACAAGAAGAATGGTTGAATGAGGAATGCATCCAAACCTTTTATCTGCCATCTAAAAGGGTTAAGTCGGAAGTGTGGGAGTACTGTAAAAATGCAGTGGGATTGTTGGTTGAAGTTGGTTTCCCTATGTGTATAACAAGTGGCAGCAAAACATAGGAACACCTCCAACATGTTTGCTCATCTGCAGGACAATCATCCCGTGCAATCCTGTCCTACCAATCCTGTGACAGTAAGAGTGGTTTACTAAAGCTACGCTAGCTGCACATTAACGTTTGTGTCTTGTAGTAACAACTAAAATACAGTTATAATCACCTTATATTAAGTGCTGTAATTAATAATGGCAATGTAGCAAAATGATGATTTTAATATTAAGTTCAAATTGAATCACAACGCAATCGTATGTTGCCATACAGTGTGAGTGAACTTGTGGTTATTAAATTTGCAGCCAGCACTTAGCTATATATTATAAACTGGCTTTCTATCCAGAAAAAATACATGCATTCATGTTCCAAACATGCAAAATTGTGAAGATCCGAAAACAAATTTATCAGTGCATCATGTCTTGTTGGTTTAAAGCTTATTTGTGTGATGTACTTGTATTCTAATCAATGTAACCATAGCAGGATAAACTTCTGTAGCGGTGAATGAGAGTAGAGGTCGATCGATTTTGGATTTTGCCAATAGCAATAACCAAGGCATTGGAAAAAGCAGAAAATTATTAGTCAAGGGATTCGTTTTTATTATCGATTTATTAAATGTGTTTTCTATAAAAAAAAAATCTGAATCTTGCCTTACTATGACAAACATAGAGGTACATTAAATCCTAAATGCAGTTTATTGTACAGCTGAAATCTCAATAAAATCAGAAAATCAATTTTGAAAATCTGATTATTGTTTATATAGAGTATTTTACCTCCATACTCTGGATCCCTCCAATGTCACCTATGGAAATAAAAACTATAGGCCTTAATTTCTGCCGTTAACTGATTGCTCCAATACCGTAGCTATTTGCACCGACAATTGGCAAAACCAATAATCGGTCAACCTCTCAATGGAGACCACAGTTAATATTATTTTTGTATTCCCATTTGCTTCAACAGCAAAAGAAAAACTATTTTGTTTTCACAACTTTCCAAAAGAGGACAAAGAGAGGGAGCAGTAGATTACAGCTTTCAGAATAAAGAAATATGAAATTTACTGACTCCCTTAGAAGCTTGAGTGTTATGATTTGTCCTTTTTCAGTCATCTGTCTCCTCCCCTTATACTGTCTCTGGCTAAGTTCACTCTCAGTTCTCTGTGTTATTGTGTGGCAGTGAATGCCCAAAATTATCAGTGGCTTTCACACAGGGGAAGACATTGTTGCTGTATCTTTGGTAGAACACAGGCAGCTATGTCTCTCTCTGTTCATGCTAACTTTTTGATTGCCTGTTTCTAGCTCACAGTAGCAGCTGTTGGTTAGTGGTTAGTTTGCATTTAACTATTTTTGCAGACACTTGGTGTGGCTATCATAGTGGTTGGAAAGCTTTTATAAAAGGTACATCTGTACAATCAAATTATGAAATCATTCCACTAAGATTTTACTGAAATAGTTACATAGTTTTATAATTGGTTGACTGGTCTTGGCTGCTAATTTGTTTCGTGCTTTGTAAGCAGCCAGCAACAGTTATAGATAAAACTGGTATGGTCTGAAGAAGTCTCTTGCCAATATGGTTCCTTGGCACTGGGGTTTACGGTGCACTCAGTAATTGTTTTGTTTATGTTGCCCTTGTCAATATAGCAGTTGTGTTGGACTGACACCTAGCAGTGTGGATTCTGCATCACAAGTCAGCCATGCTTTTTTCAGTGAGCGAAGTGGTCCAATACCATGTAGCTTGATAGTCATTAGTGCATAAATTCCTACTCAGCAATCATGTCCGTTTCTCTACCGCCCCCTGCAGGTTGATCTCTGAAACCCTATAACCCTTCTGCGTGTGTTTCCCTGTCATGTCCGACAACGGAGAGCTGGAGGACAAACCCCCTGCCCCACCGGTCAGAATGAGCAGCGCTTTTAACACTGGCAACAAGGACAACATGTCAACAGGCCCCAGCTCTAAACCCTTACCCTCTCTCCCAGAGGAAAAGAAGGACAAACACCGTAACAGGATCATATCCATGCTTGCAGGAGACAAAGGTAAGACTAGTGGACTGAGAAGGGATAGTTTGAAAGCCATAATTTTCTCACCTTAATGTTGTTCCTAAAACAAATTCTTTCCTCTGTTAAATACAAAAGGTGATACTAGGCAGAATGTTAGCCTGAGTCACTATTCACTTCCATTGTATTGAAAAAAAAGTTGCTATTAAAATGTATGGCGACTGGAGCTAACATTCTGCCTAACATCTTTTATGTTCCTGGAACACGGGCGTTACATGCGTTCATGGTTAAACTATGAAACTAAAGCAATTCTGTCTGGGGCTAATGATGCAGAAATTACACATTTCACCTTTAATGTTTATTCCACTGTCTCGTTTTCTTCCATTTTAAGTGCCTTACTGTTACCATAGTTTTTACTTAAAAAAAAGATGGAGAAGTCTATTGTCTGTGACAGCATACCATGAATGCAAATGATGCGTAAATTGTATCCAAACTGGGTATCTGTCAGACGAGACTGATCAATATGATAAATACATGTTCTGCGTACAGGGTTTGAAATTAACACCATCAACCGGCAGGTGACTTTTTCAGTATTTTTCCAGCATTGAAAATTCTGAGAATGTCAGGTGACTGGGAGCTGCTGACGAAGCAAATTCAATTGTATTCATCTCACGTTCAGTGCTTTATAAGCACTCAATATGTCTCTCATAGCTTACATGTGCATCTGTGCTGGGGGAATGAAGTGTGCTTATGTTCAGTTGTGGATCCATCCATGATCTTACCTGTGGTAATGGCCTTATCATTACAAATGCCACTATTAAACAATAGTAGAACAATGGCAACCTTTCATAGGGAAGTTCAATTTAGAATGAATGGGTTAAAACTTCCATAAATGATTGACATTTTCCTCCTGTTCTATCCTACTTCTGTTCTAACTGGCCATGTTTGCTTTCAGATATTATAAAAGATGACTTAAATCATTATGCCTTTGTCCTGCTAAACTAATATCATTCTCGTTCAAATAAAATGTCCAGACAAATGAATGCAGTACAGTCTCCAGTTATCTCTATCACTTTTTGTGAGAGTTTGGGATTGGAAGAGGTCTTCATGAACCATGTGATCAATCAATGCCCGCAGAGAATGTGGAGACTGAAAGATGGTAACTGGAGGAGACCTGCGATATCTGGTGTATGCGGACGACATCGTTCTTGTGGAGGAAAATGAAGAGGAGCTGACGCAGGCCTTGGAAGAGTGGGCGCATGCATTCAAGGCCCACGGCATGACTATCAATGCTATGAAGTCCAAGATTATGCAGTTCACCAAAGGAGAGCCAGCAGCCCTCTACATCATTTGGGAGAACGAACCAATCGAACAAGTCGACCAGTTCGAATATCTTAGAACCATCTTCAAGTCAGACGGCATGTTGGATGCTCAACAACAGGATCCACAAAGCCAGCCAGATCTACTAGAGCATCAACACCATAGCAGGCAAACGAGATATCTGCCAGAAGACCAAGATGCAGGCTTACTAAGCCGTCTTCTTGCCCACACTCATATATGGAGCGGAAAGCTTGACTATGTAGAAGAGTCTAGAGAGCCAAGTCACAGCCTCCGAGATGAGATATCTTCGAGAAGTGGTGGGGAAGACCAGGAGAGATTGTTTCCACAACACAGCCATCAGGGAGGAGGTGAAGCAGGTGCCAATCAGCGACATCATCTTGCAACGAGAGTTGGGTAGGACACATCCCCCACGTGACAGAGGGTCACAAGCCCAGGCAGATATGGCAAGCCAGACCGGAAGGCAAGAGGACACGGGGACGTCCCAGGATTGAGTTGGAGGAGTACATCGCAAGGAGACGAGGGAAGACTCTCTTCGAGATCCTGGCTCAAGAAGCCAGACGCCTACCGGCACATATCGGAAAAGCTAAAGAAGAAGAAGGAAATGCTGAGTGGCTAGTGACCTTGGAACACTACTAGCCACCATGGTCAGTGAGCCAAAAAGTTAATTTCAAACCCTGACTGCGCACTGCGCTGGTCTGTCCTGTCATTACCCAGAGCACGCACGGGATTCATGACACATTTCTTTAAACATTAAACTAATCGAGAAAAAACAGAACACTGGTATTAGATCGTTATCAGTATCCGCCAATACCGCAATCGGGAATGAAAAAGTAGTATTCCTATCTGTAATGACTTTTTGTTCTAACTTTTTGCCTTTTCTTTCTCAAACCTGAAATAAGCCTTGGAAAACTTTTTTTATCATTGAGAAATTGTCCATAGAAATCTGTCATTTTGCCAAGAACCAGAATCATCTAACCTTAATTATTCTTTCTGTTCAAGGAAGAAAAAAAGACAAGGATAAAGATCGTCCAGAGATTTCTAGCCCTTCAGACTTTGAGCACACCATACACGTTGGCTTTGATTCTGTCACAGGGGAGTTCACTGTAAGTGACACCTACTTTCTTCATTTCCTCTGGTGTAATTTTCCCATGCTGTCCCTGATCTGTGTCTTAATCCATCAAATACTGCAGAGGATCTTCAATTCAGTTGTTAGCATACAGATTCTGTATCTTTTCTATCATATTGTACTGATTTGATTGACCTAAAGGAGTTTAATTAGTCAGATTATTAGATGGGTCCTAACTCTTTCTAACTCTCACACTTTGTTCTCTATCCCATTCCATATTTCTCCATCTCTACCCATTTTTCCTCTTTCTTTACTCGCTCAGGGCATGCCAGAGCAGTGGGCTCGGCTGCTGCAGACCTCCAATATCACAAAATCAGAGCAGAAGAAAAACCCTCAGGCTGTGCTGGATGTGCTCAAATTCTATGACTCCACAGGCAACGGCATTCAGAAATACCTCAGCTTTACAGGTATGAATACATAAACACACCCCTTCTCAATCTGTATTTCTATTCAACCCATAATATCCTTCTATGCTTTTCCTCTTTATTTCAGATAAAGATGCACCACCAGCAAAAAAAGGCTCAGAGCAATCACCAGTCAAAGACCCTGATGATGATGATGACGATGAAGCCCCTCCCCCCATTGTTGCACCACGTCCACAGCATACCGTGTCTGTGAGTGGACAACAGAGTCAGAAACTTTGTTTATTAAGGGATAATATGAGTTTAATATCAAGTCCATCAATTGAATCAATTAAAATAAACTCTCTTTTTGAGTAATAATGGTTAACTTTAAAAGCAAATCAATTTCAAAGTAGCTGTAAATAAATTAAAAGATACGATAACACAATGCATAATACATTTAGAAGAATTAGCCTGTCCCTGTGTTAGATTATACAGCTCTCTATTGTATAATCTATTGTAGAATTGTACAGCTCTCATCATGACATAATCAAAGTTTCAAATATTTTAGTTTTCTCATCAAAGTCCTTTCAACAACAACAACCCATTCAACAACACTTGAATTCTTCAAGGAATATTCTGGGTTCAATACAAGTTAAGGTCAGTTGACAGCATTTATGGCATAAAAGTGATTACTTAAAAAAAGAAATAAATGCAATCTGTGTTCCAGTGAGGCACCTAATGTGGAAGTCAGTGGGGCCAATCTGTAAATGTTAATACTCACTGTTTCAAAAGTATAGCCACAAGATGTAAACAATATGCATGTTAACATGATTTTAGTATTATAAAATCGCTCACTTTTTATTTGTAAAGTTATTGCCAATTTTACAACTTCGCTGTATTCCTCACTCTAACCTTTTTTTTTTTTTTTTTTTTTTTTAAGAAAAGGATGGATGGGTCGCAATTAATTTGTGGTAATCAAAATTATGCCACAAATGCTGTTGTATGAGTTTAACTTGTATTGATCCCAGAATATTCCTTTACGACAGCGAATAAATCTAATGTGATAGAGACAGGGATGTGCCTGCCGATGCATTAAACTCATTGCAAATCAAAATAACATATCCCGAAATACATAAAATATTAGATGACCCTGGTTGACAGGAACGTCTCTTAGCCCAATTGTCTCATCAGCACATAGTGATATGATTTCAATTCATATCATTGATCCAAATAGTCATGATTACTTCATTTTGTATTCCTTTCATAAATTGTGGATTGAAGTAAAAACCATTGTTCTCTGTTGTCTGGATAGGTATACACACGCTCTGTCATCGATCCCATTCCAGCACCTGCAGCCATCGCAGACACAGAAGCCTCCAAAGCCGCTGATAAACAGAAGAAGAGCAAGGGCAAGATGACCGACGAGGAGATCATGGAAAAACTTAGTATGTCTCTCTGACTTTCCCTGTTCAGCCTTGAGTGTTGCATTATTAGTACAGGAATTCTAAACACATCTCAGTATATTAGACATGATTTAGCACAGAAGTGTCAAACAATGCATGATGGTTGTTTTTGATTGATCTCAGGAACTATTGTCAGTATTGGAGACCCAAAGAAAAAGTACACACGATTCGAAAAAATCGGACAAGGGTAAATATACTTAATGATCTATTCTCATTTTGCAAGTTTTACGTTTATACTATCAGTCTTTATCTCAGGAATAGTTTATTACTGATTTATTAGTCAATAACTGCATTGGTTGTAGCTTGAATCAATGTGCTTGAATTGAATGTTGTGTCTCCACAGTGCATCTGGCACAGTGTACACAGCCATTGATGTTGCTACTGGTCAAGAAGTAGGTTTTTTTCTGTATTGTTTATTGACTATTGAATTTAATTTTGAATTTCTCCTTTTTTCTTTTCTCTTTTTTACTTCTGATTTAGTTGAAATAGGACAAATAAACTGGATTATGTGAACTAACAGTGATGTGTTTATTTAGGTTGCCATAAAGCAGATTAACCTCCAGAAGCAGCCTAAGAAGGAGCTGATCATTAATGAGATCCTGGTGATGAAGGAGCTCAAGAACCCAAACATCGTCAACTTTGTAGACAGGTACTTGCATTGCTCAAGGGATGATTTAAAAATGTTATGTCTCCCAGTTAACCCTTATATGCATGGGAATTTCACCAAACAGTCTTGCATATTCTTTAGAGACCCGGCACTTATGTATATCACAAATGGATCTACAAAATGCCCAGATAGTGTCAAATGTACAAAAGATTTTCAAGACAAGTAGAAAATAATATAATAAAATATTTTTTAATATATTTTGATGTTTTATTTTTAATTTATTAAAAAGAAAATGCAACAAATCAGGACAAATCTAGAACAGGATTTATTACTTTCACACTGAAATTTTGTAAGACGCAACTGGCTGTCAAATGCATATTGAGCTACACATAAGTTGCACATCAAGTACTTATTGTCTAAATACATGGACAACTTACATAATTTAAATAGTACATTTAAATGACTAGATATATCAAACTGTTCATGTGTTGTACTTGCTATAGTTTACTTCCACATTGTTTCTTTATCAAATAGCATTGCCAAATGTAAACCATGTCAATCATTGAAACAACTGTTTCACCTTAAGAAATAACATGCATAAAATATATGTGAACAAGCAAATGGAATACTGATAATTCACAATTGTTGATAATTCATTGTTGCACAGAAAATCAACGGGACATAGTATTTATTTGTATGAATATAGTACTAATTTCTCTTGTAATAAACAAAGAAATAGATATCATGTGATAGTAAACTTGTATAGATATGAAATAATCATAAAAATATATTTCATGGAAGTGCCAAAAACAAAAATGAAATTTTACATTTCTGGTAGTTAAACAATTCTAAAAATATATATATATATATTACACAATTTCTAATAGAGAGATTGAGGAATACTAAAGAGGTGTGGGCACAACTCCAGAAAATGGATTGGGTACAGGGTGTGGAATGAGGACCCGGGTTCACTATAGAGCGTTTAAGGGTTAAACGAAATCAAACTTTTAAAATCAAGTCATTATAGCACTATGCAGTGTTCCTTAAATTAATGTTCTGGGTTCAAAATAAGTAAAGCTCAATCAACATTATATGTGGCATAATGTTGATTACTGCAAAAAATAGTTTTGACCTTCGCTTCTTGTTTACTAAAAAAAGAAGCAAAAATTGTGGTTGTGAAAGATGTTTCATAGTGAGGATGTCTTCATAAATAAATGCCATATATTGTTTTCATTTATCAATTAATATCATACAAATTCCAGTAAACATAAAAAATCTAAATCAATAAATCAGTGTGGCCTCCTTTGCCTTTAAAACAGCACCAATTCTCCTAAATACACCTGGCTTCTTGGAGAATTTGCCACAGTTCTTCTATCTATTTAGGCTGTCTCAGTTGCTTCTGTCTCTTTATCTAATCTCAGACTGACACGATGTTCAGTGGGGGGCTTTGTGGGGGCAATGCCATCTCTTGCAGAGTACCCTGTTCTAATCTTTTCTATTTGCAAAATGAATGTTTGGTTGTAGAAAATGTATTTTCCTATTGACACACTAAAGCTGAGGATATAAATAACCATCTTAAACAAATGTTTTTGTGAAACATCTTAAGTGCCTAAAAGTGTTGCACAGTACTATAAATATTATACATGTTAAACATAATTTTAGTGAGATGAAAATGACTTACTAATCCTATCTGTGTAAAGTTATATCCATTATTACTACTTTATTGTCATGACAATATAATCCGGAAAACCCTTTAATCTGTTAACTGCTGTAAAACACTTAAACCATGTTAACATGTATAACGTTTACATATTGTGGCTATACTATTGGGAATTTTAGCATTTATAGATTGCCCCTATTCACGTCCATTGTAAGTTCCTGGCTATAAACTTGATTGAAGATATGAGTAAAAATATTTTTTTGTGATGATCAACATTATGCCACAAATGCTGTCTATTGAGCTTTACTTGTGTTGAACCTGGAGCATTCATTTAAAATGTTTCAAATCCATTAATCACAGTATCATGTACCTTTGGTTTTCTTTCACATTTGTGTAGCTTCTTGGTAGGAGATGAGCTCTTTGTGGTGATGGAGTACCTTGCTGGAGGCTCTCTTACTGATGTGGTAACAGAAACCTGTATGGATGAGGCACAGATTGCTGCTGTCTGCAGAGAGGTATTGTATTTTGGGCATAATTATGAGATCAGACAGATGTTTTTCCCATCATTGTCTGAGTATTGTAGTCTGGCTCCTTCACAGTGTATACAGGCCTTGGAGTTTCTCCATGCAAACCAGGTCATTCATCGAGACATTAAAAGTGACAACGTGCTATTAGGAATGGATGGATCTGTCAAACTAAGTGAGTTCATGGTCCTACTGTGAAGTGCTCTATTCCTTACAAGTTAGCAATGTAGAAAGAGTAGAAAAAAATGTAACACATTCTTGGGATACACAACTAACATTATGCATATATTTGTCTCTCTTCTTCTTAGCTGATTTTGGGTTCTGTGCTCAGATCACACCTGAGCAAAGTAAGAGGAGCACCATGGTGGGAACACCCTATTGGATGGCTCCTGAGGTGGTCACACGTAAGGCCTACGGACCCAAAGTGGACATATGGTCCCTGGGTATCATGGCCATTGAGATGGTAGAGGGTGAACCCCCTTACCTCAATGAGAATCCGCTTAGGGTATGCCTTTTGTTGTCCTATACATTACTACGAGAAGTCTTTTATTTGTAAACGCATTCCTAAATAATATGGAATAAAATTAGGAGTGTAAAGGTATTTTTGAGCAATGACAAAAAAATAACTACACAGCTTGAGCTTTGGAAGCTTTTTGTAAATATGATGACTCAAGTGATCTGTATAATAGGGTTGTGCCGATGGACAATATCATCGTCCATCGTGATGGCTGACCAACATCACGATGTAGAGCCACCATCGTGATGCCACGCCCCCTTTTGCGAGTCTTGCTAGTGTGACTCACTAATCCTAGTCTCTTCTATAGTTAACCTAAAAACTTTGCAGGGATTGCTCTGTAAATTAAATTGAGAATATAACTAATGGATGTACATTTAGATTAAAATATTTTATGTTGTAGGCTACAAGAAAATAGCCTTTATTAATTAATTATTAGTAGTTGTAGTGTCTCAGAAAATCTTGCTCATTGTCACATAGCTCTTGTATACACTGAAGCGGCAGTTTAAGATAAACCCAGACCAGCGAACGTCAAATAACTTTTGTCTGGTTAATACTTTTAAAGAAAAATGTCCTTGGCCATAAATCCATAATGTCAAATCAAATGAAAGAAACAAGGTGAATATGAATAACACACATTTATTAAAACATAGAAGAACAACAAATAAAGAACAAGAAGACGGGAACAACACTCAGACCGAAACTCGGCATTAACATTTCACTTATAATTAGCAGCACAATTAACTTCAGTACAGGCTACAAAATAAATTATGTTATTGAAATATTGTAAAGTGGTCATATGAACTACACAAATGAACGTTTAAAAAATAATATGCAAAATCGAATAGCTCCGCAACGGATGGCTAAAAATGCGTAAAGAAGTCTAATATCTTTCACCATAGACCATGTTTAAATTTTGATGTTTCTGGCCAGAAATACCAACATACTTTATCTGGTTTTAATAAGCTGCGGATTGGAGTAACTTCACTACCCGCTGTGCTGAAGACCCGCTCTGATGGAGTACTGGTAGCACATATGCACAGATATTTCCGTGCTAATCTTGCCATGAATGGAAACCTTTTGTCGTTCGTTTTCCACCAAGTCAGCGGGTCCTCTTCCCCATCAATGGCCATTTCCTGCAGGTACATGGTCATTTCTGCCTCGACCTTTTGCTCATCAGTGAGTAAAATAACGAAATTATAGTTTTTAAGTGGAAAATAGTATTTATGTAAAGAGATATATTAAAATAAAAAGTGCACAACTCTTCTTAAGTGAAAGCTAAAAAAAAAATGCTTCACGTGTCGTGCAACCTACTGATAAAGCACCGACGAGTCATTAGTTGGGTTAGTAAAATAATGAAATTATAATTTTTCATATCATTTTTGAAAATGATATGAAATTATATAACCCGCCCCGCCCCACCCCACCGACGATATCATCATCCATCGCGATGTTTTACTGTCAACATCGTCAACTGCCAATTTAGGGGACATCGCCCAACCCTACTGTATAACTTCTGCAAAACATTCTGTATTTATTCAATTACAATCTGATGTTGTGGTTAATGTCCATCATCTCCATCTCCAGGCGCTGTACCTCATTGCCACTAATGGCACCCCAGAGCTGCAGAACCCCGAGAAGCTGTCACCCATTTTTAGAGACTTCCTCAACCGCTGCCTTGAAATGGATGTGGAGAAAAGAGGTGGAGGAAAAGAACTTTTGCAAGTAAGAAACAAATTTGAAAGCCCCAACAAATATCTAAATGAGTTTTGTCTATTTACAACTCTACTTGAAATGTTGATACTACCTGATATTGATGACTAGGTAATCTTATGAAGAATCTATTCATTTCCATCTATCCAATGTCTGTTTTGCAGCATCCTTTCCTCAAGTTGGCAAAGCCCCTTTCCAGTCTCACTCCTCTCATACTTGCGGCCAAGGAGGCAATGAAGAGTAATCGCTAGCATCAGAACCATTTGTCACTATGTGCCAATGTCCAAATTCTTTCTTATGACCAGTTCTGTGAAGACATCTATCACTCCAGCAGAGTCCCTCTTCTAGCCCAGTGAAGGACCTTTGCTATTCAGGCCTGAGGACCTTAGTCATCTCCACCTGGGCTACAGAGTTGCACAATCATTATGCCATGCCTCCTCACACCAAACTCTCTTTTAATGTGCCTGAAGGGGCCAAAATACCAGAGGAGCCAAAACTGTAAACTTTCTTGTTTTCTGCTGATATCTCTTATTTTATTTGTTACATGTTCATCAGTCTGTGTGTGTACCTGAAAATGTAATGTATTTCTGTCAAAATCCTCTTGAATTGTATTAGTTATGAGAATCTGTGCATTCTTACCTAACAAAGTATTTTGTCTTTTTTTTAATCTTTCAGAAAAGTTTTTTTAATACTTGAACAGTTGTATTTCCCTCGTCTCATAATGACCTGTCACTTGCCTACTACCTATTTGCCTTCACATGTCTTAAAAAACAATTTTGCTATATGATATTAAATTAACAATTTCTACGTTTTTTTTGTTGCCTTGGTTAGCACAAAAAATAAAGATCCACAGTTTAATAAAGTGTTTTTGTATATTATATATACACAACAGTTCATTCCAGTCCACTAATCTGATTGGAAGAGGCATTCCAAAATAGAACTTCCAAACACTGAATCATTTTGTGAAGTTAGGCCACGTCCACACTATGGAAAATTATGACATTAGAAAACTGAAAATTTGAGTTTTCAGAAAGGACAAAGTATACAGTAATGGAGAGTTTTTATTTTATTTTATTTCAGATGCTTGAGTTTGTTGTTGGATGAGAGCAGAGGCTTCTTCCTTGTACTCCCAAACAACTTGTGAAGTAGGTGACATCTGATTGTAATTTTGGAGACTTTCTGACCCCAAGACCCAACAAATTTCTGCAATTCTTCAGCTGTGAACCTTGTAGAATTTTTGACCACTCAAACCAAACTCCTCACCATGCTAGGAAACAAGACACCCGTCCTCTTCCAGGCCGATTCTTAACATCTCCAGTTGATTGGAACTTGCTAACTGATGGTGGAAATGGGCATTTTCAATGCTTTAGCTATTTTCTTATAGCCACTTCCCATTTTGTGAATCTCAACAATCTTTTGCCGCACATCATAACTTTATTCTTTAATCTTTTCTAAAATGCTTAATTGACCTAATATGATTTCCATCATACATTAGAGTTGTGTGGGGGGTGGGGTTTATGAAGTGCAATCTGCTGTCACGTCATAATCGAGTTGTATTGTGGTGTCAAATTGGTATGGATATTGTACAAACTGTGGTGGAGAGAATGCCAAGATGGAAATTTAAGGCAGCTAATTGGGAGCTTTTTAAAGAACTGTGTAATAACAAAATGAATGAAATGAGAGAAATTGAAGAAATAGAAGAGTTAAGTATGGAAATAACTAAAGCGTTAAGAAATACGGCAGAGGAAGTAATAGGAAAAAAGAAAACTATAAGTAGTAGAAAAGCAGTCCCATGGTGGAACGAAAAATGTAGTAAGGCAGTAAGGCAAAGAAATAAAGCAATGAAGAAAGCCAGAAAATCGATATTGTTTACTGATTATATTATTTTTAAGAGAGCTCAGGCTATGGTAAGGAGAGAAATAAGAATAGCAAAAAGAATGTTCTGGAGGGAATACTGTAATAGAATAGGGGAAGACATTGAAATAAATGAAGTTTGGAACATGATTAGAAAGATGGGAGGGATCCAGAGAAATAATAATATTCCAGTTTTAGTAGGAAAGGGAAAATAGCGATAAAAGATAGTGATAAAGCAGAGATGTTAGTGGAAGCATTTGTTAAGGTGCATAGTAATGATAATATTACAGATAATATGAAGAAGTATAGGGAACAGAAAGTGAAAGAGAATGAGCATATATATGAAAAGAAGATTACATCAGGAAGTAGGTTAGACTCAAAATTTACCTTATATGAGTTAAAGAGAGCGCTTGTAGGGGTTAAACATACTTCACCAGGAAAGGATGAAATATGTTGAGATGATTACGCAATTGTCAAATATATCATTGAATATAATTTTAAGACTTTTTAATAAAATTTGGGATTCAGGGAATATTCCTGTGAATTGGAAACATGGAGTAATAGTTCCAATCGCTAAACCTGGAAAAGACCATTCTCAGCCAGTTAGTTATAGACCCATTGCGTTGACATCTAATTTATGCAAACTTATGGAACGGATGGTTATGAATAGGTTGACGTATGAAATGGAGAGTAAAAACATTCTGTCAGCATGTCAAAGCGGATTTAGAAAAGGGAGAAATACGATGGACTCAATTCTGAGTTTGGAGGCGGAAATTCGAAAAGCTCAAATTAATAAAGAAATGTTGATGGGAGTATTTTTCGATGTTGAAAAGGCTTATGATATGTTGTGGAAAGAAGGGCTGTTAATGAAATTAGAAAGTTTGGGAACTGAGGGAAAAATGTAGAACTGGATTTCAAGTTTTTTGTTTGGAAGAACGATAAGTTAGAGTGGGGTCTGAATACTCTAGGATTCTCTCAATTGAGAATGGAACTCCTCAGGGAAGTGTGAGCAGCCCTATTGTTTTTAACTTAATGATTAGTGACATATTTAGTAATATTGAAACTGGAATAGGAAGATCATTGTATGCAGACGACGGGGCATTGTGGAAAAGGGGACGTAATATGCTGTTTGTAGAAAATAAAATGCAAAAAGCAGTGAAGGAGGTGGAGAAATGGGCGAATAGTTGGGGTTTTCGGTTTTCTGTGGTAAAGACACAAGTAATTTGTTTTTCTAATAAGAAAAATATTCCTAAGTTAAATATTAAAATGTATGGTCATCAGCTGGAACAAGTTAAATTAGTGAGATTTCTAGGTATGTGGATGGATTCTAAATTAAATTTTGGAGTCCATATTCAGAAATTGATAGAAAAGTGTAAAAAAGGAATAAATGTTTTAAGATGCTTGTCAGGTGCTGATTGGGGGGCAAGTTGCCAGTCACTGAAAAGAATTTATTATGCAGTGATCAGGTCAAATATAGACTATGGAAGTATGGTATACAGTTCTGCGAAGAAAACTTTACTTAAAAAAATACAAGTTATACAAAATCAGGCCTTACGAATTTGTTGTGGAGCATTTAAATCTTCTCCGGTAGTATCACTACAAGTTGAATTGGGAGAATTACCGTTGGAACAACGCAGACTTCAATTGAGGATGAGATACTGGTCAGGTGTATGTGGACATCTGGAAAGTCATCCAGTAAAAATATTGTTGAAGGAATGTTGGGAGTATGAATACAAAGAAATAGCAAGCTTTGGTTGGTTAGTAGGGAAGGAGGCAAACAGCTTGGGATTGAAAGATTATTTAATAGCCCCCTCTGTTCCAATACCAGCAATTCCTCCTTGGATGTATCCCATGCCATTAATTGACTTACAAATACATAAAGAAATAAATAAACCAATTAGCATATCAACTGAATTAGTAGTTAAACAGTACGTAAATCGAGAGTACTATTCAGTATTACAGGTATTTACAGATGGGTCAAAGGAACCAGAGTCTGGAAGAACTGCAGCAGCAGTATTCATTCCTACATTTAATTTAAAAATTACAAAAAGAATATCGGATCATGTATCGGTATTTACTACTGAATTAATTGCTATCATATTAGCACTACAGTGGATTGAAGAAGTTCAACCAGCTAGAACCGTGATATGTACGGATTCAATGGCTGCTCTTACTAGTCTTATGAGTGGAAAATCGGAATCTCGGCAAGATTTAATATTTGAAGTTTTGCAATGTTTATTTAGAGCAAGGCAGTTAGGGATACTGGTATTTTTCTCTGGGTGCCTGCACATGTGGGTGTGGATGGTAATGAGGAGGTAGACCGGTTGGCAAAGAAAGCATTAAATCATGCACAAATAGAAATGAATGTATCATTAAGTAAATCAGAAATCAAGAGATTAATAGCAATTGAAATTAATAAAAGATGGCAAAAGATATGGAATAGTGACTCTAAAGGAAGACATCTTTATCAAATTCAAGAACAGGTTGGAAATGAGAGGAAAAGATATGGAAATAGGAAAAAAGATGTCATTATTACAAGGTTAAGAATTGGTCACACTGCATTGAATTATAGTCTTTATAAAATAGGGAAGCATGATACAGGAAACTGTGATAAGTGTGGGGATTTAGAAACAGTGCAGCATATTCTTTTAGAATGTGCTGCATACGAATGGGAGAGACAACAGTTAATTCAAGAGCTACAATGGATGGGAGTTGATACAATTTCAATAAGAGTATTGTTAGGAAATGGGTCAAGACAATCAAGAATTCACGAATTAATATTTAGATATTTAAATAAAACAGGAATAATAAATAGAATTTAAATTATTATTTTTTTTTTTTTCTTCTCTCTCTCCTCTCGTTTCTTCCAAAGCCAAGTATACTCCACACTCCAGATCAGTAGGTGGCGGG
Source organism: Xyrauchen texanus (assembly GCF_025860055.1). NCBI lineage: Eukaryota > Metazoa > Chordata > Actinopteri > Cypriniformes > Catostomidae > Xyrauchen > Xyrauchen texanus. The sequence continues at coordinate 34,470,529 of NC_068284.1, read as the reverse complement.
AATGCACCATTTATGTTGGTCTGCCAATCCGCCATTAAACACCAGAAGAAGAAGAAGAAGAAGAGTTGTATTGTGGGATATGGAGCTGCCGGAAGCGTACATCAGAGTAGGCTCGCTCCCTCGGTCAAAATCGAGCGGTTGAGAGTCTGACAACAGAAACTTCCCTCGCTCACTTAACGAAGTGGAACAGATTTCCAAAATGGCAGCGGGGATAAAGTGCTCAGGGGGGTAAGCCATTGGATGTTAAAAGTGAAGTAGAACGCACGCTTTGTCTCGTATTGAAGAGCCAAAAAGCTTCCGTAAACACATACTAAAAAGTTGGTAACCCTTTATACAACAGTGCTCCTCCTGCTCATGTGAAATGGTCTAATTGACGCTAAGCTCCACCCCCTTGGTTAACGTTTGCTCTGAAAAGTTTTACAGAACTTCCCATAAGAATGAATTTGAGATGGTCTTGAACAACGCTGTTTTTGGCTAAATATTCTCATAGACGGAATTGATAATATTCTTACATGGGCTGGAATGAAGAGTGAGATTTTATTGAATATTTATCTGACAGTTTTTTTGTTAAAACAATTTTTAAATTACGCATTAATTTAATTGAAAACGATTTGAACTTTTAAAAAAAAAAAAAAAAAGCGACATTTGATGGCGATTACACACTGATAACATTAGTGTAAGTGAAGAGAACTGCTCTCTTTTGGAGATAACACCCCCATTTGGAGATCTCTGGCTGGTAAGATAGGATTGGTCAGAAATGCTTTTAAGACGGGGCTTAGCAAATGGTCCATTACACACTCATTTCAATTTGTGATTGAAAGAGCTGTTCCTTTCTTCAAATATATTAAATGACACACCCTGAATCTTGGTTAATAGGTGATCTCTATCAGGGCCGGCTCTGTAAATCTGGGGGCCCTAAGCAGGAAATTTTGGGGCCCTGCCTTGCAGTGAATAATGGAGTTTTGCCACCGCAAACCAGTAACTGTATACAATCTAACCCCAATTTAACAAATCTTCAATAAAGTTGTTGCATATACTACAGGTGTTGCTGGAGTCTCGATCTTTGAACTTCTTTTCCCTTTTCCACACTTTAAAAAGAGGGAGAAGTTAGACCAGTAATTTCTTTGCTTCCTTCTAAAGTGATTTAAACATTCTTGCATTGATGTATCAAAGAGATTACAAATTCTACAAAAGATTCAAGTTTGAGTTGGTGTTTATTTTTTATATATTCCAACTACAAAAACACTATTTCAGCTGAACAATCATTAGCCAAATAAATGTGCATATAAAATGCAATGAATGATAAATTAATTAATCAAATAAATAAGCAAATAATATAAATAAGAAAAAAGGAAGAAAATAAGTCTAAACCCCCCCAAAAAACACAAACTTTCTCTTCACCCCATCTGCTTTTTATTCCCTGTTCCTTCTAATGAATTGTTCTCTCAGAATGTGTGTCTTCTTGCTTTTTGAGATGCAAAGTCCTCTATAATGTCATCATAGGACATCTTACTTCCAACCTGGTGGTTGACACTGATGATTGACAGACCACTGAGGCGTTCTTGTGCCATGGAGGACCTTAGGTACGTTTTTATAAGCTTCAGCTTCAGCAACATTATCCATTGTGGTATGCCGCTGCTGTGCTCTACTGAAACAGCAGTAGAGTCACCTCCTCCAGCTGTTGAGATTATAATATAATCATTAATACAGTATGCAGATTAGATAAAACACATTCATCTTAAATTAATATAGAAGTACAATAAGACAACATATTGAATTGTGATTATAAAACAAAAAATTGTATTGGCTAGAGGACAATTAGCTATGTTGAAGTTGCACAAAACTATTCAAAAGAAAGGTAGTGGGACATATTTACTTGTGTCATCTCTGGTGTCAGCCTCCTGAGATGTTTCTCCACGACCACCAAAATATTTAAGAATGGCTCCTCTTGAGAAAGTGAAATTTAGTTTTTTACATTGTGAGCAGAAAATAATGTTAAAAGTAAATTAAAAGAAATCAAAGGTTAAATGATATTATTTAATTATTGGTTGATTAACTCATTTCATAAGTTCATATTTTAAACCTTCACAGCATGGATTGAGACATTTTTCACCTTTTATGATTACATACAGTAATACATTCTTACCTAAAATGTACCACAAATCCATTTTGCTTTTAGATATCTTGTATCGATCATCATTCAGTAATGTTTCAGAGAGGACACAGAGTGTTTTAGCTTAACAATATATAAAATATTTCATATTAGTATATAGATTAATGTTTATTAATAATCTTTAATTACATATTCAATAAAGACCAGAAGAAAAAGCTTGTATTTAACCGCTTTATTTTAAACTTCATTTTGATTTTGACTGTCAAATTATTGCCCTTTCTCTTCTTTTTTACTTTCTTTCTCTCTAATGTTTAATAATCAAACTATTTTTATTGTAATAAGTGTCTATTGAGACAAGTTTTTTCTTTCCCAGAACTAGTGTAGGTGGGTCATGTAACGTTAACTGTTAAAAAGAAAATGCATTCATAGGAGCTGGGTCTGTCTCTTCGTGGTCTGTAGCCCAGAGCTGGGCCTGACGGCTGGACTGGACCATAACGTTACTGCAAGCAAGCAATGTTGATTCAGCATAATTGACGGACAGCTACCGACTTTTTTCATTAGTTACTCTGTCTCTATTACAGTAATGACTAAACATCAACTTGCAAATTAAATAAGTAAAGATAAAGTAATAATAACTAACAGTTTAAGGACGTGTCCGTTATTATTAGGCCTGAGTCGCCTGGCGTAACGTTACCAAGCCTTAACTTAAATTACATTATTAAAAATTACCTTACCTTGCATATGTCTCTTCTCATCATCATCCTTCTTCTTTTTCCTTTTTTCTGCACCCGATGGATAGACTCGTTTCATTTTTCAAAGTTCATTCGGTCAAATTTCAAAGTTCAGGGAAGACAACGATTTGACAGTTGGTTGTTGACTTAAACCCTTCTTTTACTGTCTATGCTTAAACCGCGGCGACGCCGGCGACTACCATCTGTAGTTAGGGGGCCCCCTAGTGGTGGCGGGGCCCTAAGCAGCCGCTTAGTTCGCTTATAGGGAGAGCCGGCTCTGATCTCTATGCGCACTACCAAGAGTGCGAGAGTTCCATTCAGAGGTGTTCATGATCATTGGAGGGTGCACAAAGTTTGAGAAGTTCGTATCTGAGATGACCTGTCTGGACCCACTGCGCAGGATACAAGAAAAACATTGTTAGAGGTAAAAAGTAAATTTCTTAGTTCTTTCCAAGTCTTCTCTGAATTATTGTTAGATATGATGCATTAACACAGACTTGATGCTGCCGGGATTTGACTCAAAGCAGATCTGTAAATAAAATTATACTTTTAATTAACTTCTTGTTATGATTTCTATGCTGATCAATACACCACACAGGAAAACAATGAATTGCTTATTTCCACATATTTTGGTGAGGCAAGTGGCTTTATTTTGTTTTTAGTCCCTGATGTAGGTTATGACCTTACACTAAAACAGATGGCAATGAAACGTTGCATGATGTGTGGAAGTATAAGGCATCACTAAACAAGTGGATCCAGATTGAGTTTCTCGACACTGGAGACACAAGTTGGCATTTGTTGGAGGAAAGGTTTATGTATTTGGTGGATTTGTTGGAATCCAAAGAGTGAACAGTGTCAGGGCATTTGATCCATTTCACAACTTCTGGACAGAGGTTGGTTCTGAAGACAACTGTAAATACTGTATTTTTTTTATCATTATTATTTTTGTATGGTTTCATACGTTAATTGACCGTTCCAGAGTGCCAAAACCTTTGCATATATATTGTTTATGCACTTGACTGTCCATATTATCCAGCTCATTTAATGTAATGGTTCAGCATGTTCTGTAAGTCAGGGCAAGGGTTTATTAATATACTACAATAAAAGACCCACCCTAAATTCTTTCATTTAGCCATGTGATAATGAATGAAGGCTTAGCACTAGGCCATCTAAGCTATCTTTAACAACCTATTATGACATCTTTTGAGTGTATTTATCATGTTTACTTCAACTTATTATAAAAAGTAATACATACAGAAGTCCTAATTGCACTTCTCGAGGCTTTTTTTTTTCCAAGGCAGCACGCCTCATGCTAAGAGTAAGCTCCTTCTCTGGTGCCATCTATGACAAGTGGAACTTTGTGATCAGTGGAGGCCCCAATGGCAAGTTAGCAACTAACAGCATGCAGTGCTTTGATTCAATATCAAATACATGGACATTAAAGTGCCCAATGCCCACTGAGGCCAAATGTAACTTCTAAGCATTCCATCTATGTTGTTGGTTGGTATTTGTTGTACTCTGCTCTTCTTTTTGTCTTGATGTTACAGTGTGTATACCATACACTAGCCAACTAGAGATTACTGTAATATTTTTGATCAAATACATTTGGGACACTATGCAACTGTCACTACAATAAAGGTGGAGTGATGAAGGCCTTGTATTCCTATAGCCCTCTTTAAAACTCCTGGACACTAATTACCAAACTGGGATGTGAGAGGGCCAGCTGTGGCATTGCTGCATGCAGCAACAAGCTCTTTATTACTGGCAGTCGTGACGAAAAGAATAAGGTTATCGCAACTGTATTGTGCTGGGATCCAGAGGTGAAAAAGTTAACTGAGGAGTGTGTGTTGCTGTGTGGTGTCTCATCATGACACTCAGGAAATCCTACATGCATATACACAGGATAGCACCTGGAACAGTCAATGGATGATATATGGCAGCTTTACTGACAAAACTATGCATTGTTTTGTGATTATCATATTGTAAAGCAGTTCAGTGGAAAGGAGGCGGCGAGAACCGGCTTGGTAATATAAATAATATTTTAATGATGAACTTAAAAGACAACAACACACGTCTGTAAGCGATCTCTCTCTCTCTCTCTCTCTCTCTCTCTCTCTCTCTCGCACCACCGTCCGCAATAGGCCTTTATCCCTTAATAAGCCTGATAAGGTACCGGGTGTGTATAATGACGACTCGGCCCCGCCCTGCCACACATAAAATATGATTCTACAAGTAAAGCTATTGTCACTAATGATTTTTATAACTTATCAGGTTTCTTGCAACTGGACCCAGACCCCAAATCATCAAAGGTGTCTGGAAGGTGTACCTCGATCTGTGAAAGTCTCTGTAACCTAAGCCTAAACCTTAAAGGTTAGGGTCAGGTTTAGGGTTTCTGTGAGACTCCAAAATAAACACAAAATGGGCCTTATTCATGAAACACGAGCAAAACAAATTTGTATGAAAATGTTAATGAATTAATTCTTATGTAAATTTTTCTAATGAAATGAATGGGGTCATTTACATACGATTTTTGCTACATGAATAAGTCCTATTATGTTTATTTGGAGTCCCAAACGCGAGTGTGTGCAATCGTTATTTTATTTTTTTTATTGAATTCAATGGGGAGAATTACTCAAGAATGGTTTTACCTTCAGTTTACACATAAATTTGTCCCGCTTCATTTGCAGCAGTCACTAGACTTTGCACTGTAAGGCTGGCACCAGGATGTCTATGCCCAAAAGGCGCCATTTCCGGTAAAAAGTCAAAGAACTCTGCGAGACAATTGCTGTGTGAAGTTTTCTCTACCAGGTATGCAATTCTGTATGAAATGTTTGAATTTGACTTATTGTTTAATCGGAATTGAAGAATGTATTATATTACCTGGAAAATAAAGTTACATTTGAGTTTATTCTGATTATCTCTGAAATTATTGTCTTTAGTAGATTACGTTAAATCCATGTTTCCACAAATCGACGACCAGGTTAGTAGTGGACTAAAGCTCAGTTCTGAGTGGATCATGGGGCACACCGACTGAGACTTCAGAGCTCCAACTGACAAATTGGCATTAGATCAAGTGTACAGGATTGACCAAAATAAATGGGGTGAAGTTTAAACCTCTTATTGTAATATTTTTCTAGCCAAGTGTGCATCGGAAACTATGGCATGATTATATAAAGCTATTTTTAACTTTGGTAATGTTGGTCTTTGTAAATTTTATCAGTCATGACAGAAATAAAAGAGTAGAAATAATGTTACTCTAATTAAGTGTCTACTATCTAAGTGGACTAAACAAAATACTTCTAGATAAGATAGTGGTATTTAGTCAATTACCTCTGTCTAATGACCAAGACTGGCATGTTTGTGATCGTGACATCCATATGCACGGCCAGAGCAAGACAGGAATCCAAATGAAGGAGTACAATATAAAATAAAGAGTTAAATACGATGATCAAATGTTAAACCAAATGTAATAATAATAAAGTTTGGAACATTAATATATCCTTTTAGAATTAGAGTCAGATAAAATAAACGGGGATCATAAAAACGAATAATATAGTTACTTAATCGGAATGAAATAAACTTTGTGCGCGACAAGACAGAACGCGCAGAAGACCTTTATCCATGCCATTGGATACAGTTCTTGGGCCTTTGGGTGGCCACCCCCTTACAGCACATATTAAACCTGCTTAAACCTTAGTGTTGGTAACTCCACCTCTTTGACTACTTGCATTGTAGCAAATGCTTTAATAAAATATTGTTTCTTTTGGAGAATATTTTCACAATATCTTAACAATAAAAACCTAGCTTTGTTTAAATTTAACATATAAAAGGTACGTTAGAGATGGACACATTTGATTATAATTGTCATGTGATCAATGTATGAAATATACCAATGCTTATATTAAGAATCTATTGTTATGCAGTAGTTCTGAAAAACATTAAATTTTTTTGAGTAATAATTTAATGTATGCAACAAAGTCTACAAAATCTAAAAGTTATGACAATCAATTTTATTTTAAGACGAATACAAAGACGTCTTCCATTTCTGACATAAAAATAAGCTATATATGTACAGTGCACAAAAAAACACATAGCTGTACATTATTTGTAAATTAACATGCACAGATCTCGTAAGCTCCTTACACTTGTGCAAATGTGATCCCTGATATTGGCAGACTTTTAGCAGTTTGCTGTTCACTTTCACGTTCAAGTAAAATGCAATTGTCAAATATATAAAAAGGCACCACTACCTTGCCTTCCTGAACCCAATCAGAAGCAAGAACCATTCATTATCAAGAGAACATCCACTTCTTAGAAATCATTGTTTGAAGTCAGCATTTTCCCACAATCTAAAGTTTAGTCCTGTTGTCCAATGCCATAATAGTTCTCAATTTCTTTTAGCGGTGTTGGGTGCCTCATCTCCTGTGTCTGTGTCCAGAATGTGATCTACTCTGGTGTTTGCTTCTGCCGTGATCATGTGAACGGTCATGCTCACGATCACGATGGTCCCAGTGTTGACCACTGCCACGATCAGGCTTATGTTTCGTGTAGTTGCGGTCATGGCCTCGTTCGTGGGAATTACTGCGAGAATGGCTTTGTGACCTCCTCCTTTTGTTACCATGCCGACTAGATTTGCTCTGTCTGTGCTCCGGCCTGAGTTGCGTAATTGGTGAAGTCCTGCGACCTTTGTGTTGCCGTGGAGATGGGCTGTGGCTGCTGTGAGAGCTGTATGTACCCGAGTGGCTTCTCAGACTAAAAAAAGACGACAAATTTCAATGAAGAAGTATTCATCATTTACTTGACATTCAATTATGTATCTTGGGAAACAAGCCAGCCAACAAGTATAAATATGAACATGTTAAAGATGCACTGCCATGAGTCCCCTTGGCTGTATACTGACACCTAATATGTTGTGGATGCAGCATCAAGCAAAATCAAAGTTACCAGTGACTTAGGAAAAAGTTAGTAGTATTAAACTGGTTATGTGATCTCAACATAGTGTCCCCCATGAGGCAGCCCATTTCCATACAAAATAAATCAGCTTTTATTAAATGGACCTACTTATATGACTGGATTAATCTCATGCGAGTGTCCAAATCTTTTAATATAAATAACAAGTTCAAGAGTACTATTAATTTAAGCGAAAACGCAACAACAAAAAAACAGACCATGTGCACCCTTAAATTGTCTATTATGAACTTTTCCCATAGATTAAAATACATCTTGTAAGCTTACTGTCTGTGTGGAGAACGAGACTGGGAGCGAGATCGGGATCGAGACCGACTGTGGTTCTTGCCATTCTGAAACACTTTGCTTTCCTCCTTTTTCATGGTGCTATACAAAAGATATACAAGAGTGAACAATACCTTTTAGAATAATATACGAATCGTAATATATTAATCAAATCTTATTTGGCTGTGAGGCAGTGAATATTAAAGCACCTACCCATTCAAGGGGCTTTTGGTGAACAATTGTCTGGTCTCAGACTCCTTTACTAGTTTAGAGTTTGGTGATTTTTCTTCAACCTTCACGTCTCGTGGAGAAGCTGGACAAAGAAAACATTTTAGCTCCCTGTGAATTGACAAGTACTTGCAGAAAGCTCAGTCAACAGAAAAAGGCAAACTGACACACAACTTACAGGGTTTTGATGCTGGGGAAAAGCTACCAATGACAATGAGAGCTGGTGTGCCATTGGGATTTTGACCCCTGGCTTTAAGTCTAGCCTCCTCCAGGACAAGCTTTCTTTTTTCCACCTCTTTGTCAAGCTTCTCACTGTTTGGCTGAGAGATGAATAAGGGTATTAATGACAGCAAACCAACAACAAAGCAGAAATAAGGATGGACTTATTTACAAAACTCCAGATCTATGTGCACTCTATTACATGTGTGCAAGCTACCTTTTTCCTAGAATAAAGCTTCACTGTGCTGATACAGATGTCTTTGATGTCCTCCTTTGTAGCGCCAAACAGAAGATACCAGTGTGGCTTTGCCGGAAGGGGAATCTGAGGCAATTTACAGACATGTAATGGTCAAGGTTCAACAATAATTAATGCAATACACAATATGCCACTGTATTTTACAGGAATATGGTTCAATATATACTGAGCACAATCAGCATTAGTGAAAATGTTGATTACCACAAAAACTAATTTAGACTCCTCCCGCCTTTTCTTTAAAAAAAGCAAAAATCAAAGTGAATGGGCACAATTTTGGAGGGTTTAAAAAACAGAAATATGAAGCTTTTATTTTAATAAAAGCACTTACATTGATCCTTATGTAAAAACTGTGCAGTACTTGAGCTATAAAGTATAATTCTTATGGTCCTTTTAGTGTTTACAGCTTTATGTAGACATGGCAATGAAGTTGTAAACTTGGAAATACAGTGATCAGCCACAACATTAAAACCACTGACAAAAGGTGAAGTTAATAACATTTATTATCTCGTTACAATGGCACCTGTCAAGGGGTGATAATATATATATATATATATATATATTAGGCAGCAAGTCAACAGTCAGTTCTTGAATTTCATGTGATGCAGGAAACATGGGCAAGTGTAAGGATCTGAGCGACTTTGTAAAGGGCCAAATTGTTATGGCTAGACAACTGGGTCAGAGCATCTCCAAAACGGCAGGTCTTGAGGGGTGTTCCCGATATGCAGTGGTGACCAAGGCTTAAAGATGCACATGGGAAGCAAAGGCTAACCCGTCTGGTCCGATCCCACACAAGAGCTACTGTAGCACAAATTGCTGAAAAACTTAATGCTGGCCATGATACAAAGGTGTCAGAACACACAGTGCATCGCAGCTTGCTACGTATGGGGCTGCGTAGCCGCAGACTGGTCAGAGTGCCCATGTTAATCCCTGTCCACTGCTGAAAGCGCCTACAATGGGCATGTGAGCATCAGAACTGGACCATAGAGCAATGGAAGAAGGTGGCCTGGTCTGATAAATCTTTTTCTCTTTTAGATCATGTGGACAGCCGGGTGCGTGCAAGTCGTTTACCTGGGGAAGACATGGCAGCAAGATGCACCATGGAAAAAGGCAGGCCGATGGAGGAAGTGTGATGCTTTGTGCAATGTTCTGCTGGTAAACCTTGGGTCCTGGCAATCATGTGGATGTTTCATATACCATCTACCTAGAGATTGTTGCAGACCACGTACACTCCTTCGTGGCAATGGTATTCCTTGATGGCAGTGGCCTCTTTCAGCAGGATAATGCGACCTGCCACACTGCAATAATTGTTCAGGAATGGTTTGAGGAACATCCCAAAGATTCCAAGGTGTTGACTTGGCCTCAGATTTCTCAGATCTCAACCCAATTGAGCATCTATGGGATGTGCTGGACCAACAAATCCGATCCATGGAGGCTCCACCTCACAACATACAGGCCAGATACCACGGGACCCCTTCAGAGGTTCATACCTCGATGGGTCAGAGCTGTTCTGGCGACACAAGGGGGACCTACACGATATTAGGCAGGGGGTTTTAATGTTGTGGCTGATCAGTGTAACTTTACACAAAAACATTTATGTAAAAAAATGACATGGTTTTATCAACTTAAATCCTATTAAATGGTAAGCACATACATATATATATATATATATAGCCTTTTTTAACCTTAGAAGTTACCAAAGCACTTTACACTGTGTCCCATTCACACTCATACACCAATGGCGGCAGAGTTGCCATGCAAGGCGCTAGCCTGCCATTGGGAGCAACTTGGGGTTCAGTTGTATTGAAAAACTTGTATTGAACCTGGAATATTCTTTTAACTACCGTGCATAATACAGCATGCAATGCAATTTAGTTCTACATTAAGAGAGAAGATAAATTAGAAGAATGCATTTTGCCAAGAAAAATCCACGGTCTTACCTGTAGTACTCGAGCGGCAAGGTAGATACAGGCACATGCAATGGTCTCAGGTTCAAATCTCACAAATGCATCGGTTCTGAGGGCATCATTCATGTAGTTCCTATAACACAAGGAGATATACCTATGCAAAACCTGCCATTCTATTGCTCATATGGCTTTTTCTGGAGACTCTTTAACTTGATGTCCTTTCCCTCTCTTATAAAGCCATGATAGAAAAGCATGTAATTTATACCAATTTGAGTAAACAAGTAATCTCAATTCTACAATGAAAGCACAAATAACGTGCTTGCTTGACGAAACCGAACTTTATCATATCCCAAATCAAAACAATTTAAGGAGAGGCAAGCAGCAATGGTCAGGGGACAACTTACTGTAGCAAAATTCACATGAACATCTGGTTCATATGAAAAAGTAACATACCGTGTCAATGCTAAAAAAAGAGGGGGGATTTTAATATAAAGAGCAAAACGTGCATTATTAACTACTAGCACTTTTTTGAGCTCTGGAAAGAACAAAAACAAATCCTGGACCACCCAGCAAAATAGGCTGATGGTGCCTGGTGGCCAAGGCCTTCCATTGAGGTGGGAGGGCTCTGGAGTCTTGTGCCTGAGGAGTTCGGATGTTTTCTGTAACACTTACCACCATGGGCTACCCTTTAATTAAGGAGTAGAGAAAGGACAAAGTTAAAAAGAGTTCCCCATAAGCCTTAACCTCAATGATGTGAGCAAAAGATTAACAGAATATGACCTGGAAATCAATCTTGCAATTAATTAAGGATTGATTCCAGAATAATATGAACCTATCTTACCTTTTAGGTATAGCAAGCTATAATGCAACTCATGCTTTATAATGCAGTGTTTCCACTAGATCCTGTTGATAACCTGAGCCACCAGCAGCACTGCAAGGTACTATCTCTTACAATTTCACTAGATCCTGTTGATACCTGAGCCCCCAGTAGCATGGCAAGGTATTATCGCTTACAATTTCAATCTTTTAGCAGCAAATAATAACAACGTTTTGGGTCTACTAATGGAAACACGGCTGAAGTCCAACCATAAACTTGATCCAATTTTTCCTCTAAAAAGGGTAAAATTCCAAGTCATGATTTTAAGGACATTTTCATAAACTCCAGTGACAAAGAACAAGACTTACCATGCTGTTTGAACCAGTATCTGATTCTTTTCACATTCAAGAACTTGCAGGTACATCACTACAATCTGAAATAAATGAAAATCATGGATGACTAATCAGGCTTTTCAAATACAAAAAATGGATAATTAAAAGTTCACCAAACCAAACTCACCTTGTGTGGATGTTTGACGTGCACGCAGAAGCCCAGCTCCTTAAGAACACGACGCTCCGCTTTGATCACTTGGTTCTTGGTATTAATGTAATTTTGATCAAGAACAATAGGGATGCTCCTGGTTCAAGACACAAATATAAATAAATTAAAGTGACTCATTTAAAAATCTAACATAAACCACTTCCAATAGCTACACCACCTTAAATAATAAAACTATTAGATCAACAAACCTTTTGCCCTTTCCTTGTTTCAAATGATGAAACACGTTGATCACATCTCTCACTCGTCTTGGTGATTCCTCAATCTTCGATGCCAAATTCACACACGCCATAGCAACAATCTGTTTAAAAGTGTAAACATTAAAGGAATATTCCAGGTTCAATACAAGGTAAGTGATTTTATCACAATTGACAGCATTTTTTACATAATGATGATTACCACAAACAAAACACATTTTTTTTTGACTTGCCCACCATTTTCTTAAAAAAATAATTACAAAATCCAAGTTCCAATGAGGCACTTGCATTGGAAGTGAATGAGGCCTATCAGTAAACTTTAAAATAATCACTACAATACACACACAACCAGTGCGTTAACATGATTTTAGTGTGATTAAAAAAGCTTTCATTTTCTGTGTAAAATTATACCCAATTTTACAACTTAATTGCCATGACGATGTAGTCAAGCACAAAAACTACTTTACAATTTTTTTTTTTTAAACCAGTGGTACTCGACCAGGGGCCCGGGACCCACTGGGGGCCTTAGCACACTTCAAAAGGGGCATCAAGTTGATTAAAATTATAATTCAACTAAATTAAAATGCTAAAAAATACTTTAAGATGTATGTCTACAAATGATAAACTCTTTCTGAAACCTCTAGAATAGACAGACAAAAGTTGGAGACAAAAAGGTTGAGGACCACTGATTTAAACAACTTTACAGCTTAAATAATGAGAGTTTTAACAGAAGAATTATTGCAAGTGCTTTTATAAAATTATAAGCTTCACATTTCTGCCTTTAAACCCTCCAGAAATTGGCCCCATTTACTTCTATAAAAGTACCTTACTGTAACCTCCATTTTTGCTTTTTTAAAAGAGGAGGAACGAGTCAAAATAATTTGTCGTAATCAACATTATGCCACTAATGCTGTCGATTGAACTTAAAGGTCTTGTACTACTTATTTTCCAGACTCCATTGATTCAGTTTTTACAGTTTGTACTTCTGATTTACCTCATAGTTGTGCTTGATAAACGACTTCGAGTAAAACAATCGTTGAAAAAGCACTTGTCCAGTCGCCATCGCCACCTATAAAAAGGTAGGCAAAACAAACATCAGACGTGTATTTACTATGAAATTAGCATTGGGCAACACAAATCTGTAAGAATGTTTAACAACGTGGAAAAGCAAACGGTTAGACGTAATTAACATCTCAAAAACACACTCTTCGCGAAATCTGTAGGACTCGGAAGACAAAAGGCCGTCGGTTCCAAAATGCCGGCTAGAGCTAGCCAGTCGTGCTAACATCAACACCACCCTTTAGATTGTTTATCCGTCACCTAATTCACAAATAAACGTTTTGAAACAGTTAAACAGTGACCTGTGGCAGACGTAGAAGAATCCCGGCCGATTGGATGAGTTCGCAGCCCAGAATCCGAAGATCTGTCTCTGTCTCATGGTCGAGGCCATCCAGCATGGACGGGGTCGTGGCGAGTCTTTCCTCGGGTATTGTCGAGTTGTCGATGGCAAGATACACCTCCGAATACACTTTATCACCGATGAGAATGCCTTGGTTATTTGATGGAACGATAACATTTGGAGATAAAACACCCAGAGACATTTTGATGGAGTAAATCTGTATCGCGAAACGTAGACCTTTCCTCTGCCAGGCGGAAATGACTACGTTTCGTAATTGACGCAATAGATGGAATTATCTGACGTAACACCGCTCTTCCGGGTTCTTTCGAGCAGCAGATTTCAATAGTGGAAACTGCAGTTTTAACAATCCTTTAAAGGGGTCATATAATGCCATTTTTGTACAAGTTAATATGAATCTTTAGGGTCTAAATGAAAACTTTGTAATATACTTTTATTAAAAATTTTCATTAGTATTTTAAGAAAACACTAATTTTACCTGCTCAAAAACAGCTCTGTTTTCATCACGCCGGTTCAGTGCATATGACTTTAAATGATAATGAGCTTTGGTCACCCCGCCCCTCCGTACACAGTTTTTAATAACACAATAACCACAACACGTTGTTCATTATAAACGTGGGATTATGAATTATATTGAGAACGTCGTAACGTTATGGAAAACATGCCGTAATGTACCCTGAGTGTAAACATTAGCCACATTCATTGTGAAGCCTGCAAGCGATTTGCAAAGATTAATATAAAGGTTAATAAAACGTTACACTTACTTCTTCTGGAGGTGCAGAGGGAATATAAATAGTTGGTACCTAATCTTTTTCAGCAGCAGCTTCTTAGCAAAACCAGCTTTATACTGACCCTCGCTTATAAAGCAGTCTGGTGAAAAATGATTCGCGCAAACATGAACGCATTGACGTTGCTCGTGGGGAATATTCCCATCGTAAACAAAACTCAGCCACTGCGTCTTCAGCAGTTCAGATTTAGGAACATCAAAATGACTGCTGTGTTCGTTATTACAATCGAAGAACAGAACACCACAATCGCTTAGGCACCATTCTGCTCCAGTGTATTAACAATGATGACGGACTATGATTGACAGCTCGCTCACGAGCGAGGGCGGGTCTGTGTTGAAACACTGCTGTCAATCAACAATCCTGGGAGGGGCGTCCGACCGTGTGACGTCACACGGTCGAACGGCTCGATTTGAGGCAGGGGAAAATATATAAGGAGATTAAAACAAAAACACTGGATGGATTTTTATCATAATAGGATGGTTGTGTACAGGCACAGCCAACACACATTTCAGTACAATCAACTTGAAAAAGTGCATGTACCATTATATGACCCCTTTAAGCTTTATATAATGTAATTATGTCTTTTAATGTTAAAATTAAAAGTTATTATAAATGGGTTATCTATAGTTTACAGTGAAGAAATGATTTGGGTTTTACAAGTTTTAAACTTGGTAAACAAGTTGATGAATACACATCCTCACATGTTTAACACACTTCTAAAGTCTAAGAAATGTTATATATAAAAATAAAAACTACCACTAGACATGCGATATGTGTCTTTACTGCTTAAATTATTAACCCACATACAATAAATAATACTTTATTATTCTTCAATGTGATAATATTCCATATCAAGACTTAAAAACAGCTGTTTTCGATTGAACAATATTATTTACTGCATTAAAAATAAATGCAAAGACATAATTTTAGCAGCATGACCTTATTTTTATTCATTTATCCTTTCACAAACAGTAGTCCATGCGCTGTGGTGGTGGGGACAAGATCTGTTCCTCCCATTATATCTTATGTAGTGGTCCTGAAAATATAATATCATTGTTAGATTATATAGTTAAAGTCAGAAGTTTACATATACCTAAGATGAAGTAGTTAAAACTCTTTTTTTTTTCTTTTTTTTTTTACCATTCCACATATTTAATATTGGCAAACTATAGTCGTTTAGAATAACTACTTTGTGCACGACACAAGTAATATTTCCAACAATTGTTTACAGACAGATTGTTTCACTTTCAATTAACTATATCACAATTCCAGTGGGTCAGAAGTTTACATACACCAAGTTAACTGTGTCTTTAAGCAGCTTGGAAAATTTCAGAAAATTATGTCAAGCCTTTAGACAGTTAGCTTCTGATAGGAGGGGTGCTGAATTGGAGGTGTACCTGTGGATGTATTTTATGGCCTACCTTCAAACTCAGTGCTTCTTTTCTTGACTTCATGGGAAAATCTAAAGAAATCAGCCAAGACCTCAGAAAAGAAATTGTGAACCTCCACAATTCTGGTTCATCATTGGGAGCAATTTCCAAATGCCTGAAGGTACCACGTTCAACTATACATAAACACTATGGGATCACGCAGCCATCATACCGCTCAAGAAGGAGACGCATTCGGTCTCCTAGAGATGAACATCATTTGGTGTGTAAAGTTGAATAAATCCCAGAACAACAGTAAAGGACCTTGTGAAGATGCTGGAGGAAACAGGTAGACAAGTATCTATATCCACAGTAAAATGAGTCCTATATTGAAATAACCTGAAAGGCTGCTCAGGAAGGAAGAAGCAACTGCTCCAAAACTGCCATTAAAAAGACAGATTACAGTCTGCAAGTGCACATGGGGACAAAGATCTTACTTTTTGGAGAAATGTCCTCTGGTCTAATGAAACGAAAACTGAACTGTTTGGCCATAATGGCCATCTTTATGTTTGGAGGAAAAAGGGTGAGGCTTGAAAGCCGAAGAACACCATCCCTACCGTGAAGCACGGGGGTAGCAGCATCATGTTGTGGAGGTGGGCTGCAGAAGGGACTGGTGCACTTCACAAAATAGATAGCATCATGATGAAGCAAAATTATGTGGATATATTAAAGCAACTTCTCAAGACATCAGCCATGAAGTTAAAGCTTGGTCGCAAATGGGTCTTCATGGACAATGAACCCAAAGCATACCTCAAAAGTTGTGGCAAAATGGCTAACGGACAACAAAGTCAAGGTATTGGAGTGGCCATCACAAAGCCGTTCTTTTCGGCTACCAAAAGAACCAGGAAGGGGCTATAGTAACTTCATCTATACATTGACGGAAGTGACATCAGTGGTTCCTTTGGAAATGTGAAAGCCAGTCTAGTAATCAAATGTGTTTTTCCACAGGCACTGTTCTGTTTACAAATGAGAAAAATAAGTATGTAGACATTTGTTACTCTTCTTATTTTAATTTATTCTTGGTATGAATAATTGTACCTTATTGTACCCCATATGTAACTGTTTTCTCTATCTGTTTTTTATTTTATTTTTTTAAATAAAGAATAAAAAAGATCTTATACCTCTTTTACTCCACTCTGTAAATTATCTTATATATTGTATATTAAAAAATACACGCTAAGAATAAGCACGGTTGCGGGTGAAAACACTAGTGGACGGAAATTGAAAACAAGAGAACCGTGGAACACTTCCGCATTCAGGAAAATGTAATTATGAGTTCCGAGCACATGAATGGGCCCAGAAAGTCGTATTAACGAGTGGGAAACTCTAGATGATACATGAGTTTTCAAGTTGGGACATTGGAAGGGATGTGTTAACATTAAAGATGATTGGAAGTAATGCTTTTGCAAAATTATTTCAACTTCTGTAATTTATTTCTTTAATATTAAATTGTTTTATATGATAATCAAATAATGACTCACCCTTCGTGGTTTATTTTCATGCAAATTAATTAATAATATGTTAGATACCATGCATTAATAAATCATATATGGCGATTATGTTTTAAGATGCAAGTTAATTCACTAATGTTTATTTACCTGTACAACAGAAAACATTGCTTTTGCCGTCTTTAATTTCGTAATTGTTTAAGATTGGCTTCTTCCATATTTTGTTTGCCACTTGAATGCGTGACATGCAGTAAGAATGCCCGACTCGGAGGTAGGAGTAAGGTGCACGTGAATTTATAGGCGAACTCGGAAGTCTAATTCCAAATGGGATTCCTCTTGATATTCCATTGTTTTTATAAGTTGTTTTTTTTTTATTATTTATTTTACTTATTAGTAAAATAAGGTCTGTGGTAAACATTATATGATGATACATGGACATTACCTGCCGATAATAACAGATTAATCCACAGATAGGTTTTAAATGAATAAAATAACACAGTAAAATAGTGCTGAACGTTATTGAAAAAATAAACAGTACTGACTGAACCATGAAATTGTATTGTACTTTTTTTTAAATGAGATAAATATATAAATATGAATATATATGAACGAATATTCTAATTTTAAAGTCAGATGATTTTTAAATTGACGTTGTTTCCTTAGTCCACAAGAGGGCGCAATAAATACATAAACCATTCAGCACCGTTATTCTATTGCATATAACATTCCTATTCTAGCTGTTTTTTAGATGATGTGTCTAGTTAAAAAGAACTTTAAAAGCATAATTTAAAACCTGCTTTTTTTATTGCATTTGTTGCGCTATGTCTAGCCTTATTTAGCGCAAGAATGTGAACGATTTGAAGTCATCTTCAAGGGTGTAGCAGCCGTGGGGGACAAGTAAAATGCACTGCAGGAAAAAGAACAAAGGACAATCCTTTTAAGCACACATTTTAAGTGGAGTTTATATCAGCTCATGAGTCTTCATTAAGTTATAATTTTTACATTATGTTTGTGAGATAATGGTTTGATCGGTTGTTTTGCCAATTTACTAGGTCTGTGTTAAATATGTAAAGCTATTTTTAATATCAGCTCCTGTTTTTTACCTCTATGTTGGTGTGCAGTCGACAAACTGTAGGAAAAAAGATAGATCTGATGTGTTGTTAGAATTTTACTGAAGTGAATAGATATGTAGTCATGCTTTGTATACATGAAAACCTACAGACGTTATTGAAACTCTTATTCTAAAACTATTATTGTTGTCTTTTGATCAAAGACATGCTCAGCAGCTCACAAACAGTAGGGAAATGATAGATTTGCTTTGTTCTTATAATGCTTAGAACCTCTACTAATGTCTCTTTGTAGGTCTGTAGACATACACATTTTAAAGGATTAAAATATTCTTTTGATCGTTGATTCAGTGACTAACTAATTTCACAGTTAGTCACTAAGGCACTAATTTGTCACCACCTTCTGGCATCGCAAAAATGGTCACTGAATCATTAAATGGATCTGAACAAACTTTGGTGAACATAAGACTCGAGCCACATTTAAATCCCACAATGCACACGCACAATTGTCATTATTGTAAATGATTAAATAATTTATTCAGGACCAGCTTGTGCTCAGTCTTTTATTGTCATGTGTGAAACAGAAGCAAGTTCTGCACAAGATGCCCTTTATTTTTGGAGCTAATTTTACAGAATTTTGCAATTATTGTGCAATACTTGAACCTTTAAAATACTACAAATATTAAAATAACATAATATGTATATATTAATATAATATTTATATCATACTTATATATTAATATATACTGTAATATAGAAGTACTGCACTGTAAGTGTTGGGTCTGTGCAAATCACCTACTGTGTGCCCCCCACACACTTTTAATATGACTACTACACCCCTGATATATTACAGTGAGAATAAAAAAAAAATTGAATTGAAATAAGATACGTTACTGATTTGTTTATACGTTTCTCTCGGCTGCATGAAGGTATTAATTTGATTAAATATGCAACTTAGGTGGCTAACGAATGCATAAATGTGACCAGCTGGATATAAACTAATGCAAATAGATGTAATAGATGGTAACAAACGTGCCATTTAAACATTTAGGACTTGCATGTATTTTTGTCATATTATTTTAACTGCTTGTGGTTAGCTTTAATGTTAGTGTCCTCTCAGCCTTGTCGGCAAACATACAGCTGTTCTCTACTAATGCAGTCAACAATGAATGACTTTATAATGATATGACAGTGTGTACTGTAGTGTACTGTATACATACCTTTTCATTGTTGATGTTATAAATCCACATCTGAAGTGTTCCGCTGATGCAGAGTGTAGTCTCACGTGTCAAAACAAACACCACAAGGCATCAGTGAAGTGATAGTTTGATTTCGCCTCTAGAGGCCGTTCTCATACTGTATAATGATAGCGGGGAAAAACTATTGGTGTGGATTTTTGCAGATAACGATAGTTCCAGAAATCTGTTATCGGTGCCGATTAATCAGCAAAACCGATATATCGGTCAACCTCTAGTTATTTGTATAAATTATGAAAGGGGTGTGAACAGTAATGAGACCAAAGGGGAATGCAAACTTATGTACAGTAGCTTCTCAACTATATATACTCTTTATTGAATCCTTTTCTTCTGCTTTCCATCTTGTTTCTGAACAACAATCTAAATAGAGCAATTATATGATTTTGTGACTAAAATCAGCCATTTGGCTCCTAAGTAATTTTTTTAGTCTGGAGCCCTGCATCATGACACTACCCTCCTTGCTTTGGGTGTTTTGCACCACTACCCTCCAGGAAATACAAACAGCATGATGCAATAATAGTCAACAACACTACCTGCCACTCTCTGGCCTCTATCTTCCCACACTGAAAAGAGTGGTAGGTGTTGCAATAACTGTGAATGTGATTGACATTATTTTATTTATTTTTTTCAAACATCAGTGTTGTAATGCTTCCTTCAACAGGACTCCTCTTTACATTTTATAATGTTGTCATTTTAATAGTCTATTGTTATATCTCTATTTACTCTATGATTTTGTTTAATCATGCTTTTTTGTGTGTAGTTTATAATACCAATTGTGAATGTAAACAGAAAATCTGATAGACTTTCAAATTCAGTGTATTGCAGCTGTTCCGGTTATATCTTGCTTTGCTAATAGGATAAAGGCTAGCCTTGGTCTTTCCTGTACTTCAGTCAGTAAGTAGGAGAGATGCCAACTGTCATTGAGACACGTTTTGACCCCTCGACCCTCTGCTCTCTTTTTGCCACATATGATTATTTCAAAACAGCACTGATTGCAATGAAAAGAAGATTAAATCTAATTTGATCTATGTATCTCTTGTATTTATTTCAGCACTTTTCTTAAATCTACTGCCAAATATATATTTCTGAGAAATGTACAGAGGCAAAATTAATGTTTTATGGAACAGTTGTGCAAATGCTTTTTGCTCAGTCTCAAATGGAAATAACTTTTTGATTTAAATGCATGAATTGTAAATCATTTTTGATGAATATTTTCACAAGCTTTCTTTTTTCTTTTTTGCCTGTGGTTGTTTTTGCTAAATGCATGTCACTGAGAGCTAAACAGAAAACAAGACCTAGACAAAATGTCCTTCTCTAGCATCAATTCTATGATGTACTTTAAATAAAGGATTGCTCACAAGGTGCCCTCTAAGAGGGAGAGCTTATTTAATTTAAACTCCATCTCATTTGCTTCTGAATGCAGTTTTTTTTCACATCAGATGATTGTAACTGTTTTGTTTTTTACTTCTGAGTACAGAAAATTAGCTCATGCAAGTGCAAAGTATAATATTCATATACAGTACATACAATGTATTATTGGCTGCTGAGTAGCACTGAATAAACCAAGTGTCCCAGAGGGGAATCATCTTGCAGCTTCTTCTTCCATAAATCACTCACTGGGACATTTTAATCAGGTAATGATTCATCCTCTCTGTCAGGGACTGGGAGATTCATAATGTACTCCAGATTTGCTGGCTTCAATGGCACTACTGGGATTTAGTTAGAGAACTGTAATGTTTCACCTCATTGCTTCAGGGGGACACATGTACTCCAAAGTTCATCAATAGTAAGGATATGAACCTTTGCTAGGGGCCTCTAGCAATTTTTTATATCACTATCTATAATATAAGATTGAAGATTGGAGCATGATGCATTCATCCATTGATAACTGTTTAAATAATGCTTGTTTTGATTATCAGGGGTGAATCTGTGGCCATAGTTGCTTTATTGGGCACAGTTTTGACATTTTGTGTATAAAATAACTTATGAATGGCTTACTTACAGTACTTTGCTCAAATGTTTTCTTTGAACTCACTAATTCTTTATGAGTGCTTTATTTCACCATGCAATGTAGAGGGACCTTGTATCATTTACTTTCTAAACCCATCACCCCCCACACAGACCCATTACAACCCTCCGGGATGCAACTAACCACCATTATGAATGAGACATCATATGTGAATCACCCCGCTGGATAAAATACCTTTTATGCAGCTATTTTCTACAACCGCAGGTCCACAGGAAACAAATGACATTAGCATTAATGCACTGTTAAAACTAAACTACTCAATTCTATGAGATAGATTTATGTAGCAGCCCTTGGGGTAGCTCCCCAAAATTAGGAATAGTTGAGTCGTCGCCTCTAGGTCACTCCTGTAGGCAACTATGCGTCGACAGCCAGGTGACAGAATTCAGCATGTTTCTGTATCTCACTTAATGGCGAACATGCTCCTTTCACCTGAGGAATGCTTATGACTGTTTATTCCCCAAATCTCCACCCACCTTTATCCCACGTACATTTGATTGGCTGCTTGAATACCAGTGAGCACTAACTCTGTTTTCTATTTTAGAAAAGCAAAGCCAGCTATGTTTTCTTTGTATGGTAATGATTTCCTAAAACCTGTGGCAGTGACATACAGCAGCAGCAACAGAGAATCACCTCACAGAGCCTTGGCAGCTGATGGTGAACATACAAACTCCTCCTGTTCGAAGCATATTGAACCCCTCACCTCTCTCCTCAATGCACCACATTTCAGACGGTAATGGCCTGAGGTCATTTTCCATTCTGTAATGTGTGTGTCAGTGGAGGCAGGCAAAGGTGAGACACTTTAAAGCGGGCGTGGGCAGAAGCAGGAAACCAGAAAGGTGTGTAAGGTATACTGAATGCCTGCTCTCATTTGTACATATTGAAACATAAATACATTATTTACTTGTTTAAGTACATTAGAATCTCTGGTATACAGTGTGGGACTATAGTGAAAATGCTCCTATTATATGCTTCATATTTTATTTTATGATTAAATAACAACACTTTTTGCACATAGTGCAAAGAAGATGCTTTTAGTTTCCACTTAGTGCAATAAAAAAATGCTTTTTGTTTCCATTTACACTTAGTGTAAATAGCATCTATTGCTAATGTAAACTGAAAAATGAACCTGAATTTCAGAATTTTGTGGTGTTTGGTATGTATTCCATATGCTACTGTTCCAAGTATCTTTTGTGTTCCCATAAACATGATCACACGGGAAGTCTGCATTTTGTTTCTGAGAGTTCCATACCCCAAGATTAGACACATTATGCCGATGCAATGACAAGCATCACATTCAAGCACAATGGATCTGTAGCACGGGAGACCCGGGTTCAGATCCCGTGTTGAAACCAGGAAGTAATCGCATGTGCATAATCAGTGATGCACGTGATTCGGAGGTTGCATTTTTCCCTCTTACATTACATTTTTACTCCACTGATAGTTAGGTTTACGTTTCGGGTATGGGTTGGGGTTCAGTTAATAAAATATGTATTCCTTTTCTCTGTATTATAGCCCACACAGCTAAAAACAACTCGCTTTTGGCACCCGTTAATGGACATTTGTGAAAATATTGCTCACGCGTGCCCTTTTCCCCAACAACACTTACTGCTTTGGCCACTGGGGGCAGTGTTTAGAATTTCAGTAAGCACAGACCGATATTAGCCAAAGAAAAGTCAACCTACTGTTTTTGATGGTCTATGTCATGAATTTGCAGCTTGGTTAGTGATCTAGAAATAGTGCAGTATCTAAAACATTCTATTTATTTCAAGGTTTAAATTAACTTTTCAGTCCTAGATTTCCTGAGGATGACATTTTGTTGCAATGATTTACATACTAAGTTACATTTTATTGAACACCTGCACAGTCCCTGAATAACTCAAATTCCAAAACCCATTTATAGAAACAGGCCAGATCTGGTGTTACCCAATTCATGCTGAGGTATAATTCCCACCTCACCCCTTAGAAGGCAAAGCATGTGTAGATATTTCCATCTACACATGTTCTCAATTTGTTTTTGTGAATGTTCTGACTAAGAGCGCTGTGTTCTGTATGAGCTGTGGACTGAGTACTGAACTATAACCAGCTAGAGAACACAACCATGTGATCATAGATTTCTGTTTCTACTTTACACATATTAGGTGGTATGACTGTAAGACTTGCATAAAAAGTAAACAAATAGTTTAAAGAAGAATGGAATGTTACGCCACGACTGATCTGCCAGCAAATGATGAATCTCTGAAGGAGGAATTTCATAAACATTCAGCTTAATGACTGCTTCTCAGAATTTCTGTCTTTTGGAATTTGTATACACTTTGTTTACTGACTGGAGAAACACAACAATATTTATCATTCCCAACTTTGACAAGCTAATTTTAAGTTAAGAATTAAGTCTATAGAATATATAAATTCTACTTAAAAAGGGATCATATTTTGCCTGCTCACGCTGATTGTCTTAGTGAGCAGATATTAATTAAAATCACATAGTTATGTATTTTGAACGTAGTCCATAGTGCAGAACCAAGAAAGCTCTGTTTTTTATTGTTTCATACCAGAATGTTTTATTGGGCTAAATGCAACAACTGAGGACATTATAACAAGAAAAACCACAGCTCCCTGCTACAAAACATATGGTTTTATTTATCTACATTATTTCTTAGAGGATATCAGCAGTGCCTTAAATTATATTAAACTTATAATTGGACAAAGTACTAATTATAAGTTTACTATATCAAAACACATCAGTGCATTCAGAAAGTATTCAGACCCCTTCATTTTTTCACATTTTATTATGTTGTAGCCTGATGCTTAAATGCTGTAAATTATAAAATTTTTCACCATCAATCTACACTCCATACCCCATTTTTTTTATACATTTACAAATTCATTAAAAAGAAAAAAAAGTAAATATTGATTGGGTTTAAGTCTGGGCTCTGGCTGGGCCACTCAAGGACATTCACAGAGTTGTCTCTAAGCCACACTTCTGTTGTCTTGGCTGTGTGCTTAGGGCCATTGTCCTGTTGGAAGGTGAACCTTCAGCACAGTCTGGTGCCCTGAGCGCTCTGGACCAGGTTTTCATTAAGGATATCTCTGTATTTTTCTGTGTTCAGCTTTCCTTCAACCCTGACCAGTTCCCCCAGTCCATGTCACTGAAAAACACCCCCCACAGCATGATGCTGCCACCACACTGTTGGGATGGTATTGCACAGGTGATGACCGGTGCCTGGTTTCCTCCAGACGTGACACTTGGAATTGAGGCCAAACAGTTCAATCTTCGTTTCATCAGACCAGAGAATCTTGTTTCTCACAGTCTGAGAGTCCTTTATGTATATTTTTATATGTCTTGCTTCCGGGGAGAGACTTCTGTCTGGCCACTCTGCCATAAAGCCCAGATCGGTGAAATGTTGCAGTGATGGTTGTCCTTCTGCAAGTTTCTCCCATCGCCACACATGATCTCTGGAGCTCAACCAGAGTGACCATCGGGTTCTTGGTCACCTCTCTATTCAAGGCCTTTTCCCATGATTGCTCAGTTTGGCCAGGCAGCCAACTCTTGGGAGAGTCCTGGTTGTTCCAAAGTTCTTCCAAGTGCTCTTGGGAACCTCTTGGGAAGAATATTTGTAGCCTTTCCCATATCTGTGCCTCGACACAATCCTGTCTCTGAGCTCTGCAGGCAGTTCCTTTGACCTCATAGCTTGGTTTTTGCTCTGATATGCATTTTCATATGTGAGACCTTATATAGACAGGTGTGTACCTTTCCAAATCATGTCCAATCAATTGAATTTTCCACAGGTGAACTCCAATCAAAGTGTAGAATCATCTCAAAGATGATCAAGAAAAATGGGATGCACCTGAGCTCAATTTCAAGTGTCATAGCAATCATGCTCATGTCAATGCGATATTTCAGTTTTTTCTTTTTAATACATTTTCAAAGTTATCAAAAATCTGGTCATGGCAGGGCAGAGGGCTGGGCCGGGCCATGATTTCGCACACCCGTCACCTATTTGGGCTGATTAGCCCGACAGTGATAAGGGCCAACTGGAGACCGCAGTGCGATAGAGAGAGAGATTTATGGGCAGCTGCCCGGCACCTGTGTGTGTGTTTGTGTCTTTTGGTTAAGTTTTATATGAAATTATTATTTATATTATCAAGCCAGTTCTCGCCTCCTCTTTTCCCTTGTATCCCTTTACACTGGTGCCAAAACCTAGGAAGGAGGAGGGATGCGCCGTAGTGGAGTTCTCGCCACTACTATCCACCCCAAAGGTGCAGCCGCGGCCATCCGCAAGAGAATGGAGGAGCCGGCCGCCTGGAAGCGGAGGAATGGCCGCCAAACACAAGGGGAGGAGGGTCTCCCTAGAGGCGTTGGCCGAGGACCAAGCTACGCCGTATCGGAGAACCGGCGAGTAAGTGTTTTTATTTTCTCTCTCTCTGTCTCTCTCTCTCTCTCTCTCTCTCTCTCTCTCCTCTCTCTCTCCCACTGCCGCTCCATGTTGCCCTTTTGCCTCTTTTTAAATGTTTTGTTAATTTGGCACTTTTTTTTTTGGTTTCCCTCCGCTTGTCCCCTCCCCTGATCCAGGTAGACAGGGATGACCTACCGGCAGACAGGTCGCAAGGCATGCCCCCACCCCAGGGAAAGGGGCTCCCCGGCCTGAGAGAACAGGGGAGGAATGTGGCAGGGCGGAGGGTGTGGCAAATAATAATTGAAAGCCTTTTAGCATAAGGCTGCAGCATAACAAAATGTGAAGAAATGAATTGGTCTGAATACTTTCTAAATGTACTGTATATCACTTTAATAATTAAACCAAATTGTTTGGTCAAAAATGTGTCATTCTGTGAGTTACAATGTAACAAGTGAGTAATTAGAAAACTTGATTTGTTATTTTTTTTATAATTCATAATAGAACATAAATATCTTTAATAATGAAATGGACAAATGGTTATTTTCTACTTCTTTTAAACAAAAGAAGTAGAATTTGGAAGTGAATGTGGAGATTAATGGTAAAAAGGGACTTAAATATCTATCTTTTTCTTACCCACACCTGTCATATCGCTTCTGAAGGTATGGATGTAACAGCTGGAGGCAAATTGATTATTTTTAAGCTGCTTTTATCTGCTTTTTGGACCTTCAAAGTTCTGGCCACCATTCACTGGCATTGAATGGACCTACAGAGCTGAAATATCTTTAAAAAAAATCTGTTTGTGTTCAGCAGAAGAAAGTCAGTCATACACATCTGGGATGGCATGAAGGTGTGAAAGAGATGAGAGAATTTTCAATTTTGGGTGAATTATACATTTATCAATTCATACATTCTTGCCTATAAGTGCCTATATTTTATTTTATACAAAAGGGTTAGGGTGTCTGGTTGTACTGCTTCAAATTCAGGATTAAAGCAACATGCATGATTTAGATTTAGCATAAATAAAGCTGTTCTGCTCAGTGTCAACAAATGAATGTGCCAGTCATTGAGTGCAAGGGAAAAGAGACACAGAGTTAGTGCCTGCTATACTCAAATGATGAAACATTTTATAACTCAAAACATTATAACATTCTGAGATCATTTTTACATATCTTGATTGAACGGCAACTTTATCAATTATTGCTTTTCTCTGCAGATTGTTGATATTGCAAAAAGGAGTATATTTATAATATTTCTTTATTGAAAAACACAGAAAACAAACAAATTGCATTATGAGAAATTCTCGGCATAACTCAAACAATACAAACACTCACCAAAAAAACAAACAAACAAAAACCAAAAAAACAATAAAGACAAAACTTTAAAGTTCTGTGGCAAGATGCACAAATTAGAAGACTAATAAGAGTCAAGTCAGAGTCAACCACTGAAACAGATAAACTAACATTTGTACATAAGCCAACATTTTATAAAGGCAAAGAGTCTAGGATCTCTTTAAAGCAGCAATAAAAACTGTGGACATTTTTCATAATCTCAAACAGGTTTCAGATTTCCAGATTGTAAATGTAGCCTATAAATATATTTTGTTTTGGGTGCCAAATAAATAATTTTGATTGTGCCAAACATGCCCATTTTTTAACATAAAATATACCTTGCAATACGCTAAAAACAGATCTGAAAAAAGGACTCGAAAAAAGCATGTATTATAGTGATACTTCAGTGCTACAAAATGGATGAAGTTTCCATGTAAAGTAGATTGACATTGTAGCTTAAACATTTTTTCCATTGGACAATATGGCTTAAGCAAGGCTGGTGTTCTAGCAGGTCACATGAATAAAAGTTCTACCCCTTTATTTTAACACTTCATAATTTCAAGTTAATCACTTAAACATGGAATTCAGAGTCCATATTTCCAGTGTCTATTTTGTTTAAGCACTGATATACGCACAACACCAGAGCAGACAAACACTAAATGAGTCCACACTTAAGCAAAGCTATTTCTGTTACTCTCATAACAGCCTATTGGAGACACGCTCCAGACAAGGGAGATCACCCTAGTTCAGTGTGGCAGTATTTAACAGATGTTTGTTGTCCCTTTGAAAAAACATTTGTCTGTTTCTATTTCTCCCTGCTCATAAGCAGTGGCTGGAACGTTTATTTTAATTGATTGATTACATCTGGTTTACACTGACAAAAATAATTCTGCTGGAAAAAGAATAATAAAAAAATATGTTTCAGGTGTTCAAGCCACAATATTGCATAAGGGATAACTGGATTGTCCTCTATGGTTTTTATTATATTCAAATGTGTGTTATTTTAAAATTTATTGAGGTCAACATCATTTGCATCTGTTAAAACAAGAATACATGTGTCAAAGTGATTGCTCTACACAAATACACATTATGCATTATAATGAATTCAATGTAACTATATTGTAACTATATGTTCAGCAGATTACATCCACTTTTCAATACACTGATATTAGAGATCAACTTTGTGTCATGGAAAACTATGTTCAAGACAACAAAATCTGGAATTCTGAATGTTAATTTGTTGTTTTGTACTGTGCTTATTAAGTGATTTATGTTATTATTAACAGTTTGGCATAAGGGGTCTAAATATAACAGAAACCATGACAATCTTAAACATGTTGAGCCAGTCTGGAGATCTTTGGAAATGCCAAATGCTCAATTAGCTCAACATTTTGTTTGAGCAATTATTCCCAAAGGTTCTTTTCTCTCTCTGCAAACTGTCCAATCAGTTCAGCTGAAGTCAGAAGAGTTGATGCTCTAATGCACTCAATGTTAATATTTACGGGACCTGTTAATGTTCAAAGAGCTATAGGGATAGTCCACCCAAAAATGAAAATTCTGTCTTCATTAACTAACCCTTATGTCATTCCAATCCCATATGACTTACTTTTTTTTTGGTCATGGAACACAAAGAGACATTCAGCAGAATGCCTAAACTGCTCTGTTTCTGGTCACATTTCATTTCCATTGTCATTCTTTGCAAAATAATGAAAGTGAAAGGTGATCAAGGACAGAGCTGCTTGGCTATTCTGCTAGATAATTCATGGAAATGATAGGGATTTGGAACAACTTGATGGTTAAAAGCAAGAGGAAAGCTCCCTATGGATTAACCCAAGTTTCTCTTACTCTTTGACTTGACCTGAGACAGATTTCTCAGTGAAGGGGACTCCCAGCCCCTTTCTTACTTTTATTTTCCACATCCATATGACAATATCTTGCCCAACCAACAGTAAAGGGTTGTGAAATTTGAGTACATAACATATTCTGCCCACATCCAACAAAGTATTGCTCACACTGTGACACCCCTCCTCTGTGTGTTAAGTTTAAAAGAGCCTGCTCAGCCTCATGTACGCTCAGTGGGCTTCCAGTGCTGGATGGTAGCCAAAGAATTGCTCAGGAACAACACAGGAAGAAGCCACAGGGGGAAACGGTGGCAGTGGAACATCTGATTTACCTAACAATAATCTTGTTGCATTCTGAGTAAGGCAAAAATACATACCAATATTAACATCAGTATGTATGCACCTGGGGCTGCGTTCGCCCTCTGTTTGTCTTGCATTTTGAATGGGAATGCGTTTGGTTATGCATATGGAGAGGATTACTCTGATCTCTACTACAATGAAATCATTAATGGTGACCACCCGCAAAGTAAGTAAAATTCAAGATGCCTTTTTGAGGTCTCTCATAATTACATTTTTATTTATGAATATTATACAGAAATACTGCTTCTCAAATGAAAAGCAATACACTGTTTCAAAGCAGCACTGTCAGTCTCTCATCTATTTGAGTGCAATTCCAAATTGTAATTGTAAATTATTTTCAAATGAACTACATCAACCATTCTGTAAATCTATTTAAATAGGGTGAATAGAAGTAAAGTGATACACTTTTTGTCATTGAGATGAAGGGCAAAAAGTGTCTAACTTTACCTGTATTCACCCTTGTATATCTATATTTATAATGCACAATGCAATAAAAGCACAATGTCATGACCTACCATGGCATTCACAAATAAAAAAGTTTTGAAAAGCGCTGGGTAGATTACTTCTGAATTGAAATCTGGTACTGATTACAAATTACATGACTAAAAATTGCAATCCGTAACGTACAATACAATCTTGTATTGTATTTTTTAGTTAATATAATCTGATAATTTTTTGATTACTTATGGACAGTGCTGTAGTAACTGATTACATGTAATCTGCTTTATGTAATTGGATAAAAAAGCAAGTACTTGTAATTGGGTTAAATTACATTTTAAAATACTCAAAATTGGACTACAGTTACTTTTTCGTAGATTACATGATTACATATTAACAAGGCAACAGCAGTAAATTGTTGATAATTTATTGACCATTTTCATATCAATATCATCATATTCTAACCCCGAAGTGCAATAGTCTCACAGATGAACATTTTGAGCATGTGCTCCTTTTACGTTACAACAGTAAGATATGCACCTCAACTAAGTAATAGGTAATAGACTATTAATAAGTAGTAAGGGTTAAAAGTAAGTGTTTCAGAGATTTGAACTGTTAGCTTTGGCTTAGCAATGTCATTGCTGTTGATTTCAGGTTCATTAATGTTTTTTGTGTAATGTTTCTATTGTTTAATGCACTCAAAACAAACTAGATATATGGGTTTTTTAAAAAAGTATTATTTCTTACTGCCTCACCAATGGTGTGCAGCTCACACATTGAACCTAATTGATTTAAAGGATCTAGTGGATGCCATCTCTGGATACTGCCCGCAAGGTACACAATAGTTCAAAGAATCCTCTTTGTACTTTTATGTTAAAATGATTGTTAAAAGTAATCCACAAGTAATTTTAAAGTAATATGATTAGATTACCCCAAAATGTAATCTATGAGATTGTGTTACTGATTTAATATTTGTCATGTAATTTGTTATCAGTACCTAATTACAATTCACAAGTAATCCACCCAGCACTGTTTATGGATTACCTCTGATCTAACTTTTGTTTATTTGATGTCACATGTATTTGAGAAGGATAATCTATACTATTTTGACATAATGTTGCATTAAGGATAACACTTAATGAATGAAAATATTATAATTTATATGATTTTCTGCCTTATTTGCTATTTTTCTTTTACCGAGTGAAATAACAAAAGGCTCTTAAAGGGTCATGAATGATATGTATGTTTTGGCCAAGATAGCAGAAAAAGATGGTGTGAATTTTTCTTATTTAGAAGATTTCTTTTAATTATTATCTTCCAAGTTTGAATTTTTCAGACTTTCAGAATCAGTAATGAGTTAATATCACTGGATATGTTGTAGTCATAGTATTTCATTTGCAGTGTTTAGTAACTTGCATGATTATTTGTCATTAAAAGGTATGGTCTAATGAATATTGTATGTATCACCAGTAGGCTGATTTAGAATGAAAAATGTAAAAGGTTTAAAAAATAAAAAAAAGAATTAGGGGGATCTATAAATTATGAACAATTTACTGCCAATGCCTGATAAATCTGTAATAATGTCATTCATCAAAGTAACTGTAATCTGATTACAATTATATTAAAAAGTAATTTAGTCTAATTACAAACACTCTATTTATGTAATCTGATTATATAATTCAGATTACATGCAATCTGTTACTACCCAGCACTGCACTCTCTTGAAATCCTATGCCTCTTTTTTGGTCCTCTTTCACATTAATGTGAAGTAATTTTTTAGGTATATATATATATATATATATATATATATATATATATATATATATATATATATATATATACACCACAGTTAGTTCCGGTCCTCGAATCTGATTGGATGAGAGACGTTCCATGATCTCTGATGGTGTGATAGCATCAGCACTCAGACGCTTCACTGTGTGTATCACTCTGCTTGTGTTCGTGATGTTCTAAACTAAAGTGTAAGCGTAGTGCATATGTGTTTGGAGTTACTGTCTTTATTTTTTAAATTACATATGTTAGCCAGCAGGTGGTGGCAAAAAATCATTTTTGTGTGTAATATGAGCCAGTTGGTGATGTAAAGTGAATCCGTTAGTCATTGTTTACATAGAACAGCGCTCTGTGAGTTTCCACATTGGATACATACAGTTTAAAATGGCGGAGGACATCACTGTTACCCAAAATAGAGAGGAATACCCCGCTTGAACGTCTATATTCCACCGAGAAAGCTGACATTCAGAAAGCTGTAAGCATCACTGATTGGGTGTGGCAACATGTGATCGCACACTCTCCATCTCTCTCTCTCTCTCTCTCTCTCTCTCTCTCACACACACACAAACACACACATACTTCCATCCATCCGTCTATCCTTGTTTATCCAATGACTTGTTAGAAACAGCACAAGCCGTGATTCTATTTCTGAAGTGAACATTTTGAATTACTAATGGAGGCTTGGACATCGTTTGTTTTGAATCTGCAAAGGAAGATTCTGATCGGTCGCATAATAAAGTAGTTCCATGCTCAAATGCGTTTTTTTGACAGTACTCTTTTTGTCCTAATTTTTCCAAATTTTTTTCCTAATGTACTTGTTCATTGAACAGTTGTATAAGCAATATCACACTCGCAATCGTGCTATATGGCCCTACATCAGCACTGCTGTAATTACCTACCGAATCACAGATGTAGGACCATATCACACTCTTGCTCGTGTAGTTAAGCTGCATCAATGCTGAGCAAGAAGAAAAGACTACAACAAATCTCTTAAATGTTATTGTTGTTTATGTCTGTATTTGAAGATAAACTCTAAAAATGAAAAGGTTTCTAAATGTTCCTTTTGAAAGTGCCTCAAATATTCTATAGTGCGCTCATGGAACTTTAATACAGTATACTGTATATCAAGTGCCTCAAAACCTTTCCTTTATTAGATTTAGGAGGAACTTTTGACAGTCTTTAGAGGTCTTGCAAAACATATGAGTTCCATTAAGCATTTAAAACTTGAAAGGTTGCCTATAGGTTTAACAGAGGGCTACGCCAGTGTGGCATTCTGAAGAACTCCAAAAGGTGCCTCAATTATCATTTTTACAGTGAGTAGATTTTGATCAGATTTCAAGCTGTATCATGTGATTGGTTTTACCTTCTGAAGGATCGTCTCACCTCACATTCCAACACAGAGCAGTAACATTCACCCTCTCTCCTCACAGCTGGAGCCACACAAAGTCCCTGCCAGTCCCAAGATGTCTTGCACTGGGACAAACTTTTTATCATGCTGGAGGACTCTCAGATGAGGCAAAACATGCTCTTGCAACAGAGTGAAGACATGGCTAAGGTGGAGATGAACGACATACGAAAGGAACTCCAGAAGCTTAGTTCTAATAACAAAGCATGTACACAAGCCTTAGAGAAAACCTGCAAAGGTATAAAGGAGCAGATGAACCTCAAACTAAACAAAGTCATGGAGCAGTTTCGAGAGACTGCAGATAAGTTTCAAGCCCAAAACAATGAAACATTGCAGCAGCTTCTGCAGTTCAGCAAGAGCCAGGCCACACGTCTCACCAAACTTGAGAGCAACTTCCTGCAAGGAGTAGGTCTGACACAAGTGGCCATGAAATCTTTACCCACATACCCAAAGGAACAAGAGGCAAGCAGTGCCGATAGCGGGAAGCTGGAGAGAATGTTAATTGCCACCGCTGCAGATCTGCAAAGGGTGCATGCCCAGCTAGCCCTTTTCCAAAGAGCAAATGCACACCATTATATGCCATCAGGTGAATATCTGCTTCAGATTTTAGAAAGAATTAGCTTAGAACCACTCTATATGGATAGTTGGTCTGAAATAATTTTAGGAATTTGATATGTCCTGTGGTGTGGCATGCTATACTCCATCTAAAATGATTTTAAACAGCATTTTGCTAATAGTTTTCCAATTAGTTTACATTCAGCTTTCATGGCTATATATTAATTGAGAGCCTATTGAATATTTGTATGTTTAAAAAATAATTTGTTGGGGCCTGGGTAGCTGGGTAGTATTGACGCTGACTACCACCCATAGAGTCCAAAGCTCAAATCCAGGATGTGCTGAGTGACTCCAGCCAGGTCTCCTAAGCAACCAAATTTCCACAGTTGCTAGGGAGGGTAGAGTCACATGGGGTAACCTCCTTGTGGTCACTATTAGTGGTTCTTGCTCTAAATGGGGCGTGTGGTAAATTGTGCGTGGATTGTGGAGAATAGCCTGAGCCTCCACATGTTGTGTCCACATGTCATACAGTTTAATGCACAAAAAATATATATTTTCTAATCATTTGTCATACCACAGGAACTTTTGAAATTAAATTGTGAAGGCAAAAGTGTTATTTAAAATGGGATACTTCACCAAAAAATGATAATTCTCTCATCGTTTACTCACCCTTATGTTGTCTCAAACTTATATGACTTTCGTTCTTCTGTGAACACAAACAAAGATATTTTGAAGTATGTAGGCCTATGGTGTGTTTTTGTCTATACATTGTAAGTCTATGGGATCCAAAACTTTCAAGAAAAAGACATAAAGGCAGCCAAAAAGTAATCCTTAGGACTTGAGTGGTTTAATCCATGTCTTCTGAAGTGACTGCTTTGGATGAGAAACAGATTAAAATGTAAGTTCTTATTCACTATAAATCTTGACATATGCAGTCTCCTTGGCGGATTAAGCTCGTTCACACTTTTGGAGTCATGTGGATTGCTTGTATGCTGCCTTTATGTCCTTTTGGAGCTTGAATGTTTTGGATAAGACTGACTTACATTGTATGGACAAAAACACATCATACAATATTTTCAGCTCTGAGATCCATACAATGCAAGTGAATGGTGACCAGAAATTTGAATCTTAAAAAAATGACATAAAGGCAGAATAAAAGTAATCCAAAAGACTCCACTGGTTAAATCCATATCTTCTGAAGCTATATGATGTGTGTGGGTGAGAAACAGATCAATATATAACACCTTTTTCACAATTAAATCTTTCACTTTCACTTCAACATTTTTCTTGTGTTTTTGCGATTCACATTCTTCAAGCATATTGCTACCTACTGGGCAGGGAGGAAAATATATAGCAAAAAAGGATTTAAATATTGATCTGTTTCTTACCAACCTATCATATCACTTCTGAAGATATGGATTTCACCACTGGAGTCGAATGGATTATTATGCTGACTTTTATGTGTTGTTTGGAGATTCAAAGTTCTAGTCACCATTCACTTGCATTGTATGGACCTACAGAGCTGAAATATTCTTCTAAAAATCTTAATTTGTTATCTGCAGGAGAAAGAAAGTCATACACATCTGGGATGGTATGAGGGAGTGGATGAGAGCATTTTCTTTTTTGTGTGAACTATTCCTTTAAAAGCAGTAGTTACCAGTCATAGGACCTACTTTCCCTTATATATACAGTACATTTGAACCTCTTTGTTAAAATTCTTGGCATTGAGCAAAAAACAAAACAAAACAAAAAAGTCAGTGGACATGTTATGCATCAACTACCCATTTGCATGCTGATTTGCATGCTTATTGCCCTAATGAATCTTTGCAACCTTAATATTTGCGCTCTCTCTCTCTCTCTCTCTCTCTCTCTTCCAAAGGCTGTGAAATGGCTTTATTATTTCCAATGCGTTCCAAGCACATCTTTGCAGAGGTGACACCCTCCAAGTCATTCTCACTACGATCATTTACAATCTGCATGTGGGCCAAGGTGACTCAGTCTCTGAATAGAACAGTGCTTTTCTCTTATGGCACCAGGAAAAACACTCAGGAGCTCCAGCTTCTCTTGGCAAGGCGCTCTGTGCTCCTAACAGTGGGTGGTGAGACTCATCTAGTGGAAGCTCACAACCTAGTAACAGATGGGCAGTGGACACACTTCTGTGGAGCCTGGAGCTCAGACCAGGGGCTGGCCACTTTGTGGGTGAATGGAGAGAGAGTTGCCAGTGTCGCTGGGGTAGCCGAGGGGCACATATTGCCTGGTGATGGATTCATTCTTCTTGGGCAGGAGCGCAGCCGGTCGGGTATCTACAAAAATATGGACTCATCGGTAGCCTTCACAGGAAAGATGACAGGAGTCAACATGTGGGACCATGTGCTGGAAGCTGGAAGGATAAAAGAGTATGCCAAAGAAGACGGATCATGTGATAATCTTGGGAATGTGATTGGATGGGGTGTCTCAGAGATCATTCCACAAGGAGGTTCTCAGTACATTAACTGAAGCTACACCATTTTTGTACATTAAGATAACAAAGAGATAAATAAATAAGAGATATTGTAAAGTATCAATGAGTTTGTATTGACCTAAATGTTTTATACCACTGCTTTTAATTCTTGTTCATTTCAAATAAAGCTTAAACACTTTACACAAAGTTAATCAAAACAGTTTAATTTTGTGTTGTTTTGTTTGTTTTTGTTTTAATGCATAAATGAGAAACTTGCATTAGAATGATATTAATTGTATTAAATTCTTGTGGTGTGCCTTAGTGAACCTAATTAATAGACTACAAATAGCAAATCTGTTTCTGTTGTTCCCAATTTTACATTTTAATGACTTAAGGTGGGGCAAGTCTGGATTTATTTACAGCACCATGCTGGTCATGACTGTTTACATTGTTCACCAATAATTTGAAACAGATTTGCCCTCTCTTGAAGTTTATGTGCAATTTACAACGTGGCTGGTTTAATGCTGCATTGGTGTTATTCTAATGTGACTATTGCCAGTTGGTTCAGTCTGACTTCAAATAATACA
The DNA here is from genome assembly GCF_025860055.1 of Xyrauchen texanus. Classification (NCBI taxonomy): domain Eukaryota; kingdom Metazoa; phylum Chordata; class Actinopteri; order Cypriniformes; family Catostomidae; genus Xyrauchen; species Xyrauchen texanus. The sequence continues at coordinate 34,433,706 of NC_068284.1, read as the reverse complement.
AAATAATCCCAAACAAGGCGTATGCCTAAACCATTGTGACATCTATTAAATTACACCCTGTACATTAAATGTTTATTACAATGAGCTGTGTTTTCCAGTGCAGTCATAAGATCATAATAGCCCTAATTTATTAATTAATATTTGTTAATTTATTAATATATTTAATTTATTAATATTAATATTTGTTAATGTTAATTCAAATACAATTGTTCATTGTTTGTTCATGTTATTTCATAGTGCATTAACTATTGTTAACATATACAACTTTTAATATTTTAAATGTTTTAGTATATAATTAATAAATGCTGTAAAATAATTGTTCGTTGTTAGCTCACGTTAACGAATGCTTTTAACTAATGTTAACAAATGGAACCTTATTGTTATATTATATATTTTATTTATATATTTTCATCCTAACTCTGTTTGTAACCAAGGTGATTTTATATATATATATATATATATATATATATATATATATATATATATATATATATGAGAGAGAGAGAGAGAGAGAGAGAGAGAGAGAGAGAGAGGGAGAGAATTTAATTATAGCACCATGTAACAAATCTTTTATTTTTATTGTTTGGTTCCTGTGTAATAAGTGTTTTTTCCTAATTTTTCCTAAGTATAGAAAATTATTCCCAACAAACTTTCCTTTACTCCAAGTTTACTCAACACCGAATCTATCTGGAATGATCTGGAAAATAGCAAAATTTATTTTTAAATATATTAATATTTAGAAATGTACCTATTTTCCAGATCATTCCAGACAGATTCAGTGCTGAGTAAACATGGGGTAACTTCTAGAACTTTCAGTAATATAAATAGTAGTGTAAATACAGGAGCCTTAAGCCCACCAGTTCAGTTTAGTTCCAGCTGCCTAAGTGGATACATGCATTTTTCTGAGATGGCATCAAGAGGCTGCAAGCATCCGGCAGACACATTTTGCAATGTCTGTGGCCAATTTATCAAGACAAGAGTGAAAATGTACTCCGTGGAAGCATCTGCTAAGATGTGTGAGGCCTACAAGGCATATTTCGGCATGCCTGTCGGGATCAAGACAAACCCTGGGCATTTCACCTGCGAGCACTGCAGAAAAACTCTGGGAGGTAAGATGGACCATTGTTGCTCAGAATTTTATGATATAAAATTGTGTTAATTTTTTAAATTGCAAAAGTTTTTAATTTTAAAATGTTTTTTGGGGGGATGCCTTTTGGACAGCAGGGACACCAATTCGCACTACCACAGGCGGGACTGGCCACAGCAGACCGATTTCTCTGTGGGGAGGAACAACGTCAAGTGGGAGCCACTGGTGGACCCCAGGCAGGTGCTGATGCCACCACTGCACATCAAATTGGGCCTTAAGAAACAACTTGTCAGAGCTCTAGATAAGGAGTCGGCAGCCTTCAAGTACCTTCAAGACTTCTTCCCTAAGCTGTCTGAGGCAAAGGTCAAAGCCGGTGTCTTCGTCGGACCACAGATAAAGAAGATCCTGGAGTGCAATTCATTCCCCAGGAAGCTCACTAGTAAGGAGAAAGCAGCTAGGAACAGCTTTGTCACAGTGGTTGGGGGATTCTTGGGCAATCACAAGGCAGAAAACTATGGGGAACTGGTTGAGACTCCGGTGAAGAACTACAGCACGATGGGCTGTAGTATGTCCCTCAAAGTCCATATCCTTGATGTCATCTTGATAAATTCAAGGAGAAAATGGGAGCATACTCGGAGGAGCAAGGCGAGCGCTTCCATCAGGATATACTAGACTTTGAACATGTGTATTTCAACATCTTAATTTAAGACTTAAAATAGGAAGTTGCTATCGTTTTCAAAGTAACTTCACTAACATAACTTCACAACAGTAGTATCAAACTGAATTTTGATATAGATAAATACAAAATTGTCGTTTTGATACTTTCCTTCTTAAGGATAAAGGATTAAGTAGTACCAGCATATTAAGAACAGATCTCGATTACAAAGGCAAGGCTATGCTCTCAAATGTTGTCGTCTGCGCATTGGCCTCAGGGTGGTAGTGTACTCAAAAGGGAGGAGTTGAGGAGAACAAACTGGCAAATATAATGATGGTTCTTTCTGAATGACACGTATGAGAGTTTAGAAAACAGCCAATTCATAGACATTTGCCTTATAGAGGCAACATTTCACGTTAGGACTAAGTATCTATAATTAGAGCTAACATGAGAAGTATTTGATAAAGAAATAGCTGCGTCCATTAAAGGGACAGCATCACGACGACATAGGGAAATAAATGTGCGTTTCGTAAACATTTTATGTCACTGAAGAATCGGATGGAACATAGTCTTTACCGACAACTCCCGATGAGGAAAGGATGGGGAAAGGCATTTGCTCGAGACGACAGAGAACAATATTTCAGTCTTTCTTACTTCTCATCTTTGTCTGCGGGACGATATGTGCCTTCATGATCTCTTATGAGATGCACAAAGAGTTGAAAAAGACAGAAGCGACAGCGTTGAAGTACCAACAGCATCAGGAGTCACTTTCTGCACAGCTGCAAGGTAACGAAAATGAATGAAAACATAAAACGGCACTTTGCATTAGCCTGATTATGGATTATCGGTTCTCTGGAGATTTCCATTCAAACTGACTTGCCCAATTTAGTTCGAATGTCACGTCATCATTATATAATAGGCTACATCATCATAACACTTCGTTCGGAATCTGAAAACAGACATATCATTAATAATATAATATAATATTGTAAAATATTATTACATTAAACTGGCAGATACAAATTTAATTGTTTACACACTTAATCCTGGTTCCTTTAGTTATTTGCATTCAATTTATTTCAGTTGGTGTCTATGGGTAATTCTCTCAACAACAACAAAAAAAAATGTCAAGAAAATGTCCTGGTCCTATAAAGAAATAATACATTTTATTAAGCATATCACAGACTATTTTTAATAGAAAAAATGTAAGTTAAATGTCTGCACATGTTACGGTAATGAGAACTGAGTGGTAAACTGTGCTCAAGTGTTGTTAAAAAAAATCCTAATGGTCCTAAATATAGAATTATATATTTAATTTATACAATTTATAATTGCATTTTTGTATAGATTTTAAGGTAAAAATATGACTGGTAATTTTCCCTAACAGGTTTTATGGAAATCACCCATCTGAATGGGGTCTTTGAGAAACTTAGATAACACTACATTGAGAATTTTCACCTCTCTGTGCCATTTTGGGGGCTACTTGTGCTCATATTTACTCTCTGACTTTCTCTTCTGTCTTCAGTGGTATACGAGCATCATTCTAAACTAGAAAAATCCCTCCATAAAGAGCGACTTGAGCATAAGAAGGCTGAAGAGGGTAATGTCCTGTTTATTATTCAATCATTTATTTCCTGATATACACAACCCACTTTATCTGAATGTGAATTGATAATGAAAGATAATGATAATGATTGCGTTTCACTGACTACAGTGTGCTGTAAGTTTGTTTTTAAAAGCTGTTTATTGAATGTCAATACATCATAGATTTCCTTTTGTTTAAACGGGAATCACAAAAGGCCCTCAACAAAGAGAAGGTAAGACTAGAATCTAAAGCTGATAGAGTTTGATTACTAATTATGTGTAAACATGACAGAGCTGTTATAGCTGACATGGTTTTAAGATGCAAAATAACTACGTTTGGTTTGACCTAACAGCAAGAGTCGAACTATCGACTGAATTCTCTGCAGACGGAGCACCAGATCCTAAAGGTGAGATGGAGTTATTAAAAAAGCATTTAATACATTTCTAAAATGCAATTATACAGTATATGCAAATTGTAATTTTCTTCGCTGCGTTAATTGTTGAAACTGTATCTGATGCAACCATATAAATGTAATGTGAAACATAACAATAATTCTTCTCTTGGTTGTCGACTTCGATACGATCAGGCCCAGCATGAAGACTTGAGAATGGAATATTATGAACTTCAAGAAAAGCACCAAAATCAAGGGGAAGATCACGAACATGTTCTGGATGAGCACAAGCAGGAAATGGACCACATGCAGAGAGAGAAGGAGGCTGATATATCCAGACTGAAAGGTAATCCAGTGTATTACTCATATTCCTCTTTTAAGGGATAGTTCACCCAAAAATTAATCATTTACTGAGCTTCATGTCATCTGAAATGTGTATGACTTTCTTTCTTCTGCTGAACACAAATTAAGATTTTTAGAAGAATATCTCAGCTCTGTAGGTCCTCACAATGCAAGTGAAAGGATACCAACATTTTAAAGCTCTGAAAGGCACATAAAAGCAGCATAAAAGTAATCTATAAGACTCGTCTTCAGAAGTGATATGATATGTGGGTGAAAAACAGACCAATATTTAAGTCAGTTTTGACCATAAATTTGCCACCCTGTTTAGTAGGTGGGGATATGCACGAAGAATGTGAATTGCCAAAAACAAAAGAAGAACAATGTGAAAGTGGATATTGATTGTAAAAAAAGGACTTAATTATTGATCTGTTCCTCACCCACACCTTTCACATCACATCTGAAGATATGGATTTAAACACTGGAGTCATATGGATTACTTTTATGCTGCTTTTATGTGCATTTTGGAGCTTCAAAATGTTGGTACCTTTTCACTTGCATTGTGAGGACGTACAGAGCTGGAATATTCTTCTAAAAAATCTTCGTTGTGTTTTTGTGCCACATTTGGCATGCATGAATTGGATGCAAGAATTAGCATTTTTGGGTGAACTATCCCTTTAAGTCCTCACATTTAAAGGAATAGTTTACCCAAAAATAAAAATGTTTAATATTAAAGAATCTGTATGACTTTTTCATACATGTAAAACAAAAAGAGAAATGTTGTAATATTCCCAATCCACTCTTTTCTATGAAAATGACATTGAATATAAAAAAAAATATGACTCATGCACTATATTCCAAGTCTTCTGAAGACATAAGAATACTTTTTTTTCATTGAAGACAGAAAGTCACTTGTATTTTTGGAGCAACATGAGGATGAGTAAATTATGATAGAATTTGTATTTTTGTGAAACTATTAATTTTAGGATCCTTTTCTATCCATTTAAAAAGCACCCCTCTGTATACCTTTGCTAGAATCCTTTATCTCTTAATTTTCCCCTTGTAGAGAATGTATACAATCTTCAAGAGGAGAACAGACAGCTGCGGAAAGCTCATCAGGACATCTACACACAGTTACTTGACGTGCGGGTTAGAGAATGTACAAAAGATTCTGGGATATATTATGTGATTTGGAAAGATAATTGCTGTCTCTCATAATTGTGAACTCTTACTATTAAACATTAACATACAAAAAATTACAGTGAAATTCTTTCTTAAAATTGCAGGAGCTGCACAAGAACCTAAAAGCTTCAAAAGATGATCTCACACTCACATTAGAAGACCATAAAAATGCACTTGTTGCAGCCCAGGTAATTCACAGTCCTGACTGCTGCTTTAGGCTTATTGTGATCAGGATGTATTTTTTGTGCATGTCTCATGCTTGGTGTATATCACATTCCTTCACTGCATGTTGCAACACTTTTAACTCAGCAAATAACAGAACAATTCTTGTACGTTATTTATATCTCCAGGTAACTGGAGCAATGCTACCCAGTTTAACTCTGGCTGTCAACATACTAATTCTCAGTGCCTAATATACAATGTTTACTATTAATGTGAGAAAATATTGCTCATTACTGATCGTAGTCAAGGTAGATGTTCATCTGTTGACTATTTTGAATGAATTCCACATAATTAAACAACATTAAAGAGCTGTCTGCAACTACTAATTGTGTTCTTCCCTAAGATTCCATACCATCTAGTCCAACGGAGACAATCAGATAAAATGTGGATACAGATGGAGCTTTATTTCGTAGGACATGTCTAGCTATGCATACCTCCTGAGTATGTCTAAAGACTCAGATAACAGATGACTACAGATGTGTTCCCATCCTGACAGTTGACCCTGTGTGAGTGATGCATGTTTGCCAGCCATTAACATTCTACTGACATCAGTGACTGAACAGTTTGAGCTGATTGAATATTTAGATATACTCCCTAAGTGCCTCTGTGTGATGCATTCTAACATTAAAATGGCTTTTACACCTTTTATTTTATATATATATATATATATATTTACATCAAATGGCATAACATTTCTGCAATAACATCATGTGATACAAAAAGAAATATGGTGTACATTTATGCATCATATAATGTGTAGTATAATATGTAGCAGGCAATTACCATTATTTCAGAAAGTGCTCCAGTCTCCAGACTTCCTTTAGAGATAGAACATTTTCAAATAAAAATAAGGGGGTTCCTTGGCAACTATGGTTGGGAACCGTGAACCGATCCTTATTCAGAACTGGAACCGATTGATTTTCCTGGTTTACTCTTTCGTTAACGATTCACGAATGACCATTCTTCTACCAACGTAACTCTGTAATAATATACTCTAACTACGTCTGTATATCCATACTTCCTTACTATATATTATGCCAAAAACAGTAGTCCAATGGAGCTGAATCCTCAGTATTTATAAAACAGTATGTGAGGAATACCTGGATTATACTATTTACAGCGAGATTCTGAAGTGCGGATCGACTGGACACTTCACGATTCCATAATAATCCCTCAGGAGCTGAGGAGATGTCACATTGGGGAAACAAATATTCCTCAATCTTTTGACATATAAGAGGTTATTGTGCTATAAAAACATATTGTAAGTTTCAGAACTCAAAACTTCCTCCACACTGCAAAAAGGGCATTTGTAGAAAACAAGCTGCCAAAATCACTCATTCTCTATGTAACGGGTTCTGTGGTTAAGGAGGACACGAAGGCGAGTAGCTCCTCTCAAGGTAAAACTTTATTATAATTTTACACAGGTTTTTTATATAGAAATCCGTTCACTCCCAGACACTCTCTCTCAAGTGTTAGTGGCGTAGGTCTTTTATCCACTAACCCGTGCTCACTGGAATTAGAGACAGGTGTTAGACATAATTTAGCTCAGGTGTAAGTGCCCTTAGCGCTTCCCTCTCTCCGGACAGGCACTTGAACACATCCCCGCTGCCACACTCTATTTCCTCAAAATTGTGATGTCACACTGTGGTAGACATTTGCTTCTGATTGCCTTTGTCAACACCTACTTAACCTTTAATCACTTCCTTAGCCCCGCCCAGTAGCGGTGAGCAGTGAGATGGCAAGGACAAAGTAGGTCAGTCAACATCAGAGAGCTAATCATAACAGTGAGTGTTTACTGTCAAGTTTTAAAGGGGTCATGTCATGAGGAATCAAATTTTCCTTGATATTTTGACATATAAGATGTCATTCAACTATAAACAAATACTGTAAATTCCAGAACTCAAAACTTAATCCCCAAAAGCATTTATTGAAACCAAGCTGTCAAAATGCCCCATTCTCTACTTCCGTGACAACCCTACGTCACTTGGGGTACTCATTCATTCAAGACGGCCTCTACAACAAAAAGTCAATGCCTATTTTAAAACCATCGTACCCATGGCCCTCCCACTGGTGCTCACTTGGCTCATTAACAGAGACAGAGAGAAGGACAAAAGGGCTACTGCCTGTGGCCTAACTTCTCATGAACACAAAAGGGGACCCATCTGGACTATTTTGAATTATTTTTGTATACAAACATGTACCACACAGACATCTTTGACTGTTGTCATCTCTCTGGCATGCTTTTAAAAGACGCAGTGTCAAGTTTAAACTCTGAAGAGAAGATGTGTAAACTGCTCAGCAAACTGTCCTTTCGCCTATCAGCGGTATTTTTAATTGTTGATGTATGTAAACATGCACTAGATTGAGGTCTTTGACCATTTTGATTTTGATCATCAGTGCAGGATAATAAACTGGATGTTTGCATCTTGTGAAACAGTCATAAATGAGTCATTGCCAAGGAATTGTCACTGAAGGATATGGGACAGTTAAAAACACTATTGGACTCGTAATTAAACAGTTCCATTCATTAATATTTCAAGTGTCATGATTGTTTATGATGCTTAAACGCTGTCTACACAGGCCGCGCCCATTGACGGGAATTGAAAATGGAACGAGACATCTGTTTGTTTGCTGTTAGAGTGACACGCCGCAATGGATGCTTCCATGGTAGACAGCATCATTGATTATAGCATCCGACGTAGACAGGGTGTGAGTGTTAACAGTCTTGCTTGAGATGAATAGTGTAATATATTCGGATGCAGCGTGTTGGATGTGCATTATGTGTAAACCTTGAAATGTACATTTCTAATGTTTTGTTGCTTGTTTATTCTCTTCAGATTGAGTTTAAAAAATGGCTGAATATGAGGGGCTGCACACTGTTAGCCAGTCATAATAGAGGGCATTTACATTTTAAGTTTAAAGGAGGAGCTGAGGCAAAAATGTAGCTTTTCAGAAAGATGGTTAGAGACAGAGTGGAAAATTATCATATATTACAAAATTATGACTGTGTTGTTGAAAAAAAAAAACTTTACTAACATTATCAGTGGACCCCAGGGAAGATTATGAATCGATGTATATATAAAAAAAAGAGCATTTCATGACCCCTTTAAAGGAGAAGCAGCATCAAAACTGAGTATTTCTTACAGCGGGTCAGAATAAAGGTAGAAAATTACCATGTTTTACAAATATGTCTTTTTATTTATTTATTTAGCTAATTTTACAAGTGAACCTCAAGGAACATATTAAAGTAATAAAAAAGGACATGGTCATGACCACTTTAAAAAGGTGGATTTGAAAGAACGCCAGTGAATTGCAAGTTGGACAGCTCGTTCCAACTGTAAGTGCCATATACTGTATACTAAGAAAGTTGTTCATTGTGCATAAATGGTGATTTTTTATTTTTTTTTACAAAACCAGAGTACATTATTTTCACAGTTGTTGTTATTACATTATATATTTGGTTCACGGGGCAATACCCATATCCCTGGAGGAAGTACAGTATATCCATAATTTATTCATACTACTCGCATGTGCTACAATTCACCGTTGTCGTCTGCCTTGTGTTTTACCAGTGTTCCCCCGGACTACACTTCCCATAATCCCCTGCTCGTATCACTTCTAGCTGTTCCCCATTGTTTTCACCTGTGTGTCATTTACCTAATCATCCCTTATGTATATAATGCCCTGTTTATCTGTTCTTCTTTTTTGGTTGGTTGTTAATGTTTCTCCCCTGTTCATGTGCCAGTTCCAGTTCAGTTTGTTTACTTTTGTTTTACATCCTGGTTTCTTGTCTTGCCCTGTTTCCGCACTTATCCTGCCCTGTATTCTGTTCTATTGTTATTAAAGTAGCTGCGTTTAGTTCCTGCTCCTGTGATCTCTCTCATTGCTACAGAAAACATTAACAACCGACAAAGGAGAACAGAAAAACAGGGCATTGTATACATGAGTGATAATTAGGTAAATGACACAAAGGTGAAAAAAATGGGGAACAGCTGGAAGTGATAAGAGCAGGGGATTATGGGAAGTGTAGTCCGGGGGGAACAGATGACATGGGTAAAACACAGCGCAGACAACAGTGAATCATTACAGCATGCATAGCTGAAGTACGTACTACGGCAAATCTACAGCAAATTAATAACTAATTGAATAACTAACACCTGTATATATATATATATATATATATATATATATATATATATATATACACACACACACACACACACACACACACACACACACACACACACACACACACACACACACACAGGTGTTGTACATTTCAGATGTTGGAAGTAACAAAACCAAAAAACAGTAGTAAACAGGTGCCAGAGTACAATAAAAGGAATAAGACAAAGAGGAAAGGGGTGCCACTTATGGAAAAATATCATACTTGCTTATAATACTGCAGGCTCTACTCACCTTTTTACCTTTACATTTGTATAGAACATTACAATATTGTTTGAAAAAAATGAAATGATTCTTGGGAGAATCAATACCTTTTTGGGGATTGCGTCAATTACAACCGCAAATTCCTTAGGTCTAACTGGTATTTTAAATATATCCAAAAATTCTCTATATGTTAACAGAATTCCGTCACTGTTTGATAAATGACTGACTAAAATAATATCATTCTCAAACCATAGATCTAAAAATAGAGATTTATTTTTATATAGAATGTCTTTGTTGTTCCAAATATAGTATCTCCTTGGATAAAGATTATGCAGGCCAGTGTCCATGCCATGAGAGCTTCTTTATGGAATTTTGCAAGCTTAACTGGTATTTTGTCAATTGAATAATTACACTTCAATAAAAATGAGGTCACCCATTTGCTTGAACAGATAGTTGGGAAATGAATTCCAAATGCTGTCTTTGTTCTTTAAATATTGAATAATCCAATTTATTTTAAATACATTGTTTAAAGCATCATAACTCAATACCTCTAAACCACTAAATATACAACTCTACCTCCCGAAAGAATAACTCTTATAAACCAGTTTGTTTAAGTGAATCATACGCTTGCTGAATCGCAAGTCTTTCATTTCACCATGTCCATCTTGCGAGACTTAAATAGTAACTGCATTTTACTGTAAATTTCTTATTCTTTTCCTCAAAAGTATTAAAAGAATTATGAATGATATTAAGGTATCAGAATCATTAAGAGGAATTGGAACCAGAATGTTTTAATTCCTTAAGATTCTCCTTATTTACAACAATTATTTATCAAGGTTAGAATATATGACATAGAAATATATTTCAAATCATGACTTCACTACATGTCTTAGAGTCTCTCTCAGCTTTGTTTCATTGCATCAAGTCTCATTCTGTATGACATTCATGCCTTATCTAAGGATCAGAAATTATCTTTTCAATAATTTTTATTGTTTGAATAAAGCTTCAGGTGGAAGAACTGAGGCAATTAAAGGGGAATCACTATAAAGCATCCAATGCAGTCCAAGCAGCTAAGATCGATACATTACCCACTGCAACCACGCACAGCCATGAACTGGAGGCAGTAGAACACAGGAAGAGGATCCAGGAACTGGATTTTAAGCCTAATGTGGTACACAAGAAAATCACTTATTCACAATAGATGTTGTGACCAGCAATGCTTTATTCTCATTATTCTCATTTCCTACATTAGTTTTAAGTATATATATTTTTAGGCCATTTTGGCTGGTTTTTCAACTTCCAGATGAGATGTAATACAACAATAATGTTAGCATGTGACTGTGGCTAATATGAATGTCTTATCACCAAGCCACACTACACTTTGGTCATATGGATGTTTGTGCTTTACAGGTGGAAGGATATCAGGGAAAGGAAAATGTGTTACCCCCTCACGGTGTGTTGGATATCAATGAGACCAAAGTTGAAATGAAGCAGCCGCCTCAAATTGATGTTTTTGCAGAGGGAAAAGGGCAGAAAGAGGAAAGAAGCACATCAAAGGATGGAGGAGGAGAGGATGAGAGGAAACAGGCAGCGCTGGAACATTCCTTATCAAATCTAGAAGAGCAGAGCATTAACCTGAGTAACACTCTAAGCCAAACCTTGGAGAAAAAGACACAGACAGAGACACTCCACAGAACCAAAGAACACTTTGAGGCTTTGGATCAAGTTATTGCTGAACGTAAGGAAAATTATTATTATTATTTTTAATTTTTTTTGTGGTGATAAAGGGTTTTTCTGAATGTACAATCTTTTATTAAAGGGATAGTTCACTGAAAATCGAAAATTCTTTCATTAATTTCTCACCATCATGTTGTTTCAAACCCATATGAATCTCTTTATTCATTAAACTCAAAATGAGATGCTTGCTGGAATGTTAGTCTCAGTCACCACCTTTCACTTTTATTGCATCTTTTCACCCATACAATTATTCTGCCCAACACCTCCTTTGGTGTTCCATGGAAGAAAGAAAGTTATACGAGTTTGAAAAAACATAAGGGTAAGAAAATGATGACAGAATGTTCATTTTTTGATGAACTATCCCACTAGGCAAAGGGCTCTGAAACCAAAGCTAGCAAAATGCACTAGTAAACGATACTATAGCCAAAAAGTCATATGGCCATTTTTGGTCCTCAAACTTGCAGTTGACTGCAAAAAAAAACAATTTACATTTTGTTACATATGTTAACTTTACATAATGATTTCTGATGAAATACAGGGAATGCTGTGCAATTACACCATGATTTGGCTGGACGAGAAGGTGTGAAAAATATTGAGAACACTCAAAAGCATGATAAGGTACATCCGATAAGACCGTTTACATGTTATTTAGTGTCTCAGTATCTTTGTTGTCCATTTCATCTTATGTAACATTGAATTTTCTGGACATTTGAGCTTTTTCTCCACAGATCAAAGTCTTTGCAGTAAGAACTGCATGATTACATATGAAAGTTCCCCAAATTGGATTTGAAAAGATTGATGTTTGTGTTGATGCTGCTCAGAAACGAGATCCGTGTCACTGTCCACACAAATAGAATTTGGGCCACTTTCCACCCAGTGTGAACATAGACAAATTGGATGCAGAGTTTTAAATGAATGACTTAAAATCAAGCCATTGTTGTGTAAAGAGTGTAAACTGTGGTTGTACTGTCAGTTAGTTGACTTTGAAAAGAAAATCACTTTCTTCAAAGTTTTAACATATAAATATCACACCATTTGAGTTAAAACTTTTATGAGACACTTAACAATTAATAAAAATTTTCTCTCTCTTAGAATGGCTTATTTGAGAAAAGCCTGGGAGTAAGGGACCTGAACTCTGAGATTGAGGCCAACAATCTAAAAAAAGAGGATGAAGTGGCAGAAGAAGAAACAGAGGATAAACCCAATATGAACAAGGACAGGCCTGAGGAGGATGAGCAGATTGTGGTGAAACATCAGGATGAGGTCTACTAAAGGACAAAAACAAGCTCCACTTTACTTACATTTACAATTATTCACTTGGCAGACATTTTTATCCAAAGCGACTTACAAAAGAGGAATAATACATCATAAGCAATTCATCTTAAGGAGACAGTAGCATGAAAAGTGCTGCATCACATAGTTTCAATTTCATCAGAATAATAGTATGCAAGACAGACTAGAATGTTAAAAAAAATATATTATATATATATATATATATATATATATATATAGTTTAGTTTTAGTTTTTATTAGTGCATGGTCAAGTGCTCATGGAAAAGATGTGATTTTAGCTGTTATTTGAAGACAGAGAGTGTGTCACGGATGGAGTTTGGAAGGTCATACCACCAATGAGGTACAGTGAAGCTGAAAGTCTGGGAAAGTGATTTGGTGCCACTTTGTGTTGGTTCAATAAGACGCCTCTCATTAGCCGACCTTTGGCTTCTGGTGGGAACGTAGCTCTACACTAAATATTTTAGGTATGCTGAAACAGACCCAGTGACTGTTCTGTATGCCAGCATCAGAGCCTTCAATTTGATACGTGCATCAAATGGAAGCCAGTGAAGTGAGACAAGGAGTGGTGCTGCATTCTGGATAATTTGCAGATGCCTAATTGCGCATGCAGGGAGGCCTGCAATGAGTACAGTAATTTAGTCTAGTTATGACAAGTGACTGAACAAGCAGTTGTGTAGCATGTTCAGAGAGGAAAGGTCTTATTTTTCCGATGTATAGAGTGTAAATCTACATGATTGTGCTGTCTTTGAGATGTGATCTGTGAAATTTAGTTAGTTGTCGATGGTTACACCTGGGTTTCTGACTGTTTTGGAAGGCATTATTGTAGATGAACCCAGCTGAAAAGTGATGTTGTTCTCAACAGCAGGGTTGGCTGGAAAGACCAGGAGCTCCGTCTTTGCCAGGTGAGTTGCAGGTGGTGTTCTTTCATCCAGGTCGAGACGTCTGCCTAGCATCTGAGATCAGAGAAGTCACAGTGAGGTTGTTGGGCTGGAAAGACAAGTAGAGCTGTGTGTCATCTGTGTAGCAGTGGTAAGAGAACCTATGTGCTTTAATAATGGGTCTCAGTGATGATGTGTGTATAGAGAAGATAAGTGGTCCAAGCACTGAGCTCTGAGGTACCCCAGTAAGTAGCTGATGTGACTTGGACCCATCACCTCCTGAGGCTTCCTTAAAAGACCTACATGAGAGATAGGACTTGAACCAGCTAAGCACAGAGTAGAGAGGGTGGACAGGAGGATCTGATGGTTGAATGTGTCAGAGGCTGCAGATAGGTCCAGCAGAATAAGGATGGATGATCTGGATCCAGCTCTCGCCTGTCTCAGCGAACGGTGACAGACAGCAGGGCAATCTTGGTGGAATATCTATTTGTGAAGCCTGACTGATTGTCATCCAGCAGCAGAGATCAGGCAGAGATCAGATTGAAAACTACCCTTTTGAGTGTTTTCATACTTCTATTCTGAGTGCAAAACGTTTGTAGTGATTATGACCTTTGGCATTTTCACATATTTTACATTTAAAGCCGAAGTGTGTACTTTTTGTTGTTGTTAACATACTTTCTATACCATCTTAAATGAATATTAAGTGTTCAATACAAGTTAGGCTCAATGGACTGCATTTGTGGCATAATGTTAAGATTATTTCAAATCGTCCCTCCTTTTCTTTAAAAAAATCTCAAATCAAAGTTACAGTGAGGCACTTACAATGGGCTTAAAGGCAGAAATGTGTTGCTTAAAATTTTATAAAAGCACTTACATTAATTCTGCTGTAAGAACTAATGTATTATTTGAGCTGCAAAATTATTTAAATTGTAATTTTGGGGTTTTAGGGTTTGTTGACATTACATCGTCATGGCAACGAAGTAGTAAAATTGGCTATAACTTTACACAGAAATGGTTAGTAAGTGATTTTATCACATTAAAATCATGTTAACATGCATATAGTTTATGTTGTTTTGTGGCTATATTTTTCAAATAGTTCATATTTTAACGTTTACGGATTGGCCCCATTCACTTCCATTGTAAGTGCTTCACTGTAACCCAGATTTTTGCTTCTTTTTGGTTTTTTTGAGAAAATGAAGGGCAAATAAAAATGCTGTTAATTGACCTTGACTTGTTTTTAACCCAGAATATCCTTTTAAGGTGCAAAGACAACTACAAGTAAGCCATTCGTGAGCTGATTTACCTGAAGTGTAAGCACTGTGGCAGTGGTACTAAATGGTACTATAAAAACATTGCACTGTTTGGTTGAGTATCCTGACCCTACATAGCAACATTGGGTCAACCAATGGAATGGGTTTGGGGTGGGACTATATGTTTGGTGACCAATGGAAGATTGGGATGTTCAGGAAACCTGTTTAAAAACATTAATTATTTTTTCCAATCAGTTTCATTAGAAATTAAACACCAGTTTTAAAAATATCAAATATCTAATTATTGTCAAAATATTATTATGTTTCATTATTATTTAGTTAATTGAATCCTCTTTACTAAGTTAGTGTTAGTAGTTGTCTGAAAGTAGAATTAAACCTAACTGATTTTAACGCTTAACAGAATAATGATACACTGTATTTTTTATAGGTGGCAGGCAATCCAGAGCAGCAAGAGGAGCAGCCAGACGAGCAATATGAGGATGAGTTAGAAAATGGGGTGAGGAAACGCAGGCATTGATTGACTAGTTTCCCGAGGAGGTGATATAAAATGATACATGACAAATGACTTGTTCCCACTGCAACCTCCATTAGACTTTTGATGACTCAGTGCATGATAGAGAGAAGAGCACAGAGAAGGAAGAGAATGAAGAAGATCCCTACAGTGAGAATAATGGAGCAGAGGTCAGTCCAATGCTCAAGAAGTCTTTTCATATCAACCTTACACAAGTAGTGGAAATGTTAGAGAAGAATATAAACTTTCTTCTGTATTAGTCAAATATGTATTTAGAACATATTTGTAAATGTACAAGAATGTTTTATATGTTGTGGATAAACATGTTACATTGTATATTTTGAGCACAGAAAATGATAAATGTCATAACAACTGCATGAATAATGAATTGTTTCAGGACCTAGCCTGAATGAAAAATCAGAGGCAGAAACTGGCGTCACTTGGAAAGAGAGCATCCAAGTAAAAGTGATAAAGAGGATGAAGGAGATCTTAAGGAATCCAATCAAAGACCTGAGATGTGACGAAGACTTACACTTACACTTCCTTTTTTGACTGTCAGAAAAACATACAATATTTTCTAATTTTAAGAATATATATATATATATATATATATATATATATATATATATATATATATATATATATTCTTTTTTTTTATATAGAAGCAATGACAAATATTTGGTCAGCATTTATATTTAATCAAAGTATTGTATCTTTTCGGTGCAATCTTACTAGGGCAATATGAACTGGTATCCTACCAATTGAAAGAAATGTAGGAGTTACATGTATATATAAATGTTTCAATGATTTATTTTATGCAATTTGTTTGAATTAAGCACATTTTTTTAAAAATAACATGTAGTATAGACTGTTAATGCTTCCAGTCTTTTCAAATGTAACTTTTATTTTAAACCTTCGTTTAGGTATATTACTTATATTTGATAACTTCGTGCACACATTGTCTTTCCCTATCAAGTATAACAAAATATAACTCTCTAATTATTACCATCAGATCTATTGTTGTGAATTAAAATCCTATGCAATCTTTATGCTTATAAATAGGAACCTTTATATAATAATTTGGGAATTAGAAGTGGAATGGAAGAATTATTAAACATTAAGAATTACAGAAAATAGAAATTAGTCTTACAGAGATATCATTTATATGTACTTTGGAAGGATATGGTCATTTATTTTAAATTTGAAACACAAGGACTTAAAAAATTTACTTTAAGGAATAGTTCAACCTAAAATAATAATTCTCTCATCATTTACTCATCCTCATGCAACACCCAGATGTGTATGACTTTCTTCTGCTGAACACAAACTAAGATTTTTAGAAGACTATTTTAGCTCTGTAGGTCCATACAATGCAAGTGAATGGTGGCCAGAAATTTGAAGGTCCAAAAAGCAAATAAAACCAGCATAAAAGTAATCCATATGACTCCAGTGGTTAAACCATATCATCAGATGCTATATGATAGGTGTGGGTGAAAAACAGATCAATATTTAAGTCCTTTGCTATAAATTCTCCTCCCTGCCCAGTAGGTGGCTATATGCACAAAGAATGTGAATCGCCAAAAACAAAAGAAGAAGAACGTGGAAGTGAAAATTGAGATTCATAGCAAAAAGTGACTTAAATATTTATCTGTTTCTCACACACACTTGTCATATCGTTTCAGAAGACATGATTTAACAACTGGAGTCCTATTGATTACTTTGTGTTTTAGAGCTTCAAAGTTTTGGGATCAAAACAGAGCTGAGATATTCTTCTAAAACTCTTCGTTTGCGTTCAGCAGAAGAAAGAATGTCATACACATATGGTATGGCATAGGGATTTTGTATGTGTATTGTTTTTCATATAAAATCAATAAAAATATTCTTATAACAATAACATACGCTCAAATGAACGCCAGATAGACCGCGCAAGCTGATTTGCCAGGGGACGGAAGTCGTCACCCCCCACATCGTCACCTTTCTAACTGTTCATGCATAAAACTTCCGACTACCGAAGATGAAAACAAAAAAATATATAGCAAAATTCTGTTAGTTTAGCATCACGGATGCCCTTAGTACTGACCCCTCCGCTATGTGACTTTAAAGACGAAGGCGAGAGCAGGTATTTCTTCATGCTGAAGACTGCGTTATGATCATATTACCTCGACGACGTCGAGATGGAAACATTTATCTGGTAACTTCGATAGCTAGCTTGCTACTATCTTCCTATGGGAGATTCAGCTAGGTTGCTAACTCTAAAACCATCTGAGCACAAAAGTAAAGCTCAAATAACCACATGACGAGGTCTTTTATCATACATAAATCGGTAGATAAAAAGAAATGTCTAATAAGACACATCCTCCGTAATAATGTATGGGATAGCAGGTTAAGTTATTAACCACAGCTACTCTCTTTACACTTAGGTTCACCTTGATCTTTTCGTCCACAAAATAACAAAAGTGTTAGATACTATAGCGTAAAGGTGCAAACCCTCTCCTGTCCTCTCACAATAATATAGGACACTGTTGTAGCAATACACAATTAGTTTGACCACGAATGAAGACAGTTGGGTGTAATGAAGGTGTCCACCCACCCTACATAAAACATTTTTAATCTCAATGTGACTGATTCAGTGCAACCCTGTTCCTGGAGGCCCACCAATACTACACATTTTGGATATCTCCCTAATCAAACACACCTGATTCAACTCATCAGCTCGTTAGTTGAGACTCCAAGACCTGAATTGGGTGTGTCAGAAAAGGAGATATACAAAATGTGCAGTGTTGGGGGGCCTCCAGGATCAGGGTTGGGAACCACTTCAAATCATTCACTGGCCTAAACAAGTTTTCAGTTGATCAAACACATGTACATTCCAATGTTTATTATGCTATTTTTTGTTTCTATGGTTATTATTATTTGTACTTTATAATACATTCTTGAAAAATAGTATATATATATATATATATATATATATATATATATATATATATATATATATAGATTTTGATTTATTCACATAATAAATCACCAGAAATGCACCAAGGAAGTTCAAAACACATTAATAAAGGTTTACAGGGCTCTATTGATAACTGCAAGTGAGTTGCCTGGCTCAACTGCCCATTTTTACCTATGGTGGTCCCTCCTTTCAGGGTGACAATGGATGAGATGAAGAATGAAGCTGAGACAAATTCAATAGTCTCTGTGACATTATATGCAGTCATGTACCATGTCTTTAATGAGGTATTTTCCCATTTTTAACAGTGGTCTGTGAATATTAAAAGTATTTTATACGACAGCTGGAGAGGATAAACCTGTCAGCAGCACAGACATTACGGACAGCATTTATCAAAGTAAGATTTTCTGGTTATGTCTTATATTCCTTTAGAATGTGTCCATTCGTCATCACTTAGGCAAATCCTTAACATGATTTGATTGTGACATGCATCTGAGTCATTTGATAATACATTTCTGTGTATTACCAAAAAAGAGGCCTAACATTCTTTCTCATAAGGCAGAGAAGGAGAACCCATGACTCACTCAGGATATCATAATAAAGATCCTGGAGAAGAAGAATGTGGAGATCAACTTCACAGAGTCACTACTGCACATGGCTGCAGATGATATGGAGGGTAAAAAAACACCATCTGTCTCTGGTAACTTCTGTCTTTCTCAAACAGCATCTTTCCTGTTGGGTTATTCTGAAATGAATTAGATGGCAGTAAGGCTCAAAATAATACTCGTTATGATCTATCTTTCCAGTAATAATCTGTGGAGTCCCTTTCATTCAGAGTTAAAAATCAAGACATCATATGCACTATTGTAGGATCTGAACCTGAAAGGTGTATACGATGACTCTAATGTAAGAACTTATGTAACATATTTTGCAGAGTGCATGATTGAAAGACCAGAGCAATAATTCCAGGACCTGGATGAGAAAGCAAGAGCCCTCAAACATATCCTGAGAAAAAAATCCCAGACGAGATCAATGACAGAGTGTGCTTTCTACAGACCATAAAGTGAGTGTTTCTTCCTTTGTCTTAACCTTAGTTTTATAGTGGTTAAAGAGCTGTGCTGGTGATAGAAAGGCTACATGGTCAAACCCTACAAGGAGCGAGCGAACCACGAGCTATCACTGTTATCTGCTTGAGCAAGACACTTA
Organism: Xyrauchen texanus; assembly: GCF_025860055.1. Taxonomy (NCBI): domain Eukaryota; kingdom Metazoa; phylum Chordata; class Actinopteri; order Cypriniformes; family Catostomidae; genus Xyrauchen; species Xyrauchen texanus. The sequence goes on along the minus strand of NC_068284.1, from coordinate 34,414,010 downwards.
ACCTCAGCTTCTTTAGTGGGATTGTCCCTGTAATAAATGCACTGTAATTTGCTTTGGATAAAAGCATTTTCTAAATCGATACTTACTGGTGTGACGCTTGGTCACTAACTGCAGAATAAAACTCTTGGAGCCCATGGGTTTTTTCCCTTATAGCTTTGCATAAAGACTAGTTCTTTAGATTTATTCAAGTATTCAGCCAACGAATAATCGACTAAGCAGTCTCATAAAGCTTACAATAACATGGATAAATAGACCTCAGGCGATGTTTAAATGTACAAGATTAGTAGACATTTTAACGGGACCTGTTCTCTATTGTTAGGGGTATAACAGTTGTGACCCGGACCAGATATGGAGAAAGAAAACCAGGAGTCGAGAAATTCAATTAAAGAATCAAAATTTACTGAAGAATAGTTTGCAGTGAAATTGGTAGAGCCAGCGACAAAGTCTCACGAGGAGATCGAAAGCTAACTCGTACCTTACACAAAATCTTACATCAATTATACCATTTGCAAGGACGTACATTCCACTATTTTACTCCTGATTGGCTAAAAGAACATAAAGTCACAACATATAGATAGTTAAATGGCCTATCAACATTAATCAGCGCACTTGTCGTCCGCGCCCGAGATTTACGTCTGAAGTGACCTCGCAGATGGTCGCGGGGCGTCTTCGAGTCGGCCTGGTGTGCATCCCTGGTTCAAAACCTAGGTAGAAGGTCAAACGCACACACAAAACACTGACGAACGACAGTCCTTCTCTGGGCACAAGACAGCTAGAGCACACATTATCAGGCCATTTAAACCAAAACAGAGAGATAAAATATTCACTCCTCGGCAGAGTTTCCGCTAGAAAAAAATGGTGCCGGTCAAAGTGACCGGCAGAGGTTTCGTTTTACGGACATTTTGATGATATGCCGGTCAAATATATCGCCTCTTAATTAGTCAAGTTGAGGAAAACTGGAGGCAGTCTATGTAACTTAAAAAATGACATAATCAGGCCGTATAGAATGCAACATATTATTATTAGCTTAACTTTCAAATAGACGAAAAAAAAACATGAACGTCCGATTGGCGTCAATCAACGCCAATTGTTTTTTACTGTGGTTTCACACACATTCACTTTTTGAAACATTGAGGCACGGATGTACCTAATACAAATAAATAAAACATCTCCAGTTAACTAGCAGATCATTCATTTAGTCCGTTATTAAATAAGAGATCTAGCGCTAAAATCTGTTGTTTTTGAAATCAAGCTGAGCGTTCGTGTCCGCTGCTATCAGTTGCATGGACGACGCGCTGCGCGAGTTGCACAATCTTCACTAGGACGCGCGTTTCAATCTATCGCCGTTGCGGAGACTCTCTATTAATTCCGGTGAAATCACAAAATAAAATGCACACAAACGTGTCCCTGCTTGATATAGACTGTAACCATGCACTGATGAACATAGGCTATTCAGTTTTGATGATAGTGAAAAAAAACTGCACGAATGCGCGGATTAGAAGCACTGATCTATCTATAATGAGATGTTCCTGATTCACCATCGTCTGGCCTCTGAAAAAAGCTTTTAAAGCTAGTCTGCCTGGGCCTGGCCATATTTGAAACGTCTCACTCAATCGTTCGTTGTTTAGGTCTATATTGCAGCCGTTTTAGGCGTGCGCTTTATTTGAAATGCAGCATGCAATGTTGTTTCATAACTTTCAAACGATAGAGCCTGTTCCTTTATAACATAGCAAGAGATCGGTGTATTTTTGCTTTATACAGTTTAGGCTTATTCTCAAATTCAGATTGTGTTAGGGGGACGGGATTATTAGGCAATTTTAATCGGACAATTTGACCGGAGAGATTTAATTTTGTCGGACATTTAATTTTTTTACCGGCCAATGTCCGGTAATTACCAGACAACGGAAACCCTGCTCCTCGGGCAGAGGAGAGGGTTGAAATAACATACATTTCTTCCCTAAAGAAATAATAAGAGAAAATCACACTTCTACTATTCAGGTATTATTACATAGGACTTTAAACCATATAATTAGTTATGGAAAGGTAACAATCAAACACAGAATACATCTGGAACACATGTTTAACGCATTCCCCCTGACCCCCTCCCCTGAGAGGCTGGAGAGTGTCACAAATAAGCTTATCCCCCAAAAGACCTTCAGCCGACGTGCAGGACAGAGAGACTCTGGAATGTTCCTAAAAGAGACTCACTAACATTCAACACACATATGATTCAAAGTATATTTCAATTATGCATAAGAAAATAGAATTGATTATGTGATCATGCATATAGTTAATTCATCACTTTATTAAAGAAGTTAAGCAACAGAATACAGATAGATATTGATATAAAAGGATATATATATATATATATATATATATATATATATATATATATATATATATATATGTATTGATATATCTGAAGAGCCAAGGGATTTTGACCCTCACCCTTCAGTCCCCCGTTTTAGACCAATGTGGGGTCCAATACCGCCACGTCTGGTCTACCAAGTGAGGTCACTACGGAAGGTGGAGTGGTAACGCATGCTTCCCTGACGGGTCACACTTGTCTCTTCGCCTCATTGCGGACATGCTGGATACTAAAATTCCCAGTCCCCACACAAAGGCTCTCCCACCTTCCACTCACAACAGGGCATGGATGTTATCCTTCTTAAGTTTCTCTTCCAAGCGTGTCGTCAGTTTTCTCAGTCGGTTCTCCTCCTCGGAAGGGTTCAAGTTACTGCAAGCAGACCTGCATACATAAGAAAAACAGAAACGAACACACATCCACACACACAGACAGAGGACACCCACTCCCCCTCCACCAACCTTTTTGCATAATGAGGGTAGTATCGGGATAATTTGGGGAGTGACCAAGCCAATAGGTCACTGTCTCATTTCCGTCCAGACGCTAACAACGATCATTTACCTTTTGGTACATAGTCGGAATTAAATTTAGACCCTCAGTTGAATTTAGACATGGGTATTGTACCCATGATGGACGGTTATCGATCTCCTCGCAATCCCAATGAGTTGAAAACGCATGGAATCTCCCTGTCCAAATTGAAATTTGAATCCACATCAAAAATGATAAAGCAATCAGAATTAAAAATACCAACGAGAGCGGAAGTACCAATCGGATGAAAGCTCGTTTCACTTTCAGTCGTCTCTCACTACGCACTTCTTCTTGAAGAATTAGCAGCTTCAGTATGTCGTCGGATTCAGCCATCTGTAATGATAAAACATTTGTTCTAGAATTCTAGAATTTTAACATACACGACAGACATTTAATGATCCCGAGGTAGTAAGTTGTTACACTTTTCAAGTGGTTTCACCTGTGACCAATGTCTCCATACGGTACCCAAAACCCCCCTGTCCAGTAGAACAGAGGTGTTAGTGGTCAATACCACCTGATAAGGCCCATCAAATTTCGGACCTAAGGGGGAAACTATCTCCCGCTGTAACATTACATTGTCACCTATTTCAGGCAAAGCAGGCATGTCTTTTTGCTCAACATTATCTCGATCTGCTTGTCGTGTGCTAACACTAACCCGTGTGTCTCGCAGACTGTCATCCAAAGCTTTCGGATAATTTTGTAAAGCGTCTTTCAAAGGCCCGGATGGTCCCTCATGTTGCAAGGGGGCATCCCAGGGCAGCCGCATGTAGCGACCTGTCATTACCTCAAAAGGGCTGAGCTGTGTAGTCTTGTTAGGGCTGGCTCTCATGCTTAACAAAATCGCTGGGACAGCTGCATGCCACTCTTTCCCCCATTCCAACAATCTCTTTCTCAATGAAGTTTTAAGCGTACGATTAGTGCGTTCAATAGATCCGCTAGATTGGGGCCTAAATGGAATGTGAAAGTGTTGCCTCACCCCCATCAATTTCATGACATTTTTCATCACCTTCCCAGTAAAATGTGTACCCTGATATATATATATATATATATCCTTTTATATCAATATCTATCTGTATTCTGTTGCTTAACTTCTTTAATAAAGTGATGAATTAACTATATGCATGAATCAATTTGTAAGGGCAAACCCCATCTTGGGAAAACTTAATTCAACATAATCTTGGCGGTTGCATCTGCGGTGCAGTTTCTCAGTGGAAATGCCTCAACCCATCTGGAAAACAGATCAACAATCATTAGAATGTATGTAAAACCTCCACTAGGGGGCAGTGGACCTATGAAATCAATTTGGAGGTGTGTCCACGGCCCTTGAGGTCGAGGGGCATGTCCTAAGGGAATTTTCAGCTTAGAAGAAGAATTAACCTTAAGGCATACTAGACATCTCTTACAAAAATCATTGCAAGAAGCCCTCAGTCGTGGCCACCACCAGGTTTTGGAAATCATTGCATGTAGTTTTTCAGGACCTGCATGTGCCAAACCATGATACAAAGACATTAGTTCAGTTCTAGCAGAAACAGGACAAACAAAACGCTCATTAAATTTCCACAGTCCTTCTGCATTTTTCTGAGCTCCTAATTTTGTCCATTGTTCTATCTCTTCAGGGTCATCCTCATCATAGAGTTTAAAAATGTCTCTGGGGGTCTCACTCTCCTGAGGAGCAAGAGCCATAACACTCACGCAAGTCTCAGTCCGTGTTGCAGCCTCTCTGGCAGCTGTGTCAGCAGCTCGGTTTCCTGTGGCCTCAGGAGAATTGTCCGTTGCATGTCCAGTGACTTTGATAACTGCTCCTGTTGCAGGAAGATCACAGGCATTCATAAGTTTTTTACCTGCTGTTGATGAGAGATTGGCAGACCGGCAGTGGTTATAAATCCTCTGCGTCTCCACACAGGGCCGAAGTCATGAACAGCACCATATGCATAACGGCTGTCAGTGTAAACATTGACTCGTTTCCCCTGGCCATACTGCAATGCTCGTGTCAATGCGACCAGCTCGGCCACTTGAGCCCCTCCTCCTGAAAGAGAACCACAGTCAACAGTTTCACCATGTTCATTTACAACAGCCCAGCCAGTGAAGCGTTTTCCCTGTTCATGAAAGCTGGAACCATCCACGAACAGCTTCATGGCATCAGAAAGTGGTTCAGATTGAAGAGGGCACTGGCTGTCCGTTTCGATCAGTCGGGCACAGTTGTGTGCAGTTCCTTCTTCTGGAAGCAAGGAGGCAGGGTTGATAGCAGTTTCAATGTCAATATTTATATCCACATTTTTACTCAAGAGAGTGGCCTCCCATTTAGCTCGTCTTTGATTAGAGATAGAGCCTAAACGAGTGTTTGTTAACAGTTTCAGAATCTGGTGTCTAGTGTGCAGTATCACCTTCTGATGAGTCACAATGTCCTCGGTAATCTTTACAGCCCACTCTGCACAGTCGCATATCAACAGGCACGGATGCTGTCCTGCCATTGAAACAGGAATAGGAGCAGAATAATATCCTACCATCCCATAGGAGTTTCTTCCTGGAACCCTTTGACCCAGGGCCGCTGAATAGGATCGAGTTCCCACCCATGTCCATAGATGGAACGGCCTGCTGGCATCGGCATGACATAATGCTGGGGAGGAAGCAAGAGTTTCTTTGATACTCACAAACGCCTCCTCCATCTCCTCAGTCCAGTCGATCAGCTCCGATCCAGGTTTTCCTCCTTTCAGCGCCTCTGTGAGTGGTTTAGAAAGTTCAGTGTATTCAGAAACATACTGGCGGCAATAATTCAAAAGACCCATTACTTGCCTTAGACCAGTGACCGTGTTTGGTTTTGGAAGTTCAATGATAGCTTTAACTCGTTCAGGAGTGATGCGTCTGCCGTGCACACCCACAAGTTGCCCCAAATAAGTCACTTCAGGCCGTGCTAGCTGTACTTTCTTCAAGTTTACTTTGAATCCCCCGTTTTGGAGGGCATTCAAAACAGTCTGTACAGCAGTCAAATGTTTGAACTTGGTTGGACTAGCAATTAAAATGTCATCCACATATTGTAGGACAACAGATCCGTCATATTCAAGTTGTTTTCTTACCGGATCGATGAAGGATGCTAGTACCTGATGAAACAGTGTGGGTGAGTTGCAGAAACCTTGTGGCAAACGACTCCATGTCCATTGGCGACCCCTGCTGGTGAAAGCAAATCTGCCTTGGTCCTCCTTGGCTAGGAGACAAGTCCAAAAACCGTTAGAAATGTCTAAAGCAGTAAAAAGACAACGTTCAGATCCTATCTCGTGTAGGATAGTTGCGGGGTTGGCCACCAGAGGGTGCATTTTCTCAGACACTGAATTCAGAGAAGTGTAATCAATGGTCAAACGCCAGCTCCCATCTGGCTTTTTGACAGGCCACATGGGAGAGTTAGTGGGAGAGGCACAAGGAATCACAATTCCCCGTTTGCATAATTCATCTACAACAGTGTCAGCCCCCTGTCGAGCTTCATTTTTCAAAGGATATTGTCTTTTGGCTTCATGCAAAGGACCTGGGATGCTCAGTGGCTGAATCTGTGCTAAACCACAATCATATTTATCTTTTGCCCATACATCAGGAAATTTGGAAATTATAAACTTCCACTCAGAGCGAGTCTCAGTTAGACTAGCAGGTTCAGCCACTGCACATCTCTGCTCATGGTGGGGGCCACTCTGAGATAAGCGAATTGTTTCATTGCAGCCAAGCACTAGCTTATCTTGAGAAAGCAAAACATCAGCTTCGAGTTCTTTCAGAATGTCAACACCGATTAGAGTCCCTACAGTATTTCTCCCTACCCAAAATTCAGTCCAATATACTTTTTCAGAGTTAGAAATGGTTAGAGGGACAGGAACAGATTTATGATATACATTTGTGCCATTTAGACCTTCTATATACAAAGTTTCAGAAGTGATCTCAAGATCGAGATCTGTAATTGATACAGTCGCGTCCATGTCAATCAAAATAAGGCATCCTTCACACTCATCATCGGCTAGCTGGAATACAAAATGAAATGTTAAGAAGATTGCTAGAGACTGATCACCTCAGACCACATTCATCTTCATTGTGTTTTTTTTTTTTTTTCAATGAAAGTGAATGGTGACTGAGCCTGAAAGCTCTTTGGCCTTGATCACTGATAAAGTGTCTCAGTGTTCCCTGCTATCAAAATAGAACTGCATTTGTTTTTCTGTCAGGCAAGCTGAGAGCACACACACACACTTTTCCCAGAAAATCTTATCACATTTCACAGTCTCATTTTTCACAGTATTTTCTGCTTTTTCACAAACAGCCTCGAAACCCTTACTCAAACTACACAGATCACAGCCGACTTCCTGCCCAATAATTTTTGCCACTCTATCACGCTGGGCAATCAAACTAGACCATCCGTCCATCACATTTGGAATTGCCTTTTCATGGTTTAATGGTATACCACCCAGTTTACACATCCATGAATAGGCAAACACGGATAGATATTTGGCCCTATCAGCGTCTTTTTGTTCTGCAGCCAGTCAATCTGCTGCATGACTTTCCAATCAGAATCAAACCCCTGACTGACCATTTTCTTAATGAGCTGTGCACATTTCTTTGATTTGAGCTCGTCAGAGCAGAGCTGTTTACAGCGTGTGCCCTCCTCGTTTTGGTCAGAACTACTCAGAAAATTCCCTTTATCAGACATTTTTCTTGGTCACAGTTGAAAATCACTACCGAAAAGATTTTAGCAGCAAATATTTTACGTGAATAAATTAACTATAGCAGCAACAATACTGGATTTCTACCAATTTCACCACAAAGTACTCTTCACAAACATCCTGGTCACATATACTGATCCATACCAATTCGGGTCACAATTTATTTATTTACTTGGGACCGCTCCTGATGCATCTCTGGCAAAACAATCCCTATTGTATTTTATTTTATTTTATAACTAATATCTGAATCCCTAACTGCCTGATTCACTAAGCTCGGGGTACCCCTATCTGAGGTGGAAGAGATTAAGCAGGTTTACGGTGCCACTGGACCTCCCGTCCAGGGACGCACTCTGCCGGGGTGGTGCTACACCAATGCCCACCTGAGCACCCCACAGAGCACGTTTCTCTTGCGCTGTTTGCTGTTTTAACCCTTAACAGCTCTCTCAGCGACTTCTTATACTCTCAATAGTATAATTAAATTACTCTTCACTCGCCTCGTCGGAGTGAAGCTCTCCCGCTCCCCTTCAAAATCTCTTCCAGTCAGACAGCCCTAACAATTAATAAAAGCTTCCTACCTTGTTTGCTGATTTGCCAGAGATGTCACCACGGAGTGATTGCCCGCATTCTCCACCAAACTGTTAGGGGTATAACAGTTGTGACCCGGACCAGATATGGAGAAAGAAAACCAGGAGTCGAGAAATTCAATTAAAGAATCAAAATTTACTGAAGAATAGTTTGCAGTGAAATTGGTAGAGCCAGCGACAAAGTCTCACGAGGAGATCGAAAGCTAACTCGTACCTTACACAAAATCTTACATCAATTATACCATTTGCAAGGACGTACATTCCACTATTTTACTCCTGATTGGCTAAAAGAACATAAAGTCACAACATATAGATAGTTAAATGGCCTATCAACATTAATCAGCGCACTTGTCGTCCGCGCCCGAGATTTACGTCTGAAGTGACCTCGCAGATGGTCGCGGGGCGTCTTCGAGTCGGCCTGGTGTGCATCCCTGGTTCAAAACCTAGGTAGAAGGTCAAACGCACACACAAAACACTGACGAACGACAGTCCTTCTCTGGGCACAAGACAGCTAGAGCACACATTATCAGGCCATTTAAATCAAAACAGAGAGATAAAATATTCACTCCTCGGCAGAGGTGAGGGTTGAAATAACATACATTTCTTCCCTAAAGAAATAATAAGAGAAAATCACACTTCTACTATTCAGGTATTATTACATAGGACTTTAAACCATATAATTAGTCATGGAAAGGTAACAATCAAACACAGAATACATCTGGAACACATGTTTAACGCATTCCCCCTGACCCCCTCCCCTGAGAGGCTGGAGAGCGTCACAAATAAGCTTATCCCCCAAAAGACCTTCAGCCGACGTGCAGGACAGAGAGACTCTGGAATGTTCCTAAAAGAGACTCACTAACATTCAACACACATATGATTTAAAGTATATTTCAATTATGCATAAGAAAATAGAATTGATTATGTGATCATGCATATAGTTAATTCATCACTTTATTAAAGAAGTTAAGCAACAGAATACAGATAGATATTGATATAAAAGGATATATATATATATATATGTATTGATATAGCTGAAGAGCCAAGGGATTTTGACCCTCACCCTTCACTATTATCTGCCCATTCTCTACTGTCTGACTGCTGAGTCAGTGCTTCTTTCAGTTCATAAATGTATTTATCACTCCAGACCTCTCGCTGATTTCCACAGAGACATAGCCAGTGCTATAAAGGAGCTGCTGGACACAGTCAACAATGTGTTAACATATCAGTATCAGAATTGCAGAGTAAGTATTTTTTACTTCACAGAAACTGCTTCCACAGTTGCAAGTTGGGACAAAACTTCTTTTACCTGTCTGCATTCGCCAGATGTGGCTGAAGTTTGTCCTTCTTGGATAAAAATAAAATGTAATTGGTTAATGTGGAGATAGTTTTAGAGTATATATATATATATATATATATATATATATATATATATATATATATATATATATATATATATACTCACCTAAAGGATTATTAGTAACACCATACTAATACTGTGTTTGACCCCTTTCGCCTTCAGAACTGCCTTAATTCTACGTGGCATTGATTCAACAAGGTGCTGAAAGCATTCTTTAGAAATGTTGGCCCCTATTGATAGGATAGCATCTTGCAGTTGATGGAGATTTGTGGGATGCACATCCAGGGCACGAAGCTCCCGTTTCACCACATCCCAAAGATGCTCTATTGGGTTGAGATCTGGTGACTGTGGGGGCCATTTTAGTACAGTGAACTCATTGTCATGTTCAAGAAACCAATTTGAAATGATTCGAGCTTTGTGACATGGTGCATTATCCTGCTGGAAGTAGCCATCAGAGGATGGGTACGTGGTGGCCATAAAGGGATGGACATGGTCAGAAACAATGCTCAGGTAGGCTGTGGCATTTAAACGATGCCCAATTGGCACTAAGGGGCCTAAAGTGTGCCAAGAAAACATCCCCCACACCATTACACCAACACCACCAGCCTGCACAGTGGTAACAAGGCATGATGGATCCATGCTGTCATTCTGTTTACGCCAAATTCTGACTCTACCATCTGAATGTCTCAACAGAAATCGAGACTCATCAGACCAGGCAACATTTTTCCAGTCTTCAACTGTCCAATTTTGGTGAGCTCCTGCAAATTGTAGCCTCTTTTTCCTATTTGTAGTGGAGATGAGTGGTACCCGGTGGGGTCTTCTGCTGTTGTAGCCCATCCGCCTCAAGGTTGTGCGTGTTGTGGCTTCACAAATGCTTTGCTGCATACCTCGGTTGTAACGAGTGGTTATTTCAGGCAAAGTTGCTCTTCTATCAGCTTGAATCAGTCGGCCCATTCTCCTCTGACCTCTAGCATCAACAAGGCATTTTCGCCCACAGGACTGCCGCATACTGGATGTTTTTCCCTTTTCACACCATTCTTTGTAAACCCTAAAAATGGTTGTGCGTGAAAATCCCAGTAACTGAGCAGATTGTGAAAAACTCAGACCGGCCCGTCTGGCACCAACAACCATGCCACGCTCAAAATTGCTTAAATCACCTTTCTTTCCCATTCTGACATTCAGTTTGGAGTTCAGGAGATTGTCTTGACCAGGACCACACCCCTAAATGCATTGAAGCAACTGCCATGTGATTGGTTGATTAGATAATTGCATTAATGAGAAATTGAACAGGTGTTCCTAATAATCCTTTAGGTGAGTGTATATATATATATATATTATATATTATTTACAGGCACTTGAACACCAAAAGGAGTTTAAGTATAAAGTACACTGAAAAAGCTTCAGTGATACACTGAAAACATTCTTCAAAGATGGAAAGTAAACAAGCAGGCAGTGACAGATGCTTCAAGCTGTCATCTGTTGGTAGTTTTACAGATCTTCAGTACTTGTTAGCTGAAAGTGCATTTCTCAATGAAAAATGAACAGCCAATTGATGTAGCTCTGACTTTTTTCTCTTTCTCACTCACAGGGCAATAAACGTCTTTATCAGTGCCAACAGACTTATCCACCAAACTAACTTGATACTACAGGCCTTCAAAACTGTCGGCTAGGAGACAAAGTTGCAATATATGCACGAGTGTTGAACTAGTTATATGTAATATAAATGAGTCTTGAAAGTATGATTTATAAACCGTGCTTCGTTTGCAGGAACCTAAAATGAGAAGTTCAAGACAAAACGTGGAAAGCTTACAATAATCATGATTTTCAACATTCTTGACAGCTTCATTACCTTTTCTCTCACTGTTGTTCCACTCAAATGAAAGCCAAAAGACTTTGCGCCTTAAAGTGTTATGCAACATTCCATATACAAAGTGTAAATATGTATTCTTTCTTTGACATTCAGGCATAAAGAATAAGAAATGAAAATGGTGTATTTAACAGATATTTTGTTATAAATGTTCAATAAATAGTTTCCAAATGTTGAGATTTTTAATATACTCTGTCCCGAAAGATTTTGATTTATTCACATAAATAAATCACCAGAAATGCACCAAGGAAGTTCAAAACACTACTTTTATTATGTCTACTCCATAATGTACATTAAGAAGCACAGTTAATGGAAGAAATATTGGACTCTGTGTGTTTAAGTGGAAATTTAATGATCAATGTAACATCTGAGTAGAGACAGAAGGGGGTGTCCTGGGCTGAAAGATGCCAAGTATAATCTAATAGTGTAGCTTAACCTCATAATGCTATTGCTTTTGAAACTGAAAAAAGCAATAACATGAATCTTTAATTCTAAACTTTTAAGGCCTATTTTTATATAGGGTGAATACAGGTAAAGTGGGATACTTTTGTCATTAGATGAATGGTTTCTTACTAAACCTATCTATATTCATCCTACATTCACTCAATTAAACAATGTTTTTTTTTATTTATTTCAATTTTAAAGTACTTTATTAGCATGATTGTGTTTCCATACAATATTGCCAAAGAATATATACACTAAACAGATAATGACAAGACAAAATAACAATAAAACAGGAACAAATAACAATAAAAATAGAATAAAAATAAAGTGCCAGGTAATGAATAAAATTAAAGGGGTCATGACATGAGAAACCAAATTTGCCTTGATCTTTTGGTATATAAGAGGTCTTTGTATCATTAAAACGTCCTGCCCATTCTAAACGAATCATTTATTTAATCAAGCTCAAAATACAGCTCGTTCTGGATTCATGGTTAGAAGTGACGTGACGGTTAGAAGTGACGTAACAGCGTTTGCATATGACCGCCTCCAGCACAAGATAACTACGCTATAAGCGCAAGACAACTACGCTCATTTCGTATCGCCGTGCGCCTCACAAGTGTTCAGTCGATGGACAGCGAGCTCTGACAGAGACTACTTGTGCACAGGAAAATTACGATGCCACACAGATGTGCTGTTCCTGGCTGTGGTCAAACAAAACCTCTGAATAAGCTGCCGAAAGATCCAGACGCCAGGGAAAAATGGATGCAGTTTATTTTTTGCGGACGTCCCAGTCACGGCAGTGTTAACTTAAGCGTTTGTTCTGTACATTTTAAGGATGACTGTTTTGAGAACAAATCTCAATATGATGCTGGCTTTGCCAGAAAACTGTTGCTCAAAGATAAGTCCGTGCCGACTATTCTGGGAACAACGACGACGCTAAACTGTAAGTAATCTATTTTAAACTTTAAACTACTTTTTAAAGCGCAATTTCATTCATTATGAATAATCACAGTGTTTTTACTTAGTTTACTTGCATATTGTTCTGGCTGGGGGCGTCAATAATTGATACATAGGCACTGACGTTAGCCAATCATAACAGTGGGCGTTAACACTGAGGTCTTAAATGGAAAACGCCCCCAAAACAGACTGTTTGAATCAGAGGATGAGAAACAGGGTGGGAAAAGGTCATAAATCACTAGATTTTAAAAGTTTTTCTTAAAAAAAAATATTAATACTATAATTGCACCTAAGGGAACATAATAATACAATAAAAAACCCATGTCATGACCCCTTTAAATTATTCTATAATAACATATACACTATACAATATAAAATATCTCACTGAGCACTTTTTTTAGGAACACCTGTACACATAATTATTCATGTGATACTCTAATCAACCATGTGATGGCAGCAGTGCAGTGCATAAAATCATGTAGATGAAGTCAGGAGCTTGACTCACATCAACCATCATAATGTGGAAAAATGGATCTCTGTGATTCGAATGCAGCATGATTGTTGGCGCCAGACGGGCTGGTTTCTGTAACTGCTGATCTCCTGGGATTTTCATGCACAACAGTCTCTTGAGTTTACTCAGAATGGTGCCAAAAACAAAAAGCATCCAGTGAGTTGCAGTTTTGCGGACGTAAATGCCTTCTTGTTGAGAGAGGTCAACAGAGAATGTCCAGACTGGTTCAGTCTGATAGAAAGGCTAGGGTAACTCAGATAACCACTCTGTACAATTGTGGTAAGCGGAATAGTGTCTCAGAATGCACAACACATCGAAACTTGAGGTGGATGGGCTACAACAGTAGAAGACCATATTATGTTCCTCTTCTGTCAGCCAAGAACAGAAAGCTGAGGCTGCACTGGGCACAGGCTCACCAAAACTGGACAAGAAAAACATAGCCTGGTCTGATGAACCTCGATTTTTGCTGAGGCACACAGATGGTAGGGTTAGAATTTGGCACCAACAGCACGAATCCATCGACCCAACCTGCCTTGTGTCAACAGTCCAGGCTGGTGGCAGTGGTGTAAGGGTGTGGGGAATGTTTTCTTGGCACACTTTGGGCCCATTAATATCAATCAGTTATCGCTTGAATGCCACAGCCTATTTTTAAATTGTTGCTGACCATATGCACCCCTTCATCGCCACAATTTACCCATCTTCTAATGTCTATTCCTAGCATAATAATGCGCCATGTCACAAAGCAAAAGTCGTCTCAAACTGTTTTCATGACTATGCCCATGAGATCACTGTTCTTCAGTGGCCTTCTCAGTCACCGGATCTGAATCTAATACAACACCTTTGGGATGTGGTAGAACGGGAGATACACAGCATGAATGTGCAGCTGACAAATCTGTAGAAATTGCGTGATGCAATCATGTCAACACGGACCAGAATCTCTCAAAGGAATGTTTCTGGAATCCATGCCACAAAGAATTGAGAGCAAAGGGAGGCCCTACCCAGTTTTAGTATAATTTAGTATAATTTCAAAATAAAGTGCTCGGTAAAGTTTACTGTTCAAAAGTTTGATTAGGGTATGAAATAATCTCTGCAGGACCGTGGCCCTTCTGGAGCAGGGTTCCCCACCCCTGCTTTAGAGGGTCAATTTTGATTCCTGATTCAACTTATTTTCAAAAATTTAAGTTTAGTTGTCATTCACTCGCCCTCATGTTACTCCAACCCTGTCTAATTGTCTTTCTTCTGTGGAACAAAAAAAGAGATGTTAGACAGAATGAACACATGGAACAACACGAGGGTGAGCAAATGATGACAGAGTTTACATTTTTAGGTGAAGTGTTCCTTTAAATATCCCATTAATGCCTTTATATACCCTTTGCTGCTGCCTCAGTTTCGCGTGGGGTTAAATCCTTCAGCGGAAAGCAAGTGACTGATAAGGCAGTGCGACAGATGATACTGGTGAGCAAACCATTTATTACTGACTCTAAATAGAACGCCCAAGGCTAGCACAGACAAGATGCTGCCTCTGCTTTAATAACTAATGATGCCCTTTTAGGCTCACCGATTTGTCTTGTGAAAACTATTTGTCTAAAGCCATTTGTTGAAAAAGTTCCGAAGTTTGTAGCTGTAGCAGATTGATCAATCATAGAGACTCATTGATTGGAAATGTCAGCAGGCGTCCCTGTCTGTGTCGATTATTGTATTCATAATTTGTTTTCTACCTGTCGATATAAGACTGAGAACTGCTGCTTTCTGGTGATGGGTTTAGTTGGGCTTCTTTATGTGCGTCTGATAAAGCGACAGTGGTATGTGGTGAAACAGCACGTTGTCTGGCCTTTGGCTTTAGCAGAACCTGCTGAAAAACCCTCTTTATGAATAGAGGCCACCAGTCTGACGTTTCACTGTGGCTTTTGACATTGGAAGCCCTCCACAGTCTCCTCCACTGCCTGTTGTAATAGCTCTCATCATAATAAGTGCTTGTTATAGAATAAAAACAACCCTGAGAGTTGATAGCTCTGAAGTACAAATTCTATTTCATTTTCCAAAGTGGCCTTTGCATTTGGAATTTTAAATTTAAATCAGATGCTCAAAGTCATTCCAGTCAACTTCTCCAATTTAATTTATACACAATGTTTGATATTCATGTGATGCTCCTCCAGTCTTCTGGATTTAGAAAAAAGTGCTGGCATTAATGCGGAATGCCCACGAGTCAGTGCAGAATTAGCATTTAAAATGGTCCGAGTTGAGTTTAATGAGCCTCTACCAGGGACAGCTTTGTTTTTGTCTGCATTCTTGGAAGATCAGAGCAAAAAATTTACACATTTGGACACAAGTCTTAGATTCAGGAGTTCACTCACAGTTATAATTGTCAATATAGCTTTCATTCCAAGTTCATTTGGGAAAGTTTTATGGTTATGTTATTCTGTGCAGAAGTACAGTTTTGCTTTCTTTTCTATGCTCACTTGAATTTTATCCATCTCAAAGTGTATACCAGTAAGATATTTTTGTGCATTTACTCTGAAATTAGAGTTGTAAATTTAAGCATTGATTTCACTACAGGGGAGAGTTTTGTGCTTGTCTTATACGGCTCAGAAATAACTTATTCAAATGTACCTTTTCTATGCCTACGTTAATTCATCCATATCAAAATTTGTAGCTGAAAGATGTCACAAATGTCTACAGGTCTAAAAAGGATGAGTTCACTCACAAATAAGATCTAATTGTCAATGTAGGATTCATTCCAAGTCAGTTAGGGTAAGTTTTATGGATGTTATACTGCTTGGAAATACAGTGTATTGTAACTTTTATGCTCGCTTTCATATTAAATATATCTCAAAGTTTATAACTTATATGATTCTCACAAGTGTGCTTGTGCACTGAGACTTTCAATCATTTTTAGAGGCACGTTTCATGTCAGTTATATCTGTTCAATCATACATCGATTTTTAGATGAAACACTCTGGGTTTCTCTTGCCAGGATGTATAAAGTCCCATCAGAATCCCTGCTGATATTACTGCTGGAGAGAGCACTTTTGAGGAGATGTGGGACCTCCTTACACCATTAGTTATCATTGCAACATGTTTGATTGATTGCTGAGTGCTTGTTTATTTTTGCCCGCCTGAATGGGTGTGTGGGTGCAAAAAGGTCTGCAGACAGTGTTGGCAGATGTCATACTTTAACCCAGGTCATTAAAATGCAGAAGTCTTTCAATCCCCAGGTATTTGTGTACTCTTCCATGAAATTAAAATTGTTGTTGAACCATGGATTAACTTGGGGCGAGGTAATTGAATACACAAGCATAAGCACATTCATAGTAGTGTATCCTGACTACTGTCTCAGCACACAGCACATAATAAATGGTACGTTGTTTAATATTAATACGGTCCTCAGTCTTTGCGCAATTCTAACGTCAAGATTGTAGAAAAACGTATCTTTTTGATGATCTGTAAGATGGATCTCCTTTTCATCCCCTTCACACTCGTAGGTCGAGGGTAACATGGTAAACATGAACTTTGATATTTGATATTTAAAACGCTGACCAAGTTAGAATGAATCATGAATAATTCAGGCTTCTTTCCACAGGCATGGACAAGTGTGTGTGAGAGTGGTCATATGTATATGTAAGAGAGGGTAATTTGTTGGTGTGTCAGGGTAGGGAGGTAGAACGGCTTTGGGCATTCCCTCAATCTTCTCATTTCAGCCACTGGATGCCAGTATAGTACTGACTGATTCCATGGCAGCAACCTAATGGGATTCTTATTTAAATTTCTAAACTTGTAGAGCTTATTAGCCTAATGTGGCCAATTAAAATCATTTCACTAGTCATTAAGAGGATGTATGCTGCCAGTCTATGACATAAAAACCAGTTAGACACTAAAAGCTTCTGCAATGACATCAAGAGATTTAGGTTGACCATGATGCTTTCCATTTCTCCGAGCACTTTGGAGGCAATCCTCTGCCTGCCTCTGTTCCCACCTGCCATAACACTTTTCTTCTCACAAGCGGAAGGGTGAAAATTCACTAACACAACGTAATTGTGCCAAAGTACATGTTTGGACCGTAATAAACCTGATGTATTCTTTTCTTTTGTTTTTACACCTCCATAATTTCCCTTTGAACGTCATCTTTGTAACACCCTCAACAGCCAAAGAATTTCTAGAAAGAAAGAGCTGTACAAGCCTGTGCAGAATCACAACTGTAAAGAGCAGATAAGGCAATAAATTAAAGGGATAGTTCCCACAAAAATGAATATTCTGTCATCATTTACTCACCCTCATGTTGTTTCAAATCCATAGGACCAACTTTCTACCATGGAAAATAAAAGACGTTAGGCATATTGTTAGCCTCATTCAACTTCATTGCACCCCCCACCACTACCACCCCCGCCACCCGCCCCCACCACCTCCATTCAATGAAAGTGATTGGGGATTGAGGGTAATATTCTCATATATCTCCTTTTGTGTTCAATTTGGAAGAAAGAAATTACATTTCTGGGTGGACTATCCCTTTATTTATATTTTGAACATATGTATTTTTAGAACTAAGTATAATTTATAAAATGTGTCTGTTTTGTTGCATAAGGAGCAAGCTTTTTATAATGCAGGGGCAGCGTGGGTTGTAACACTGAAATTTCAGTAAGTCAAATGTCTGATAACGCTTTCCAGCAAAGGCTAACCCACTGGGGTTGTTTCCATTACTGTATTTAAAGCACACCAGAGTAAGTCCTCTCTCTCTCTCGACTATCCTTGAAAACTATTATCTTAATAATGCGTTACAGGATAGGTCAAAGGTCAGCCTTGCACCTGGCAATCATCAGTGCTCTTTAACAAATCACATCAGAGTTTCAGCATTTACTTTATGGACACCAGCTGATAATTGTTGTGCTTTTGAAAACGTCCTGTTTAGCCACCGTCCTGCCCTCCCATGATTTCCTTATACACTCACACAGCACTTTATTAGAAACACTATGGTCCTAATAAAGTGCCTGATGTGGTCTTCTGCTGTTGTGGCCCATCCGCCTCAAGGTTTGTCTGAGATGCTATTCTGCTCACTACATTTGTACAGAGTGGTTATCTGAGACACCGTAGCATTTCTGTCAGCTCAAACCAGTCTGGCTATTCTCTGCCGCTCACTGGATGTTTTTTGTTTTGGCAACATTCTGAGTAAACTCTAGAGACTGTTGTGTGAAAATCCCAGGAGATCAGCAGTTACAGAAATTCTCAAACCAGGCCATTTGCTACCAACAATCATGCCACGGTCGAAATCACTGAGATCACATTTTTCCCCCATTCTGATGGTTGATGTGCACATTAACTGAAGCTCCTGACCTATATATGCATGATTTTATGCATTGCATGCTGCCACATGATTGGCTAATTAGATAATCGCATGAATAAATAGGTGTACATGTGTTCCTAATAAAGTGCTCAGTGAGTGTATATAATTTAAATTCTTTGGACAGTTCACCAAAGAAAATTTAAATTCTGCTATCATGTACTCACTGTCATGTTGTTCCAAACTTATATAACTTTCTTTCTTTTGTGAAACACAAGTAAAGATTATTCACAGTGCATGCATCAATCGCAAGGAAGTGTGAACAAGCTTCTTTTGTGAACCCGCCAAGGAGACTGCAGTTGTCAAGACTGATCCTAAAAAAAGTAGTTATAGTTTGGTCTGTTCACACAAAAAACGATTGTATAGCTTCTGAAGACATGGATTAATCATTTCACTATGAATTACCTTTATGCTGCCTTTAAGTCATTTTTAAAGCTTGAAAGTTTGGCCCCATTGACTTGCAGTGTATGGACAAAAACATAATATATCTTTCAAAAAACTTTCTTTGGGTTCAGCAGAAGAAGAAGAAAAGTAACACGAGTTTGAGATGGTATAAGGGTGGTAAATGATGACAATTAATACTTTTGTGAAATGAAAATAATATAATTATGTGCTCACACTCATGTTGTTCCAAACCCATCAGATTTTCTTTCTTCTGTGGAACACACAAGTAGATGTTAGACAGAATGTTATTGGACTTAATTCTAATGGGTTTGGAACAACATGAAAGTGAGTAAATGATGACAGAATAATTTGTGGGGGGTGAACTATACCTTGTCATGCAGAATGCAAATCTAATATTAATGTACACTGAAATTACCCCATCCCATTTTTAGTTTATGTGTCAAGTCAAGTCAAGACAATTTTATTTGTATAGCGCCTTTCACAACACACATCGTTTCAAAGCAGCTTTACAGAATATTAGCATTAACAGACGATAAGAACTGTAATGTCTATAAAGTCGATTAATCATCATTGTGTAATTTAGATAAAATACGAATTTTAATAGTGTTTATAAATAATTAAATGATAATTGTATTAATAACCCCAGTGAGCAAGCTGTAGGCGACTGTGGCAAGGAACACAGAACTCCATAAGATGTTGATTAATGGAGAAAAATAACCTTGGGAGAAACCAGACTCACTGTGGGGGCCAGTTCCCTCTGGCTAACATTATGAATGTAATGTAAATATTAATTATGTATAGGTAAAATCATGGTTTAAAATTATTAAACTAAGTGATAAGGGTCATTGATTAAACATAGATTGTGTTTGAACTGTAAGATTAATGACCAAAGTCTTTGAAGTCCATCTTGATTAATTGCAGAAGTTCACATAGATGCAATTGTCCTTGTTAATTGGCTGATGAAGGCTTTTGTTGGCAATTGTTAGTCTAAGCATTTCATTTCAGGATCGTAGTCCATAAATAGACCGAGGTGATGCAGGTTGGAGTTGGCATAATTTCATCCTCTGAAGTCCGGTCATAATAGATTGAAGTGATGTTTGGCTGGCACCGGCTGCATTTAGTCATCATCATTCTGCGACATGTAGCAGTGGAGTCCAACATGAAGCAGGAATGGTGCTGGATCCAGCCGGTTCTGGTGACCTCAGGATAGGAGTCCCGAGGTTGAGACAGGGAAACAAATAAAAAGATGTAAGCGTAGATGCCATTGAATTTATTGCAGAGTTAGATATCATGCTCAATGTTTCTGGTTTCTGGTTCCGCAGACCCAACTAAAGCAGCCTAATTGTGGGATAAATTAGGTGTATGCCTGGCTAAATAGATGAGTCTTTAGTCTAGACTTAAACTGAGAGAGTGTGTCTGCATCTCGAACAGTGTTTGGGAGACTATTCCATAGTTTAGGAGCCAAATATGAAAAGGATCTTCCTCCTTTAGTGGATTTTGATATTCTAGGAACTATTAATAGGCCAGAATTTTGCGATCTTAATGAACGTGTTGGAATATAGCGTGTTAGAAGATCACTTAAGTACTATGGAGCTAGACCATTCAAAGCTTTGTACGTAGTTAACAGAATTTTAAAATCAATACTGAATTTAACAGGTAGCCAATGTAACGATGATAAAATGGGGCTAATATGATCATATTTCTTGGTTCTCGCCAGCACTCTGGCTGCTGCATTTTGAACCAATTGAAGGTTATTTATTGATCTTGCTGGACATCCTCCCAGTAATGCATTACAATAATCTAGTCTTGAGGTCATGAACGCATGAATTAGTTTTTCAGCATCAGCAACCGAGAGCATATGCCTTAATTTAGCAATATTTCTTAGGTGGAAGAATGCTGTTCTACAAACATTTGTAATTTGATTTTCAAAGGACAGATTGGTATCAAATATAACACCTAAGTTATTTGCTGTTGAAGATGATGTAACAGTACATCCATCTAGAGTCAAATTATATTTTAGTGGCTTATTTTTAGAGTTTTTTGGTCCAATAATTAGAACCTCTGTTTTGTCAGAATTGAGTAGAAGGAAATTTCTGGCCATCCAATCTTTTATTTCATTGATACACTCTGCTAATTTTGAGAATTGTGAAATCTCATCAGGTTTTGAAGAAATATAAAGTTGTGTATCGTCAGCATAGCAGTGGAAACTTATTCCACGATTCCTGATAATATCTCCCAGGGGAAGCATATACATGGAGAAAAGCAGAGGCCCTAAAACTGATCTCTGTGGCACTCCATACTTTTGTTTGGTTTGACAATTCCTCATTTAAATAGACAAAGTGGTAGCGGTCTGCTAAATATGACCTAAACCATGCTAATGCCACTCCACAAATTCCAACATAATTCTCCAGCCTATTCAAGAGAATGTTGTGATCTATCGTGTCGAATGCAGCACTAAGATCTAAAAGCACTAGAAGAGAAATGCAGCCGTGATCAGATGATAAGAGCAAGTCATTTGTAACTCTGATAAGTGCAGTCTCTGTACTGTGATGAGGCCTAAATCCTGATTGAAATTCTTCATATATACTATTTCTCTGTAGAAATGAACATATTTGGGAGGATACTACCTTTTCTAGTATTTTTGACATAAACGGGAGATTTGAAATCAGTCTATAATTAGCAATTTCTCCAGGATCAAGTTGTGGCTTCTTAATTAACGGTTTGATAATTGCCATTTTAAAGTTTCTTGGGACATGTCCTAAGCATAGCGAGGAGTTAATGATATTAAGAAGAGGTTCTGATATTACAGGAGATACCTCTTTTAAGAGCTTAGTTGGTATAGGATCTAACAAACAAGTTGTGGCTTTTGATGTTTCGATAAGTTTTGTTAGCTCTTCATGACCTATGATAGCGAAGGATTGAAGTTGCACATGAGGGAAATTATTCGACACTGTTTTCTGAGGTGCTATGACAGATGATTGCATAATTCTAATTTTATTTCTGATTATTTCAATTTTATCTGTAAAGAAATTCATGAAGTCATTACTCTTGAGCTGTGACGTAATATCTGGTTCGGTTGAGGCTTTATTCCTAACCAATTTAGCCACAGTACTGAATAAACATCTAGGATTGTTGTGGTTATTTTCTATGAGTTTACTAAAATATGCTGACCTGGCAGCTTTGAGTGCGTGTTTGTAGCTACAGACACTATCCTTCCATGTACCCTGAAATACTCCAATTTTGTATTTTTCCACATGCGCTCCATTTTCCGAGCTGCTCTCTTGAGAGCATGAGTGTGATCATTGTACCATGGTGCAGGGCTTATTTCTTTAATTTTCTTTAATCGAAGTGGGGCGACAACATCAAGGGTGCTAGAGAAGACTGCATTTAAATTTTTTGTTATTTCATCAAGTTCTTCTGGGCTTTGGGGCTTATTGAGTATATGAGATGAGTGTCCATAGCTGCACATGACCACTAGCTCACTGCAGTTTTTAGTCATTCACTACACATTACACAGTTGCAGATCGTTTCAAGAGTACATGTGTTTAATTAAAGTAAACTGCAGTAGATTACATGGGAACCACTTTAGGTATAAATTAGTAATGTGTTTTAATTATGCATGGGGCGCCGGCTGTTGAAAAGTGTAGATTAGGGGCCGGTCGGCCTTACAACACCAATGTGGTGCTTCAGTAGTAAGAAACCTCACTGGCTCTGTGGACTTGTATTAATTGCATGGCAGCGCCTACAGCCAGAGTACTGGGCGAGAGTCTCTTTTCTCTCTGCTTAATATCTAAGATGCTTTCGAAAGTTGTTGGTCCCTGTGCGGCAGCTGAGTCATTATGCCGGGCAGTGCCTCTCTGTGGCTTTGCACATTTTCCCTGCATTGATGTTCTTTCATCTCCCCTCCTCTCTGTTAGCCTGCTGTTTGTGTGATCAATTCCTGTCCTTCTGCTCTGCAAAAATGCA
Organism: Xyrauchen texanus; assembly: GCF_025860055.1. Classification (NCBI taxonomy): domain Eukaryota; kingdom Metazoa; phylum Chordata; class Actinopteri; order Cypriniformes; family Catostomidae; genus Xyrauchen; species Xyrauchen texanus. The sequence continues at coordinate 34,391,000 of NC_068284.1, read as the reverse complement.
TTTTTATATTGTTTATTATGTATTACCAGGAAGAGCAATTGGGCAGATGTGTTCATATCTGTGAGGGAAATAAAAATCCTCCTTCGCGGTGGACTGTAAAATTGAATAATATTCCCAAACCTCCAAACCTATTATATTCCATAGTAGTTATATATGACAGGTTTATTGTGAATTCAAATGTACACTCCATTCACATTTGGAAGAAAATGAGAGAGATGGCATATGAAGCATCCAGCCAATACACTAGATATATAAATGTATTCTTAAGATGGACTTCAAAGACTTTGGTCATTAATTTTACAGTTCAAACACAATCGATGTTTAATCACTGACCCTTAACACTTAGTTTAATAATTTTAAACCATGATTTTACCTATACATAATTAATATTTACATTACATTCAAAATGTTAGCCAGAGGGGAACTGGCCCCCACAGTGAGTCTGGTTTCTCCCAAGGTTATTTTTCTCCATTAATCTACATCTTATGGAGTTTTGTGTTCCTTGCCACAGTCGCCTTCAGCTTGCTCACTGGGGTTATTAATACAATTATCATTTAATTATTTTTAAACACTATTAAAAATCGTATTTTATTGAAATTACACAATGATGATTAATCGACTTTATAGACATTACAGTTTTATCGTCTGTTAATGCTGATATTCTGTAAAGCTGCTTTGAAACGATGTGTGTTGTGAAAGGCGCTATACAAATAAAATTGAATTGAATTGAATTAAGGTATTTTAATCTCAAAATCACCATCCAAACTATTTAAAAACAGCTCCGTGTGAAAAAAGTCAAATAAACATTACAAGAGCAATGCAATGTTGCCCTACTGTGTTGAAGGACGTTTGCACATTTCTCTGATTCTACAATACGTGCTTTCAAACTCGATATTGATATTTACAGGTATATTTACAGATTGCCATCTCAGCCCAAACCTTACTTGGATCCATACGCATAAATGTATGCTGCTAAAAACCTAAATATTATTTGCATGTCGACTTTATATCTTTGCAGAGAAAAAAAGCCTTTCGAATTTGAAACAATGCTCCTGAAGCACAAGGTAAAAAGTGAAAATAGTTGTGTCTCCTGTGCATGAATGTCGGAATAAATGAATTGGTAAGTAGTTTGTTTTGTTGGGTTTTGCTCTGTAGTATTGTGAAGCACCTCTCTCTGTAAATTAGTTCCCAGTGGAGCAGTGCATCACAAACCTCTGCACTGATTGTGCGGCTAAACTGCACTCCGTTTGCACGAAAGGATCACAATCTGGCCAGGCATTAGTATTTTATTTAAAGTCACCCTAAACTTTTTACTCACATATTTCTAGTTTGTACATATCTAACATAATCTTCAGAATTGCATTTAACACAGATGCTGCAAAGGTATGTGTGATAGCACTCACACCATCCTCCTGCTGATGGAAACACGGATATTTGTGCAGTCTCCAGGTTCGATTTTGCTCCCAAGGGTTTCTCTCATTGTGAAGACATTTCATTCTGGTTTTAATAGGAGATACAATTATGTCAGTTTGGCCTCAAGGGACAACCTGTGCACCCTACGGCTACAATCCTTCAGAGTACCTAGAGAGAGACAAAAATGAATATGTCAGGACTGCAGCTGGAGACGATGAACTATGTTTCCATGAGATATGCAGACATTTTACCTGGTTATGATACATATGGCGCCTGGTCTTCTGTTTCTTCTGTGTTCCAACGTGTTTTATGCATGTTTGTGGCCTGGCACATTTTGTAAGAAATGGTCAATCTCTTGTGGCTTATCAATTTTACAGACGACTGAGTCAAATGTGTATACGTTCTCCAGTGTCTTGCTGTGTATATTCCTCAGCAAATAGGTTGGAGGATTAGTTGATGCAATCGGGTAATACAGTGCTCTTTTCAGTGGTGCTCGACGCCTCTGCAAAATCCCTCAACAATGACAGTATGAAAGTTAACTTACTCGAAAAATAGGAGCTGTTTAGCTCAGAGAGCAACATTTCTCTCCAGCATTATTTCTTTTGGCTCTGCTGGGCCTCTTTGTGAGCAATTCCAAAAACAAGAAATACAGAGATCCAAATGCTGTCTGCAGAAATATAATCTTTAGTGTGTGATTTCTTTTTAACTCAATGTTCTGATCTCGTCTTATTGCCTTGAGATAAATACTCCTCTCCTACTGTAGTCCACTGTCTCATCCTTGTGATTTACAACACCACGTCATTCTCTAAATTAAATTACTCCTTAGCTAAACACTCAGACTCTGGGTCCTTATGTAGTTTAGCTGTGACACTAATGTGAGGAGAGATGGCAGCCTGCAATACTCATAACTCCTTAGTGCAGCGAGCAGGAGCTCTCCTTACCCCCACTGCAGATGGAGCTTGCGCTTTTCCTCGAGTCCCAAGGCGCCTCCGTGCATTTCGAGGCCTGTAGGAGAAGCCCAGGCCTGCCTGGACGAATGATTGAATTTGTGCCTAATTTCTGCCACTCGGTCCCTGCGAGCAGGCTGTAAAGTTCCCGCTGCAACATGCAGATTAGAACCCCACATGGTGCTTCACAAATCACTCCCACAGCGTGATTGCATGTGCGACTGTGTGAGTCTGCCACAAGAACATTAGATTAATTAAAGCTTTTGTGTTTGGCACAATTGGAGCTGCAAATGTTCGTATAGTGGATAGGTTTATCTGGCATTTATGTGATAAACTGTAGGTTTAAGTGCAGGCTAACAGTTAATTGTGTGCTTACATTTTTACATTTTCCATCACTTTAGTCTTGTGAAAATAGTGTTGTATTTTCACAGGTTCACAGAGCTGGTGAAGCGTATACAAGAGCGTCTGCATCGTGCTCATCTTTGCATTTATATCTGTGTAGAAGAGAGGTATTTTTTAATTATTGCATCTCAATTATGTTGGCAGAATTTTGTAGTAGAATGCAGTTTTCTCCCTCTAAAGGCCAGACACATATCATTTAGCTTAGGATTTGCCATGCAGCCTGACCAGAAACCATGATATGCCCTCTGACAATACAGTAAATTAGCTCATTGCTGCATCTCCTTATAGCTGTGACTAGAGGTCCGCGGATGAGACAAAATAATTATGTCGAACTAATAATTTCTTGTCCAAATGTTGTCTTGTCAGAAAGGGACAAGATGCACCGTGTTTTTTTGCTTCTCTGATTTGTTCTCTAAAAAAAGACCCTATAGTAGTCATGTGTCTCCACTAGAGTTTCAGCAATCTCAACAATGTCTCAAACTATGCTCAGATTTGCCAAAACACTGACATCTGCTATAACAAGTCAGAGGTTTCAGTATAAACTCAAACATTTCTCATCAAGTTCTCTGAAGACCAAAGTAAGCCATTTTATATCTCTGAACATTACTAGATCTACATTTGTGCAAACTGAGTTTTACATGTTGCTTTCTATGTTTTGCTGCAGTTTATTGGTGAATTTAGCACTAGAGGTGCTACAACACTAATAAAACTGTGTTTTATTCACTTTCTCACAAATCAATGGTACTATGGCTGTTTATGACTTTATATGTTACACTTATTTTTTGCTCTATGACTCACATCCTGCTATGTTATTTGATAAACGATACATTCTAATGCATGTATTACAGACCAACCTACTGCACATTTACATACTAATTCCAATGTGATTAACTTCCTCAGTAGCTCCCCATATAGTGTTGGTCTTTGGACTTGGAGGACCTAGGTTTCAGCCCAGTCAAGGATGCTTGAAACTGAAGTGAAAGTGAAGCAAAAGTGCCAAACATGCAACACGAAATTTGCTTTTAAAAACACTATCGGTTGAAGCCCGAGCATACTTCATTTTTGCATGTTCCGGATATCTTCGCGCCTGGTCAACCACGTCGCCTTTCTGCATATACTTTTACGACCGCAAAGGAATAGGAAAGTGTTCGACACATACGCAATACAACTGCTCTGTGACACTCTTTTAGTACAATCACTAGCCAGCACATGCACAGACGACGTGCACAGGCGAGGGCCCAAGAAAATCTAGGCAGCGTGCAGTCAAGCCGGTTCTGATGATGCAATTTGCCTCACAAATACTGTGTGCGGAGGGATCCGCAATGCGCATATCTGAAGTATACTGTGGCCTTTATGTTTAGACATTGGTTTAGTGTAATTATGTCTGTTTTGTTCACCTCTCATTTATCTTTTAGGACACTGTTGCTTAGTTTTAGGTTAGGGAGGTACGTTTTACTCATTAAAACAACCATTTAATATTCACCTTTAAAATCTTGTCTGTTTGCAACATCATTTTACTTTCTTTTGGCACCCCACACTGGACATTTCACTGGAAAACTGTAGCCAAATTTGTAATGAAGCATGTAATTTTGGTTTGCAAAAATGTTGCCATTGTCATGTAAATTTAAGATCAGGTTGGTAGTGTAACAAATTACATTTTAAATTCTTCTAATCAGATTACAATTACATTCAGTATGTAACAAATGCATTATTTGGGGTTACACAAATGTCTAAAGTAATATTAGTTATGTGAAACTTATTGGATGACATAATTTTACAAAAACAAAAACCTTTCTCTGAAAAGTATTAACTAATACGACTTACTTCCGTGGAACACAAAAGGAGATGTAAGGAAGAATGTTAAGTTCCACAGAAGACAGAAAGTCATATGGGTTGAAACAACATAAGGATGAGAAAATGATGACAACATTTTCATTTTTGGTTGAACTATATATAAGAACTGACATGTTGTGCTAGAGGAAAGGAATTATAAATGTGCTAGACAAGTTAAGGGTTATCGCGAGTCATTATAAGACTGCAATGTTCCTCCATCATACATGCTTTCAATGATTAGTTGAAGCTCTGGCATGTAGAACATATACATTTCAGTGGCAAATGTATCAGTACATCTGAGGATCGAGGCATGGATTAATGAGTGCATTATTCCTCCAAACATTTCTAATAGCCATCTTTCTGCACATTCATATGTTCTCCTCCCCTTTTTTAAGTAATTAGGCAACTTTAATGATATACTTATTGATCAGACAATTTTTGCCTTCTTTTATTGGATACAAGGCAATTAGCTTATCTGTGCAAAGCATGCCACCACATGCCAATCTGATAGATGGATACCCCACAAAACACAATGCAGCCATCACATCTTCACTGTCAGTGACAGGGCTTCTATTAATACTACAAAAACATCCGCATCAATCATCGCCTCGGCACCTTTTAAAACAATGGGCATGGGACTCACTGGAAATGGCAAATCAGTAATTGTAACCTCATTGTCAAGCAGGGACAAAATTCTCATTCTCAAACTCCCACCTTACTGTGTTTTTCGAGCTGATAAAGTCAATCCAACATGTCTGCATAACTAATAACACATAATCACGGCAATTATACCACCATGATGTAAAAGGCTCTGAATACGGATCCCGCTAGAATAACAGTGAGATGTCTTGATGTTGTCTTGATGAAGGTACTCCATGATAACGACGTTCAAGTTCCATTCCACATTCGGAAAGCGTCTGGGTAGCTTTATGAATGTGTGATTTTAAAGAAGTTAATTGATAAGGAGACTGGAGGAGGCTAATGAAAAGCACTTTGATGGCTCTCATTCGGGATGCTCCGTTACTCTGCTGTAACCTCAGGCCTCTCTGCAGTAGCAATTATCAAAAGCATGTAACCCGGTGAGAGCCATCTGCAGCCTCTGGGAAAGTAATCTTCATGAAATAGATTCAATTTCCCCCAGAGCTCCAAATAAAAGCCACAACATTGTCCAAAAAAATGTCACTTTAATGAGTTGCTATTGTTCTGTGGTTTTTGCCATACAATAGAAGTGAATAAGATGAGTTACATCCAACATCATTCAGTTGTGCAGCCTGGACTAATCCCCAAAATGCAATCTGATTTGAGGAGGCCTTGGTTGGAAGACAAAGGTTTTTAAGTAGTTCTTGGTCAGATTTTTGGTACTCCAGGCTACATACACCTCATACTTCCTCAGGCCAAACATTTGAGTACTTCCAAACACCACACCTATATCTGCTTGTTAAGCATTTAATTGCAAAACAATTTGCATTAATAGGGAGTTGGACTTCCCTAACAGCTTTCACTCTTCTAGGCAGGCTTTTGGAACAGAGGTGAAGGGATTTGCTCACATACGGACACAATGGCTTCATTGAGGTCAGATACTGATTTTGGGCAATGGGGCTTGCATTTGGCATTTCAGTTCATCCCACCAGTGTTCAATGGGGTCAAGTTCTTCCACACTGAACCACAATCTGTCCATAATCCTTCTTTTGGCCTCGTCGTGCATATGAGCACCACTGTTCTTATATACAGTAGAAGCACAGAAAGTGTATTGATGTTTAAAACTTACCAAAAGTCATGTCTTTTCTTCTCCTCTGTGGTTTCGTACTTCATCATGATGATAGAAGATTTCAGGCTGTTGAGAAACCTGTCTGAGAATTGATTTACAGAGAGGAGTCGATTCTCAAAAGGTCTCTCCTCCTACCCACACACTCTCTCTCTTTCTCTCTTCCTTTCTTTTTTATTCTTTCTCATTGACTTTCTCACTCCTGTTTTTACAGTACCGCATGACAGGTGTTGGCGGGGATTCAGGTCTAGCTAATTACTGCTTGTGGGAATGATCAATAATGATCAATAATAATACCTTTACTTCATTCCTCAAGTTCAAATTTGCTATAGAGTAACAATAACACAAAGATGTAGACACTTGTTCAGTACTGTTTTCTTATAAGTGTGCTACGCTAAAATTGCTTCAATGCCATGCAAATGTGCTACAACAATTAGCTACAAAGCCTCTCTCCATGTTTTTGTCCTAGCAAGAATTATTTCAGACTTTCTGATTTTTCAACCAAGTTTCAGAGAACGGTAAGGTTTATGACCTGACTTAGCATTGTTATTAATAAATAAATCAACACACACTTTACCATTGACATATCTGCATTGAATATATGTTTAAACAATTTACATCACCTTGTCACAAAGTGCAATTTGGAGAGAGCATACATGTCTTTACATTGTGTTTTATTTACGCAAGGGGATGTCACGATTGCCAGTTATTTACATTAATAAGTAACAGATTTGCCAACAGACAGTGAAATGCCAGCTACCATGAAATGTGCCACAGTTCTTGTAAACAGTTGGGTAATATGATGTCAAATATTGTAGCTTATGGGCAACTAGATGTCAGTTTGTTGCTGCAAATGAAATTTATGGTTATTGTTTTTTGACATAAATCAAATAGGCAGATTTTAAAATTCAGCCAGCCGTTCAGATCAGAGCACACATGCAGGAAAGGCATCAGCAGGGGGTTTACATGATTTAAAGCATTATAAGTCTCAGCAATGCTAATTTGCCGTCACAGTCCCCAGCAATAGTCAGAGCTGCTTTTGGAAGCTGCTTTTCGAATCTGTGCATATTAAAGCAAAATAACTTGAGGAAGAGTGCTGCTGTACTGGATATAACAGCAATGCTGTGATTTGGCCGTAGGACGTAACAACACAACTGTAAGTGTGATAGCTCTTTTTCTTTTTCTTTTTTGTTTTTCTATAAACACAAAGATAATATTAAGTCATTTTTATTGTAGACATAATATGACCAGTGTTTTTTCTGTATTTGCATTTATAATGAAAATAGTTCCACACAAAGCCAAAGCAGGATCAACCAAGCAACACATGCTGAGGGCCTACTTTGAAAATGTAGCTTCCCAAGCTACTCATTACTTAAAATAGCTAAACTACAGTCAAGCGACTCTTTTGAAAAAGTAGTTTGTTACATGACACTTTACAAACAAAAAGTACCTCACTACATTGAAGCTATTTAAGGATGATTTTTAAAGAAAAATGTCAGCACACCACATCTCCAAGGAAAACATTATAATGGAGAGCCATTGTAGAATTATAATACATTAATTATTCTTTGAAGCTGTGGTTTGCTGTATTTTTCTTAAAAATAAATTGTCTTCCCATTTTGATCGTGTACTTAAACTGAGCTTTTTTTTACACTAGCGACTGATGCTAGAGGCTGTAGCCTTTAGCCTCCTCATTAGCATGCCTGCCTGCCATGCCGGCTGACACCGGTTTGACCAGTTGCATAAGCTATTATTGAATATATTTTAGCTATTTATGTATAATAAAAAATATTTTTATGTGGGCATGACATATTAATAGGATATTGGTCTTGGCGGACTAGATCTGCTATGTAGCTGCAGAGCAAGTATGGAAACTTGTTACTGCTAGAACATACACAGACATTCTGAGTTAAGCATGTGGATACGCTGCTGCATGGTTAGAAAAACACAAGACATGCAGCATCAAGAATGCATGACATGCTGCTGCACAATTAGACATAAATACATCCCCCAACAAAGTATGGAAACTGCACAAAACACTGCCCCCCAAAAAAAAAACAAGCAGATCTTCCACCAAGACTTGTGTACTGCTGCTGCTACTAAGAGCTATGTGCAATGAGTGTGTGGCCGAATGGCATAACGCTAATGAACTCAGTCTCTATGTGTGGCTGAGCCTGCTTAGTGGCTTGACTCATAATGTGTATCAGGACTAGGAATGCCCAGAAATAATTTAACTAGCCAATCCATGTGTGGATATATTTAAACTAATGACCTAAGATAGCAATGTGTGCATGAGCCTGATTTCGCTACGCCTTACCTTGATAAAAGCGTTCTTCTCTGTGTCATGGCCAAAGCAGATTGTACCATGCAAGCTGATAGAAGAAAAAGCCACAGCAACCTCTTGAGTAAATAGCATTTTCTGAGAACACTCTTAGTGCTTACTTGCAAACTGAGAAAATGTCAATGTTAGGCAAAGAGAGTGTATGCAAGTTGACTGGCTACCAGATTACATACACATCAAAGGACCTATCAGCTTACAACATTCAGAGTTGCATGACTGAATTTAGTCATTTATTTAGTTAAGTCCATATAACTAAATGTTTTATAAACTGTATTATTTTTATATATATATATATATATATGCCTTTATTTATAAGACAGTAGGGTGAAGACAGAAATGTAGGGGTGAAAGCATGGATATCTGTAACTCAAACATGGGTACCCATGAACCAACAGCTCTTATCGATGTCTTAAGAAGCTTTAACTATACAAAACTGTATTAAGGGGCCTTTTTGTCTCATTTTTTAACTACAGGATATCAAGGGATCTCCCTGAACTATGTGTTATGCAATTACCATATTTCTCAAACATGTTTTATGTTTGTTTTATATCAGACTTCCAGCATTGCTACTGCAGTTTTAGCATGCTTCATCCCCAAGTCTAATTGCAACAGAATGTTTATGTTTCTCTGAACAAGGAATGTTCAATTATGTTTGTTCTTGTTGGGGTCAGAACAAATGCAGTGAAATAGAGTACAGATAAAAGCCTCATGACAAAGCTCTCTGGAAAGAGATGGATAAAAAACATGAAACAGTCCTGACACAAGCGAGATTAAAAAAAAAAGAGTTTCTTTACAAAAAGACATAGACAAAGAGAATTCATTTCAACCTTTGTTATCATTGTGTTCTTTTATATCTAGACTCTGAAATAAAACTCCTAGACAGAGGTTCATTTGTTTTTCATCAACCGAAAAGTGTGGGTCTATGCTCACAGGAAGAAAAAAAGATTAGTTTTGATTCCCCGGTCTATAATTGATCTGTGTATTCAATAAACAGAGAGGTTTATTATTATTCATAAAATGGGTTTTTCGGCATCTTCAATAAACAAGCCCATGAAACACTGTTCTTCTATAGCATGAAATCTTGTCCTCATATCGTTCTTTCTGTTGTTACTTTTGCTTTCTGCTTTAGCTGCTGCTTTTCTCATTTATTTGTACATTTTTGCTGAAAAGTACAAACATTAAGACCACTGTAAATATGTAAGTGCTTAAAAAAAAAAAAAAAAACTTTTTGCTCTTATGTTCCTGCTGTTTTAAAATAACATTACCCAAAAATCTGCCAATTAATTTTTCACTACAGCACAAACAATTTCAGAGAACTTGGTCTCTTACTTAATGGGAACACTATTATGCCTGCAGTGGTTTAAATACTTTCTTATTGCTGCAACACACAGAGCTAGTTTAGCAGTTTAATTTCCATCATTATACAATGTCCAACAAAAATGAAATATAAGACTGGTGAAGGGTTTGTAATGATACCTATATTCTGTGACTGCTCTCATCAATACAATGCAATGTTCTTTCCTCTATGTTAAACATAGTATGGAAAACAGGAGAAACAAAGGCCCCAACACGGAAGCAGTCTATACATTATACAGTATGTCTGCTTATTTGTTGTTCAACCCCCTTGCTCGTCATTAAGGTTTGACTTTCGGCATATTTTTCTATAATCAGACAGCAAGAAAAACATACTGTTTTTATCAGCCTACATAAGCGCAGCCTCTAGGTAGTTATCCTTCAGTGGGATTACAAAACCAGTTTAGTCTAATAAGAATATCTGTCATATACGCAGACTTGCCTTGATGTATTTCTTGCTAAATTCCTAACAATTGTTGACTCTTCAGGGAATGCCACACAGCTTACACAATTAAAGAGAATGAAGGGGAGCAAATCGAATGCATCTAGGAATCGATGTCAATGCATGCAGTAGAAAAAGAGTACTGAAGAAAGTGATTTTGTTGGTATTGCAAAAATGTTTATTTTACTTCATCTGTGTAGAGAAATCCAAGCTTCATATTCACGGAAAAAAATTAAAAAAGTCTTACAGCTATTTTCAGATGAAGCCTTGATTTTGTGTTACCCCTTGCATTGTGTTAATGAATTGCATTATACAACTAGGGATCACACATTTTAGAAGCAATAGCGAAGCACACTGAGGTGTTGACAGTGACTGCTTCGATGTTTGTAAACCACTTCTTAACATTCCCTCTTACAGATTCCTAACTTAGCTGATCTGCACATACTGTATATTTCACATTCTTCATAGCAACAGCAAAAACTGTCTTTATAATGAGAACAGAGATGTAATTTGACAGAAACTATTGTGTTCTCACTCCTCAAAGCACTATTTCAACTGAATGCCAAAACAATGAAGTGTTTAAGTGCAGTGACCAAGCATGTACTTCTACTGAGATCATGAACCAGCTTTTATCTCCTCCTCAGTAAATCCCTGCCTACGGGCACTGAAGGATTTGGCTTCTGCCTCTTCGGTAATGAGCTATGTGTCTGTACATACAAAACAGGCCTTTTGCTCAATACTGGAGCTGTGGCTTCAGCCTCCTCGCTCTTTTCCCTCTCTCTCAGAACCTCATTTTGAGCTCACAGTTTGATCTGTTTCAAATGAATACGTTTTTAAAAGTGAGTATTTAGAAGAATGCTTCGCCTAATACCTTATGAATACTTTGACTTACTGAAGCGCAGTGCAACATTGGGCTTTGTCAAGCATTAATTAACGGTGATGACTCATGGCCCACATTATTATGTCAAAAAGTAATACAATATAATTGTCATAAAAAAGTTAAAGCCTTATTTTTCTAAGCTGTAGTCATGGTGTAAATCTTTTTATGCGAAAGCCGTCTAAAGGATATATTTCCATAATAAAAACCCATAAATGTACTTGGTTTAAGTCTTAGTTATGCATATGTATATTTTCCTACCAGTATGATACCAATTGTAATAATATTAATTCACCCCAAAAAAAATTCTACATTTGGTTTGCTTCAATAAAATTCCATAGAAATATTTTTGAAAGTTAGGGAACCACCAAGGTAAAGAAGTGTTTTATGTTTAAAAGTATGTATAAAGATGCTTTTTTTATCAAAATATTTCATTTTCTTTCAAAGCCCATAGGCATCAATATATTTCTTAAGCCTGGATTTAAAACAAACTACAATCCTCAAAAACAACACAAGAGGACCTTTATTAATAGTTATGCTATGATTCTGCTAAATAAGCCATTAAAGCTTGTAATAAATGGGACATTCAATTCACCCTTGAAGAGCGTTGTGAAGTACTACAGCTGAATCAAAACTATTAAATTAATTAAACACTCCAAGATTGTTATTGCATGCTGAGCTTCATTAAAGTATTTTAATAATTGTAAATGCATAAAAGCTCAGACAAGAAAAAGATAAATAGGGATGATGCAAGGTTACAGTGACGGAAGGACAGTTTTGCTATAGACATTTTAAAAATATTCCTGTATTTTCCTATTCAAGGATGAAAACATTTACATTACATTTTACATTCACATTTATTCATTTGGCAGATGCTTTTATCCAATGCAACTAACAAAAGCAATTAATCTTAAGGAGACAGTAGTGCAAGAAGTGCTGCATTACAAAGTTTCAATTGCATAAAAAAAATAGCATCCAAGATGCAACAAGAATTAAATTATGTATATAGCCTATATATATATATATATATATATATATATATATATATATATATATATATATATATATATATATATATATATAGATATATAGATAGATGAGCCAAAACATTATGACCACGTGCCTAACATGCTGTTGGTCCTCTGTGGGCCACCAAAACAACGCCGACCCGTCAATGCATTGACTCTACATGACCCCTGACGGTGGAGCCGCCATGGATCGGACTTGTTGGTCCAGCACATCCAACAGATGCTCAATCGGATTCATATCTGGGGAATTTGAAGGCCAGGGCAACACCCTGAACTCTTCATCATGTTCCTCAAACCATTCCCAAACAATGTGTCCAGTGTGGCAGGGCACATTATCCTGCTGAATGAGGCCACTGCCATCAGGAAATATCATTGCCACGTGTCAAATTGATGTCCACAGGAATGGCCGGACCCAGTGTTTCCCTGCAGAACATTGCCCAGATCATCGCCCTCCCTCCACCGGCATGTCGTATTCCCACAGTGCATACTGGTGCCATCTCTTTCCCAATTAACGGCACACACGCACACGGCCGTCCACATGATGTATAAGAAAATGGGACTTTACGGACCAGGCAACCTTTTTCCTCTGCTCCAAGCTCCAGTTCCGATGCTTGCATGCCCATTGTAGGCGCTTTCGATGGTGGACTGGGCACTCTGACACTCTGGGGGCTACACAGCCCCATACGCAGCAGGGTGCGATGCACTGTGTGTTGTGACACATTCCTCATGTAACCATCATTAACATTTTCTGTGACTTGTGCCACAGTAGACCTTCTGTCATTTCAGACCATACGGTATAGACTTCGTTGCCCTCGTGCATTGATGAGCCTTGGGCGCCCAACACCCTGTCGTCGGATTGTGGTTTGTCCCTCCTCAGACCACTGTCAGTAGGTAATCACCACTGTTGACTGGGAGCACCCCAGAAGCCTTGCTGTTTCAGAGATGCTCTGACCCAGTTGTCTGGCCATAACAATTTGGCCCTTGTCAAAGTCACTCAGGTCTTTACTCCTGCCCATTTCACCTGCATTCAATATGTTGACAAATTGTTCTACCCAGACCTTGACATATGGCCTTGTTAGGAGATGATTAACGTTATTCGCTTCACCTCTTAATGGTCATAATGTTTTGGCTCATCAGTGTGTGTACATGAATATATATATATATATATATATATATATATATATATATATATATACACACACACACACACACACACACACACACACACACACAGATCAGCCACAACATTAAAACCACCTGCCTAATATTGTGTTGGTCCCCCTCGTGCTGCCAAAACAGCGCCAACCCACATCTCAGAATAGCATTCTAGGATGCTATTCTTCCCACCACAATTGTACAGAGCTGTTATCTGAGTAACCGTAGACTTTGTCAGTTCAAACCAGTCTGGCCAGTCTTCTGTCTCTTCATGTAATCCTTCAAGACTCGATGTTCAGAGGGGGGCTCTGTGGGGGCCATGCCATTTCTTGCAGAGCTCCCTGTTCTTCTATTCAATTCTATTTGCAAAAGGAATGTTTGGGAGTCTATTTATATATTATTTGTATATTACTTGCAGTTGGAGTTTGATTGTTGGTCCAGGTGTATAGTATTTCTACTGTATTTATATTGGAGATTACGTTTAATGTGACATTAATTGAGAAATTGTTTGGGGGTATTTAAGGGCTATGTGTGTGTGTGTGTGTGTGTGTGTGTGTGTGTGTGTGTCACCAAGGTGGTAATGTAATAAATTATCTATTTTTGGAGCGGTGGTGTGCCGGCTTTTTTCTTTTTTTAACTGTTTTACCCTTTTTTCTTTTTTTCCCAGTGTTTATGCCACTGAATGTGCATGCTTTTTGCTTACCATTTTTATAGTTTTATTAGCACCATTTTTCCAGCTCAATTTATTTGGCCACTTTCTCCAGCTTTCAAAGACACTTCCACACATGTGTGAAAAAATGATGCAAACTCATGAATTACTAATGAAATAAATGGATAGATGAAAATGAAGCATGTGTAAGGATGATACTGAAGAAAATTCACACCTCTGTAGGTTAAGTCCTGCACTTAACACTAGGAAGATAATGATGATGGATAGCATTAATGAGTTCAATTATTGATTGAATGGTTTGTGTGATTGATGTTTTTCAGCTATGTGACCTTAACAAATGGCTATTTAGCGTTATTTATAGACGCAATCGATTTCGAGTTTGAAGTGTTTCTTTGTTTTGTTATGGTACACTGTAGTTGTATGTTTGAAAGATCGCAGCTGGGGTAGGATTATTGTCAAGCAACGTCCCTGGAGTCATGTCTAAACAGAAGCAACACAGCTGTACACACAATGCACTGCACTGCGCACCACCCCTATACAGCAAGCAATAGCTGGGTGGACAACAACACAGTATCTTTGCAAGAGTACCTTTTTAGCCATTCTAAAAATACCAAACAATTTGACTGTAAACTTATGGTTATTAAGTTTTTAACAGATTGAGAGCCATTCTGCTTAATTCCTGGGTAATGAGGCAGAGAGTTGGTTTGTTAATTTCTTTGAAAAACTGGATTTATCTATTTAATGCTCTGGTACCGGGTCTATGGGAAATGGTTTATGAAATATATACAGTTCCAAAGGGATTTATAAATGGTTTGTAGAATCAATTGCAGATTTGTTTTGTTATCTTTCCACACATGCTGTAGCTATAGTATGAGAAGCTTAGAGTTTCACATAATTTCCTTACAAAAATAAATAAATAAAAGAATAGATAAAAAATACTCAGTGAAAGAGAGTAAGTTTTTGTGGGTTTTGAAGGGGAATGCTGATGTAGTGCACACAAGCAAGTGTGTGTGAACGGAGAACATATTTAGTAGTTTTCATTAGCATGCAAAATATTTGTAAACCATTTTTTATTATTATAATTATTTATAATGACAGTTCCGTGCTTAATTGGAACTGGCGCCACCACTTGAGCACTTCTTTAACAACAGTATACTTTAGGAGGAATTTACTAGATAGCAACAGCACCTGTTACCACAGTTTATTTGCACATGCTGTGTCTGCATTGTTTTAGTGCTCAGTTCACTAAAGCAATTATGCAAGCATGCAATGGCCAAATGTTCCCACAAAATCTATTCTGAATGCAATTTTAGTTGTGCAATTCTATCTCATACAGGTTGATTCTTTGTGGAGGATGCAGCCGACTACTGCGATCTTGAACACTTACATACTGGTAATGTACAGCATCATTCCACCACTGCAATTGTGCTTAAGAACATCATGGGTCTGGATGTCTGTCTGGTTATAACATTATTCTTCATCATTTGATCAAGTTCATACAATGTAAGTTAATGTGATCCAAAACTTTCAAGCTCCAAAAAGGACAATAAAAGTTAATCCATATGACTCGAGTGGTTTATTCTATGTCTTTGTAATAGACAAGCCTCCGGCCTGACCTGAGGAGTGGCCACTTCGGTCTTTCCTGCCTCCTGGGAACCTGGGTAGGGGGAGCGAGAGAGACAGAGACAGTGCAAGGAAGAGAGAATAGTAGAAAATAACTCTGGTTCCTGACCACGCCACCATTCGGTCCTCAGCCAGCTGTCCAGCAATCCTCCACGACGCTGGGTGATGGCACTGGATTTCGCCTCCTGGCAGATGGATCGACACTCAGCTCCGTGTGTGTCTGTCTCTCTCTCTCTCTCTCTCTCTCTCTCTCTCTCTCTGGCGGACCAGCTCCTCCTTTATCCCTCTACCGCTGGTTGGGCAATTCAATGCCAGGCGTGCATCCTCATGTTAAGATTGTCAGTCCACAGGCATCATTAGCAGTTTAAAACTTAAGTTAACAGGTCTAAATACATATTTTAACAGAATATTGTTAGAAAAGGAAATTCGAGTGAGAGTGTGCAATGAACAATTTCCTCTCTCTACTTCATCCTATTTTTCCTTCCTCCAGTGTCTGCTTCAAATCTGCTCTAGGACCTTATTCTGTTTACATGGCAGTCACAACTGCATGCTGCATAATGGCAGTAAAGCTTCAAGTGCACAGTGCCTTGAACTCTAACCATATGATCTATGAATGCACCAAGTGTCTCCTTATATTGAGATATGTCCATGAGTAGTTCAATACTAATGGTCATCATTTTAATCCTGTACTGTGTGCATCAGTTAAGTTTCCAGCCAAAGGAACAAAACTAGCTAAAGGCTAAGTGAGAGCCCCTTATAATGATTCACACCGCGTGCGATCAAATTATATGCGGGTCACTTTCATTAATCTCTATGAAGTTGAGCATCAATATATCTGAAACCCTGTCTTACCAAAAACATCATTAGGGTACAATGGGGCCAAAGGCCGCACACTTGTGGTAGAAGACCTGCAGAGTCATAGTGATATAGTGTAGATTTGGGGCTATAGTTATAGAGCAAAATGTATACATTTATGCACATACTTTTGAGAAGTCAAGATGCATTTTTGAGTAACAAATTACCATAATTCCTTTTGAAAAGGATGCATCATTTTCTGTCCATTTCGATCCCATTTGACATTTCATAACATCGCTCTAATCAAATTAATCTCTAATGTGATTGGATCAGTCAATGTGAGCCCAATTTAAACATTCATCATAACAAATCTATGCCCCCACTAAAACAATGTGTTTTATGGGGGCCTTTAGCCCCTGCAACAAGGGGACTTTTTACCCAAAATACTATCATTTTACTTATTTGAAAGTTAATTGAAAACCTTTTGAATGATCACTTTGGATAAAATGTAAAATAACAAATATGTATTTTTACTCAAAATAAATGAGACAGTTTCAGAGACTCCAATAAGCTACATAAATTAGCAACATTTGAAACGTTATTAAATGTTATATCATATTACCTCAAAATTAACCTTTACATATTGCACACAATGACCTCATGGATCTGGAACATTTAGCAGTGAATAGTGACAAAAGGTGTTTAGGAAAGTGCTGTGGTAGTTTTTGTTGTTTTTAGTGTTTTAATATTTAATAGAAAATATTTATTAACTTGCAGCATCACTACATGATTACTTACAGTTTCCATATTTGGCAGCATTTTCATGTTGAGAAGACAAACTTCTGGACATTTTGGCGAAAGTTGTGCCTTATTTCAATATATTTTAATATAGCCTTTGGACCGGAAAACTCCTGTAAAGAAGAATTTAGGTTCTGCTTACGTGCAGTCTACATGCTGTCTTGGCAACATCCTTTGTAAAATAGCGTACAATGTTATTTAAGATGATATTGAAAGTGTAAGCTGAAATGTAATTGGAAACCCAGCCCATTTCTTTACAATGAAATTATGTTAACTGCCTGCTTTCCATGGGTGGTAACAGCATAACATTACTTGCGCCAGGCCTAATTTACACAGAAAGGATGCAAAAGAATGACATCATGAGGTTTTTGCGCTGAAGTTCTACAGAAATCACCCCCATTTGTTGTAAACGTGAGAGACAGCTCATTCCTGTGGCAAATAAGGAGTTATTCTGTTATTGTAAAAAGTCTCGACTCTAACTCGGCTCTGAATTATTGGTGAATGAATCAACTGCACTCATCAATGTGTTCGGGCCCCAGTGGGAATATGAGCGTGATGAGGGCCCATCCAATGCACTGTGATTGACCATTATTTTAATCACTGCTGGCAGACAGTCATGGGGACGTCAACCCACCACATCATTGCAGAAAAGAAAAGAAATAATTGAAATACAGGTAGGAGGCATTATTGTGATTTAGTCAGACTTCTCGGTCAGACAGCTAATGGCTTCCTGCACCCTCCTGTAAGCACCACTCTTGCCGCTGCATTCCTCAAACCTTGACTACATTCACAGCCAGTGACCACAAACAAAGAGGAGTACACTTTTTGCCTGCTCTGTAACGAGGGTTGCCTGGTTAGTACCTTAATTTGCGTACAGACTTAGCTTACAGTAACATTTTTGAAGGAGTCCAATTACATGTGAACAAGTAGGGCATTTTCAATATCTAATATCACATGCCACATACAAGGTCAGATTATGATTCTGCAATATTCTGGAGACCCCCTCTTTTCACAAATGTGAGATTTAAAGTTACAAATACAAGAATGAAAATTTTATGTACATTATAAAAGAAAAAACAGTATATCATGACCATTACAGATGTGCAAAACTATACATTTTCATAATCGCCTAGTCGTTGTTAAGGAAGATAATGTGTAATTATGCTCTGGATTGTTTTTGTATCCCTGATCAGATGCGTTGGTAACGAACTGATATTAAACAAATAAATAAAATAGGCTAAATAACTACATATATTAATATTGCACAAAACTATCAAAGTAAAATAGGTAAGAAATAAGAAAGACTCCAATACAGTGCGGCACCAAATTTTTATTTTCAAAATGTAAATGCGCATCCTGAACGCAGAATGACAGGCTTTAATGTAACCGGAGTGCTTCAGAGTGATCCTCGCTGCACATTCAAAAGTCCAGAACTGCAAGAAAATATTGTTATATATTGTAAATATCTAGTTCATGATATTTAGGCAGTGTCAGACAGACTCAGCAAAAATACTTGAATCTCTCTACAGCACCTCGCAAATACAGGAATACAGTATTACTCAGCAGAGGATTTCATGTCCGACAGTGATCATCTTGAAATGCATTGTTGATTTAGCAATTCAGAAGCATTTCTAATGCCTAAAGCATTTCAGAAACAAAATTTTTGCAGAGGGTTTTACTGTACCAAATATAATTCACTGTTAAGCACAGCAAGCTATCATCATGCAAAAATGCTCTTCATGATGTTGCGTCTCTCAATTAATTTGAGAATTGTGTCTCCCATTAAATCTAAGACCATTAATAATATTAATGTTAGTAATCGACCCCACTAATCCACTAGTCAGTTGTTGGACAGTTGTTTTGTCAGGTAACCTACAAAATGTGGAAATATCTAAATACACTGGTTTCAGTCAAATATGTAATTTAATCCGATTAAATCAACCTGACAAATTAAGGCCATGTTCACACTAATACGTTTTAGTTTGAAAAAGCATCTTTTTTACTAGCCTTCCATCCAAGCTGAGACAGTGGTTATGGCTCCTCATTTTCTTATAAGCTTCATATTTCTGTGATTATACCCTCCGAAAATTGGCCTTCCTTTCAAGTCGATTGTATTGAACCCCAAATATTCCTTTAAGGAGGGTCCAGAAACAGATAACATAATTTATTTATTTATTTTTTACATTAAGATCAAAGTCACTGGCACATACCAGTGGCGGGCCACGCATTAAAAGTCTAGGCCTTCAGTGTGATTCATGTCATTAAGAAAACACAGTTTCACAATTAATAACATGTCATACATAGGATACCCTATGCTTTGGGCATCATATATTATGTTGCAGCTAACTAGTAATACCAATTGACATTTTAAAAACACGTCCACGCACGAAAGCCAGAACTTGAAACGACACTTAATGCTCAAGCAAGCCTTAACTGCAGCATGACTGTTTGTGAAATGATTGTCTCCCGAACAGACATTCAAAAATCATAATTTTTCATATGAATCTACCAAGGAGGTCGATAATACCTGAGAAAATCTATCTAATAATATTTGCAATTTAAATGTTGCTTGCAATACATTTTGTTTCATCAGAGTACTCGGTTATGCTGCGTTCCATTCAAGTTGGATGTGGGATATTCCTACTTGATATCTCCAACCATCAATGCATTCCATTCCCCGACATTCAGAACTGCAATGCTCCCGTTAGCTTAGCAGGGGTTTGACTCTCATTAGAGATGTCTCCTAGCAACCCAAATGATAAACAATGCTGAAGTGCAAGTATTTGTGCTTCAGGTGTACGATTATCAAAAGAGATTATAATGTTTTATACACCTGTTTCTGCAGGCATTTGTTAAACAAGCTTTCATATCATGTAATGTGGAAACTTGTCCACATGTTTGTGTGACATCATGCCCCCGCATCTCTGTGAAAAAGTATTTCTACACGAGCCTAGAAGTTGTAATTCTGACTTAAAGATGCATTCCATTGTTCTTTTCCTAGTAGGAAGTTGGAAAATCCGACTTTCCGAGTTGAATGGACGCAGCACTACTTTTCAAAACTTGATCCGACACTGAATGCTCAAGCAACCTAATTTACACTCAGAAAACTCCTGATGTTGCTATAACAATGCAAAAAGCACTTACCAATTTGAAGTGAAAATCAGTCCTCCTTTCCTGATTAATAAATTAAACAATCACATGGTCATGCAGAACATCTTGTGTTTTTAAATCCATAAGGATCTCTTTCTCAATGGTGATAGTGGCGATAATGGCAGTCGACTTGTCAGCAAGATCTCGCGCTCTTCGCTTTCAAATTACGTCACTTAAAGCATGATTGCGTCACTCAAGACCAGCTAGAAAGCCTCGACCGGGACAAATCCTGGAAAATTGTTTTCAGAACAACATGAACATCTTAGCTGGAGACCCCTGATAGTCAGAGGCCCAAGGGCGCCATTGGCTTGTCCTGTAATCCGTCCTTGGCCACATACCATACCACCATGTCCTAACCAGACGCAACACTTAAAGCAACAAGCAGAAAATGATCTTACAGTGAATTTGGAAACAGAAGGTTGACTTTTTATAAGGCAAAGTCGGTTTGTGCTTACTGAAAATCGAAGCACTGCCCCCAGTGGCCGTAGCAGAAAGTGTTTTTAAAGGAAATGGTGCATGTGAGCTCCAGTTTCTGGATGAAATGCCCACAGAGGGGTGTCAAAATTTTTTGTAAAGTGAGTTGGTTTTAGCTGGAAAATATGTAATACAGTGAAGAGGAACTGATGCCGACTTCCTGTGTGATTATGCTGACAAGCATGTTAATCAGAGTTGTTTTTTTTTTTTGTCCTCGCCAGCCGCAACCACAACATGAAGTTTCTATTTTGACTGTAAAATCCTATAAACTGTACACTAAACATCAAATATTTTCAGATTGGTTGTGATTGTGGCACGTCGCACAGCAGTTCCACGTTCAGTGTGGACAGACAAATTGCTTGTCACTGGAATCCGATTACTTCACGTCTGGTTAGAACATGGAACAATGCTTCTGTTTCAAATAAAGCACTTGGTGTATAGTTTTGTTTTGGGAAGTAAATAATTTCTGCTCTGCCATTGACCTGTGTTTCTACAACATGAATAGAAGCACTCAGATTCCCCATTTTCCAGGTTTCTTTATGATGCCTGCGAGCACAAACAACACAGCTTGAGCAATCAAGTCAAAGCCAGTGAGATGAACTTTTCAAAAACATACTCCCACTTCTGTGTAGGAAAAAAGGTCACATTCGATCGTTTTTCAGAATGTGTGCATCCAAGTAGAAGAGATTAAGCTGGAAGTCTGAAAACATTCAAAGCCAGCTCACTTTCTTGTTCTCTTTGGGTGAAGTGGCATAAAGCAATATACGCCACACATCCAGAGGTATTTTTTACAGATTAGTGCTGAGATGGCCTCTCTTCACCTGTGTTTTTATTTATTTTTTTACATGAGTCAGTGCACCCATACTGGTGACAGGATCTCAGGATAATCTGCCAGCAGATAGCACAGGGGCAATCTAAAAAATCAAGTGGGCACTTTAGAGAGATTGTATCTAGCTATTGTTTCTCTTTTATCTGGTATTGAAACACTCTGGATTGCTCTGAGGTTCACAGGCATCTATGAGGCTCCTGTACAGAATTTTTGTATTATTTGAAAAGATTAACTGCATTGACAACACTCATCCTTTGTCCCAGAGACAGATCTTAGATAGCACAGACTTGCTGGTCTCATCTACACTCAGAATTTACTATACCACAAAATTTGTTATACCATTGATTGAACACAAAACTTATATTTCAAGAATATTGTCACATTTGTAGGTGTACTTAGCAATGAGCTCTTGTAAGTACATGACTTAATCTGATATATCAGTATATATACACACACTCATACACTGATGAGCCAAAACATTATGAACACTCACAGGTGAAGACAATAACGTTGATCATCTCCTAACAAGGCCACATGTCAAGGTCTGGGCAGATTAGATGGTAAGCAAACAATCAGTTCTCGTAGCCAACATGTTGAATGCAGGAGAAATGGGTAGGAGTAAAGACCTGAGCAACTTTGACAAGGGCCAAATTGTTATGGCCAGATGACTGGGTCAGGGCTCTGAAACAGTAAGGCTTTTGGGGTGCTCCCAGTCAGCAGTGGTGAGTACCTACCAACAGTGGTAAGAGGAGGGACAAACCACAAACTGGCGAAAGGATGTTGGCGACCAGTTTGTGGTTTGTCCCTCCTCTGACTCATCGATGCACAAGGGTAGTGAAGGCTATCCTTCTGGTTTTAACCAAAAGAAGATCTACTGTGGTATAAGTCACAAAAAATGTTTATGATGGTTACGGGAGGAATGTGTCACAACACACCTTCCTGTGTATGGAGCTACAGACCAGTCAGAGTGCCCATGATGACCCCATCCACAAGTGAAAGGGCCTACAATGGGCATGCAAGCTCGGAACTGGACCTTATAGTAGTGGAAGAAGGCTGCCTTGTCCGATGAGTCCCATTTTGTTTTACAACACGTGTACGGCCGTGTACGTGTGCACCATTTACCTGGGGAAGTGATGGCACCAGGATGCACTGTGGGAAGACGACAAGCTGGTGGACGGAGTGTGATGCTCTGGGCAATGTTCAGTTGGGAAACCCTGGGTCCGGCCATTCATGTGGATGTCAATTTGACCACCTACCTAAACATCGTTGCAGACCAGGTACACCCCTTCATAGAAATGTTATTCCCTGATGGCAGTAGACTCTTTCAGCAGGATAATGCTTCCTGCCACACTGCACGCATTGTTCGGGAATGGTTTGAGGAACATGATGAAGAGTTCAAGGTGTTGCCCTGGCCTTCAAAACCCCAGTGTGGGATGTGCTGGACCAACAAGTCTGATTCTCTTGTGTCAGTCACTAGTGCTCCTCTTGAGGCCAGGGGATTGAGGTTTACACACTGCACAGCTACCTACCAGTTGGCTACCGTTACACTCACCCCCCTAAACCTCACTTCCATCTGGGTCACAGCACCACTGTAACCGGTCCTGCTCAACCTGCTCTGAATGGGATTCGAACAAGCGTCTCCGGCATGGGAGGCGGGCACACTAACAAGGAGGCTAATGGCTACAGCCCCCTAAACCTCACTCCCAACAGTCTCACAACATCTACGGCATGGGAGGCGGATGCCCTAACGAGGAGGCTAAAGGCTATAGCCTCTAGCTTCAATTGCTAGTGTGTTGCTTGAGGCCAGGGGAGTGAGGTTTACACACACTGCACAGCACGTACAAGCTGACTCTCATTACACTGGCTCCCATTACACTCACTCCCCTAAACATCACTCCCATCTGGCTCACGGCACCACTGTTACCGTTCCTTTCGACCCACTCCAAACAGGATTCGAACCAGCATCTCCAGCATGGGAGGCAGGCGTGCTAATGAGGAGGCTAAAGGCTACAGCCTCTAGCATCAGTCATTAATGTGCCTCTTGAGGCCAGGGGTTTACATACTGCACAGCTATCAGGTTTACATACTGCACAGCTACCTACCAGCTGGCTCCCATTACATATACACAGTTTTCTCCCATCAATTATACATTAAATAGATTTCATCTTTAGGCAACAAATAGACACACAAAATGCTGGAGTGAGTTGTATACACTGCCTGAAAAAAAGTGTGTTAATACATTAAAGTAGTGCATAACGTTGCTGAGACTAGACCTGATCAATTGAAACAACCCCAGATCATAACACTGCCTACAGTGGGCAATATGCATGATGGGTGCATCGCTTCATGCGCTTCCCTTCTTACCTTGAAGCACCCATCGCACGTCTATAGGGTAAATCTGGACTCATCAGACCACATTACCGTTTTCCATGGCTCCACATTCCAAACTTTATGCTCCCTAGCAAATTGAAGTAATTTTTCAGATTAGCTTCACTAACAAGTGGCCTTCTTGTGGCCACTCAGCTGTTAAGTCGCAATCCATTAAGTTCTTGTCACATTGTGCGTGTGGATATGCTCTTACTTTTACTATTATACATAACCATGAGTTCTACTGTCGATTAATTAAAATGTGACTTCACCACATGTTTTAGTGATGTACGATCATTCAAGGTTTTAATAATTAGTTGGACAATTAACCCAATTACAGTGATTTCAGCCATTTCCTTAGTTGTTATCTTTGCATGATACAGGCCAATATTTTACCCCTTCTGAAACACCGTAACATCTTTTCCACGACCACAGGATACGTCTTCTGAAATGGTTAAGAAATGAGAAACTACACACTGCATCAGTATGGGTTAAAAGAATTGTTGCCAGCTGAAATATATTAATCACTGCAATAATGATCCAATCATAGGGTCTTAAGTATCTGCTAATTTAATTTCAAACGGCAATTTGTTTTCTTTTTGGCCAGGCAGTGTATATGTCTTTGCAGGTTACTTTGCTTTTCCATATAATAGATATATTACTTGTGCTGGTGGATCAACTGAAGGCTTTGGGTTGCCAAGCAACACTGGTCATATGATAAATAAAGTGTGCTTGCTTCTGTAAAGGATCAGATTAGGAGAAGAATAACTGAGCTACAGGGCAGAAGTTAGAATGATGATGCATTTACAAAAGTGTCCTAACTTCATGTAAATTGAAACAATGTTCAACTGGGTTCTGATGGCTATTTAACAGCCTTGCATTACAGTCAATGACCAAATATAAGATACAGTAATTAATAACTGAAGTGTCATAACTGGACTCACACAGCTGAAGCCTTTATCACCCTACCAAGCCAAATTAATTGGCTCAAATATCTGAATGGGGAGCTGGGACTATAAAGCAGACAACTTGAGAAATTAACCAAACGACCATGTGAATGTTTTTGAATAATTCAATAGGAAATTCTCTTTAAATTATCAATAATTGTAGACAACTGACATGCCTTTGAGAGGACATTACAAAGCACCAGTTGCACAAGCGTAGTGCTTCTAATCCTCAATTATCTGTATCTCATGCAGTACTATTTTGTACAATTAAGAAGAGTAATTATTTTTCACCAAAACACAGAGGACTGAATCATTTTCTGTGGAATATTATTAATCATAATTCTAGTCCTGACCCAGCCTCTGAGCTGTGAAATTGTAGTTCTACTTTACCAAACAACAATAATGGATAGAAGAAAAAAGCGAGGAGAAAGACTAAATTGTACAGCATGGTCCAAATCAACGGATAATAATTACAGCACCGCACAGACATTATGTCTGTAAAGGCTGTACTCAGCTGAAGTCGTTTTCAATTAATCTAGATGAAAGCCATTGTGCGAAGCAACTCACAGAATTCTCTGAACTTCACAATACTTAATAGCACACTCTGACACTCATCATGCTCAAACTTTGGAACAGAATTGAAATAATTTAGCCAATGCTGTAATATATTCAGACATTCTCTCACACACATACATATACACTCAACTTTGAGTGTTGAAATTAAATCCAAAACATAAATGCTGAAATTAGTAGTGCAGTAAAATAACCACAAAATACCAAAGGGAAATTCTACTGGATTCTGGGGGTTCAAATATTTTAGAGCAAGAAATTATGCAATCACTGTGGTGATGATGAAACGATGATGAAATATGTATAAATAATATACCAAACAGACCTTTCAAGAACAGTCTAGATAAATATTTCTCTGCATTGCAGCAGTCCCTTGCACCAGTATCTTTCACTTTGCTCTGGCAGATTCTTTTATATTTCATATCAGATTGCTTCATTGCACACACAATATCAATATGAGATACCAAAGAAATGTTCCATGTGTTCTCATAGAACGTCTAACCAAGGTTGTTGTTTGCATTTTTGAGGCAGAGTATTAGATTGAAAGCTCAAACCTTCTCAAAAGATCTGAGAATGTGATGCAACCTCAAAGGTGGCCAACATCCAACAAATGAAATGGCAATTCTATTAACCAAAGTGTAGAAATACATCTGAGTGGTTTGCTTGTTTTGTTTAGCTTCTGTTCTAAACCTTTAGAGAGGTTAAACTTTCACTGAAAAAACATCTCTTAGGATTTAACTGGAGCGTCAGATGCTTCAGAGAGAAGAGTGATACAGAGGAATAACCCAGAGAGCTCAGACCAAACCCAATAAAAGAATAAAAACTGGCCTGTGGCAGGAACATATTGTAGCTGTCTGTCTAACAGTGGGCCACAGAGGTCTGTGGAGAGAACACATTTAAGCTTGGGCTAAGGGTATAGCGTCTGGGTTAGCTTGGCAAAAAAAATGTTGCTGTTTCTCCAGTAAATGAAGATTTAGGGGCTGTTCACACTGAATGTGTTTTTGTGTCTGTCTGCGTTGTACTTTATTTACAAAATGGCAACTCTGAGATTCTTCTCTGAGCTGTTCTAAATTAATAATTTAATTCACATTTAATATGTATTCTGAAGCAATGCAATAGCTTTGGATGAGAAACGGATACAAATTTGAATATATTTTCATTGTAAATCTCCACTTTAACTTTCACTTTCAGAATGTGAAATAATGTGAAAGTGGAGATTTATAGTGAAAAAAGGTACTTATTGATCTGTTTCTCAACCACACATATCAAATCACTTCAGAAGACATAGATTTAACCACTGGAATCATACTAATTACTTTTATGCTGCCTTATGTGAATTTTGGACCTTGAAAGGACTGACTACCATTCACTTGCATCGTGAAGACCTACAAAGCTGAGATATTCTTCTAAAAATCTTAATTTATGTTCAGCAGAAGAAAGAAAGTCATACACATCTGGAATGGCATGAGGGTGAGTAAATTATGAGAGAACATATTTTTTTTTTGGTGAACTGTCCCTTTAAATGCCCTTGCAAAATGTTCAACATAGAAAGTGATCTAGGTAACAAAAACATAATACAATGGCATATCAAACTGAAATGTGTTCACTAAATTCACCTGTTAAGATCACTGCCATATTGGTTCTTTTTACCAGACGTCACGACTTTTAAGTCCGAGCTTTCTTAGAATTCCAAGTTTACAACTTGTAAATACGAGTTCTATGAAGGCATGAATACTTTTTACAAGTTGGAATTATAGTAATTTTTACACGAAGTGAACATACTCTAACTTGACACAACAAAAACTCGGTGCTCATTCGAGAGAATTTGAAAAAAACAGCGAGACACAGCAGTCAAAGATGTCCGTGTGTTTACATAGAAACATTATTTTAAAAACATGAATGCAGATGGTTCTAACTACACAAGCTCGACATTGTGCGTAGTTGCGTTACCTGCGTATCAAAATCTGTCATACCACAATTAATAATCGCATGTACACATTGCATTCTCAACGTCGCCACGGGATGGTATAGCGAGATTTGGGTGAACTGTCGAGAAGTCCGCACCTACTGGGAGTTTTCTCTTTCAAAATCTAAGTGCACTTCAAACGAAGCCAAAAAAAACAACAACCCAGAACTGATTTATTTATTTGCCTTTCATTCTACTGTAAGGTGGGGTGCCAAGGTGTTTGCATTCAAAGCCAGGACAAAACTCCCCAGGGAGGCAGAGCAAATATATGATCTCCGAGAAAATCAGCAAAGAAACGTGAACGCAAAGACACCATCTCACACCCAACTGAGCAAGTATTGCCTCGTTGTCTTTCTACATCTGTTCTCTCTACTTCCCCCCTCCTGTCCCTCTCAGCTCAAAACCACCTTAAAACACACTTAAATCTTAGTAACACATGTCTAATTCTCACTCTGGCTATTCATGTTTCATATCATTGAAAAAGTTTCAGTGTGACTGCTATGAAGGTCTCATTACCTTAACAGTAAAATACATGATAACCCAGTTTTTAGAATTTGGAGGAATTTCTGACCATTCTGGGGGTGTACCTATATCCTGTATGCAGATACGGTGTGACCCCAGGACTTCCAAATTTATTCATCCCCAAATTCTTATTGTCATTTGTGGCAGCGGGGGCGTGGTCAAGCGCCCGTCCGGGAGAGAAAAGCGGTAAGGGCGCCCACACCTGAGCTAAGTTATGTCTAACACCTGTCTCTAATTGCAGTAGCGTGAGGAGAGCGGATAAAAAGCCAGCAGCCACAGAGCATGGGGAGAGAGCCTGACACGAAGCACAGAATAGTTGTAAACTAAATTAACTGTAATAATAAAGCTTACCCCTTAAGCTGACATCTGTTTCCGTCCCTTCCTTGGTCCACTTCACACTGGTGCCGAAACCCGGGACTAGAAGGAACATCTTTTTTCCCAAGTTATGGAGCAGAGTCGCCCCATAGAGTCCTCCCAGCTGGCGGAAGTCCTCCAGTCCCTCGCTACTCTCCATCAGGGACACCAACAGGCTCTGGTGGAGCTCCGACAGGACCAGGATCGCCGGTTCTTTGAAATTATGCGGGCTCAAGCAGAAGACCGGCTTGCCATCCGGAGCCTCCTCAGCCAGGAGGCTGCTCCAGACGCAGCCGCGACCCCGGACCCCCGCGCCACACTGCCCCCACCCTCGCTACAGAAGATGGGGCCGGCAGATGATCCAGAGGCGTTCCTGGACCTCTTTGAACGCACGGCGGAAATTTGGGGTTGGCCGCGCGACCAGTGGGCAGCCCGCCTCGTCCCTCTCTTGTCCGGGGAAGCACAGCTCGTGGCACAACAGCTTCCGGCAGCAAGCCTCCTGGCTTATACCGACCTGAGGAGAGCCATCATGCAACGGGTTGGTCGGAGTCCGGAAGAAAGTCGCCAGCTCTTCCGGGCCTTGAAACTGGATAAATCCGACCGCCCGTTTGCGTTCGCCCAGCGGCTCCGTGATGCCTGTCGGAGGTGGCTGTTTGCGGAGGACCGCGATGTCGAGGAGCTGGTCGATCGGGTGGTACTGGAGCAGTTTGTCCAGCGCTTGCCCCGGAAAACGGCGGAGTGGGTCCAGTGCCACCGCCCGGCGTCGCTGGAGGAAGCCGTACGGCTCGCGGAGGACCACATGGCGGCGATTCCCAGGGCGGATGAGCCCTCTCTCTCTCTCTCCCCTTCCCCTGTGTCTTCCCCTGTTTTTCTCCCCTCCCCTCTTCCCTCTCGTTCTGCTCTCTCCCCAGGGTCCGTTCCTGCCCCCCGCAGGCGCGGAGGATTCACGAGACCAGCTTCCCGGCCGTGGGAAAACCTGCCTACCCCTTCCCCGTCCTTCAGCCGCTCTCCTCCTCAGGTGGTGGCACCCGCCAGCACGGGTGCGGCCGTGGCGCCTGGGCCGGTCTGCTGGAGGTGCGGAGACCCGGACCACTTCCGGGATCAGTGTCCGCTGATGGAAATAGGGACGGTGGTGCGGGTCTCCGACTTCCCGCAGGCTGCCCCTGATTGGGCTGGAGCGTACCGTGTTCCGGTAAGGATCCAGGGGGGTACATACCAAGCATTGTTGGATACCGGCTGTAACCAGACCACCATCCACCAACGCTTGGTTCAACCCGGGGCTTTGGGTGTAGCTAAACTGGTGAGGGTGAGGTGTGTGCATGGGGATGTTCACAAGTATCCCGTGGTGACCTTGGCGATTAAATTCAGGGGAAAAAACCATAGTGTGGAGGCAGCGGTTAGTCCCCGCCTCACCCATCCGCTAATCTTGGGTACCGATTGGCTGAATTTTTAAAGATATTTTAGAGGGTATTTGTGCGGATGGGTCCTGCATAAAGAGGTGTGCGGTGTGCGATGCTTTGGCAGGGGAGGCGGAGCCGGGGCCGTCCTCGGCTGCTCTGAATGACGAGGGAAGGGGCGAGGTGGCCGCCCCTCCTCTCAGGGAATTCCCTGAGGGGGACTTTCCTCTGGAGCAGTCGCGGGACGAATCCCTCAAACATGCTCTTGACCAAGTGAGAGTAATTGATGGTCAACAGCTCCGGCCGGGCATCGCCATTTCATACCCATATTTTGCCATGATTAGAGATCGGTTATATAGAGTGACGCAGGACGCTCAAACAAAGGAGGAAGTAACGCAATTGTTGGTTCCACGGAGCCGCCGGGAAATGGTCTTCCAGGCGGCTCACTATAATCCTATGGCCGGTCACCTAGGGGAACGGAAAACACTTCTCCGTCTAATAGCCCGTTTCTATTGGCCGGGCATTGGCGGTGACGTCCGCAGGTGGTGTGCGGCGTGCCGTGAATGTCAGCTGGTAAACCCACCGGCCACCCCAAAAGCGCCATTGCGCCCTCTACCATTAATCGAGGTCCCCTTCGAAAGAATTGGGATGGACCTCGTCGTGCCATTAGAACGGTCAGCACGCGGACATCGCTTCGTGTTAGTCCTAGTGGATTACGCGACGCGATATCCGGAAGCAGTGCCTCTGAGCAACATCTCAGCACGTAGTGTTGCAGGGGCACTCTTCAAGATAATCTCCCGGGTGGGGATTCCGAAAGAAATCCTCACCGATCAAGGCACGACTTTTATGTCACGAACACTTCGCGAACTTTACGAGCTCTTGGGCATTAAATCGATTCGCACTAGCGTTTACCACCCGCAGACTGATGGCCTAGTGGAGCGATTTATTAAAACGCTCAAGAACATGATTCGTAAATTCGTACACGATGACGATAGAAATTGGGATAAGTGGCTAGACCCCCTGTTGTTTGCGGTACGAGAGGTCCCACAAGCCTCCACAGGGTTCTCCCCGTTTGAGCTACTGTACGGGCGACGCCCCCGCGGTGTCCTTGACGTCATCCGCGAAGTATGGGAGGAGGGACCTTCTAATAGCAAAAATGAAATTCAGTTCGTTCTCGATCTTAGAGCAAAACTCCACACACTGGGGCGACTAACACAGGAGAATTTGCTCCAAGCTCAAGAACGCCAACGCTAGCTGTATGACAGGGGTGCTCGGCTACGGGAATTTGCACCGGGAGATAAGGTACTCGTATTACTCCCAACATCGAGCTCTAAATTACTCGCCAAGTGGCAAGGACCCTTTGAGGTCACACGACGAGTAGGGGATCTCGATTATGAAGTTAAACGTACCGATAGAGGGGGCGCACGTCAAATTTATCACCTCAACCTCCTGAAATTATGGAGAGAGGAGGCGGCCTCTGTGACGTTGGCCACGGTAGTTCCGGAGAGGGCGGAGCTCGGACCGGAGGTAAACAAAAACTACAATCTTAACACTCCGGTTACTTGTGGAGACCAACTCTCACCGCGGCAACTCACAGAGGTTTCTGGATTACAAAAGGAATTTGTGGATGTGTTTTCCCCTCTACCGGGCCGTACAGACATCATACAGCACCACATCGAGACCGAGCCGGGCGCGGTGGTGCGTTGCCGCCCCTATTGCTTACCCGAACATAAAAAGAAAATAGTACGGGAGGAATTAGATGCAATGCTTGATATGGGCGTAATAGAGGAATCCCACAGTGATTGGTCCAGCCCGGTTGTTCTTGTTTCCAAGCGTGATGGGTCTGTTCGATTCTGTGTGGATTACAGAAAAGTCAACGCGGTGTCTAAATTTGACACGTACCCAATGCCCCGTGTTGATGAACTGCTCGATCGGTTAGGTACTGCTCGATTTTATTCGACCTTGGATTTAACAAAGGGTTATTGGCAGATCCCCTTGACACCAATGTCCCGTGAGAAAACAGCCTTCACTACGCCGTTTGGATTACACCAATTTGTGACGCTTCCTTTCGGTTTGTTTGGGGCCCCGGCCACGTTTCAGTGACTCATGGATCAGATCCTCAGACCGCACACCGCGTACGCCGCTGCCTATTTAGATGACATTATCATTTATAGCAATGATTGGCAGCGGCACATGCAACATCTGAGGGCCGTCCTGAGATCGCTGCGGCGGGCGGGGCTCACAGCAAACCCTAAGAAGTGCGCGATTGGGCGTGTGGAGGTACGGTATCTGGGGTTCCACTTGGGTCATGGCCAGGTGCGTCCCCAAATTGATAAGACAGCGGCGATTGCGACTTGCCCTAGACCTAAGACCAAAAAAGGGTGAGGCAGTTCCTGGGGCTGGCTGGCTATTACAGAAGATTTGTGCCTAATTATTCGGACGTCACCAGCCCGCTGACTGAACTCACTAAAAAGGGGGCTCCAGATCCAGTCCAATGGTCAGAGCAGTGCCAACAGGCGTTTACACAGATTAAAGCTGCACTTTGTGGGGGGCCGCTTTTGCATGCACCTGACTTCTCTCTCCCTTTTGTTTTGCAGACGGACGCTTCAGACAGAGGGCTGGGGGCCGTACTCTCGCAGGTGGTGGAGGGAGAGGAGCGCCCGGTGCTGTACATTAGCCGGAAGCTCTCCTTAAGGGAGACTAAGTACAGCACCGTGGAGAAGGAGTGTCTGGCCATCAAGTGGGCGGTCCTCACCCTCCGATACTACCTGCTGGGGCGGGCCTTCACCCTCTGCTCGGATCATGCCCCACTGCAGTGGCTCCACCGCATGAAAGATACTAACGCCCGGATCACCCGTTGGTATCTGGCCCTCCAGCCTTTTAAGTTCAAGGTGGTCCACAGACCGGGGGTGCAGATGGCTGCCGCTGACTTCCTCTCCAGAAAAGTCGGGCGGTGGGGGTATGTGGCAGCGGGGGCGTGGTCAAGCGCCCGTCCGGGAGAGAAAAGCGGTAAGGGCGCCCACACCTGAGCTAAATTATGTCTAACACCTGTCTCTAATTGCAGTAGCGTGAGGAGAGCGGATAAAAAGCCAGCAGCCACAGAGCATGGGGAGAGAGCCTGACACGAAGCACAGAATAGTTGTAAACTAAATTAACTGTAATAATAAAGCTTACCCCTTAAGCTGACATCTGTTTCCGTCCCTTCCTTGGTCCACTTCACATCATTCCATTTTATTGTGGTCTGGTTAGTTAAGGAAATTTAGCACATTCATTGGAAATTTCTGTTGCCAGAAATCCCTGTAGTTTCTAGCTATGCACTTTGCTGAAACCAGGTATGCATCTGTTACACTTAAGATTCATCTTTGAGCATTTGATATTTTGTATTGATTATGTCTGAATTGATTAATTATGGCCCTGCGATGGACTGGCGACCTGTCCAGGGTGTCCCCCGCCTTTCGCCCAATGTTAGCTGGGATAGGCTCCAGCCCCCCGCGACCCTGTACACAGGATAAGCGGTTGACGATGGATGGATGGATGGATGATTAATTATGTAATTGGCATGATACATATTTATCTGACTTATTCTGAAATTCTTGCCTTTAGTAGATTTGTTAAGTCCTTGCTGACACAAATCTGTGATCAGTTTTAGTACAAATTAACAGCTCAGCATTGATTGAGCATCGGGCATGTCTTCTGAGAACTTAGCATTCTGGCTAACTATTTGGCATTAATTAAGTGTACCTAGACTGTAGGGACTAAATATAATCATTAGATCAACAAAATGTTAGCCTAAATAATGTTAGTCATTACCTCTGATTACTGTTCACATTATTCCAGCCAAGGGTACATAGGAAACTATGGAGACTAATTAAAAGTACTATCTGGATACAGTAGCATTGGTCAGCCTATCCAGACAGTATAAGTCACTTTTATCTTTTAAAGTGTTTTGTCCACACATTTATGATATTTTGAAATTAATTTAAATAACCAAGACATTTTACAGCCTCAGCGGACAATGTAAGAAAGCTTTGGTAAGGTTAAAATAGTACACATAGAAGTGGAATTCAATAAATATGGGGATGAAATCAATTTTATTAAACACGAAATATGCAGTAACATGCAATGTAATAACAATTAATCCTACAATCATAAGCATAATTCTTCATCATAATTCTTCATTATTATTTCGTCTTAATAAGTACTTTGTTTGGCAGTAAAGACAGTGCTAATGGAAATTTGTATACATTCATACTGTACGGTGCACCTAAACATTTACAGCAACTGTACTTGAACGGTAAGTACAATATCCCCTGAGAAGACTGATAATGATTAAAATATGAAGACCAATATAAGCAGCACTCCACTTTGATCATCTCAAGTTTTCTCAGGTATCTTGTCTTGTTCTCTGGTGTTAACTCATCATTATGTTTCTGCTGGAACCGCTGTTGTGATGATATGATGATTGATTTAGTCTTGAATCCGCTTGAGTGTTTTTCAAACACACTAAACCATGTATCCAGCATTTGGTCAATTGCAGCCACAGCGCTCTTTTTTTACGCTTCTCTATGGTTGAAATGCGATCAAATTTAATAAAAAAAAAAATATAAAAATCAGTTCTGGGTTTTATTGCTTTATCTGAAGTGCAAAAAATTACACAAAAGCTTTTAGTCATGTTTTTCATTTTTAAAATAGCCAAATCTAACAGATATTGTTCCCTGTTGTTCTCATACATACAAATTAATGAGTAAATATGGTAAAGGGGAAATGCTAAACCATGATCGAAGTTCAGCGAGTTCAGCTAGGCGTGTTATGATTGGTGGATTAAAAGCTCAACATGATTGCTAAAGCGGACTTCCTAAAAAAATAAAATAAAAAAATATATATATATATATATATATATATATATATATATATATATATATATATATATTAAAATATATTATATAAATAAAGAAAACGCATTATGTGAATCGAAACCTGGCAGGAAAGTGTACAAAAAAGCCACACACAAATCCATAGCGATCCACACACATGACAATTTGCAAATGCATATTCAATGTAAATAACTATAACAACATTCACAAATGTTTATATGCAAATTAAATCAAGAACTTGATAGATACATATTTGTATAAACTATTTGAATTTATTTAAGTGAGATGTATTTGTGTGGGAATTTGGGGAAATATTTGTCCCCTCTCTTGAATTTTTATGAATTGTATTTAGAATTTATGAATCTGACTGTGAATGTGAATTGTGCTGTGCATTATTAATTTTATTTTTGTATAATTTTTATACAATTTTATTTAAAAAAAATATTATTATTATTTTTTAAATAATTCTGGCTCCATAGGTTTGTTCCTGCCACAGTAACACAAGAATGCATGTTAAAGGGATATTTCACCCAAAAACGTAATTTAAAAATATAATTTACTCACCCTCATGCCATTCCAGATGTGCATGACCTTTCTTCTGCAGAACACAAACAAAGATGTTTAGATGAATATTTCAGCTCTGTTGGTCCATACAATGCAAGTGAATCAGGCATTTGAAGCTCCATAAAGGAGATAAAGTCAGCATAAAAGTAATTTATCAGACTCCAGTGGTTTAATACATGTCTTCTGAAGTGATCCAGTGGGTTTTGGGTGAGAACAGACCAAAATGTAACTAATTTTTCACTCTACGTCTGGACAGTGATCATGATTTCAAGCTCGATTACACTTCCTATCTTGCTCTATGCACGTGCGTCATACACTAGGAAGTGCAGTCAAGCTTGACATCATGATTGTGCTTAGAAACTGTAATTCTATCAGGAACTGATAGAATTACAGTTTCTAAGCACAATCATCTAAGCACAATCATGATTTCAAGCTTGATTGCACTTCCTAGTGTATGACGCACGTGCATAGAGCAAGATAGGAAGTGTAATATGTGAGAATGCTGTTTGTTGACTACAGCTCAGCATTCAACACCATAGTGCCCTCCAAGCTTGATATGAAACTCCGGGCTCTGGGCTTAAACAGCTCGCTGTGCAGCTGGATCCTGGACTTCCTGTCAGGCAGACGTCAGGTGGTTAGAATGGGCAGCAACATCTCATCACTGACCCTCAACACTGCAGCCCCGCAGGGCTGTGTTCTCAGCCCCCTACTGTATTCCCTGTACACACATGACTGTGTGGCAACACATAGCTCCAATGCCATCATTAAGTTTGCTGACGATACGACGGTGGTAGGTCTGATCACTGACGATGATGAAAGAGCCTACAGAGAGGAGGTGCACACTCTGACACGCTGGTGTCAGGAGCACAACCTCTCCCTCAACGTCAGTAAAACCAAGGAGCTTGTGGTGGATTTCAGGAGGAAAGACAGAGAACACAGCCCCATCACCATTAATGGAATACCGGTGGAGAGAGTCAGCAGTTTCAAGTTCCTCGGTGTCCACATCACTGAAGAACTCACATGGTCCGTCCACACTGAGGCCGTTGTGAAGAAGGCTCACCAGCACCTCTTCTTCCTGAGACGGCTGAGGAAGTTTGGAATGAACCACCTCATCCTCACACAGTTCTACACCAGTACTGTAGAGAGCATCCTGACTGGCTGCATCACCGCCTGGTATGGCAATAGCACCGCGCACAACTGCAAAGCCCTGCAAAGGATGGTGCGAACTGCCAGAAACATCATCGGAGGTGAGCTTCCCTCCCTCCAGGACATATACACTAGGCGGTGTGTGAAAAAAGCTCGAAGGATCATCAGAGACTCCAGCCACCCGAGTCATGGGCTGTTCTCACTGCTACCATCAGGCAGGCGGTATCGCAGCTTCAGGACCCGCACCAGCCGACTACATGATAGCTTTTTCCCCCAAGCAATCAGACTGTTGAACACTTGATCTATCACGATCAATAATTAGCTCTGCACTTTATTCATCTACAATCTCACACTGGACTGTCAACATATTCTCCTCAATATACTACTTCATATATATATATATTTCATATACTCCTTACTTATTGCATTGTATATTGTGTGTATTGTTTACTGTACATTGTATATAATTATTGTGTTGTGTAAGTATGTGTACATTTGATTTGTAAATTGTTTTGTGTAAGTATGTTGTTTATTGTAATTGGTATATGTCTCGTCACTGTCATGACTGCTATGTTGCTCGGAACTGCACACAAGAATTTCACCTACTGTTGCACTTGTGTACATGGTAGTGTGACAATAAAGTGATTTGATTTGATTTGAAGACTTGCAGACTTCATTGAAATTCAAGATGACATTTATTTGATGAATATAAAACAGAAATATAATGTCTCTCTTTTGCGTAAGCCCTATCTGGCGGTCTGAAGAAGTTGTACTTGAAACCGTCATATCCTGCCGGAGATAGGAGGCAGGGTCAAGGAGCCTACCACCGTGCAGGACAGGACTCGACTGGTGATGGTGGGGTGGTGGAGGTTGCCGTGTTGGCACACTGAAACAGCAATGTGATAGATTGTGAGCAGATTGTCAGATGATTGTGAACTTATAAAGCATTGGTTTACAAGTGATTGGCTAGGAGTTCCCTAGCTAATGGTGCGATGATGTACAGCTGCTAGTCTTCCCGCTAGAACAACGCTGCACTTACATTGATAAGATGTATAGTGAAAAAGGAGTTATATTTTAGTCTGTTCACACACAAAACCAACTGGATCGCTTCAGAAGACATGGAGTCTGATGGAATTCTTTTATGCTGACTTTATCTCCGTTTTGGAGCTTTAAAGGTATGATCACCATTCACTTGCATTGTCTGGAACCCCAGAGCTGAGATATTCTTCTAAACAACTTTGTTTGTTTTCAGCAGCAGATAGAAAGTCATACACATCTGGATGGCATGAGGGTGAGTAAATGATGAATGAAGTATCTCTTTTAAGCATATTCAACCGAATTGGCAATGCGGTGGCCAAGTGCTCACCTCTTTGTTCAGTTGGAATGCAGGGAAGTCTTAATTACACTGTGTGCTAAAGTTTCAACCTCATTTAATTTTCTTTCTTTAAATCTTTTTAATAATCCTATTCATGGTTTAATTGTTGCTCAACAAATGTCCTAAACAAACAAACAAAAAAACAACTAGCCTAAGCATTTTTGTTTTACTTCTAGTGCTGCAATGTCTGCAAAATTGCCCTCCTATTCTTTCTTTAATGTCGCGCTTGCAGGGTTTTTGGCCGCATTTCAGTGGCCGTGAGTTTATCTGCGTTGACTCTGCAGTGATTTAAAGCTTATTTACAGAAGATTTCCACAGAATTCCTAGCACTGTAAAACATCCATAATTCAGTGAACTCTTTCCTCTTGGTCTTATGGGATACAAAACCTGGCTAGTGGCCTTGAGGAGAGAGAGATATTGAGAATACAGTTTGCTTTGCGGCAACTGATGGTAGCTGATAGTGTGCAATGGAGAGTTCAGATATGACTGCTGAAATGTGCTTTGGAAATGTGCCTCATTAACATCAAAGGTTAATTCCCTTAAAACAACATGCGTTTGTGTGTTGTTTTCAGGGAAATGTAAATTCGCCCTATCTCTATCTCCATAGCCATGAAATCTGCTAACCAGGTAGGCATGCAATGCTTTGAAACACGGCTGAAGTACAACAATAATCTCTTTCTGTGTGAAATAGATTATGTATCTAGCACATGAACAAAAACCACTTAATGATTAATCTCTTCATTTTCAGCTACGATATGGTTATACAGGACTGTTTGCTCCTCTTCAAAACTGGATTTCCATAGGGCTGTCCCACTCTGAATCAGAACCCACATCAAAAACAGCCGTGAAACCTTTACATTTGATTCCTCAAACTTACTGAAGTCCTTATTAATTAAGGACTTACATAAAGGTTACATAATGTGATGAATAATGAATGGTGCATAACACCACACTGTCATTAAAACTTAATATTTTATTAAACACGGGGAGTGAAGCTCTGCAGATACAATTCATGTACCTCTCTAATTATCCTTGCAAATGACTTTGGGGACTAGGCCTAAATAAGAGACTGCAAGAGACAGCACCGCTGCATATCATACTGCTGCCACTGTCATTTTCCCTTTCAGGTGCTTTAGCCAAGGTCAGTCCTGCTCAAACACACACACACACACACACACACACACACACACAGACTTATTTGCACTCACATATTTGATGGCTTGATAATTTCATAACTATAGGCCAATACTAGCAGTAAAATAACTACCGTATTCACTTTGCAGCGCCTTTTATAATTGAACTTAATGGAATTTCAATCATATGCAAAACTACCTTTGGAAAAACAGTCACATATATTATATCTGGTTCCAATGAATTCCTAGAATCCGCCTGGCTGAAATCAAACAGATTTCCCTTATTCACAGAATTATTTGTTTTCTCAAATGAGCAATTACATTAATGCATTACCGGATGAAGAGCTGCTCTCTCAAATCTAAACAGTTCAAAAAGAATTTGAATTTAATGCAAAGCAAACCGCTATGACATGCATGTAATCTGACCTCTCCTCCAAGTCTTCAAGAGTCTATAGAAAGTTAAAGCTCACCAAATTATTACAGGGGTCTGTGTAGCAATAGATGTGCTATAGAACATGTGGGTTGTGCAAAAGACGAGCCATCATTTTAATGTGACATCTGTGCATCCATTCCATGTTAGGGATGAACAGACGCAAATTCCCAGGTAGACAAACGCTTCCGCCTTGGCTCAATTTCAATGACAGCGATGGCATCTGATAGGATAATGGC
The DNA here is from genome assembly GCF_025860055.1 of Xyrauchen texanus. Taxonomy (NCBI): domain Eukaryota; kingdom Metazoa; phylum Chordata; class Actinopteri; order Cypriniformes; family Catostomidae; genus Xyrauchen; species Xyrauchen texanus. The sequence goes on along the minus strand of NC_068284.1, from coordinate 34,351,221 downwards.
AAGTGTCAGACTGGGAAACAGACTGGAATAATTGATATGGTGAAGGTGTTATTCCAGCAGTCAGAGTTAAGAGACAGTTGGCAGCAAGCCTTAGAGTGGAGAAGACTCTCTAAAGACGCTAGGCTCTGAAAAACAAACCGTTCTGGAATTGAGACTAGCGATGATGTGAACAATCAAACACCCTGCTTGGAGGAAATGTAAAAAAGACTCATAATGAAAGCCGCTAAACTCTGGCTGCATAGAAGTACCCATTCATTACAGCTGAGGAAATCATTAAGGTTTTATTTGAGTATTAAGGAACAAACTTGTGCACAATTTTATTTTCACCCCTGAACCAAATTTCCTTTCACTAGCGTACTAATGAGTGGAGAATCTGCTCACTCTCATTATGAAGTCTAAGTCATAATGCAAGCTCATCCCTTGACACCATCAAACCATCATCAACATTCTGCAGTCATCAACATAAGAATTAATACGTACTAATGCAGTACTTTACCATTCCTGCTCACTCCACTGTACTCTTGGATTGCGTGGTGCTTTGAATTTAAACTAGGCTTGCAAAATAAATTACAGGGCCAGATCCACTGGTATTATTATACTGGATACTTAGAGAATTAATGTTTTAATCCATAATTCCAATATAGTACTGTCATTCGAATTTATTGTAGTAGGCTATAATTCACTTAAAAATTATTGTGTAATCCTTGACATAATTTTTTTAATAGTGTATTACAAAAGGCAGATCAGTCTTAATGCTAACCTCAACCCACTGTTAATCCTGTCTCATAAAGAAAACCCACAAATAGTTTCTTTTTCTTTTTGTGTATTTGAATTTTAAGTTATGCATAATGTTTAGCAGTATGGGTCAGAATTTGACATATATTCTGACAGAAGGTTTTGCAAGTAGAAAAATAACCTTATTGTTTCCTCTAAAACAATCATTCATATCAGATATCACATGGGGCGAGTTGTTTGAAGTGCAGTGCTTTCCAGTAAGGCATGCTTAATAAAACAAAAAACAAAATTTTATATCAGATTTGACAATGTGCATTTAAACAAGCTGGGCAAGGAGCTAGTTTTAAGTGTCCGTGTGTGGGCAGGTTTAAGTGGTTTACGAGGACTTTTTTTAGGTTACAAACTGGTAATTACAAGGATATTTATGTATTTTGAAAATGTAAAAATGCAGAACGTTTCTGTGAGGGTTAGGTTTAGGGGTAGTGTTAGGGGATAGAATATATAGTTTGTACAGTATAAAAACCATTATGTCAATGGAAAGTCCCCATAAAATGTGTGTGTGTGTGTTATGTCTTATCATAACACTGTTGCCACCTATCTCTAATAACCAGCTAAATATGTGTCCGTCACTATATAAAGAGATAGTTCACCCAAATATGTTATTTCCCTCATCATTTACTCAATTTAATGCTGTCTCAAACTCATAAGACTTTCTTTCTTCTACAGAACACAAAGCAATATTTTTAAAGGATATTATAATGCGTGCTTGTCCATACAATGCAAGTGGGTTCCAAAACTTTCAAGCTCCAAAAATGTCATAAAGGCGACATAAAGTAATCTCTGCATGTACACCAAGCAAGAGAACGTGTAATCAAGCTTCTCTCATGATCCCACCAAGGAGACTGATTTCAGCCTGATCTCATGAAATTTACATGACGATGTCAACATTTTTGCAAACCAAAATTACGTGCATAATTACACGTTTGGCAGCAGTTTCACAGGGAAATATCCAGCAGGGGGGCGCCAAAAGAGAGTGAAATGATGTTGTAATCAGAAAAGGGTTTTAAGGTATATTATTATATCAGATGGATTAAATGAGTAAAACATACCTCCCTAACCTAAAACTTTAACCTAAACCTTACCAATAGTGTTTCAAAAGCAAATTCGACATTAAAAGCACATTTACTGAAGAAACCATGTAATTTTGTGTCGCTTCGATGGCACTTTCAATTCATTTTCCTTATCTGGACTCGAGGCTGGGTCTCTGAGTCCAAAGTCCAACACTCTATGAGGTATCGGTTTTCAAATGATGCATTAGAGTAAAAGTGTTTTGGTAAAATAACATAGCACGGTGTAGAGCAAAAATAAGCATGTATAAAGTCATAAACAGCAATAGTACCCATAATTTGTGTGAAAGGGAATAAAGAGCAAAGTTGCGTAGCACCTCTAGTGTTAATTTAACCTGGAAACTATAGAAAAATTTAGAAAGCGGCACGTAAACGTCAGTTTGCAAAAAGTAGTTCCAGTAACATTCATTCCATGAGACTACGTTATTAGATTTATTGTTTACATTTTGGTCTGTTTCTCACACAAACCCCATCGTATCACTTCAGAAGACATGGACTAAACCACTCGAGTCATATGGACAACCTTTATCATAATATCATTCAAAAATCATCCTTTGTGTTCTATAGAAGAAACAAGTACAAGACGTCATAAAAGTGAATAAATTATGAGAGAATTATAATTTTTTTGGGTGAACAATTCCTTTAATATTTTGTCATAATGTGATGCTTTTTTGCCAAATATTTCTTCTGACATTTATTTAATGCAGCCCTGATCCATGTTGTCAGGATAAGGCATGCAAACATACACAAGCTTCTTAATATTTCATTAACGTAGCTAGAGGTTCCATTTCTACAGCTAAATCTGTACACATAAATTGGAAATAGAATCTCCAAAAGTTGACAGTGCCATGCTCTCCTGTTCCTGCAGTTATATTAAGAGCCCTGACTAATGATCTGTCCTTTATCTCAGCCATCCAAAGTTTATCTTCTCTCGGCTTTTCCTCTGCACATCCTCTCCTTTCCATTTCGTTTCCTCTCTACATCTGTCGGCCGAAGCAAATTTTCATTCAGATTTGGTTTAGAGAGCTCATTTTAGAACACCATTTACACAAGCCATGAGTGCAATATGAGTTGCAACACTCTGCAAAAACAAAATATCTCTCAAGATAAAGCTATCGCAGCATGTCATAATAAGTCATGGCGTTCCTTCTCTCTTTTGGGGTGTAATTTTTGGTTCACCGCATGCTTTTTTGCATGCCTTTGAAGAGAATGTTAATGATCCCGAAACCTGTGCCAAATAGCTTGGCGATGAATTTCTCTCCCTCTGATCAAAATTGGAAGAGCCTGACACCGAGTAAACCCGGCTAGAGTCCCAGTCGGTATGATCTATATTTCATTGTCTCTGTAACATCTGTAATTAATCACTCTTCTCAAAATGAATGCAGTCTGTCCCCTCTTCTATTTTTTATCTAAATGGGGTCAGCACTCTCATTTAAATGAAGGAAGATGGAGGGAATAGGAAGAAAAAAATACAGCATGTGGATGTGTCTCTCCACAGTTATTTTGATTGCATCAGGACTGACTAAAATAGAGATGGAAATAGCATATTCTTAGATATCATTTCTGAATCTTGTAAGGTGGTAGGGCACAAAAGTAATTATCCTCTCTTTGTAATCCTATTGTGGCATCCAGTGTAAAATTAAACCTGCCTGATTATTGTATTTGTTATTATGCCTTATCATGCAGAAACACTCCATAGCTTCAGGTTGCTTTTCATCAAACATTTGATTGCAAAAGTATTTCTGTCATAAGTCTGGAAAACAATAGTTAAGAATATTTTGGGCTACAGTTTTGGTCTTATCCATCTCAACAGAATCTAAATGTGGAAACTAGTGTAACACTATGAAAATAAATTACATAATTGCATAAATTACGCAAGTGTTTCAATAGGACAAATAAGCAAAAAGGAGCTTCCTTTGTCTGTGTAAAGGTTTTCAATGGAAAGGAGGAGGCGAGAACTGGCTTTTCAATATAAATAATAGTTTTAATGATAAACTTAAAAGACAACATAAACACACACATGACGGACATGTCCGCTAACAATCTCTCTCTCCCGCACGATCCTCTGGCCCGGCCCTGCCCTCCGCCCTTCCACAGTCTGTGATCCATTTGATCTTTTCTGCTTTATTCTTTATGTTCAAATGTTTTTTGCTTTTTTTCATTTTTAGTTCCCACCTGCCCAAAGCAACTCAATCTGACACAGGCATAAATGCCTTTAAACTTCAGCATTTTTAATAGAAAAAATCTTGTTATTTGTATGTATGTATGTGTGTGTGTGTGTGTGTGTGTGTGTGTGTGTGTGTGTGTGTGTGTGTGTGTGTGTGTTTCTTCCTCTCTTTATATTGTTAAGGAATTTGCCAGGTGATAAATATTTTCAAGAAAAAATACAGCTGGCAATAACATGATGAGCAAAATTCTCTATTGAGGATACCGGATTAGTCTAATTAAAAATAAAGCCCCATTTAAAAGCATGCTAAAGCAGTCTAAAGTTCCAAGAAGCCTCTTCTTTATAGCTATATCCCATATAAACCCTTTGGCAGATTTCACAGAAAAAAAAGCATTACATGTACTATCGAACCATTAAATTAAACAAACAGACATATCATTTGCTTTGTTTTCCTTTTTTCCTCACCCTTGCACAATGATCACAATTTCTTTACGGAAACATGCAATTACTGACTGTGACTGCTGCACAGTCTTATACGCTGTGGGTCAGATCAATGCCCTCCCAGCCAGGAAAAACACAAAATTATACTGACAGATCTTCCATAAATGACCAAGAACTACAGCAGATGGTGGACTGAAGAGACAGTGCTGATGGCTGCATAACAGTGTACTAGATTCTAGACTCATCCTCAAATGCACAAAAACAGCTCCCACTGCAGGAAACAGCACACTGCAAAAAGCTGCACACTACAGCACAGGCAGAAAATTAGCACCATGGACAGCAAATATAACTAGGTACATGACTACTTGCTATAAGAAGAAGAACTAGGCATAAAAGTCACTCTTCAGACACTAAAACTCAACTTTTCTCCTTGCTGGCAGAGTTTAATTCCAGATGAAGAAAGAAAAGTAGGGAGGTGAAACAAAAGATCTGGTTTGACAGCATCCTCCTCTCTTTTCCCAAGACAAAGCTCTCAGCATGGTGTCAGAGCTGCTTCAAATAGAGTATTGAACCCATACAGCATACAAAACACAAGCCTGTTCTTGCACCAGCTACATTTAGAGAAGTTCACAACAGTTCATGGTGTAAGGCAATATTTCCTTAGCATTTCCTTCACTTGGAAACACAATCTATCATTCAGTCAAGGTTTGTGAGCCGATCTGACAATGCAGGGGTCAGAGTGAAAATGACAAGTGTGTGATGCAATGGGAAAATCAGAACTTTTTACTTGAAATCAACAAACATATAATTCAGTGAATTAAATAAAGCCCAAACTCTGCATATGTTCAAAATGCTAATTTAGCATGCTTTAAGCTCTTTAGGTGACTGCATGAAAGTACGATTGAATAAATGTGAAAAACTGGTACAATGTGCTCAGTGAATATACTGGTTATTCAGTAACTTACAAATATGTATAAATATACATGGTTCTTTAATAAACTTAATAAACATCTTATTATAACATGTCAGGTTTGAATTTTGAAAGATACAAGGCTGTGCACGCAGAACTCATAACTTGTTGGACAAAGCACCGTGATGGTGACCATCAACAGATAAAAATTTTTTTATCATGAACAGGTCATTTTGAGTAGAAAATGAAAAAAAACAAGAAGTTACCAAACGTAATGTTACAAAATTAACAATAGCCTTCAAACGTGTAAATAAACTTCCAAATAGTGAAATAATGCAAGCTCATTAATTATGCAAGCCTAGTGCATGCTGGGAACACCAGCTTCAAAAATGTAAGTAAAGTTGACTTATTTTATTTACCAGTGAAATGTACTCAAACAACATACAATCCAAAATAATATTTACTTATAAGCTAGAGCATTAATTTTTACATGTTTGAACGGAAATATACTATTTCAAGTTCATCTTTAAAGTAACTTATTCATTGTAGAAAGTATTTAATCATTTCTGCTATATTTAGTTAACCACAAAATCCTTTATTCCCCCACTGTATTCCTCCTTTAACTATAGGGGTGACAGCACCTTCTATTTTATTTAAAACGTTCTTTGATCCGTTGTGTGTATAGAAAATCTGTTTAAATTAATCTGTGTAAAGTGTTATTTATTCAAAATGTAAACAAAACACTTATTTTTATGCAATAAAGAAATTCAAGATCAATTCTCATCTTGTGTTGGATATATAGCCTATTAAGAATATGGCATGCAGTTGCCCCACAAAAAGTAATTTAATTGTAATGATTAATCACAATTACAATATCAGGCAAAATAATCATCAATTATGATTTTCATCACAATTGTGCAGCCCTACTGTAGTATAATATAGTCAAAGTCTTTCAAGCAAGACAGTCCACTGGTGGCCATTTTTGTAATACTCTAATACAAGCGACATACAAGTGCAGCACCTATCTCCTACAACAGGGAAAGACAGAAATATCCAAAATGTTGGTCAAGATTGAAATCAAAGAACATATTTCAAATCAGCAGTAAAATCTGACAACACTGGAATAATAAATTGTTCTTCTTTACATCTGATTACGCTAAAAAGCAAACTTTTCCCAGTTTATAAAGCTAATGCACATTCTTGAGTTAACAGGCAATCTCTGTATCTAAAAGGTGATTGGCTGTTTGACCTGTAAGGCAGGAATTCCTTTCTACATCTGTTGTCTGTTGGGTGCTCCAATTTCCCCCATGCGTTTTAATAGAAGTGGACCGTCTCTGCAAAATAATCTCTGATATACACTAGCGGTCAAACTTTTGAAAGGCTTGACTGAAATGTTTCTCATTACCTTAAAAATATTTTGATCTGAAGGCGTATGCTTATTGTTTTGTAATTAATTTTGTAGACAAAAATATAATTGTGTCACCATATTCATTTATTTCATTATAAAACTAAAATTTTATTAAATTGATGACTTGGACCAAATAATAAAGAAAAGAAGCCAATAAGTGCCCAACGTAGATGGGAAATATACTCTATTTCAATACTGTTTAAAAAGCATCCCAGTGTGATACCTCAAGAAGTTGGTTTAGAAAATGTATAGAGTACATGTCGGCAAATTCTAGGCAAAGGGTGACTACTTTAAAGATGCTAAAAAATAACATAGTTTTGATTTATTTTTTGGATTAGTCACAACATAATTCCCATAGTTATGTTATTCCAAAGTTTTTATGACTTTACTCTTATTCTAAAATGTGAAGGAAAAAAAATATATAATAAAGAATGAGTAAGTGTTTCAAAACTTTTGACTGGTAGTGTAGTAAAGAAATACTAAATACTGTAAATTGGAGAAATGAAAGACATACTGTGGGAGCTAAAAAAAAAAAAAAAAAAAAAAAAAATCTTACATATAACGTCTTTTTGTATAAAGGTGGAATTTAATTCCAGATTCCCAGTGGTCTTAGTCAGATTCTGTGTTCTTTTATCTTCTAAAGAAGCTTTTTCTTTCTCAATCTCCCTGTTCTTTTCAAACACATTCTTATTCCTTGTCTTTTCTCTCTCAAAAAAGCAACTTCAATATAGGTTAAGGTTAAAGCACATACAGTTCCACCATGCAAAAAATAATATCACTGAACATAATACCCCAGCAATATTCTTCAGTATAGAAAGGTATTTTCAGTATTAGAATGGCCTTTGGCAACAGCATTCCTGACACTTGTCACAAAAAAAAACAACTATACACAAGCTAAAACAAAATTCTTGAAAATGTCCTGCTTGATGTTAAATTTTGAGAAAGAACAGCACTGACGACAGCAAAACAGTTGAACCATGTCCAAGCTGTCCAGCATTTCAACTAAGTAAAATGACAACTGCCTGCACCATGGTGTCCCTGAATTTCCCAAGGGGCAAGGGTTTTGACGGGATGTCTGAGCAGACTCATTACAGGCGTGACAGCCAGAGGAAAAGGCCAGTCTCCGGTAAAAATGCAAATGTCAGAGAGCAACTGCACACACCGTTTGTTGACTAATTGTATTCCAATTGAAAATTCTGCAGATATTTTGTGGCTCATTTACGTGTGGGGAACACATTATCTGTTGTGCGTGCATTATGCTGTCGTCACATTCATCGCCAAATGTCATGATCAGAATTCAAAATAACAGTGTTTTGTTAAATGACTGTTCTGAGAGCATTTTTCAGAAGTCATTGTTAACCTCATAATGATGGCACATTATGTTGAAAGCATTGCCATAAAAAAAAAAACACACAATTCTATCAAAGAAAGTAACTGCCTGATAGTTCGATTCCATCGACCATTAAACATAAGCTATTATTTCACATTTGCTCATTTTTCTCTGTTCATGCTCTCTTGGTTAAATGACACTTTGTCTTGGCGAGGCACATGAGCACTATGTAGCAGAGCAGCGGACTGCCTCTGAGATCATATTCTCTGCATACAGGATCAGTTGGCCAGGCTGTCTGTGGGATTGGACAGCAGAGGCATTTAATGAGGGTTACTGGATTGGCATTGAGAGGATTATCTCTCCTCATACTTTGAACAAAAGCTTGGTAAATTATCACAGAGGAAAGGTGGTTAGGAAGCTGCTCTCTTTGACAGGCAGGTTTGGATGCCAGAGACAGAAATGCCATTATAAATGTCCAACTGTGTAAATGATGGATGGCCTGTGAGGGATGGAATCTGCCAAGTACAACATTAGCAAAAATAAACAGGGGCAGTGCGATAAGAGCCAATCTGGGCTCTGACGTTATCCTCCTTTCACACATACGTGTCCTTGGACTTTCAGTTTGTTGACTGGCCGATTTCAAGTAGAGCTGGACCAATAGCAAAGCCACATTGGGCCAGCTAAAACTATCATTCTTTATGCCTTACACACACTTTCATACCTTAGGCATTTCATCACTTTAATGTTTACAGAATTACAGTAGAGACCTGAAATGATGCAGGAACCAGAGTGGTAAAGTGGATTTGGGAATGCAAGTGTTTAAAAGGATAAAAGTGGATCTAAGTGAAGGTTTGGTATTGCATTTCAAGCAAGCGAGGAGAATAAAGGAGAAATTATGAAGCAAGATCATGAAATGAGGAAATACAAAATGAAAAACTTCAAAATGTAGGGTGACAGGACTTCAATACTCATAAATATTCAGTTTCATCTCTTTCCAGATGTGGCTTTATTCAAGGGTTTTATAATGCCAAAACCATATTTTTCTCCCTCATGCAATGCTGCGTAGTAACTAGGTTAAGCCAGCTTATGCATGGTGAATAGGTGTATCTAACTGATGCCCTCCCATGGACACTCAAGGGATTGGAGACTGCAAAGGATGCAAGAAGAATGCTGTACATATTCACTGCTTCCAGTCCCCCAGGTCTGTGTGACCTGAGAGATTCTTTCACAAACCGATTTGTCAATATCATGCTATTTCTTACAAATTCCACACTGTTGTGTGCCAATTTGATTACTGTACATATGATGTCTTTGAAACATTTTGTTCTTTTTAATCTCTTTTAAAGTGTACTGTAAGCACATTGAAACAGTGCTGTGTCTGTGTAGAGGCCAAAATATCTTATGCTACTATAGTGCATTTTGCAGAATGTTAAGACTTGATTAAGTTTAGCACCCTTTATTGAATTCATGGGTATTTTTTTCAAGGAAGGATAAACCAGAGGCATAATCATTATACACTGATTTAACATGATGTCTTACAATAATAATTGCAACACTATACTCTAAGAATAAATATATGCACATATCTGTCCTTGCCTTTGTGAGACAGATCATGTAAGGACATGATCAATAGTTCCCCACATTTAACGTGATTTGTCCTAACCTTGGTCCATAAAACCATTTAAGACCCAATAAAGACAATCTACTCAATTTGAAAATACAGATTCAACAAAGCACTTGACAGTTATACAATAACTGCAGTATCTATTGCTGAAAGACAATTTTTTTTTAAATAAAAATATCTCAGAATTTTTAATGCAAACAGGTTAAAAGCCAAGACCACACACCCTGCATTCATACATATCACTTTGCTTATGTTTACCAACATTGCAATATCTCAAAACAGCAGTTGATCCTTTCCCTTACTATGTAAATCTATGTATTTAGATAAATAAAACTGTGATAAAAAAATACTCATTTACAACATTGCTGGCTGCTCTTATGAAGGCACTTTAAAAAATCTGAACGAGGGATTTCCTCCAGAGCAACTTGCATTAATTATTTTGCCATCTTACCATTTTCATTTTGGATGTGCAGTCTTTTATCTGACATGTCTTAGAACTGATAAGACCTCTCCAGCATATCAATGTAATCCATCTTTGTTTTGAGTCTAGCCCTCAGCTCAGGGTAATCACTTTGGGTTTGATTAGGACATCCGGTCCTTGTCCCTGTAGTGGTTGTGATCATTTGCTTTTGTCTTGCATCCTGGTTTGCATGTGGGCACTCTGAGTGGGCGTGTATATGCCTGTCCGACAGGTTGCTAAACTGAGAAGTTGTGCCAAAAAGACTGTCCACTAATCCCACCTTGGGGGTGGGACCTTGGCTATCAATGACAGTTGGGCAGAGTATTCCATTTTCACAAAAGCCGGCAATGTCACTACATGGTGTTCCAACACCGACAATAGTGTTAATGGGGGAATTAGAGATTGCTATGGTCCACTCTTTTTCTTTCTCCACAAGTGTTCTGTAGTGCGATCCAACCTCTTTTGTCTCTGAGAAAGGATGCTTCTGCCCTGACTCCTCCTGGCCAGTTTTATAAATAGGGATACTGCACATGTGCGAAGAAGGAGCACCAATACTATCATACACGTGACTGGAAGGAGGAGTTTCAGGTAAGGTGGGTGGCTGCTCAGTGAATATTCCACATTCCATCTGAATGCCTGCCAGGCCCACTTCCCCTTGCTTCCTAAAGGGTAGCTTTTCACGCTTTTTAAGAGCATATGCACAAAGAGCTGCAGCAGCAAAGAAGGCAGACACAAACAGAACCAGCAAGCTGAGAATGAGAACGGAGAGGGGTATGGCACCTTTTGGCGGGTGCAGCCCCACCCCGGGATATGTTGTGATAAGCGCACTATCTGATTCAGCAGGAGACAGTGAGGACTGTCGAAGCTCAGGGCAAATCACCTCAGAATTCAGAGAGCGTAAATCTTTTCCTGCAACCAGATCTGGGGTCTTACACACCACCTCTCCAACTATGACCACTAAGCTTAGTGTGTCCAGCCATTCTTTCAGAGGGATGATGTCACAGGAGCAGTCCCAGGGATTCTGATTCAGGTCAATCTGAACGACCGCATGCAGGTGTTCTAGAACCCCACTTACTGGGAGGCAGTGGAAGTAGTTGTTGCGCAGGTTCAGGCGTGAGAGCGAAGTACCTGCAAATGCTCCCACAGGCAGTGTATGCAGGAGGTTGTTGTTAAGAAAGACTAGCTGCAGGGAAGGCATTAAACTGAAGGCAGCTGGCTGAATTTCTCTTATTTCATTGTATTCAAAATACAGGAACCGGAGGTTCTGCAATCCATGAAACATATCAAGAGTTAAGCTCTCAATGTTATTACCATTCAGGTAAAGACTTCTCAAATTAGGGAGATTAACAAAAGCTCTCTCTTGGACGTAGAATATCTGATTGTTACCCAAGTGCAATAAATCGAGACTGGAAAAATTCCAAAAATCTGACTTATAAATTCTCTGAATGAGATTTCCACTTAAGTAAAGCTTCTTAGCATTCAAGGGTCGAGGCATTAATTCAGAAATGTTCCGAAACCCATTTTCCTTACAGTTGACTGTCAAACCAAGGTCACTGATATGCAAATTACAGGTACATCCAATGGGGCAAATGATTGGTATAGGTGGCCTTGTCTGATATCCAGCTATAGGTGGCTGATTAGGGAACACACTACGTGGTGTTGGTGGTGTCTTTGAGGGCCTTGGTCTTTTTGTTGGCTTTGGAGGTCTTTCCCTTTGTTCCACAGAGGAAACAGTGTTTTGATTGGGGAAGACAATCGATGAAGGCTTTGTAGGCCTCACCCTCCCTATGTAGACTGGCAAGTGGGGGATGCCTAGAATTGACTCAATCTCTGCTTCACTCAGTATGGGACAGAGCTCACTGCGTTTGATCTCTCTAAGATCCTTTCCATGGAGGTGGAAGGGATACTCACATGTGATCTCTCCGACAACTGCAGTGTATGGAATCCGCTCCAACCAGGCCTGGAGCTGGATGATTTCACAGACACAGTTCCAAGGGTTCTCTTCCAGCTGGATCTCCATAAGACTGCGACCAATATATTCCAAAATACCTTTATAAGCCAACGTCTTTAGTCTGTTGCCTCTCAAGTCAAGGTGCGTCAGAGAGACAGATCTGAAAAGAAAAGCCGGCAGCACAGGTATTAAATTGTCATTAAGGATGAGCACTCTGAGTTTGTAGAGATTTCGGAATGCTCCGCTGTCTATTCTCTTGATAACGTTATAGTCAGCCTGAAGATACTCTAAACTCTCCAGTCCAAGAAATGTGTCATTCCGAAACACTTCCAGCTTGTTTTCATGAAGGTACAATCTTTTCAGAGAGCCCAAACCATTGAAAGCCCCAACATGGATGTCCTGCAAGGCATTATTGCCCAGATTAATGGCAATCGCATTGTTCAAGTGCAGAAAGCTGTTGAAGTAGAGCTTCCTTAAAGTGTTTTTCTGCAGGTAGAGCTTGAATGGTCTAAGCCATGTCTGTGAGACTTGGCTAATGTTTGTAAATCCTTTGCTGTCACAATGAACATGAAACAGGCCTTCTTTCACCTCGCAGTAGCAGGGCTCAAAGCAAGGCTCATCTATTTCCTCTGAGTCATCAAGAAGAGGGATAGGAGTCGTCCATCCAAGTGCAATTGTGCTTAGCAGTGTAACCCACAACATGCTTTTACCAAAAGCACGCAAGTGCATAGCCTCAAGAGGTCCTTCACTGCACTGAAAAAAATACAACAGTTTTAGTGACCGAATACAGGAAGTATGAAGAAAAATGTTCAATCCAAATGATGACTTTTGACTAAACAATTGAGCAATGACAGAAGCATAGCGGAGATCGTCATCTATCTATACTGTAAGACAATGTTTTTTTATTTGGTTGCTTTGAGTGCAGCTTTTCACTGCAAATGATAGGTAGAATCAAAAGGATAGTTCACCTCAACATGAATTCTGTTACCTTTTACGTTAATCTTTATGTTACAAACCCATATGACTTTCTTTCTTCCATGAAACACAAAAGGAGATGTTTGGCAGAATGACAGCCTCAGTCACCATTCACGTTTCTGGGGAAAAAAAAACTCAATGAAAAAAAGACTTGACTGAAATATTCTTCCAAAAATCTTAATTTGTGTCCAGGAGAATAAAGAAGCCATATATATCTGGGATGGCATGAGGGTGAGTAAATGATGGGAGAATTTTTATTTTTGGTTCTCTTTAACAAAACAAAAAAACAAAAACATTGCAATAACAGTAAGGCACTAACAATGGAAGTGAATGGGACCAGTCCATAAATATTAAAATATACTCCTTTTTTTTTTAATATAGCCACAATATGTAAACATTATATATGTGTTAACGTGATTTTAGTGTGATAAATGTACTTACTACCTTTATCTGTGTGAAGTTATATCCAATATTACAGATTCATTGTCATGACAACTTAACGGTGTTAATGCTGTAATCTGGTAAATGTCTTAATGCCAGTAAATCCCTAATTTCAACACATTAAAATCATATTTACGTTATGTTTGAGTATTATTGCTTTAGAAACTGTATTTTAATGTTTGTGGACTGGCAGTCTCCAAAACCTAAAAAATGCTGCATTGTCATGCAGTATACATTACAGAGGTAGGAAGGCATCACTGAATCGAATGTTTATGTGACACCTTGTACACAAAATGCCTCCAACTGATGGACACTATCTTTCACTGCCTACGATATCCCACAAATCTGTCTGTGTGGTTCGACAGGTGGTTGTACAGTAATTATAAGAATAGCATCTGATGGAGAGGTTAAAAGAAGTAAATTAGTTTAAAGGTGCGCTCAGCGATTCCTGAGAAAACTGTTGATATTCGCACTCAATTGCCAAAATAAACACACCACTCCCTTCACTGCTCCTTTGGAAGGTCTGCCCCCCAAATTCATGCACGCTGAAAAGCCTTGCCAATGCTGATGCGGCTCCAAGCCCTCGACTTATCATAATCCTTATTTTTTTGTTTATATTCATCTGACTTTTTTTCTCTTGGCCTGTTTCTCAGCCATTTGTCCTCCATGGAGTTTAGAAAGTTTGCATCAGCCAGATTTGCCATCACTCTTCTAATGAATTTTCCTCTCGCTCTGCCCCCACCCCCATCCTGTGCATGCGAAGGAACCATCCCCTCTTGCTGATTGGCTGGAGTAGTGTTGTGTGGATCAGTCCAATCCACTTTGTTTTTGTCCCATTTACAGACCCAGGGTGTACAAATATTAGATTTTTTTTTTCCCAGCCCACCCACAGAACGGACAGCTAGCAGATGGTGAAGTTTGACAAAAAGTGTATTTGATTAGAATTACTGAGTGCACCTTTAACGTTTTATCAAGAATGCACAGTAGACATTAAATATTCCGTTTTCAGATCATAAGATGTGATGTAATGTTACCTAAGAAGCCACTGCCTGTGAAGTCATTGACTGTCAGGGCAGCTAGTAAGCTTCCTTTGGTTTCGGACGTTGCCATTGACTTTTAAAGTATGCCTGCTGCATTCACCATAGTGATATTGAGAATGGAGATGTAATGTCTTGGTGACCTAATCCATTTAAAGGCATCATGCTTCTCCGGTGGTTTTACTTTAGTTTCTAAATCAGCTAAGCTTAGCTTCATCAGCTCTCGAATATCAATTTGACCTCCATGGAAAATATTTATTTCTCCCCTCCTCCAGGAGCACCTATTAGCTAATGTACACAGCAGGGCACTTAGGAACGTGATGTTAATAAGACCACGGTTCTATTGATTGGTGATGGGGTAGCTTCAGTATACATTCTGTGCATACAGGTCATTGAAAGAATGTACCTAAGGAATGCAAGCAAGCAAAAGCTCTACGTTAACAGAAAGAGAGAAATTTCATTGTGTTGCATATGCTACTTGATTTTGTTGTCATATTAATTTTTAATTAATATAAAAGAGAACATAAAAGAGCAATTCTGAAGCAAATGGATTGTGTAATTATGAGACATTGCCTATATCTACTAAGTTAACTGAAATTCAACCTAAATCATCACATCCCTTTCTCAACAGAATAGACAAAAAGTGTGATATGTTACAGACATGAGGAAACCATTCAAGCACTGCATGAAAAACCTTAACTTATGGAAGCCCGTTACAAAACATTTTCATTAGCTAAGCGAATCTTGTCACTATATTACACTCTAACTGTAACAGAAACAATTAATATATAAATACACAGTGAAATCCATTGCGCTAAAATGCAATCTATTAGCATTCCCCTTTGTCTGGATTTACCACAGCCCGCGCCCGGATCCATATCAGCGGCATTAACTGAGCAGAATTTTGCTATACTCACTCAGGTTGCTGCAGTGGAATTAAAAGAGCAGAAGATGGACCACTTTAAATGATGCTAGGTCTTGCCATGTTACCACCGTTGAGACACTTCTTCCTCTTCTTCTCTCCGCTCTCGTGGTTGAGACAAATAGGAGAGCCGGAGTCGTGACAGGACTGCAATGTCTCAGAAAGGTTTGCTTTAGGATGCAGGTCCGCTCCCCTGACGAGCGCTCAACAGCAAAGGCTGTTCAGCTCCAGCGCGAGGACTGACAATGAGCAATATCTTCGGTTACCTTCTGTGTGACAGATAGAGAAACTCAACCGGTGCAAGTGTGCAAGTTGCTGTTAAAATAAATGACAGGTTGGCGCTACCTCGGACTTCTTTCGGTTACCAAGTAAGATACATTGCACCGAGCGCGCGCACACGTACGGCTTTGAAACGCTCCAAATGTGCGCGAGATGATAAGAATAACATAAACGCAGCCGCCCGCGCGCGACACACAATTTCACGTTTAGAGAGGCTTTATTGGCGCGATTTAACGCTCGCTATCGTGAAAAGCATTTGTAAAATTCTTAGGCGATTTAAAGAAATAAGTAGTTGATGTTGTCCCTACCCTTCATTTCTAACGCAGGCGACATTTTTTTTTATTTTTTTTTACACCGCTTAACTAAATAATACTACAAATGTTCCTAGAGCGAGAAGACTCCTTGGGTGACTTGTTCGTCATCCCTTATGGTACTATGGCCCTTACAATTTAATGAAACCTTATTTTGGTTACCATGGAAACATAGTGCCATCTGCTATTGCACAACAATGTGGTGTTTCATACTTGGGCTTATTTTGGAACTGAGAATGAACAATGCTGACTTAATGCTCACTTGTGTTGATTTTTCATGCAACCGATTAATTATGCCAATAAATAACCAGTTAATTGCTCTAATGAGTTTGTCATTTGACAATGATGTACATAAATAAGATGTCTTATCATTTTGGAATATTCTCCATGCCTCATTCCCTAGGATGGGCATTACAACTAAAGCATGCTTTCAGAATAACTGTACGCCTATAAAAACCCAAAGCCACTAAATTCCTCGCATAAATCCAGAGTAATATTCTGTGCACACAAGCATATCGACTTTAGTTTTCCTTTATTGTGAATTTTCCACAGGTAAAAGGGAATCTAAGCTAAAGCTAGTTAATACTCTGTCTCTGCAGCTCTCTATGCCTTTGAGCATTAAAGCATTTTCCTGAAGATCTCAAGAAAAAAAAAAAAAAATCTTTAATGCCATCACACGCCATCAGTGCTACAGATCTGAACATGTTCCAGTGAATTAGCTTGTGACAGCAGCATCTCTTCTCTTTTAAAGCACTGTTTCTCCATCAAATTGATGCAAGAGTATTTACCAGAGAAATGGTCCTATAGCCATTTTACATGCACTTTACTGGCACAATCACATTTATTTATCAAGAAAATTCACGTTGGATCATCATTTATTTTTTCTAGTAAGACCTTTGATATTAGGGCAAAAATCTTATTCTTGATAATATTTCTGTATTGTTTTCCTGTAAAAATGTCAAAAATCCTTTAAACAAGATTAATTGTATTGATCTGGTTTTAGAAACAACACTGCATAAATATTTAGGTTTTTCAGAGAATGTATTTTTAACATGTGTATTTTGTCTTACTGTACTGGAAGAATTTGTATAGCCAAATCAATGAGAAAAAGCTACCAGTGCTGAAGAAGTAATCCAAAGTATTTAAAATACGTTACTGACCTTGAGTAATGTAACGGAATACATTACAAATTACATTTTACAGCATGTATTCTGTAATCTGTAGTGGAATACATTTCAAAAGTAACCCTCCCAACCCTGCTTGTATAGCGATTTTCAAAACACACCGTTTTAAAGCAGCTTTACAGAAAATTATGCTGTAATGCACTGAAAAAAAATATTCCTTGCTTCAACAAATATTGGTCATTAAAATAAACAGATTTAACTGAAAACATAATGCTGTCAACTTTCCTTAATTATATATGCTATACGACAATAATCTGAAGTTTAGTAAACCCAGCCTAACTTTTTAAGATTTCATGGGAAACCAAGTGATGCAGAATGTGACTGAATTTTAAGCATGTTTGGGGGTGGCTGCAATTTTGGATGAGGAGAGCCCGTGGTGGACAACACAAAGTTTTTGCCAAAAAGTTCAAAGGTAAATTACTTTAAACATAGTCTGAAATCAGTAGAGTTTTGTTGCTATCAATTCTTTATGTATTCAAGTTTCTATTCACTTAAAGAAGTTATGTTAACTTACATTACGTTTCGTTAGCAAATTTACAGTATTAAACATTTGTCTGCATGAGGCTAAATAGATGTGTACATTTTTACAGTCGAACAAACAAAGAGAGCCCATGCATTTTTTCACCTGGCAGATACTCTTCATCTTCAACCACTGCTCACCTACAACTCCTCACTAGCATCACAGAAACTCAGCAAACAAAACGTAATTCCAGAAAGTTAAATCGCATTTCTACACCCATTTAAATTGTTTAATGCAAACTTCTAATTGTACATCTTGAAACCAGCTAACATTTTCTGAGTATTGGTTTATAATCAGCAATTGCATCTACAGTTTTAATGCTAAATGCCATCTCCCCCATCCTGTTAAAGCTTCTTTATGAACCGTCTGAGCATTCAGGTTATGTTTTTTTTTTAATATACATTCAGGTTATGATTCCTTTCAGGTTATGACTGATGAATTTTCACCAGAGAGACAGTTAAACTTCAACTGCTGCTCAGGCGTCACTCACACGGCAGAAACTCAGCAGGCAACAGGTAACTCCAACAAGTAAATCACTTATCTACATGATTCAATGCAAATGTCTCATTGAACCCCTTTGTCATAAAAGGAAACCAGCTTACATTAGCTGAGTGTAGGTTTATGTTCACTTCACAGCTTAATCAAATGATTTTCGTAGTTCACCCAAAACTAGCCATACATGTTGGTTATCTCATCAGTTACTGTAACATTGCTGTTGGCAATGATGAAGACGATGACGATGGAGTGACAAACCCAAGTGTAGTTTATTTACAGACGTGCAATCCAAAAACCCTAACTATAAACGTGAACATAAACTTTAACTTAAGATAAAAAGTAGACTTGACATAAACTTGAGACTTGATATAAACATAAACTTGACTTACAATGGCATGACTAGACTATGAACCAAATTACATCAACATAATACCTGACCACCAACAATGGAAAACATGAGGGCTTAAATACATGACATGGGAGAACATAAACCAATTAACAAACATAACTCAAAACAAGATAATCAAACAATGAACCAATGAAAACAAGACACATGAACATGGAGGGGAAACAGGACATCACATGACTAGGGAACACATGACATGAAACAGGAACTAGAATTACAAACATAAAAACATTAAATATTAGATACAATTATAATATTTTTTTTTGTCTAACAGGATAGGGTCATTTCAATTATAGTCCAGGCAGGTCTACAACTATAACAAAAAAAAGTGTAATCAGAGGTTTTCAAGGCAAAAAAAAAAAAAGGGTAGGGAACACATTTGGTGACATTCATATAGCACCATTTTAACATATCCACTGACATTCATATAAATGTATGCATTTGGTTCAGTGGTTGAATAGCTGTATGCTTCAAATGAAAATTCTCTCATCGTTTACTCACCCTCATGCCATCTCAGATGTGTATGACTTTAGTTTGTGTATGAAACACAAACTAAGATTTTCAAAATAATATTTCAGCTCTGAAGGTCCTCACAATGCAAGTGAATGGTGATCAGAACTTTGAAAGTACAAAAATCACATAACGGTAGCATTAAAGAGATGACTCCAGTGGTTTAATCCATGTCTTCAGAAGCACAATTATAAGTGTGGGTGAGAAAAAGATCAATATTTACTTAATTTTTCATATGAATTATCCTCCCTGCCCTGTAGGTGGTGAAATGCACAAAGAATGTGAATCCCCAAAAACAAGAGAAAACAAGTATGAAAGTGGAGATTGATAGTAAAAAAGTACATAAATATTGAACTCTTTCTCAACCACACTTAACATATCACTTCTGAAGACATGGATTCAACCACCGGAGTCATATGGATTACTTTTATGCAGCCTTTATATGCTTTTTGGAGCTTGAAAGGTCTGGACACCATTCACTTGCCTTGCATGTACCAACAGAGCTGAGATATTCTTCTAAAAATCTTTGTTTGTGTTCAACAGAAGAAAGTCATACACATCTGAGATGGCATGGTGGTGAGTAAATGAGAATTTTTATTTTTGGGTAAACCATCCCTTTAAGCATCACTTTTCTTTTTACTCTGTAATTAAGTCTAGTCATATTTATTTGTATAGCGCCTTTCAAAACACACATCGTTTCAAAGCAGCTTTACAGAAGATCAGGCATTAACAGAAGATAAAACTGTAATATCTATACAGACTTAAGTCATCATTGTGGAGTTTGATAAAATACGATTGTGAATTGTGTTTAAAAAGAAGTAATAAAATAATAATTTTATATTATTTATAACCCCAGTGAGCAAGTTGAAGGCGACTGTGGCAAGGAACACAAAACACCTTAAAGGGGTCATGACATGGTTTTTTTTATTGTATTATTATGTTCCCTTAGGTGCAATTATAGTATTAATATTTTTTTTTTAAGAAAAACTTTTAAAATCTAGTGATTTATGACCTTTTCCCACCCTGTTTCTCTCCTCTGATTCAAACAGTCTGTTTTGGGGGCGTTTTCCATTTAAGACTTCAGTGTTAACGCCCACTGTTATGATTGGCTAACGTCAGTGCCTATGTATCAATTATTGACGCCCCCAGCCAGAACAATATGCAAGTAAACTAAGTAAAAACACTGTGATTATTCATAATGAATGAAATTGCGCTTTAAAAAGTAGTTTAAAGTTTAAAATAGATTACTTACAGTTTGCGTCGTCGTTGTTCCCAGAATAGTCGGCACGGACTTATCTTTGAGCAACAGTTTTCTGGCAAAGCCAGCATCATATTGAGATTTGTTCTCAAAACAGTCATCCTTAAAATGTACAGAACAAACGCTTAAGTTAACACTGCCGTGACTGGGTCGTCCGCAAAAAATAAACTGCATCCATTTTTCCCTGACGTCTGGATCTTTCGGCAGCTTATTCAGAGGTTTTGTTTGACCACAGCCAGGAACAGCACATCTGTGTGGCATCATAATTTTCCTGTGCACAAGTAGTCTCTGTCAGAGCTCGCTGTCCATCGACTGAACACTTGTGAGGCACACGGCGATACGAAATGAGCGTAGTTGTCTTGCGCTTATAGCGTAGTTATGTTGTGCTGGAGGCGGTCATATGCAAACGCTGTTACGTCACTTCTAACCGACACGTCACTTCTAACCATGAATCCAGAACGAGCTGTATTTTGAGTTTGATTAAATAAATGATTCGTTTAGAATGGGGAGGACGTCTTAAAATATTAAACTTGCAGGACGTTTTAATGATACAAAGACCTCTTATATACCAAAAGATCAAGGCAAATTTGGTTTCTCATGTCATGACCCCTTTAAAATGTTGGTTAATGGAGAAAAATAACCTTGGGAGAAACCAGACTCACTGTAGTGGCCAGTTCCCCTCTGACTAACATCATGAATACAATGCCAATATTACTTATGTATAGTGCAAGTCATGGTTTAAAATGATTAAACTAATTAAGTTTTAGGGTCAGTGTTTAAACAAAGATTTTGTATGAACTGTAAGATTAATGACTAATGTCTTTGAAGTCCATCCTGGATTAACTGCAGAAGTTCACATAGATGCAATTGTCCTTTGTTAATTGACTAATTAAGGCATTTGTTGGCAATTAATTGAAAGTCGATGTATTTCATTTGAAGGGTGTATTCCATCAATAGATCAAGGTGATTCAGGCAGAGATCAGTGAGGTGCATCGCAGTTCAACCTGGCCGGTAATTTCGGTGAGGTTCGGTGTGGTCTATCCTAAATCCAAGGTTCAGACAATGGCATATGAAGTATCCCATGTCTTATGGTTGAAGTTGGCATCAGTTCATCCTCTGAAGTCCATCGTAAGAGACTGAAGTGATGTTTGGCTGGCACCTATTAATCAGCACGATTTATAATTATTGATTTTAAGGATATTTAATTGTGCAAATAAATACAATGGAAACTGTTAATTTATATTTTGACAAAGATTATTTCTTTGCATTTAGGAAGAAGAGCTAGACCAAGCACAGAAAGGAGCAGATTCCATCAATGCTTTGGAGCAAGAAGAGCGAAATTTGCCTGTGAACCCACTGGATATATTGATTGTCCTTGAAAACGAGCTAGGGACATTTGTCAAAAATTGGGACTTTTTGGGCAACTTTATTCCTTTCACATCAGCTACCCAAAGAAGCTGACACTTTTTCTTTCTTTCATACAGTAAATGGTGTTGCATCTTGATGATGGCAATGTCTGGCCAAGTTGAAAAGATCTTTTGAAAGAATAGTTTAATTTAAAAATACAAACTTTTTGTTACAGTATTGGTTCAGAGAGTGTTCTCCGGCATGTATTTCTGCAGTGTGCAGTCTGTTAAAATGCATTTTGCATTGCATTTATTCTGAAATTCTTTAAGACATTGCATAGCCCACTTGTTTATTGTCATGATTTTGTTACTATTTTGGTATCTGAGAACATATTTTGGTTCTAGGAGAGCATGAATATCTATGTTGTTAGATTGTAAATTTGTAAACAACAATACAAGCCTTTGGCATTCACCAGTTGTCTGTTATTTATATAATGATCTGTTATCAGGTCATTTTATTTTAAAGTTACTTGAAATTAAATGAACAGAACCTAGAATTTGAAGCTGCTAATAGCACTTGCAATTGAGCTAAATTAACTTAAAATCCATAGTTGGGTAAACAGAGACCTTAAACCTTAAATGTAGTAGGTAATGTTGCTTAAAATTCCTAGTGGAATTTGCTTAAAAAGTGGGACGCAAAAATGATGCACTATATTTTTAAGCAAATCCAGCACAATATTTTTTTCAGTGTGTCTTAAAGGGATAGTTCACCCAAAAATGAAAATTCTGTCACCATTTAGTAGTAGTAGTCTTTTATTTATCAGCATAGGGAAATGTTTGTTTGAGTGAATTTCTAAACACGGGCATTCTTGACAGCATACAAGCAACTGGACAACTTATAAACACATACGACATCCAAAATGTTGGCATCCTAAACCTACGACCCAAGGGTCCCTCATGCCATCCCAGATGTGTTTGACTTTCTTCAGCAGAACACAATGATTTTTAGAAGAATATTTTACAATAAATCTCCACAGAATGTGTAAGTGAAAGTGGATATTGATATTTAAAAAGGACTTAAATATTAATCTGTTTCTTACCCACATCTATCATATAGTTTCTGAAGATGTGGATTTAACCACTTGAGTCATATGGACTACTTTTATGCTGCCTTTATATACTTTTTGGAGCTTGAAATGTCTGACAACCATTCACTTGCCTTGCATGGATTTCCAAAATTGAAATATTCTTCTAAAAATCTTTGTTTGTGTTCTGCCGAAAAATGAAAGTCATAAACATGTGGGATGTAAATGATGAGAGAATCTTCATTTTTGGTTGAACTATCCCTTTAAAAAGTTCTCATTGTGGAGTTTAAATGAATAATGCAATTGAAAATCATGCCTTAAAAACTTTTGTCTTTAGGCACCCAGTGAGCAAGCCAAAGGCGACTGTGGCAAGGAACACATATCTCCAGAAGATGTTAGTTTATGGAGAAAAATAACCTTGGGAGAAATCAGGCTCTGCTGTGGGATTTATAGTTCCCTTCTGGCTATATAGCATGAATAGAATGCCAATATTAGTTTTCTATGTGTAGTACAAGTCTTATATAAGTAATTTTGTATGAACTGTAAGATTATTGATTTAGGGTCTTAAAAGTCCATCCCAAACTGATACCCAACCACCTCTAAAAACATGCCAGATTCTGACCTGAAGCATCTTTCAACTGCCATCTGCAGAACCAATTCAATCTTTTTATTTTTGATAATAGCCATGCAACACTTTTCACATAGAGATCAATTTAAGCAAGTAATTGTGTGTAATTAATATTATTATAAAATATCAGCTTTGTTTGAGGAATGATTATATTAGGGATTTACATTATTTTCAGCACCTCTAAATAATTAACAAATCACTTCAAGCACTCTTGTTCAATTATAAACCCCCCTAATAAAATACAACACAATGAGTTTGACTAAACCAATAGTCTTAATTTGCAACAACCAATTTTTTTTTAAAAAAATCACAATTGAAGGTGTCATTTATCCAGAAACAAATAAATCATAAAATATAATTTGGTGGTCAGCCCATTTGAGGCTCATTTAGCCTGAAGCTGGTCATTAATTACACAGCTGTAGCAATTAGACGACAAAGGGCATAGCTGACACTGAGGTGCTGAGGAGGAGGGGGTCTCTGGATCTACATGTGTTTTTACCATTTAGTTAGGTGAACCACTGGAACACCACAGAGCATTGACCTCTCGCCTCATGCACATGTACCTCCACTAAGGACGGTTGGCCTTGAGCAATAACCAGTGTTAAGCTAATTAAACTACCGTCCCATTTTAATTAGGATATAAATCAGTTGCCATGGGAACCTGTCCTTTGGAGTCACCATGTAAACTCTTGATGGATTAAGTGCAGAGAATGAATGGTTCCCTTTTAGAACAGATTTAAATACCATACAGACTAGAGGTCGACCGATATTGTTTTTTTCAGGCCGATGCCGATCTTTTGAAATCCGGGTCGGCCGATTAATGCTGCCGATTTATTTTGGCTGATATTTGGCCGATATGTGCTTGTTTTTAACCTCTTATTTGAACCTTTTATTTGAAAGATAAAATGTAACACAAATAATTACTTAAGATAGACAACATTTCTCAACAAATACATTTATTGAACACTTGACCAATCTGCACTTGTACACTTAAAATTAAAAATGTATAATGTAAAAACATATTGTATAAATAATGTATAACAAATATATTAAATAAACAAAGCAGGTGTTACGAACTGCTCCGAGACACGAAGGTTGAGATCCAAATGCAGCTTTAATTAAGGGGCAATCCAGACACGTAATCCAATATTCAGAGCATCCAAGAGAAGCACAGGAATAACTAGGGATGGGCATCGTTAAGGTTTTAATGGTATTACTATCTTACCGATACTGCTTATCGATCTGGTACTTTAACGGTATTCTTAACGGTTCTTTTTGTTATATATATATATAATTTTATTTCAGGAAGGTCTAACATTACTGTTCAGGTGTGGTCTAAAAAGAAATCTAATAAAGTAATCAATTGTAAAATAACACTGCATAGTTTATCATAGATAGATTAATGCTTATTAATGCATAAATTATTCATTCAAGAGCTGTAAGTTATTTTCTCTTTGCCTTTTGTTGTTTGATTCGCAGTAATGGCTCAATCGTCACATGTTTAATAGACAGCTTCCCCTTTAAGACCGAGTTCAGATCTAATAGGCTCCTGATGCAGCATATTTTCTCCCCAACTATTTCCATAACTACGTCCATTTAAGACATAAACTGTGTTTAAGTGAATCTCCAAGCCTGTCGTTTTGACATATTTTTGTGTATAGTTGATCGTTTAGACGCATGAAACCCAAAGTAGTCTATACTTTGCTTGTCTCGTTGCGGTGTGTTTCGGAGCGCGCGCCGCCTTGGGAACGGTAGCCTATCTCTTGCGCTCTTTTTATTATTAAACGCGTCTCGCAATTTAGCAACAGTAGCATTTTACAACAATCACCGATCGTGCTGATTCTGCCGTTAAGTTTGAGTTTTAGGGAGAAATGTCAGTGCACCGCTGTGAAGGGAAGGATGTTGTGCTAGACAGAATGCGGCTTATGTATAAATATTCTTTTTATAATCTTTGGAAGGCGAAATCTAAAATAAAATCAGACTAATATCACAGATCTAAACCAGGCTATGTTTGAATGTTTAGTTCTGTCACTCATTAAGCAGGGCTCGTGTTTTGCTCGCTGTGGCACCGCGTGAGATATCGATCTCTCTCTCTCTCTCTCTCTCTCTCTCTCTCTCTCTCTCTCTCTCTCTCTGACTGCGAATAGCTAAATTGCATCACAGACAAATGGTTTCATAGAATTATTATACATAGAAATGGCTGGCGAGATAAAATAACTTTCTCTTTATAGCAATAAAGAATGTATTTTCTTAATTTCTCCAGTACCGACAGCAGAACCGATAACGTCCGAGCTTACCAAAGCCAGTCCTTCAATAGGCTATACTGCGTTGGTATGTTTTTATTACTTATTTATCTGCATTGAGTGACAACCCTCTCAAATATAAGACACACAAACAGAACAAATAAAAGTCTCAGATTCACTGTCTGTAATTGCAAAATTCTTGCTTCCTTATTGTGACATGATAGCAACCCTTCTGCTGTGATGATGCAACTTCAACTACGCTATCAATATCCAAAGTAGACGAACATCATGTCAACTGTCGCGTTTGTCACGTTTTTTTCTTGAAGTTGGCAGTAACATATCAAAAGTTTTTAATTAAATCTAAAGAAGTTATACAAATTTAACCCTTACTGTTTTCTCCAAGGAACTTAGCTCCTTCCTTAGGCACTGGATGAGGTCTGCTCACTCTGCTAGAAAATGACTCTAGGGGCAGCGTGCATCGAACACGTGTTCCACAACAACACTAGGCTGCCCACAGATGCACCTGCCTAATAATCGGCTTGATATGCGTGGATATTGGCCGATGCCGATTATGTAAAAAATGCAAAAAAATCGGCCGATTCGGTCGACCTCTAATACAGACAGGTGCTAAAACATGGATAATAAAAATATAGATTTCACAATTGATTTTAATGGCTGGTCATGACTGATGGATCTCCACTGCATTTTCTCAGACTTTTTATCAAGCTAATCCAAATTATGAAGCCATTTATTGAAGGAAACTTCTGGGTTCAATACAAGTTAAGCTCAATCAACAGCATGTGTGGCATAATGTTAATTACCACAATAAAATAATTTTGACGCAACCCTCATTTGTTTAAAAAAATCTGTCACAGTAAGGTGTCTTTATTGAAAGTGAATGGGGCCAGAAACATTAAAATTCACACTGTTTCAAAAGTATAGTCACAACATGTAAACATTCCAGAATTAACATGGTTTTAGTGTGATAAAATTGCTTACTAGCTTCATCTGTGAAGTTACATCAAATACAGGGGATAACATGGTTGTTTGTCAATACATTGTAATATTGGATATATCTTTACACCGCTAAGGTTAGTAAGAGATTTTATCATCCTAAAATCATGTTCACATTTATAATGTTTACATCTTGTGGCTATACCTTTAAAACAATGTAGTTGAAACACACTCTCATAGTGAAATCGTCAGAATTCATACAACTTTTCTAAATATGGCTAATTCGTGTGATATTTTGCGAATGCACTCGTTTGAATTCCTACAACTTCCACTACAGCCAATGACGTCGCTGGACATTGTTTTCATCTAAATACGCGCCAATTACTTGCTTCTGTCACACACAACAGCTTACCATCATGTTTACACACTCTGCTGATTGGTTAAGATTAGATAAGGGGTCTGGGTAAGGGCTTAACATTAATAAGTATGTCCTTAACACCTCGTGCGCGAAACTCGCACATACTTCCGCACCTGGGAATTTGCGCATGATAAGGTCATAGGAGTTTATGCTAACAACATTGTGCGAGACTATACGAAATAGCCAACTCATAAATTATGTATGACTTTTTATGAGATCGGGTTGGTATTTCAGGATTTATTGACCAGCCCTATTCACATCCATTGTAAGTGTGTTACTGTAATTGCATTGTGTTATATATATATATATATATATATATATATATATATATATATATATATATATATATATATATATCACTCACCTAAAGGATTATTAGGAACACCATACTAATACTGTGTTTGACCCCTTTCAGCCTTCAGAACTGCCTTAATTCTACGTGGCATTGATTCAACAAGGTGCTGTAAGCATTCTTTAGAAATGTTGGCCCATATTGATAGGATAGCATCTTGCAGTTGATGGAGATTTGTGGGATGCACATCCAGGGCATGAAGCTCCCGTTCCACCACATCCCAAAGATGCTCTATTGGGTTGAGATCTGGTGACTGTGGGGGCCATTTTAGAACAGTGAACTCATTGTCATGTTCAAGAAACCAATTTGAAATGATTCGAGCTTTGTGACATGGTGCATTATCCTGCTGGAAGTCAATAGTATCCAGCTGCAGACCCGCAGCACCACCAGTTTCAGAACCCCAGTGCCAGAACCTGAAGTGAGGGGCGGAGCTTACGTTCTAAACCGAGTAGCGCCACCTAACGTTTTGGAGAGTAGGCTACACCACCAGTTTCAGAACCCCAGCGCCAGAACCTGAAGTGAGGGGCGGAGCTTATGTTCGAAACAGAGTAGCGCCACCTAACGTTTTGGAGAGTACTTTGCATTTATTACAAACGAAACATCATACTTTATACATATGTTATAATGATTCTTTAAGGTACAGTACAATAAGCATTTTAAAACATTGATCTTGTGTAATATAATTGTATATAGTTATCCGTTTCATTGTATTATGAGAGTTACTTCCTGATCATGATGGTGAAAAAAATGCTTGAAACTTATGGGCATTTTATATAAAATATACTTTATTTCACAAGAACATGTGCAGCATGCATTTTTCTTTATGTAAAATAAAACATGTCAAAAAACTAAAAAGAGAGAAAATTCAGCATAATTTTAAAAGAAACAATAAAAATATATACAACAAATGACCAATTCACCCCTAGGCCCATATTATCATGACAATCCTGTATAAATTAAACTTAAAATGTATCAAATGAGGAATTCACTCTCAGGCCCATTTTGTCCTTACATTCTTGCTAAAATAACTCCATGTCATCCCTGAACACAAAATGAAATAGAAAGGGCTCTCTGGAAGCTTCTGACTGTTCCAGGAGATTGTTGCGGGCCTTTTCCTTGTGGTCTTCATTCATTCGAAATGTCTCTACAAGAGATGAAAGCACCACACAATAATCTCAACGTAAAAAAACCCTCAACTATAAGGTAACATTAACTCACAAACAATGCATATAACAGAGGAACGTGGAACAAACACGTTAACACCTTCACAAGATGTCTTCAAAACGTCACCGCAAGGCTCATTTACAACACGCAAAAATGTATCGAACCATCCGTAGAATTTTTTTTTTAATACAGTAAAGTATGACAACATATTCAAGCTTCATTAAGATGATAAAGTTATGCACAAATTAAATATTTAGCAGATAAACGCTGAACTTAATATATGCGATAATGTTTCACAACATGATGTCAAAAACGTTACACAACTCACCATGCTCTCCGCCATGCTTGTCTCATTGTCAATAACTCTGCCCCTCACTTCAGGTTCTGGTGCTGGGGTTCTGAAACTGGTGGTGCTGCGGGTCTGCAGCTGGATATGTCTCCTGGAAGTAGCCATCAGAGGATGGGTACATGGTGGCCATAAAGGGATGGACACGGTCAGAAACAATGCTCAGGTAGGCCGTGGCATTTAAACGATGCCCAATTGGCACTAAGGGGCCTAAAGTGTGCCAAGAAAACATCCCCCATACCATTACACCACCACCACCAGCCTGCACAGTGGTAACAAGGCATGATGGATCCATGCTGTCATTCTGTTTACGCCAAATTCTGACTCTACCATCTGAATGTCTCAACAGAAATCGAGACTCATCAGACCAGGCAACATTTTTCCAGTCTTCAACTGTCCAATTTTGGTGAGCTCTTGCAAATTGTAGCCTCTTTTTCCTATTTGTAGTGGAGATGAGTGGTACTCGGTGGGGTTTTCTGCTGTTGTAGCCCATCCGCCTCAAGGTTGTGCGTGTTGTGGCTTCACAAATGCTTTGCTGCATACCTCGGTTGTAACGAGTGGTTATTTCAGTCAAAGTTACTCTTCTATCAGCTTGAATCAGTCGGCCCATTCTCCTCTGACCTCTAGCATCAACAAGGCATTTTTGCCCACAGGACTGCCGCATACTGGATGTTTTTCCCTTTTCACACCATTCTTTGTAAACCCTAGAAATGGTTGTGCGTGAAAATCCCAGTAACTGAGCAGATTGTGAAATACTCAGACCGGCCCGTCTGGCACCAACAACCATGCCACGCTCAAAATTGCTTAAATCACCGTTCTTTCCCATTCTGACATTCAGTTTGGAGTTCAGGAGATTGTCTTGACCAGGACCACACCTCTAAATGCATTGAAGCAACTGCCATGTGATTGGTTGATTAGATAATTGCATTAATGAGAAATTGAACAGGTGTTCCTAATAATCCTTTAGGTGAGTGTATATATATATATATATATATATATATATATATATATATATATATATATATTAGGGTTGTCAATTTAGTGCGTTAATTCATTGTGATTAATTTTATTAAAAATAACGCAATTAATCACAATGCCCCCGGATTGTAATAAGGAAGATTTCAGAGAAATGCAAGCTTTTAGTACCAACTGTTTACTCCAGATGACAGTAATTGAAATTTCAGCTGTGTGGCAATGTGCAATTTTTACAGTGAAAAAAAAACAAAACAGACAGCACAAAACAGAGAGAACAAGACATTCGTTATGTTCTTGCGTTCAAAACACTTGATGGAGCGCAAATTTGAACTAAGGGATCTCAAGATGTGTTCTAAGTATTAAACTATATTTAACTTGACACAGTGACCTACAAATTTTATGTTTATGACGCAACACACCCCAGACTCTACACAAGCATGTCTGACGCAGGTGTGACGGGTCCTTAAAGAAGCCCTCATAATAAATCTCGAACTGATTGACAAATTCACTCGTGAAATGGATTGCTGTGAACTGTATGCCAATGATTGTCTTATGTTCAATAATATGGTAGTAAACAATACATTGTATTCTAAAGCTGTTTTTTGTATTGTCTCATCAATGATTAACTCTTCTGCCACAAGAATGTTATAAATTTTAATCATCTGAATATTATATATATATAAATATATATATATATATATATATATAAAAAGAGGGATGAGTCGAAATTATTTTTTTGTGGTAATCATCGTTATGTCACATATGTTGTAGATTGAGCTTAACGAATATTCCTTTAAGGTTGATGCACATTTAACTTCAGTACAAGTATCAGTGAAGGAGCTTAATACACCATATGCAATATATAGTCTTAAACATTACAATAAAACTATTCAGGATTATTAAGAGGTTTGTTGCACAATTATTACCGTTTTTGTGAACCAATTTATCCCATCTATTTGTGTTTCATTGATAAATTTGAACAGTATCATTGTTAATTCTTAATTTCAATGAAATGCTGTTAATTATCTTTAACAAATAAATTCAATCACAAATACTGTTTAGTGTGTAATTTCTTTGTGTTTGTGCTTTGTTCTATGTCAAAAAGGCCTCTGGGTAAAAACAAATTCCAACTCGCAGAGCCTAAACTCAAAATACTGTGAAACAGCATTTCATACAACAGGAGAAGTGCTCAGAGGGAGCATCATACTTGAAATCCTAAAAATTACATCAATGTACGCACAGTAAATGAAGCAGCAAATATGCCATGACGAGAGCTCCCCCTACTGACGGATAGAGCTGCAGCCATACACTATTGAACAATGACAATGTGTTTACGGGCATGTAATACCCACACAGGATTATACAGGGGATCCAATGACTATGATTATCCACACTCAAACAGCTTTAACATGGTAAAATACAGAAACAATTAACCAGAATTAAATTAAATTACGAATTAAATTACGAAGCACATATTGCCCGTTCTAAGAAATAAACAAAACTCCACTCTCCAGTGCTCTCACCATCAGCAGTCTCTAGGACAACCTGAATACATCACATTAAATGCATGCGCAAACCAGTAGGTCTAACCCACGAATACAGCAATGCAGAGATTTGTGAAAGAAAATAGTCTGAAATCTACTCCGCTTGTATTGATAGTCTTGTAATGACAGTTCAGCTCACCAGTATACCGTTCCACTTGTGGTTGTCATGGATGCAGCATTTATCTGCCTTTCTTCACAGGGCATCTGTAGGTAATTAAATGGCAAGGAATATGGTTCAAAAGAACACTTAAGCTGTGCTGTAAGATGCTGTCATATAGTAGACTTAATGCTCTCAATAATAAAAGTGTCAGCAAAGATTATTACAAGCCAATTCAAATAAATAGCATGTCTCTCAATTCGAGAAATATGAATCTTTTTTAATTAATTGTACCCTTTGAATTATTATCAAAGAAATCTGTATGTATCTGATGCATTTAATTACATTTCCAGGGATCATTTGCCATTATGTTCTCAAGTTTTAAGACTATATATTGCACATTTTATGTTAGATACCTCAACTCAACTGAATGTGCAATTGCCTTAAAGGTATAGTTCACCCAAAAATGAAAATTATCTAATCATTTACTCACCCTCATGCCATCCCAGATGTGTATGAATATCTTTATTCTGCAGAACACAAAGATTTTTAGAACAATATCTCAGCTCTGTAGGTCCATACAATGCAAGTGAATGGTAACCAGAACTCATAAGGTCCAAAAAGCATAAGCAAAGGGAGCATAAATGTAATCCATACATCTCCAGAAGTTTAATCCATATCTTCAGAAGTGATATGATAGTTGTGGGTGAGAAACATATCAATATTTCAGTCCTTTTTATAATAAATCTACACTTTCACATTCAGAAATTTCACATTCTGTCTCTTACTGTGCCTATTGTCCTGTTCCTTTAGTAATTCTGTACTGTCCCGTACCTTTCGCACACGTTTGCACGTGCACTTCATATAGAAATTGTATTTAGTCTGTGCAGTCTCATGTGGTTCTGTGTTTGTCCTATGTTATGTAGCACCATGGTCCTGGAGGAACGTTGTCTCATTTCGCTGTGTACTGTACTAACTGTATATGGTTGAACGACAATAAAAAACACTTTGACTGAATGTGGAGATTTATAGTAAAAAAAAAAAAGATTTTAAATGCTGATCTGTTTCTGGCCCAAAGTGATTGCATTGCATCAGAAGACATGTATTAAACCACTGAATTCGGATGGATAACGTTTATGCTACCTTTATATGATTTTTGGTTTTTATATGATCATCATTCACTTGCATTGAAAGGACCAACAGAGCGGAGATATTCCTCAAAATCTTTGTGTTCAGCAGAAGAATGTCACACCTGAGATGGCATGAAAGTGAGTAAATGATGAGATATGTATATATATATATATATACACATATACACACACATACATACATACATACATACAGTACTCACTTATGACCATGCCATCCGTCAGTCTTTAACACATCATCATCATTACAATCCCTGTAAAGGTCATGTGAAGTCATAAATGTGTGTACAACATAAATGTCATATACACTGGTGGCCAAATAATGTACAGATTTTGCTCTTATGGAAAGAAATTTGTCCTTTTATTCACCAAAGTGGCTTTCAACTTATCACAATTTATAGTCAGGACATTATTAACATGAAAAATTACTATTACAATTAGATTTTTTTTTTTTTCCAGAACTTCCTAAACTAATTCAAAGCAACCTCCACGTACAGCAATGACAGCTTTGCAGATCTTTGGCATTCTAACGGTCAGTTTGTCCAGATACTCAAGTGATAGTTCACCACGAGCTTCCTGTAGCACTTGCTATTGATGCGGCGGTCTTGTCGGGCACTTCTCATGCACCTTACAGTCTAGCTGATCCCACAAAAGCTCAATGGGTTTAAGATCCATAACACTCTTTTCCAATTATCTGTTGTCCATTGTCTGTGTTTCTTTGCACATGCTTTTATGTTTATTTTTTTTTTGTTTCAAAAGTGGCTTTTTCTTTGCAATCCTTCCCATAAGGCCTGCACCCCTGAGTCTTTTCTATACTGTTGTACATGAAAATGGTGTTGAGTGGGTAGAATTCAATGAAGCTTTCAGCTGAGGGCATGTGAGGCATCTATTTCTCAAACTAGAGACTCTGGTGTGCTTATCCACTTGTTTAGTCGTATCTGGGCCTTCCACATCTCTTTCTGTCCTTGTTTGAGCCAGTTGTCCTTTGTCTTTGAAGACTGTAGTGTACACCTTTGTATGAAATCATCAGTTTTTTGGCAGTTTTAAGCATTGTATAGCCTTCATTCCTCAAAACAATGATTGACTGAAGAGTTTGAGAAAGCCGTTTCTTTCTTTTTTTGTGTCATTTTTTACCAAATATTGACCTCAAGACATGCCAGTCTATTGCATACTGTGGCAACTCAAAAACACAAAGACAATCTTAAGCTTCATTTCACGAACCAAATAGCTTTTAACTGTGTTTGATATAATGGAAAGTGATTTTCTAGTACCAAATTAGCAATTTAGCATGATTACTCAAGGATAAGGTGTTGGGAGTGATGGCTGCTGGAAATGGGGCCTGTCTAGATTTCATCATAAATGTTTTTTTCAAATAGCGATTGTGCTGGGTTTTTTTTACATTAGTAAAAAACATCCTGATTGTACTTTGTGATCAGTTGAATGCCACTTTGGTGAATTAAAGTACCAATTTCCTTCCGAATCAGCCAAATCTGTACATTTTTCCAAACTTTTTGCAGCCAATGTATTTACCAGATTTATAATAAGATCAGTCATGAGCTCTCTAAATATCTTACCATGATGTCAAAAGTGGAAGTCCTTCATAAACAATTCTGCACATCAAGTTCTTGAGCATGTTTTATGTAGGACTATCTATCTGTCTGTCTGTCATCCATCCATCCATCCTTGTAATGGTCACCTCAGTGCATAAGTATGCACATATACTGAAATTACAAATTAGGATATCAGAATTTCATGCTTTCTAAACGACAGCCAGATATTAAACGATGTCATTATAAAAGTACTGCTAATATAGTATTCGATGAAAACGGCATCATATTTATAATCACCTTAACTGTACTTTGACCAATCAGAGAGCCTCGTTTTACAACGGCAACACATTTTGACGAATCAGGTCTCTTCTTGTTGCATAGACGCAACCTACCAGTGACGAGCTGAGTGAGTGCTGTTAGTTAGGCTGACCCATCATCAGGACAGGAGGTATGAGACTGATGAAACTTGACTAACTATGATAAATAATGTGCACTTAGACCTATTATCTTTTAGACGTTTTTATTCAGTGTATTGACCGTGGCAAGCAAGCCAGTTATTTTTTGCTCATCTTAAATTGTATCAGCCGGAAGTGTCAGCGCAACTATGTAGCAAATGTGGGTTAGCTTCTGTGTAGCACTGTGGTGTATATGGAAACACGAGTTTTACGAGCTTAATTTTTATTATATTATATTATGGCAAGCTTTTGTCGACAAAAGCTTAATCTACGATTATCTACATACATTTAGCTAGAAAAAATAAATAAACTGGTTGCATATCAATTTGAGCTTCTGTGATGCTTTATTTACAAGACAGTTGGCTTGTCACAGTATTGCTGATACAAATATACATACATATAACTCTTTAAGTTAAAATATTATGTAGTTAATTTAAAAAGCGATGTTGAGGTCTATCAGACGAGCTCTATTTATGTGCTATATAATTAAATTTCAACTGCTGCATATATTTATATGTGTTGACACCTTTTTCTAATTCACATATCGTTTCTTTAAGACAATTAAAAACACCAAAAACAGAATCAATATTGCTCTATTCACGACGACGCGTAGGTTTTCCCTGTTTTGCAGCAGAGTCTTAAAGCGACACATTCACCTCCTACCCACAGCTAAAGTATCAGAATTGCTGAAGATGCCTCAAACAAACAAGTTTAAATGTGCTGCGGCCAGCAGCTCTGCTCAGTATGCCGGTCCAGACCGGGGAGAACAACAACCACTCAGAGACCCAAACTCACCTCCAGGAGACAGTGGTGGAGATGACAACCCGGGGGATCCTCATATTATTAAATCTCCAAGTGATCCCAAGCAATACAGGTTCAGTCTACACATTCGGATAACCATTAACCACAGCATTTTACCACTGTGATTTTTGTTGTTGTTGCAATAGATACTGTGTATCTTTTTATACACGCAAGCAGATGAGCCTACAATCTGAGCACAACGTGCAAAGTTGGATACAGTATGCATCAACAATAATGTGCATACTGAATTTGATCTTCAAATGCCACTGTTTTACTACATTAAGCCATGTTAAGTCAAACCTTTCAAAGGATCATTTTACATTAAAAATGATATGTTGATACTGAAGGATAAGGTATAAACAGAAATATGAGATCACATAGGTAAAACACATGCTCTTGTTTCATATTGGAGTGTGTAATTTAACACTATACACAGGGAAAACACCCTCATGTTGTTCTAACCCTATATGAATTTCATTTTTCTTTGGAACAAAAAGGGATATTATATCCATCCATTAAATCCATCATTCACTTTCATTGTATGGAAAAAAGATGCTATGAAAGTGAATTATGACTGATGCTAACGTTTTGCCTTGTATCTCCTTTTGTGTTCCACGAAAGACAGTCAATCCAATGGGTTTGTAACAGCATGAGTGTGAGTAAATGGCAGAATTACCATTTTTGGATGAACTATCACTTTATCAGCTAATCCAGCTAACAAAATATTTTCTCTCTTTCCATTCCAGATTCATTGAGCTGAGTAACGGACTGAGGGCTCTTTTGATCTCTGATCTGAGTGGTTTAGATGGGAAAGCTGAAGATGAGGAGGATGAAGAAGATTCAGATGAAGAAGAGGCAGAGGGAGAGGAAGAGGAGGGAGACTCAGGGGAAGGAACAGATGAAGAGTCTGAGGAGGAAGGGGAGAGTCAGGACAGTGACTTTGAAGAGCTGGATGAGGACAATGACAATAAAAAGAAAAAGGGATCTGAAAAACAGGTTTGTATAGTGGTCAATAATGATGAGCAACAGGTAATTTGAAAGGATAGTTAATCATTTATTCACCCTCATGTTACTCTGAACCATTATGACTTTCAACCTTCTGTGGATCACAAAAGGACAGTCTCGGTCACCATTCACTTTCATTGTTTGGTAAAAGATGCAATGAAAATTAATGGATACGGAGACTGTCATTCTGCCTAAAAAAACACTTGTGTTCCATGGAAAAAAGAGAATCATATGAGTTTAGGACAACATGAGGGTTATTAATGTTGACAGAATTTTCATGATATTTTTGGCGAACTATCCCTTTAAGGAGTAGTCTGACAATGTTTTTTCCTGAAATCAGTCTGCAGCTGCCCTTTGCATTGGCGTAGGGAGTTTCAGTGACCCTAATGACCTGCCTGGACTTGCACACTTCCTAGAGCACAGTATGTCACAACAGCAGGCATTCTCCAATTTTGTAGCAGTTTATACATAGACCTGTTTTTCTTGACTGTGTCATCTCTCTTTCGTGTCTCAGTGGTGTTCATGGGCAGTGAAAAGTACCCTTCTGAGAATGGATTTGATGCGTTCTTGAAAAAGCATGGCGGCAGTGATAATGCTTCCACTGACTGCGAGAGAACCATTTTCCAATTTGACGTGCAGAGGAAACGCTTCAAAGAGGCCCTTGACAGGTGAAGTAGCTCTAAAGATGGTATCATATCACATCGGCTCTTATCTTGATGGCCTCTTTGTCTCTTTTTTTTATTTGGAGTGAGTGCAGTTGTCATAATTTACACTTCAACACCCCTCTCTCTTTTAAATATTTTCGGAACCCTAAGCTTTAAAACAAAACAAATAAATGTATTTATATGTATTAAAGGGATACTTGACCAAAAACTGAATATACTGTCATCATTCACTCACCCTCATGTTGTTTCAAACCCATATAATCTTCTTTCTTCCATAGAACACAAAAGGAGATTTTGGGCAGATAGGTTAGCCTCAGTCACTATTCACTTTTTTACATACATTGAAAGTAAATGGCCTACATTCTGCCAAACATCTCCTTTTGGAACAACATGTGGGTGAATGATGACAGAATTGTAATTGTTGGGTCAACTATGCCTTTAAGCTTTGACCCTACAAAACCTTTATCATTGTGGTATTGTTATTTTTTCTCAGATGGGCTCAGTTTTTCATATGTCCCCTTATGATTGAAGACGCCATTGACCGAGAGGTTGAGGCTGTGGACAGTGGTGAGTGAAGCTTTGGTTATAGATTTTAAAAAGTCTTGAAAACTAGATGGAGCATATTAACACCCTTATGTATTTGTGTTTGTTACAGAATATCAGCTCGCTAAGCCTTCAGACTCTCACCGTAAGGAAATGCTCTTTGGCAGTCTAGCAAAGCCCAACCATCCCATGGGCAAGTTCTGCTGGGGTAAGTCAAATACTTACACATTACATTCTCTGATTTACAAAGCTGCTTTATACTAATTGATTCAACCTCTTGCAACCAATGCAATTTGTTTTATAGCATTGTTTTTTCTGACAAGTCATAGATTTATTTCAGCTTATTGAGCAGTCTTCTGTTTTTATTTAAGGAAATGCACAGACCCTGAAGACTGAACCCAAGGAAAACAATATCAATGTTTACAAGCGATTGCGTGAGTTCTGGAAGAGGTACTACTCTGCCCACTATATGACCTTAGCTGTACAGTCCAAAGGTAGGTATTGTGGGAAGAGCCTCCCTTGGACATGAAATTTTGAAATATTTATAATATCATTGTAATATTTTAAGTAAAATATTGAAATGTTTTCGTTGATCCTAATGTGTACTCTGCTCTTACCTCCATAGAGAAACTTGACACTCTTGAGGAATGGGTTAGAGAAATCTTTAGTCAGGTACCCAACAAGTAAGTGGAACTTAAGCATTATTTAGAGTTGAGTAAAATGTGATAATATTAATGTGCTTAAACAATTAATTCTCAATAATTTCAGTGGGCAGCCAAAGCCTGATTTTTCAGGGCAACTGGACCCCTTTGACACACCTGCCTTCAACAAACTTTACCGAGGTATATGACATAGAATGTAGTGTCTGTTCTTGGTTAGAGATAACTCTAGACTCTTTTGTCTACACTGGTTTTTGGATTGGCAGTTTAGGAGTTATGATGAAACGAGAACTGTGACTCATCTTAAAGGAATAGTTCACTCAAAAATTCAAATTCTCTCATCATTTACTCACTCTCATTACATCCCAGATGTGTAAGACTTTCTTCTGCAGAACACAAACAAAGATTTTGAGAAGAATATCTCTGCTTTTTAGGTAAATACAATGCAAGTGAATGGTGACCAAAAATTAAGCTCCAAAAGGCACATAAATGTAGCATAAGAGTAATCCATAAAACTACAGTGGTTTAATCCATTAATCCAAGACATGTGAAGCAATCCAATCGGTTTGAGTTGAAAACAGACCAAAATGTCACTCAGTTTTTACTGAACACCTTGCTATTGCAGTCTTTCATGATTTCAAGCTCGATTACACTTGCTAGTGCTTGATGCATGTGCAAAGCACCAGATGGCGCTAGGAATTGTAATCAAGCTTGAAACCATGATTGCAAAGGAGACTGCGAATGTCAAGACTTATAGTGAAAATTAGTTACATTTTGGTCCGTTCCCATCCAAAACCGATTTGATCACTGCCGAAGACAATGCTTAACCCACAGGAGTCAAATGGATTACTGTCTTTATGTGCTTTTTTGGTGGTTCAAAGTTTTGGGATAGTTTGAGGGTAAGTAAATTAGGCGAGAATTTTCATTTTTGGGTGAATTTCTTGTTTGACGTCACAGTTAATGTCTGTCTTTCATGGAACACAAAAGCAGATGTTAGGCAGAATGTTAGTCTCAGTCACCATTCGCTTTCATTGTATGGAAAAAAGATTTAATTGAAAGTGAATCTGCTTTTGTGTTCCCAGAAGAAAGAACGTCATATGGGTTTTGAACAACATACAGAATTTTCATTATTGGGTGAACTATCCCTTTAACACAATACTAATATCTTGTATGTTTGTTACAGTGGTGCCTGTTAGAAAAGTGAATGCCCTTACCATTACATGGGCACTTCCACCACAAGAGAAGCACTACAGGTAAACCAGTTGGGGATTAAACTTCAGTTTCAGTTCTCAAAACCTCTAAAACACAGTGACCCACATTGAGATTCAGCTGAATGCTTCATTGACTCCTTAAATAACTGATGTTCTGTCCCAAAATATTGGCAAAAGTTACCTTCGGAAAAGAGCTCTGTAGTTCTAAAATATAGATTTTTTTTTTTGCCTGTCTGTAATGATTACCAGAGGCCCAGTATTATTTCATTTTTTAACAATATGATGCTCATCCAAAGCTTTTTATTTCTGTCTTTAGGGTAAAGCCTCTGCATTACATTGCTTGGTTGATTGGTCATGAGGGAACTGGCAGTATCCTGTCTGTGCTTAGGAAGAAGTAAGTCACTTCTCTCTTGATTTCGTTTTTGGAAGTGGCATTGTGATTCTGCATTCCATTTAACTTACCACTACTCATAGCAAAAGTTATTTTGAAATGTCAATACATTTGTTTTACACTTGAATCTCTTTGTCCAGGTGCTGGGCCTTAGCTTTGTTTGGTGGAAACAGTGAAACTGGTTTTGATCAGAACACCACCTACTCAATTTTGAGTATTTCCATTACTCTGACCGATGAGGGCTACCAGAACTTTTATAAGGTCTGTAAGTCTAAATGGAACATTGACTAACTGACTTTTATGAACATACACTAGTGTTTTTGAACATGTCAGAAAACATCCACTACTGTTACTAGCATCCTTAAGAAATAATAGACTTTACACACTTAATGTCATTATAGAAATACAGAATTGCTGGATGTGTGTAAAATAGGATTACAAAGCCTCTGAGGCACAAATGCCCTCTTTACCATCCTAAATTATAACAGACACAATTTCTTTAAAGTTTAGAGTCAGAATGAATGCATCCATGATAATTCAGCTGGTTTTCTTCATTCAGGTTGCTGATCTGGTGTTCCAGTACTTGAAAATGCTTCAGACACTTGGGCCCCAACAAAGGTAGGCCATTTACTTGAAGTATACCTTAACAGGTGTGCAGTTTTATTGAAGAGAGTCTTTGCAGACCTTTAGCACACACAACACTGAAGAGCAGCTTGTAAGACTTCTCAACAAACTTTAAAAATTGTTTTTCTTCTGTAGAATATTTGAGGAAATTCAAAAGATCGAGGCGAATGAATTCCACTATCAGGAGCAGGTAAGGGTTGAGCTTTTAACACTGCTCTCACTGTATCTATGATTTGTTGTTTTCCTCCAACATTTAAGCATTTTGGTGTTCCTGACCAAGAACTAATTAAACTAAGATATGTGATGAGGACTTTGCTTAGTACTCACAGTGTTGCTTTTTCAGACTGATCCCATTGAGTATGTGGAGGATATCTGTGAAAACATGCAGCTGTTCCCAAAAGAGGACTTCTTAACTGGAGACCAGCTTATGTTTGAGTTTAAACCAGAGGTAGATGCCCGATCAAAGTCACCACTGCCATACAGCTTGCAATGTTAAAAAGAATGAGTACATATCAGGGGTCAGAAATTAAGCGAGTCTTGGGACAAAATTGCCTTCAAAAAATCTAAATATGGGGGCAAAAATACCACCATAAAGAATTGTTTTTTTAAACATCATATATAGTTCATATTATTCTATTCTAGGCCTGGTTATACATATCATATCATACCATAAGATATATAGATGTTGATTTAATTTTATGGGTAAGAGTCAGTATTCAGGTAATAAATTCTAATTATAGTCTTAATTATTTAGATTGAGAATTGTGTTAATGAATTTATTGAATTGAACCATTTC
Organism: Xyrauchen texanus; assembly: GCF_025860055.1. Lineage (NCBI taxonomy): Eukaryota > Metazoa > Chordata > Actinopteri > Cypriniformes > Catostomidae > Xyrauchen > Xyrauchen texanus. Next base: position 34,309,730 of record NC_068284.1, on the reverse strand, counting down.
ACATAAAAGGATGAAATAGTATATTTTTATATGGTTAAAAATGTGTCCTCATAAAGATAAATAAATACATTATACAAATTAAGGAAAATCAAATCTAATTAATAGTTTATTTCTGACACTGGTACCTATTTGTGCTATTTAAGTATGCCAAGCAGACACAGGAACTCCTTTTAACCAAAACAGGAACTCCTGATAACCAAAGGTGTTGAATTGTGTTACTTTCTTAGGTGATCTCTGCTCCATTGAATCTCCTCACACCAGAGAAGGCCAACTTGCTCCTTTTGTCCCCTGAGCATGAAGGGCAGTGTCCACTCAAGGAAAAATGGTTTGGGACACAATACAGTGTGGAGGGTTCGTATATCATTATAATTTCAGTTTTGTTTGCATAACAATATTCAGGATCAGAAACTGTGTTAAAGGGTTAATTCACCCAAAAAGGAAAACTCTCTCATCATTTACTCGGCCTCATGCCATCCCATGTATATGACTTTCTTTTTTCTGCTGAACACAAATTGAGATTTTTAGAAGAATATCTCAGCTTTGTAGGTCTATACAATGCAAGTGAATGGTGGCCAGAACTTTGAAGGTCCAAAATGTAAAGGCAACAAGACTAGTTAAATCCATATCTTCAGAAGTTATATAATAGGTGTGGGTGAGAATCAGATCAATATTAAAATAATTTTTTACTATCAGTCTCCACATTTACATTCTTCTTTTGTATTTGGCACTCTGCATTCTTCATGTGTATCGCCACCTACTGTGCAGGGAGGGAGGATAGTTTATAGTAAATACAGTTGAAGTCAGAAGTTTACTTACACCTTAGCTAAATACATTTCCTGACAGCGTTGAAAACATTCCCTGTCTTAGGTCAGTTAGGATCACTACTTTATTTTATGAATGTGAAATGTCAGAATTATAGTAGAGAGAATTATTTATATCAGCTTTTATTTCTTTCATCACATTCCCAGTGGGTCAGAAGTTTACATACACTTTGTTAGTATTTGGTAGCATTGCCTTTAAATTGTTTAACTTGGGTCAAATGTTTTGGGTAGCCTTCCACAAGCTTCTCACAATAAGTTTCTGGCCCACTCCTCTAGACAGAACTGTTTCAAACACCTATATTTTTTGGCCCACAGACATACAGCAACACTGGAGAGATCTCTGGGCTGGAGATTTTGATTTAAATCCAAGCCTTCACCTTCCTGCTGAGAACAAGTTCATTGGTAGGAGTGCTGTAATGTTTTGCTGTAGTGAACAGTGGAATCTTATTCTAATGTACTCTTTCTGTATTCTGTTTTAAGGCTGTTTACAATTGTTGTTTTTTCTTTTCACATTCAGCCACTGATTTTGCCCTTAAAACACCTGACTGTCCGGACACCGAGTATCCTATCAGAATAGTTAACAATGACAGAGGATGTCTGTGGTACAAGAAGGATAACAAGTTTAAAATTCCCAAAGGTGTGGTTGTGTTTGTGAATATATTGAGGGGTGAATTCACTGAATGTCGCCGTATTCAGACGGGACTAGTTTTCCCTTAGGAAGTTAAGGAAATTTGCATTTCACAGATGCACTTTCTGATTTTAATCCTGTCCGAATCTGACAAGTCTGTGTTTTTCTCACAAAACCTCTGTAAAAATTTGAAAAAAGATCAAATTACCTACTGTTTTTCGTCTAACTCTAAGGAATTCTAATCCCTTCCGAATGCTGATGTCTGTGATTGCTGATTAATTTATTTTCACAACGCTTCTCATGTATGTTTACTTACATGAACTACCGTTAAGATCGTACCTCTGTAATAAACACTGAGATCTTTAGTCTCGTCCGAATCAGTAGATAAAATCTCAGATGTTGGCTGATAATAATTATAACTCAAACGTTGTTTAGAAAACTAAACCTGTCTGAATTTTGCTTTTGGCTGCTCTGCATAATTTATTTAGTGAATCGGGCACTGAATAAGTGCATACACTGTATACAAATAACTGTAGTTTTTAGTGTTTTAGAGACTATCACATACAGTGGGATTCAAAAGTCTGATTTTCACTTGTGAAAATGTTATTTTGCATTTTTATAATTTATTAAAGTTTTTTCAGGACAGATTACTTTATCAGTATGACATTTTGAGTAAAAATTAATTCTTACTATTTTGTCTAAATGTCAGCCTGCGCTTGAGCTGGCATAGAGCTGGAACATTGTGTAAAACCTGATGATCCATGTTGTCCCAGCATGATTTGAGAATTTTACAAGGATTATCTTGTGTGCTTCAGTGGAAGCAAGGAAAACTGACCTTTTGTATAAAGGTGTTAACATGGTCAATTTCACAACATTTGCTTGCATTTCAGTAGTGACCTTGAAATTGCACTGAATCTAATACATTTCTTCATAATAACTTTTTCATATGATTTTTTTCGTAATCCTAAAACATTTTTTTTTTCTTGGTTTTAAATTAGATTTTTAATCCCAGATTTTCAATGTGAACCCCACTGTATCTGATGTCTACTAGTAAAATACATTTAGTTGAATGTTTGTGTCTTTCCAATCCTGCAACCTCCATGCTCAATTACCTACCTCACACTCTCTCTTTCTCCAGCATATGTGCGGTTCCACCTCATATCACCTGTGGTTCAGAAATCTCCTAAAAAGTAAGCTGAAGATCATGTACAGCAGTATGAGCGTATCTTGAAAATGCTGTTGCCATTTTCATGTCTGGTTTTTATTCTTGTCCATCCATTTACCTTTCTTTCTGTCCTTTTCTTTCTCACCTCCACTTAGCTTGGTGCTCTTTGACCTGTTTGTGAATATCCTGGTGCATAACCTGGCCGAGCCAGCCTACGAGGCCGATGTGGCTCAGCTAGAATATAAACTAGTGGCTGGGGAACATGGCCTTGTCATCAAGGTTAAGGGCTTCAACCACAAACTTCCTGTAAGTAACACATACAGGTGCTGGTCATATAATTAGAATATCATCAAAAAGTTGATTTATTTCAGTAATTCCATTAAAAAATTGAAACTTGGATATTATATTCATTCATTACACACAGACTGATATATTTCAAATGTTTATTTCATTTAATTGTGATGATTAAAACTGACAACTAATGAAAATCCCAAATTCAGTATCTCCGAAAATTTGAATATTACTTAAGACCAATACAAAAAAAGGATTTTTAGAAATGTTGGCCAACTGAAAAGTCCTTTTTGCGTTCTGACGCTGTGTCTTGTTCAAGAGTGGCTTGACACAAGGAATGCGACAGCTGAAACACATGTCTTGCATACGACTGCGTGGTGGTTCTTGAAGCACTGACTCCAGCTGCAGTCTACTCTTTGTGAATCTCCCCCACATTTTTGAATGGGTTTTGTTTCACAATCCTCTCCAGGGTGCGGTTATCCCTATTGCTTGTACACTTTTTTTTCTACCACATCTTTTCCTTCCCTTCGCCTCTCTATTAATGTGCTTGGACACAGAGCTCTGTGAACAGCCAGCCTCTTTAGCAATGACCTTTTGTGTCTTGCCCTCCTTTTGGACAGCTGTCAAGTCAGCAGTCTTCCCCATGATTGTGTAGCCTACAGAACTAGACTGAGAGACCATTTAAAGGCCTTTGCAGGTGTTTTGAGTTAATTAGCTGATTAGAGTGTGGCACCCGGTGTCTTCAATATTGAATCTTTTCACAATATTCACATTTTCTGAGATACTGATTTTGGGGTTTTTCATTAGTTGTCAGTTATAATCATCAATTAAAAGGAATGAACTTGAAATGTATCAGTCTGTGTGGAATGAATATAATATCCAAGTTTCACTTTTTGAATGGAATTACTGAAATAAATCAACTTTTTGATTATATTCTAATTATATGACCAGCACCTGTACAATTTCAGGTTAAATAAAGAAAAGAGGTCCAGATTTTAAAATTGTCATTATTTCCCTCTTTTCTCCATGTGCAGTTGTTGTTCAACCTGATTGTGGATTATCTCACTGATTTCTCCGCCGCTCCTGACGTGTTCAGCATGTTTGCAGAGCAGCTAAAGAAGACCTATTTTAACATCCTCATTAAGCCAGAGAAGCTTGGAAAGTATGTCTCCTTTGCATTCACTTAAATTGCAAAGGTTATATTGCCATGGCCAAATTTGTCTAATACAGAGGAAGCGTCTCCAATTATCATGCAGGAGTTTGAATATTTTGGTGTGTGTTTTAATGAGTACTGATCTAGCTCTGGAATTTGTTGTTTTTAATAAAAAATGAGCCTTGTGGTCGCTATGAACCCTTTTCACAGACTGCGATGAGGCATTGCCACATTATTTTAGCTGTGTAAATCAACCAAGCTTTCAAGTCAAGTTTAAAAAAAAACTAAAGTTTATATATATATATATATATATATATATATATATATATATATATATATATATATATATATATATATTCAGCTCTTTAATTATTAAATGTAAATTAAATTATTATTATTTGTGTTATCTACCCTGGCATGCATTAGTAAAAATAGTCAGCACTGCTGTAATTGGGTTTCAAAAACAGCTGCTGAGGCAGTGACAATTTGACATCTTTCTTCTGACTGCCGTAATCCTTCTCTTTCTCTCTCTCTCTCTCTCTCTCTCTCTCTCTCTCTCTTTTTTCTTCTTTTGGAAAGTCATTAAAACATTATAGGGGTTTATTTTTGGGGGGAGGGGGGCAAATAGGAACACAAAAATATTTGATATGGTCTCCCACTCACTGCGTTCCAAACAAGGAAGTGTGTAAAGGGTTCATCAGTTGCGGAAAGTGATGGCAGCAAAGTTCTCTCCAGCATGCTCCACTCTGTCGCTTGTCAGTGACTCACTATCCATTTTAGCGAAATCCTAAAACAAAATGCTAACAAGTTTTCCCACTCCTGATATACATTCTTTTAACATTCAGCTGCAGTTTTCTTTATTGCTGTAGAAAGTAATATTATGGCAGATTAGAACCTGGAACCTGTGCTCCCCCCAAACTGCCCCCACCCTTTTTTGAAGGAACAGTTCACTTTCTTCTATAAAACACAAATGAAGACTTTTAGAAAAATATATCTCAGCTCTGTATGTCCACACGATGCTAAATGAATGTAACCAAAACTTTGAAGCTCCAAAAAGTACATAATGGCAGCATAAAAGTAATATGTAATACTCCAGTGGTTTAATCCATGTCTTCTGAAGAAATCCAATCAGTTTTGGTTGGAGAACAGACCAAAATATAACTTTTTATCTTATCACTATAAACCTTGACATCAGCAGTCTCCTTGGCGACCATCAATTCAAGTTTTATTACACTTCCTATAGCGCCATCAAGCACTAGAAAGCGTTATGCTTGAAATCGTGACTGTGCTTAGAGACTGCAATGTAAAGTTTTATAATGAAAAAGGAGTTATATGTTTTTCTGTTCTCTCACAAAATGGATTAGATCTCTTAAGACAACATGGATTAAACCATTGTGTCATGTTTTTTTTTTTGGGAGCTTCAAGGTTTGGTCGCCATTCACTTGCATTGCAGAGCTAAGAAAGTCTTCCAAAAATCTTAATTTGTGTTCTGCAGAAGAAAGTAAATCATACACATCTGGGATGGCATGAGAGTGAGTAAATTATGTTTTTAGGTGAACTGCTCCTTTAAACACAGTGATGATGTCCATGTTATTGCTATTGAATTTACTTATTTTTTGTATATTTCTTTTCCTAATTATTTCCTATTTCTCCTCAGGGATGTTAGGCTTCTGATTTTGGAGCACTCTCGCTGGTCAACCATCCAGAAGTACCAGGCGGTGGTAGATGGTCTCAGTGTGGATGAGCTCATGGAGTTTGTGAGCAGCTTCAAGTCAGAGCTGTATGCTGAAGGACTAGTGCAAGGAAACTTCACTAGTTCTGTGAGTTTCACCCAAAACTTTCACATACTTTTTGATTTAAACATTGTGTATGTACAGTACTGTATGTTGTTGTTAAGGAATATTCCAGATATGCTCTTATCACCAAGATCTGTGACATGTCGTCAGTGATTACTTCAGCAAATAATTTGGACTCGTACCTCCAGTTTGTCAAAGTAAACAAAAAATGTGTTGACAGAAATGCAGTTACAGTACATTGGAAGTCTACAGGGCAATCGTTGACTTTGTTGTAAGTGCATAAATGTCAGCTTTGTTTTAACAGACTGAGGGGCAAGTTGCAATTATTTTCTGTGGTAATTAACAGTATGACACAGATGCTGCTGATAGAGCATAACATGTCTTGAACACAGAATGTTCCTTTAAGTACAAAGCTTTCAATTTACACTCAGAACAACAGCTCTGTTAAGAATGTAATAACGTGAATGTTGAATTTCTCATCGACTGCAGGAATCCATGGAGTTTTTGCAGTATGTTTCAGAGTAAGCACTTGACTTTTTGTTATAGAGTGTGTGGTGTTTTGTAGAGCAGTACCACAATAAAAAATAAAAAAAATTGGAACCCTAAATTGTATTTATTAAAACCCTTTTATTTAAACCCTATTTATTTTTTTCAAACAATATTCCCTTTCAGCAAACTGCAGTTCAAGAAGTTGTCAGTAGAGGTCCCTGTTCTCTTCAGAGTTGTAGAGCTCCCTCAGAAACACCATCTCTGCAAAGTCAAGTCTCTCAACAAGGGAGATGCAAATTCTGAGGTCACTGTATATTACCAGGTAATATCTGTTAATACTTTTTCATACAGTACATTAAACATCTTACTATCAAGTTCATTACTTTAGCTCAATAAAAAGACAAAAATAAATAAATAAATTCAGCACATAATTTCACGAATATGTGCACAGATATAAAATGGCCAATTGTTGAAATGTCCATCCTATAATAGCAATGCATTTTTATTGTACCTAATGCCACCCTGTCTCTGTCGTTTCTATCCTTTGGCAGTCTGGTCCTAAGAACTTGCGTGAACACACTCTGATGGAGCTGCTTGTGGTGAGTTGTTAACATTGTGCCATGGAGAACAAGATTAATATATTGGTGCGAAAGTATAAGAGCAGCCTCCCCAAGGTTTTTTTAAGCAATGAAATCGGTCCCTGCTGCCAGTTTCAGAAGAAGTTTTCAGTTATTGCACTCCAGAGCGCTGAGCACACATATCTGCATGGTCATAAGCTCAACTCATCCACTTTACTTTACACAGAAGACTTTGGATTTGGATGCTGTCCAGTTCTCTGTCTTTCTCAGCAGTTACTTTAAAAGACTCTGAAAAGTTGAACTGGCTCTCATTGTGAAGTGTGATATACTGTCTTACTCTATAGCTGCATACAAAAGCCTGTTCCTGAATAGGGCGCCTTACATTAGCTGTGCTAAGGGTGCAAAATATAACACTTTTCACTTGCATTTGGCACTTGGTGAGTGCTATACTTTGGTTGCATTTGAACATTTAAATAAAACACCATTAACCAATTACTCCCTGATTTGTGTGAAGATTTTCATTCAGAACTGTGTGGTAACATACATGTGGAATTGTTTACCCAAAAATTCAAATTCTGTAATTATTTACTCACCCTAATGTTGCTCCAAACTATTTAATTAATTTCTGTCTTTGGGAAGCAAAAGGTGAATTTGTAAAGATTCTTTACTGGGAGGGGCCTAGGTAGCTCAGCAAGTACAGATGCTGACTACCACACCTGGAGTTGCAAGTTCGAATCCAGGAAATGCTGAGTGACTCCAGTCAGGCTTCTGAAGCAACCAATTGGCCGGTTGCTTGGGTGGGTAGAGTCACGTTGGGTTAACCTCCTTGTGGTCGCCATAATGTGGTTCTCGCTCTCGGTGGGGCACGTGGTGAGTTGTGTGTGGATGGAGAATAGCGTGAAGCCTCCACACATGCTAGGTCTGGTAACATGCTCAACAAGCCACGTGATAAGATGCGTGGATTGACGTCTTAGACACGGAGGCAACAGAGATTCGTCCTCCACCACCCGGATTGAGGCGAGTCACTACGCCACCACGAGGACTTAAAAGCGCATTGGGCATTCCAAATTGGGGAGAACGAAATTTTTTTTTTTTTTTTTTTTTTTAAATAATCTTCAATGGGTTTATTTGCCATATAGTGAATCAAAGTGAAAAGTGAAATCTTGAAACTTTAACTTGAAAAAGGACAATAAATAAATCATGGTCAAAGTAATCAATACAATTCATGCACTATATTCACTATAAGTCCTTGCATTAATATTATTAATAATATTAATGCAAAATACAATTTTATATTTCTGGCATTACATTTTTTTTCAATATACCAATCATTGCCAGGTATGGCAAAGTTAATTTTGGACCTTGACAGAGTTTTTATCGACTTATTCTTATTTCTGTTATAGATGCACATGGAGGAGCCTTGCTTTGACTTCCTCAGAACCAAAGAGACACTAGGGTGAGTCTATAGCACAGGGACTATATCGTTAAAATTTTATCTTGCTGCAGTTTCTGGTTTTAATTGGTTTTTACTCCATCTGTTTTTATAGATATCACGTCTACCCCACTTGTAGAAACACATCAGGTGTCCTTGGATTCTCAGTCACAGTGGAGACTCAGGCCACAAAGTTCAAGTGAGCTCTCACTGTGCATTTTAGTTGCAGTTCTCTGTTTCTATCAGAGTTTATGTGCATTTTTTCTTATCAAATCTAAAATATATCCTACTCAAGTTAGTGTTTAAGTTTTTATTCGCATCTTAGTTTTCCATCCAGCAGTTTTTATGTGGTATCTCGAATTTTGCATAAAAATACTGGGATGGAAGCTGGGATATTACTGGGATACTGTGATATTCTTTTGACTTTTCACATATTTTTTGTTGAATCAGCTGACAAACGGTACAAACCTTCAAACAGACTGTAGGGGGCTGTTCACACCAAACACATTTTTTGCATTCATATGTACTGTTTTTTTTCTTTGTAAACAAAGATATTGCATCACATCTTGCTGTAGGGATGCAATTTTTTTTAAACCGAGTATCCACCAGTATTTAACCAGTTAGTAACTGGATAACCGATAACCCATGAATCAAACAAGTGACCAAACAGGCATTAAAAAAGGTCTGTCTTAAACAAAACAGGCTCACATTACAGATGTGCATATTTAGAAATAGTTATTACATCAACATTTTAATGGATCACTTGCATGCCCACTTAATCTACGAGACAATAACTTATGGCAGTTAAACAATGGATGAAGAAAAACATAGCCTACCAACAGTCACCTACCCACCCCTGTGCTGCTGGGAAATCCTAATAATTTTTGTTTAGAAAAATCAACATATCTACATGATATGGTACGCAGCACAACCGGCAAGCTCGAGAACCCACTTCGGATGCACTGACGTCCAGCCGTATACATGCTTTTAGATGTAGAGGCTTGCAGATGTTTTTTTTTATATATATGGTACTGCATTTTGCTCATGCTACGACTAAACTTTAAAGTCCTATTTTGCAATTTACACCTGAACGTGTCGTCTTCACAAACTAAATGGTCCCATAGTGCATGCTTAATTTTTTGTCATTCAGACGGAGAGGAAGATGGTGGTTATGGGTTAACAGTGCCCTCATGTGTTCATATAACATTCCCTACAAGTTAAACCCATCAAATTAGCTCTGTTGTTACTTTAATTTTAACCGATAGAATTAGTCAAACTAATTGTTAATGCTGGTTAACCGGTTCACTGTCTACTTCACTGTCTCGCTGTTTTTTTTTTTTTTTTTTTTTTGTGTCTTGTGCAGGAGCACCACATTTTTAAGATGCCATTTTAAAACGTGTTTTGAGACACCTGCATTCTGTTGTTACACTGCGTCTAGCTTTTTTGTTTTTTATCTCGAGCGCATTAGGCATAAACTGCCTCTAAGTTTTTCCCTCACAGCCTCAATTTAATTCATGTAAAATTCATTATGGCTTCTACCCTGAACAAGTTCTATACTTCCAGTCTTTAAAGCTCTCTTTCACTCTCTCACTCACTTTTCTTCTTGTGCTCCAGCACTGAGCTGGTGGAGACAAAGATCGAGGAGTTCCTGGTGAGCTTTGGGGAGAAGATGAACAGCTTGAGTGATGAGGCTTTTAAGACACAGGTGACTGCTCTCGTCAAACTGAAGGGTTGTGAAGACACCCATCTCGGCGAGGAGGTGGACAGGAACTGGACAGAAGTGGTCACGCAGCAATACGTCTTCGACAGACTCAGCCGAGAGGTGAGGAACCCTGTTGTGCATGAGCAGTATCTGACAGTTCTGTAACGTGTTAATGATGAATTGAGGGGAAATGCTCTGACATTTTTATTTTGTACTTGTACAAAAGATTGATGCACTGAAACTCATGACCAAGGCTGAACTCATTAACTGGTTCATGGAACACCGGGGGGAAGGCAAGAGAGAGCTCAGCGTTCATGTAAGTTCACCCACCTGTCACGCATTTGAAATTCATCTTTAGAAGTGGATCTAAATTACATTGTTTGCCAGGCAGCACTTTATTGAAATAACACATACACCCAAGTTCATTTGACACATGTACTCCTCTAAAATAACAGAGAATTTAGCTTTAAACCTAACATTTGTGCATTTGCAGTTGTAAGGTGTAGACCATTTAGTATTCACCTTGTATAGTGAAAATGATGTCATATATAACACTCTGAAGGATGATTGGTGTCCTTAGGTTGTTGGTTACGGAATAGAAGAGAACGACCCTCCTAGTGAACATCCAGAATTTGAGGAGGAGGAAGGCAGTAAGATATCATTGTATGGAGAGGTCTCCAAACTCACCTTCCTTCCAGCTTCCTCTTTACTGTCCTCGGCCACGGCCATCACAGACATCCGGGCCTTCACCTCCACCCTCAACCTCTACCCTTACCACAAAATTCTCAAATAAACAGCCAGCATGGACTCACACTGCCAGGCAGGCAGACCCCTACCTTCATCTTCTATCTTCTCCTTCTGTATTCTGTCTGTCTTGAGCATGGTTTGGTCAGGGGTGGCAGTCTCCCGATGCTCTCGCACATGAGAAAAGAGCTTCAGCCATGTGTGCATTCATATCCTGAGCCATGCTGTTAGAATGACGTTTGTAAGTGTATGTGTGCGTGTGTAAGCATGCATGGATGGAGCTCAGTCTGGGGGTCTTGCAGACAGACGCAGATCAAGATGGATCTCATTATACTCCTCCCTGGCTGTAGTGAACTTTTAGAGCATAAACATGACTTATACTACTCATAAAAGTGTGTATTTTATCATTAGGTCTGCAGTGTTACGTTTGTACTAATAAAATATATTTGAATGAGATGCAGTTAGAGAGATTGTTGGAGTGCTTTTTATGTGGCCAGCTGATGATGCCCGATACTGAGGATCTGTAATGGTGCTCCGAGATGGGCATTAAAGTGGAGCGTGCATGACCAAAATGATGATGGTCCCTTTTACAGGTATAGCATCATTCTGCATTTGGCACAAATTAAACCTGTGAACTAAGTGATGGCTAATGTCAATGCTTGACTTTAGAGTGTGCAAATATATATTTATTAAAAGCACTGTAAAACTGCTAATGGCTCGTCTGCTTTTGATCATTTTCATCTTAAATATAATATTTAGTTTTAAATTCTGATTTCAGTCACATGAAATCCAAACAAACCCCAGAGATAGCTGTAGGCCATTGCTGTTTAATAGTGCTGCTTCGCCGCTACTGAATCTTCAGCGCCACGGCACAATTAATTATATTTTATCCGAGTTACAAGAGGGCAGTTTGCGTGTACCACAGACTAACACTCAAAACAACACGTCTTACTATTGCGTTGTGTTCGCTGGCTGCACGTTAAAGCAGCGTGACTAACATAGTCCTATTCACGAACAAATTACTATTCTGAGCCGGTTCTTTGAATAAATCACTCCTAATGATTTACCAACTCACAAGATGTCTGTTTGAATCAGTCTGACGAATTGTTCACTGAATGAACTCACCGAATCAGTCAGCGTGGTATCTGACTCACTGAACCGCAAGCAGACTTAACTTTCATTTTTCCAGTGCGTAGTGAAGCCACAGTTGTATAAATGAACATGTTGAAGATACACATTTGCAGCAAAATGTGAAAAAACACAACATTTATCTATATTCCTCCTGCTGAAAAAGTTAGCACTGCATTAGAGGAAGACAGATAAAATATAGATATCATTTAGAATACATTAAAATAAATAAATAAAGAAAATTAATAAACTCAATCAGAATCAGACAGGGTCATAATACTTAAGAAATGTTATTCTTGCTATTATGAGTTTAAAGGAATATTGTGGTTTGGAGACAAGTTAAGCTTAATCGACAGCATTTGTGGCATAATGTTGATTACCACAAAAAAAAAAAAAAAAGAAAGAAATCTGGGTTCCAGTGAGGCATTTACAATGGAATTGATATAATATAATGGGGCCAATCCATAAACGATTGGCCCCATTATTATATCCAAAAGTATAGCCACAAGACATAAACAATATGCATGTTAACATGATTTTAGTGTGAAAAAATCACTTACTAACCTTTACTGTGTAGTTATATCCAATTGTACAACGTCGTTGCCTTGACGATGTAATGTCCACAAACGTTAAAACGACTGAAAAACATTGCAGCTCAAATAATGTTTTAACAGAAAATTAATGTAAGTGCTTTCATAAATAATAAGCTTCGCATTTCTGCTTTGAACCAAGCCAAAAATTGGCCCCATTCACTTCCATTGTAAGTGCCTCACTGTAACTCAGATTTTTGCTGCTTTTTTTTTTAAGATAAGGACAGACAAGTCAGAATAATTTTTTGTGGTAATCATCATTATGCCACAAATGCTTTCCACTGAGCTTTTCTTATTGAACATGGAATATTCCTTTAAGAGAATATACACTCACCTAAAGGATTATTAGGAACACCTGTTCAATTTCTCATTAATGCAATTATCTAATCAACCAATCACATGGCAGTTGCTTCAATGCATTTAGGGGTGTGGTCCTGGTCAAGACAATCTCCTGAACTCCAAACTGAATATCAGAATTGGAAAGAAAGGTGATTTAAGCAATTTTGAGCGTGGCATGGTTGTTGGTGTCAGACGGGCCGGTCTGAGTATTTCACAATCTGCTCAGTTACTGGGATTTTCACGCACAACCATTTCTAGGGTTTACAAAGAATGGTGTGAAAAGGGAAAAACATCCAGTATACGGCAGTCCTGTGGGCGAAAATGCCTTGTTGATGCTAGAGGTCAGAGGAGAATGGGCCGACTGATTCAAGCTGAAAGCTGATAGAAAGCAACTTTGCCTGAAATAACCACTCGTTACAACCGAGGTATGCAGCAAAGCATTTGTGAAGCCACAACACGCACAACCTTGAGGCGGATGGGCTACAACAGCAGAAGACCCCACGGGTACCACTCATCTCCACTACAAATAGGAAAAAGAGGCTACAATTTGCAAGAGCTCACCAAAATTGGACAGTTGAAGACTGGAAAAATGTTGCCTGGTCTGATGAGTCTCGATTTCTGTTGAGACATTCAGATGGTAGAGTCAGAATTTGGCGTAAACAGAATGAGAACATGGATCCATCATGCCTTGTTACCACTGTGCAGGCTGGTGGTGGTGGTGTAATGGTGTGGGGGATGTTTTCTTGGCACACTTTAGGCCCCTTAGTGCCAATTGGGCATCGTTTAAATGCCACGGCCTACCTGAGCATTGTTTCTGACCATGTCCATCCCTTTATGGCCACCATGTACCCATCCTCTGATGGCTACTTCCAGCAGAATAATGCACCATGTCACAAAGCTCGAATCATTTCAAATTGGTTTCTTGAACATGACAATGAGTTCACTGTACTAAATGAAATGGCCCCCACAGTCACCAGATCTCAACCCAATAGAGCATCTTTGGGATGTGGTGGAGCAGGAGCTCGTGCCCTGGATGTGCATCCCACAAATCTCCATCAACTGCAAGATGCTATCCTATCAATATGGGCCAACATTTCTAAAGAATGCTTTCAGCACCTTGTTGAATCAATGCCACGTAGAATTAAGGCAGTTCTGAAGGCGAAAGGGGGTCAAACACAGTATTAGTATGGTGTTCCTAATAATCCTTTAGGTGAGTGTATAATAGACATTAATAGACAGACTTCAAATCTGGGTAGGGTATCACGATATTTGTTTAATTTAGTATTAAAAGTTTTTTGTTTAAAAGTATTTACGTTGCAAGAAAAAAAGTTAATAAATCTTGCTCTGCCTAGTTTGTAGGTCAATAATTGGTCACATATCTTTCTTTTTAACCCTTCCTCTCCAACCTCCTGGCTCCATATTGGTAGGCTAGGTAACGGCTTATATATATATATATATATATATATATATATATATATATATATATATATATATATATATATATATATATATATATATGCTTTTGGTGGATAAAATATCGTCCTACATTTTTTCTCATGTAAAGGTGAACTCAGTAACTTTTGTCTTTGTGTCATCTTGATCTTACACTGACACCTAGCGACTTGGATGCAGCATCATTTAAAATCAATAGTTTTCAAATGCCATTGTAGATATTTATTTTTTCACAGTCAGCCTTGATTACTTTAATCAATGAGCGAAAGTGTCAAATAACAGGACGGTTACTGAGATTAAGCAAGTAGTATTCGGCTGGTTATGTGATACTATGGCAGCCCCCATGTGTGGACCCTCTCCATGTAGAATAAAACAGCTTTTATAAAGTTACTGATATGACATTAGATAATATGAATAAATAAAAAAGGCAGATGTAAATGGGAAAAGTCAGCTTCCTTCTCTATGTGGAATAATCTCAGCTTAGTCATAGAGTTCTGGCTTTGTTGCTCTTTCTTACAGACCACGTTATTAGAAAGACCTGAGTTATGTGCCTCCCAGGCATCAAAGCACTGGGAATGAAACGAGGACTTCTGTTAAGCAGGTTAATTGGGTCTGGCCTTTCGATACCGAGATAATGGTATCTAATGCTAGATTGTTTTCCCCCCTCTAATTCAATACACAATAGATAAATAAAAAGTTGTAATATTATAACTAATTTCATTTTGTGTAACTGCACTATTATGGGTTTTATAAGGCTGATATTTGTGAAGCCTTAATTTATTCTTTATTATCAGGAAGTGATTAAAATGAAATGCACCACAAGCTCTAATTTATAAGAACATAGCTGATGATATTGAAGTGTAGGCCTATTTATGATCACATGTGTATAAAGTATCTAATTTAAAACCTTGAAAAAGACATAGTCATCAGTATAAGTTGAAATTGTTGACACACTGCAGCCTAAATAGATGGCAGAAATACAGCCGACACAAATTGAAACCAAATTTTCATGCTCACCGAGATGGCATTTTCATGTAATCATTCCTGCGTTTGAAGATATGCCTGTCTATGTAATGACATTCTGGAAAGAAGGAATGACATTTCCATGTCATGTTTAGTGTTTAATTTGAAATATGTCAAATAACAAATATGGCAGTCAAGTACTAAAGCATTCTCACTACATGAATGCACTGACACATACAGTATGAGACCAGCAAGCTCTTAATGTCATGCATTCAGCGTTGTTATAGATTCCCTAAGCTGGTACAATTCTACTTCATGCAATAAATCCTGTCCAGGTGTCATAATCAAATCCGCATATGATGTGGCACCTTGCTGCATATGTAAGAGAGCTCACATACAGTAAAGGTGCACGCATGCAAATTCAACAGAAAAGAGCTGGAGTTTATGATTGGATTGTCTTTGTGCATATGGGCCCAAGGTATTGTCTTAATTTGATGCAGTAGTCATAAATCTTTCATTTTTAGAGCATATACTTACACAAAAGGGCTCGACCTGAATTTCGAGATTGTCATTAGTTTTGCTTATTGATCTCGCCAAAAGCTAAATTTGTTTGATGTGTATTTTCATGATCGGAACAGGTAATAATTCTGTGGGATATTTTGTGGAGAAAACCTCATTAGAGACATAATTTACAGAGCAGTCATAACAGATAAGCAGAAAATCTACTACCATTTTCACAGTGGTTGGAATTCTTGCACATGTACAGTAGAAACTGTATAAGAATACACTTATTATTTTTCTAGTATTATATGTTTCCAGCGCCAGCATTAATACATAAAAATGAGAGCCTGTTCAAGTGTATTGTCTTGCATCTTTTGTCTTTGCATCTCATGAACTTGCATTCAAGTCTACTGTCTTGACATATTCAGAAAATATATATGTTTAATTTATTAGACTGTTATTCTTATTTTAATCGTATTAAAATTATGGATGGATGATTATTACTTAACCAATATCACATGGCCGCGATTAAGCCATAGGTACGAGGATGCTGGCAGCACAGTTAAAGTTTTTGCACAAAAAAAACTGTCATAATATATTATTAAATTACCTTTTTCATGCTGTCTCTGGCCCTCTGTGTGAAACGCTTAGTTTGCTGTACTGTCCCCTTTAAGATTTAAATACACATGCCCACTGTGTTAAGATACACAATACTCTTC
This sequence comes from Xyrauchen texanus, assembly GCF_025860055.1. NCBI lineage: Eukaryota > Metazoa > Chordata > Actinopteri > Cypriniformes > Catostomidae > Xyrauchen > Xyrauchen texanus. Next base: position 34,293,239 of record NC_068284.1, on the reverse strand, counting down.
AATACCCATCCAGTGTGATGAGAAATACGGTATGTTTTCCAGTCGACGGGGGAGGGGTTTTGCTGCTTAAATATGGGAGAATGGGCATCCCGATGCATTCATTTTGGCTGTATTATGGGACATCCTGGCTAATACAAGACAGGTGAGACTCAAGCCACTAGCTTGTACTATAAAATGTTCTTTCATTGCTCTCTGTGTAACAGTGTAATAAGCCTGATCCGCTCTGTGCTGGAGTCCTTATCATGGTTTATTTTTCAATAAAATCAGCTGACTATACAATTCATTACATATCAAACAAACGCAGACAGAAACCGTAGTATTACTCATTTATTTAAAATGTATTACTCACCGGCATCACTGTTGTGTCCAATATAGTTGGCACTACTCAATCTTTCAATATAGCCTTTGTTTATTTGCAAAGTCTGAATCATAATGGTTCTCAAATGAATCCTTAGAGAAATGTGCCAAACAAAACATATAATCCCATATTGACATGTTCAGGAACACTCATTCCTAATTTTGAGATCCTTCAGGAGGCTGCAGTTTTTCCACAGCCAGGAACACAACAATGTCTGGTGACCTAACTTGACATTTGAATCGCTTTATCAGTTCATCGTGACAATTTCGTAAATTGTGGAGGTGGGTTTATTCAAATGACACTGCACTGTGATGTCATAATGTAGCCAATATAAACCTGAGTCGTTTTTAAGAAACAATAAATTGTCTTTTTGGACTGGAGAGGAAGTTTTGAGTTCTGAAACTTACAGTATGTTTTTATAATACAATAACCTCTTATACTTGTATCAGTAAACGTGAACAATGACCGAGGCTGTCAGTCCTTAACATTCTGCATAACATCTCCTCACTGTTTGGAATGACATGAGGGTGAGTAAATGATGACAGAAATTTTATTTAAGAGGTAAGCTAATTTAAAAACGTGAACCGTATATTTTACCTCTCAAAAATAGAAATGACAGGCATAACTCAGAGATGTAACCTTTCTTGATACCTTGACACTTTAAGCTGAAGGTATTATCTTCTGAAAAGTTGTCCCTTTTTTTTTTACAAAATGCACACAAAGTAAATAGGATTCATATTTTCTTTTTGCACTCTTTTTTGTGAATGTCTTTATACTTTAAGATAGTAGACAGAGAACATTTTTGTTGATGCGAGACAAAATATGCCTGTGATGACTTCTAATTTGGTATGTCAAATATTAAGGACATTTTTATTCCTCCTGACATGAACCCTTTAAACATAAAAATAAATAATATTAAATAACTTTCAAACAATATTTGGCTAGTTAAATTCAAGCATTTATTTTCCATCAGCGAAAATATTTCCAAAAGAAACCAGAGTAACAAGCACAGCTTTACTCTGCACTCATAATCTCCGATTTTGAACTGGTGGCATGGGTGGCGCTAGAGGTGGCCTACTAGGGTTTAAGCCCCAAATGTTTTTAGTAAAGCCCTGAATGTTTTTTGCAGGGATGTAATACATACCAGTACTTAGATATCCAGAGGACACCAAAATCAGAATATATATAAATATTAAGTACTGTATAATGATATCAGTCTTTACTGTATCCATAATACCAAATACAGACTCAGTTCGTTACCCACACTCTGCCTGGTGGCTGCTTTCAAAGCACTCATTTGTATTTGCCCACATTCAAGAAGAACACTTGTACTGCAACTCTGGACTGTGGCTGTGTGTCGATCAAAATACCTGTGTTGGTGAGGTATTGGAAATTGTGTTGAATTAGTCCATCCAGATGCCAGTGTAGTCTTATGGATTACTTTTATGCTGCTTTTATCTGCTTTTGGATTTTCAGATTTCTGGCCACCATTCACTTACATTGTATGGACCTACAGAGCTGAGATGTTCTTCTAAAAATAATAATTAGTTTTTAGCAGAAAAAAGAAAGTCATACACATATGGGATGGCATGAGGGTGAGCAAATTAGAAAATGTTCATTTTGGGGTGAACTATCCCTTTAACATAGGCTATATAATTCCCTTCATAGTTTCCCCACTCAAACGCATTGCAATTTATTTATGTACATTCCTGTTTAAATAATTATTTAAAAAAAAAACTGTTAAAATTATTCTTTTTAATAGCTCACGTTTGTGTAATTAATTGATTATTATAAACCCACCATGCATGTTTTCCAAATATAAAGTCAAGTGTCATGTGAATGCTGTCACTTTACTTGCTATATTCTCTGGACGGTGGCCATGTGAAGCGTGACGTATGCTTTACGCTGGCGCTTGATGCTTTCCTCTCATTTAACGTCTATAAAGGTGTGTTTTTTTTTTCTTCTGACCCCTTCTGCCCGTGCAGTATCATCGCACAGGCTGTTACGTACTCCTGAGGGACAATCGCCGCTCTTCTTAGTCTACAACTTAAACATACCGGCTTTTTCCGATCCGCAATCTATATAATGCAACTCATTCATTTGCGTGCCCGAATATGTTATTGTCTCTTACACCGTAAACGCGCCTGAACGGAGAGGGATACGGAATTGTAGCCGCAGCAAATGATGATGTGATAGCCATCCCTTTAGGTAATAAAAGCTCGCTTTGCAGTGGACTGTGTTTCTGCTAACGAGGCAAATGCTCGGAGAACCCTTGCCAGATTGACACATGCAGTAGTAGTGTTCACTGCTGAGCGACAGCAGTCATTTGGAATAATAACCCTGCACCCTGCTTTTCAAACATTTTGGGAGAAGGAGGCACAGGTTCTTAAGGTAATTGAAATGAGTAGATGCACTTGTATGCATGGTTTGAAAAGGATAATTCAGTCCAATATGTGTATGGGTTGGGTTTTTAATTCAAATTGGGGAAAAAAATAATTATATATATAAATAGCCTACATATTAGTATCTGGATCTTGTTGGATGCTCTTTGCCTGCATTTATGCTCAGTGCAGCTCATCATTATTAAAATAAAATATTTAAAAATCATGGTAATGCTCTCTCTCTCTCGCTCTCTCTCTCTCTCTCTCTCTCTCTCTCTAAAGTGATCATGCAAGAGGTGTGAAAAGAACAATGTGGGCTCACTATTCATTATTCAGAGAACACAAAGCAAAATATTATCATATAAAGTGTACACTTTTATTTTTCATTTTGTTGCATGTCTTTTGTGTATTGCAAATGTGTGATGTATGAGAATGACAGAAGTCACATGTCTCATGCTGAGTTGTTTCCTAGCTTTTGGCAAAGAAGTCATGTTTTCCACTGGGGGAAGCATATGTTGTCTGTTCCTAGCAGCCACGATACATACACAGATGCTGTTTTAGTAGAGACATGATTTCTAGGCCAGTGATGCTCGATCTGCCAAGGGGGGCCTGGTGTGTTTGGAACTGCTTTTCAACTATTTGTTTGGGTGGATTTACATGGCAAGATCTCCAGTAGTGTGCTCCTGGCAGATGTACTGCTTGAAGGAACGTGTTTGTTTCAGTCAGGCTGTGGTAAACTACAATGTCAGATGTTTTTCAAGCCTATCCCACTGTGAGTTGTCTTGACAGTGAAGATCCCATCAAGGGCTTTACTGAGAACAATTCTGAGAGACTGAAGAGTCTTGTCACCGTCTCAAGCAATGCTATTGCTTGTAGCTCAAAGACTATGACACATGTAGATGGGCATTAAAGGATAGTTCACCCAAAAATGAAATTTCTCTCATCATTTACTCACCCTGATGCCATCCCAAATGTGTACAATTTTATTTCTTCTGCTGAACACACATAAAGATTTTTAGACGAATATCTCCGCTCTGTAGGTCCATACAATGCAAGTGAATGGTTGACAGACTGTCCAAGCTCCAAAAAGCACAGAAAGTCAGCATAAAAGTAATCCACATGACTCCAGTGGTTAAATCAATGTCTTCAGAAGTTATATGATAGGTGTGGGTGAGATACAGATCAATATTTAAGTCCTTTTTTTACTATAAATCTCCTCTTTATAGTAAAAAATGATGAAATATTGATCTGTTTCTCAGCCAAAGTGATTTCATCACCTTCAGAAAACATATATTACACCACTGGATTTATGCTGTTCTTATGTGATTTGCATTGTATGGACATACAGAGCTGAGATATTCTTTTAAAAATCTTTGTTTGTGTTCTGCAGAAGAAAGAAACTCATACATATCTGGGATGGCATGAAAGGGAGTAAATGATGAGAGAATAAAAATTTTGGGGTGAACTATCCCTTTCAGTAATATTGCTTTACTTTAGCAAAGAGAAAATTGTAGGCCCTATGTATGGTGAAAGATAGTTGGGCTTCACTGTATCATATTAATATAACACTTTAAGGTGTTTGAAACTTCTGCTGTGAATCTAACTGACCAATGGTCAATTTATGTTATTCTTTTCTATACAAAAGGTTCAACCTCTCAGTAATGAACTGAACGTTATAATTCATGCCACATTGTGAGAGTTCGGGATTGACAAGAAGACCACAGCTGTTTTATAGTATATATCACCTATAATATTTGTTCTGTTTTTTAGGTGATCCGTTTACTTTTGGAAGCCCATTTCTGCCACATTAAAACATATAAACGAATTTGTTTGTACATGTCGTGTTTTGGATGGTCAAAATAATAAGATACTAGGTTATGTTTATGAGATAATGTTATAATTATTAGATTCAAAGTCATAATTTTTTTGATAAAAAGTAATAATTATGAGATAATATGTAATCATTTTGAAATTCAAATTTATAATAATTTTATTTAAAGTCATGTTTATGACAGTCATAATTATGATATGAAAGTCAAAATTCATAAATATAAAATAGTAAATCATAATTGTGAGATTAAAAATTATTATATCTGTATCTCATTATTATGACTTTGATATAGGGTTGGTATCGGCTGGCACCTAGCGATACGATATGTATTGCAATACACATGTCATGATTTGACATATTGCGATACAACACTATATCATAATTTTATTCGATTACGAATCAATTTCAATTCCAATTAATTTGGGTATATTTTTGTTATCTACTGATGTCTGAAGAGCATGTAGATCAAAACATCACGTTTTTGTCTCTGGGCGAGCTCATCAAATTGATTTGAAATTAAGTGTGCCAACTTTGTTTTGTGTTTGCATGATGTGAATAGACAGATAGTTTAATTTAAGTATCTATACGTGGATTTAAATACCGATCAATATAATATCATGAGAACAAATATTGCGATTATATCGATATTTGATTGTATTGACGCAGCCCTAATTTGATCTCATTATGACTTTGATCTCATAATTTTGACTTATATTACAATTATAACTTACTAATAATTCTGACTTTTTATCTCATAATAATGACTTAGTGTCTCATTATTATGGCAAGTTAATCTCACAATTTTGACTTTTTATCTTATAATTTACTATCACATTTTTTTTTTTAACTTTTTGTCTCAAAATAATGACTTTAAATCTAATAATTATGTCTTTTTAGTCTCATAAATGTGACTTAAAATCTCATAATAATTACTTAAAAAAAGTACTTTTATTTTTCACATGGTAAAAACAGGTTTACCTGTAGGCATAAAAAATAATTACAGAACTTTAGGTCTGTCCTTTAAGCTTGTAGTCATATGTAAGCATTATCACATATAAAAAAAAATATTCTGATTCTAACAGTCTGCTCCTACATTTTCTAACACTTTTGACATTATATAATCATGATCTAAGTTCAGTATGGTATATAATATGGGCAGTATTTCATTTCTACTCTTTATCAAAGAAAACAGAATGGAGATATTCCACCTGTTACGCTAAATTTTTAAAATCCATGCAGCTGTCCCAGATTTAGACATAAATATATTCTCTCCATACACAGCAGAGATGAGTGCGTTTTGAAGAGAATGGGGCTACCTGGCTAACTGGCGCAGAGATGGAAAAATATTGTTACAGGAATGATATTTGAATAATTGAAATGGGCCATCTTTAAAATTTCAGGCTAGCTATGATTTCAAGTGCAAAGTTAGAGGCCCCCTCACTAAAATATTCATGCTATTAAATCAAGAGCAGGGATTCATTCAAAAATGATCAGAGCTCCTGCTTCTCCATTTTACGGAGCAAGAACTGGCTCTTACGGCAGTGGAGGAGAGGTTCATTTTAATAATGAAGAAGGGTGTTCACCTTTTTATCTCCCTTACAGCATTGTTATAAGTGACATCATAGATCAGCTCTCAGCATTGTGATTGCAGTTCTTTCTATTGGTGGCTGACTTACATAGCACAGATCAAAAACAAATTACAATGTGTTTATGAGTGAACAGAACATACAAAATCTGAGTCATCAGTTTAGGATTGCTAGAGCTATCCAGAGATAGGTCGAATACTTATTGCTGAGTTGGATGTATGCACACTTCATTGCATTGGCATTTGCACTCTGTATGAATTATGCTGTGCAAATGAACTGTAAATATGTAGCAGGTCATCATGGCAGCATTTCTGTTGGTTGATTTTAGGGGTTTTCACTAGTCATGATAACTACTATTTCTGAACAAGCTGACACTGTAGTGCAAATGTTGCAAAGTTTGTTTTATACTCCTTCAAACCACTATTTGCAGTTCTGAATAGATTTGTCTATGGGCTTGTGTGCTTTTTACAGATTTTTCTGATGTATTCAGTCTTTGAACTTAACATACTTGTTTTACTCTGTGCCAATTTAATACAATGTTATGCAACACTATAAATCAACATTGTAAGCATTTCTTAGCTATAAGGCGTGCCGTGAAAAATTAAGTGTTTTTAAAGCATAATCGTTTAACACTACTTAAAATGGGAACATGGAAACTGTTTTACATTAAACACTTAGGCCTACTTGTTAAAACTGCATTGTTAATATATATATATATATATATATATATATATATATATATATATATATATATATATATATATATATATATATATATATATATATATACATTATTCATTATGAAAATAAATAGTTTTATTTCAGTTTTTTGTTTTTTTTAATAAACTTATTCCCCCACTACAGACTAGAGTCTGCTTCAAACACATTGAGACATTATCAGTATCAGAATATTTGACATAGTAAACAGCATTTGTGTAAATTGTGTCTCTCCCCTTAAGTGATTATGTCTGTCAAATCATACAATTCACGATACATTTTTTAATTATGTCTCTGTACTTCTAGTAAATGCCAGAGAATGAATTGGGGTAGCATCAATTGCTGAATAAGAACCCAGTCAGCAGCTGCTTTATAGCCTGACATCTGAAGCTGTCTCTTGATTTGTCCTTGGGGCGGGATCTGCATGCTTGGCTGTCCATAAATAAGGCAGCAAAGACCCACTGGCATATACAGGCTCAGCTGGAGAGAGAGAGAGAGAGAGAGAGAGAGGCTAAGACTGGCTGCGGCAGGCATTCTGGGTATGGAGAGCATTTTTATAGTGAAAAACATTGAATTGGTTGGTTAGATTTAAAACAATCATGGAGAAATAAAGTGGCAAAAGAATGAATAATTTGAGAATCTTATCAGTTTCTACATCATAGATCTATTTCAACCTTGGTCAAATCATGCGAGATTAATGATTTGATCAGAGTTGAAGGTGATGATGATGACGGTGAAAAGACTAAAATAAGGTGGCCTGAACATTTAGTCTCTCCGTTCTGGGATTTCTTTAAATAGTGGATCTCTTGGTGACAATTTTAGGGTCCATGTCTGAACTGAACAGAGTGGTTCTATGAATCTGGGTCCTTCTTACAGCTATGATGTGTTTGTGTGTACACAACCACCCTACAATGTTAAAAGTCCACCCACTCTTTCTTATATTTCTATTAATCAAAAACAGTGTGACAAAATTAACTGTTTTTGTTTCTGGTCTAAAGCGACGTCACATTAGAGCAGGCCTCGCTCACGACTGGTGACGGACTCCACCCTATTATCATAGATCCTTCCCTGAGTGATCTACACACAGTCCGACATTTTTTTCCATGCTGGAGCAGATACAGTGAGAAGAATAATGTCTCAGCTTCGTAAGCATCATAAGTGCTCTGTTGTTGGCTGTAAAAGTGAACATAAGTATGTACTCCCTGCATCAGAGCCACTGAAGACGCAGTGGACAAGTTTTGTTTTTGAAGGAATTGTGCCCCAAATGTACAAAATATGTGTATGTTTGCAGTGTGCAAATCATTTTACACCGGACTGCTTTGTGAATGAGGGTCAATATAAAGCATGATTAAAATAAATTTGATTCTCAAGCATGAATCAGTAACAAATGTTTGTGTTCCAGCTTTATATCCTGAAGATGTAAGTATCGCACTTTATATTTTGTGAATGTTTGCAAATCACCTTTCTGAATGCGCTTGTTAGCTGATTCCACGGCTAATGCAGCTAAAGTTACCATCGTCTCTGATTGTATTCACAGAGACCAGAGCTATGTTGTTATTTTTAAAAACCCGAAAATGCTTACTCTCAGTTACCATTGTCTCTGACTGTATTCACGGAGACAAGATATACATATATATATTCATACATATATGGCTGAACTCCGGTATTTACGCTGTCAGTCACATTGGCTCTGATTTGTTGTTGCTTTAGTATCTGACGCACAAGCTGTAAAAGGCACATCCCTCTTCCGGAAAGGGGGTGGGAGCAGCAGCTCATTTGCATTGAAAGAGACACACACGAAATCAGCGTGTTTTTGATTCCACCCAAAAAGTGGCATTTATAACATGGTATAATAAATGATCCCTCTGGTATTTTTAGCTGAAACTTCAAAGACACATTCTGGGGACACCTGAGGCTTATATTACATCTTGTAAAAGGGGCATAATAGTTTGCCTTTAAGTTACCCTTAGTAAAAATACAAATTTTCTTCACTTAAAGTTTTTCTTTTTTTTTTTTTTTGCAACTGGGCCCACCTTTACCTATTAAGGTGCAGTCACACTAGAATTTGTGTTCTATTAACTTCCATTCATGTGCATGTAAATAGTATTTTACTGCATACCGAAGTGGCAAATCTTGTATATTTTAGATTTCTTAACCTGATCTCTTAACCTGACCTAAAACAAACCAATTTTCAACAATAAAAACATGTCACAGAAAGATATTTAGTCACAATAATTTTTGCCATTACTCTATTATATAGACATTTTTGAGCACCTAAGGCCAAGCGCACACTACAGTTCATGACTTGCAGTCGGTGCCCTGCACATACTTGAGGCCCTGATATACTTCCTAAGAAGTTCTTCTTTGTTCTTCGTTCAGGGGTAAAAAGAAGTTTGAAACAGCCAAGCAACGGTATACTGTTTGCAAACATTCAGATGTAGGAGGCATTTAGAATTACATTTAAATATGAGGACACTCAAGACTACATGTAAAACCTTAAGTGTGTGACATTAAAATGTGTTATCAATGACTAGAGTATATGCCTCATTCTATGAGTAGAATTCACATAAGGTCAGTAAAAGAAGCTGTTATAAACACTTGATTATGTTTTAAAGTAATATATGCAGTAGATAATGTTGTAAAATTTGTCTTGTTTACAGTCTGACTTCATGGAGCTATTGAGCTTATACACTATACGTGGCCATAAAATGCGCTGATTACACTTTATAATTTATGATGACACTGATACTACAGCAAAGATGTGTGTACTGGATAAAAGAGTGTTAATGGGCAAAATGCAGACAAAACAATGAGGTCAAGAGAGGCATATCTTACTTTGGGCAGATGTGTGAATGGCTTTTGCTGCAGATGGCACATAAATGTGCACTTGTGAGTATTTGAGTAGATTTTATTAATTTTGTAGACTAATTAATCAAACCAAAAATTGCATGACATGGTCTTGGAAATTTTATCTACATAAACAGTCATACAGATGTTGGATTTAGGCATGTTTGCATCAGCTCGCTAATAAATCTGCACACCGGTGTGTTCATGTTGACTGATCTTGCCTGAATGGACAAGGTAAACATAATTAGCTGTACGCTTCAAAGTAGGCAGAGCTTCTGGTCAGATCTGCTGATGACATGGACCAATGGCAGTAAGAAGGTGTTTAGCAGTTAGTAAGAAGTTTTCCTAAAAGTTTGCACCGGCGAGCTGTTATGAACCACCGAAACAAACTCAAAAACACCTTCTTTTTGGCCAGACTTTTTTAAAAATGACATCACACCCATTTGTTCTTCAATAAGTATATCAGGGCCTTTATAGACTTAGGGGCAGATTCACTAAACAGTTGCGGCACTTTTGCGCATGGTATTTCAGCGCAATCGATGCTGAAATAGTACTGCGTCTTCAATGTTTAAATGAAGTCATTGTCATTAATTTCTATGCAAACACACCTTCTTTCTATTTAAATTTGGCTCATTAAAGATTGCGCTTCATTCAAAAAACGGTGCAATTTACATCGTAGGCCTACTATTACCGCCAAATTAAAGTAGGCAGTAAAATGAATTTTATTTAAAAGAACTGTTTGTGAAAAAAAAACATTATTTCATCAGTAATTAATCAAATACTCATTAAATGATTTGTGTGTTATAACCTGGCATATATCCAGATGTGTGGTGTCGTTAAGCGCACGTTCCACATGTTTAAGAGATGATCTAGGTGTTTGGATCAAAGTTATGCTGTTCAGTCCCTGCAGGTTGGGTCAAATGCGATGGTCTGCGTTATTCTCGGATATTGCACTCAGAATCGAACCGCAAGATCAGAATTGCGCTCACCAGCATTTTTGTGGGCATGTTTGCACAGTTGCCAGATCTGCATAATTCCTTTAGTGAACCAAGCGCCAAATGAGTGCAGTTAGTGAGTGCAAAAAATTAATTCTTAGTAAATTTGCCCCACACAATCAGTTTTCGTTCTTTCAGATGTTTAGTTGCAGACCAGTTGCCGACTCAAACGCACACTTTTGGTGATTATGCCCCCATTTAGAGATCTCCGGCCTTCAGCTATACTTACTTTCAGAAAATGGAGCTCACATTTGCACATACGCCCAGCAACATTTACTGCTTTTGCCACTGGGGGCAGTGTTTCACATTTCATTAAGCACAGACCAATTTTAGCTAAAGAAAATCAACCTACTCTGTCTGTGAGATCAGACTGTTTGGTGAGCTTATGTGGACCATTTGTTTGACTGACAGATCAACCCTGTTATGGCATGTGAGTGACAAAACATAGAAATATTCCTCCTCATTTCTTTCTTGTTCTCTCTGTTCGGTGCCTAGAGTCTGACCAGGAGGAAAACCTAGTTTTTTAAATGAAATAAACTCAACACCAGAGTGATCTGTGAAATGGGAAATGCATTAATTATGAAACCTTTGGCCTTCAGTCCAATTCTACTCTCAGCTCCCAAAGAAAAACAGAACATGATCTTTTCAAATCCTTTAACAAACCAGTCAAGCGTCAGGGAATTCTGCACAATGAAAAGGGATTATGAGAAATCCTTTAACAAACCAGTCCACTGTTAGGGAATTTCCTTCTCTTTGCTTCTCTTAATATGCTCTGTGATTAAAATTGGTTATAAAGGCTAAAACTGCCATTAGAGTAAATGAAAGCTTGTACTGTTCCAGTAATGGCCCTTAACGCTGTCCATACTGAGTGCAATCTCAGCTCTTTTAAAGTTGTTTGCCATAAGCGGCATAGTGCTGTGATTGTTTTGTTGCAAAGTTGTCAAAATCATGCGTGTGAAGAATGAGAATGTTCAGTGATATTAGTTGTTTGACAGTAACAGTACACGTCATCACATGTAAAACAGGGGTTCAGTGCTAGTAATTCTTTTGTGTTATTAGTATTTTTTCATTAAGAATATAGGACATTTGTATTGTGCTATTTAGTTTGCTATTTAGTTTGTCATGAATGAATTACAGTTTTCTCAATTGATTTTACACATTTTACCTAAGGTCAATATTTTCAAAACAATGAACATAGCCATCTGAACATTAATAGTCCTAAACAAGTTGAACATTCTTGAGTTTCATAATTTTCTCGAAACACTAATAAAATTATGTATAAAAATAAGGTAAATGCTTTTAACTAAATCAAAGCAAATTTCTCAAACGTATATGTCAGGTTGTTGAATAGCATCACATTGCTACCTGCTGCCTTAGTAATGCACACAGTAAAGAAAATGCAATTTACTAAATCGTTCACACAACTATCATGAAATTGCTATCTATAAAAACTCAGAGCAAACAAGCAGAGAGGAAGAAAAAGAAGGATAATAAAAGAGGTGTAGACAGAGAAAAGTGGGTAGAGAAAGAGGAAATAGGAGGAAGTTGTGGTGAGGAATGCTGAAGGATTTCTCAACTCTTTCAGGGGTGTGCATTGAAAGAGTTGAGGAAAGAGAAAGTGGACATGGTATAATGATGATGAGCAGAGAGGAAGAGAACATCAGGTTTTAAGATGAGACTAAAGAAGACACAGAAGAGGCTCAAATGATCTGAAAGCCACTCTAATTCATCATGTTATGAATCATGATATCTCTCTGAGACAGACCGAGAGTTTGGTCTAATGTGAGCAGATCTACAATGACTTCAATCTCAAAAACAAAAATAAATTGGTCTGCAGCACAATCAACAACAAGGGTCAGCAAGGACCCAACATCACCATTTGTGCTTTGTTGTCCTGATAAAGCGTGAGACAATACTATACAGTATATATAGCAAGTACATATGTACAATATATATACAGTATATATATATACCGTAAACTTCCTCATCCTCTTGCACAAGTTGTTCTTTCTCTTCCTGTGGAAAAGGTTTTCTTGTGTTTTTGGGACACCATAATGTGTTGCACGAGTGGCTTGAGAATCACCCACATATTGTGCTGATGTTTCTTCCACAATGTTCTCCTTTTCTCAAACCATTTGTAGAGTTTTTTCTCCTACTGGGGATGCAAAGTGTTAGACCACAACCTCTATGACATAATAACTCTTTTTTTCAAGCAATGGAAAAGCAATCAAGCAACCTTTGGAATGGCCAAGCACCCACGGAAAAGCATGACATATATCCACATTCATTTACTTTATAGCAGATGTGCCCAAACTTTTTCTACAAATGGCCAAAAATCAAACTTGATTGAGGGTCGTGGGCCGGCTCATATAGAGGGCATTTTTTTACCTTTACAAAGGTAATTGTTTTCTAACTGTGGCGGGGCAGGCGGGTGGTGCGATGATGGCACGGAGCAAGGCCGAGATGTACAACTGTGACAGATGATCGCGGCCAGCTGGATTTTTCCAGGAATTTTCCGCATTATGAAGGTGGAACTTTCGGGAATGATTGCAATTGTATTCATACCCACAATACCACGCTGAATTTCAGTCTTTGCAAAGTGTATTATATTAAAATATTAAAGTTGCCCTGGTACCCCTCCTTTATGAGTTTATGAGAGCAAAACATTACTCTGCAATCTGCTAAATTAAAGCTACGTCAATAGAATTTTTTTCTCATAATTTTTCCACTCTTGTCAGATACTGGACGTCAAGCCGGGCCAAATCAAAGGTCAACTCTGGCCCGCGGGCCCTGTTTTGGACATCTCTTGGAGAAATTTATAAAATCACTTGAGAAAAACTGTAAACAGTGGTATATGAGGTTTTTTACACTGAAAAAAAATCAATAAACAACAACACTGACTTCCTGCTGAAAAGACCACCATAGTTATGTTGTGTATGGGATGTTGGTGTGCTGGTGACCTTATCAGGCTTCTTGTCAATGTTCTTGTTCATGGTATTTTCTGACTTTTTTGTCCCCATGTGAGGGGAGAAACAAGCCCTGCATCTCTATTCACATACTATCCATACAAAATATTATGCAAAAGCACAAAACCTCAGCCAAAGAAGAGTTTGTAATAATTTAATCTTTACTGAAGTACACTTGGGCCCAGCAGGAGAACTGAAATGTGTGAAGTGTAGTATAAAAAAAGAAAAGATTTTTAATGGTTTAAAAAAAGAAAAGATTTTTTGTTTTTATTTTCTGTTATATTTTATTTTATGGCCATTGTTAAATATATAAATTATACTATACATTAACCCTCCTATTGCGTTCGGGTCATTTTGATAATCATTTTGAAATTCCACATCGTTTTTTGTACAGGAACCACACTTTGTGATTTTGTCAAGACTATCAAAATAGGGGGGCCTGGGTAGCTCAGCAAGTAAAGATGCTGAATACCACACCTGGAGTGGCAAGTTCGAATCCAGGGCATGCTGAGTGACTCAGGCTTCCTAAGCAACCAATTGGCCTGGTTGCTAAGGTGGGTAGAGTTAGGGGTTAACCTCTTCGTGGTCGCCATAATGTGGTTCTCGCTCAGTGGGGCGTGTGGTGAGTTATGCGTGGATGCCAAGGATAATAGCGTGGGCCTCAACACATAATAGGTCCCTGCGGTAACGCGCTCAACAAGCCATATGATAGATGCGTGGATTGATGGTCTCAGACACAGAGGCCACTGAGATTCGACCTCCACCCGGATTGAGGCGAGTCACTACGCCACCATGAGGACCTAGAGCGCATTGGGAATTGGGCATGCCAAATTGGGGCAAAAAGGGGAGGAAAAAAAAGGCTATTAAAATGCACATAATACTTTTTTCCAGTTTTTTAATAAACTGTTTAAGAGATATAACATTTCAGAAATTGATTTTTTTTTTTACCTTTTTTGTGTTCGTGGGTCAATTTTGACCTGGGCATCACTTGTAGCTTTACACATGATATTTTGTAGATTTGTTTTGTACATCTATGATTTAGATTAAATACATTTAATTCATTGTACCAACCTCCATCATCATGCTGACTGTGGCCTAGACTAGACAAAAACCAACCTGAACCAAAATGGACATTCATGCTAGTCTTAGCTGGTTTGTTCAGCAGTATTTGCATTCTAGTTTTCAAGCTTTGCTCATCTTTAGCACAATCTTGTTATTTGTGTTTGTAGTGTTTAATAAGAATATCAAATAGCTGCATATTGGTTCCTCAGTTTTTGTTAAGCGAGAACAGCTTTTTCCTGTGAGTTCCTGTTTGTTATGATCTCTCCGAGGACCTCCTTATGGGTTTTGAACTCCACTTTTTCAATGGTTCGTTAAAAGGCATTTTGCAAACAGCAATTACTGTGTATGACAGCCTTTATTTGCAGACTTTCATATGACTTTTCACAAGGTACTTCAATAAGTTTTTCTGTAATGTTTAATCTGATTTGACTTTTCACACATGCAAACATTTTTGTAGTATATGGGCCGTAAACATGTGAATCCCCCACAGCTACTGGGCTCAGTGCAGTCAGACAGATAAGAGATTAGATACAAAGTCCACAAATGTGCTGGAGGGAAGGCAGGGGGACATACCACTACCAGAGCACTGATAAAGCACTGAGGGAAAGTGTCATCATGGGCTTCTTTAAAAAGAAGCAGAGAGGAAGATTGGAGTTGAGAGGAGTCATATTTTAGGAGGCAAGGAGAGAGAAAGGTCTTGAGAAAACCAAGCATGTGAGAGGAAGTGAGCTGGTGAAGAGAGCTGAGCTAAGAAAAGGGAGGGCAAATGTAGATACATAGAATAGGATATATAGATGTCTTTAGACTGGCGCGTTAAAGCAGTTATGTGTAGGGCTGAACGATTAATCAAAATCGCTAAATGACCTAGTGCCATTATTAAAACTCAAGTGCTGCGATTTAATTAAATACATAAAATGTCTATACTTGCTGCTCACTGCTCTTTATGTGCACAGCTCTGTTCTCTGTAGTGTATTACACATTCTGTATTTAAGAACATATGTGAGGCTCATGATACAATGTATTACACAGTCTAAGCATGCTTGATGATACAGTGTTTTTAGAGTGGTTTCAGCATGGTTCTATTCTGTCTGTAGTGAATTACACAGTCTAAGCATGCTTGATGATACAGTGTTTTCAGAGTGGTTCTGTACTTGTTTCACACACATTCTTGTGCTCAGAGTTAACAGACGTGCTAGAGTTTGGTTCATTGTGCCAAAGTAAGCTATGTGCGTTATATTTACAATGCTCTTGATTTACTAATAATTCCAAACATGCTTAGTTGCTTAAAGTTACTCTCCAAATCTAAAGTAACCACACAGCACAGCGTTTGAGTAAAGAGAAAAGTGGGTGAGGGCAGATCATCACTGCATAAAAAAACTACAAATTAAACTCAAAGGTCTGCCTTCAGGTTTTTGCAAAAATAAAACTTGAGCTGGACTGCATATCAATACAAAAATAAAAGTCTCTTCCAAACCGATAGTACAGAGCACCGACTCAATTCAGTTCTCACACGCTGACTAACACACATCTGCTTTTAAATGCTTACAGGCATATTTGAGGACATGCACTGAACTCCTTTTACACTTGAATGGACAATTAATCAAATTGAAATCGTGATATGTCCTTGTGTGATGATTAAACTGCAAAAGGATGTGATTTAATAAAAATAAAATATACAGTCTGCATGTGCTGCGCTCTTTAAAGTGAGTGTGTATAGCAGTTCATACTCCACGTTTTATGAGCATCACGTGCTATGCTTGAAAGTAGATGAAAGAAGAGAGCACACATTCACTGTAAAGTGCACATTGCCTGCAGACTATAAATGTATTTATATAAATAAAATCACAGTATTTTGCACTTTAACCCTTTAAGCTTGGACAGGAGATGAAAATAATGAGAAAAAAATATACATGCTATATATATGCTATATACTATAGTCTTGACCAACAAAAAATAGGTATGGTTTGAAAGCTTAGAAGCTCTACTTTACAATGTATAGCATTATGACCGAAACTGAATAAATGCTTTGAAATTTGAAGACAAATCAGAAGTGTTCCGTTTTGATAATTTATTTAAAAAAATGTGCACTGTACAAATTATTGCAATCAGTAAAAACATAAAACTGATAAAATAGTCATGTGTCATGTTGTTGAAAAGCTCTCAAAAAGTAGAATAGAACCAGCCTATTTGTTTTACTCACAGATAAAAATATATTGAGTAATAGCTAAGTATATTTTCTTTGAAATAAGTATATTTCTTTTATTTATTTATTTATTTATATATGTGTGTATATAAAAATAAATAAATAAATATATGTGTTGGAGACACAATTTAAGTGCTAACAGGGCACGTTTCCATATATTTGCATTTATCTTTTCATGCCCTCTACAGTACACTTGATACATCTAATCAAAATAACAAAATTTGTATAGATGTGAGGATAAAAATATTGATGAATATTGTCAGTCAGTGATTTTTTTATTTCCCCTCTAGAGGCCACTGTTCCCCTTCTGTCACTCACTCGACGTTGTGTCGAATGTAGTGACACAAGGGGTTTTTCTTGAGAGCCTCAAGTACCTCTGGATTTGAGAAAAGGCCAATGAGAAATTGGCAGACAGAATTTGCATGTCCCACCCCCCAGACATACAGGTATAAAGGGAAGCAGATGTGCGTCTGTCAGTCACATTTTTTTCTTCGGGGCCGTGCGATTGTGCAGCAGCAAGCTGAGTCTCACTACTGTTCCACTCACCTCTATAAGCAGAGCATTGCTGTTGGATCTACGGCGCGTTACCAGCGGCTTTCTCCCTCTCTGCACACAGTGCACTTCCATGCCCCTGGGCCGCTTCGATAGCGCTACTCTAAAGTATTTTTCCCTCTAAAAGAGTATATTTTCACTCACAAAAGAGCAATACACAGCAGGCGTTGAACGTCCTTTTTAGGACACGTCTTTTTAAAGATGCCCTTCCGCCTCTGTGTAGTTCCTGGATGCGGTCGATTTCTCTCCAAGTCTGATGGTCATAAACGCTGCCTCATATGCCTGGGTAGCAATCACACCGAGGCAGTGTTTGTGAATGGTACATGTACTCACTGTGAGAATATGACCATGGCAATGGTAAGGTAGATCTCTTTGTCTCCCAAGACAATTCCCACTGCCCGCTCTGGTAGTCCCTAACAGAGGCCCCTCTTGGGACAGACATGCTGGCACACAGCTGGCCCCAGGGGCTGCACAAGTACGCATTTCCCCCAGTGAGCCTTCTTGCACTGGTGCTGTGCAAGGTCAGGGAGGATGAGGAACAAGTCACCTTAGTGGCTCCTTACTGGCCCACTCGGACTTGGTTCTCCAATCTTACGCTCCTCGCGACAGCACCTCCCTGGCAAATTGGAAGGACCTTCTTTCCCTGGTTAGCCAATTAGCTCTCGCTTCCTGGATGTTCTTCCTCCCTAGCCTTCTGGCCTGCGAATTCAGCGGAATTGTGCCCAGACCCACTATGAGCCTCAAGTGCTCTGTACTGGGGTAGGGCTCCACAGGCCTAATTCCCTCTTCAGGCAACTCCCTGTGATGTATTTTCCGCTGTACGGTCCCCCTGTCGTCGAACTCGCGTCTCCCTTGGGCAGTTCCTCAGCCCCTGGTCGCTGTGTTCGTAGAGCTCCTCCCTCACTAGGTAGGACCTACCACCTTCCAGGTGTGGCTTGACAACCCATGTGACATATTGGCCACCATGATAGTCATGTTCCCCCCTTAGGGGTGCTGGGAACCTAAGGTTTGTATATGACACCTTTTTCTGGGGGCGTTGGGGAGGGTTACGTGCAGCCAATACAGCTGCTTCTAGCACGCAGTAGCTTGCTTGCACCTGTGTCAGCAGTTCATGTAACACGGCCTAGTGCATGTCGTTTTTAAATGGGACACCTTGTGTCACTACATTCGACACAACATTGAGTGAATGACAGAAGGGGAACGTCATGGTTACTGTTGTAACCTCTGTTCCCTGATGGATGGAACAAGACGTTGTGTCCCCCCTGCCATGACACTAGACCTACAACTATGAATGGCCAAACCTTACTCTCAGCTTCTCAGTTAAAATTCTGACTGACAGACAAACGTCTGCTTCACTTATACCCGTATGTCAGGGGGCGGGACATGCAAATTCTGTCTGCCAATTTCTCATTGGCCTTTTCTCAAATCCAGAGGAACGTGAGGCTCTCAAGAAAGACCCCTTTTGTCAGTACATTTGACACAACATCTCGTTCCCTCCATCAGGGAACGGAGGTTATGACAGTAACCATGACTTTATACTGTATAACCACGTTGTTCTTGCTGTAGACTCCTTCAGCGCAGGACAAAGAAGAAAACAGAAGACTAAAAAAACTATCTGCAACTATTGCAATAGATTTTTGCAGATAACTGATAGTTCCAAAAAACAACAATCGACACGATTCATCTGTAAAACCGAAATATTGGTCTACTTCTATCTTATAAACGATATGCACAACCCATTTTTAATTATTGTCTCAATTCTGCTTTTTGTCACAATAATTACTTGCATAATATCTTGCATAGAAAATAGCTTGTGATGGGCAGTTTCATATTTTCCCATACGTCCACTCTTTCTCTCTTCCTCGTTGTAAATAAAACCCTTCAACATTATTATCACCACAGTTCAGCACAATGGGATAACAATCACTCGCCATCACCCTTATCATTCTAAGCTTGCTCAGTGTACTTACCGTGACCTCTTTGTCAAGTACATCAGCTGTATGTACAGTATTCTCCGAAACATGTCTTCAGAGGCCCATTGCTGTCACTGTTGCCATGATGGAAGATCAGTACCCTCTCAGAGTTTAAGAGCTGGCAAGGAGTGAAGAGGACAAGAACACACTGCTTGGACACATTCCAGGGAGAATAGATGGCACATTGCTTTTAACAGCATTAGAATTCCACTATGGCTGTTTATAATTTAGTGCTTTTACTTGGAGAAAATGGACAGGAAGAGGAAGTGTGATTGGTGAGAGAAAACTTCTGATGTTTGAACCACATGCTGAGATGCTGCTGGGCTTTGAGTCTGTGTTCTGAATTAAGGAGACATTGACATTTGTCAAATTTTTTCAGGCCGAAAAAATATTGTTGATTGAATATATATATATATATATTATTATTAATAATAATAATTTTAATATAAAGGTAGCTAGAGGAGTCCAGTCTGGGGCACAAAGGGGGCTTTTAGCCCCTTGTTGTTGTTTTTTTAGCCCAAATACTATCTATAGTAAATACTATACTACTTTCAGTTACTGAATTTTTATTATTTATGTAGTATTATTATTTTAATCATCTTCAATAAAACTGAAAATCACAAATGTTTTTCTTACAAATACTGAATATGACAATTTCACGCACACATTCCAGTTTGTTTTATTACATTTATGTTGTACTGTGGTGTAGATGATGTCATCCTAACCAGTCTCTGAACAATAAAGACTGGGGGTGTCCATATAGCTCTTTTAAACATATGCTGTGGTAACACCTCACAATAAGTTTGTTAACATTAGCTTACAGCATTAGTTAACATGAACGAACAAGCAACACTACTTTTACAGGGTTAACTAATCTTGGTTAATTTTAGTTTCAGCATATACTAATACATTTTTTAAATCAAAAGTAGTATTAGTTAACATTAGTTAATGCACTATGAACTAACAATGAAACATTTTATTTGCAGTAAATAAGATGAATAAATGTTGTAAAAAAATATATCGTTCATTGTTTGTTCATGATACCTAATACATTAACTAATGTTAATGAATGGAACCTTTTTGTAAAGTGTTACCTGTGCTTTCAATTCACAGTCAAATGTACTGTATCTTTTTGCCGTTTTTCTGCCCTCTTTTGCCTCCATTCAAACCTGTATTTTACATATTGGAATCCTGGTCTTGGTGCTGTTGGTAGAGGTTTTTGTTCCCAACCTGGATACTAAATTTGGACAAGTCTCTCCTACTAAACTTGTCAACACAGTCTGTAAGCCTTAACGCATTATTCCCATAAAAAATGTAGCCATATTTAAAAATTGTGGCCCTAATTATTGCACATTATTATCTATTTAAATAGCATTGTATGTGGAATGGCTGTATATACAACACAGTATGATTGCACTTGCAGGTAGTTATCCTATATTATACTGCCTCTCTGTGGATGGAATGGTTACTGTGGCATATGTTACTGTTATCCTCTTGCTGAAATAGAAATCATTTAACAATGCCCCATCATATATTTAAACTTTTTCATCATCTAGAAACATTGTACAGCTGAGTGTTTGCAACCCATGAACAATGCATCAGAAGAAGCAGCAGTCCAAACTTTCTGTGGCCCCTTTCCTCCCCTCTGATCTCTTCTAATGTAAGTGATGAGCACAATACACATGTACTGAAACCTATTGTCTTATTATGTTGTTTAACTTTATTTGGTATCAAATGTCCAGCTGTGTTGTGCTGCTGTAAGCAGAATAACAGTAGATTATCTGTCTGTTTTTACATATGGAAATTAAGTTTCCCTGAAGACAATTGCCTGTGAGTTCCCCTCACTCTCTCTCTCTCTCTCTTTCTACAGTATCTCTCTTTCTGCTTTTCAGGGTTTGATGGAGATCTGGTCGGATGACAGCTGGAACTGTTGTCATAACTGGAGGAATTCTCGCAACAGTAATACTCCTGTGTATCATTACAGTGCTTTGTTACTGTAGACTCCAGGTAAATATTGCACATATGGTACAAAATACAGCCTTAAATTCTCTATCCACAAATTGACAGAGAAGAAATTGCGTAAGTTTCAGAAAGTTTGTAATATAAACATTAAATAAATATTAAAATTAAATAGACAAAATTTATACATTTATTAAAAAAACTACATTAAGCTATTATTTGGCAGGGGCAATTGATTGGGACCAAATGTTGGTCTGTAGTTATTGATAAACTTGAAAAATATTAGATTATTTTATTTCTTACAAAACAGGTAACAGGTTTACAGTCAACAATATTTGTACAAATTAAGACAATGGAATGAGATTATTATGCCAGTGAGTGTGTTTATCGGACAATCGTACACTGATTATGCTTAGTAAGCCGACAACGTGTGTAGTCCTGTTAATGCCTCAAAGGGATAGTTCACCCAAAAATTAAAATTCATCATTTACTCACCCTCATGCCATCCCAGATGTGCATGATATTCTTTCTTCTTTTTTAGAAGAAGTTATTAGCTCTGTAGGTCCTGTCAATGCAAGTGAATGGTTAACAGACCATTCAAGCTCCACAAAAACACATAGAGGTATATAAAATTAATCCATATGACACGGTAATCCATATTTTGAAGCAATGCTATCACTTTAGGTGAGAAACAGATCAATATTTTAATCCTTTTTTACTATAAATCTCCTCATTCACTTCATTCTAAAAGTGAAAGTCGAGATTTATAGTAAAAAAGGATTAAAATATTGATCTGTTTCTCATCCACACCTATCATATCACTTCTGAAGACAGATTTAACCACTGTAATGTAATGGATTACTTTTATTTACCTTTTTGTGATGTTTTCGGAGCTTGAAAGGTCTGGTCATCATTCATAAGGGTGAGTAAATGATCTGAGAATGTTTTTGTTTTGGGGGGGGGGGGTGAACAATCCCTTTAAATGGCTTTCGTTTATCATAGTAAGGTCATAAACATTCTAAGCAAAAAAAAACGATCAACACATGTAGCTTTTTTACCATTATCTTGATTTGTCATTGAATACAGTCTAAGCGACCTTTACACCGTTTCTTGCGTTGTTCAAATTTTTGAATAATCAGATTTTTGGTTGTCAATAGTGTATTGGTGTTCATGAGCACTTAGCATTTAAAGGGATACATTTCTTGTAATGGTGAGAAATTATGCAGGTTGAGATACTGTTAAATATATATATATATATATATATATATATACATATATATATATATATATATATATATATATATATATATGTATATATATATATTTGTTATTAAAAGACATCTGTGATGGACAGATTTAAAACTACTTTTTGTGCTATTTTGTGGAAAGTGCAATTACATTTATGCACTGCAGATCCCCAGTTCTTGTGGATATTATTATATAAATACCTGTTTAAAACCCATTACAGAGTTGCTTTTCCCCCCTGTGATCAAATAAGTGTGGTATTTAACAATTTAAGGAAGATATCCTGACAATTCCTGATTGAATTCCCTTTCCCCTCACCATCTCTCCTTCACAGTATTATTGTTGTAAGAGGAATGAGTCCGAAGGGGAGGCGGGCTCAGTCGATGATCCTCAGCCACAGTTTGCCTGCAACGCATGCAGCGCACCAGGGGTGGACGGGGCAGCCGTCACCCCTCTCTCGCTGCCCTACGACCCCGCTCCGTCACACAACTACTGCCCCACCTGCACGCCCCACTACCTCCGTGGCATGGATGAGATGCGTAATGGTGGTGAACGCCTGTCCTACATGCCAACTCACTACGAGAACCATGGTGCCACTGCCCTTGGTCTGGCCGCCATGTACGGCCCTGTGCTGAGCCGTCGCAGCACACCAGACTTTTACACCAACACTCGAGCCATTAGCACTGACGTCTGACCCTCACAGACTCGCTGACAGACCCTGGGACAGAGCTCCCTGTATGGACCAGGCCTTAGCAGGCCATCTTTAGAGCACCTGGGACCGTGCCTAGATCTCCACAGAGCCAAGAGTCAAAAGACTTATTGGATGATATGTTATGCATATACATAGATCTGATCTACACAGGACATCTTCAGTCTTCCATTTTCTTTTGCTGTTTTCCTTTTCCTCTTACACACCCCTCCCGCTCTCTTTTGTGGTGTTTTCAAGTAAGAACAGTGAGGGCTATGTATTATACTGTATCAAGTGTTTGTGGTTTTTATTTACCAAGTTTTGAAGGTAAAAATGCAAATAGCATATTATATGCTTACCCATTGTTTTTTTTTTTTTTTGGATAAAGCATAAATTTAGTACATTTAGAAAAACAGAGCTGGAACAATCCTCAACACAAGTATTTCTGGTAAACACTCCTCACTGTTGTTTCCTTTAAAGAATGCCTTTTAATGGCTTTTATGCTTCTATGTGAGAGTGTAGATTGGAGTATTGAAATTTGCTCAGTTACATGAATATAACAGGAAAATATCCCGTATGATATGCCAAATCTTTTTTATTTGAAACATTTAACTGAGGATAGGAAATAAACCAAAAAAACTTGTTAATAAGTTTGGAATATGCTAAATGAATGATTACTGATTGGTCCCTTTGTTGTTTCACATTGGTCTATTCATATTTAAATATATGTGTCACAATAACATAAATTCACAATGGCACAGATATATATTTTAAAATTTGTTGTATTGTCAAATAAGAATCAGGATTGAATAATATATTGTCTATTCTCACTTTTCACTTTGTTGTCCATTCACACCACACTACATATTACAATAAAGGGCTTTTTAAGCAATATAATTGTAATATGTATCTGTAACAGTGTCATAATTTACAGTACAAACCCAACACAACAGTCTGAAAATCATTTTGAAGCAATGTGAATTATCAAATTACTGGAATAAAATGACTGGGATTTCTTTTCTTTTTTTTTTTTTTTTAAATATGCCCTATTTATGTAATATTATGGTAATCATGACAAAATGATACTTATAGGAACATTCCATTTCCTTGTCTTTGCACATGTGTTTATTTTATGTCTTGTTTGAATAACCATTGATTTACGAATTTAACATTTATTCTTTGTGTCTTATGTCTGGATCCATGCTGTCTGAAGCACTGTTGTTAGTCATTGTGTCACTCAAACAAAAATCACAGGATGTAAATACTTTTTTGGCAAAAATGAAAGAAAAAAAAAACATAAAAATAAATAATAATAATTATATATATATATGTGTGTATATATGAAAGTATATTAATCTATGGTTTAAAATTTTTAGTACCCTAATGTCCACATATTTCACAGAATGCTTTTAAAATATAAATGAAGCATTTATAAATGCCTGTTAAATTTTATAGCATTGGTCAATTATGATCAGTGTAATAAAAGCCATTTCACCTCAATGCAAATACATGTACATAAAGATTCAATTATTTCAATGTTTGAAATGTTTCCTGTCTAGTCTATATGTACTGTAGGCTATAATTATGCCATTCTCCCATATTCTTTAAACACAGAAACATACTTGCATCACTTATGTATCAAAACATTTTTCAAGTCAAACGCATACACACAATAAAAATAGTACAGATAGGACCCATTACTTCTGACTGCTAAATGCATTTGCTTTTTTATTAGACTGACCTTTTAAAATTACTATCCACCAAGTCCATCTAGATTATATGTAACCATGAGTAGAAACTTCAACTAGATGGCTGAACATTCTGCAATGTTTGTAAATAGTTACAAATATACAGTGACACCAAAAGGTTTTGGGGACACTTTTGGACAATGAAGTCACACTTCCATGCAAAGACATCCATACGTTGTAAGTGTGGCTTACAGTTAATTTAATTTGAACCGGTTCTTACTTTTTGGGGACACTGTGTAAACAAAAGCAATTCAGTGCTAAATTTATTTAAAGTAATTATCAAATGATAGTAAAAAAAGTTAATTTAACTATACTTTGAGTAGCCTATTATATCAATACTTTACAAGTTTGGCCTGCAGTACATGTGTACGGTATCATAACAAGCACTGATGACACTCAATGACACTTAGAAAATGACCTAAAGGAATAGTTCAACCAAAAATTTACATTCTCTCATTATTTACTCACCCTCAAGCCATCCCACATGTATATGAATTTCTTTCTTATGCAGAACACAAACAAAGATTGTTATATATACGTTCAAAGAACATATTTCAAATCAGCAGTAAAATTTGACAACACTGGAATCATATGTGCTTCTTTTCCTCAGATTGTGCCCAAACAACGCAATTTCCCCGGCTTGTGTAGCTAATGGATGTTCTCTATTTGATTAGCAGGTGATGTCTGTATCTAAAATGTGATTGGCTCTTTTACGTAAGGTGGAACTTCCTTTCTACATACATTTAGTATTCACATTCAGCCATGATTACTAATCAATGAGTGAATGTGTCAAATAACAGGACGGTTACTGAGATTTAAGCAAGTATCCTTTGGTTAATCATATGACTCTAACATGGCAGCCCCCATGTCTGGACCCTCTCCATGTAGAATAAAACAGCTTTTATAAAGATACTGATATGACTGGGGTGGTCATTTAATGTGAGTGTTCATGTTCCTACATATATTGCAAAATTACAATTCATGTCTTTTGGAGTTAAACTTTTTAATGAGGTTACTGAGATTACTGAGTGCACCTAGATAGATAGAAGTGTCCCATCTCTGCTAAATAATTTCTGTTAGATAGCTACACTACAAGTAACTAAATATTAGCTAATTATTTTGAAGCTGTTTTAAGAAAAACATATTTAAAATATGTAACAATCAGGTAATGTTATTTAATTAGGGTTACATTAAACAATTAGGGTGACAACAGTAAAATGAATATATTTTATTCTAAATATAAAAGAATAAACTCTATAAATCATGCTATTTCATATAACTGAGTTGAAATATAGTAAGAAACAGCAGAAATGTTTACACCATGAAAATAGCTTGTATTTGATAAAAATTCCATTATTATCAGTAGGCTAACTGAGTAATGTATTATGCTGTCAAAATAAAATATGTGTAAATTAACCTGGCGTCAGGGCCATAGCTAGTGGGGTGAAAGCTGGTAACGATTCTAGAGGCCCAAAGTTCCAGGGGGGCCCACAACAAATTTGAATCTGTCACAGAACTAAAGAAATTTGTAGTTAGTAGCATCACTACTTTTAGTTAGTCATTTCCCTACACTGGTATGACGTCAGTTCCCCTCAAGCTGGTGTCCCAGCAGAATAACCACAGGTGTAGTTTGTCACATTAACTATGGACATATAGACCTAACAGATTTTGGTTTGATTTTTGTTACAGTTTAGCCTGTAATGTAAAAATATTCATACATTTTTAAGTGTACATTTTGGAGCCATTTTATCTGCATTATGGCTTGCTGAAGCTGCAGTAAGATGAGAAAAGTAGAACACAGCCTCCGTCAATACCACTGAATATGGATACTGAAGCCAGATATAAGCAGCTTAAGGAATGGAGGAATGTTCTGGCACCTGCTTGTCCTAGGCAAACTGCAGTGCTTTTGTGTGAGGGGTGACCTTCAGGATTACAGCAAAAATTTCAATTTCACACTCTTTAGCCCAGAGTTTGAGCTCACAAAGAGAGAGGCTTGCACACGGTGATGGGAAAGGCCCTTCTGAGACCTTTCTGAGGAATATTTCAAAGCTACTATCTGTTCAAGACCAATTTGAACAGGACCTACTTGTGTTGAATTAATGTTCATAATATGTAACAGAATTCTGCTTTGCAATAAGGAAACTGTTTGGAAATAATTAGCATTGGCTGACAGATTGTGAGATAACACGGTAAGGACGTGTTTTTGAGAGTGAAGTTTGAAGGTCATGGGACAGTCAACCCAAAGGAACGTTTTTGTTTTAAAGAGATCATAGTTTATAGAAATATTCCTTTGAACAGCTTCTGGGAATTGCCTCTCATGAGAAACAACACAAGATAAAAACAAAAAACAAAGACAGACACAGAAGGACTGAGCATGGCTATTTAAGAGAAAACACCTTTTTGTTTTTCTTTTCAAATAGTACAGACTTCATGGACTGTTGTGTTTTTGGTAAGTTGGACAAAGGTGGACTGGTTCCTTAGACTACCTGAAACTCCTCCCAAAGTCTTACGGTATAGAGCAGGGCTTGCGTTGAAACAGACATGCATTTATAGACTGCTGCCTGCCAAACCTGTTGTCATTTCTCCAGACAAGTTTAGCTGTGTACTCTGCACCTCTGTTCTACCCACCTGCCAAAATGATGGAAGACAGTGTCTATTGCTATTGCTTACGATGCCCATATTATTGACCAAATGACAGAGGAGGAAATCCTGGCCAGTCTGGTGGCAGAGTCTTTACCGAAACAAGTGGTAAGTTCAGTGCACTTTGAACTTATTCTTGTCACCTGTTGATTTAAAGCTGGCATGGTGGAATTTGTATGGCATAGATAGGCTGCATGTAGTTATGCTTTTATTCAAGCCTATTTACAACAATACCTGATATTATGATATTTGTGATCATTTAGGCCTATTTTTTTTAATGTTTACCCATTTTACCTTGGTACTCAAAAAACATAAACATTTTAAATTTGCTTTATTTAGTATCTCTAAGTGACCAAGTGATGGAATAGCACAATCTCTTTAAAGAGAAGATATGTTTCCTGGCTTGCAGTGCCTCACAGGAAAAAAAATGCTAATATCAATCATGCACTATTAAATAAAATAAACAGTACATTCCTTTCATGCCTTTAAGATTTTGAACACTTGATGTAATCTGAAGCCGGCTTTCTCTTTTGACTCCAGTTGCCATCAAAAAGCCCAAATTGAGAGATAACCAAGTACTGTCAGAAGACCAACTCGACAGGTACCAGGTGAGCAATCGCACCCTGACAAAAAACAAAAGCACATGTCCTCCCCCGCAAAAAACCTCTACATGACTAGATCAGCTATGCTGCTGCTACTGCTGCAGAGCAAGACTTGCTACTGTTAGAACATACACAGACACACTGTGTTAGCACATGCTGCTGCTGCTGCACAATTAGACAAACACAGGACATGCTGCATCCAGCATGTAGGACATGTCACATACAAACAATCTCGATGTAGCACATCTAAACCAGTGGAGCTGGGGAGGTGGAGGTTTTCTGAAAAAAACTCTAGCAGCAACCTGCAGTAAAATTGGCTTATCTGTAAAACCAAGCAATATAAAGGTTAGACAAACAGAGAAAACTCAAGTTGATTGGCTTACAGATTTACAGATAAAAGGAACTATTGGCGTATAGCCAATCGGCTTAAAAGATCACATGTGAGCGAGCTGATTGGCGAACATATAATCAGATTGCGCCAAGTAGAGTTCCATCCCTAAAAATGAGGTTATTTGTCAAAATTGCATAAACAAGCCCAGTGGTACTGAATATTTTTTTGTTTAAAAAAATTTTCCCCAGAGATAAAACTGTAAGCTTCAGGAGGCCAATTTGCGCCAGGAGCAAGAGAATGATGACCTTGCGCAAAAACTTGTTACCAGCAAGATTGCCCTGAGGACTGCCTTAGACCAGGTCTGCCAAATTAGTCTGAATTGACGTGTTGTGTTTCTTAACATTATGATACAGGCCAGTTTCAGTTTGCAGGTGTTAGTATCACGAACAACAGGACAATAAATGCTAAATGGAAATAAAATTAACACAATATAATGCATAGCTGAGATAGTAAAAAAAAAAGGCTTATTAACTTTCAAAAGGGTGTAGAAGATGCTTCACATATCTTTTGTTGTTGACATCAAAGGCTTCACTTTCAATCAAATTCTACCGTATTTAGACTGAGATTCATCTGTCACTTGGTAATATGGTTAATACAATACAATACTAATACAATATCTGTCCCAGGGTTTGTTAGCTCTAAGCAGTTCATGGTAATATTAATAAAGTTCAGTGTTTGATTAAGAAA
Organism: Xyrauchen texanus; assembly: GCF_025860055.1. Lineage (NCBI taxonomy): Eukaryota > Metazoa > Chordata > Actinopteri > Cypriniformes > Catostomidae > Xyrauchen > Xyrauchen texanus. The sequence goes on along the minus strand of NC_068284.1, from coordinate 34,263,808 downwards.
ATATTTGTTCACTTTTGGTATGATAAATAATTTTGGCACCGTGTTGGGTCACAACTTGATGTCCAAAGTCAAATTTGGGTCTTGAAGCAAAACCAGTTGAGAACCACTGCCTTAGGTGAATGTCCCTGGTTCGGTAAAAGCTGAATTGACAGCATTTGTGGCAAAATGTTGATTATCACAAAAATAATTGACCATTTATTTAAAAAAAAAAAAAAGATAGAAAAAACAGTCCATAAACATTAAAATACACACTTTTTCCAAAGTATTGCTATGAGAAGAAAACATTATGTATGCTAATATGATTTTAGTGTGATAAAATTAAGGATTTCTGGCATTATGACATTTTCCATATTTCTTTATTTCTGGCATTATGTCGTTATGACAGCAACATTGTAATATTGAATGTAACTTTACACAGCTACGGTTATGCTTTGTCATACAAGTCATGTTAACACATTTAATTTTTATGTCTTGAGGCTATATTTTTTAAAGTGTGTATTTATTTATTTTTTTCAACTTGTCCCCCATTTATACACAAAAAAAAAAAAAAAAAAACGGTTAGATGTTAAAATGCATTTATAAAAAAAGTGTGTAAAACTTGCACATTAAAACTTAAACATTATTCATGTCAACATGGCTTTAGTGTGATAAAATGACCAACTAACTTTATCTGTGTAAAGTTAAGTCCTATATTACAATTTAAGCAGTAAACAATTTTGTCACACTTAAGTCGTGTTGTCACATCTAATGTTGAAGTTTTATGGCTTTACTTTTAAAACTGTGTGTATTTTTTTATGTTTAAATGTTTTTATTTGGTATTTCAGCAGATGATCATTTGTAACTACACATTTTATATACAAACAAATAAAAATTACATCCTAACAAATATGCATGAACAAGAATAAATAAAAAATAAAATATAAAAATAAATAATCCAACCCCACCCAAAAACTCAACCCAAAGGTGCTATCCAGTGGTAAAAGCATGTCATGAAGGCATAGTAAACATTACTCACAAGCTTGCAGAAAATAAATAAAGGTGACCAAATTTTTTCAAATAACAAAATCTTGTTTTTTTAGAGCACACCTAATTCTTTCTAAATGTAGTGTACCAGTCAACTCTGTCAGCCATAGTTTAATCGTTGGAACTTCTGTGTGTATTTTTTTTATCAACATTTATTTATTGATTCAAAGAAAAAAAACAACAGAGAAAAACACAACACATGCACACCGAATCAACATTTAACCCCCAGTAATAACCCTCCCCAATCACCAACCCCACCCTAACCCCAAACGAACACCCCCATGGTAACAAACAAATACACACACTAACAAACAAACCAAATAAATTAATAAAAAATAAAATATATAATAAACATACATAATTAAACTAAACTTCTCTCTCCTCATTCCTTCCCTGAGAGTCCCCCAAAACCGCCAAATACCTACCCCACTTTCTGAAAAACAAGTCCCTAAACCCCAGTCTTCTACCTGCCATCTCCTCAAAAGCTGCCACACTGCCCATCTCTGCACACCACTCAAGAAATGATGATGCTCCATCCGACTTCCAACCCCTTAAAATCATTTGTTTGCCAATCATAAAACAAGTCAGAACCCAAATTGTATATATTTGTCCCCCAAATGTATGACCATCCCATCACCCAAAATACAAAGTCTGGGGCAAAGTAAAATTTGAGTGCCCAAAATTTTACCCAAATAACCCCTAATAAGACATGGGTTGTGTCTCCAACTTCTCCCAAAAACAATACAGAGCAGGTGGTGCAGCTGTAAATACCTATAAAATGGAGATCTGGGAATCCCAAAATAATTAACCAAATTCTCCAAAGATCTCAATACTCCACTCTCATATAGGCCACCGAGTGTAGTAACCCCCCTCACAATCCCCTCTGACCAACAGAAAGGGCACTTATTAATACATAATTTAGGGTTCAGCCATATGATTGAGGCAACATTTACGTATATAAATATCCAAATTAAACATTCTGGACACTTTTGTCCAAACCACGTGCAAATGTGAGATAACAGGGTGTGACTTAATTTCTCCAGTTAGTTTGATTGGATTTGCAATGGAAAATAGGGGCAATGACTTCCTGTTCAATATTAAACCAGGTAGGGACTCTCTCAGGTGGAAGCGACCAGTGAGCCAAATGTCTGAGACCAACTGCATAATAATAAAACTACATTTTGGGTAGGCCTAGCCCACTTTTGTCAATCGGCCTACGCAACTTGTTGAAATGTAATCTGGCAATTTTACCATTCCAAATAAAGGACTTTATGACGCTATGCTAACAGATTGCTTGAAATAAGAGAGGGGTACATCTACAGGGAGAAATTGTAGCAGGTAGTTGACTTTTGGAATAAAATTCATTTTAATAAATGAACTTTTTCCCAATCATAGATAAATGTAATTAAGACCACCTTCTCACATCACTCGAAAACGTTTTTATTAAAGGGTAGAAATTAACTCAGAGCCAAAGCTTCGGATTTACACCAACTGATTTTTTTAACCTGAGAATTTAGAAATGGAATTAATTATTCTGTGGAGGCAAGGCATAGATCTAGTGGGGTCGGAGACGAATAATAAAATATAATCTGCATAAAGCAGAAGTTTATGTGCCAGACCTCTCGCCATCACCCCTGGAAAATCCTCCTCCTTTCTTATCGCAGCTGCTAATGGTTCCAGGGCAAGACAGAACAATAATGGGGAAACAGGGCAACCCTGCCATGAGCCCATATCCAGAGTAAAATAATCTGAAATTAATACATTTGTTTTTACCGCTGCTACTGGGAGTCTATAAAGTAACGTAATCCATTCAATAAAAGTACTCCCAAACCCATACATTTCCAAAATCTTAAATAGATAATTCCATTCTACAATATCAAAAGCATTTTCAGCGTCAAGTGAGATGAGCTGTTTTGAGCGTGTTCAGCTCCAGGTTGTTTTGACTGCACCAGAAAGCCAGCCGTTCAAACTCCTTTCTATATGCAGACTCATCGTCATCTCGGATGAGGCAGATGACAGTGGTGTAATCTGCAAACTTCAGGAGCTTGACAGAGGGATCCTTGGTGGTGCAGTCATTGGTGTAGAGGGAGAAAAGCAGTGGGAGAGCACACATCCCTGGGGGGCACCAGTGCTGATGGTACAGGTGGTGGAAGTGAATTTTCCCTGCCTCACAAGCTGCTACCTGTCCGACAGAAAGCTGGTTATCCACTGACAGATAGACATGGGAACAGGGAGTTGGTTTAACTTAGACCGGAGAATAGCTGGGATGATTGTGTTGAAAGCCGAGCTGAAGTCCACCAGTCTCTCAAATGACTTCATGACCACAGATGTCAGGGAGACAAGTCTGTAGTCATAAAGTCCTGTGATTTTTGGTTTCTTAGGGACAGGGATAATAATTGAGCGTTTGAAGCAGCATGGGACTTCACACAGCTCCAGTGATCTATTGAAGATCTGTGTGAAGATGGGGGCCAGTTTGTAAGCACAGGAACGAAGGCACGCTGGTAAGACACCACTTGACCGTTGCTTCCAAAAGACACAGCACACATCATCTTCACAGATCTTGAGTGCAGGTTGTGTAGCAGGAGGGGGGAGGAGGGGCGTTGCAGGAGGTCCGAGTGCGTGTGGGGTGCGAAATTGGGCCTTTCGAATCTGCAGTAGAACACATTCAGGTCGTCAGCCAGTCATTGGTCCACCACAGGGTTGGGGGTAGGAGTCCTGTAATTAGTAAGTTGTTTCAGGCCTCTGCACACTGATGCAGGATCGTTAGCTGAAAACTTGTTTTTCAGCTTCTCAGAGTAGCTTCTTTTAGCCACTCTGATTTCCCTGTTCAGTGTGTTCCTGGCCTGATTATACAAGACTTTATCCCCACCCCTGTAAGCATCCTATGGCATGACGAAGCTGTCAGACTTTTCCTGTGAACCATGGTTTATCATTGTTGAATGATAAAAATGTCCTAGTAGGGATGCACATGCCCTCACAGAAACTGATGTATGATGTTACATTATCTGTGAGCTCGTCCAAGTCTGTAGCTGCAGCTTCAAAAACACTCCAATCAGTGCAGTCAAAGCAGGCTTGTAGTTCCAGCTCTGCTTCATTAGTCTATCTCTTTACAGTCCTTACAACTGGCTTTGTTGATTTTAATTTCTGCCTGTAGATCGGATGAAGATGAACCAGGCAGTGATCAGAGAGACCCAAAGCTGCGTGGGACAGAGCGATATGCATCCTTTATTGTTGTGTAGCAGTGATCCAGTATATTCCTGTATCTGGTGGGGCATGTAATGTGCTGTCTGTATTTGGGCAGTTCACGTGTGAGATTTGCTTTGTTAAAGTCCCCAAGAATAATAATAAGTGAGTCCATAGTTGTTCGGTGTCTGTGATTTGATCAGCCAGCTGTTGCAGCCCTATGTTCCCAGAAGCGTTTGGAGGAATGTAAACACTCACCAGAATAAACAAAGAAAGCTCCTGCGGCGATTAGAATGGCTTACAGTTAATAAAGAGCGCTTCCAGATTAGGACAGCACATCCTCTTTAACGTTGTTACATCTGTACACCAAAAAAGCACCAACTATATGATTTATTTTTCTCCATATGTGGCAACACCTCTGAACTCACCACGTTGTGATCTGAGACTAAGATGTTTCCAATTGGGCAATCAGCAACAGATGAAATGAGGGACTTAGATATAAAAAAAAAATCTATTCTAGAATAAATCTTAAGGCTGATGAAAAAAATGTATAGTCCTTACCAGATGGTTTCAAAAGTCTCCAAATAGCTGTAAGACCAAGCATTTTACACATCCTGTGAAAAAATGTCCACCCCATATCTTCCCAAATTTTTCAGCTCCCTGCAGGGAAAGATGTGTTTCTTGTAGAAACACAATATCATATTTCTTACATTTAAGAAAATAAATAACCTTCCTTCTTTTTATGGGGTGCCCCAACCCATTCACATTCCACATGGAGAGAGAGACAATCCTCTCATACAAACATTTTACATTTTGACATATTAGAAAAAATAGATTGTGTGGCAAAAATAAAATTATTAATACCACATTCCAACATTGGTGCAACAGTCAAACGCAGAACTTCCCCCAGAAAAAAACGGAAAAAAGAAAAGCGTGCGCATAATAGTGCCAACCAGCGTCCATCCCTCCAAACTAAAACAGACTATGTATGCCTACGAGATTCCCTGCAACAACTTTGCCATCAGATTACTCAAGTCTGGTGCTTCAGAATAAATTTTGTGAGACAGAATTACATAACAGAAAATAATCTATAAAACAAACTATAAAACAGCCAATAGGCAGAATAAACACAAAGAACATGTAGATTAATTCACAAAACTGTCTCGAAGGTGTGTTCGTCCACAAAATAAAGATTCCAGCCGCTAGCGGAACCAGCACATAAAAAAAAAATACAAAAAATTGTTTTTTTCAATAAAGTAAATAAATTAATGTTCAGTGCGCCGGCTGTTTCATAAGTGCAGCAGATGCTCTGATCCTTCTGATGTCCTGCAAAAAATACTCCACAAAAAAACTCCAGCCAATAGGAGGCATAATCACAAAGAATGAGCAGTTTCATCCACAACTGTCCCAAAGGAGTTTTATTCTACAAAACAAACTCCAACAGCTTGGCGGAACCAGCACAAAAAGAAACAAAAAAGCCATCCAGCTTCCTCGCACGGTCAAGTGTATATTCAGCAAGACAGCTCACTTGGAGGCACGTGAGAAACACACCATGACCTCCTCAGTCCATTGATTTTATGACAGACATCACTTGTTGTGTGCATATAAATATTTTGCAGCCATCCTTAGTATCTATCTCAATTTGGCCAGGAAGTTCAGTGTAAAAGTGACCCTTTGTCAATGCAAAAGTTCCTTGAAAGAGTGTTATTCCACAAAAAAAACTCCAGCCGCTAGGCAGAACCAACACAAAAAAGAGACACCCAGCTTCCTCAGACAGCCGAGTGTATGTACAGCAAGACAGCTCACTTGGGGCCATATGAAAGTCACCAAATGGTTTACTCACCGCATTGTCTCTATGAAAGACAACCTTATTGTGGGCATGTAAATATTTTGCAGCCATCCTTAGTATCTATTCTCAATTTGTCCGGAAACATCAGAGCAATAGAAAACTTCCGTTGATGGAAGAGTTTCTTGCATTCCTTGAATCAATCACGTTTTTCTCTTGTCGAATTTGTAAAATCTGGGAACAAGAAAATGAAAGCTTTCTTTTGCTCCTCACCTCACGCAACACGAGATCTTTATCAAGTGATCTCAGAAATGTCTCCCTCCTGTCTCCCTCAGCCGATCTGTGAGCTTGGACTCTGTGAGCTTGCTCGATATCCAGCTTATGGCCTGTTATGTCAACCAGACTCTGGAAAAGCTCTTCTAGGAATTTCACCATATCTCTGCCTTCTTTGTTCTCAGGAATTCCAACAATTCAGAAGTTATTTCACCAGCTACGATTCTCCAAATCCTGCAGATTTTCCAAAATGCATTGCAAATCTACTTTGGTCGCCAGTGGATCAGCAGCTAATTCCCTCTCCGATGACTCCGTTAATCGATCTGTCTCCGACGTCCCTGATTCTTGTAACCAACTCAGAGAATTTTGTTTCAATTTAAGTAATCGATTGACATATAACTGAAAGATCCTCTAAGCCAGCAACAACTTTCGTCAGCATCACAGACATGCTTGCCAGTTGGCGTTGGATTTCCACATCCAAACCGAGTCCCTGATCTGCGGTCCCGTCCGAGGAAGCTTGAGCACGTAATTGTCTTTTAATATCTCCAGATTTTGAATTCTTTGCCATGCTGACTTCAAAGAACAAATATGTAGCAGGATGTTTAGAATCTCACTGGTTTATGACATAAAAATAATTAAAAACTATCGTTTTTACACGTCCGAACCTCGCATGGCGTCACGTGACTCCTTGAAACAGTGTGTATTTTACTATATTGGGACTGGCCCCATTCACAATCATTGTAAGTGCCTGTAAAAAAACTGTATTTTATACTTTTTTTAATAAACGAGGGATGAGTCAAAATAATTTGTTGTGGTAATCAACATTATACCGCAAATGCTGTCAATTGAGCTTAACTTGTATTGAACTTTGAACATTCCTTTCATGGCTCCTACACATTACATGATTTTCAAAGACGTCGGATTGTGGTACTGTTCATATTACACAACTGTCCGTCTTGTCACTGAAGTCGTAGAGTTTTCAAATTACACAACGAATCCACGACAGGGGTGAACACATTACAAGACATGTTACTATTGACGAATCCCCGACGACTCTGCCTAGACTCCAAATTACGTTTCACAACAGAATACATGCGAGAAGTGATACGAGATATGAAAACAAATGCATGATCATATGTTATGAATTTCAGAACATGATGTGTATATTTTTAATTGCCTGAAGGCATCATATATTTAATAGGTTACAATATGAAAAAGTACCTGGTACTGTAAAATCTAACTATTTGCTTACCTGACTGTCCAAGAGAATTGGCATTTTCTCTCCAACTCCTCTATTTCTCCACCAGGTTTTGGTACATTTCTGATGAAACATAAAATAGGCACTGGTGCTCCTGCCAATGTTCCACACATTTTTCCTCCATTAATTCTGTCCAATGAGACTCTTGATACCGCAGCCATGCTCGTTGATGTTCTGTTGCAGGTACATCAAGACTCCTCCCACTGAAACTTCCCGTGCCCCATTTCTTGCTCTCTCATTGGCTGTAGGTCAACGCTGCTGTTGACATATTTCACATTGCACGATTTGGAATCGAAGGCAGGTCCAGAAATTTTACATTCTAAATATCTCGCTGACATCGGCTACGCGTCGGCGCTTCTCTCAAATCGTGAGGGGTGAGCGGCTTTGATAGTTCATGCATTGCGATCGTCACTCAACGGAGCGAGCTCCGATTTGCCTACGATTTCAGTCTTTTGACGGCGATCTCCACAAAACTGTCGGCGAAGCGATTTTCACTTTTTGTGAGTGAATAATTTAGGCAGATATAACTAAATATTTACAATTACTGTATTAAAAATTGTATAGAATATTACAAATCAAACTGTACCTTTGATGTGCAACTAGCCTATACAATCGTCATAAATTATTATTTTATTTTATTTTTTTAAATAAATAAAATGTATTTTAATATCTTAAAATTTCTTACTTAATCATTTGTTCTGTTGCTGTTCTGGTGTTTTTTTCAGACTGAGGACCAAGTGGATGAGTTAACCAAGGAGCTTATAAAAACCAAACAGCTTCTGAGAATGACAGAGGAACAGAAAAGGGGAAAAGAGGAGGAAGCTTCACAGGTCGGCTTTAACAACACTGGTGTACACAATGAAAAACAATTTCTGTGAAAGTGAGTTCATGCTCTGTCCTTGTCTAAAGTACTGATGTGTTTGACAGCTGAAGGAGATGTTTAGGAGAGAGTTGGACCAACTGCACACATTCAAAACAATCTCTAATAAAACTAACTGAGCACTACATACTGTATATAGAAATATACATGTATACTGCATATGTAAATATAATTACAATATTTTATTTTAAAAATATAACATATATACTAAAAGAGTCATGAGCATATTCTGAGCATTGAGCATCTTCTGAGAAATTATGAGCATCATGGTGTTTTCTTTACATTCATCAACACTCAACTGTGTATGTCACATACCAACAACCAAACTATTTTCTTGCATTCTTCAGATTTGCTCTCAACTAAACACTCAGCTTGAAAGGCAGAAAGCTCAGACAGAAAAGGAACTTGCTGTTATCAAGGTAAGAAACACACTGACCTCAAAGAACTGAGATTTAACCACAAATATCAAATCTTTTTCTGTTGTGATTTTTTTTTTGCATGCTTCTCTTAAAACAATCTCCTTTCTCACACATAATTATATTTCAGAGCAACATTATGGAGTGTTCAGAGTGCAGCCAGATCTTCAGTAGGGATGGATCAATTCAGCTGATCACTGAGAGTGAAGAGATCTCAGCTCAGGATGAGGTGAAAGCCTCTCTCAAAGAGCAGGTCAAAGAGTTAGAGAGAGAGTTAGCTCAGACCAAGCTACAAATGGTGGAGTCCAAATGCAAGATCCAGGTAAGCAAAGACAACAGAGCACATGATACATACAACCTCTGGTAAAAGGAAACTCTTTCATTTACAAAAGGATGTTGAATGTCTTACATCTTGCTTAAAGTTTAAGAATGTAATTTCTGCAACACCAGTGCTTTCAAAACAGCTTTCTAAATACACGCCTCGTTTGCTGTTGTTCAAACAGTCAGATAGTCCTGTCCCCAATTCAAGCCATTGGTTGAGTAAAGTTATTGGGTCTAAGCTGGTAGCTCAAAACCAACACAGGAATTTTTCTAGTGCCACAGAGACACAGTGTTGACAGTTTTCGAGAAAATTCACCTATGAATAGCTTACTTATAGTTGTCTCTGCATATTAAGTTTGGATAGAAGAAAGTATTTTAACCTTGAAAAAGATAAATAATTCAGCTTTTTTTATGTAACCAATCACATAAAATGTCCAAACATGACTATGGATTTCCAATACAGTGTGGTTTAAAAGAGTCCAATAGTGAAAATAAAGTAAAATTCTATTAACCTTTTTTCCATGAAATTATCAGAATAACAATTTAAGTCAAAAGTTGAAATGAAAAAGTAACGTGAATTTCTTAGAATTGGTGTGTTTGGCTTTAATGACAGCATTTATTCTAACTAGTGATGACTGCATGTTTGTGCAAAACCTGATCATTCATGTTAACCCATATTGTGTGCTTTAATGGAAGCAAAGAATTATCTGAAATTAAAGGTGCACTCAGTAACTTGTGTTTGTGTCATCTTGGATTTACTCCTCGCGGCTTGAATGCGGCATCATTTCCAGATCAATCATTTTCAGTTTCAGATACCACTGTTGAAATTTACTTTTGACACTTCAGCCACGATTACTTGAATACATCAAAGAAAGTGTAAAATAACAGGGTGGTTACTGAGATAAAGTGAGTATTTGGCTGGTCATAACACGGTAGCCTCCATGTGTGGACCCTCTCCATGTAGAATAAAACAGCTTTTATAAGGTTACTAATATGACTGTCTTCATCTCATGTGTGGTTATAATTTTATACATTGCAAAATTAATTTCTTTACGAGTACAGCTTTTTTTAAGGAAAAAATGACATGGTCAATGTCACATATTTGATTAGTTCATAACCTTATTTTCTTCAAAATCCTAAAGGTTTGTGTCTATTTACAAGATTAAATAAGGTTTTGAATGCTAGATTTTAACGTGGACTCCCCACTGTATCTTGTTTATGACGTTGTGTTTCATAAAAAAAAAAAAAAAAAATGCTAATTCAAAATACGTTTTCTTTTTAAAACTTGATGTGCCCAGGAGTTGGAGCACCAGAATATGGTTCTAACGAGTGAACTTCAGGCTGCTAAGAACACATGGTTCAGCAAAACTCTGGGCTCCTTCAGGACAGTGACCAGTAGCAATCAGAACTCATCTCAAGCGGACTCTGTCTGGAGCTTCACACATAACCCCCATTCCAGCTGGGTCACCAGAAGGCTTTCCTGGGCTCCACGAGAAGGGAGAGGAGCCAAAGTATAAGGAAGGCGTGTACACCACTGGATAAGAATATTTAATTACAGCTCTCTATTTAATAAGTCTCAAAAATAATAAGAAGGTTATTCTCACAGGACAGTCCAGACCCAAATGGATGTACAAATTGAGAATACACCACTCAAATGATGAGTCACACAGGGTAACAGCAAGAAGCATTATCTGTCCCTCTTGGCAAACAGAGTGTGACAGTTGCTCTTGTGGTACTCACACATGGAGACTACATAAAGTCTTTGATGTTTTTTCCTAAGAGTTTAAGCATAATTAACTTATTGCACAATCTACTGTTAGTACATACGTGAATGTATGTTTTATCTTCCAGAACTAATATAATGAATGTCAACAATCAATGTAATGACAACACAATAACTCCTTTTATACAACCAGACCTTTATTTAAATTCTAAATGTTTAAAAAAAATAAAAAATAAAATAAAATAATAATAATAATAATTCAAGTGAGAATAAAGTTTTGAATATTAGCCCTCTGGTTGCATGGTTTGCATTACAAATAGTTTGCATCTTCAGATCGACAATAGCAAAATCAAATACCAATGGAACTCAGTAAACTTACTCTTTCACCTGGACAACATGTACCTTACTTGTACGATAATTAAATTAATTAAAACATAAAGTAGTTAATAGGACTCGTGCAAAGGCTGTGTTTAATAAGAAAATATATGCAAGCATGTTAAACAATCAACTATTCTTAAACTAATTGTTAATAAACGAGTGACAATTCTTGAAAATTAGAACTAATGCACCAGTAAAACATTCAGGTCACAATGGGAAAAAGAGAATAAAATCTAATCAGTCTCCCACCACTTTGATCACATGATCACATCCATCAAGATCATCAAAGTAGCCCTCAGCTACTCGAAGCATCTGAATAACAGCGTTTAGAAGCAGAATGTCAGTTTGAGGGTCTATTTCCAGTTCTTGGCAGTAGTTTTTCACTGGGACCACAGCAGACAGAGAAACTCCAAGTTGAGTGCTCACCTCCTGCATCTGTCACAATAGAATAATCATTGGACTTGCACATGTGAAAGGCACCTAGGAACATTACATGACATAGAAGAGCTAAACACTGTCTACCAAAGACATAACAATAAATCCTACCATTCTGTTGATGTAATGGCTCTGGTAGACATTCTTCAGGTCCTCTGCCACTAAAGGGCAAGCCTCATCCACCTTTGTCATCAAAACCAGCTGAGGAATACCTGAAACACATAACCACATCTTTGATGCTATAACACCCAGGAAACTTATGTGTGTCCCTTAAGCAATGTGCTCTTGAGTAGGACACTGAACCCAGGTTGCTTGATGGGATTGCGATTGTACTGCAAGTCGCTTGACAATTTACTCACCATACTCAGTCACATGGCAATAAAGGCAATCCAAACTATTCTATCCCATCTTATCATTTTAAAGTTATAAAAACATATCATTGACACTTGAATGTAAACTTGCTTCAGTATGGTTACTCACCTAGCTGGTTGTTTTTCCTTCGAAAAACTGCAAGCTTGTCAATCATTTTGTCAGAGAGCAGCTTGACTTTGCAGGTGTCAATCACATAGACCACACAGTGGATCTTATCCTTCAAGCCAGGAGATGAATTACAATAAGGGGAGTCAGGTTGTATAGGCATCGATGAGTTAAACTAAGAAAAAATATGGAGAAAATCTTTAAACCAGTAAAAGAAGTAATGCAAGAAAAGTAGCAAATGATGACAAATACTGATTGAGACATCTATAATTTAAAATCATGCTTCCCACCTAGGGACACACCAATCAGATACCTGGATCAGTATCGGCTTTGATACTGACGTTTTTAAATGAATCGGGTATCGGTCCGACAATCCCGATCCACATCCGATACTGTGTGCTAGTCATGCTCGTTACTGTCAAGCTAAAAGTAAAATGTCAAAAGAACCATTAAAACAAAAAGTAGTTCATATGACTCATTTTATTCAAACCACTTGAAGATGTGCGATAGCTCTGCAAGTAAATATATAAAATGCACGCTCCGATCCAACGCGTCAGTGAATGGCGCTGCTTTTTACACACACGCGTGCATATTTTAGCTTTCAGGCAGTACACAATATTTGAGCGCTACTCGTGAACAACATCTCAGGTGTAGATCCTCAATAGTGCGGTTCACTTATATGCATTTAGAACGGCACCGGAGGTGCATTCTTACCAGAATTTAAACAAGCAAATTAAACTACTGTGAACTTTCCTACAAACAGACACATACAGGACTTACTGGAGATTTCAGAATGTCAAAATAAAAGCGTGAGGGTTTAAAAGTTAAAGGTGTCATGGAGGCAGAGATATCAACTCAGTAGCAGGGTTTATTGAACAGATGATTGAAACAGTGATGTAAACATTGTAAGTAAATCCAGTTGAGCAGAGTGTCAAACAGTAGATGAGTAATATCCAGACAGGGTATAGACACGATGAACAGATAACTCACAACAGTCTTATGATACTTGCAGGCAATAATGAAGACACAGGGGAGAGGGAGTCAAGATGGCAGAGTGAATGGTAGCACTTTTGCAGGCTCTGGTAAAAAGTTTATTTTTAGTCCTTGAAATGTGATAAACTAGTGTAACAACCCCAAAATTAAGGGACAAAAAAAAAAAAAGTGTCAAAATTAAGGGACAAAATAAGCTATCATAACATTCTGTTTTTTTTTTTTGGGAATCATGTCTGTCCACAACTAGGCCTACTCCGGTGCCATAACACTGCAGTGTAGGGCACAGCTGCTCGAATCTTGTACTTGAATAAGTATTGCATTATTGGTTCAAACGCTAATGCCTATTTGCGATAGTTTGATTAAATGTAGGCTATGTGCAAAGCATGTTTACTGAATTGCTAAAAGACAGGAAAAACTGCCTGACGCGAGTCACTTTGTGTAATGTGTTTCAGTCATATCAACTCCCCAGACAGTCGCTGTATATTAAAACAAACAAAAAAAAAAATTATATTCAGAATGCTGATAAACTTTTCTGCAACACAGAGATGCGAATAAATACTGGTATTTAATTCATTTTAATCGAATATATTATAGTCACGAATAAACATTATTCTCATTTTAAATTCCTCTATTTAAAATGTACAAAGTAGTACCTCGTTCAATCTCAACCACAATATAGTCCAGTATATGCGGTCGATAGAGCGCACCGATGACAATCAACAGAGTATTTTTCATCACGGAATCCATGATGGACTGACAGGTCTTCTGATCCCATTGCTGCCGTTAGACCCGATGCCATGTTGGAAAGTTATACACAAACAATCAAGCATTATTGAGAAACAAATAGCGCTGAATGAATATGATCAGTTGAATTCCACTTTAACAGAGCCTTTTTGCAAACGTCACAAATTTCAGTAGTCATTAATAAATAATAAAAGGGATAGTTCACCAAAAATGAAAATTCTCTAATCATTTAGGCTACTCATTCTCATCCCATCTCAGATGTGTATGACTTTTCTTTCTTCTGCAGAACACAAACGAACATTTTTAGAAGAATATCTCAGTACTGTAGGTCTATAAAACGAATGGTTACCAAAACTTTGAAGCTCCAAAAGCACATAACACAGCTTAAACACACACGCACATACACACATACACACAGAGTGGTGGGCAAAAATATTGGCAACCTTGGTAAACATGAGCAAAAAAGGCTGTGAAACAAAACCTGTATTGTTTATCATTTTGATCTTTCATTAAGACAAAAAACAAAAAACTAAACTTTAATTGAAGAAAAACAATTGAAACTGCGGAAATATCTAATTATTAAATAAATAATTTTCTCCAAAACATGTTGGCCTTATGAGTAAAATATATCTGGGCACCTGGGTGACTACGAACATGAAATTGTTCAGCCATGACTTGCTGTTTCACAGGGGTATGAATAGGAGTTAACACACAGGCCAAATTCCCTTAATCATCAATCACAGTGGTTAAGACTAAAGAATAAAGTTATGATGTGTGGCAAAAGGTTGTTGAGCTTCACAAAATTGCGAAGTGGCTATAAAAAAATAGCTAAAGCATGTTCCAATCAACTGGAGATGTTAAGAATCAGCCTGGAAAAGGATGTGTGTCTATATTGTCTCCACATACAGTGAGGAGGATGGTTCAAGTGGCTTAAGAATCTCCAAGAATCACAGCAAAAATTTGTTGGGTCTTGGGGTCAGAAAGTGTCACAAAATAAAAAAAATCAGACATCACCTACATTGCAAGATGTTTCAGAGGGTTTCAAGAAAAAAAAGCCTCTGCTTTCATCCTACAACAATCTCAAGCATCTTCAGTTTGCCAGACACTACTAGAACTTCAGATGGAATCAGGTTCTATTGTCAGATGAAATAAAAAGAGCTTTTTGGCAGCAAACACCAGAGATGGGTTTGGTGCACACAGAGATGAAGAAGTACCCAATGCCCAAGGTTAAAACTGGTGCTGAATCTTTAATGTCGTGGGGCTGTTTTTCTGCCAGAGTCCTGGACATCTTGTTCAGATACATGGCATCACGGACTCTATCAAATACCAACAGATAAAACACACATCAAAATCAACACAAAAAAATGGTTCACTGTCCACAAAATCAAGGTTCTGCCATGGCCATCCCAGTCACCTGACCCCCATAGAAAATTTGTGGGGTGAACTGAAGAGGAGAGTCTGCTAACATCGACATCTGAATTTGAAGGATCTGGAGAGATTCTGTATGGAGGAATGGTCTCAGATCCCTTGCCAGGTTTTCTCCAACCTCATTAAGCATTATAGACGACTCAGAGCTGTTATCTCAGCAAAGGGATGTTGCAAAGAGTATTGAATGTGCCAATAATTATGACCAATGCGTTTTGGAGAAAAATATTTATTTAATAATGAGATATTTCCCATTTCAATTGTTTTTCTTCAATTAAAGTTTTGATTTTTTTTAAATGAAATATCTAAAGGATTAAAAAATGCAGATTTTTTTTCACAGCCTTCTTTGCTCATATTTACCAAGGGTGCTAATTATTCACTATGCCCTCCGTAACTCTATCAGAGCTGCCAAACGCCAGTACAGGCACAAAATTGAAGGACAGTTCAACACCACCGACTCTAGAAGTATGTGGCAGGGAATTAACATCATCACCTACAAAGGGAATAAAAACTCCGCCGCGAACACAGCTGCCTCTCTCCCGGATGAGCTCAATCCATTTAATGCTCGTTTGGAGGACAATAACACCACCCTCGTAGAGAGAGCACTCGCGGCCGACGCTACAGAGGATGGTTCACTCTACGTTTCTGTTGCGGATGTAACCCGTTCCTTCCGACGGGTGAACATCCGTAAAGCCACGGGTCCAGACGGCATTCCGGGCCGCGTCATCAGAGTGTGCGCGAACCAACTGGCTGGTGTTTTTATGGACATTTTCAACCTGTCCCTCTCCCTGTCTGTAGTCCCCACATGCTTCAAAATGTCCACCATTGTGCCTGTACCAAAGCAATCAAAAATCACTTGTTTAAATGACTGGTGTCCTGTTGCTCTGACCCCCAACATCAGAAAATGCTTTGAGAGGCTAATCAGAGATCACATCTGCTCTGTGCTGCCCACCTTTCTGGACCCATTGCAGTTTGCCTACCACAACATCCGCTCCACTGATGATGCCATTGCATATACAATACACACTGCTCTCTCCCATCTGGAAAAAAGGAACACATATGTGAGGATGCTGTTTGTAAACTATAGCTCAGCATTAAACGTGCCCTCCAAGCTTGATGTGAATCTCTGGGCTTAAAAAGGATCCTGAACTTCCTGTCAGGCAGACGTCAGGTGGTTAGAATGGGCAGCAACAGCTCATCACTGACCCTCAACACTGGAGCCCTGCAGGGCTGTGTTCTCCGCCCACTCCTACATTCACTGTACACACATGACTGTGTGGCAACACATGGCTCCAATGCCATCATTAAGTTTGCTGACGATATGACGTTGGTAGATCTGATAACTGACAATGATGAAACAGCCTACAGAGAGGAGGTGCACACTATGACACACTGGTGTCAGGAGCACAACCTCTCCCTCAATGTCAGTAAGACCAAGGAGCTTATAGTGGACTTCAGGAGGAAAGAACACAGCCCCATCACCATTAATGGAGCACCGGTGGAGAGTCAGCAGCTTCAAGTTCCTCAGTGTCCACATTACTGAGGAACTAACATGGTCCATCCACACTGAGGCCATTGTGAAGGCTCACCAGCACCTCTTCTTCCTGAGATGGCTGAGGAAGTTTGGAATGAACCACCACATCCTCACACAGTTCTACACCAGTACTGTAGAGAGCATCCTGACTGGTTGCATCACCGCCTGGTACAGCAATAGCACCACCCACAACCGCAAAGCCCTGCAAAGGGTGGTGCGAACTGCCAGACACATCATCGAAGGTGAGCTTCCCTCCCTCCAGGACATATATAACAGGCAGTGTGTGAAAAAAGTTCCGAGGATCATCAGAGACTCCAGCCACCCGAGTCATGGCTGTTCTCACTGCTACCATCAGGCAGAAGGTATCGCAGCATCAGGACCCGCACCAGCCAACTACATGACAGCCTCTTCCCCCAAGCAATCAGACATTTGAACACTTGATCTCTCATGATCAATAATTAGCACTGCACTTTATTAATCTTATATCTCACACTGGACTGTCATAATTATATCTCCACAATAAAACTACTGTATGTAATCTTTATTTTTATTGTATGTGTATTCTATATTGTGTGTATTGTTTACTGTACATTGTATATAATTATTGTGTTGTGTAAGTATGTGTACATTTGATATGTAAATTGCATTGTGTAAATATGTTGTTTATTGTAATTGGTATATGTCTCGTCACTGTCATGACCGCTATGTTGCTCGGCACTGCACACAAGACTTTCACCTACTGTTGCACTTGTGTACATGGTAGTGTGACAAGGTGATTTGATATATTTGGCCACAACTGTGTACGCACACGCACGCGCACACGCGCACGCGCACACACAATTAAAACCACCTTCCTAATACAGTGTAGGTCCCCCAAAACAGCGCCAACCTGCATCTCAGAATAGTACAATTATACAGAGCGGTTATATGAATAACTGTAGTATTTGTATATTATACACTGGTGGCCAAAAGTTTGGAATAATGTCAAGATTTAGCTTTTTCTGAAGGAAATTGGTACACTGGTGGCCAAAAGTTTGGAATAATGTCAAGATTTAGCTTTTTCTGAAGGAAATTGGTGAATTAAAGTACCAAAGTGGCATTCAACTGATCACAAAGTATAGTCAGGACATTACTGATGTAAAAAAAACAGCACCATCACTATTTGAAAAAAGTCATTTTTTATCAAATCTAGACAGACCCCATTTCCAGCAGCAATCACTCCAACACCTTATCCTTGAGTAATAATGCTAAATTGCTAATTTGGTACTAGAAAATCACTTTCCATTATATCAAACACAGTTGAAAGCTATTTGGTTCATTAAATGAAGCTTAAGATTGTCTTTGTGTTTCTTTTTGAGTTGCCACAGAATGCAATAGACTGGCATGTCTTAAGGTCAATATTAGGTCAAAAATTGCAAAAAAAGAAATAGCTTTCTCTAGAAACTCATCAGTCAATCATTGTTTTGAGGAATTAAGCTGTACAATGCTTGAAATTGCCCAAAAAAAAACTGAAGATTTCATACAAAGGTGTACACTACAGTCTTCAAAGACAAAAGGACAACTGGCATGAACATGGACAGAAATAGATGTAGAAGGCTAGATGTACAACTAAACATGAGGATAAGTACATCAGTCTCTAATTTTAAAAATAGATGCCTCACATGTCCTCAGTTGACAGCTTCGTTGAATTCTACCCACTCAACACCAGTTTCATGTACAAGAGTGAAGAGAAGACTCAGGGGTACAGACCTCATTGGAAGAATTGCAAAGAAAAAGACACTTTTGAAACAGAAAAACAAAAAGAAAAGTTTAGAGTGGGCAAAGAAACAGATAATTGGAAAAGAGTGTTATGGATCTTAGCCCCATTGAGTATTGTTGGATCAGCTAGACTGTAAGGTGCATGAGAAGTACCCAACAAGACAGCCACATCTTTGCAGGACCTCTCAAGCTCCATCAGATTGGATGGGGAGTGCCGGTGCACAACCATTTTCAGATCTCTCCAGAGCTGTTCAATCGAGTTAAAGTCTGGGCCACTCAAGGACATTCACAGAGTTGTCCCCTAGCCACTCCTTTGTTATCTTGGCTGTGTGCTTAAGGTCGTTGTCCTGTTGGAAGATGAACCTTTGCCCCAGTCTGAGGTCCAGAGCGCTCTGGAGCAGGTTTTCATCAAGGATGTCTCTCTACATTGCTGCATTCATCTTTCCCTCGATCCTGACTAGTCTTCCATTTCCTGCTGCTGAAAACATCCCCACAGCATGATGCTACCACCACCATGCTTCACTGTAGGGATGGTATTGGCCAGGTGATGAGCGATGCATGGTTTCCTCCAGACATGACACTTGCCATTCAGGCCAAAAAGAGTTCAATCTTTTGTTTCTCATGGTCTGAGAGTCTTTCAGGTGCCTTTTGGAAAACTCCAGGCGGACTGTCATGTACCTTTTACTGAGGAGTGGATTCCGTCTGGCCACTCTACCATACAGGCCTGATTGGTGGAGTGCTGCAGAGATTTTCAGTACCTTTCCCCAGATCTGTGCCTTCATACAATCCTGTCTCAGTGGTCTACAAACAATTCCTTGGACTTCATGGCTTGGTTTGGTTTGTGCTCTGACATGCACTTCTTCTCTTCTTCTTCTCGTTTTATGGCCGTTCACTCCTTTGGAGTATTACCGCCACCTACTGTATACTTTGCGCACATGAGTAATGGATCTGATTTATAAATAAAAAAAAAAAAATCCCAGAGTATCAGAGCCCGAGCTTCAGCTGACGCTGCGTGTTCAGCTCCTCCAGCTTCCACACTGAGCTCCTCAATCTCCAGGATGATCTGAGCTTGCTCTTCCTCCTCAGGCTCTAGATCCTGTGATCTAGACCTGTAAGCTCTAAAAATGTTATCACGTCCTTAAACCTCTGTCTATCACTCAAACCCTTTCCCAATAGGTCCATGATACTCACTGGCCTGTTCTTTATATTACTAAAAAGACCACTACGCTGTTCTTCATATTTACTACAGTTAAAACACATGTTCTACTGTTTCAGTAATACCACATTCATCACACATACCATTTCCATGCTTTCCCATTAATGCCAGTGTTGATTTTAACCCTGTATGACCCATCCTTAGTCTAGAAATCATTACCTCTTCCTTTCTATGTCTTCCATAGCACGATTCTTTTTTCCCTACTGATTTTACAATACTATAATACCACCTACCTGTACTGCTACTTTCCCATCTTTGTTGCCATAATCTTATTATTTCTCTATTAATTATTGATCTAACTTCATTTCTTCCTAAAGGTATCTTAATATCTACCAAGTCTTTCCTTAACGCTTCTTTTGCTAATTTATCCGCAATTTCATTTCCTACTATCCCAATATGTGCCGGCACCCAACAAAAGTATACAATTATACCCTCTATGTTCAGCCTATATAATAATGTATAAATTTCTACTATCAGGTCTTCTCTGTCAGTTTTTGTTGACAATATACTTTTAAGTGCTGATGCAGAATCTGAGCATCTGACATGCACTGTTAACTGTGGGAACTTATATAGACAGGTGTGTGCCTTTCCAAATCATGTCCAAACAACTGAATTTACCACAGGTGGACTCCAATCAAGTTGTAGAAACATCTCAAGGATGATCAGTGAAAACAGGATGCACCTGAGCTCAATTTTGAGTATATACATGTGATTTTTTTTTTGTTTTTTATTTTTTTTTAATACATTTGCAAAGATTTCAAACAAACTTCTTTCACATTATCATTATGAGGTATTGTTTGTAGAATTTTGAGGACAATAATGAATTTAATCAATTTTGGAATATGGCTGTAACATAACAAAATGTGGAAAAAGTGAAGCTCTGTGAATACTTTCCGGATGAACTGTATATATGTATATATATATATATATATATATATATATATATATATATATATATATATGTATTAAAATTTGCTGTTTTGCATGTCCACCTTACCTCTGCAATTCCTCTGCATGACCCCGGTTGAGCGCCTAATTATGTGGGCCCTTAAAGGCTGATATCCAATATAATAAAGTTCAAACTAAATGTTGTCCTTATTGTTGTTATATGATCTTAAAATGACAAAAAGAATGGATTAAATTACACGTGATAAATGACAGACACACTCCTGTGGATTACATGGTCTGGATAATTGCATATTTACCAATACTGATATTGATCTGGCCAGGAGACATTGATGATTGAGGGCATGCATAAAGGTTAACGAGGGTCCGATGCTTTGCTTCAGGTACTAATGAGACAACCAAGGCAGAGACCCCCACCAACAGATAAGGGTATGTTACAGCAGCGACATTCAAACTGGTTTCCAAGGCCCCCTGGTGGGCCATAAGGTGGCACAAAGGGGCCAACTAAAAATTCTAGAATGTAAATGTAATTAGTTATACACGTTGGCCTATATAATCAGGGACTATTAACGTTAAAACTATGGTGTTCATAACATTTTTAAATATAAATAAAATAAAATCTGTTAACTGATTACATTTCAGTTCTATCCTGCACACTAATATTCAATCATTGAACAGAGACATCGGTAGATATATTATTAGTTAAACACTGATATAACATTTGATTGCTTTGATGGAGAGGGCCCATTTGGCCACAAAGGGATGTGCCATAAACAAAGGTGGCCTCACTCTGAAAAAGTTTGAGAACCAATGTGTAACCGAAAAACCATGAGGAGGGAAGAATGACTGATTTCTCCATATTTTTATATTTTACAAAGAAAGCTTAAGAAATTATTTGTGGATTCACAAAAATATATCTATAATCTCTTAGAGTTAAACACCATGATCTTATGCACAGCTCTAGAGACTGACTGAGATTTGATGAATGAGGTCAAGACCATAGTGTGCTTGATTGTCTTTGAGATATTTAATATTTATAATTCAATGGCTCACCATCTAAAGAAAGCAATATTTTGTGACAAAATGTATTATTTCCTCTTTTACATTTATCTTTCCAAAAGGGACATAATCTCTGTAGTCTATTTCTCTAAGAGGTTTAGACCTCCATTAAATTTAATCTCATAATAATTATTAATCCAAGCACACTGTGCTACAAAAAAAATAAAAAATAATAATAAATCAGTTCTTACCCTACCTATGGTTTATTTAAATAAATATTGAGTTTATACTTTCATTCATTCAGATCTATTTTTTACATGTAGAACTGGATTATTTAGATATTCTGTGAGAGCACATTGAAAAGAATTTCAATTTTTTTAAAACAGACTGCTAAGAAAATGCATAGATTCATTCATAGGCCAGATGTTAAATATAATAAATATTAAAAAGGAGTATAGGCTTTCAAATTGACATTTTGAATCTCTGAAATGTCAACAATTCCAGAATGTCAAAAGTGTAAGTTAGGTAATATTAAGTAAATACATTTGAACAGTTTTGCTTGAAGCCATGTCTATTAATTTGTCTGATCAGGTTTTAAAGGGATAGTTCACCCAAAAATGAAAATTCTTTCATTGTTTACTCACCCTCGTGCCATCCCAGAATTTCTTTCTTCTGCTGAACACAAAATAATATTTTTAGAAGAATATTTTAGCTCTGTAGGTCCTCACAATACAAGTGAATAGTGACCAGAACTTTTAAGCTCCAAAAATCACATACATGCAGAATAAAAGTTATCTATCTATCTATCTATCTATCTATCTATCTATCTATCTATCTATCTATCTATCTATCTATCTATCTATCTATCTATATACACAACTCCAGTGGTTTAATATGTCTTCTGAAGTGATGAAATCCACTTTCAGAATGTGAAATAGTGTGAAAGTGAAAGTGGAGATTTATAGTAAAGAAATTACTTAAATATGTATCTGTTTCTCCCCCACACTCATCAAATCGCTTCTAAAGACATACTTAACCAATTGAGTCATATTGATTACTTTTATGCTGCCTTTATGTGATTTTTGGAGCTTGAAATGACTGATAGCCATTCACTTGCATTGTGAAGATCTACAGAACTGAAATATTCTTCAAAGAAATGTCCATTTGTGTTCAGCAGAAGATAGAAAGTCATTTGCATCTGGGATGGCATGAGGGTGAGTAAATGATGAGAGAATTTTCATTTTGGGTAAACAATTCCTTTAAGCTTTTATTACGAGACTTTAAAATATATGGGATTTCTTCAATAAAGTGTAGTTCGTCCCCTTGTGGCCATGCTTTGATAGTTGCAGTCAGGTCTATTTACTTTTTACAGCAAAATGTTATATTAGCCTACATGTTTACTGGAACTTTGCTGCAATGTCACTCTGGTGTCTAACGTGATTATTATTATTTAGCCCACAAGGTGTTAGTTGTTGATAGTGCTAAAAAACTATAATCCAATTAAATTGATGTAATCACTACAGCCCGATTGAACAGATTATTATGCAAAATTGAGATCTAACAACGAATGCTCCGTGTTTCTTTTCACACTTCATCTAAATTTTGTTCTAATATATAATCACATTTGATGTTGGATTAGATTTTTTATTAGGTTTGATTATATTTTTACATTGTGTCTGACCATAACCATCGAAACCAACGAAATGACGGACATTCGTATATTTTTTTAATCAGGTTATTAGTTTTGATTTAATCAGAGAATGTTCGCCCTCCTCTGAGGACTCGTGTATATGCCCATACATGTCCCTTTATGAGCTTTTCCTCATGCTCACGTCTCTACGAGAACGGACAGATCTCACCACAAGATGGAGTGCCGCACAAAGAAAATAGTTTCAGGATCCCATGACTGTTGTATAAAGCCTGTTCATAATAGTTATGAAAACTTGATGGCCATATGTGGTATTATTTTTTATTTTATTTAGATATTTATTTGTATTCATTTTCTTTATTTCAATAACAATATACCAAAAATGTATAGAATTGATAAAAAAAATTTATTACAATAAATAATATATGTTTGTTATATTCATAAATAAATAACTTATTTAAATAAATTATAGGTTACAATCGCTTGTTTAGATTATATATTACATTATGTGTGCGCGCGTGCGCGTGTTAGGTCCAGCTATTTTATTTTACAGCCTGCATGCAATCATTTATAAAGTAATATATAGCAGTGTCACTTAATGCATTTTGCAGTGTTGTAACATCAAATTAACCATCTATCATTATTCCTAAATCCTCATGTTTTAACAAATGAGTTTGCATGATTTCATTATAGTGCATAGCTCCTTGATCGTTTCCTAAACAAAAGCTAATGCCGTTGACAACACTTTACACAATGGGAGATTCCATAGAAACCTATAGGCCAGTTAGCACGAGGTTTCGACTGCAGTTTCAACCACGCCTACTACTAGATTCCTGCTATAAAATGAGTCCCACCGCTTCAAGGCACACACGAGTCGAGAGAGTCTCGTAAAGAGTAGTGTCTGTCATCAATCCTTGAGAGAAACCACTTGATTTCACTGTGGATTACTACTATCATCCGAGATTATAACTTCTGGAATTGTATTATTTGGGAGAATAAAAAGAATTTAAATTTCTGGACAATATTGCAATTTACAAGGACAACATGACCCTGGAGGAACTTGTTGGATGCAACAGCACTGACAGAGAGTAAGTCACTTAACATTTCGTAGTTTCGACCAAAGAGGGTCAGAAAGCGTTTGTGCTTTCAGGGGTTCACGGGTTTATACTAACAATCGTTGTGTTTTTTCTTTGAAGAATGGAAACTGTGAGTGAAGCTCTTGAGGAGCTGCTTGTGGCTGCACAACGGCAAAACTGTCTAACAGTTGGAGTCTACGAGTCTGCACAGCTGATGAACGTGTAAGTATTTTTCCTCAATATACGATGCAAACATGTTTATTCGTGTGAAAAGGCAACGATTTGGATCCCCTGGTTGCATAAAAAATTAAACGCATTGGTTAACTTTTACAGGGACCCAGACAGCGTAGTCTTGTGCGTCCTCGCGACCGACGAGGAGGACGAGAGCGATGTTGCGCTTCAGATCCACTTCACGCTCATTCAAGCCTTCTGCTGTGACATCGACATCAACATTGTGCGCGTATCCGGCATGAGGCGTCTGGCGCAGGTTCTCGGTGAGCCGCTCACCACCGACGCCAACGAACCAAGAGACCTCCACTGCATACTTGTAACTGTAAGTATTCGTTTATTAGCGTATTACAAATATACATTCAAACGTAACTAGCTATTGTCAATGTTATCCAACACTCATCATATTATTATCCTCCACAGAACCCACAAGCAGAGCATCGCAAGCTGAACGAGGTGGGCAGTTACTGCAAGGAAAGCCGTTGCAGAAACCAATGGGTGCCCTCCATTGCCCTGCAAGAACGCTGAGGATTGTGTTCGCTATAATGTGTGCAACAAAGTTTGAGGAAAATTGATGTTCAACAGCCATGAGGGCATACACATCAATTCAAGAGGACTGAGTCCTTTCCGTAGCTTCCATCTCCGTGTTTATGGAATAATAAGCGTTGGAGTACACTGGAGACATTCTTCCGCGTTCCTCGTGCTGCATGACCGGTGTCATTGGCCTTTGGAGGAACCGAAGGAACACCAGGGTGGTTGGTGGACTGTGTCACACATCGAAAGGGAAGTACTAGCAAGGACGCTAGCCTTGGGGATATTTCCAGACTGAAACTGCGTATGGGCGCACTTTGCCTCCCACTTGGGGAGTGAATGAACAAAACATGACTCAGACCTGACAATGTTACCACAAGTCTGTGGAGGAGGAAGAACCTGCAACTGCTGTTTAATGGCTGAACTTGTCTTACCTGCACAATTTAATTTATGCATAACTCTGATATAATTATCAACAGATAATTTATTTGGTTATTTATGAATTTACAAATGTTTACCTTTTTCTTAAATAAATGCGATGCTGAAAGTTTAAAAATTAGCAGTGTGTCATGGTTTTTTTCTATGTCAGATTTAAAAACAAGAGGTGAGGCTTACTGTACATTAGAGCAGTGTGGTTTTGACTGTAGGGCAAAGTGATCAATGTGCATTTACTTAAGTATCCATAGAGTAGTCAGAAAATTATAGTAAAATAGTCTGTTCAGTGTTGGAGTTAGACTGACAATATCACATACCCGTAAAAAAAAAGTTAAGTGGGCCTCAATGTGCATTCTCAGAAGCGTTCTCCTTATATAGATGGACAAAAGACTAATGTAAAATAAACTATTATTTAAAAACAAGGATTGCTTTGATTACACATTGACACCTGTATTTGACTTTTAAGCATGAGTCATGCAACCTAGACCTAGCATAATGTGTAAAGGTTTGAGGATATTTATGTGTTTCTGAAATAGAGAGCTTGTAACAGTGCAGAAGTGTGCAGGGGAGCTTGGCCAAAATGTATTTGAGTACAAAGCTCTTGTGCAGTCACCGCAGTGAGATGTATTGTACTTTAAGATCTGTCACAGACATCAATAGAAAAGGGAGACAATATGAAGCACACAAAGAGCTTTGGAACCACTACATATTTAATTTATCACCAACATAAAACACGGTCATCAAAGCTTTCTTCAGACTATAGTCCGCTTGAAAATGTTTACTGAACACCAGAGCAATCAACAGAAGAATAAAGTAGTACATTCATATAGTAACCTTTCTTCTTTGAAAATTAACTAAAATGCCTTTATAGATGTTACATGAAAACATTCACAAACATTTTGTTTGTCACAAACTAATGACTTCAGAAGACAACTAAAAAAAGAAAAAAGATCAAAACTTGGCCAGTCTGCAGATCGATATGACTTCAATGACCTTGCTTTTGTCACTGTGAAAGGTCATGCTGACTGCAGGCCACAGTAAACATGCATGAGGCGTCAGCTGAGATCATACACCCTGTAATTGCCCCATTAACTTTTCAGTCAGCAGAATGGACTGGATAAAATAGGCAGCATGTACTGCATGTGAGGGGCCCCAAAACTTAAACACCATGACCTGCGTGTGCTCTGCCCTCTCACAAGACTGCACTGACTCACAACAATTTCCCCTAAATTTCGACGAAGATGCCTGGGGATGATTCCTCTCATTATTACTATGAAGTTAATAATGTAATATGAATGACTCAGAAAGGTCTGCATGTACAGAGCTGACTGCTGAGAATCGATCCTTTCTTAAGAACATATCATTCTGTACAGATGTTAACAGAGCACTGTTCTTACATGTGGCAGTGCTTACCATAGCCTTGTGCTAAACAAACTTTCAGCTCTGGAGAAGCACTCACTGAGCGAGAGGTAAACAATGCTACAATTCAGGAACAGTGATAAGAAGAAAGTCAGTGAGCAATAATCACCCACTTTATGAAGTCATCAACTGACAGATATTATCTGACAGATATATATGTATCTTCATCATAACAGCTGGAGAAAAAAAGTGTTTTCTGTCCTGAGGCCCTCTTCCATGCACAAAGACGGCATTGATGGGCTCAACTGCACAAAGACATGACAAGTATAGTACGCACCCTGGGCGGCTGCTAGGCTGAGCTGCGCACTTCAGGGCTGCGCTGACGTCAAGCCAGAGAAAATAGAAGAAAAACATGAACAGAAGGCTCTTATTTCCATGGCAGCAACGACAGCCCTTTTACAATGATGATAGCTATATTTGAGGTAACAGCCTCTATGAATAGTCTGGCTGCATTCTATTCTTAGACTAGTAGGAGCTATATTTGATATGTCATTGACTCAAACATTCACTGAAAAGCAAGAAGTTGAGCATGGTGGTGTTTTTTACATCCAACATAAACATTCATGGTCTGAGTTTAATAATAAATGACATATAATATATTAGGCTTGTTACAATATTTTCATCATGCAATTCTGAGGGCATTCTGTTTTAAGATAATTAAATGTAAAGAATCATCAACTAAAATAGGTATAAAGAAGACTTTTTAATATCTATTAGAGCAGAAAATATTCAGAGAGATTCAGAAATCTTTATGATTTCAATACAACACTGCAACAACACATCCCTTTTGAAAAGACCGTATTGCCATGTGTTTCCCATGCTAGTCCCCAGGATGAGATACTGTTTTGCTGGTATCCCCACAAGACTTCTTTACTAGCTTAAAGGGATAGTTCACCCAAAAAGGAAAACGTTCTCATAATTTACTCGCCCTCATCCCATCCCAGATGTGTATGACTTTCTTTCCACTGCAGAACACAAACGAAGATTTTTTCAGCTCTGCAGCGATATAATTGATCAATATTTAAACCTTCATTTACTATAAATCTCCACTTTCTCTTGAAAGTGAAAGTGGAGATTTATGGTAAAAAAAAAAACATGTTTCTCACCCAAGGTGAGTGCATTGCTTTAGAAGACATATATTAAACCACTGGAGTCATATAGATTACATTTAGTCTGCCTTTATGTGATTTTTGGAGCTTCAAAGACCTGGTCACCATTCACTTGTATTGAAAGAACTTACAGTGCAGTGATATACTTCTAAAAATCTTTGTTTGTGTTCAACAGAAGAAAGATAGTCATACACATCTGTGATGGCATGCGGTTGAGTAAATTATTAGAGAATTTCCATTTTGGGGTAAACTATCCCTTTAAGCAGCAAGTCTTTCTTAGTCAACAAACTTTATTAGAAAGATTATGTTGCCTGACCAGTTTTTCTGCTGGTGAACAACAAGGATATGCTGGTCCAACAGCCAGACCAGCACCAACCAGCATTTCAGTCAGGCCCACTTCAGTCAAAATAATACTTTTATTGACTTATAGACAATTGGAAGCAATTTGTTGGTGTTGCTGGAATGGTTCTGTTCTGGGCAAACACCTGGTCCATAAATATGGCCATGCATTGACAGAGCAGGAATAGCAGTGAATCTAATAAAAGGTAGTGTATATGTATTTTTAGCTGGGATAACTAATTGCTAATATTTCATCAACAATAATCCATTGTTACTACAAAAAATGTGTAATGGATTTCCAGTCAGTATGAAGTTAATATAAAAACATAACAGGTTTAATCATGCCATGTAGTCCTAACTGGGTTCATGGTTGGCCATGTTGTTGAACTTGAATGAAGCTGGAACAGAGAGTCACGTGCAGCTGGGTCACCCCTCTCTTTCTGACACACTAATGAGCTCATGTGTTCTGCTGAGCCAAAGTCAGAGGTCAAGGAGTGTAAGACTGTCTCTTCACTGTGTTCATTATGAAGTCCACTTTTGTGCAACAGTAAAAATCACATGATTCAGAGAAATTAAATGTCTATGAATAGTTTCTAGTTTTTGTCTAAATGTCAAGATCTGTTTATCATTCAGATCTCAACAATAGCCTACAGCAGAGCTGTAAATGTACACATTTTAAACCTGAATCAGTGTCTTAAAGCACAGCCAACATAGATAAAAGGCATTCCAAATTATGGTCTGCATATATGGACTATTATACATACTGTATATACTGAAATTTACTATCAGTGTACAACCCCAAGAAAAGTTCTTGAGAGGACAGAACTCTCAGAGGCATTCATTGATAAAGACTTGTTGATCTCATACATATCATGACCCTTAAGAAATTCTAATTGAGCATCCACCCACCCTTCTCCTTGATGCAAAGGGACCCTGTTTTAAGCAGTCCTATGGCAAAGAAACTCATGAGCATGTCATAAATGGCTTTACAGCTTAAACGTTTATTTCACGTTTTCTTGTTGTCCGCTCCGTGTTTTCCGTTTCACCCGTCACCGATCCCGTTCCGTGTCACGTTTCGACCGTGACTAAACAAAGAAACAGGGTTCAAATGCACGGACAAAGTGGCGACTGAACGAGACACAGGTGGAAACAATGATGAGTGCAGGCGGTGGGGGAGGCCGGGAATTGTGGGAAATGTAGTCAAACACACGGACAGCGAGACTCAGGGCGAACAACAGGGAAAACGTGACATGGAACGGGATCGGTGACGGGTGAAACGGAAAACACGGAGCGGACAACAAGAAAACGTGAAATAAACGTGATAGTGAAACAAAGAACAGAGGGCAGACAACACAGGAACGTAACAAATGGTTGGCCAATAGGCCTACAGAAGAACCAAAAAAGAATAGCAACAGGCCACATATATGGATTGTTAAGACAGAGGTCTCAACCATAACAAGTCAATAAGAGCTTCATTCAAAGCTTTCTCCATTCTGTATATCATCGGTTAGGTTATGTCTGTATTGTGTTTTTAGACAGAATGATTATCATGAAATGGTGCTATATTTTATGACTTATTATTCTCTGTGATGCTGAGTGCAGACCATACCCTGATAAGAGTACTCAGTGGTTCCTCTATTTCCTCTACTATGCATTTCAGTCGCAGACACAGGAAACACCGTATCTGTCTGACTGAAGGTTCCCGATGGAATTGGAGATTCATTCATTGGTTTATCTATCCTTTATACTGAAGTTGGGAAAGGGGAACACATGGACTCCCTCCTGTGACTAATCGATTAGCAGAAGTTAAGCGCATGGTGGGTCAGTGGGAAGTCAGGCATGCACCCATCAGCTTTGAGCCTGTAATCTGACAGCACATACTGCACAAAGATAAAGAAACCCACAAGCCCCTGCAATAATAAATCAGATTAAGTATGCTACAAAGGTGGGGAAAGGACAACCTGAAGGTACTGTCCACCCAGAAATGAAAATTCTGTCATTATTTACTCGTCCCTTATGTCATTCCAAACCTGTGTAAATGCCCTTTACTGTGGAACACCAAAAAGGACATTTTGAATAATGTTTACAATGCTAATTTTTCATACAATGAATGTGAATGGGGACTGAAGCTGTCAGTGCATTCTGGCAATACATCTCCTTATGGAAGTAAGAAAGACATGGTTTGAACACTATTAGGGTTACTAAATGATGACACAATTTAAATTTTTGGGTGAACTTTCCAGTTCCAGTTGTAAATACTTAACAATAAGGTTCCATTTGTTAACATAGCATCCACTAAACTATAGTAAATGACTAAATGGCGCTTGTAATTGCACTCGTCATTGAGACCGAGTCTAACTCCATGCTGAGAAAAGAGATGCTCTGAACCGGGGCGAGCTTGCTCTTTTCCCAGTTGACCTGAAGCCCTAACTGGCTAAGGTGCCTGAGCACCTGGTCTCTGTGGGCACACAATGACTCTCGAGAGTGAGCTAGAATCAGCCAGTCGTCAAGGTAATTGAGTATGAGGATGCCCGCTTCCCTTAGTGGAGACGCGTGGGGACATGGAAAAGCTGTAGGGGAGGACCTTGTACTGGTATGCCTGGCCCTTCAGGTCTACCGCTGCGAACCACTCTTGACGTCGAACACATGTTAGGATATGTCTCTGCGTGAGCATCTTGAATGGGAGTCTATGTAAGGCCCGGATGAGAACTCGTAGGTCCAAGATTGGCCACAACCCACCACCTTTCTTAGGTACAATGTAAGGACTGTAGAAACCCTTCTTCATCTCGGCTGGAGGGACAGGCTCCATTGCACCATTGTGTAACAGGGTTGCGATTTCCGCCTGCAGGGTGTTGGTATTCTCGCTATGCACAAAGTGAAAAGGATGCCACTAAAGCGGGGCAGGCGCCTGGCGAACTGAATCACGCAGCCGAGTCGGATGGTCCTGGCCAGCCAGCACGATGGGTTGGAAAGCGAAAGTGACGCATCCAAGTACCCTGCGAAGGGCACAAAGGGTACGATCATGTTTGACATACCTGGTGGGTCTTCTCAGCGGTGGGGAGCAGGTAGTGTTATGTCGGGAGGCAGAGTCGCATCCCGGGGCGCCTCTGCTGAGAAAAAACTCAAAGCACTTACCTGGCAGGGGGCGGGTTGGTGACAGAGGAGGAGGTCCTGTGGAGACGTCCTCTGGACTCGTCAGAACTGGCCGGCCGGGGGGTCTGCGCGTGATACAGTTGCTGGCGTGGAAGCGAGAGGTCTGCTTCCAAGATGCCACTTATTCTTTGAATGTATCTGTTTAGTGCCAGGCCACCGTGAGAACGGTGTATGTGTGCACCGGCTAGGTGACCCAAGGAATGAGGAAATTGCTTTTTTATTGAAAATGTGGGTACCGAAGCCCGAGAGGGGTGCGGCAAAGAAAAAGGAAACCAAGGATTCTCCACCTGGCCCTCCACCGGGGGATGTGTGGTCTGTCTACCAGCTCCAGGTGAGCATCTCGTTCCTTGGGTCATCCACCTCAGGAACATTTGGGAGCCTTGCGGGTCCCCCACGAGGTTCGGGAGGCGGGAGGCATCCGTCTCCTGCGAGGCGCTCTACACGGGGGCTGAGAGCTGGGCCAGAGTGTCCACACTGTGACCTTCGTGGCCCGGAGGGCGAGGTCAGTTGCTGAGCGCAGCTCCTGCATCATGTTGGGATCAGGAATACCCAAGTGCATATCTTTTAGCGCCTTGGGCTGGTGAACTTGCAGGAGGGCCATGGCATGCAGGGTGGAGGAAGCTTGTCCAGTGGCACCGTAGGCTTTCGCCGTCAGGGACGATGTCGTTCTGCATGCCTTGGAGGGGAGTATCAGACAATCTCGCCAGGCGGCTGTGTTCTGTGGGCACAGGTGCATCGCAACCACTTTGTCCACCTGGGGGACCTCCGTGTACACGTGGGCCACCCCGCCGTCGAGGGTAGTGAGAGCGGACGAGTGAGGAGATTGGATTCGGGCATTAAAAGGTGCCCTCCACGACTTCGTCAACGACTTTGTGCACTTCCTGGAAGAAGGGGGCGTTGCTGTGAGCGGCGCCCTGACCCAAGGATTCAATCATCTAGCCTTGAGGGTTTTGGGGAGGACAGAGGGTTCCAGTCCAGCCCCACACTCACAGCGGCCCGGGCAAGCATGTCGGCCATCTGCGCGTCGGCCTCAATATGGGCGGGCCGACACAAAGTTGGCAGCCCAGTCGAGTCCTCAGCGTCAGACACCACGACGCTCTCCGATGCGTCAGCGACGTCCTCATCAAGCCCGGGGGGTCTGAATGAGACATCAGACTGACCATGGGGTGAGCCGGTCTCATTTCGGACCCGGACAGAAGCAAACGAGAGTGCTGGGGGCGGGTGGTTCGTGGGGTTTTACCCGGCGAATCCGTGCCCGCTGAACTCCCCAAATCACCTGCATCACCAGCCGGGTCGACCTACATCCCATAGGAGGAAGGCAAGACGCAGGTGGCGGCTGGAGTGCCGTTTTCTTTCAGAAAGGAAAGCCGCGACCACAACGTTGCCATGGTCAAGTTCTTGCAGTGAGAACAATAACCATCCACAAATGCTGCCTTGAAGTGATTGCACCCAGACACACAAGGCAGTGCCTTTGACCGTCAGAGGCGGAGAGATATCTGCCGCATCCAGGAACTACACACAGGCGGAAAGACATCTTCAAAAAGACGCTTCTTTAAAAAGACATTCAACACCAAATGTGTTACTCTTTTAGAGGATTTATGCTCTTTTAGAAGCACTTTCGAAGTGCCCAGGGGCGTAGACTGCAAGGCCATGCAGAGAAGAGAAAGTCGCTGGTAACGCGCTGTTAGGTCCAACAGCAAAAGTTCTGTAGAGGTGAGTGGAACAGTCATGAACGCGAAGAAAAAATCGGACTAAACAGATGCACGATTCCCTCCTTTTATACCAGTATGTCCGGGGGAGGGACATGCAAATTCTGTTCTCCAATTCTCATTGGCCTTTTCTCAAAGCTCAGAGGCAACTGAGGCTCTCAAGAGAGACCCCTAGTGTCACTTCACCGACACAAGGTTGATTGAGTGACAGAAGGGGAACTTAATACTTTGGATTACTTCTTCAGCACTGGCAGATGTTGTTCACTTCAAAGTTAATAACAAGTGAAAAATACATCTGCCAGTACAGTACAGCAAAATACACTTATATTAAAAATACATTTTCTGAAAAATGCCTAAATATACAGTATTATTAGTTTATTATTGTTTTAACCTTTATATATATATAAAATAAATGTAATAAATACATATATATATAATTTATTTATTAATGTATTTTTTTACAGTGAAACAATTTAAAAATGATCATCAAGAATAAAATATTTGTAATATATCTTATAGAGAGAAAATGATTTTTACATATAAATGTGGGTTTTCTTGAAAACATTTTTTTAATCTAGGCTGGTAATGTGAAGGAGCTAGAAAAAGCATTTTATCTAAATGTTCACATACAAGGTTAACTAATTCTGCTGCTCCAAACATACTTTAAAACCCCACAGAGTGTACACAACAAATTGTTCCTCTGATCGTATATGGGTTTTCTATTAGATTCTCTAAGGGAAAGTTCCACAATTATGTTGTATCCACCTTTTGACTCATAATAGTGTAAAAGTGCTTTCTGTCTGCTTGTATGAATGATAAGAATGCGTTTCGCTGCTGTATCAACTTTCCATGTATCACATCATTTATACGGATAAATGTTTTCCAACTGAATAGACTAAATATAAAATTAAACAAATAACGATAGTTGAATACAGTTACAAATATTATATATTTTAAATACGTAATCCCATTACATGTATTCAGTTACTCCCCATTCCTGTAACTTATGCTTTAAATGTTTATGCTTATTTAAAATGTGTTACCTGTCAATTAAACAAAGACAATGTCCGATTAATACTATTATTCACAATGAGGACGAAGTCAATGCAGTCATGCTAATCCTCAATTTGTGAAAATATTCATCAACAGTTTGTGAAGATCTGCACTCCTCAAACTACATTGGAATACTTTTTCCATAACTTTGACAGCAGTTCTGAATCTGATCAGATGTCCAATTTTTCTCTTTAAGTTGCCTTGTCACTTCTACTAATAAGCGGATCTAACTTTAATGTTCTCTGAAATAGATCAATCAACCAAACATCTCTAAAGCCACGCATTGTGCTCATATGAGAAAGTAATTATTAGGCTCCGATTTCCTCTGCAGAAATCGATCAGTCTGGGGCAATCAGCACTGACAGAGAGAGACGACCTCTAATGCCGAACCTAATATATCTACAGGGCTCAGAATCAGAACCACAGTGGCAGAGAGAAAGGCAGTCAGACTTACTTCTACAAGTTTAGTTAAAGTAAATGTAAACTTTTAAGAATTTTCATTACACACACTAAAAACAAAAAGGTCAGGTTACCTTTCAAAAGGCTTGCATGTATGAGCAGATGTGTGCTTATAGCATAAAGCAAACTTAGCAGGATTCTTTTATTTATTAAGAGATGTATGGCCTACTGTACCATAGACATATTTTGTCACTTTTTGTGTTGAATAAATGAGTTTCCAGGAATTTCATTACTTAGCTGTAAGCAAAAATATTTTCTTCTTCCTTGTCTTTTTTTTAAGCACTCAGGTCAAAGGCCACCTGATCACTTTAGGTCATCAAAGGTCATCTCATTCATTGCCTCTCTCCAAAAGTCTGAGTGAGCAGGTCATTTCAACACTGCTTTCTCAGGGCAGACAAAAAAAAGAGCGTGGCTTAACTTTCACTTCCTGGTGTTGAGTTGCTCTAAATCTTCTTTAAACTGATCGGAAGTGCAAAGATCAGTATTTTAGAAGAGAGAAAAAAACAGTCAGTCAATCAGACAGACATAATGATAAAAAAATATATAGACCGACACACACAAAAGCACAGTACAAATATACTGTACGCAACTTATAACAAGCAAGGCTGTAAATTTATATGCAAAAAATCCCCTCAATCAAACTGAAAAATTCTGATGACTCTCTCAAACTATTTTCCTTACATTTTATAGTGTAGAATCGTGTTTACAAGATTTTTAGATGCAAGTACAAACCAAGTGAAGTGTATATACTGCAACAGTCTTATTGTTCAATATAATCATAGTGGCCTTCAATCTAATGGGAATTTTCCACTGCACGTTACGCTTCGACTCGACTCGACTCTGCTCGCTTTACATTTCTGAGCTTGCTTTTCCTCTACTGTTTAGTGCCGTCTCACTGTGGGTGGGATTATAGGCTGATCGTCATAGTTGTGCCGCCTCTACTGCCGTGACATCATCTTAAACGTGACACAAACATTAGTGACCATAAATAATAACATGACCGCTAGCTGTTAGCTACTAGCTCATTGTGCTGCATAAAGCAGTTGTTGCATAGTGATTTTACACAATTGTAACAGTTAAACTGGCCTGGTTGTTTTAGAAGAAAGCTTCCAGTAGCTGGTCAACTAAATAAAATGAAGCTTTCAAGCAGAGTATAGAGTTAACTTAACAAAACGTACCATCCTACATCGTGGACCAGGTACCAGGTACCAGGTACTATCCACAGTGGAATTCCCCCAAAAAGTGAGTCGAGTCGAGCTGTACCGTGCATTGGAAAAGCCCCATAACAGTGTCATTTATTCCACTGTCTCTAGTTTAGTTACGGCTAAAACTTTATTCCCCAAGCTGAAAATGTGTTGTAAAACTTATTTTCAATGTTCACAGCAGGCAGTCTGAACCTCCCTGCCTAACTGGCTCAGAGCCAGGCGTCTGTGTGTATTGGTGTCTAGAAGACTGCATGATCTGCAATGGTTACAGCCCTGATCATGCAGTCATCACTGTGGCTTAACAAACCTTTAGAGGCCCCAGCTAACTGTCTAAGTCTGGCAGACTGCAGCTAACTGTCTGGCTATGCAGGTCGTTTTTTTTTGTTTTTGTTTTTTGCACTCAAGAGACAAATTAGGCTAATAGGGTAATAATAATGGGAGTGTGTACTGTCTGTTCTTTCTGTGTGAGTATGTAGAAATACAGACACACATGCAAAAGAATGACATTGTGTTTTACTTTGCAATTTTACTGGCATCCACAACACAAAATATTCCCTTTAAAGAAACCAGAGATAATATTACAAATTATGGAAAATATTTTGTACAGCTTGAGTACTGTCACTATGGACTGGTTGTTCTTTCGTTTAGTAAGAGAAGTAGTTTCTCATAGATCTCACTCTCAGCTTTATGGACCATGGGTATTTCTGTAACTCCAAACACAAGCAAAAAGTATCTGTGTAGGCACTTTGTATTGGCAAGCGTACAACAGAATGAACAATCTGAGTAATTAGCCACTCCTCGCATTAGGACTTTATCTGTGATTACAGTTTTACATTCACACTGCACAGCTATATTTCTAAAGATTTGTTTTTGTAAAAGGCATAGCTTGCATATACATATTTATATTATAATCATATTTATATTATTTATATTGAATTTATATTTGTTTATATATTTAAAATTATATAAATATTTAATATCTTTGCATATTTAATCTTGGTAACTTTTTGCACACAAGTAAAATTTTGAATAACAAAACATCTCATAACAACAGTTAATGCATTAGTTAACATAAATAAATAATGAACAATACTTTAAGAGCATTAATTTATCTTGTTTAATGTTTACATCTATGTAGACTCTAAAATCGAAAACATTAAAATGACCGTTAATTGCGACTGATTACGTAAACACATGAACAAACTATGAACAATAGCATTTTGATAGATTAAACAGGATAATAAATGCTATTAAGCAGTGATTCAGTGTTATTGTTAGTAAATGATACCCAATGCATTCATTCATGTTAATGAATGGAACCTTATTGTAAAATGCTACCAATAATTTTTTGAAAACATGTCACACTTCATTATACAATTATATTGGTATATATACCCCACTTATCGATGTATTGTATATCATTATTGAAAAGTTACTTATATTGCAACTCAAATGCAAGGCCAGGGATTCTACAAATTTACGAAACCTCTTGTAGCGTAAGGCATTGACACTTTTTCCAGTGACTGTCGCTAATATTACGTCACTGATTAGTTTGCAGGCCAACAGGAAGTGGGCTTTGCATGCTGAGCTGACTAAAAATCCAGATAAACTGTGACAATGCATGGAAAGAGGGAAGTGAATCTTTTCGGGGTTATTTTTTTGTACAAGAGGTTAATCCTGCACTGAATACAGATGGCTGGGGGAAACAGAAACTGGCTCACCATGGGAGTAAATGGCTCCACCAGAGACTACAAACAACTATGCTTCGTTACAGGGCTCCTGGGTGCACAAACCCGTTTAAATACATTTTGGTTTCAAGCAGCAATTACAGTAAACTTCACCAAATTACACCCAGAAACTAGATCTTATCTGAAGACCACAATACACTTAATACACAATACACTGAAAAAAATGCACTGCAGTGTTAGAAATACTCAGAAGTGTTAATTTTTAAGAAACCAGTTGCAAAGATGGAAACCTCACATCTGAATTCCACACAAAGTTGTCAATGACACACAGCGCAGGTTGCATTCCAAACATTCCACATTCCAAAGGTCACTCTGGGAGGCTGTGTACGGTACTGACTACACCCTGAACAGACTCAGGAGTTAACTGTGTGATATGTAACTATACAAGCTATATTGCATCCAGAAATATGTGCACTTCATTCATTCTTGCCATTTATTAAATGCCTAATCGCATGAGCCCCTTTAATTCTATTGTCACTTGGCTCTATTTCAAGGTGTGTAAAATAGAAGATCTGCCTTTCAAGTAACCTTAAGCCTGTTTCACACATCTGGCATTTCTGATGCATATCAGAATGGTGACTATTCAGAAAATAAGGTTTTGTGTGTATATACAGTATATAAGGTAAATGGTCTGCACTTATATAGCGCTTTATTTAACCTTAGAGGTTACCAAAGCGCTTTACAATGTGTCCCAATCACCCATTCACACTCACACTCATACACCAATGGCCGCAGAGCTGCCATTCAAGGCGCTAGCCTGCCATTGGGAGCATAAGGACACTTCGACATGTGGAGTTGTGTGGGCAGAGAATCGAACCGCCAACCCTGCGATTGGCAGCCAACCCACTCTACCTCCTGAGCCACACCTCAACTAATATATATATATATATATATAAAGAATATTCTGGGTTCAATACAATTTAAGCTTAATCGACAGCATTTGTGGCATAATACTGATTACCATAAAAATGAATTTGTTCTTCCTTTTCATTAAAAAAAGCAAAAATCTGGGTTACAGTGAGGCACTTACAATGGAAGTCAAAGGGGCCAACCCGTTTTAAACTTTACAATGTAAAGTTTTCATGATGATATAACATGTATACCCTTAACTCCAGCAAATATGACCATTTAAACAATTTTACCTCTCAAATAATACATGAGTTTTAACTAAATAATTAATGTAAGAGATTTTATAAAATTAGAAGCTTATCATTTCTGCTTTCACATTGCTGGTCATTCACTTCCTTTGTAAGTGCTTCATCTGAACCTCGATTTAAGTCAAATATTTAATTTTTTATAGGTAATCAACATTATGCCATAAATGCTGTAGAGTAAGGATAACCTGTATTTAATATTCCTATAAGTATTTACTTAATGGCCACCAACAGTGGTTAATAGGAGTGGGCTATTGAGAACTTATTACAAACTACGTCATCTATTTTTCATCCGGAGGGGAACACATATACATCTTATTGATTAAAACCAAATCACAAAGTGTAGGATATAGACCAAATATTCAATTTGTGTTTGCTTACTTGCATAGAGTATGTTTCAGGCCAAACTCTACTTGCTTACGTGTATGGTGTAAATGTTGTAATCTGTTAACATAGGTGCTGAAATGAATATGCATCAATTACTTGCTGCAGACACAAGATGTATGAAACAGGCTTTCCAAGAGCTGCAGTAAATTATTGTACTTAAGAACAACTTATTTTTGCTTTAATCAGCTAAAAGTGGCTTAATAAGCAAAGTGGTGAACATTTACATACACAAGCTAACATTAAAAACAAAATATACATAGAAAAAGTATTAAAAAAAAGACTTATACAGCCTCTAAAAGGCTTCCAAAGTTCTGTATACAGGCTGCAGTTCTAGGCTAACAGGCTAACATTCTACCTACCATCGTCTTTAATTTCTCCTTTTGCGTTCCACCAAAGAAAGTCTAAGGAATTTGGAACAAAAAGAGGGTGAGTAACTGATAGAATTTACATTTTTGAGGTGAACTATTACTTTAACAGAATCAGTGTTTTTACAAAAAAATACTTAAAATAAATAATGCACCTGAAAGAAAGGTACAACAAAGTGGAAGAAAAGGTATTCAAATGCAAGACATTTCAGGGGATGAGGCTTGTGCATTCTTACAATTCTTTATACGTGCCACTGATGTGGTTGAAAAATTAAAGTTTCTCGAAACATGCCGTTACATGTTTTACTGAAGCCTAATTACTTACTGTTCCCCAAATATGGGTTTATATCTCACAGAAACTTCCTCATTGTCTATGTAAATAATTTACAATCCTCAGATGATAGGCATTCTTTGTCTGTGAGCTGTACCTGTTTCAGGATGTATTGTAAAGCTGTCAAGGGCTTCAGATTAACTACCATGGAAGGCAGATCATTTTGGATGGTGCATATTGGAGCGAACATGTTTCCTTATTTAAACCATATTTAATTATTTCAGACTCAGTAGGTGAACAAGTCCTCATTATTTAAAGCCAACCTGATCTGCAATGAGCAAATTAAAGGGACATGTTTACTTATTAAACCATCCATGGGTGGCAACTGATTTGCTAGCATGGTCTGGTAATAATATTGGAAATACACAGTCCAGTAATTTAATGTTTCCATATATTAGCACGATGGCACCTCCAAGTCCCACAACCTTCAGAGAAGGTTAGCATGGCCCAGTGGAAAATATGATTGCTGAAAGGTTGCTCTTCCATAGCATAGACTTAATGGAGAAGCAATTGAGACAATCTTTGACTTTAAACATGCTATAAAATTAATCTTAATGGTCCATATAATTTGGTCTTTGAAAAATCTGGTGAGAAATGTTTAAACTGAAATCTCAGACTTTTCACTGGTATCTTGACAAATATGAGCACAATTTGTGACATTATTGAGTGCAATTTACATGCACATTCTTACACCAATTATGCTTAAAGGGTTAGTTCACCCCAAAATGAAAATCCTCTCATTATTTATGTGATGTGTGTAAGCACAATGGCGTGGTCACATGAGAAATCGGAAGCGCACGCTCTGTATACAATGGAGGAACGAACGTCACGGAAGAGTTAGGTGATTTCAAACAGCAATCCAGCACTAGCTGGAAGCAACGATTTCAAGATTTTCATTTTAATTATCGATTTTGTTTTACATCAACCTACTTGTTGCTTTAGAAGACATTCATTGATCGACTGGAGTCGTGTGGATTACTTGTATGCTGACTAAATATGCCTTTTGGATAAGCTAACCAGAGTAGGGAGTCATTGGCCCCTATCCCTAAAGGCCACCCTATACCTACACCTAAACATAACTAAAACAAGGAGTCAAAAATTGCTCCAATCCAATGGGCAGTGTGTGGAAGTGTTACGCATTTACCTCTATATGTTTTGACATCAAAAGCACAGAATCAACTGATGATTTCAAGTCTCATGTAAATGCGGCTTTCTTGCGTTGCCTAATTTGTGGTAGTAATCAGTGTATTGGTGTGCATGTTAACACTTATTTTTGAGCATGAACACAGGCACATTCTTACACCGATTATGCTTAATAAGCCGACGATGTGTCTGGTAATGTAAACGGTTTTGCTTTATCATTGTAATGTCATAAACGGTTTAAGCAAAATCAATCTACAGGTAAGTTATGCCCATTACTCCTATTTCATGTGGCATGTAAACATCTTAACCAGTGTTCCTACCATTTTATCCAATTTGCCCATGACGAGCACGGAATAAACCGATGACTTTTTCATGTAAATGCAGCTTTCTTGCATTGTAGGATTTTTTTAATAAGCTAAATTGGGGTTGATATCGGCAAATTGGTGGGCATGTAAACATATTCTCTTATGAAACTCTAGAGGAGGCACATGAGATTATTAAGATTTTTGTAAGTGAAAATTCTGGATGGCATGAGATTGAAGCAAATGTCACCCATTGCAATCCTTTTAATCTCATTTGTGATTTGTATTATTTCCTACTGGGGATCACACCATTCAGCACAGATACACTCGCTGTGTGCATTTATTATTGTTGAACTTTTGCCCACAGGAGCACATTTATAATCGAAGAAAGGCCCTGTTGACACATTTTATCCACAGTGAGCACAGTCAAAGTAAAGGACGGCAAGGTAAGTAAGACAAGCTGATTAGCCAAAGGTGTGAGCATAGGATTAGGGATATAAAGGAAAAAATCTGTTTGCAGGGGAGGATGTGCCTACATGCCAACCAGAGAAAGACCTATTGTGAAACACAGCTGATGGCAAGTTCAACTTGTGTTGAAACTGGAAACAGAAAATAAATATAAATTCCAGAGCTTTATGTTCCAACATCTACCCATGCCCTTCCTTTACAGATGACTTAGCAATGCACAACTGGTTAAAGCTATAACAATGTAGAGAGGATAGCAGTCCTTCCTGAAGAGCTAGGGCAGGACAGCGACAGTTGCAAAAGTGCATTTTTGTCACAAGACTAAATGAATATAATCGGGAGTGTCAAAACATACAATGTCAAATATTCTTAACATGTCTTCCAGAGGAAACTGTAGGTGGAAGTGGAATGTGGCATGACAGAAAGCATGCAACAGATTCTCTCTCCTCTCTCTGTCTCTCAGGTTTGTGCAGAAAAGACAACAGGCTCTGGAAATGTCTACTTTGATCCACTGATAGGGTAATAACAACGTGTACTGTGGAAGCCTGATTAGCTGACACAAAGCCAGAGATAAAATCATGCAGAAGGCCAAGATGTGCTTGACAACATGATTTAGTGAATGCTGTACAACTGTACACTTATCCTCATATTTCAAGCGAGCACTCACACATACTGTATGTTCTATTTGTTGTAATGAAAGGATGAATCATCAACACTCTTTATACTGGTGATACACATGGCAAGCTTTTGAGCAATGTTGCCAGGCAACACTGTGGAACATTGGCAGTGAGAGAAACAGGACCTGCAGTCTGTGCAAAATACAACGTGTTACTGTTTTTAGGCCATAGCCTTTTCTTGTATCACATATGTATTTGTGTTATTTTTGCTTCACAACAGCATTGTTCTTCAATATGCCTGTGAAACGCAAACAGCCTTTGCTGCTATGCAAATGCAAAATGCAGAAACTACACTTTTTATGACCGATATCAGGTCATAAAGACTGAGTGTCGCCAAGTGGTGCAAAGTAGTCTGCTGAAAATTTAGGAGAAA
Source organism: Xyrauchen texanus (assembly GCF_025860055.1). Taxonomy (NCBI): domain Eukaryota; kingdom Metazoa; phylum Chordata; class Actinopteri; order Cypriniformes; family Catostomidae; genus Xyrauchen; species Xyrauchen texanus. The sequence continues at coordinate 34,220,771 of NC_068284.1, read as the reverse complement.
AAAAGTGGGCAAAAAATTACACCTTTATAAAAATCCTTTGAGATTATTACTGTGTCATTATGCTTTCTAAAGACTGATTGCAAATCACATTAAACTTTAATGGAATAGAAAATGTTTTTATACACATAAATATTTTTCAGATAATTTTGCAAACAATATGCTGCATTTATAATATCACTAACAATTTTTCTCACACAGTATACAGCAAATGGGGTTTTATACACAAATAATGTATTTACATACTGTACAGTATATACAATATACATGATATTTGGAGGTCCTTGGGGCATCAGAAAATTTGAAAAGCCCTCACCTTGGACTATATGGCCTTTTACAGACAGATTTGGCACAACTATACTATGTTCTATAAATTATAAACTGTCAGTGACTTTATGCACTCTCCTGCTTGTTGTTTTGGTCACTCAGTCCGACAGGCTATTTTTCCAGCATCTGCAGTGCACTAGCTGCAGTAAACAAATGCAAGCATGCATGCACTTGCACATACTCATGGATCAGTCCTAATCCCTTAAGACATTAAGTATTGCTGTGCAACTGTGTTAATGATACTGACTCAGTCCTAGCAAAACCAACACCTTTGCAGTGTGCAAAACAACAACAGCTGACAGTGTCCACTGTCATTTTTCCACCACGAAAACACTCTGTCTGTCCCCCATAATCCTCCTTGTATTTTCCACCCCACCCTGCTGCATGCTTGCTGATCAAGCTTGTACATAAAGATCAAGAGTGTAGTGAGCTTTGTCCTGCCTTTGCTACATTCTTTGCAGGTGCAAAGTTGAAAACAGTCAAATGCAAAGATACACATTTTCTCTTTCGATTCGGTGTAATGTCTGCACACACACCACTTATGTAACATCAATGTAGCACCCTGTGCTTTGTTGACTTACCCTGAAGAAAAAAAAACAACAAAAAAAAAACAGTTGAGCTGTGTTTATGCCCTACCCAGCACTTTCCTCTAATGTGTATTTAACACATGCTCTGACTCCACTCCTTCCATACTCACATGTCAGGGCAGAATACTATGAGAATTCCTCTCACACGTGCTGCTTTGGGCTGTTTACCATCTGCTGGTTAGCTGATTTTTTCCATCTTATTTTTTTAAAAAGGCACCCAAAATTCAAACAGACTGTTTCAATCTCACTTTTGCACTAATTCTCTGTCATCATCTTTTTTCAAATGGTCAAGTAGAGTAGCTGAACAGTGTAAACACGACCTATAGGATCTAGTGCACAAATGCACAGAGGTGCAGATTTGCATAAACGGCTGTCATATTATGAATATTTGTGCAAAGTGTAAAACTCAATGGTAACACTTTACTATAAGGTTCTGTTCATAAACATTTGGTATAAATGGTCATTAGGTGTCATGAACAAAGGAACAATGCGGTTTTACAGCATTTAATCATCTTGGTTAATGCTAAATTATAAATATAGCCTTCTATTGTTCATTGGAAGTTTATTTTGCATAATGTTAACACATAACTTTGTTAAAAAAGAATTTGTTTATGTACAAATAACAGTAAAACAAGATTAATAAATGATGTAAAAGTATTGTTCATTGTTCATTTATAATGCATTAACTAATGTAAACATATATGGGTTTTAATGTTAAATTAATCAATATACATGACGAGTCGAAACATTATGACCACTCAGCCACATGTCAAGGTCAAGGTAGATTAGATGTTAAGAGAACAATCAGTTCTCATAGACAAAGTGTTGAATGCAGGACAAATGCAGGACAAATGGGCAGGAGTGGTGGTGGCGTAGTGGCTAAAGCACAGGGCTTTAATCTGTTAATCAGAAGGTCACAGGTTCTAACCTCACGGCCACCACCATTGTGTCCTTGAGCAAGGCACTTAACTCCAGGTTGCTCCAGGGGGATTGTCCCTGTAATAATTGCACTGTAAGTCGCTTTGGATAAAAGTGTCTGTCAAATGCATAAATGTAAATGAGTAAAAATGGTGGTGAGTACCTACCAACAGTGGTCCGAAGAGGGACAAACAACACACGGGCAACAGGATGTTGGGTACTCAATGCTCATCGATGCATGAGGGCAATGAAGGCTATACCATCTGTTCTGAACCAACAGAATGGCGGAGAAAATACTGTGGCACAAGTCACAGAAAATGTTAATGATGGTTACGGGAGGAATGTGTCACAACCAGTGTTGGGGAGTAAAGGAATACTTGTAATAAGATTACATATTTAAAATACAAAATGCAGGTAATATATAAGTAACTGTATTCCACCACAGTTTTGATTTAAATAATTGGTATTTAGAATACAGTTACATTTAAAAAGTATTTTGATTAGTGAAGAGATTACTTTGCATTTTATTGTTATTTTTTTCATTTCATATTTAGCCCCTTTCAGATGGAAAACATTTATTCATATAAATGATGTGATCCAAAGTGCATTTGAACAGCGTTGAAACACTTTCTTATGATGTGTTACATTCATACGAGCAGACAGAGAAGTTTAAAGTTTGGAGTAGAAGAAATAGAAATAAACCTTGTGAAAATTGTCAGCTTTACGCTAAGCTAAAATGCTATTTCTAGCCATTTTACATGCATGTTACTAGGTGCGATCATGTTTTTTTTTTTTTAATCAAGAAAAATTATGACATTGAATCATAATTTATTTTTATCTAGTAAGACCTTTTATATTAGGGCAAAATTTATATTTTTGATAATCATTTTTGAATTGTTTTCCTGTAAAAATATCTGAAAATCCTTAAAACAAGATCAGTTTGATTGATTTTGTTTTAGAAACAACACTGCATAAGATATTTAGGTTTTTCAGAGAATGTATTTTTAACATGTGTATTTTGTCATAGTGTACTGGCAGAATTTTTACAGTCAAAACAAGTGAAAAAATCTACCAGTGCTGAAGAAGTAATCCAAAGTATTTAAAATACGTTACTGACCTTGAGTAATTTAACGGAATACGTTACAAATTACATTTTACATTTCAAAAGTAACCCTTCCAACCCTGGTCACAACACAAAGTGCATCACACCATGCAGCCTATGAGGTTGCGTAGCCGCAGACATGTTAGAGTGCCCATGATGACCCCTTTCCACGTAAGCATCGGAACTGAACCTTGGAGAAGTGGAAGAAGGTTGTCTGATCCGATGAGCCCCATTTTCTTTTACATAAACGTGGACGGCCGAGTAGTGTGCACCGTTTACCTGTGGAAATGTTGGCACCAGGATGCACTGTGGTAAGTGAACAAGCCGGTGGAGGGAGTGTGATGCTCTAGGCAATGATCTGCTGGGAAACCCTGGGTCCGGCCGGCCATTCATGTGGATTTCAATTTGACACGTACCACCTACCTAAACATCATTGCAGATCAGGTACACCCCTTCATGGCAATAGCATACCCTTATGGCAGTGGCTTTTTTCAGCAGGATTATGTACCATGCCACACTGGACACATTGTTATGGAATGGTTTGAGGAACATGATGAAGAGTTCAAGGTGTTGCCCAGGCCTAAAAATTCCCCAGAGCTCAATCCAATTGAGCATCTGTGGGATGTGCTTGACCAACAAGTCTGATCCACGGCGGCTCCGTTTTATCAGCACGCTGAGGACAAACAGCATATTAGGCAGGTGGTCATAATGTTTTGGCTCATCAGTGTATGTAGAAAAAAACAGTAACCACAAAGAATAAATGCTGTACATGTATTGTTCATTGTTAGTTTCTAATCCATTAACTATTGTTAACGAATACAACTGTAATGTTCAAATGCATTAGTGTATGTACAAATACATGTAACCAACATTCATTTGTATTTTGCCCTCTGGGAAACTATATAGAAACAATATTAATTACATATGCAACTGCATGGATAAGGTGCAAAACACCACAAATCATGCTTCCTACATTGTATCTCAACAATTTTGCTGTGTCAGTGACTACCTGCAAAAACACAAGGCTCATAAATAACATTACTACAGTGACAGAATGGACACAGTGCCCTTTTATGGAATGAGTGACCTTTGAGCAGGACATGCAATATTAGTAGGTGTCCGTCACTACTTACGAGACAGGGGACACACTTTCCCAAGAGTTGCACAACATATTTAGTCATTTTTTTGAGTAATGGCCAGTGTATATATAGGTCAATATATTTTGTTTAATAGTCCAGGCTGAAACCACATCTGTTGCTGCACTTTTCTCGTTTTATTTCAGTTTACATCTTCCGATGCATTCTTAATTTTAACTTTCATTTCAGTTTCTTATTTCTAATTTTGTAAGACATTTGTGCAGTCTTAAATAATTTTTAAATGGACTTTTATGTGTTTTTATTCTTTATCACATCTATATAATTCACTTCGAATTACCATTGTGTATGAAATGTGCTACATAAATAAACGTGCCATGCTTTCCTTACTGTGTGTGGAAGATATATCAGATATATCAGTTTAGTCGAGAGTCCCACCGATACAGAGTAACATTTTGTCTTTATTTCATCTACTTTTTCGATATCATCAATTTTAAACAGCAATATCCACAAAATATTAACAGTGTGCAAGAAAACATGATTTATGGCACATCCGAGAAGAACAATTACAAAAAAATAGATATATTTCTTCATAATCAAGGCAGAAAGATACATTTGCATACACAGGAAAAAACACAAAATAATGGGACAGGCTAAGATTGGATTCTACTGGCTAAGGACTTGGCTACAGAGATTACCCACACAAATCCTAAATCTCACCTCTTATGGTCATGAAAGAGCTTGATGGTGTGTGAATTCGAACAAGGAATTGAGGTTAAGGTATTATGGCCTCCTCAGCACCTTAAGTGTTCTTGCAGTGTGCAACACAAATTAGAAATGGATGCACTCCCTAGTACTAACAGTTTCATACAACAGGTTTCCCAACACAGCAAGCCATTTTCTCATTGAAATGATTGCAGGGTCTTTTTAAATCCAAGCATAGGGAATTGTCAACCTAAGGTGGTGAAAGCACACTTAAGGTAAAAACAATACTTTGGAGCACAGTGCATCCTAACCCACTGTGAGTCAAGAGGATGGAGAACTTAATTCTAATAAGCTGACTTTCACAGTGTTTGCTCCAGTGTAATACCATCAAACGTGGTACAATGAGTTTAGCAGTTTGGTTGGTGTTTGGTCACTTCACACCTTTGTTTAAAAGTTTGTTTAGTGCTACTTTTATCTCACCACTGACTGACTTTATCATACTTACTGCACATTTGCAGTGAAATAATGCACTTCTCCAGAAAGGCTTTTTCCTAATGTGGATTCCTGATCTAAGTGTATTTTTCTTGCAACTACGTCGTTAGCGAAGAAGTCGTCAGTGAAATTCTAATGTAATACTTCATGAGATTAAATTACAACCCTTCATTACATAATACTGTACATTTTCCCCCATAGTACTCAATCTGTCTCTCAAGTTACTTTGAAATGCAACACTGTACAGGATACAGATTTTCCAAGCACTATCTCTGTACTTTACCACAAAGGCCATATCCATGCTGATCAAACCAACTTCAAATTAAATGTCTATCTTACCAAACCTGAAAATTCTGACATAATTTAGTCACCTTCAAGTTGTTCCAAACCAATATGACTCTCTCGTGGAATACAAAAGGAGAAGTTAGGCAGAATCTTAGCCTCAGTCACCGTTCACTTTCATTGTGTGGAAAAAAAGATGCAATGGAAGTAAATAGTGACGGAGACTAACATTCTTGCTAACAGAGAGAGAGTCATTCTGGTTTGGAACAATGATGACAGAATTGTCATTTGTGTAAGAACTATCCATTTAACTCTTTGCTTCTTAGTCCTGCTCTGCCAACATGCTTGAATGTGCTTTACTAATAAGCTCAAGCTAGACAGGAAGTGATGTCGCTGTGCGGCTCTGTCCTCTGCAGGCTCACTTGTGGGGAGCAGCACAAGCAGTGAGAAGTGTGAATCTCTGTTGTTCTCTGGCCTACTGGATGACACATAACCATCTTGTGACCTCTCTACTTATCTTAGTCATGCTTAATATGGGAGCTGATGACAGCATCCTGTGTGCTGCAGGGAGCACAGGCCCCCTCGGTCCCCTTTATACCACGACAGCATTTCCGAGACCCATTTTTCTGCACACAAATGTTAATTTCACAATTTTAAAGACAAACAACGGGGCAATTATATTTTCAGCACTTATCCCTTTAGTGCACTGCTCTATACTGCGAGCGAGTGTTTGGGGACTGTCAACTACAGTCACCCATGGTGGTGCACAAGACACTTATTGGCCAGTGATCATAGATCATGTGCTGGATGCATATAGAACATGCAGAGTTGTGGCTTGACCTTGCCCCTCATCTTGCGATTCTGCATGTGACTGCTAAGGGGGCAGAGCCAAATCCAGTGGCCTGTTGCATAACACTAAACATCCTGCTCTTCATACAGAGCAACTAACAAGACTTATCAACACGAACCACCTCATAAAGCGTGCTTTAAATGTATCAAACTGGTACAACAGCCTGAAAACAATGCCTTGAGCACCTTACATCATCGTGTGGGCTTTGTTTACAGTGTCCACAATTCATTCCACATTCCCAAAAAGGGAGCAGGTAAGCAATTTGCTATCACATGTACAAGCACCAGAGCTGTCTGTCAATTCCTTGTCTAGTTTTCTTCTTTGCCTTGCCTTAAAGAGGACAAACTGGATGATTAAATATGAATGATGGAGGAAACAGAAAAATTACACAAAGATTACAAAAGATAAAACACCCACAAAAAAAATGAATGCGCTTTTAGTTATCAAACACTGTACAGTCTCATACTCAATGACCAGATTCCATGTTTCCATAGAAAGAAATTGGAACAAACAAATCCAAAACAACTATTCTCAAAGTTAACACCTCTGAACATGTCCAAAAGAAAGTTTATACATTTTATTTTCTTTCAGTATGGATTTTACAATCAAGTTTAGTTTCAGAGAAAAAGATTGGCCTGTGATATACGGAGGCTTATACTTTTAATTTAAAATGCCATATTACTGATTCCGAAAGGTAATAGCAATTTTAGGGGGCTGATTTCAAGATATTTGACTACAAATGTTGCATCCAAACATTTAAGTTAATATTCCAAATATAAGTTCATCTTTAATATTGGCACATTAAAAGAGGCTGGGAAAGAGGTATCAGGTTAATATTTTCTGCATTATATAAAATTATTCCTTTTATAGTGTCTGAAGATTCTGAAATATAGTATAAAGACTAGAAAAAAGAAAGCATTAAGCCTTATGTTTTTATCGATGAAAAGAAACACTATAGCTCACAAAAGGACTGAGAAAATAAAAACGTAAAAATATTGGCAACACTGGTTAATGTCTTGAATCCCTTTGTAAAACATGAAATGTGCTGTTTTGATAAAGATAAGCATACCTGGTTTCAATTTTGGCCATGGAGAGTTAATACTGAACAACCGTTTTCCACAGTGTGACTGGGCTAGCCAGCTAGTCAGTCAGCATATACATGACTGTCTTCCTCTACTCTCCCCCACTGACTATGATAATAAGGTCACACACTGCACTCAAAAACATGCTGGAGTTTCTCTCAGTCTTTTAAGCACTGTATAATTAATGTGAAACAGTTTACAAATTCCAAAATCTGCCACCTGTTAAGTAAGTCTATATGCATGAATGTAGACAGTGCACACATGAATAGATTCATTCATATAGACACGCTCAACGCAGGGCTACTTGACGCTAGGTATACAGATATCGCCCCCTCTAGTTTTGTACTGAGAGAGTGTGGCATTTATTTTCTGGAGAATACTGTGGATTCCAGATCAAAAGAAGTGTTGGACTGAATTGCCCATTGACTGGGGATGGGCACTGGTTAAAGTGGGACTGAGAGAGCTGGGCTATGGAGAGTAGCTATAGAATGATGCAAGGTTTCTTGTCTTTGAAAGGGTTCTCAGAGGTGGGAACCCCCACCAGCAGAGGGTCGCTGCGGGCATGCTGCTCACAGTAACTCATGAGGTCTGCAGCAGCCTTAGACACCTGAGAAACAGTGAAAGAAGAAAACAAAAATTAAGCGATTGCGATCCAGTTAAGTGAACAATTACAGTTATCAATGTACATCTTTTTTCATATTTTTTTTTTAAGGAGAGTTGAAAAAGGACATGAGATAATGGTGAGAGAGAGGGTAAACAGGACCTGGAAATGTTGCAAGCTGAATTTCAACTCGCATTGCCCGTAAGAGGACCACAACTTAATGTTTTGAAGCATGCACACCAGACCATGACACTGACATACAGTCTGAATCATTATTATACACAGTAGCTATCTTAAATATTCTTATTGGTTAACTGTGGCACTCTGTGGTCAAATATACTTGTATAATGACAGCTAAGCCATATTGATCATTGTCCCAGACAACTGATTCCCTACATCAGGGGTCTTCAACATGGGATCCGTGACCCCTAGGGGGTCAGAAGTGATACTGCAGGTGGTCTGCAAATAATTTTTAATCTCAAGCTAACTTTAGTGAAAAATAACAAATTCTGCAAAGTTCAGTTAAATCTTTCATTGTCCCTTCCACATTAAAATGCACAGTGGGAAGAAAAAGTATGTGAACCCTTTGGAATTACCTGCATTAATTAATTCATTGATCTTAAACTCTGGTTTAATCTTCATCTAAGTTACAATAATGAACAAACACAATCTGTTTTATCCAAGAACATAAATTATTGTATTGTTCTTGTACATCCTAAATACATAATTTAATGTATTTGGGGCGGGCGGCTGTGGCTCAGTTGGTAGAGCGAGTTGGCCACTAATCGCATGGTGGTTCGAATCCCAGCCCACACGACTCCACATGCCGAAGTGTCCTTGGGCAAGACACTGAACCCCAAGTTGCTCCCAATGGCAGGCTAGCGCCTTGCGTGGCAGCTCTACCGCCATTGGTGTATGATTGTGTGTATGAATGGGTGAATGTGTCACAATGTAAATTGTTGCTTGCATCAAGCTGGAAAGGGTTACAAAGTTTCTCGAAGAGCTTAGATATTCATCTGTCCACAGTTAGACAAATTGTATATAAATGGAAACGATTTAGTACTGTGGCTACTCTCCTTAGAAGTGTCCGTCCAGCCAAGTTTACTCAAAGGGCATACTGCAGAAAGCTCAAAGAACCCTAGAGTGACAGCTAAAGACTAGATCACTGGAACTGGTGAACATATCTGTTCTTGACTCTTCAGTCATGGTGTCTATGGCAGGACACAAGAAAGTAGCTGCTGCTTACCAACAAAAACAATGCTGCGTGCCTGAATTTTTTCAAAGACCACCTTGACACTCCACAATGCTACTGAGAAAATGTTTTGTGAACTGATGAAAAAAAGGTTGAATTGTTTGGGAAGAACACGCAGGACTAGACCCCGAAGCCGCCGCCAGGCGCCGCCATTTGCGCCATTTAGAATTTCAGCCGCCGCCAGCCAATAATTTCGTAAGCCAAATTGAGCCGCCATCTGATAAAGTTTGGCTGAGCCGGCTACAATTATTTGCATCAAATAATAATTCTATCACATAGTGACATACACACACGAAATATATAAACAATACACAAGATCTATTTTCCCACTGGATTCATAACAGCGCAGTCTTGTGCCCGTTGCTACGATACACAGACTCACAGTGAAATGACGACCAATTAAAATTGCTCGTTTTCCGTACAGAAGAAGCGATGCATTTTTTTCTCGCACTGAGGTGAAATGGCGGAAAGAAGCAAGCAAGGTAATTTTGATCTCAATTCTCACATACTTTCCTAATTCCTACTTACTTTTTTCTTAACTTAGGCCTACCCAGACTTTTGTTAAATCTTCAGGGCACGGTTGCACAAACACCTGAATCAAAGATTGATGTTATGAACCAAATATTCTGGAACGGAGAGATGTATAGCACTGAACGTGATATTACTGCAGTAACAAACCACCGTTTCCACATTGCTAATTCACGACGCATGCTTCAGTGTACATTGAAGTGAAATGTGCAAAACTTTGTCCAAAATAATAGGCTACTGATAACGGTGTGTGTTTATATTAAGGCGAGACACGGCAGGCAAAAACATAGTTTTTTTTTACTGGTCAATTTTGAGATTTTTGGATATTTGTCTTCAATAACATGTCTTCTTTCAGACTTGTGGTGAAAAAAGTCCGAAATACACATTTAGGTCTTTATTTTACTACACTTCGCCTGTTTACGTCTGTAGATTTCTCATAAAATTCAAAAAGTTTGCATTCTTAATCAAGGTGTAATATGATAAGCTTCATCCATGATAATGCCAAGTTATTGTATACAACTTAGCCTACATACATTTAGCCTAAACACAACACATTGTAGGCTATTTGAAAATGTTTAGTAGCATACAGACTACAAAATAAATATGTACATACATTGTGAAAGTAAAATCTGGTGTTTTCTTTATTACATTGTATTGCATTTTGTAGAAATATAGTGTAAGCCATGCATTGCTTGGAAATATTGAGATCTAGTAAATCAGTATAACATAGACAGTGGTGGACGAAGTACACATACCATGTACTTGAGTTAAAGTAAAGATACTCAAGGTAAAATATTACTTAAGTAAATTAGACGTGCTGCCTTTAAAAATTCACTTGAGTAAAAGTACAAAAGTATTTGCCTTCAAATGTACTTAAGTATCCAAGTACTATGATTTTTTATGGCCATAATGTCCTATTATAATTTGTCACAAGACTCTTGCTTAACTCAGTCTACATGAAGACTAATGTCACTCTTGGCACACCAATCTATTAATAATATGACATTAATTAGTCAGATGTGTGTATGTATATATATATATATATATATATATATATATATATATATATATATATATATATATATATATTTGAATTGAATACATTTTTTGTGTGTTTAATTTTGGAGGAAGGGACTGTTCCCATAAGGTATAATACATTTACAGTATTTACTGTATATATTTTTCTCGAGCGTCTATGGTCATAATTATTAACATCCTAATGTTATGATACATTCACATAAACCTGCACAATGCCCTTAAATATAAATATACACACACACACACACACACACACACACACACACACACACACACACACACACACACACACACACACACACACATACATAGAATATATATATATATTCTATGTTATGGGAGCAGCCAATTTCCCTCCAAAATTAAACACAAAAACGTATTAATGCAGTGTTTCTGCTACTCTCCAGAAAAACAATGCTATTATATGAGTCATTTTAGTGTCAACATAATAAGCAATGTACATTATGCGTCAGTATTTACAGATAATTGATGCAATAATAGCTGCTGCTCTCTGCCCCGCTTAAAATCATTGGCAACGCAATTTGTTTGGAACTATTGAGAGCTACACGAATCACGTGACCGCGCGGCGGCGAGATCACTGTCGCAACCGTCTATGTTCGCAACTCTCATATTTAACGGCTCTGGGGTGCGTTTCCCGTACAACGACGTAACTTGCTGCTCCACTACCGTAGTACGATGCACTGTTGAAGAAATCAACTTGCTAGTCACGACTGTTTCCCAAAACCGTATTGTCGCAAATTGGTTGTTCAACCACGTTGGTTAATGATGTCACACATGCGGTGGATTAAAAACTACTTTTAATGAATCTGTTCGAATTAATGCTAGATGTTTTGCTATAAATTACAGACATGTCATCTGAGGACTCTCTCATATTTTTCTCAGTTATTTGCTTTATTTCCAGATTCAATCATAGGCTCGTTCTTACGCACTAGAGCACGTTCACACATGCGCACTCTTCAAAAACTGTGCTTTAAATCTATTGACAAACTAAAAGACATAAAGGACATTTGTATGTCTTCTAAATAAAAGATACTGATTGTACTGAATGTCTTCTTGCTTATTTGGCTCAAGATAATAATTTATTAAGCCCACATGTTATAATAACAAGAAACTCTGCTTCTAACCACAGGTCGAGAGCTGTCGTTCCAACCACACAACTCTGCGATGCTGTTTGCGAATATTTGTTGGAACGATGGTTTCGGGAAACACCGACTCGTTGAACTATGATGATAACGACGGAACTTGCTACCATAGTTGGCTAACGATGCTTTTGGGAAACGCACCCTGGTTCAGGCTTAGTAGATGCCGCCAAGGCAAGTTCAAAACAAAGCGCCGCTGTACTGTGATTGGTGGCTCGTTTGACCAGTTACATTTTTATCCACTCATAAATAAAAAGGAACGACTGATTTTGAAAATGTAGTAGAGTAAAAAGTAAGATATTTGACTTTGAAATGTAGTGGAGTTAAAGTAAAAGTCTCCCCAAATTTAAATACTTCAGTAAAGTACAGATACACAAAAAAGCTACTTAAGTACAGTAACGAATTACATTTACTTCGTTACTGTCCACCACTGAACATAGACATCTGTAGACATGAAGTGGCAGCTTCAGCCATTTGCAGCTATGAAAAGTTTGGCGGCTGCAGCAGCCATTTAGGTTTTGGCTGAGCCGGCTAGCCAGCCAATAACTTCATCAGCCAGCCATTATTCTCAAAACAAATGGCTTCGGGCTCTACGCAGGACTATGGATGGCGTAAAATGGGCAATGCATGCCATCATGGTGGAGGGAGCATCATGATTTGGGGCTGCTTTGCTGTTTCGGGGCCTGGACCGCTTGCCATAATTGAGGGAAAAATTAATTACCAAGTTGATCAAGATATCTCTACAGGACAATGTCAAGTTGGCTGTATGCCAACTGAAGCTCAGTAGAAGTTGGGTGATCCAGCAGGACAATTAACATAAACATCGAAGTAAATCCACTACAGAATGGCTTAAAAAAAAGAAAATCCACCTTTTCAAGATCTTAACCCAATAGATCTGGAAGAATGACCTCAAGAGAGCCATTCACACCAGACATCCTAAGAATATATCTGAGCTGAAGGAACACATTAAATGGTCCAAAATTCCTTCTGACCGTTGTGCTGGTCTAATCCACAGCTACTGGAAAAGCTTGGTTGAGGTTATTGCTGCCAAAGGAGGATCAACCGTTTTTTAAATCCAAAGGTTCACTTACTTTTTCCACAGCACTGTGAATGTTTAATGGGATGTGTTCAATAAAAATATGAAAGAATATAATTGTTTATGTGTTGTTAGCTTAAGCACATTTTGTTTGTCTACATTTGTGACTTGAAGATTAGATCACATTTATGATCAATTACTGCAGAAAACCAGCTACTTCCAAAAGGATCCACATATTTTCTTGCTACTGTATGTAGCAAAAATGTAAATGTAATGTTAAAATATATGACTCTGTATAGCAATATATTATAATGGCTTTAAAATGTAGCATTCTAACAAAGTAAATACATTAATATAGTATTATATGCATGTTATTATAGGTCGGGCTTAAAATGCAACACTCAAATTTGATAGAAAATATGAAACAGGGAGTCCCTGCCCCATCACTCTATCCACAAAGGTGTTTCATATCACTCTGCGGTTACATAATAAAATAATTTCTTAATTCAACTCAAATCAATATTCCATGACAATTCTTTTATTGGGCGAGTAAAAACCCTGGGCATTGTACAGTGAGCTGGTCATTGTCGCAAATAAACCTCTTCATGGGTGAAACAAGACATGACCATCCTAAAAGAATTGTATTTAGTGATTAGGACTGTAGATTATCCATTACTTGTTTAATGGGAAAACAAATATATTGCTACCACTTCATGGTAAACATGTTGCAAGGAATACACTTAACTTATGCCTATATGTGAAGAGTTTGTGCTGTATACCTTAATGCGTTCAAAGCCTGCTTCAATCCTCAGCTGCTCCACCAACTTCCTCGCCTGGGCTATGTTATTAGTCGTCGACATTCTCTGCCATCGGTTATCGTGGCACGTAAAAGGAGAAAATTCTACAAGAAAGTAAATTAAAAATGAGGTTAAAACAGAATTTCAAGCATTTATTGCGTATGGATAATGCATGTGATAAATCTATGGGATAAAATATTACTTGTGGTAGCATCTTTCAAATATACATGTGCAAAGACAGCTGAGAGTAAAAAATAAATGCATAATATTTGAGCTACAGGCCATGTCTCTCAATAACCTCCAATAAATTCCAGCCTCTAAAATGATTTAGCTTGGTAAATAAGTACATCAGGATGGCTGTCTAACAGTGCTGAACACACAACCACCCAAAGACTTTAGTTCCAGACCACCCAGCTCAGGAGAAGCATCAATCAGACAAACAGTACAACTGAAAACAGGTGCTGCTATCCTTTGAGACTTAGTGCACAGACTATTCTTCTCCCTCCTTGTTTTAGGACCATCTAAACAACAAAAAAACTAAATGTGTTCAACTAAAACAGTTCAGACTAGGGATGGATCATGATGGTCAACTAATCATCCAACAGCCGATAAGTGAGGTTGACTACTTTATCTAGTTTTTTGATTATATATTTGTTTTTGTATTTTTAGCAACAGTGTTTTAATTGGTGTGCTGTACTTTAGCTGTTAAACAGTTCACACGATAAAACCTTATCAGAAAATTTGCATCTGTAAAGGGATGTTCCTGGTTTAATACAAGTTAAAGCTACACTATTTAACTTTTGGCCCTCTAGCAGTTAAAAAATAAAACTACATGCATCTTGCGGAAGCTCATTGTTTTGGTAATGATGCAAGTTGTGCTTCTGCTCTGCTCCTCTGTGTGGATGAATGTGGTTTGAGGCACCGGTGTACACATGGATACAGGACATCTTATCAGAGCAAATGGACAAATAAATAATGAAAGAAAGGAAAGACAGATATCCGAAAACATGTCATCTGTGTAGGTAAGTGCAATATCTTATGCTGTTGTTTTGACTTATTGGAAACATTGGTGTTTTTAAATAAATTACGTTACAAAAGTTAGGCAACGTTCGTTAACATTAGTGTGTGTGTGTGTGTGATTACAAAACTATACATAAACCATATCAATAAAATATCTTATCTATTGAGAAAGAAAAAAGCCATCTCCGGGTCGCTTTTAAATCTTTTCTGAAATCGGAGTTGTCGCCACAACTGAAAATGTTGTCCGGGTTTTATTACGGACTCTGTTGCTTTCCCTTTTTGCTTGTTGACTCTGCTCTGTTTGGGGTTTCTTTGTTTTTACAACCGGTGTTTCTCCAGAGGTTTGCCATTTTGAATGATCCAAGGTAAACTTTTCTCGTTTTATGTGACAAAAAAATTTCAGCTTAACACTTCTCCCACACCATACAGGCACTACAGTACAGTAGCTGGAGCTTATTTTCCCTGTGTATGAATCTGACGTGAACATGCACGGGCGAATGACGTATGTATGCAATTTCCCGTGAAATCTGTCCTGACAGCAATAAAATATAAATCATTAATATAGATTTATCAAAGTGTATTTGGGTAAAGACATGGTATTTTTGTTCCACTCTCTCATTAATAACATTTTGTTATTTTTAACCAAATAAAAGTTACATAGTGTAGCTTTAAGCTCAATCAACAGCAATTGTGGTAAATGTGGATTACCGCAAAAAAATAATTGACTTTGAATCATGGCTCAAGCAACCCGCCAACTAGCCAATTTTGAAAATATGTAGTTGTGCAAATCCCTTGCTCACATGGACATCCACCCTTAATCAAGTCATCATGAAATAATAAGTCTGAGAATATTTCCAATATATAGACAGTTTAGTGACTAGTCAGTTCAAAAATACCCATGGACAGAATGCAGTTGGTTCACCTTGTACTGACAACTTAACAATATTGCTTTGAAAAACCTTACCTAATGTTGAATTGTGAAGTTATCTAGGGGTTTTCTGAAGTATAAACAGTGGTTTGCACAGCACAAACCTTTCATACACAACCACCTAAAGGTCATGTTAAAAACCACTTACACCAAGATGTACATTTAAATTACAGGACACCCACAGAGAGATGAGTATCAAAGTAACCACATATACAGAAGAAACATTAGAGGCAGTGAAAGGTTTCATTCTTTCTTGAGACAAACACACTCCTTATACGGCCCCCCTCCCTTTCTCTACACACTCCCAAACTTGTGCTGCACCCCTCGCTTTCCAGGTGATTCCTAGAAAGGCCATAGTGCTGAACACATTGCTCAGTGCCTGGGTTTTGTCTTCAAACAGTAAACACAGTCTCTTTCACGGCACGGTGTGCTGCATTCCAGGAAAAGGGCACAGCAGTCCTGCATATATAACTGCAGCTCTCAAGAATACATTGGCATATTCATTCAAACATGCAGGTCTCAAAGGACGATGTCTCTCAGCAGAGTATTTTCCAACCACGTCTTCATAAAAAAAAGAAAAGAAGAAAAGAAACCCCTCATAGGCAAAATTTTGCTGAAATGCAAAACATTTTGATACATAGCGCCATAGTGTGAACCAAGCAGGCTCCAAGCAGGCTGCTGTAATTGAACCTCATTCATTTTGTCCATATAGTAAATTTTGAAAGCTACATGGAAAAAAGTGACAGTTGTTGGTTGAATTTATTTAAACTACTCCAGGGAGGTCACGCGACACAATGGGAGTATTGGACGTTTGAATGGCGTGCTCTGTGCACTTTGCTAGCTTTAACACTTTTAATGATATAACCCAGTGAGATTTGATACACTCAGTTTCATAACTGTTCTAGGAGGACAATATGTCAAAGAATTCAAAATCTTCGGGCTCTGGAGACATCGATTTGGTCGGAGAAATGTGGGAAATGCGGCGAGAGATGCTTGGCATATCAGCAATGCTGACGAAGGTCATTGCTGACTTGGAGGATCTTGCTATGATTTGTCCATCGATCACTGCCATGGAGGCGAAGTTCTCTGGGATGGTCACAAGAGTGGGGGATGTCGAGAAACAGTTCGATTATATGGAGTCATCGGAAAGGAAATTATCTGCTAATCTGCTAGAAACCAAGGTGATTTGGAGAATGTCTGGGAGAAGTTGGAGGAATTGGAGAACCGTAGCCAGCAGAATAACAGCCATAATGTCAGAATTTCTGAGGCAGAAGAGGAACGGGATATGCTGAAATTCCTGGATGGGCTCCTCCCAAATCTGCTCGCCATAACAATTTGATCCAAATTTCTGATATCCTCCGATAAAGATTTTGTGTTACACGAGGCAAGGAGTAAAGGAAGGCTTTCTTTGACAAACCACAGCACTTTTTGTTGTTCGAAAATAAAAAAAACGAGATTGATTCAAGGAATGCAAGAAACTTTTACATCAACAGAAGGTTGCTTTTGCACTGATATTCCAGGCCAAATTGAGAATAGATGCTAAGGAGGGCCATAAAACATTCACATGCACACAGCAAGCATTGTCCTTCATAAAGTCAATGGTGTAAGTCATTTTGTGGTACTCATGTTGCAGCTGTGAGGACCGGCTCACTGATCATTCAATTGACTGTTTGAGGAAACAGTTTTTTGTGTTGGTTCCGCTTAGCGGCTGGAGTTTATTTTGAAGAGTGGCACACATTCAGGACAGTTTTGTGGATGAATTTACACACTCTTTGAGTTTGTTCCACCTATTGTCTATTGTTTTTTGCTGTGTGATTCTGTCCTCGTAGGCGTACATGGACTGTTTGAGTGTGGAGGGATGAAAAGCAGTTAGCAATGTCATGCGCGGGGTTAATGCACCCGTTTTTCTTTTTTCTATTTGTTTTATTCCGGGAGATGTTTGGGTTTTAATGGTCGCACCAATGTTGGAATATGGTCTTTATAATCTTGTCTTTGACAAACAATCTAAGTGGGTGTATATTTGAGACCAAGCATATACAATCTAGATGGGGTCCAATAGAATCGATGTAAAATCTTAAATTGCATAAGGCGCACCCTTGCATCTCTTGATGTACACTTGATGTTTTTTAGAATCCTAGCCCACACTCCCTTTTCCAATACCAAGTTTAAATCTTTCTGCCATAATCTCTTGAGAGAAGTTGAATCTCTGTCCCCCAGATTCTGAATTAGCAGGGAGTAATACACTGATGTATAACAATAAAACCCTGAACATCCCCTAGAGAAAAAAAAACATGTGCATCAACCCTGCGCATGACAGCGCCAACTGGCAACAATCCCTCCAAACTCAAACAGTCCATGCATGCCTACGAGAGCCCCCGTAACAACTTTGCCATCAGATTGCTTAAGTCCGGTGTTTCTATATACATTTTGTGAGACAGATTTAAACAGCAAAAAATATCTTATAAAATCACTATAATACACAAACTCAAGTTGTTTTATTTTAAACAGCAGCAACAGCACAATGATAAATGACACCAATATTTAATTAATAGTTTAATTTATTAACATTAATAATCAGATAAACAATTAGTCCGCTAAGTAACATTGTTAATTATTCTAACTGTAGCCTGTTTATGGTTAACAAGCAACATAACTTGCCACATTCATAGAAATTGCAAGTTTATCAGGATTTTACAACAGGTTTTAATATGGCTCATTTAATCAGAATTTAGACTCGAAACTATCTGTTTAATAGATAAGTATTTAACAATTCTGTGGTATTTCTATGCTGTTTAAAGGCAAAACTGGGATCCAAGGGGGGTTACCAAGCACACTTACTTTTTGAAAAGTAGGTTAAATCATAGAAGGTTAGACTGTCACAAGGCACCACTGAGTGCCCTGAACTCCCTATGAATCTTCAGGGTTATTAACCCTTGTCCATGGCTTAAACACACACACCATTCCTCATTTTCTCTATCTTAGCTGGAATCAGGCTCACGTGAATTCACACCCTCCTCTTTTGAATAACTGCAGTCTGCAACACCAAGGAAAGTCTCCAAAATAGACGTCTCTTTCTCCACTCAGTGGAATTCTGATCCATTGAGGAAGAGGAGAAGGAACGGGGTCTGAGCGGTTATTTTTCCCTTCATTGGAAAACTGCACTCCACCCTTCAGTCTTAATGTTCTATTTTAAGCCACCACGATATGCAAGCTGTTGCATATTCAACAACATAAATGTACATGTAATACAGTATATAGTCAAATGTAAGTAACAGACCATAAAACAAAATCTGCATGCCTCCAATATTCATCATTCTGACCACATTGGTATACCCCTTAAACATCTAAAAACATGAATAATTCCAGGATGCTGCATGTAATCAGCAGTGGTCAGGTAAGAATGTAAAGTATGCATCACCCTAAGACAGACTCTTTTCCCTGTTCAAAGTGAGGTGGGCTCCGGCCAGCTTTCCAATTAAGTGGCAGAATGTGGTATTAAGTCAAAAAGCCCTCGCGTCTAACGGACATCTGGTGGCAACCTGCCAGCTCACACAGTAATATCGCCAGGCCCCAGAAGCTTTCTATATTCCTGCTCTTTGAGCTCACAGCGCTTGGCGGGAAGACCCTGTATGGCTGTTGAAAAGAAGGAGTGTGAGGGATAAAGAGTGGGGAGAGAGGAAAAGAGAGTGATCAACAGGCCCTGACCAACGGCCCTTCGAATCTGGCAGGGGAAGATGTCTCAGTGGCAACAGCCAATAAGATTAAAGCCTGGGTGTTTCTTTTGGCCATTGGAATTTTTGTCTGGTTATAATTTAACTACCATGTTCTGTTTGGGATCTAAGACACCCCATGGCCTTTTCAATAGCTCAAAAACATTTCACTTTGAAGTATCAGGTTGAAAGTTCATGAGTTTCCTAATCATATGAAAACTAATTGTAAACAAATTTCTACTTTAAAACACATTTCAAAATCCTCATAAATTGTTGTTACTTCTGCTTGGGGTCTCAAAAAAACCCAGATATGAAACATTACATAATGCAATGAATTTGTATACGCTATTCCTTTAAGTGCATTCTTCTTTATTTTGATCTGTTTATTATTTTGACAAAAAAATGTTTGGGGTCTAGAGGAAAATAATGTACAGTCAATCTCAACAGAACCGCTCCACAACTGCTGATATCAATACATCAAAATGTATATATAAATTACTATACGAATACACTATTACTGTAAAAATAATATATAATTATTACAAATAAAATAAAATAATATAATTTAATAATAATATAAACATCAAAATAATATTGTGTTTGCTGTGTCAAATTGTCATAATAATATTATAATATTTTGGTACAAAATGCTATCAAATTTCTCTTCTATAGGTGTCATTAAATGTTACTGCAAATTTCTCATTTAAAAGAATAGTTAGATTATCTCATCACTTACTCACTCTCATGCCATCCGAGATGTGAATGACTTTCTTACTTCTGATGAACACAAGTGAAGATTTTTAGAAGAATATCTCAGCTCTGTAGGTCCATGTAATGCAAGTGAATGGTGACCAGACCTTTGAAGCGCAAAAAAAGAAATCGCATAAAGGCAGCATAAAAGTAATCCATACAACTCCAGTGGTTTAATATACTTTCACTTTCAGAATGTTCAAGTGAATATGAAGATTTATAGTAAAAATAAAATAAAAAGTTATATATTATTCTGTTTATGACCCACACCTAAAACATTGCTTCTGAAAACATGGATTTAATCACTAGAGACATATGTATTACTTTTATGCTGCCTTTATGTGATTTTTGGAGCATGAAATGTCTGGCCAAAATTCATTTGCATTGTACAGCCTTACAGAGTTTATATATTCTTCTAAAAATCTTTTCTTGTGTTCTGATCATTTTTTTCTTTTTGGGTGAACTATACCTTAAACATTTAATGAACTGTATATAAGAGTTCCCTTCATGTCTCCTATGACTGAGTAGTTATACTATGTAGTTGTGACTCCAAATGATTAAGATGACCGTTTTGTTCCCCACCCTTCCTTGTTCTTTAGAGGCTCGCTCAGCTGCTACAAGGCCTCTTACAACAATCAAAAACCGAAAACACATACTGTTTGATCAGCTGCCAAACAAAATGCCAGAACTGTTTACAGGACTTTCCAGGATAACAGCACAAGCTAGAAACAGAGGGAGGGAAAGGAGGAGGGAAAGGAGGAGGGAAATGAGGGGAAAAGGAAAGAAAAAGAAGGGAAATGGATGGGATTTTTCATCTCCCTACTGACATCATGTGACTACCGCATGTGCACAGTGGGGTATCAGCATGCTTGTGTGCTTGTGACTGTACACGTCAGGGTGTGACATGTGGCTGAAACAGACGGATGTATAGAGAGACACAAAGAGGCAGACAGGCTGATGACCAAGCAGACCAAAAAAAAATAAACAGCCTGGGTCTAGGTGAGGGACAAATGTCTGAAGTGAGAGGAAATTGCTTAGATGGGCTTATACAATGTCTTCCCTACAGGCTATTTACAGTTACAATTTCTGGCAGACACGTGTGCCATGTAGCAAATTGTCTGATATTGCAGAAAAGCGAACAGAGTGCAACAGTGGCCTTGCTCTTTTTTAGCTGCCTTGGTTCCAGAAGTATTTTTCCAGACTAATTTTGTCCATAGGGATTTCAAAAACATTCTTTAAAAAGGGTTTTAAGCCATGAACCAAATCAATCAGCACTGAGATGAATAACAACAATTCAAACTTTGATTTAAAGTTAAAAAGTCTGTGAAAATCATGAAAAAAGACAAAGGTACAAGACTGAGTGCTTAACATCTTTTACGAGAGAATGAACTACTTTACATGTATTCATTCGGCAGATGCTTTTATCCAAAGTGACACACAAAAGAGAAATAATATATCATAAGTGATTCATCTTGAGACAGCAGTACAAAACCTGCTGAATTACAAAGTTTCACTTTGTAATCCAAAACAGATTAGAGTGCAAAAGAATATACTTTTTTTTTTGTTGCATGGTAAAGTGCTAATGGACAACAATCGCATTAACATTAGCGAATTAATGTATAAAACCAATCTATTTTTCAAAATCTGCAGATGCAAATATAAACTCTAAAAAAAATATCCCTTTTTCAGGACACTGTATTTTAAAGATCATTTTGTAAAAATCCATATAACTTTACAGATCTTTATTGTAAAGGGTTTAAACAAAGTTTTCCATGCTTTTTCAATGAACCATAAACAATTAATGAACATGCACCTGTGGAATAGTCGTTAAAACAATAACAGCTTACAGTCAGAGGATAGGCAATTAAGGTCACAGTTATAAAAACTTAGGACACTAAAGAGACTTTTCTACTTACTCTGAAAAAAACCAAATCCTCCATGCACGTTCACGATGTGGCCAGGGCAATAAATTGCAATGTCCGTACTGTGTGATGCATAAGACCGGAAGGACAGCTTTGAAGCGTCTTTGAAGTGGCAGATCACGTGTAACAACACCTGCACAGGATCGGTACATCCGAATATGACACCTTCAGGACAGGTACAGGATGGCAACAACAACTTCCCGAGTTACATCAGGAACGCACAATCCCTCCATCAGTGCTCAGACTGTCTGCAATAGGCTGAGAGAGGCTGGACTGAGGGCTTGTAGGGCTGTAGTAAGGCAGGTCCTTACCAGACATCACCGGCAACAACGTCACCTATGGGAACAAACCCACCTTTGCTGGACCAGACAGGACTGGCAAAAAGTGCTCTTCACTGACAAGTCTCACCAGGGGTGATGGACGGACTCTCGTTTATCATCAAAGCAATGAGCGTTGGAGCGGGATCGATTTGGAGGTGGAGGGTCCATCATGGTCTGGGGCTGTGTGTCACAGCATCATTGGACTGAGCTTGTTGTCATTGCAGGCAATCTCAATGCTGTGCGTTACAGGGAAGACATCCTCCTCCCTCATGTGATACCCTTCCTGCAGGCTCATCCTGACATGACCCTCCAGCATGACAATGCCACCAGGCATACTGCTCATTCTGTGCATGATTTCCTGCAAGACAGGAATGTCAATGTTCTGCCATGGTCAGTGAAGAGCCCGGATCTCAATCCCATTGAGTACATCTGGGACCTGTTGGATCGTAGGGTGAGGTCTGGTGCAGTCCATGAGGAGGAGATGCACTGCAGTACTTAATGCAGCTGGTGGCCACACCAGATACTGACTGTTACTTTTGATTTTGACCCCCCTTTTGTTCAAGTACACATTATTCCATTTCTTTTAGTCACATGTTTGTGAAGCTGGTTAGGTTTATGTCTTAGTTGTTGAATCTTTTTATGTTCATACAACTATTTACACATGTTAAGTTTGCTGAAAACAAAAGCAGTTGAAAATGAGGACATTTCAATTTTTGCTGAGTTTATAAGAACTTTGGAGGATGTAAAGAGACCGATTTGCAATCATTCAAGGAAGTGGACAATTAGTGGATTTCTGATTGGAGATTGATTTGAAGGAGAATTTGGTTAATAAATACGATTTTCATTGACTATATCACAATTTCAGAGGATCAAGTTAACTGTGCCTTTAAACAGCTTGGAAAATTCCAGAAAATGATCTCAAGCCTTTAGACAAGGAAGCTCAGCAAGGAAAAAGCCAATGCTCCAAAACTGCCATAAAAAAGCCAGACTTCAGTTTGCAAGTGCACATGGGGACACATATCTTTGTACAAAACTGTATACATTTCCTCTGTTCTGATGAAACAAAAATGTTGCTTTTTTTGTTCTGTGGAAAAAGGGTGAGGCTTGCAAGCCGAAGAACACCATCAAAACCGTGAAGCACGGGGGTGGCAGCATAATATTTGAGGGTGCTTTGCTGCAAGAGGGACTGATGCACTTCACAAAATAGATGACGTCATGAGGAAAGAAAATGATGTGGCTATATTGAAGCAAAATCTCAAGACATCAGCCACGAAGTTAAAGCTCGGTCACAAATGGGTCTTCCAAATGGACTATGAGTAGTGGCAAAATGGCTTAAGGCTTTATAGAACCTTCTGGCCCTCTGGGAATTTGATGAAAGAAATAAAATCTAAAATAAATCATCCTCTCTACTATTATTTTTGACATTTCATATTCTTAAAATATAGTGATCCTAACTGACCTAAGACAGGGAATGTTTTCTAAGATTAAATGTTAGGAATTGTGAAAAACTGAGTTTAAATGTATCTGAATAAGGTTTATGTAAACTTCTGACTTCAACTGTACCATCGATTAACAACATTGGAGCTCATGGCAGGATTCTACGGTATAGTTAAAAATCTATTTCTCTGGGTCCTGGGTAGCTCAGCAAGTATTGACGCTGACTACCACACCTGGAGTCGCAAGTTTGAATCCAGGGAGTGCTAAGTCACTCCAGTCAGGCTTCCTAAGCAACCAATTGGCCCGGTTGTTAAGGTGGGTAAGGTCACATTGGGTTAACCTCCTCATGGTCGCTATAATGTGGTTCTCGCTCTCGGTGGGGCACGTGGTGAGTTGTGATTGGATGCCGCGGAGAATAGTGTGAGCCTCCAAACAATCTCTGTCTCAGCGGTAACGCGCTGAACAAGCCACGTGATAAGATGCGCGGATAGACGGTCTTAGATGCGGAGGCAGCTGAGATTCGTCCTCCACCACCCGGATCGAGGCGAGTTATTACGCCTCCACGAGGATCTAGAGCACATTGGGGAATCCCATAAAAATACATCTCTATGGAGAAAATAAATTGGATTTATACATCCAGAACTCTACTGTTGCTGTCTTGGGGAGCGTATTCTATAGCCTTTCTTTATAAGAGAGGAGTCATAATGTAACTATGTAAGCTTATAATTTTATTATTACTGTTATGATGTTGAATTCTTGGAGTTAGGGACATGTGCAACACCTTACCTAAACGTTTGAACAGACAGGTGGAGCTGGCACTACCTGTGGTGCATCACTCCATGGTACAAACAACACACTGTAAAAACTTGTTTGGAAGATAGGCAGACAAAAGAGGGATTTGAGAACGCCTTTGTTACTGTCTGAATAGCTCACATGCCAAGCAATTTTATGATAATACCATTAAATTAACATACTGTGAAAAACGCTTGGTAAGGAATTCATTAAGCATATGTTTAAATAGCCAGAGGAATTGCTGGAATGTTGTCCAATGCAATTTGAACAAGAAATTCTTGTTAAGATAAATCTTGTTTTCACAAGTGAACACCAGAAATACTCCTAATAGGATACCAATGGAAACAGCATACCAAGGTGAACTTACTGTGTTATAAAAATAACTTTGCAGGAACCAGTTGGTACCTGCAGAAAATGTATAAAACCATTTATACCAAATGTCTTTGAAACAAACAATGCATGCAGAAATCATGCAGAAAAATGTCTGCCCCATAACCTTCATCATGTTATGCAGTACTTTAATTTTGCAGTGTTTGGATTAGGGATGTCCACAGATGGTCGACATTCAGTTAACCGTTCGACGCACCACTATACGAAAACCAAAATCACTATTCGATGTGCAATACACTACATGCACTACACTATCATAGAAAATCTATGCACTATCTATTGTCACTATCACTGTGCAATAGAAAACTGACCAGAACTCCACAAGTACTGACAAAATGTCTGGTTTTCCGGCCAGATTGGGGTTGGTTTTTCAATATAGGGTGAGTTAGGGGCTGTTCAAACATACTTTTGTATGCGCTCTGCTTCTTTTGCCGTTGCACTGAATCTCACTGTATATTCTAATAGTGTCTCGCCCTGGATTGGCACATTTCTAGAAACCAAATAAAAGTTACAAATCATTTTCATTTTTATAAACGCATCTCGAAACACCTGCATTGTGTTTCAATCATTGTTCTGCATTGCAAAAAGGGACTTCATGTGACTGTTACACCATTAAACATGATTCCAGGTTGTTTTTCACTGAGCAAAGTTTCAGCACTTGATAAACGGTAAGTGTTTTTTCCCTTTTGCTCTGGTGTGCGTATTTACGTACAACAAATAGAATAAAGTTATTGTTGTATAAAGTTCAATGCCATATGTTTTTAAACCATTAAAAAATCAAAACACCACAAAGAGGCTATTTAACCACAGCACTGTAACTCCACGCACATGACAATATTTGCGTTTGCCATCTCACGGAAATGTGAGCCTGCCCGGGCATAGCACATATACAGGCGGTGACCATTTGATTATTTTAATTTGACTTTAATGTGAGATTTCATCATTTGAAGATCTTTGTACTGTGCTATTTAGGCTCATAGCTCACTGCACTTTATTTGCTGCTATTATGAGTAGTATTTGAGGAAATTTTATTGCACTAAAAGTTCTTTATTCCCGCATTCCGCCGAAAAATCTAAGCCTTCGTGAAACTCCTAGTAAACCAAATGTTAAAAATGGTAACCGCGCACATTCCTAGTTTGGATATCACGTGAGTCATGTCTTACTCCCAAGTGCCGGGTTTAGGCAAAAAGCCAAAATGCACATACAGTTGAAGTCAGAAGTTTACATACACTTAAGTCATTAAAACTAATTTTTTAACCACTCCACAGATTCAGATTTCATATTAGCAAACTACAGTTCTGGCAAGTCGTTTAGGACATCTACTTTGTGCATGACACA
Source organism: Xyrauchen texanus (assembly GCF_025860055.1). NCBI lineage: Eukaryota > Metazoa > Chordata > Actinopteri > Cypriniformes > Catostomidae > Xyrauchen > Xyrauchen texanus. The sequence continues at coordinate 34,194,316 of NC_068284.1, read as the reverse complement.
AGTAATTTTTACAACAATTGTTTATAGACAGATTGTTTCACTTTTATTTGACTATATCACAATTCCAGTGGGTCAGAATTTTACATTCACTACGTTAACAAGTAAGAAGCTTGGAAAATTCCAGAAAAGGATGTCAAGCCTTTAAGCAATTAGCTTCTGATAGGCCAATTGACTAACTGGAGTACATGTGAATGTATTTTAAGGCCTACCTTCAAACTCAGTGCCTCTTTCCTTGACATTATTGGAAAATCAAAAGAAATCAGCCAAACATCAGAAAACAAATTGTGAATCTCCACAAGTCATTCTTGGGAGCAATTTCCAAATACCAGAAGGAACCATGATCAAATTAATCCCAGAACAACAGAAAGGACCTTGTTAAGATGCTTGTGGAAACAGATATGCAAGTTTCTATATCCACAGTAAAACGAGTCCTATATAAACATAACCTGAAAGGCTGCTCAGCAAGGAGGAAGCCACTGCTCCAAAACCACTATTAAAAAGCCAGACCACAGTTTGCAAGTGCACATAGGGACAAAGATCTTACTTTACGGAGATGTGTCCTCTGGTCAGATAGTAGTGATCCTAACTGACCTAAGACAGGGAATGTTTTCTATGATTAAATGTATTTTTAATAAATTAGTTTACATATATTTGGCTGAAGTGTATCTAAACGTATAACTTCAACTGTATATATTATATTGTAGTTTTACCGGCAGTAGCAAGAGTCTCATCCAATTTAAATGTGGTAGACTACTACTGCTCAGGTGGTTAAAACAGTCAGCTTGCGTCATGTGATAAACGTGAAAGGCTACATTCAAACTTTCAAAAGTGCAGCATAATATCAATACGGACGCAGCTGCATCCATAAGGGCATTGGCAATTTTGAACTCAGCCTTAGAAACAGAATTGCATGCAAAGACATGAAAATCAACAGCGATTATAACACTTCTAAAGTTCCCTCTAAGAACAAGTGACACTGAAATAGAGCCAGGAATGAATATCCCTAACGGCAATGGACAGCAAAGTTGGCAGTTAATGCCAGAAAAGCAAAGGAAGGGGTTTCTCCAGGGCCTTTGGAGGTGGCACACATTGTGCAGACTCTGCAAAAAGGCTAGAGTGAGGTTAAAATGTGGACATGGACTGGTGCAAAGGAGGAAAAATTAACCATAACCTTGCCCCAACAAAGTCTACGAGGTCAGAAAGTGCATCTAGTCAAAACACAAAGAGCATGTGTGGGAGAGACATGCTCTCTCCGTATTTACTTCATAGGTAACGTTTTTTTTCAAATCCCAAATGTGTGAAAGTTATGCATTGGAAAAATAAACTAGAAACAGCATTACATTTCTTGCAATGACGAAACGATTAGCTTGCATGGGAACCGGATTTAGAATGATAAACTCTATGTGGCCGTGCTCAGGAAAGTGTACATGGTGATAAGCATCTACAATGTAACAAAAAAATGTACTGTCTCTTGCCCGCTTCCTATTCTGAGAATTTAGTATTTATGTGTGGCAGGGTGGAGGGCGGGGCCGGGTCGTGATCCTACACACCCGGTCCCGTATTAGGCTAATTAAGCATCCAAGAGGGATAAAGGTCAACTGCAGAGGATTGTGCGGGAGAGAGATAGTTTACGGACATGTCCTTCATGTGTGTGTTTGTCTTTTTAAGTATATCATTAAAACTATTATTCATATTGTCAAGCCGGTTCTTGCCTCCTCCTTTCCATTGATCCCTTTACATTATGCGACTGCAGAAACCATAACAGCTGTTTTATGATTTATAATGAGACCATTTGAGATCGGGAGTGTCTCTAGGCTCTATGCAGAAAACTTAGATCAGTAATGTTTCACTCCCTGGGTCACTCATGCCAACACATGTTTTCATCTTGATGTGCATGCCATGCACATTGGATACAAACAAGATCTTTGAGGCAAGAGTCAGACCCAGGTGCATAGTAATTAACTATTGTGATCAGCCAGCAGAGGCAGGCAGTAAACATGAATACTGGTCAGAATAAAGAAAGATACCAACCATCCTCTTGCACAACAGCAGATTTCCTCCATAGGCTGCTCCATTTTAAGGTCAGAGGAAGTTGAATAAGCGGAAGAGAGGAATTCCTGAGGAGTGTGATGCAGCTTCCAGTAAGAATGAGAGGCACTTTTCAGGGGGATTCTGAGCCATCACATCCATACCAAATGTATCACTGGATCTGTTTGCCTGCTCCAAGAACTGAGCAGCTCTTTTAATTGGAAATGGCTTTGCACCATTTGCCCAAGCATAATTTTAAGATTAGGCATTTGGGGAAAGCATTAGCCATGTTCTCCACAATGTTAACCATCTTCCAAAGATTTGTAGCTCTGTGTTGTATGGAGACTCTGAAAGTATCTGAACAATCAGGACTGAATGGGACTGAGATGGAACAACATGGTTTGACAGCTGAGAGCACTGTGCTGGATCTGTCCTTGCAGGAATGTACATGTGTAGAGGTTGGGAGATATTTAAGATGATGCGAGGCACAGTCAGTCAAAGTCAACCCATGACACACTGCACATGCCTTCCCTCTTTTTCCCATAAACCTTTTGATTAAAACTATAGCAATGTTAGGAACACTGATCAGCTTCTTACTTATTATGGATAGTTTACCAAAAATGTAAATTCAGTTGTCATTTACTCACCCAAAGTTTTTTCAAACCTGTATGACATTTTTTTTGCCAAGGAACACAAAAGTAGATGTTAGGAAGAATGTTAGCTTCAGTCACCATTCACTTTCATTGTATAGAATTGAAAGTGAATGCAAAGAAAATGAATGGTGACAAAAGGCTAACAGTTCCTAACGTTCTACTTTACATCATTTTTGTGTAGAAAATTATGACAGAATTTTCAGTTTTGGGTAAACTGCCCAATCAAATGCAACAAAACAATATATTTTGAATTAGTTTATGCAACTTAACAGTTAACTATGAAATAAAGTGTTGCAGAACACCTGTAAAAAGGCTTATTACAATTTGGAAACTGCCCAAGGTTTCAACAAAGGTCAGGTACTTTGCATGACCCCCACCCCGGCATGCTCAAAAGCTTTACTGGGAAAACCCTTCCTCTTTCTCTTTAATCTGATATTATAGCACCAGGATGTGGCAGTGTGCTCTGCAGTGGTAGAGAACTCCTCTATGTCTCTCTCTTTCTCTCTCTCCCACTGCTGCTCCGTGCTGGCCTTTCCCTCTATTTTTTATTTTTTTTTATGTTTTTGTTAATTTGGCACGTTCGCTGTTATGGCGTGTGGTTGCCAGATTTAGTTTTGTTTCCCTCCCCTTGTCCCCTCCCTCATCTAGGTAGAGGGATGACCTCCCGACGTTAGGCACGCCCCTCCCCAGGGAAAGTAGGGGGAAGATATACGTCATGCCGGGTGCTCCCCGGCCTGAGAGAACGAGTGAGGAATGTGCTCTCCATGACACACAAAATGCTCAAAGCTTTATATATATATATATACACAAACAAAGGAGACGAAAACACAGTTCTACACTTGGTTCAGCTAATATTCTCCATCTCTTGATCAAATGCAAATACAGACCTCTTCAATGACTAAGGCATGGCAATCAGAGAGAATACAAATAAATTCTTAAAGTGATAGTTCACCCAAAATAGAAAATTCTATCATTATGTTGTTCCAAACTTTCCTTCTTACATGAAACACAAAAGGAGAAAACACGAAATGTTAGCCTCCATCACCATTCACTTTCATTGCATCTTTTTTCCATATAATGAAAGTGAACAGTGACTGAGGCTAACAGTGTCTAATATATACACACTCACTGAGCACTTTATTAGCAACACAAAAAAAAATCTTTGTTTTTGGTTCACAGAAGAAAGAAAGTCATACAAGTTTGAGACAGAATAAGGGTGAGTAAATGATGAGAATTATTTCTATAAAATGTGTTCCTATTGTAAATGTGCACAGGCAATTTGAAGAGTTTAATCATCTAAGATAACTTATTGATGATTGGTTAATTAACACAGCGCTCAAGCCAATCCATGGCCAGTCCAAGCATGTTTAAACCTCTGAGCTCTACTTGGACATATAGATCTGTAGATCAGTCACCTACTCTCACCTACATGTGTGGAGGGGTGTGTGCACACGGCCCACTCCAGTGTGTGTTTCTCGGCAGGGTGTGCATTGTAGATCCTCTATTTGTGGACTGTATAGCAGAACCTCCTATCACTAGACATGATTGTGCATTTTAGACCTAGCTGGAGCACTTTAATCCAGTCTCCATTCCCACCATAGTAATTAAGTAATCAATTGCATATGACTCATACTGGAGACACATTTTTAGAATGCATATGGCTGGAATGGAGGTAGCTGTACTGAAGACCCAATTCACTAAAGCAACAAAGGGGGAGAGAGAATGGGAAGAACTATTAAGAACTGGTCTATGCCCACTCTCTTTGTCTGCCGAACTAAAACAGCAAGTCATTAGAGAGATATGCAGCAGGGAATTTCACACCTCTGTCGTGAAACTCCATAAAGGAGGAGGTTCACATGCATAGCGAAGGGGGTAATGAGAGGGTCCCTGGCCTGGTCCCCAGATGAGAGGGGCTGCTGCAGATATCAGCTGCATAGGTGTCAAACCTCACTCCCTCTTTCCCAAACAAGCCACCATCAGTGCAAAGAGAGTAATGGTTTCTCTAGCACATGTGCCCCTTGACTGGAGCTTGCACAGGGAACTATATTCACATGCAATGGCCAACAAGCTAACTCTTATGTGATTAGGTGTGAAATATTTTTTTCTGTCTGTGCTTTGTCATTGTTGTTGCAGTGAAATAAAGGCAATCGGAAATGAAGGCTGTTCCTGTAAACTGTAAAAATCAAAACACTTGATACAACGCATGCCAAATGTTTCCTTGATATGAAGGAAGTCATAAGCAAATAAGAGAAAACTATGTTCGAGTCTCTTCTGCTATTGCATCACTTATTGTTTGGATGCCAAGAATGCTTCTCTGTTCCTTTTTAATATAATTTTTTCTCAAATGAACGATGCAGTCAGATTTGCTCTTGAATGTACATAACATGTCCTTTTCCTTGCATGGCTATGTTTGGCATTGATCAAACCCAAGATAACTTGTTTTCTCCTACAAAGGTGATGCATGCGCACAGAACCTTTGGCCCTGGTTTGTAGTGCAAGTCTTACTGCTGGGAAGCCACACCTCTTCCCTCCAATGTTCCCTATGGTGAGGACATTTTCAGCGTGTGGAAAGGCCCTTAAATTAAGCAAATGCTATGGGAGCTTAAACTACTTGTTTAAGTATTAGAGGAAAGCTTTGTCTATCACCAACTATGACAGAGTCTAGACAATGCCAATGCTAATATTGAATACTTGCCATGCCTGTAAGGGTATTTAAAGTGTAAATAGTAATTACATTTAAGAGAACCTGGAAACAACGTTTGCTATTTCATGGCTGGGCAAGGACTGAGAAGTTTTTTGGTGTGTCAGTGACAAAACACCCAGATGTCAGCTGCAGCACCCCTTTTCCGTGATAACTCTCTGGGGTGGGTGGAACAGGGGTAGATTGGGGAAGATTCCCCGGTCTAGTCATAGGAAGGGTACACTTGTGTCAGACTTGGGTAAAAATTAAAGAATCTTGGGTGTGTGAGAGCATGTGAGATTGGAGGGAAAGCGCACTTTGAAATAAAACGTATACACCCAGTGAACCTACAGATGGATGGATAGTCTGGTGCAATTTTCAATCTTTTTTCTGCATATTTAAAAACAAAAATCATGAATTGTTCCAAACGAATCAAATCGTATCAAATCGATTCCTGACCAAATTTCAGATTTCACAATGCATCATAATCGTTGGGTAAAGAATCGTAATAGAACTGAATCATTATCAGAGCGAACCGTTACACCCCAGTCATGCATGATCATTATCGATCATCGTTTTCATGAACGATCATTGCTGTCACTTCCAAGCTCTAGAGTATTCATTCCCATCCCTAATGTATGGATCTTAAAATAATCTTGGAGGAATATGAAGCTATATTTTTCATAATTCTGGAGGAGCATCTCTAGTAACAAAGCACATCAATAACATCTTTTGTTGTCTGCATATACACAAAGTGCCATTTTTAGAGAGATGCCAATCAGGTTATGGGCATAGGGTAAACACAATAGCTCAAACAAAGCGATGTTTAAAACAAAATCACAGTTAATATCACTTCCAGTTCATATGTCACACTGGAAATGGGAACCTATGGGATACAGTATTCCAAGGTGTTTGCTTTTGACAAATGCAGCAGGTCATCTAGGTAATTATGCATATAGCTTAAAATGTACACACCAAGCACAGTATACATACTGCAAATATAGTTTTAAATTAGGTGTTCATATAATAGTGTCATTGTGAACATACCCACTGTGCTCAAAGCACAGCCTTTCCCACAATGCAAAACAGTCCATAATTCCCATGAACAGTAAAACAGACAACAAACAGCCTATATTTGGATATCAGTAGACTTACACAAGATGTAGCAGAGTTCCCTGGAAAGGCAAGAGATAATAACATTATTAATTATATTCAAGTTCATGAACTTGAGAAAGTATGATGAAGTGGCAGAAGCAGGACATCTTACAGCATCTTACTGCAAGTACACTAGGTGAGTGAATTGTACACTGATTACGCGATCAAATCAGCAAGCACATGGAAAGAATAACTATTAAACACAAAACAATGTTATCAGTCATGATGAAGACATAATTCCTATTAACTCCTTGCAACAATTTCTTTAAGACTGCAAATCAAACATATACAAGCAGCCCTTAGAGACACAGGACACAGCTGACTGAGATTTAGCTTTTAAAGAAATCATTAAAATTCCAGCAAGAGGAACGTTGCAAATGAGAACAGCATTCCTCCAGAGCTTCAATTGCTCACTGGAGCTTTTAAGTCATTCAAACCATTCATTTATCCTTTAACCATGAGTGTAGTGTAGACACAGACGAAAACTGAAATGCAAATGCACTGGACTATGCAAACAGAGCATGGGGCAAGAGACAGGCCTCTTTGATTAAACTCCTTAAGGAGGACACATACAAAAACATTTACTAGAAAATTCTGGAAAAGTGTGTGGAGTGTGTGTATTTAAAAATGGCATTCAATACAATACTATCTAGGCAGAGGAGGAGGTGTGAGAGGAGGTTCTGCTATACAGTCCACAAGTAGAGAATGCGCAATGCACACCGTGCCGAGAAACACGCACTGGAGTGGGCAGCGCGCACACACCCCTTCCACACATGTAGGCGAGAGTAGGTGACTGATCTACTGATCTATATGCTGGAGACCAAGAGAACGCTGCAAACCCTCCACTGAAGAAGGGAAGGAGAGGCAGAAGGAGGGAGAGAGGGATGGAGGAGTACATTAGCAACGGTTACTCACATTCTCCCATGTGGCATTCCTTTTTTTAACGACAAAAACGACAGTGAGTAAAGAGCAGCAGGAATGCGGTCAGCAGTTGAGCTGAATAGGGATTTCTGAATGCTGAGACGCGTGTGAGGGGGTGGCAGTGAAAATAACAGCAATCACTGTAGATCATCGACACAGAGAATGGCAGAAGGACCCTTTGCAGTTGAAGTCAGATGTTTACATTATACAGATGTCAGATGTTTACTATCACGTTTTCATTATGGGGTATTGTTTGTAGAATTTTGAGGAAAATAATTAATTTAATCCATTTTGGAATAAGGCTGTAACATAACAAAATGTGGAAAAAGTGAAGTGCTGTGAATACTTTCTGGATGCACTGTAGTTTGAAGTCATTGTGGAGGTGAGAGAATGGTTGAGCGCCCATCTGGGGATAGAGAAAGCAGTACGGACATCCACCTGAGATGAATTGTGAATGTGACAGGGCGGAGGGCGCGGAGGGCTGGGCCCTCCCTTATCAGGCTAATTAAGCCTCCGAGAGGGATAAAGGCCGATTGCGGACGGTGGTGCGAGGAGAGAGAGATATCGTTTACGGACATGTCCGTCGTGTGTGTGTTTGTCTTTTGTTTAAGTTAATCATTAAAATATTGTTTATGTCGCCAGGCCGGTTCTCGCCTCCTCCTTTCCATTGAACTCCTTTACAGTGACTAATTACCATCTCTATGTTCACAGGTGAGAGTCGGGGTAGATAAAAGATGGCCAGTCCACAGAGAGAGGAGAGAGACAGACAGACAAGAGTCTTCATGTCTGTTCCCCGAGAGGGAGAGTCTAGTGTTGTGTGAAGCTGAAAAGCGGACTGTTTATTTGAGTGATGCTGAAAGGTGTCATGTGTTTGAGTAAAGCTGTACAGCGATAGCTGTTTATTTTTTTTATAAAACGGACTCACGTGAACTGTGGAAACCGGTTCCCGCTTCCTCTTTATCTCCTCAACCCGAACCTTTGTTTATTTACCACTTATTAATACCAATTATTAACCACTCTACAGATTTCATATTAACCAACTATAGTTTTGATAAATCATTTAGGACATCAAACGACACAAGTATAGCATGGCTATAAAATTGTTCTAGGTCTTGAACACATGACACAAGTAATTTTTCCAACAATCGTTTACAGACAGTTTAACATTTAATTGACTATAACACAATTCCAGTGGGTCAGAAGTTTACATTAATTATGTTAACTGTGACTTTAAAATTGTTGCGAGGCTTGCCTGCCGAAGAACACCATCCCATGGCAGTGGCAGCATCATTTTGTGGGGGTGCTTTGCTGCAGGAGGGACTGGTTCACTTCACAAAATAGATGGGACGATGAGGAAGGAAAAGCAAAATCTCAAGACATCAGTCAGGAAGTTAAAGCTTGGACACAAATGGGTCTTCCAAATGGACAATGACCCAAAGCATACCTCAAAAGTTGTGGCAAAATGTCTTAAGGACAACAAAGTGAAGGTATTGGAGTGGCCATCACAAAGCCCTGTCCTCAATCCGATAGAAAATTTGTGGTCAGAACTGAAAATACGTGTGCGAGCAAGGAGGCCTACAAACCTGACTCAGTTACACCAGTTCTGTCTGGAGGAATGGGCAAATATTCCAGCAACTAATTGTGAGAAGCTTGATGAATGCTACCCAAAATGTTTGACCCAAGTTAAACAATATAAAGGCAACACCACCAACTGAGTTTAAATGTATTTGGTTAAGGTATATGTAAACTTCTGACTTCAACTGTATGCAACAAAATCCAATTCACACATATTAGTCTTTATTTTTTTATATGCAGTTGTGCATGCTTGCACCTTCGAACTTCCAATGCACATAATTATCAAGTAACATTTTATATTTTACTGTAATGAAGACCTCCTCATTCGGAAAGAGTTTTATTGGCTGAGGAAATTTGAGCAGATAACTAGGGATGGGAATTGTAAGGAATTTGATCATTTGGTTTTCGATTCCACTCAACCATTTTGATTGCTTAATGGTTCCATTAAGGATATTTTTAGTACTTCAGAGAAATAAATATTTTAAAGAAATATTAGAGAAATACACTTTTAATTATGATATTTTATTAATTCATATTTTTTTCTAAAATACCACGAATTACAACAAAACTCATATTGTGTCTCTTTAACTACATATTGTCATACGAACAAACAGTCAGCAATTACACAGATTTAAGTCTCGTGAGCCATTACGTGCCCACTGGTGTAGAGTGTGTTTTCAATTCATCCCTATGGGATCAAAGTGATGCGCTCGTGAGGGGTATTGTGGGATTGCAAGCAGTGCGAAGCAAGCATAGAGAACAGAGTAAAAAAAATAAAAAAAAGATAAACATTATGCAAATGAGGAGCGAAAAACACAGCGGCAACCAATCACTTTGATAAGAAAGCAGTGAAGTCGGTTAAAAAACGCTTATATAATACTGGAGTTTCTGGTTGATTCAGTGCTTAAATCACAACATTATGTTCAATTAAGACTATAAACGGACTTCAAATTAAGATTGCATGTTTACATTGTGACAAAGCTGTGGCTGGATAAGTGACTTTAGAAAAACATCATACCCTTTTGGAATAGTCACTTATTGTTATTTTTATTTATTTATTGGCTTACAGCCTGAAATCAAGACCCATTAAAAAAAAATTATAATAATAATACATTCAAGTAATGAAATAAAAGGCAACAGATCCAAAAATGTATAAAAGATGAAACTGTAACAAGGTTTGAAAAGTGATCATACACCTGGATTTAATACTTCGTAGAGCTAACTTTTGCTTTAATGACAGCCATCGGTCTGTATGGATATGTCTCTTCTAGCTTTGCTCACCTAGATTGGGGAATATTTGTCCATTCTTCCATGCAGGATTGTTCGAGTTCAGTCAAATTGCAGGGATGAGCAGGGATGAACTGATCTCTTCAAGTCCAGCCACAGGTTTACTATTGGATTTAGGTCAGGGCTCTGTCATGGCCACTCAAGGACATTTACCTTCCCATCCTTAAGCCACTGCCTTGTTTTTTGCTGTGTGTTTAAGGTTATTTTCATTCTGAAATATTGAAAAAAGTAAAATTTTTGTCTAATCTGACCATTAAACCTTTTGCCACATGTAATCAGAATCCTCCATGGTCAGATGAGACTGATTTGTCTGAACACTAACAATTCTGCAAGGAAGAATGGGCCAAATTTTCCCCAATCTAGATGTGTGAAGGTATTAAAGACATATCCAGTCTGATGGCTGTCATTATAGCAAAAGGTAGCTCTATAAAGCATTAAATCCAGGGGTATGATCACTTTTCAAACCCTGTAATTCTAGTTTTTCATCTTTTATAAATATTTGAAACTGTTGCCTTTTTTTCGTTCCTTGTTGTAAGGCACAATTTGTAAATAAAGCTGGGAATAGTTTTTTTATTGGGTTTTGATATCAGACTGTAAGAATAAACAAAGTGACTATTCCAAAAGCGTGTGATGATTTGCTATAGGCACTTTACAGATACAGTTCAAAAGTCTGAGTCCACGTTGAAAATCTGGGATTCAAAATCTAGCCTAATTCAAAAAAGGATATAAACAGATTTTTAGGATTATTTAGGATTCTGTACTACTTCTAGGTCACTAACATAATAAGCAGAGTTTTTACAATGACCAAGTTACCTTAAATCTAAGCACACAAGATGATCTTTGGAACATTCTCAAATCATGCTGGGATTACATGGATTCCGGTTTAAAAAAAAAACTTGAGTCCATGCCAACTCGAGTGCATTCTGTCATTAAAGCAAAAGGTGGACATACCAAACACGAAGAAGAAATTCTATAATTCACATGAATGTTTCAGTTCAACTTGTTATTTAAATTGTTACGCTGGTAATATTATTTGTAATAAAGAAAACTTACAAAAAAGCAAAGTAAAGCAGAGACATTATCACAAGTTAACTTTTAAACCCCACTATAAGTGCAAAGGTAAATTAGTTTGCACACAGAGGTATGGGGCTGTCCAGTATTATAAATAAATATAAATTTACATTTTGCACAAACAGGCTTAACAGGTAGCACATATAAATATGAATTTACTGCATTTATTGCACATAAACATGATATATACCACACTATAAAACTTGCAACATAATCCCTTTCTCATCCGTGCCATGTAGAAGTTCAGGGAAGTGATATTAGTGATTAGAAGAGACAAATACTATCTCAAGGGATTAATTGCTGCTGTGACGAAGGGCAAAGTGTTTATGCAATGCTGTACAGCAACTATTGACATGTCATGTACCCGAGCTAAAATATACTGATGTGCACTCGAATTTTTAACCACTCTACTGCGAAGTGAGAAAAAAATAAGTCAGGATCTAAGTTGCTGACTCATATTTTGAAAGCTCTCTACACAAATAGCACAGTCATCCTGACCCCACACTTTTGTAGCGTCTCTCTCGCCAAGCCTTTCATAACAGAGTTCAGTTCTTTCACAACACAGCATAACATTTAAGTGTGGGGTATTCTACAGACCAGCATCCAACTGTTTTATAACAACCTCCTGTAGCTTGCGAAACATCACAAAATCTATCACATGATAAAAATATCTGGATATTTTAGGCACTGCCCTTTGAATAACTCTTACATGTTTAGCATTTCAATATGACAGAGAATTTGAATTTATTGCATGCATTATTTAATCAAGTTACTGTATACCGCATGTTAGAAGAAAGCTGCTATGTAATATGTTACATACTGTTAAAAATTATTAAACTTTATTAAATTGTGTTAAGGCTTATTGTGTATAAATAGATGGAACGGAATTGCAAAAATAAACATTGTTTTTTTAGACAGCTTTCCCGAATACTCAGTTTGAATGCCATTGGTTGAGCAATCCGCCCCAAACTCATGCCATTGGTTGAGACAATGTCGCTGTGTCTGCAGGACACTCAAACAAATAGTAATTTTTGACAGTGTCATAGAGCCATAGTATCCACCAATGAACGGTTTACTTATAGTTATACCACGGGTCTGTTGAATGCTTGATTCTGATTGATTCATGGACATTCTAAGGTGTGCAGTTATTTTTCAAGGAAACGCATGGCTATAAAATAGTTCCAGGTCTTGACCACATAACGGTTCCATATCACTTCGCCAAATTATTTCAGATATTTCAAAGAGTCCTACAGGCTACCACAACAAAATAACAACATAAAACAAAGTCACTGGTTAAAGTAAATTGGTTATGAATGTCAAACAATGTCTAAAATATCCTATTTATTTCAATTTCAGTTAAAAAGAGTCATCGCGCTCCCTCGTCTCCCCCGCACTTACACACGCTCACACACACACTCACAAAAACTTATTTTTATTTCATTGTGGGGATTCTCCATAGACTTCCATGCATTTTATGGATTTTATACAGATCTAACGATTTTAATCCCCTAACCCTACCCCTAACCCACACAGACATTTTTTTTCATTTAAAAAAAAAAACATAATTTAGTATGTTTAATAAGCCATTTCCCTCGTGGGGATCGCTGGCTGGGCCCCACAAAGTAGGTGATCTCAGGTTTTACTATCCTTGTGGGGACATTTGGTCCCCACAATGTAGCATAAACATGTACACATACACACATGTTGGAATGGCTATCCTTATGAGGACTCTCCATAGACATAATGATTTTTATACTGTACGAACTAGTAACCAAACTATTATCGGTTAGCCTTTCACCGATATAACGTATCGGCATATATGTTTACCGATATGCACAGATATGAAAACGTTTTTCAGAACATATAATGTAGAAAACAATGCTTTAGAATTGGTGTCATAACATAGTTTGTCCAGCAGAGCGTGCGCCAACTCCACTGTTCACAGAGCTGACTCTGAACTGACGGTGGCTCTGCAGACAGGGGAGCGTTAAGCGGTCTCTTCTTGGTAAGTTGCTAGCTAGTTTGTGAAATTCATACTCGAAAGTTAATAAACAATGGCCCCATTATTTTCTCTTTACAATATAACTAATATGTTAACCCTGTCCCTGACAACCATATCACATCTGTTTCTTATGTTAGCCAGCTATAGTTTGTCAGTGCAATAAGTAATGTTGCAGATTGAAAGGTAAACATCAGAGTATCTTTTTGCAGCTCAGCAGACAAGAGTGTAGATTTCACGCTACGTTGTTACCTAGTTGGTGAGACGCAATGCTGGAAAGTAAATAAAGTCCATCTTTTGCTTTCCATGACAATGAGCTCATAGCTAACTAGCTAACCATGTAGCTACTTTCATAGCTTATCAGTTGAGTGTAAACTAATGTGTAAACATGTATTCACCTAACTGTTTTGTTCAGGATTCACAGTTTGGTACCCCCTTCAACCAAACAGTTCCAGTCGTTGCATTTATAAAAAGTAATATTTAAAAGTCTGGTTTTCCACTGTTGAAAGTTTCCCCTGATCTTGTATAGCAGAATACGGTGTAACACCGCTGCTGTATTAATATAGTCAGCATTTGACTAATACTAAACATACAGCACTGATGTTTATTTAGCTACTTATTTTATAGGAGTGGTGGTGGTGTAGTGGGATAAAGCACTAAACTGTTAAACAGAAGGTTGTCGGTTCGATCGCCACAGCCACCACCATTGTGTCCTTGAGCAAGGCACTTAACTCCAGGTTGCTCCGGTGGGGATTGTCCCTGTAATAAGGGCTCTGTAAGTCAATTTGTATAAAAGAGTCTGCCAAATGCATAATGTATTTTAATTTATTCTTTATTTTAATGGTCAGCAATTGACTGATATTAAACAGAGTACTGATGTTTTTAAATCGGTGCAAAATCCACATAGAAAATGTTTTCATTCCAGCTTAAAAATGTATTATATCGGTCACCATATCGGTAATCAGTGAATTCTCTAAAATCGGTATTGGTCAAAAATCCCGTATCAGCTCTAATACAAACTATAGATTCTATCCCCTAACCCTACCCCTAAACCTAACCCTCACAAAAAACTTTCTGCATTTTTACATAAAAAAAATACAGATTTTATTTTTTTTTAAGCAATTTGAATTATAGGGACACTAGAAATGTTACCATTACCACCTCGGGTGTGCATTATTTTTAAACAACTCAACAGTCCGTCATCAATTATTCCTTACTTGTCTCTGCATAATGAAATATGAAATAAAAAAAAATTACAAAATAATCTGCTTTAAGTGATGTTTACACTTTTGCACTTGATAGACAATTGTGTAAATTCTTAAGATTTCAGAGGTTTTGATAACATTTTACATTAGCTGAAAAGCATTTTACAAGTCTATAATGCCAGTAAAGTGGGTAACATTGTGTCTAAATTATATCAAACAAAATAAAACAAAAAAAGTCAGTTATGCATTTAATTTATTCTGAAAGTGGTGGTTAGATATGCATACTTTTAGCCTGGTCATCAGTCAGTGACAGTGTATGGTAATATCAGTTATGCCTACAATTCTTCAACTTCCTGTCTGCCACAAAAACAAAAAACTAAAATAAGTTTTAGATAAAACCAGACACCATGTTTGTGTAAAATCCAGACTGAAGTCTCAGAAAGTGTTTTCCCCTGGAGCATGTTTTTCCGAACAGGTCCCCCCACACCTTCCCCCCTCAGTCTGTGAATCAGTCAGTTGATGCAAGACAGCAGGAATCTGGCCAGGGGTTTCGCCCGTCTAGACTAAACTGAACATAACTAGAGATGGAAACAAGGTGAACAACAACAAAAGAGCCTCTCCAGTGAAGTCCTATACTGCCACTTTGTGGTGAAATATATGTATACGCTTTACTGTAGTTTTTTGATTAGCCCTGGACTATGGTATTAAAAACAATTGTATAACAGTGGGATAACATGTTAAACTTGTTTTCAAATTTACTGTAGTTGACATAACATGAATGTTTTTTTCAAAATTATATATATATATATATATATATATATATATATATATATATATACACACACACACAAACACACACACACACACACACACACACACACGGCCAAAAGTGTGGAATAATGTACAGATTTTGGTGTTTTGGAATTTTTTTGGGAAATTAGTACTTTAATTCACCAAATTAGCATTCAACTGATCACAAAGTATAGTCAGGACATAACTGATGTAAAAAAACAGCACCATCAGTATTTGTCATTTGTCACCAAGTCATTTTGATCAAATCTAGTCAGGCCTCATTTCCAGCAGTCATCACTTCAACACTTTATCCTTGAGTAATAATGCTAATTTTCTAATTTGGTACTATAAAATCACTATCCATTATATCAAACACCGTTAAAAGCTATTTGGTTCATTAAATGAAGCTTAACATTGTATTTGTATTTGTTTTTGAGTTGCCACAGTATGTAATAGTCTGTCTTAAGGTCAATATTAGGTAAACAAATGGAAAAACAGAAACAGCTTTCTCTAGAAACTCATCAGTCAATTATTGTTTTGACTTTGAGGAATGAAGGCTATACAATGCTTGAAATTGCCACAATTTTTTTTTTTTAAGATTTCATACAAAAGGTGTACACTACAGCCTTCAAAGACAAAGAACAACTGGCTCTAACATGGACATAAATAGATGTGGAAGGCCCAGATGTACAAATAAACAAGAGGATAAGTACATCAGAGTCTCTAGTTTGAGAAAGATGCCTCACATGACCTCAGCTGACAGCCTCAGCTGAAAATTTTGTTTTAATAGTATCAAGGCTTGTGCTGTTTCTAACAAGTCATTGGATAAACAAAGATAGACAGCTGGATGTGTGTGTGTGTGTGTGTGTGAGTGAGAAAGAGAGAGAGAGAGAGAGAGAGAGAGAGAGCAAGAGAGAGAGAGAGAGCGAGCATGTGCGATCACCTGTTGCCACACCCAATCAGAGATGCATCAGCTTTTTCAGTGGATAATATACATCCATGTTGGTAATGTATTAGTAATTTGAGCGATCACGGAGTTCTATGTTCTATGTAAACAATGACTAACGGATTCACTTTACGTCTCATATTACACACAAAAATTATCTTTTGCATTCACCTGCTGGCTAACATATGTAATTACAAAAATGAAGACAGTAAATCCTAACACATATGTACTACTCTTACACTTTAGTTTAGAACAGTATGAACACAAGCGGAGTGATAGATACACACACACACACACACACACACACACACACACACACACACACACACAGTGAAGCGTCCGAGTGCTGATGCTATCACACCATATCATGGAACGTCTCTCATCCAATCAGATTCGAGGACCGGAACTAACTGTGGTATATATATATATATATATATATATATAACAAATCATTTATATATTAACTTTATTAAGCTCTGACTTATGCTCTGGCATACGCAAAATTAAAGGCTTATAACTTTACAAATTTAAATAAATAAAAACAAGGAGGGTCAAGTGTTTGGTATCATTGTAAAGAAAACTTTTTAAATGTTTTAATTTTATAGAGATTATAATAAATTCTGAGACTCTCAGCATTAGAAATTGCTGACAATATTTTTTACCTCACGGGCCCAAAGTGTTAAAAAAATATAGAATGTTTAAAAGTACAATCATTCCAGAAACTCCCTAAATTAATATGAGAACTGCATGCACAATAAATATAGAGAATATACACTACAGGTCAAAACTTTTGAAACACTTGAATGAAATGTTTCTCATTATCTTAAAAATCATTTGATTTGAAGGTGTATACATAAATGTTTAAAATTAGTTTTGTAGACAAAAATATAATTGTGCCAACATATTAATTTATTTCATTATAAAAAGAAAATTATATATTAAAAAAAAGTTTTTGAAATTGATGCCTTGGACTAAATAATAAAGAAAAGTAGCCAATAAGTGCCCAACATAGATGGGAACTCCTTCAATACTGTTTAAAAAGCATCCCAGTATGATACCTCGAGAAGTTGGTTTAGAAAATGTCAAGAGTACATGTCTGCAAAATCTAGGCAAATTGTGACTACTATGTAGAAGATAAAATATAACAGTTTTGATTTATCTTGGATTTTATTTAGTCGCAACATAATTCCCATAGTTCCATTTATGTTATTCCATAGTTTTGATGACTTTACTTTTTTTAAATGTGAAAAAAAATATATAGAATATAGAATGAGTAAGAGTTTCAAAATGTTTGACCCGTAGTGTACGTATATACAGTATATGTATAGCCACTTATATACACATAATACATGTTCAGAAAATGTGAATAATTGATCAAATTAAATTTAGAACAATGTAAACTTACTACAAATTTATTGTAGATTACACACAAATGTAATTTGACAAGATTTAAGTTTCATTCTTTAAAAAAAAAAAAAATTTTTTTGTCAAAATGACCTATAATTTTTTTTGGTTAAAATACTTTCTTCTATTCCATCTTATATACAGAGACAACTATAATTTAGTCATTTGTAGTTTCCGCCCAAAAAGTGTAAAAACTGTGGTACTATCAAAACATTGCTGTTTGTTTGAGAAATTAATTGTAAGATTATTGTAAACATATTGTACAATTTCAAGACTCACCCTGTCCTTACTGTATTTTGCCTTGTTTGTTTTTAGACTCAAATATACACAGTAAGTCAATCCCTATCTTTTATTACATGCAAACAAAATGAAGTCACTCACAAGCAATGTGCAATTTAGAGTCATGTATACATCATCAGCGGTCTAGATATCAGCACTAAACCACAAGGAGGGCTCATCTGTCTCTATTAACAAAACTGAACAATGGACTTAGACCTGGGTGGTTGCTATGGATACAGATGGATACAACAGCACAGATAATCTGTATGAATCAGAGGGAAATTGTTACTCTGACACCCCATGTGGAACAAACATGTAAGTGCCGGATTCTCTGCCAGCTGAGTACCAACATTACGTGTCTGCCTTTAGAGTTCATATAGATCGGTATTACTTGCATTTGGACTTTGGCTTACCTGGATGAAGAAAAGGTTGTGGACTCAAGTTGGCTCAAGGACCTGCAGGTAACTTTGCTTGTCTATGGAACAAAAACACAAGGCACACAGTAGTTATTAGAACAAGTAAACAAAAATGTTTAATATGTGTTTTACATCTATTTGAGTGGTCCCTTCATCTTCTTATAAATAATCGGGTTTATAAATAACCAGGTCATATTAATAATCAGGTTTTATGACAAATTAAAATAAATTGAAATCTACAACATATATATTTTATTTAACCATGTTTTTATTTAAAAATATTTTTATGCAAAAGTGTAACAAACTTACCTGAACACAAAGGTAAAAAGAATACATGTAATAATTCATGTTTGCAACACTTACAAACAAGAGAAAATCAATTTAACTATTTCAAATGGGCTCACTAGGGGGCACTCTATCAATGCAAGGGCAATTATAATTCACAAAACAGATTAGGTCAGAATTAGCATTATTGCACTTTTAATGTACTTTCAGTGGTCATGGAGAAATAATCTCCCCCATCACCATCTGTGAGGTCGTGTTTTTATCCCTCTCTAATCATGATGTAGTAATATGTTCAGACAGGCTTAATTCAAGCATGTGTACACATACTGTAAATTCTACCCTGTATTCATATGGGTTACTGACTGGCCATGAATCAATCCATTGATTCATTATGAAGCTTCATATGACTTGATCATGGCAACCTTGACTTTATAATACACCTACTAATTTTGAAGACTCATGGACTTTCAAAACTACCGGTACCATTATGGCCAAATAGAGAAAGTATGAAAGAAAAAAAACAGAGCTCTTGTATTTAATTCTTCATAAATGTCAGTGCATAATTTCCTCCAAGGCCACAGTAAAAGCATACTCTGTCATAGGGACTTTTGTAGTAATATTTAGATCACAATAATTATTTTCTATAAATATCTAATAGTGAATTCAAAATAAATCCTAAATATTTATAATTCTATCATAAATGGCTGCACTTTCTTCATACTCTGCGTTTCAAAGTTGTATACGAGAGATGCTAAAATAATGTGCGTTGCAGCTAAAACCGTTATTCATGTTGTCAAAACAAATATTTTCAAACGGCCAAGCCAGAGAACAATGAGAGAGAGATGTGAGGTGCCAAAATCAAAAGCCATAAATAATTAATCTCTTCTCATTCAATAGAGATTGGAGAATGATCCAGGCCAACCAAAACAAAGTGGCTGATCCAATTGACACACCTACTGCAATTCACTTACCATCTGTGTTACAGTATAGGAAAAAAAAAGTGTGTTTTTTTTTTTTTTTTATATATAATAACCTAAGGAAATGTATATGTTAATTAGGTTCCTATGAAGTAAGTTAGTGAACGGAGTCTGTAATTAGTGCACAGTGCAGGTCCAGCTGTAATTATGTTCTAGTCCCTGGAAGGCTTAACACAAGAGAAATATGGTTTGCATCCAGCCATCTGATCAGTCTAAGCAAGGCTAATTGATTCTTAAAGCTTTTCTTCTATTTGTCAATTAATACATTCTTGAAAAAAGAATAAAAAAAATAATATCCACACAACCACATATGCATGCATTCATACATATATAAAAATATAAAAGTGACTGAACACACTTTCTTCACAAAAAGAAAATGTTTTTGGTACAAAAATGTTTAAGGTTGTGTATGAGTAATCGATTGAGTACTCTTCCAGTTTTAAATATTCGACTAGTAAAAACACTACTTTTTGATTTTTCTATGTACAACTCAATTCATTGGTTGGCACTCTGGATGGCTGACGTTGGTAAAGGAACAGTTCACCAAAAATAAAATTCTGACATTATTTAAAGTAATTGTAATGCTTCAGAAAACGTGGGATGTTTCTATGTGTGAGAGCAAATGTGTTTTTTGTTGTTGTCATTTTTTAATATAGATGTTGTGGTTTATGCATAGCACTCATTTTTAAAACAACATGTTCAAAGGTTTAAGGTTGAACTTTACTCTAATGTGTTAGAGTACTCGACTACAAAATTGCTCAAAATGCCCATCCTTTTAGGCGGATCCCAACATTAAAATTACTGTTAAAGTCGGCATGAAACGTAAATTGTGACTGACTTCCATATTGTGACGTATTTCCTAGTGAAACAGCTTATCGAACAAGAAAAGAATTTGGGGGAGGGATTTTAGTTTATCCATTGGTTGTTGATTAGTGAAAATAAGGGCGTTGCATAATGGAATGGAGAATTCGCCGTTATTCCTCCTCATTCGAAAATGTAAATTCAAGCCAGCTGACCCGTAACCAAGGAAGTTTGGGTTAAGGAACGATAGTTTTGAAGGAAAACAGACGAAAAGACACCTTGCCATCTTCACTAACATGCAATTAATGCTTCGTTTAACTCTATGCAAGGTTGTTTAAAATAAAAACAAACCCAATACGGGCATTTGTTTTGCCCTCTTAAAGCTGTACATCCATCACTGGGAAGGGGGAGTGGTACATGCACCTGTACTAGGCAATGTGCTAACATGTAACAGACCTAAAATACATACAACACAGCATGTTAAGAGAGTTTGTTGTAATGCAAGTATATAGTAGCCTATTAGGTACATTGAGAAAACATGGTTTGCCATACCATGCTGTAGTGAATTTAAGTTGACTCTGAACTATGTACATGGTAATGATTCCAAAATCAAGATAATGCCTCCGAATGGTGTGAGGACATTTTTCCAGAACAGGTAAACAGGCAGTCCATCGTCTCTCGAATGAAAAATGGTCCATTGACCAAAGTAAATCAAATAATTTATGTATTGGATTTACTGTCCTTTCTGTTCAGGTTTCCTAGCATTCAGAGGTTTCCCCTAAAAGGGAGTAAATGTGAAGATAAAATGACACCTCCTTGGCATGCATTACAGAACACATAGCAAATACAATATGCCAGACTGCTGGGGACGTTGAGAAAGAGATTTTCATTAGGTACAAATCAGATAAATATAATAAATGTTCTCATTCTAAATCTCTACTAACTCAAATTAAATGCATAGTAATAATTATGCAGAATCTTTTAAGTAAACCAAATCATCAATGTGAGGAAAACCAGGCCTGTGGAAGTGATATGTGTGGTGCTCTAAGCTTTTTCAAAGACCAAAAACTCAACCACAACCACCTAACTGCATTCAGTGAATATTTTGATCATGATTTCGCCTCAATACATCAACCAAAAAGGATGCAGTAGTGCAGTCAAATGCATAACGCACAGCATATATCGCTCCAGAGCTCTGTTGCTGTTGGTAGGCCTTGCTCACACTGATGAAAAGACAATGCGGGCATTTTGACAAACGGTACACAATGTACGCCTCAATGCCTTAAACTCGGAAGACTTAATCAAACGATGGATACAATGTGTCTGCTTCTAAACACCTGGCGCGGCCAATAACACCCACATAATACGATAATATATAACGCGTAAAGGTGTTGGCAGGAGGCGCTGGAAGCTTCTTTTCGCCTGTTAAGATATATCGCTCTTTAGTTTGCGCGTGAGACCAAAGCCTCCTTTACGCAAACACCTAAATGTGGCCTCGCGGGGTTTCCACTGTAGCCATATAAAGTGTGTATAATGTACGAAACAGTCTTGTTCTGAAGCCCACTCCCCACCCCTCCGGACAAAGCTCGGAAAATTCAAGCGCTTTCGGATTCGTGACACCGGTGGAGTTGAGAGCCGCGCGCCCTGCCTAGCGAAAACGCGTTGAAAAACAGCAAGCAGACACTCTTTCACAAAGAATACGGATGCTCCATTACAAATCTAAAAGAAGGAAGAAAATAAGAACGTGTTCTTTACTCACCTCGTCCACAGTGATTGTGGATGTAATTTAAAGGGCCAGGTTCGCGCAGATTGTTACACCCCCCCCCCCTAAACACCACCCCTCCGTGCACCAGTGTCCACCCAGTCAGCCCCCCGCTGGTGACAGCGTTCTCGCACACAAACTTGATTTTCTCTACTGGGAAAAAGAGCTGAGTCGGTTCAGAGTCAAATAAGGCGGCACTTTGGTAAAATCGAAAACCAATCAGTTGTGCAAGCTCTGCTCTCTCCACCCTCGTAGGGCGCCAAAGGGTTGGTTGCGTCCTTCAGCGGACCGTTTCGTCGCTCACTGTGATTTGAGCAATCTGTCTAATATTCGCACATTATTTGGTGGTTAATGGACCCAGACTTCAATAGTCAACACATTTGGGAACACCGAACCTGAGCTCGTCTTGGACTGCAAGTGTGCAGTAACGCCTGCTGACCCAAGGGGGCGCTGGTACACCAATACCAGTTCACACATTTCACAAATCTGCAGACACAAGTATGGAAGGGAGTGTTCAGTGTTTATGTAGTAAAATCCTCAGTGCTGGGTAGATTATTTCTGAAATGTAATGTTCGGTAATGATTACAAGACTAACATCTTTTAGATTACACATTTAGGTAATCTAATCTGATTATTTTTGGATAATTTATTGCATATTTTAATGAAAAGGTGCACTCAGTAATTTCTTTCCTCATTCAAAATGTTTCGCTCCTACAGACATGAATTGTAATTTTGCTATATATGTAGGAAATCACGACAACTCACATTAAAATGAAGACTCCAGTCATATCTGTAACTTTATAAAAGCTGTTTCATTCTACATGGAGAGGGTCCACACATGAGGGCTGCCATAGTATCACATGACCAGCCGAATACTACTCACTTAATCTCCAGTTATTTGACACTTTCGCTCATTGATTAAAGTAATCATGGCTGACTGTGAATACTAAATTTGTACAATGGCATCAGGCACTATTGATTTTAAATAAAGCTGCATCCAAACCACTAGGTGTCAGTGTAAGTCAAGATGACACAAAGACAAAAGTTACTAAGCCTGTTTGTTACTATGCACTGCAAAAATGTCCTTATCCTTGAAATCATTGCATGTAATGTGTAATGGTGGATTTTAAGGCAATTTGATCTAATATTTAATCCTTTTTAAAATGTTGCAAATTTACATAGCAAATGAAAATCCCTGAAATTCTCACATTTATTTTTAGACAAAAGTCGTATACGTTATTTTCAGTATTGTTCAAGGTGTTTAAATAAAATAAATAATACATTTTCAAAAACTTTCCAATTAGTGAAAAGGTCGTATTTGTGGTAAAAAAAAAATAAATAAAAAAAAAAAAAAAAAAAAATGTATTGCAGGGGCTAAAGGCCCCCATAAACACATTGTTTTTCTTAAGTGGTGGAAATACATTTGTTATGCACAAAGTGGGCTCACATTGACTGATCCAGTTATAATGGAGATTAATTTGTTTATAGAATACTTGACGTTATGAAATGCCAAATGTAATAGAAATTATCAGAAAATGCTATGCATTGTCTTAATTTGTTACTCAAAAAAGCAACCTGCTGTCTCAAAAGTGTTTGCCTAAATTGGCAAATGTTGTCCTATATAAGATGTCCCAATATTTTCATGATATTATGATAACCCCCATGAGGGTATTTTACCCCAGGTGTGGCAGTTTTTTACCTCAGGTAAAAGACCCTCTTGCCACCTTTTAAAAAAATAAAGAAAACATTAATCAAAACAACCTTCTGTTATTATTATTTCTTTACAAATAAAATATGTTGCTTCATCATTAATTAATAACAATAAATTTATTTTTTCAATCTTGATACACTTTGTGACCAGAAAAAAAGCTAATTTTCTTTAAGGTGTTTCCTTTAGCCCCAATGTACCGTAACTCTCCTTTCATTGAAAAAAGCAAACAGAAACTTGCTATTTGTCAGTACCTGTGTCAAACAAATGTTCTTAAAAACAAAGACAATAAGAACATGCATGTATTTTTAATTTTAACAGAACTGTTGTGATTAAGGAAATTAGGAATAGGGATTGGGCTTTTTATTATCCAACTTTGAAATAAAAAATTAGATAATATAACTTTAAATCATCATTGAGTGGTTAAAAAGGATCTTTTACTGATCTAGTGTGAATTCAACTCATAGATTGAGGCATAAAGTAATTGATTACAATTTTAAATATCACATTAATTTAATCGAGTGTCCTCATATTTAATGCTCTTCTAAACGCCTGCCACAATGGTGTGGCTGGTGTCTGAATGATCACAAGCTGTGTACTGTTGTTTGGTTGTTTCGAACTTCTTTTTACCCCTGTAAAAACTGTTGCTGTATTTTAAAGTGTTTATAGTATATATATATATATATATATATATATATATATATATATATATATATATATATAAGTTCCTGCGCTTTGAAGTCTCTCCTCTCTCTACAATTGCAGCATTCCATCTAGGCTGCATGGAAATTACAATACTGCTGAGAAAAGAATGGGGTGGTGTGTTAGGTGGGTTGGGAGGGGGGTAAAGATAGAGAGAGAAGAGAATCAAGCAATGGATCATAGGATAGTTCATTCATGCAGTTTCCCCTGCAGCCAGTTTGACTCTGTACAGCTGTTCCTCTAAAATTCATGAAGCTCCTAATTGTACTTTGAATATTATGTCAGCTGTGTCCAATAAAATGCTTGCCTCTGAAATTACATGCAGCAACATAGTTAAAGCACAACTGGGAGTACATTTATGTTTACTGCTCTATGAATTCCTTCATTTGGGTATCATACCTGGGTCAGCTGAATGCGTGATGTTTCTCAATATGTTGCTATGGAAACCAGGTTTGGCACATGGTAGCTACATTGAGTTGTTTGGGTAAAAAAAATATAAAAACAGATTGCTTGCGTTTCATTTTTGTTTTTTTATTAGGAAAATTAATTTGCAGATGTATTATATGGAATTTTTGCAGGTATATATCAATATTTATATATGTTAGTATATGTATGTGATATTTTCCTTCATTTGGGATGCATGAACAGCATACCATGTCTGAAAGGCTATTGCTAAAAGACATATCATACATAGTAGGAATAAGAGCTACTAGCTGTAATAATAATAATGTAAAATATTGTACAAAAAAAGAACAAAATCAAATAAATCAAAGGATTTAGATTGAAAAGTCACTTCACAGTTTTGTTCCTTGCCCTCATGCTGGCTAAAGAGTGATTGGGACCATGCGCAGTCTGAGTTATGAAATGAGGTCATCATTTACATACAAGTCCATTAACTTCATAGTACATTCCATTACCCATGGGTATTTAAAGTGCTCACTGTGTAAACTAGATTTAGGATACCATATGAAAAATGCATGAAGATAAACCAAGAACAGACCAGAAAGTCTTTCGATACATGTACAGTCCCCTGGGATTATAAGCAAACACATGGACAGGTGTTCAAAGAGGTTCAAAGGGTGTTTTGTCCATAGGTCTGTTCGAATGATCGCTTGGTTTCCCACATTACCCAGGTGTGAGTAATGTATGATTTATTTACATACAATTTGCAAGTATTTACAACAGTGACTTCTATGAGCATGATAAAATACATGTGGGTTCACAAAATGCTTTATAGAAAAAATTGGTGTATATTGGTGAGCAAGGTATTGTAATCTTCATAGATCACAGGTAGTTGACACTCTTCTCTTCAGAGTCCAGATTTACCATTTATTTAAAATGCAAGATGTGCTGCAGTTATCTTATGCAGCTTGCAGTGGCTCTGATGGTATCAGCAGTGTGACTCATACAGCAGCTGAGTGGGCTTTATAGAGATTGGATTCAGGTTTAATGGATCAGAATACCCTCTACAGTACTCAAGCCTAAAGTATAGAAGGATAGGTGGACATTACTATTAAAGGCTGTAAACACCAGTTTCTCTCTTTCTCTCTCAGCAAAACTAAGTAAAATATGCATTACTTTACTTTGCATAAACTGTGTAGAGCAGAATTACTGTCACCAGTAAGGAGGTGGTAGATTATAGCACCATTTTTATGGGATGAAAGTGTTGGAGAATCCAGGGAACTAATATCCAAATATTAATTGCATCATATACATAAATCAAGGAAATGGGCTGAGTTGTAAAATTATCAGTAAAGTGGAAACTGTATATGACTGATGTTCTTGTTTTCAGGTCTATTGTAATGCATGTCACAGTATATCATTGGTGCATATGTGAGTTATTTATCAAAACTGTATACAGTGGACTTGTATAATATTGTATACCTTAAATGTACTATAAGTCGCTTTGGATAAAAGTGTCTGCCAAATGCATAAATGTAAATAATATCTTATTATTATACATAATTATAACCCTATATTTCTACCTGTAAATACTGTACTAAATTAAACTAAAAACTTCATTTAGACCATATGATTAAAGTTCTTTAGAATTCGTTCATATAAATGTAATTTGCTATTTTTTATTGAAGGGACACCCAAAAATTTTAATTCTCTCATCATTTACTCACCCTCATGTCATCCCAGATGTGTATGACTTTCTTTCTAATTAAGATTTTTAGAAGAATATCTCAGCTCTGCAGATCCTTACAATGCAAATTAAAGGGTACCAAAATTTAAAAGATCCAAAAGCACATAATGGCAGCACAAATGTAATCCATACAACTTCACTGGTTAAATCCATGTCTTCAGAAGCGATAGGATAAGTGTCAGTGAGAAACAGATCATTATTTAAGTCCTAAATTCTCCTCCCTGTCCAGTTGGTGGCAATATGCACAAAGAATGCAAATTGCCAAAGACAAAAGAAGAAGAATGTGAAAGTTACCAGTTTAACTTTCACTTTCACGTTCTTCTTCTTTTGTCTTTTTGATAATAAAAATGTACTTACATTTTGGTGTGTGTCTCACCGACACTTATGTCGCTTCAGAAGATATGGATTTAACCACTGGAGTCGTATGGATTACATTTATGCTGCTTTATGTCCTTTTGGAGCTTCAAAATTGTGGTCACCATTCACTTGCATTGCATAGCCCTACAGAGTTGAGATATTCTTCTAACAATCTTTGTTTGTGTTCAGCAGAAGAAAGAAAGTCATACACATCTGGGATGGCATTAGGGTGAGTAAATGATGAAATAATAAAACATTTGGGGTGAACTAAACCTTTCTGAGATGTACTGTAGGTGCTGTTGTGTAAAGTCTCCTTTCTTCAACTCGCATCTTCTGTACCCTGTTCCTTTTAAAAACAAATGTATATATACCATATGTATTTTATAAGCAAAACAGCCCAACATGGATAACACAATACTGTCTGCCTTTACTTGGTGCTAAGTTGCACAACCTGAAAACATATTAAATGGGCTCTTTAGGTCAAAATTCAGCAAGATTCCAGCAACTGTTAAGTCTGATTCTTTAAAGTGATTTTCAATTTGTAAATGAAAATGGCTAAATCTGGAAAACAGTTGAAATGTTTGAATATGAAATGTCTGTCTTCAGGTTGCCATATCAAATTTTCTGTGTTATAAAGTTACAGTTTGAGAAGACTTGTTTGTGTTGCATATGGAAAGTCCCACTTTTCTCTTAATATATTTTTACCAAGAGACAACTCCTGCAAATGCATTCATTTCAAATGCATTTGCATTCATTTCCTGTTGACTTTGTGAGTGACACATTGCTATTGTCTTATTCATATTTTCAAAATAAGCAGATCATCTTGAGAAAAATGAGAAAATGAAGAGAGAATATGAGACCCACTCCAAATTATGGTATAAAGGAGGCCATTAGTGTCTCAATTTGGAGGGGCTGAATGCCAGATGTGACAATGATGACGACTGAGTGCTTGTTAGTTTACAGACGACTGCGTGGACTATGAAGTGTCTGTATTTTTTGAGGACTGCCTTGTTGTCAGTACAATAAATCAAGTTAATCGCTAAGGTAATCATTTTGTCAAGCATAATAAAGTAACCTATTTCCCTATCAATTTGTTTATGTTTAACAAACGATTGTCTTAAATATTGGCTGGCATTATTTAAGATATTAGTAAAGACAACATGTAATCATCAGGGTAACAATCAAACGTTGGTTTATACAAAACCTGAAACAAATAATTAAAGGGTGATTTGTCTACCTTTATAACTTCCCATATTGTTATAACATTTCAAATTGACACTATTTCCTCACCATGATGGAAAATCAGGTGTTTATCAGCAAATATGCCATGAGTCACAAAAATGGTGGTTCAGCTCACACAAAAGCCTTTTAACAAATGTACAAAACAAAGGTTATGAAAAACAAATAAATGTGTATTCAAATGCCTTTCATTCACAGATACAGACTAATTTTTGTTACTACATATGCAAATCATGAGTCATATGTTTGGGACTTCATCGGCAGGCCCAGACGGAATCTGCTGACTGATTTTTGCCGAATGTGTAATGCAGAATAGATTTAAACATTTTAAAATGTATTAACTGGATCTGAGAGTACTATACTTTGAGGTATAGTAGCTGAAAGCATAATCAAATTATACTTCAAAATATTTCATTTATAAAAATGCAATAACTTTTCAGAGCTTTCTATAGAGTTCTGCGCATGGAGATTCAGTGTTGGCCAGCACATTGGCAATTTGAAGCCTGACTCTTCCGACTCTCATTTAAAATGGTACTAAAATGTTAGCATTATGAACTCGAAAGGGCTTCTAAAATGGCTGTTGCACTGAGCAACCGATTGCTTTCTAAAACAGAGCATTTTCCAGCAATCTCTTGATGTAGAATATAAACATAGCAAAAGATGGTGGCGATGCACTGTACTAGAAACAGAAAAGGCAACATGAATGGGCCAGTGCTTGTTAAGGACAATACTAATGGTGAAGGATGAAATCTGAGGTGTCAGAGAAATGCTTATTCCAGGAATGTGTATGAAACGTCAAATAACACATTTCCATTCATTTGCTCTCCATTCTTCTCTCTGTTCCTTTGTTATGTTATCAATCCATCTCCACTTTATCTCACGGTCTTCCCTTTCTCCCTCTAGCAAGCAGTCTACATGACACTGCATTTACCCTTTAGCTTATCAGCCCTACTTTGCTTCCCAGAACGCTTGCCATCGATGTTCAAGCTCATATTTCTCTTTTTCTCCAGATTGAGAAGCTCCTGAAAGAGCTCAGTGACATTATGGTTTGTCTTAGCCGAGGTCTCCATGAAAGCACATTTCCAAGTTTTGGCTTGGGCTTCTCCGTCATCGTTCTTCACCTCCCGTTGAGTCTCATCACTCTTGTTCCCCACCAGCATGATGGGGATGTTCTCCATGTTGCCCTTGATAGCGAGAATCTGCTGGTATATGGGTTTTAATTCTTCCAGGGACTGCTTACTAGTGATAGAGTAGACCAGGATGAAGGCGTGGCCCTTGGAGATGGACAAACGCTGCATGGCGGGAAACTGGTGGCTACCAGTCGTGTCTGTGATCTGCAGGGTGCAGACACTCTTGTCACAGCTAATCACCTGCCGGTAGGTGTCCTCCACTGTTGGAATGTATGTGTCTCGGAAAGTGCCTTTCACAAAACGAAGCACCAGCGAACTCTTCCCCACACCCCCAGCTCCAAACACCACCACACGGTAGTCGTTGCTCTGCTCTGGCATCTTGGGCCTTCAGTTGAGCCACTCACTTTCTTGACCTAATAGAGAATATAAGAAACAAACATTTAGAGGATTGCACTTCAGGTGTTTCATATGTACAGTTAACAGGGACAGATTATGACATGCAAAGTCCCTGGAGCCAATTATCTCCAAGGGGCCCCCTCCACCCATGCCCAAAATTTGCTGAGTGGGGGGATCACCTAACTAGTGTCAAGGGGAGTCAGTAATCTGTCCCTGACAGTTAAGGGTGCCAACATACTAAAGGTTTAACATGATCACCCTAAACATGTTGCTACCAAATGTTCTGCAAACCTGACAGCGACCCCATTCTGCAGAGTTACTGGCAAGCGTCATCTCCCATCAGAAATATCTGCATCAATTCAAACCTGTTGATCTTTTCTTAGGTTTAGGGTTGGGGTTTGGGTCAGGGAATATAAAATATGCATTCCTGTTGACTCGGTTACATCAGTTACAACTTTACAACTTGTTTTTCCGCAACACTTTTCACCTGGAAACTAGTGCTCACCCATGCCCATTTGTTCAAAAACAATTCCAGCTTCGGACACTAGGAGCACACTGATTTCAACTGAAGAACCTTTGACGTACTGTCACTGAATTCACTGTGAGATAAGTTGGAAATGTTCCACTGTTTTTCAAAGAACACTGCAAATTTATTGATGTTTCATCATTGTGTGGCGAGGGGAGTGGGGAAAAATAAAAAATGCCAAGTTATAGATTTAAAAACATACCTAACTATGCCACCCTGAGAATTTCACCCAGGGAATTTATCAGACAATTAGATAACTATTAACCCCAGAAAGGATCACATAGGTTTGTTTCACCGTTCCACCACAAAAAGCAAGAGACGTGGGTAAAGTCACACAAAGGTACAGCTTTTATTAAATACAATGCAAAGAGGATAAAATGGATAAAATTACATTTAAATAAAACAGACTGGTTTTTGCAGAGAGAGGGTGAAATGTATGTTGTAACAGCTCTTTACTATCCTCCCAAGGCAATGGGGACAAGGCAAAGAAACACAGTTAGGCACCACAATAAGAGACAATTACCAAGCATATAGGGCTGAGGCTTACCAGCAAAATGGGCAGGCTAGCAAGGCACTCAATGGGTCCCAAAGAAACACCATTCACATGTGCACACACACAAACACAAAGATGAATTCAGGTGATGAGCATGGCACACAATAAGGGGGACACCACCACCAATATAAAAAAAGAGCAAGCCTTCCTGCCTTTGGCACTCAGCACATATGCCTAACACAGGGCAAAGCAGCTATTGCTCAAGACACAAGCACAAACAGGACAGAAATAGATCCAGCAAACAAGGACAGAAATAGATCCAGCAAACACCCCAAATGGAGGCCACGGTACTTTTAGGGGATATATTGAATAAATGACAAAAAATTAAAAAATGGCATGCAATGTACAAATAACAAATAAATCCAAGTGAATAAATAAAAAAAGTTTCAAATGATTGGCAAGTTTGAAGCAATATGTTCTAGTAAAAGTGGTGAGTGGTGGTAGCGTACTGGGCTAAAGCACATAACTGGTAATTAGAAGGTGGTGGTTCGATCTCCACAGCCACCACCGTTATGTCCTTGAGCAAGGCACTTAACTCCAAGTTGCTCAAGGGGAATTGTCCCTGTAATAAGTGCACTGTAAGTCACTTTTGATTAAAGCGTCTGCCAAATGCATAAATGTAAAAGAAAAACACTGACATGCTTCAATTGAAGAAAAACAAAAACAATGCAATCATATTGAACCATATTAAAACCCACCATTGGCAGATGTACAGAGGGCACAATGTAACTGGTGATCAGCAGCCTGCTGAACAATTATAAAACTAGAAAGTGTCCCCAAACTCAACTTTCAGGTGGTAAAGTCCAGCCCTGGAAATGCTGGCCAGGAAAGGCCACTCAGTGAAGCACACCCCAGTGGCATGCACTTTCCTTAATAGAGACTATATGTGGGCAATGATTGGTCAGCCAATCAATAATGCAAAAAAACAGGCATGTCACAAATAAGGAGTATCACAAATAAGAACTACAGGAAGATGATTGACTTTCTTGCTACAATTGCAACTAAAACTGATGCTAAATGTATTGTATGTATTCCCATCCTTCAAACACTCCATATGAGCTTCCTCTAATGTGCATGTTCCCTCTGTCTTACAAAGTAAATTGTAACTGGCTACTTAACCTTACTGAAGAACCTTGCCTGGATTCTATAGAATAGAGATATTAGCATTTTGATCTCAAAAAAGCATAAACACAATCAGAGTAACCTCTATTTAAATACAACACAACTTAAACATTCAACATATATTTAACATAACATTTATTCATTAGATGTTTATCTTATATTATTTAAAATTACAGGCACTAATGGCAAGTGTGATTAGAAATGCTTTTGACAGGACTCCAGTGGCTTTTCTGGAGAAAGAGTCACGAGCCTTGTCATCCATCATGCCATTATGAAATCACAATGCAACTTATCATGATATATCTGTGCTTTGCCCTTAGTCACTCTCTTGCTGTAGTTTATAGCAGTGCATTATTTATTGCTTTTGAACCTAAACAACAATTTTATAGTGTTTTGAGCTCCCGAGCACACTAGCATATACATTTGAAGGCACTTAGTACCTGTCTGTAAGTTTTCATTTTTTAAGATACAGTTTTACATTTACATTTATGCATTTGGCAGACGCTTTATCCAAAGCGACTTACAGTGCACTAATTACAGGGACAATCCCCCCGGAGCAACCCGGAGTTAAGTGCCTTGCTCAAGGACACAATGGTGGTCCTACATTAATAGTAATGTGCTTTAGCCCACACCTCTCCATTTGAGAATTCACTTTTCACTTTTAAGAATCAAATTTTTGCACTTTATGTACATGTGCAATATTATCATGGATCCAGATTTGTAGGTGCATCTTTTTACTTTTAAAAGCATGCTTAAACCCAACAATGAATTCATTTTCCAAAGACACAGGATATATCCATCAGTGTCAGAGAACCACAAACTCAGAACACACATTCAATTGTGTATAAATTATGTAGAAACAAGCAAGGACACAATGTTCAGCCTTTACACCCAGTTCAGAAATCAATACCCCAATCAAGTTTTAAGATTTCTGCAGAACTTCCAAAAATACAGATGAATCTGGAACGTGCATCAAATATTATAATAATGTGATGGTATGTGACATGACATCCATTATATGGGTCAGAAATATTGAGCTTATTACATAACACATTTGTAGGAATTCTTATCCAGTTAAGATGATGTTTATTTGACAAATGACCTTCTGTAATTATCTCAGAGGAAAATTGTATTGTTCAGAGGTTGTTCTTTCATAGCTTAAGATTTGTGGCAGATTTAGGCATGGGCGACATAGGCAGTCGCCTAGGGCGCCATAAAAGCTAGAACCGCCACTGCTTAGGATACTTAATGGTGTTCTCAATTATGCTTGATGTACTTTATCTCAAATTGTCCTCCTAAAATCCACAATAAGAAATACAAATAGATAAAAAAAGGAGTCAGAATCAGTTCTTTTTTACATTAAGATAAAACTATAAAAATGTATGTGGATAGCATTGCTCAATTAATTTGGTCTTGGAAGATTTTGAAATGTTTTAGATCTTTAGATTGCACATTTTGGAAAATCTTGGTCATTCTGAGCAAATTGTGTGACGATAGAGATCTTTTCTAAGACTCCAGAGAAGACACGTGTGAGATTATTAAGGTGTATTTCTCAGGAATAAAATCACATAAGCAAAAGTTTCAATTTAAAAAGCCACCCAAACTAGAAACAAGTTTCTAATAGAGATCTCTTTTATGATTTTTCTGTCCTGAATTTTTGAAGTTCTAATTTTCACATCCATGCTCAGATTGAACTGCTGCATCCAGCCAGCCTGACACTGTGTACTTGCACTCTGGGCTTAAATTGCAGCAACATGCTTGGCATGGTGCAGCAATCCTGACAGCAGTCAACCTCTCATCTGAGAGAAGCCCTGGTGCCTCTCCACCTCTCTCTCACACCCGGTGTGCTTTCAAATCAGTGAGCAGAGGACACCAAGCCTTTGATCAATTCTGTGCTGTGATTTATGTCAATCTCCCTCAGAATGCCGTCTTATCTTTTTAAGTCCCTCGTGGAAAAGTTGAAGAGCTGTAGAGCTTATTAATGCTGTAACAGCATCTCGCTATTCCAGCCAAACTCTATTATAGATTAACTTTGGCACAAGTGGAAATTGTAATGCATGTCCCTCATTCAAGGTTCACCAAGGCACTCTCACAGCAATGTGCTGATGCTGCTGGATTTGGGAATGACCTTGCTTTTAACAAAGTGAATGGGAAATATATCACTTAGACATTATGATTCTAAATGTAATGTTTGCTGAATAGAACACAGGCACTTTGCCACTGACTCTTAAACAATCACAGTAATTGGAAATGGAGACTCGGTACACAACGTTTCTGTTTGCAAACCACATGTTCATTCGGACATGTAATATTTAGGTCCTTTTTTACTATAAATTCTCCCCCATGCCAGTATGTGGAGATATGCATGAACAATGCGATTCGCCAAAAAGAAGAAGAATGTGAAAGTTGAAATGTATTTAATTGACTTAAATATTGATCTGTATCTTTCCCACACTTATAATAATACTTCAGAAGACATGTATTTAAATCACTGGAATCTTATGGATTACTTTTATGCTGCCTTTATGTGCTTTTGGAGCTCCAAACTTTTGGGCCAACAGAGTTGAGAAATTATTCTAAAAATCTTCTGTTCAGCAGACAAAATAAAGTAATACACATCTGGGATGGCATGAGGGTGAGTAAGTGATGAGAGTATTTTCTTACAATTTCACAATCTATGAGTTTTCATGAGACCATGTTGTATAGACCCTGGTCATATTTCTGGCTTTGGAATGTAGAGGTAAACTATAGCAGGGTAAATGCCACCATTGGTGAGGTGAGTGTGAGACTGATCTCCCATTTACTTTTCTACACCAAAGCACCATTTACTCTTCTATAGTTTACCAATGTGTTTCAAAACTGAGATATGACAAAGGTCCATCGAAAGACATGGCAACATAGAGATATATTGTGGGCATGCATAGGAAAACATAATGTATATGTGCTTAAAGTAGCTCATGCTTCTCTTATTCACAAACTTTAATAAATGTGTTGGCACATGATGCTTCGAGTGAGTCACTGCATTTCATTCCACAGGATGCCCATCAAGCTGTGTCCATTAGCCTAAGTCTGCTAATCTGAGTGAGAAGCTTTGCAGCATAATATACTCTCTAAAGAGCTGGATTCTCTTTATCAGTCAACCCAGACTTTCACTCTACAATAAATGGTGGTTTCTTTGTCGTATCTCCATGGATACCAATGTTCTGTTGTAGAAAAATGTATTTTCTGCTCACAATCAACTCTCGTTCTGTGGGAATCAGATATGTATTGCTCTACTGAATTCTAAAGATGCTGACAGGAGATTCAGAGGTATTTGCATGTGTATATTAGTGTTCTCAAGTGCAGTGGGCTGAGATGAGTCCTCGGGCTGTGTGCACACATGTGTCTGAACCTTTCTGGACCAATTCATCTGTCAGTGCTCTGGGAAATCAAACTTGGATGAAATTGTTGGATAATGCATGCAGACTGAGAGAGAAAGGGAAAGGGACAGGAACGGGGATGAAAAAATAGTGCATGATTTTTGCTCTGTATTGATAAATACTAGGGATGCACTGATGTATCAGCCAAACATCGGTATCGGTCGATATTCGCATTGTTGACTGAAATCGGCTATCGGCAAATACAATGTCATTCACCGATGGCAGTGGCATTTGCGGTGGTATTTGCAGTCGACTTGGACAACAGTTGCCTTCTATAATACTATACTACCATATGTACTATAATACCACCCACAGCCACTGGTTGGAGACGACTCTGGCATGACGTAAGAGGGCAACGGATGCCATGCGCACGTGTGGTTTGTTTTCAAATAAGTGTAAGAAGGCTAAAGATTTTAAAAAACAGCTCATTTCTTCTTATCATATCGATTTCATTGTTTCACTGGCACAAAAGGGGATTAAATAACAGCAAAAACAAAATAAACAAATAAAATAAAAAATCGGTATCGGCCAAATTGTTATTTTAAACAGTGGTATTGGTATCGGCCCAGAATTTCACAATCGGTGCATCCCTAATAAATACTGTAAAAATGTTATCTCAAATTGTAAAAAAAATTAAAAAGTTTATTCAACATAAAGGTGCACTCAGCGATTCCTGAGAAACACTGTTGATATTCAAGCTCACCTGCCAAAACAAACACAGCCTCCCTTCAGTGCTCCTTTGGAAGCTCCCCTCCCCTCCCCAAATTCATGCATGTGCATTGCCAAGGGAATGACCTCACCTTTCGGACAAAGACTGAGAGTCAATGCTTGACACGGGCAGTGGAGATGGTTTAGACGCTCCAGGCTTATAAGGCGCGGAAGTGGAGGTCTATTTCTCAAAGCTGAAGCTAATACGTTAATAAACGACAGACAAGCCAGCACAAAAACAGCACACAAAACACAGCAACTAGAACTAGCGAGAGTTAATTGTTTAGTTTGATTTTACAGTAACACATACAAAACCACAGTGACCGAAGATGCTGCTACCAAACATGTGTTTTTAAATCTTCGTGGCTATAAAACCCTTTGCAAATGTTGTGTGGACTTAGACGATTAAAGCAAACAACACAGCAAGCAATGTAAATAACGTTAGCTTTGTAGTGGCTTAACAAACTGTTGCTACTGTACGTTGCTGCTGCAAAGATAACTTGCAGAGAAGACGAGATGGTTTAAGCACACCAGTTCCAGACACTCACAACTCACCTGCTACTAAATCTAACATCACAAGAACAGTATATATGGGTTCGGTGAAACAGAGCTAAATTTATGTTACCCACCTATCAAGAAGAAAAAGGGCAACTTCTGCATCCGTCTTCAAGCCTTTTACCTCTCGGAGGTCTCTCCACCACTGTAAAGCCTCGCCGATGTTAACACGGCTCCTAGCCCTCGACTTATCAAAATCCTTCTTTTTTTAGTTTATATTCATCTGTCTTTTTTGTTTTGGTCTGATTCTCAGCCATTTGTCCTCCTTTGAGTTTAGAAAGATCGCATCAGCCAGCATTAGACATCACTCTTCTAATGAATTTCCCTCTCGCTCTGCCCCCACCCCCATCCTGTGCACGTGCAAGAACCACCCTTTGTTGCTGACTGGCTGGACTAGTGTTGTATGTATCGGTCTGATCCACTTTGTTTTTGTCTCATTTACAGACCCAGGGTGTACAAATACTAGATTTCTTTCAGCCCACCCTCAGAACGGCAGCTACCAGACTGTGAGGAGATATTTGCACAATTTGACAAAAAGTGTATTTGATTAGAATTACTGAGTGAACCTTTAAGCTTAATTTTTTATATATATTCTTACTAGTTTTAATTCAGTTATCGTTACTTTCTAATTCCTAAAGTTGTCCTTAATAAAAAAAAAAACATTTAAATGGTACTTATTGAACAGTACTTGAAATGTCAAAAGTTATATAAAATAATAACTCAAATATATACATTCTTTAAACTTTGGCTTTGCATACTACCAACTCAAAATTATCAAGTACAATGTACATTAGCCTTGCGCTTGAAAATGATGGATGTTTGTTCAAAACAACTGAATTTATGCAGAAAAATAATAATTGTTATTTTAAAAATTATATATTGTTAATTATTATGACTATGGTTATTTTGTTGTAGCTGGTTAATAGTTGTAATTTGTGTCACCATGAGGTGTTTTGGAGATTTAAGTTAGATTTAAGCCATTCATGCTTTACTCAAATGTAATTTACAAAAGTGCAGATTTATGTGCACTAAGAAGTACTAAGGAGAACCAAATGTGCCATATGGCCAACCAAGATTTTAGTCATAATTTCCCTTATACTATATAAGATGTGCTATACTCAAATTAAATATCTAAATAAAAACAATGATATTATAATCACAGATAAGGGCAGATTGCCTTTAACTAGTTAACATTACTTAAAATGGAATGTTTACTTAGAAAAAGCATGCTAGAAAAATCTCAGGTCAACTAATTAGATTTTACAGTGTGTTCTCATCTATTTCTTATCGTTCAAATAAGTTTGCGCTTTGTCGTGCACTACATCAGCAAAACCTACCCTGCCCTAAATCTTAAACCTAAGCCAAAAGTGGCATAAAAAAAAGTGAGATGAAAATACAATAGCTGAAGCAATCAAAACATTTTGTGGTGCTTCTATGACACTTTTGGTCAATGTCAAGTTGCGTGATCTTTAGGACTCGTACCCCGATACTTTGCATGGGAATTGGAACGCTCTATCAGTTCAATTTGATTAATCCATTGCAACATTAAAATGTATCACCTTACAAGTCATGCACTATTAAAACAAAATTTTAGATGTAATTTTTCAAGATATGATTTTGTGAGGAACAGGGCAAAAAATAAATGTTAAAAACTAACAATCTACCATTTGCCTCGTGATTTGTGTGAAAGGGAATAAGTCATTGTTGTTGTAGCACCTCTAGTGTTCATTTTGCCAGGAAAGTGCTGTGATACGTACAACTAGCCACATTAAAAAATTAGCAAAAACGTAGGTGTAGTAACACGATTCTACTGTATGAGACGAGGTTGCAAAAATCTCTTTAGGAAAAACAAGTGTCTGTAACGAAATACGATTATGCATTTTAATGCAAAATGCCCAACCTCCAACACACCATGAAATTATTATTGTCACAGTGACCACTGGTGTGTTCCTATGCCACAGATGTGTTTGTATGCAAATGTGTGTTTGTGTATTACAGTGCTTACTGTATAGAAGCTACAAATTCTGACTCCTAATGGGAGCAGAGCTACATGGCCTAAAAATACCCCAATACCATCTGTCATCTCTCTGCACTAATTGTTGCCTGGATTATTCCAAACTCGCTCAATCAGCTGTACAGGGAAACGAGAACACTCTCTCTTGATTAAAAAATTAAGTTATAGACAATTACTGGCCAGACTGAATTTAACACTCATCTCAACACAAATCAACTGGGTCCAATCAGATTCCAATTATCAATCTAAAATATGAGAATGTATTATAACTAAATATACATTTTCAAATATGTCTTTAAAAAGGAATTTATGAATACAGTGGCAGCTAAATTAACCTCAAATATCAAGATATACACATTTGTTAACAAAACATCTCACCATGCATCCTAGATTCCAACAGCTAACTACATTAATCTCAATAATTACATAAGTATAATAATAAGACAGTTAGAGACTTTAAAAGTTACAAACAGCAACCACAAATGAAGTAATTCAGATGCATGCTAACAAGTGAGATATCTGACACCACAATGTGTCAGTCCAACCACATGAACTTAACAAAAACAAATCTGGCTAATCATTGTTACATTTGACCTTACCATGATGAGGTAGTTTTGCAGTTTTATTGTCTCCTTGCCAGCATTGCGAGAACTATCTCTTTGGGTTTCATCGATCAGTCTTTCAAACAGATTGCTCCTTTGTGGGCTGGGCTTAGTAGCTAATCATTGTGCTTTACTTTGTCTGTTCTGCTGGACGTGCTTCTGGTGACCCAGTTCAAAGGATTTAATACTCCACAGCATGTTTCCACACCATAAAACAAAGCTCATGTGATATGAGGCTATAGCAGAGTGATAGAGCACATGAAGGTCTAATATAGGCTAACATATATTTGAAATAGATACAGATAATTGAATACTGCAGTTTTACCATGGATTATCATCAGAGAATTGGATAAAATGTTTTATATTTAATTTGAGAGGATTTGTTTTTCATCCCAGATACTGGTCTACACACTGGTAGACAACGTGCATCTTAAAACCTTAAACTAATATTTCGGTTTCAATACAAGTTTAGCTCAATCGACAGCATTTGTGGCATAAAGTTGATTACCTCATAAATTAATTTTGATTTGTATCTCCTTTTCTTTAAAAAAATGCAAAAATCAAGGTTATAGTGAGGCACTTACAATGGACGTGAATGGGGACAATTTAGGAGAGTTAAAACAGAAATGTCAAGCTTATAATTTTATAAAAGCACTACATTCATTCTTCTGTTAAAACTCATGTATTATTTTGAGCTGTAAAGTTGCTTAAATCATCGTTTTTATGGTTGTTTTAGGGTTTTAGTGTTTACAGCGCTTTGTTGTCATGGTTAAAACGTTGTAAAAATGGATAGAATTTTACACAGAAAAGGTTAGCACGTGATTTTATCACATTCAAATCATGTTAACATGCATATTGATTATATTTTGTAGCAATATATTGAAACAGTGAGTATTTTAATGTTTACAGATTTGCCACCATTGACTTTCATTGTAACTTTTTATTTTTTAAATGAGGAACTATTCTAAATATATTTTTGTGATCATCAGCATTGTGCCACAAATGCTGTCGATTGAGCTTAACTTGTTCTGTACACGAAACATTACTTTAATACTGATTTATTGTATATCTGAGACTTAAATACCTAAACATTAGCAAAAAAGGTCTAGATATTCCAAATAAGGCTTTAAATCAAAAACAATTCCATTGCTTGCCCTCCACAAACAAATAATTAAAAAATTAAAAAACTTGAGCAATTGCTATTGTTTCCAAATGACAAGGGATTTGCTGCCTGAGAATATCCACAATAAACATTCAAATAGGCTACGTTGTTTTTTTGCTTTTTACCTAATCTCCATTAGCTGCTATACTTAAGATTATTTGTTAATAGCATTGCAAACCTTTAGCCCAGAATTTGCTCAGTTTAACTGTTGGGGTATTGGGTGGTACTACACTGTAAAAAATGTCTGTAATTTTAACTGTAAAAGACTGTAAAATGCTACAGAAAAAAACTTTAACTGATTAATGAGTATGAACTGTAAAATATACAGTAATTTATATATATATTTAAAAAACAGTAGTTTTTACAATAACATTTTGTAAAAATTTAATTGGATGTAAAAAGTATGATTTTCCTGTATAATTATGGTAAAATGTATATTGTGTTTAACAAGAGAGTACATGTACTTTTTACAGTAAATTATTGTTAAAATTACAGTAAACAAAAAAACAAAAATCGGGCATTCCCACAATTCCCTGCATGACCATCATATTTCATTAGGCGACATTTTATAGAAATGGTTATGTTTCTTCTTATTTTAAATATCAGTTACGTACATTGGGGTGTTCTGTTATATAGGGGTCCACCCGGGGGACTCAAAAAGAAACAAACACACACAGCAGCTTCGTGTGGCTCTCTCTCGAACTGCCTCTACTCGGCTGATTAGCCCGATTGGAGGCCGGCTGTGCAGACTTACAGCTTGGCCCGGCCCTGACCCACCCTCCTCCTCGTCACAGACACTGAGCACTGTCTCTACATGTTTATTGGTCATTGCTCCTGGAAGAGCCACTACTGATGAACTTCATGTTATCATGAGCCCTTCTGTAATTTTTACAGTGATTAACAATACCTTATAGAGTAAAAAGCTGATTTTTACAGTTTCAGAAGGTTAATATAAAAAATATTTTACTGTAAAACTGTCAAATTTACAGGTTGTTTTGTAAAGTTGTTTACATTTTTACTGTATTTTTTACATAATCATTCTGGCAACCACAGCTGCCAGTTTTGTTATTGTTATTATTTTTTGTTTTGTAAAAACAACTGGATTTTTTTACAGTGTTTAACTGTCAATGAGTTTACATACATAATCGGTTAACCTCAAATGATATGCTTATTAAATTCATTATGACCATTTCATGACCAATTATTACTGTTAGACAGTCACTTGTGTTGATCTCCAATATATCTGAGCCACGTCTGTTAT
Organism: Xyrauchen texanus; assembly: GCF_025860055.1. NCBI lineage: Eukaryota > Metazoa > Chordata > Actinopteri > Cypriniformes > Catostomidae > Xyrauchen > Xyrauchen texanus. Next base: position 34,152,477 of record NC_068284.1, on the reverse strand, counting down.
CCTGGTGAAAAACGACAACAACAAAAAACCCAAAAGGAATATTCCATGTTCATAAAAGATCTATCGACAGCATTTATGGCATAACAATGATTACAACAAATTTTAATTTGACTTATGCCTCCTTTTCTTTTAGAAATTCACAAATCTGAGTTCCAGTGAGGCACATACAATGGAAGTAAATGGGGCCAATCTGTAAACATTAAAGTACAAAAGTTTCAAAAGTATAACCACAAGACTTAAACAATAAGCATGTTAACATGGTTTTAGTGTGATAAACTTGCTTAACACTGTAAACCCTGTAATCCCGCAAAAAGTAACAATTTAAACAATTTAAAAGCTCAAATACTGTATACATTTTATCGGAAGAATTAATGTAAGTGCTTTAAAAAAATTATAAGCTTCACATTTCTAACTTTCAACCATCCTAAAATTTGCCCCATTGACTTCCATTGTACAGTAAGTGTGTCATAAGGAGGCACAATACATGAGTCAAAATACATTTTTTTGGTAATCAACTTGAGCTGAACACAGAATATCCCTTTATAAGAAAAACAGATATATACTATCTTCCAAAGAGTCCTAATACCTCCGATATCATGTTTTACTCTGCAAACAAGATGCAAACGGATTCATACTGTATTGTAGCCTATTGCTACTTATAAAAACGTACTAATAAAACAAACTAAGTTTTGCATGAACAATCTCCATTCAGCACCTCCCTCCCAGTACCCTGTTATTGCCTCTGGTGCAATACTATCACTAGTGCACGCCTGCGAATTATGCTCTGTATAAACTGCTGCATTAGATTCCATTATGAGCGCAGCCTGCATCATCTTCCGCAACTAGACAACACAAGGCGTCATGCACTGGCTCTATATGATGATTTATATTATTATAGCTACTAATGCACCCAGGACGACGTCAGCAGAGCGCGGATCCTCTTTCGCAATGTGCACGTTGTACAGCCAAGCAGACAATAGCTAATTAGTCCACTTTGACTATATTTTCAGCCTATATTTTTAGTCATATAAAATCCCCATATCATAAGGATGGATTTTAAACCCGCACCAGACATTTCCGTACAATTCGCGATGCAAAAGTATATGTACATACATAAATGCACATACATTGTCCATTAAACGGAAGACCAACCCTCTGCCACTACTGCTTTACTGCTTATCGCATACATACATTTATCGAATATTGAAAATGTATGGGCTGAATATGCACAAACTCGATGCAGTCTCGCGTGTTGTGTGTAAATTGTTATCTCCACGGTCTCTATACTGCATACTGTTTGTACGTATGTATTCTAAACGTTATAAAGCACGGGGCCGGTTGTGATGCTGGACACAGGAGTAAACTATGAGTTCAGCATCACGATATCATCATACGCAACGGGTTTCATTCATAAAGAAGCAAAGACTCGCGCGCCCTTTTCCAACGACTCTGTGAAGCCGAAAACCACGTTTAAATCTCAGCTTGAGGCGGAAACATGTTTTTTTCTGTACATTTAATGTTTTCCATTTTCCTTCATAATTTAAAGCGAATGTCATCGTTACAGCTATGGCTAACGCAGTTAACACAATATGTCCATACATAAGTATTCGGCAAAGTGCTAAATTAATTAATTGAATTCATAAGTCGGCGCGCGATTCGACTTACCTACCTGAACTTAACGTATCCCAAGTGACTGATCTTTGACTGACGGCACGGATGAATGACAGTGTGCGCTAATAAGGTACTAAAGCATTTTAGACTAATAATGAAGGCGTGATAGAGTCCAATCTCAACTGCATCTCTCTCTCTCTCTCTCTCTCTCTCTCTCTCTCTCTCTCTCTCTCTCTCTCTCTATATATATATATATATTTTTATGGATGTGGCTCTCTCTCTTTTGACCGTGGCTCTCTCTCTCTCTCTCTCTCTCTCTCTCTCTCTCTCTGCTCTCTCTCTCTCTCTCATTAAAGTCTCTCCAGCAAGTCAGTCCACTGTCGGCCATCTTTGGAACGCTCTCGAGAGGCTATTTCCAGTCATGCCAGTGCAGCTCCTATCTACTTGAATGGAGAAAGACCAAAATCTCCTAAACCTTTGGTCAAGATTACGATAAAAGAACATATTTCAAATCAGCAGTACAATCTGACAATACTGGAATTATAAATTGTGATTCTTTACCTCATATTACGCAAAAAAACCCGCAAATGTTCCGGATTGCATAGCTAATGCGCGTTCTACAGTTGATTGACAGGTGGTCTTTATCTAAAAGGCGATAGGCCCTTTTAACTGCAAGGCGGGACTTCCTTTCTACATCCGTTGACCGTTGGACGCTCAGAGCTCTAAAATGAGCGTTCCAATTTCTCCCATTCATTTTAACATAAGAAACCCATGTCAGCTAAATAATCTCTGCTCTCATTCACGCACACCCTCTTCTTGTCCACATGCTTCATCTAGATAGTGGAAAATTTGTAACATTTGTCTAGAGGTGGTGGACAAAATAACAGAAACGTTGAACAATACAAAATTCTTTTGAGTTAAAAGCTACAACCTCTTAAATAAATATCCCGGGTTCAATGCACGTTAAACTCAATCGACAGCATTTGTGGCATAATATTATCACAAAAATAATTTTGAATTGCCCCTGTTTTTATTTAAAAAAGCATAAATCTGGGTACTTACAAATGGGGCAAATTCATAAACATTAAAATACTCACTGTTTCAAAGTATAGCTACAAGACCTAAACGATATACGTTAACATGATTTTAGTGTGATAAAATCGCTTGCTAACATTTTCTTTGTAAAGTTATCCTATAGCAATGACGATGTGATGTCAACCATTTAAAAAACAACAGTAAAAATAAAACAACTTTACAGCTCAAATAATACTTTTAATATATATATATATTTTTTTAGTATTATTATTTTTTTTTTGTTGCCTTGAAACCTTCCAAAAATGGGGCCACATTCACTTCCATTGTTAGTGCCCAGCTTCAGATTTTGGGCTCATCTGCTTGCCTCTGTATAGTATGCATAATCAATAAGGTGCATACTCAGTTTGGTCTTCAAATATCACTGTTTTAGTACATTAAGCCACATAAAGTGAGAATGTACCCTTCACTGTAACCTTGATTTTTGCTTTTTTCAAAGGAGGGATGAGTCTAAATATGTTTTGTGGTAATAAACAATACGCCATGAGTGCTGTCGATTGAGCTTAACTTTTATTGGACTGGGATATTCCTTTAATATTAGGAAGGCACTAAAACTCTAAATTAACTACTTTAATGTGATTTAAAATATTATTAACAAAACAGGGGGGTCCAAATTGTAATATTTTGTTGCTTCCTTTTGCAGATATAATATCAGAGTTGTACTATGTTCAAGTGTTATTTTGGTCCATTCTTCATGGTAGATTTACTTCATGGTAGATAACCTGTTGTGTACCCTTTCACTGAGCATGGATAAGCTTTGACTGTGGCTAACAAGGCAGATACAAGAGTGGTATTCCATGTCACAATGTCTAAATAGATTTGTCATGTCATAGTGGGTAATGATGCAGAGTTCCTTCCGTCAACTCTTGTTTCTTAGTCTGACTGGTGAATCTCTCCTCATCTATCTTCAACTTTTGTCTTGGGATGGTTGTTCCTTGAACATTTCCTCATATACGCATACTCAGAATGTGTTCCAAACAGGATAAATCTCCCTTCGAATTGCACTTTGAAGGGATAACAATCATGAAAGTCATGCTGTAAGATCACTTCAAACTGAGTTTGAGAGGTAGAGCTCTAAAATTGACAATCCTTCCCATTATAATGAATGAAGCTGCAAGAGTCATTTACCTTTATATTTAGTAATTTAGCAGAGGCTTTTATCCAGAAGAAAGAGACAAGTATTTTTATCATTAAAAAAGAAATCCTTACCTTGTTCGCAGGTCACGTAGACAGCTTTAATGAAGGGCTTCATTGATTAAATATTCTCGATCTCCACAATAATTGTGAGCACCTAAACTACAACAACTTCATTGACTTTGTCGCGTAGATGCTAAGAATCAACAACACATCTGGATAAGTCACTTCAGGTAAACGTTTGAGGTTCTTTAAGAAATTTGCTGACTCTTATTTAAAGGATCCGGTAATGACACCTCAGTTTTTATTTTCAGTTTTTGCAAATATCTCGTTTGTTCTGTTTTAGCTAGACTCTAAAAGGACGTACTAGTCATTTTATTTGACAGTTCTGGGTTGCCACTACCGGAAATGCTTCAGGGCCAGACATGCGCTGTGGCGTTCTAATTCTTTTTGTTGTTGTTTACGTTCCTTGAAATAGTCTTAGGGTTTTCATCTCAATTTACAGATTTAAATCATTATAAAACACAAAACAATTCATGAAACAGAGAAACTGTGAAATAAATAAAAACAATTAGTGAAAAATATCAAACCATTGTTTGGGCCAAAAATAAATTAATTAAGGAATTGTATAAATGTATAATATTACTGTAAAACAAATGTGACAACTTGCCCCATTCTACATTTAGTCATTTAGCAGACATCTATGAAAAATACTGTTGTCCTGAGTACACAGTTCAACCTTTCAGTCAATATATGCTAAGTGGGATTTTATTGTGTTCACTTGTTTACCCGACAGCTACAGCAAAAATATGATTATATTGGAATTTTAATTTGAAGGAGAGAATTCACAAATCTTTTGATCTAGGCATTTCAAACCAACATATAAAACCACTGCAAGAGGGGGCCTGGGTAGCTCAGCAAGTAAAACAAAAAAAAATTCAATTTTGAATCCAGTGTGTACTGAGTGACTCCAGCCAGGTCTCCTAAGCAACCAATTGGCCCAGTAGCTAGGGTGTGTAGAATCACGTTGGGTTAACATCCTTGTGGTCGCCATAATGTGGTTCTTGCTCTCAGTGGGGCACATGGTGAGTTGTGCATGGATGGCGCAGAGAATTGCATGAAGCCTCCACACAGCGGTAATACGCTCAACAAGTCATGTGATATGATGCGTGGATGGTCATTGATGGTCTCAGACGTGGAGGCAACTGAAATTCGTCCTCCACCACCCAGATTGAGGCTAGCGTGGCCCGGCCCTGACCCGCCCTCTAGACAGAGGTGGTAGACGACCAAATATAATCACAATGTCACGCTGGGGTGTATAGCTTGACTATAGCTTGCAGGAAGCAGGAGGTCAGGCATGTTGGCTCTACAGTGAGACCCAAACAGTGGCTGGATATTAGTCACCTCACAATAGCCCAGTGGTGTAGCCAGAAACAAAACACTGGGTGTGGCAAGGGAAAACTGGGTGTGTAAGAACTTAAGCACATTCTTTTTTTTAGCCCAGTGTTACATTATAGTGACGTAACTAAACAAATGAATGAGATTTTATCAATTGTGCTGATAGGCCATTTAAAGTAATGTATCCAAATATTTGGCTTAATATTCAGTCATTAAATTAAATTATTTTGAAATGGTTAAGAATTATGCATGTTTATACATTTCATTAATTTAAATTGTTATGTTTTGTATTCTTATGTGCATGTTTTATTGTGTTTTTGATTTATTATTAATTGTATTTTGATCTGCATGTTTATAAATTGAATTAATCTTTATGTTTTGTATTCTTATGATTGTTTTTACTGTGTAAAGTGCCTTGATAAGCTACTTTTTAAAGGTGCTATATAAAATAAAGTTTATTATTATTATTAATTAATTTTCAAAATATGCTGAAGACACGTGTAAATGGAGGGACAATTTGCACTTTAAAAAAATTGACAAAAATACACTGGGTTTTACATTCACTGACTCTAATTTTGGATTAGAAATAAGCATAATTCTTTAGGGAGCACAAGGCGGTTTGGTTTTGTGCAAATTAAAAAAGAATACATTTTGAGAATGCATTTAACTCATGAGTTGCACCTGTGTCAACAAAGAGAATTATATTTGATTTTACAGTGGATAATAACTTTGCAGGTAATAAGAGGAAACTCATATTTGTTTATTATTCTATTCAATATTCAGATATACATACAGTTGCCAGTTTGAATCGTCAAACCTAACAAAAGTAAAGTATGGGTGCCACAGTTTTAGGGCCTCTGCTTTTCTCCTTGTATATGCTTCCCCTGGGAGATATTATTGGGAATTGTGGAATAAGTATCCACTTCAATGCCGACGATACCGAACTTTATATTTCTTCAAAACCTGATGAGATTTCACAATTCTCCAAATTAGCAGAGTGTACCAATGAAATAAATGATTGGATGGCAATTCAATTCCGACTAAACAGAGGTACTAATTATTGGACCAAAAAACTCAAAAAATAAGCCGCTAAAATATAATTTGACTCTCGATGGATGTACTGTTACATCATCTTCAACAGTGAAGAACTTGGGTGTTATATTTGAAACCAATCTGTCCTTTGAAAATCAAATTACCAATGTTTGTAGAACAGCATTCTTCCACCTAAGAAATATTGCTAAATTACGACACATGCTCTCTGATGCCGAAAAACTAATTAATGCGTTCATGACCTCAAGACTAGATTATTGTAATGCATTACTGGGAGGATGTCCAGTAAGTTCCATAAATAAACTTAAATTGGTTCAAAATGCAGCACGTTGCATTGGCTACCTGTTAAATTTAGTATTAATTTAAACATTCTGTTAACTACGTACAAAGCTTTGAACGGTCTAACTCTGTATACTTAAGTGACCTTCTACCACGCTATATTCAATCACGTTCATTACGATCGCAAAATTCGGGCCTGTTAATAGTTCCTAGAATATCAATATCCAAAAAGAAGATAGATCCTTTTCATATTTGGCTCCTAAACTATGGAATAGTCTCCCTAACACTGTCCGAGATGCAGACGCACTCCCTCAGTTTAAATCTAGACTTAAGACTCATCTATTTAGCCAGGCATACACCTAATTTATCCTTCAACACACAATTAGGCTGCTTTAGTTAGGTCTGCTGGAACCAGAAACATTGATCATGATCTATAACTCTGCAATAAATTGAATGGCATCTACGCTAATATTATTTTATTTGTTTCCCTGTCTCAACCTCGGGACTCCTATCCTGAGGTCACCAGCACCAGCTGGATCCAGCACCATTCCTGCTTTGTGTTGGACTCCACTGCTACGTGTCTCTGAGCGATGATGACTAAATGCAGCCGGTGCCAGCCATACATCACTTCAGTCGATTATGATGGACTTCAGAGGATGAACTGATGCCAACTCCAACCATAAGACATGGGATACTTCATATGCCATTGTCTGAACCTTGGACGGACCACAACGAACCTCACCAAAATTGCCAGGTTGAACTGTGTTGCACCTCACTGATCTCTGCCTGCATCACCTCGGTCTATTGATGGAATACACTCTTGAAATGGAATACATAGACTATCAATTGCCAACAAAACCCTTCATTAGTCAAATAACAAAAGACAATTACATCTATGTGAACTTCTGCAGTTAATCCAGGATGGACTTCAAAGACATTAGTCATTAATCTTACAGTTCATACAAAATCTATGTTTAAACACTGTCCATTAACACTGGCTTAGTTTAATCATTTTAAACCATGACTTGCACTATACATAAGTAATATTGGCATTATATTAATGATGTTAGTCAGAGGGGAACTGGCCCCCACAGTGAGCCTGGTTTCTCCCAAGGTTATTTTTCTCCCATTAACCAACATCTTATGGAGTTTTGTGTTCCTTGCTACAGTCGAATTCAGCTTGCTCACTGGGGTTATAATTACAATTATTATTTAATTATTTATTTTTAAACACAATTCAAAATTGTATTTTATGACTCATTGACATTATAGACATTACATTTCTATCTTCTGTTAATGCCTGATTTTCTGTAAAGCTGTTTTGAAACTATGTGTGTTGTGACAGGCGCTACACAAATAAAATTGACTTGACTTGACACAACGCGTTGACTAGGACACCTTCTCCACCACCATTCACTTAGTCCTCTTCCAGTTAAACTGTAATATGAGAATGTTGTTCATTGACTAAAGCTAAGCATTTAATTATCCCCAGCAAACTATCACACAAGGTGTCACACCCGTTTATTACAACAATTGCCTTTCTTGAATAAATATTGCATATTGCACGTGTTATTGCACAATTAAATGCTGTATATACTCTTTATTATTACTGTATTTGCACACAACATCTTGTTGTATTTTTGACTTCTAAATGTAGTTTATTTTAGTTTAATTTAATCAGATTCTACCTGTATGACTCAATTTCTCAATTGTGCAAACAATTAAGGATTTACAACCTTCACACAGTCACCTCTTTTTGACATGAAGTATTGACAGGTTTGACAATGCTTTTGTCAGGTGGGATAGGTGCACTTAAAAGAGATCAAAAGTACACAGCAATTATCTTATTAAATATTGCCTCCAATATAAAGTATGACTACGCAATAGGCTGTTTTCTTCCTTGTAGCTTCAAATCGTATAATTAATTTGCTCAAGTTCATCATACTGAAACAGTGCTAAATGGCTTCATATTTCTCTGCCCACCAATGGAAAAACTGATTAACATAGCAGCTCTGTTGCATAATAATTTAGCAGCCAAAAGGAAATATTATACCATTGCCTAATACCCTTGCAGTGCTTTTATACCCCAACTCTATTTAATATTATACCATTGCCACAGGGCAGAGGGTGGGGCCGGGTCATGATTTTACACACCCGGCCCCTTATCAAGCCGACTGTGGACGGTGGTGCGTCAGAGAGAGAGAGAGTTTACGGGCAGCTGTCCGTCTGTTATTTATATTGTCAAGCCGGTTCTCGCCTCCTCCTTTCCCTTGTTCGCTTTACAACCATTAATGTTAAAATAGCAAGGCTACAACTGCTGATATAAAAACATTATGCAAAACCAATCACTGAGGCACAAAGTCACTCAGACTCTTACGCAGAACAGACCACAAAAATTCCATTTTTTTTTACTGGAATTACTGGAAAGTCACAATTTAAAATACTTAATTATCCATATATCAATGATCTGTTCAACTGGATGTATGGTTTAGTCCAAGAAACACATAAATGCAATGATTTTGAATGATTTGCTTGCTACATCTTAACGAAAGTGAGTTGAATAAACACATGAACGCATTTACTTCTTATCCAGACCTCCACAGTGAAAATCACAGGTTAATAGCAAATTCACTCATTATGACCAAAAGTAGGGGGATACCTACTACTAACTAGGTTTGGATTTTCCAGTAATTCCAGTAAAAAAAAAAAATTGTTGTGTTACACATAATACAGTGAGATTCTATAAAGTTCAGTTAAAAGCACAGTTGACAGCACAATTCTATAGAATGTCTTTGTATGGCGAAACATTAAGATATGTCCTCACAGGAATTACAGACTCTGTTATTTAGAAGAAGGGGTCCACATGCTTTTACCATGTACTTTTTACCATGTTATGTATATTGTATTGACATTGGTCATGCTAGAAACTAAAATACAAATAACAAATCTGACAATTTCCAGTTTTCATTTCCTGAGACACAACAGACAAAATCATACAGTGTTTGAAATAATATTTGGCCATGCACAATAAGTTATAAAAAGTTAATGTTAACTTTAACAAAATTTGAGAAACATCTTTATATTTAGGTATAATTATTTCCAGTTCTTTATTATTAAAATACAGTGAATTGGTCAAAGTGATAAAATAATTTATTGTCTGAACACAAAACATGTGAAAGTAAATTATATAGCAATTCAAGAACATTTGAGGACCATTGAGAAATTCAAAAAGTGTGAAAAGAATTTTTCTGGTGAATGTGCAGCCTGGCTCAGGTGCAGTAAAGATTCATAATTTTAGTAGGTTTAGTGCTAGGCAAAAGAAAAAATACAATGTAAACAGAGGGCTCCTGGTAAAACGAATCTTCCCCTTTGTCATTTTATTTATCCTTCTCACTGTTCAGCAATGTAAGGCCTGTAGAGAAAAAGTTGCCAAAGGAAAACACAGGAAGCGTTTGACTGTAAATCGCTAACAATATCCAAATATTAATTAGCTTTCATCAATGCAAAATGGAATGAAAATATGGTAATAAAGTAAACTGATGAAGATGCATAGAATTGTTAGTTGTCACAAGAAAAGGCATGGTTTACCTTCCTTTGCCAAAGATTCTGCTGCACTTTTGGCCTTGCCACTGAAGTCACTGACAACATTGTCAAACACTGCTTCATGTTTGAGGAAGAAAGGTCGCACCAAGCGGGTGTATATGATCTGAGAGCCATTCCATGAGAATGGTGCCATGCACCACAGAAGGAACAAACACTGGAATGAAGAGAAATAAAGACATGTAGGACATATTAGATTGCAACTTATGATTAGCAGGTCCATACAGATCGACTGATTTCTACAGATGTGGGATACCCATCATTCATATATTTCCACACATTTCAATTTAAAAATCGTTAAAAGTGTGGTTAAAAGTGTGCAATTTCTGTGCCACCAAATAATATTGCGAAAATAAATATTGTTTCAACAGCTTTCCAAAAACTACCCTTGCTTGCTGTTGATCGAAAAAACAGACAGTCCCGCACCAAACTCACACCATTGGTTAAGGCAAGGCGGTTGTATTGGGCTTGATGATCCAGTCAAACAGAGGAATTTCAATAGTGCCACAAAGACAATTCAAGAAAATAACCTACGAATGGCTTACTTTTAGCTGGTATCGGAGAAAAGATTTTCCAACAAAATCATTACAGGATATGGCAAAAAGAAAAAAGTCTCAATTCAACCTTGGCCTGCTGATTAGCTGAATTTCCAATCAAAAACATTTCTGTTCATGGCAGTTACAGTTAGCACAAATGGAAGAATTTCCATGGATGCTTCATAGATCCAAACTAAACTGAAGTCCACTGCACTCCCAACTTATCAGACCATGGTATTCAAATTCAGTTTAAATGGTACCTTGAACATTCCAGGTGCTTATATTAACATAGTCTGTTATTGACAGTTTAGTGTTCAAACACTCACTTGTCCTTGACACAAACTCACCTACCTCTTGACAAACTAATCAAAACATGCCTTTAGAAAATATCCAACCCACTCTGTATTAAATTTGACCCACTCAATCTCTAAAATTCTCTCAAGCTAAAATTCATGGAACTGTCATGCCATGGTGAACGATCTAATGGAAATTATTTTTAACTAAAAAAATATATTTTTTCCTATCTGAACCTGAAATGCAAGGACAACTATAAGCTTTTAATTCCCCCGAAAAGTGTACACAATGTGGCTCTGCAGTGCCATCAAAACGTTGCTCTGTTTGTTTAAGCATCCCAACCACTCTGATATAGCAACACTGGCCCAACCAAGAGTGAGTTTTGGGCGGGCCTACTGGTTTGAACAACCAATTAAAGACAGGGGGAGTGTTCCGGAAACATGAATTAAAAAATATTACCAACCTGGTGTCACAGAATCACATTACTATACCTACATTTTTGCAATGATTCACTGTATGTGTTGCGAATAAACACTCGAGCCACTACAGCAATGACTTTTATTTCCATTCACACAAATCATGACTAAAACGACAGATTATAAATCAATAAACACTTACTTTTCACCCTGTTCCTCACACAATGCAATCGTATGACATCTAAACTAGGGATGTCCCAATACCGATACTGTATCGGAATCGGGTCCGATACTGCACTAATGTACTGGCACTCTTAATCGTAATAATGCACCGATACCTAAATTGATACCATCTGACGTACAAATGTAATTACGTAAAAATTCTCCACACAAATTAAAATCACGTCATGCCCTAGTGAGATTATTTAACAGCAAAAGCAGCAAATCGATTAGATAAATAGTTAGTTTGCACATGCAGTGTTTTAAATGTGAGTGCTTATGAATGTGTGGAGGCATTATGCTGCGTTCTATTCAAATTGGATGTGGTATCTTCCTATTGATATCTTCGATCACCAACCATAAATGCATTCCGTTGCCGGATGCTCGGAAGATGACATTTAAGGAAACAAAACTGCAACACTCCCTTTAGCTTAGCAGGTGTTTGACTGTCACCAGAGATGTCTCCTAGCAACCCAAGTCAAAAACAATCTGCAATGCTAGCATTTGTGCTAAAGGTGTACAATTATCAAAAGAGAGTATAATTTACCATGGTTTGAACACCTGCTACTGCGCTAACGTTTGTTAAACACGCTGTAATATCATGTAATGTATGAACTTTGACTCATTTATCGATATTATTTAATACAATTGAATGTATCTTCCTGGATGCAGACATGATTGTGTGACGTCACACACCTGCATCTCGGTGAAATCAGAGTTTAAAATTTCGTTACGACTTTCCAGGTTGGAATTACGACTTCAAGTGGCGTTCCATTGCACTTTTCCCAGAGTTGAATGGAACGCAGCATTAGTGCTTATATCTTTGAGAGATCCATGACTCATACACGGAAAACACTATTGAGCATCGTACACTATATTTGTAGCAAATGAAAGCAGGCAGAGCGCCAATACACTTTTAAGCACGAGTCACATACAGACTACATATTTATTTAAATAGTAGCCTTTTACAGTTTAATAATCACTGCGATTCGGATTTGGAATCTGCCATCATTATGAATGCATGAATGAATTAATGTTACATTTATATAGCGCTTTTTCAGACACTACACTCAAAGCACTTTACACAGTGAACAGGGGACTCTCCTCAACCACTACCAGTGTGCAGCATCCACCTGGATGATGCAACGCCAGCCATGGTGCACCAGTATGCTCACCACACACTAGCTATTGGTGGTGAGGAGAGAGTGGAGTTATAGAACCAATTTCTGGATTGGGATTATTAGGAGACCATGATTGAGAAGGGCTAATGGGGGGAATTTGGCCAGGACACTAGAGTTACACCTCTACTCTTTTACGAGAAGTGCCCTGGGATTTTTAATGACCACAGAGAGTCAGGACCTCGATTTAACGTCTCATCCAAAGGACGGGGCCTTTTTACAGTAGTGTCCCCATCACTATAATATTATGTCAGCACTCCATGGTCTAACGACACAGAAACACTTCAAAATAAAAGCTCAATTTAAATGAAAAAAGTATAACAGAATAATAATAATAATAATAATAATAAATCAATAGTAAATATATAATATTTAAGCAATATCTCACACTTATGATGCTCTGTTATGCAGCACTTTATTTATCAAAAATAACTCAAATGCTGTATTTAGGATTATGCTGTGAGTTTCTGTATAAAATCACTTAGTATTAACAATACAAAATCATGTTGAAAATTAATTGTTAATTTATAATCTATGAATTTATTTATTTAAACAAAATTGATGATAAAATTGAAATAAACTGCTGATACATGGAGTTATTAAAAATTTACAAGACCTCAACTTGCGTAACTTAGTCAACCACTTATGCGTTTATTTCAAATTGGCTGTAAAAGACATTTAGAACAAATAGAAATTTAGAACAAGGATCAAAATTGAAATGAGGCTGGTGGGGTGGGTTGCAGTTAGTCAGGCATTGTAAATATACATACAATATGCAAAATCCCTCTACAATACATACAATAATTATACAGCAAGCCAATATATACACAACAAAGTGGGAAAGTTTGAGAAACAGGTAATTGACCAATGCTAGAGGTTTAGCAAATAAATGAGGAACATCTTACCTTCCCTGCATAGTAAAAAGGAAACCAAAATAGCAAGATATCAGAGAAAAATTCAGACACACTGAATAGTCCATAAACCACCCAGTAGGTTAGCCATTTGGTGTCATCTTCTTTATTGTAACTCTCTATGGCTTTGATACTGCATCAGGAAGAGAATGACATGAGACAAACAAGCCAGAAGTCAATATTCTGTACAGAAAGTGCCTTTGTTATTTTTTTATTTTGTGTTTCCAGCATGCTTTGCAAAATATATAAATGTGGGATTCTCCTGGGACATATTTGCCAACATGCATACTAGACACTTGAAAACTGACATTTCATGCACTTACGAGGCATATGCTGGGTATGCAAAACCAATCAGGTTGCAGAGGAGAGAGGCACCATATCCAAATATGAGATACAATGCCACCAAAGACACTGTACCTGCAGAACAAACAGTGACATGTGACCAATGAAAATATTAAAATGGGGAAAGGCATATACTGTAGTAGCACTGATGGCATTGTGTACAGTATGATGTAATGTTGACACTAAAAGGGATAGAAAAAAAAAAACAAAGCCTGTTCAAACACAAGGAACATATCAAAATACAGTGAACTGTTAAGGTGTAACCTTAAGGTGTCTATAGCTTCATAAAACATTTATAACATTTATACCCCCCCGCTGGACATACGTATATATAAATACATTTACCATGTACCACAAGCCAGCGGAATTCCTCATTAAGGATCAGATATCTCTTTTGTTGTTATAGCATGTGAACAATGTTGATTGTTTATGTGTGTGGGTGTGGAGGGCATGTGTATAGGATACTGCATGGTTTAACTCCAACCCCTAACACATAGATATGTTTACAAAGCATTTTTTACAAAGCTAATTTTGAATACAAACTTTCCCAAACACAAAGAGAACTTTTATGATATAAAACAATAAAATAAAAAAATCTATTAAAAGTGTCCCTGGTTTCAGCCACGTCTACACTAATACGTTTTCATCTGAAAATGCATCCATTTGAAAATACTTATGAAACAGCATACTTTGAAAAACGATGACATTAGGAAACTGAAATTTAAATGGATTATTTTGGATGTGGCCTTAGATTTAACTAACTTCTTGGGACAGTTTTGTCATCAAAGTACTGCCAAATAATTTCACACACCAAAAGTGCTAAGCTTGTTCTCTCATGTTAGGCTGAAAACCCAGTTGCAAGTTATTTGCATAAATCAAATCTCCTTTATTTATACAAAGCATGAAAAACAGCATTTCAGTGTATGTGTAAATTGAAAATCAAAAGGTGGTCAGCGATTACGCAGCAAGAGCCAACGTACACAAAGGTTTTATTAGAACATCTCAGCTGTTACAATGTAACTGAATGGGGTTCAAAACTTTCAAGCTCTAAAAAGTACATAAAGCCAGCATAAAAGTACACTGACCATTTTTATTTTGTGGGGAAATAAATATAGCAAAAAAAAATAAGTAATTTCTACATTTTATAAGTTTAAGTGTGATCTTGAAAATTTGAAGTAAATTCCACATTTGTACTCAAACATGTCAAATATAATGCTCTAGTTAGAAGTAAATATAATTTATGATTGTTTGTTATCTTTACAATGCATCATCATGTATCAATCCTAAAGTAGAAGACCTTGTCATATTTATTTGCAGATTTGAGTTAATTTCAAATTAGTAAAGTTTACTTAACCTTTTGTAGCCGGTGTTAGGCTTGATCAATTAATTAACTTCCATATGGGCACTGTTTGCAAAATGATTTACATGGTTTTTATTGGTGATCTTTTCACTACACTTCTTGTTTTGTGCAGTCTGAAGTTTATTTTCTACTCAAAACTACTCGTCATCGTGTTTTGTGTTCAGGTATGTGTGTGCCATTCTGGATCTTTTTTTCCATTCAAGTTAAAGCAAAGTAATATTGTCTAACTGACTATATAGCATGCATTAAACTTTACTGTTTAAATCAGTGTAATGCTAGTACACTTTTTAAAAACCATGGCTTTATTCAGTGCATCATTGCTTTAGTAAATAAATTATATATTACATATATATATATATATATATATATATATATATATATATATATATACACACACACTCACCTAAAGGATTATTAGGAACACCTGTTCAATTTCTCATTAATGCAATTATCTAATCAACCAATCACATGGCAGTTGCTTCAATGCATTTAGGGGTGTGGTCCTGGTCAAGACAATCTCCTGAACTCCAAACTGAATGTCAGAATGGGAAAGAAAGGTGATTTAAGCAATTTTGAGCGTGGCATGGTTGTTGGTGCCAGGCGGGCCGGTCTGAGTATTTCACAATCTGCTCAGTTACTGGGATTTTCACGCACAACCATTTCTAGGGTTTACAAAGAATGGTGTGAAAAGGGAAAAACATCCAGTATGCGGCAGTCCTGTGGGCGATAATGCCTTGTTGATGCTAGAGGTCAGAGGAGAATGGGCCGACTGATTCAAGCTGATAGAAGAGCAACTTTGCCTGAAATAACCACTCGTTACAACCGAGGTATGCAGCAAAGCATTTGTGAAGCCACAACACGCACAACCTTGAGGCGGATGGGCTACAACAGCAGAAGACCCCACCGGGTACCACTCATCTCCACTACAAATAGGAAAAAGAGGCTACAATTTGCAAGAGCTCACCAAAATTGGACAGTTGAAGATTGGAAAAATGTTAACTGGTCTGATGAGTCTCGATTTCTGTTAAGACATTCAGATGGTAGAGTCAGAATTTGGCGTAAACAGAATGAGAACATGGATCCATCATGCCTTGTTACCACTGTGCAGGCTGGTGGTGGTGGTGTAATGGTGTGGGGGATGTTTTCTTGGCACACTTTAGGCCCCTTAGTGCCAATTGGGCATCGTTTAAATGCCACGGCCTACCTGAGCATTGTTTCTGACCATGTCCATCCCTTTATGGCCACCATGTACCCATCCTCTGATGGCTACTTCCAGCAGGATAATGCACCATGTCACAAAGCTCGAATCATTTCAAATTGGTTTCTTGAACATGACAATGAGTTCACTGTACTAAAATGGCCCCCACAGTCACCAGATCTCAACCCAATAGAGCATCTTTGGGATGTGGTGGAACAGGAGCTTCGTGCCCTGGATGTGCATCCCACAAATCTCCCATCAACTGCAAGATGCTATCCTATCAATATGGGCCAACATTTCTAAAGAATGCTTTCAGCACCTTGTTGAATCAATGCCACGTAGAATTAAGGCAGTTCTGAAGGCGAAAGGGGTCAAACACAGTATTAGTATGGTGTTCCTAATAATCCTTTAGGTGAGAAATATATATATATATATATATATATATATATATATATATATATATATATACAGTGAGGAAAATAAGTATTTGAACACCCTGCTATTTTGCAAGTTCTCCCACTTGGAAATCATGGAGGGTCTGAAATTGTCATCGTAGGTGCATGTCCACTGTGAGAGACATAATCAAAAAAAAAAATCCAGAAATCACAATGTATGATTTTTTAACTATTTATTTGTATGATACAGCTGCAAATAAGTATTTGAACACCTGTCTATCAGCTAGAATTCTGACCCTCAAAGACCTGTTAGTCTGCCTTTAAAATGTCCACCTCCACTCCATTTATTATCCTAAATTAGATGCACCTGTTTGAGGTCGTTAGCTGCATAAAGACACCTGTCCACCCCATACAATCAGTAAGAATCCAACTACTAACATGGCCAAGACCAAAGAGCTGTCCAAAGACACTAGAGACAAAATTGTACACCTCCACAAGGCTGGAAAGGGCTACGGGAAATTGCCAAGCAGCTTGGTGAAAAAAGGTCCACTGTTGGAGCAATCATTAGAAAATGGAAGAAGCTAAACATGACTGTCAGTCTCCCTCGGACTGGGGCTCCATGCAAGATCTCACCTCGTGGGGTCTCAATGATCCTAAGAAAGGTGAGAAATCAGCCCAGAACTACACGGGAGGAGCTGGTCAATGACCTGAAAAGAGC
The DNA here is from genome assembly GCF_025860055.1 of Xyrauchen texanus. Taxonomy (NCBI): domain Eukaryota; kingdom Metazoa; phylum Chordata; class Actinopteri; order Cypriniformes; family Catostomidae; genus Xyrauchen; species Xyrauchen texanus. Next base: position 34,134,746 of record NC_068284.1, on the reverse strand, counting down.
TGGGACCACCGTTTCCAAGGTTACTGTTGGTAATACACTAAGACGTCATGGTTTGAAATCATGCATGGCACGGAAGGTTCCCCTGCTTAAACCAGCACATGTCAAGGCCCGTCTTAAGTTTGCCAATGACCATTTGGATGATCCAGAGGAGTCATGGGAGAAAGTCATGTGGTCAGATGAGACCAAAATAGAACTTTTTGGTCATAATTCCACTAACCGTGTTTGGAGGAAGAAGAATGATGAGTACATCCCAAGAACACCATCCCTACTGTGAAGCATGGGGGTGGTAGCATCATGCTTTGGGGGTGTTTTTCTGCACATGGGACAGGGCGACTGCACTGTATTAAGGAGAGGATGACCGGGGCCATGTATTGCGAGAGTTTGGGGAACAACCTCCTTCCCTCAGTTAGAGCATTGAAGATGGGTCGAGGCTGGGTCTTCCAACATGACAATGACCCGAAGCACACAGCCAGGATAACCAAGGAGTGGCTCTGTAAGAAGCATATCAAGGTTCTGGCGTGGCCTAGCCAGTCTCCAGACCTAAACCCAATAGAGAATCTTTGGAGGGAGCTCAAACTCCGTGTTTCTCAGCGACAGCCCAGAAACCTGACTGATCTAGAGAAGATCTGTGTGGAGGAGTGGGCCAAAATCCCTCCTGCAGTGTGTGCAAACCTGGTGAAAAACTACAGGAAACGTTTGACCTCTGTAATTGCAAACAAAGGCTACTGTACCAAATATTAACATTGATTTTCTCAGGTGTTCAAATACTTATTTGCAGCTGTATCATACAAATAAATAGTTAAAAAAATCATACATTGTGATTTCTGGATTTTTTTTTTAGATTATGTCTCTCACAGTGGACATGCACCTACGATGACAATTTCAGACCCCTCCATGATTTCCAAGTGGGAGAACTTGCAAAATAGCAGGGTGTTCAAATACTTATTTTCCTCACTGTATATATATATATATATATATTACATACACATATACGAAAGAAATTTGAAGTCACTTTTAAACAGTCAAGTAAACTTGAGAATGATGTGCAGTCATTACTTAAAAATATGGTCTGTTAAAATGTGCTTGCAATATCTGCGTGGAAATTGTTTCCTTGGTTTGGTTTCAAGTAAACCAAACTCCAAATTTGAGTGGTTTAGTTTGCGTCTTGTGAAGCAAAACAATAATTTTGGGTGTGAAACAAAGCTAAAATTCAGTCTTTATTAACTTAAAATATCAGCCGAGAAATTGTTCCAAAAACCCTTTGTTTGTATTCTGCAAGAGAAAGAATGTCATACGAGTTTGAGACAGCATGAGGGTAAATGGGTGAAGAATTCCTTTAAGAAATCATCATAACACACAACAGGCCTAAAAGCTTTGAGTTTAACAGACAAATATTTTTAGTCTGTGCACTTCCATTAAATTTTGGTATTGCCTAAAATGAAACCTTCACGACCTCCTTAAGCTCAGGACAGGCTACACCTATAGACACACGTCTTGACAATACAGTACCTCAACATGTGATATGTGAGAAACTGGCAAAACCAAACCTTTTTTGACATTTGTGCAAACAATATTTTTGAGAGCTCACTAAATCAAGCTGCATAGACTAGCCACTGCAATTCTGCACAGACACTTGAGGACATCCTACACGTTTAAATATAACCCTTGGGACCAGCTGTTGGTAGTTGAAATTAGACCCAGAGAGATCTTAAAATCTAGCCACATTAGACATTTCAGGTAACAAGTCTTGCAGCAGGGCAAGCACCCATGGACCATAAAATAGTGACATTTGATGGCACACTAACAGATGTTAATGCTACAAAAGAACAAGGGAAAAAGAGAGCCCTCAGGAAAAATGATTTGAGCAGCATCTGTCCTTGTCACCCACACACAAAGCAGACACAGAAGTTACAATGTTTATCTTATCAGTGGCTTCAAGAGCCCTTTGCACTCATTTGCAACAATCACCAGCGCCTTTCATAATACAGTTTCTTCACACTGACTTGTGACACACGTTGAAGTCATTCTTTTCAGAAAGAAAATCAATATTCGACTATGGCTACAGAGTGGGGCAGTAAGATGTCTGACAGCTGATATGTCACAACTCTTGAATAACATAATCCTCTGCTACTAAATAATAAAAGCTCATAGCCAAACATTACGACCAATGACGTACCTGTTGCAATATACTGTTTCTGAACTCCGGTTTTTTCCTCTAACACCGTTAGAAAATCCGTTACCACGTTCTTCGACTTAAAAAACGCTTCATAACGTTCTGTAAGAGAATTTAACATTTTGTCCTTTCTCGTTTGTAATGCCGTAGACCAGAACGTACTGCTAAATAACCAAGAACTAGTTTCTGTAAACAGTTGTGTAAACCTAGCAGAGTTAGGATCTACTTAGGAAAAGTTTTGCAACCCGTTCCAAGCTTTCTCCCCTGTCAGCAGCACATGATTGGCTCGTGCAGGCGGAGACTGCGCTGCGCAGACAATCTATGACGGCCAATAGAATCGAGTAAAAAAGTGTTTGGTTACCTCCCTCACAGGTGATTGTGATCCTGCTATCTGCAAGCCGTATCAGAATATTCAAGGAGGAGTGCGTGCAAAGAGCTTGTGTTTTATGATTAGCCGTTCAGACCGAATGCGTACTTGGGCTATAAAGCTAGGCGCATCCGCATATCAACGCATGGAACAGAACGCAGGTGTCGTTCTTGCACGAGACGCTGCAAAGGTCAAAGACGTCCGTCCAGCACGCTACATAGAGAAAAATGGGAAAAGAGCGCAGATGGACACGAAACGCATTAAGTGTGAACGGCCCCCAAAGATGCATTTCTAAATTAAATTTTAAATGAAACAATAATGAGTATTATTGTATTATTGAGTATTATACAACCTATATATCTCTAGTCTTGAAAAAAAAAACATTGCTGTAACTGGTTTGGTTTGAATTCAAAAACTAAGATAGTTTTTTGTTAGCTGTTCATTTCAAACACACATCCACAAATATATTTTAGCCTATTTGTAAGATTAAATTTCAATCAAATTAAATTGTGTAATGTTTAACAAAATTCAATTAATAAAATTATATATATATAATTATATATATATAATTTCGTTATGAAATTGAAATGCATAAATCTTATAATTATTTAATTATAATTACTGTCCTCTATTTTTATTCTCCTCTTTGTTTTCTTCCCCATACATTCCAAGTAGGTATATCTGCAGGTCGGAGAACTGGAAATGGGGGCGGGATCTCCAAAAGAAGGCGATGTTACTCAAAAACGGGGCGTGGTTATATCAAAACGGGTCGCGCCAACTCAATAGGGTGGTGTCATATCTACTCACGGTTAAGGTTAGGGAAATGGTTAGGTTTGGGGTCTTCATTAGTTATTTGGAGATCACGCCCTTTTTGGAGCAATGCCTGCAGTCAGATATACCATTCTCATGCATCCAAGTTGATTGCAGCAGCACCGGTAACTCCAAAAGAGGGCGACAAAACTCCAGAAGGGGCGAATTTACTCCAAAAAGGGGTGGCACTTCAACAAACACTTTGGATTTGTTGTAATGGATGAGGTCAAATAAAAGTAAACATTTTTTTTTTTTTAAAGTTTAGTGTTGCATAACTGTTGTGATTTCACTCCTAGTACACAATGTGCATGTTACTTTGCTCTATTACACCTTTCATAAAAGAGGAAACACATTTGAAAGAATTCGTACTCATATCAACCAGCTGCATTGCTGCCTAACAAAACACAGGGTTCTGATTTGCTATAGTGAAATGTATTGTTATCATTAACTGAGATAAATGAATGAATGAATGAACGAATGAATTAATGAACAAAAAACCAGTGATTGGTAAAACAATAGTTAGCCTTATCAAATCTCTTATGTGAGAAATCTCAAATATGACTAGCATTCAGCTTATTACAATCCTTTCATAAATTGCTTTGAGAAGTCAAAGTAAATAGATAGCAAAAAGTATCCAGTGAAAATAATTTTAACTGGCAATAAGATTAGCTATGCTAAAAAAAAAAAAAAATGATGCTAATACCTTGGTTGATTATCATCGTTGGATTTAGTTCCACTGAAAACTTCCATGTTCAATTAGAATCTAGTAATATGAATCCGGATATTAATCTCATTAGCCACTTACACACTAAACTGGCTAACTTTTTAATTTTTTTATAAAACAGATGGACATGCATAACTTGAGTTCAGAATGTAACAGCCTGACTGATTTTGGGGATTGCATTAAAAATAAATTAGTCATAACAAGAATTTTAGCATTTAATTAAGCATTTAACAAGCATTTTATTTCCTCCAGTTTAACTGCCACACTTTCTGTTTTGGTCAGGCCAGCATTAATTATATTAAATGCCTCTGGTACACCTCTGGGATTGGTTGATTGTGTCTTAGTTAAGTGAGATATATGTCTGCAGAAACATGTACCTCCTAACTGTTAATGCTTTAATATCAGCCAACAATGAATGTTAATGAATGAGACAGTCCATGTATACACATATTTTAAATTCATTGAACCAAATTACAAATGTCTGCCAACATCATGCTGTGCCTGCAGAGGATGCTCTAATTGTGCAGATGGCTTAATCCTCTTTTCACAGAACTATGGATGAATTTAACCCTGATTATTTAGTACTGCCATTGGATATTTGGTCAGACTGTACAGTGAAATAAAAAAATGTAATGGAGCAATTGTAAATGTGCCCAGTTATATGTCCTTTACTCCAAAGTTTTAAAAAGCATGAAAATGGCTATGGAATGGAATACTAGCTTGCTGGATAATGCATGCTGCACAGTATTCAGTGAATACTGCCAACTGTGCTTTTTTAATATGATGTGAAAAAAATATGCATGATAAACATTTAGTATACTAGTATATTTTGTTTAGTATACAACTACATTGATGTCATGTGACCTTTTTATTTTTGTTACATGACCTCATTATGTGTAAGCTTATTTTTGTGAGAGATGTTCATATATAATTTTGGGAATAACAACTGTAATTTTGTAATTGTAATCCAATTCTGTATAATTTAACTTGGCACTCCAATGAAATGATGTGTGAAGAAAAAAATTGGAAATGGAAGGTCAAGTTAAGCGCATTGCACTGTGGAATACAGTTTCCCACAGTGTGCTCTGTTATAGCAATTGGCAAATGTAGTAGGCCAAATTGTACTGCATACAGGGGCACAGCTGCCCATTTACGTGTATGCAATAGCAACACTGGGGTCCCCCTTTAACGTTTCACTGTCCGAACGACCCCTTTGATGTTGATTCGGTGGGTATTCCATGCATAAAGAAAATTTGCATAGTATACATACTATATACTGCAGAAATAGTAAGAGTAGCATGATAGTATGCTATTCTCTACATTGCCAAATGTCCTCTTTACTTCCTACTGGGTCATGATTTGCAGTGTTTTCAAAGATCCCCAAGAGATTGCACATTTAGAAATACATTTTATAAATCACTTCACAGAACATCAAAGTTCACCCAAAAATTGAAATTCTTTCATAATTTACTCACCCTTATGCCATCCCAGATGTGTATGACTTTCTGTCTTCCGCTGAACACAAAGATTTAAAAAAAATATCTCAGCAAAACTTTGAATCCCCAAAAATAACATAAAGGCAGCATAAAAGTAATCCATATGACTCCAGTGGTTAAATCCAGGTCTTCTAAAATGAAATAATAGTTGTGTGTAAGTAACAGATCAATATTTAAGTAATTTTTTTACAATAAAATGTTCTCCCTGCCCAGTAGGTGGGCATCACAAAAAACTCAAAGTCACCAAAATAATTTAGAATCACAAAAAAAAAAAAAAGTATGTGCAAGTTAAAATGGATATTAATTGTAAAAAAAGAACTTAATTATTGATATGTTTCTCACCACCACCTATCATATCGATTTTATGCTGACTTTATGTGATTTTTGTAGCTTCAAAATTGTGGTTACCATTCACTTGCATTGTGATGACCTATAAAGCTGAGATATTCTTTTTAAAAATCTTTGTTTGTGTTCTGCAGAAGAAAGAAACTCATAAACTTCTGGGATGGCATGATAAATTATTAGATAATTTTTTTTTGGGGTGAACTATCCCTTTTTAAATTTTAAAGTAAAACCAAAGATTATTCAAGGCAAGTCAGTCCACTTGGTGGCCATCTTGGGAATGCTCCCGGGCAGCTATTTTCTAAAGAAGTGGCATAAAAGTACAGCTTATATATACTGGAATGGAGAAAGACTGAAATCTCTTTAATGGTTGGTCAAGATTACGATCAATTAACATATTTCAAATCAGCAGAAAAATCTGAGAACATTGGCATAATAAATTGGGCTCTTTAGCTTTGATCATTAAAAAAACAAACTCTGTTTTTCAGGCTGTTCCAGCTATTTTGTATGCATATAGTCGAGTCAACTGACAGGTGTTGTCTGTAACTAAAAGGCAATTGGCTATTTTACCTCTAAGGTGGGACATCCATTTCAGCACCTGCCAAATTGGTGTCAAGTCAATTCATTTTTATTTGTATAGCGCTTTTCACAACACACATCATTTCAAAGTAGCTTTAAAGAAAATCATGCATTACCAAAACATGAAACAGTAATATCTATAAAGTCATAGAGGTTTATATGGATCCCGAGTTTGAGAAATAGAAGCATAGCTGTTTCTAGCAATCAACGGGCCCAAGCACCGTGGGACTATTTCCTCTTGGAGGCTTTAGTAAAACAATGCATCAACAATTTTGAAGCGATTTGTGCAAATGTAAATTGATTTTTTCAAAGACTGTTGTAAGGGCCTCCCTTCCTACTGCCAGTTGGTGGCGCTACAACCGTGACCCACAATAGATACATCAATGTGATCAGCCCTCAAGGCCAAACATACAGGTCAATTTTGATGTAAATCACATGATGCATGCAGAAGATATGAGACAATTCTTCCCATTTCTTTGTTACTTTATCGCTTTGCCACGAAGACACCGTTTGAGACATCAAAAATCCATTCGCAATTCAGCATCTTCAATGTTGTGGCATGACGTTGCCTATGTTTGGTGCCAGTCAGATGAATTCCCTATGAGGAGTACTTCAATTCCAGAGCATGCCATTTTCAAACAATCTAAAATGACTGTAGCTGAAAAGAGATGTACAACAGAGTCCCCTGAATTTGGCCATTTTCTATTTGGCACTACAGAGCCCCCTCTACAATGCCCATGAATGAACAATTGCCCAGCTCTAATGGCCAACGGTTCTGATGTGTGTGCAATAGATCATAAAAATTCAAGCATGCCAAGTACCTCAAAAACATATGAATATACATAAAAAAGTTTTGATCAGCCCCCAATACCAAACATAAATCTCAATTTTGATCTAAATCGCACAATGCACGCCGAAGATATGAGCACTTCTACTTTTTAATTTTTTGCCATTAATTTATTGCCTCGCAATGGCAACACCATTTGAAATGTCAAAAATCTGTTCGTAATTAAGCATCTTCAATGTCTTAGCATGATGTTGCAATAAATCACATAAATCCCAAAGGAGGAGTATTGCAATTTCCAGAGCATGCTTTTTTCTTGCTTGATGAGATCTATATGTGTATAAAGTTTGGTGACTGTAGGTGAAAAGGCATGTGCTACAGATCCTCTCAAAAATCTAATTTTCACATTTTTGAGCATGTTAAGGGACTCAAAGGCCCCTGACACCTTGAAAAGAAGAATGTTAACAGTAATCCTTAAGAAAACAACAGGGTCTCCGCACATATATGTTTATGCATTTGGCAGACGCTTTTATCCAAAGTGACTTACAGTGCATTTATTACAGGGACAATCCCCCCAGAGCAACCTGGAGATATGTGTCTTGCTCAAGGACACAATGGTGGTGGCTGTGGGGTTCGAACCAGCAACCTTCTGATTAACAGTTATGTGCTCTAGCCCACTACACAACCACCACTCCACAGTTACAGTACTTTTTTTTTTCTGAATTATACATCATGATCAAAGTTTCTGGTTCCGGCAGACCTAACTAAAGCACCCTAATTGTGTGTTGATGGATAAATTAGGTGTATGCCTGGCTAAACAGACTTAAACTGAGTGAGTGTGTCTGTGTCTCGAACAGTGTTAGGTACATTATTCAATCGTTTAGGAGCAAAATAGGAAAAGGATCTACCTCCTTTAGTGGATTTTTATATTCTAGGAACTATTGAAGTGATCGTAATGAACGTGATGGATTACAGCATGGTAGAAGGTCACTTAAGTACTGTGGAGCTAGACCATTCAAAGCTTTGTAAAGAGTTAAAAAATATTTAAATAAATATTACATTTAAGAGGTAACCAATGTAATGACAATAAAATGGGGCTAATATGATCATATTTCTTGGTTCTAGTCCACACTCTGGTTGCTGCATTTTTAACCAATTGACGTTTATTTATGGAACTTGCTGGACATCCTCCCAGTAATGCATTATAATAATCTAGTCTTGAGGTCATGAATGCATTAATTAGTTTTTCGCATCAGCAACAAAGAGCCATCCATCCATCCATCCATCCATCCATCGTCAACTGCTTATCCTGTGTACAGGGTCGCGGGGGGCTGGAGCCTATCCCAGCTAACAGTGGGCAAAAGGCGGGGGACACCCTGAACAGGTCGCCAGTCCATCGCAGGGCGCAACAAAGAGCATGTGTCGTAATTTAGCAATATTTCTGAGGTGGAAGAATGCTGTTCTACAAACATTAGAAATGTGATTTTCAAAGGACAGATTGGTATAAAATATAACACCCAAGTTCTTTGCTGTAGAAGATGACGTAACAGTACATCCATCGAGAGTCAAATTATATTTTAGTGACTTATTTTTTTGCTCCAATAATTAATACCTCTGTTTTGTCAAAATTGAGTAAAAGGACATTTCTGGCCATCATACCTTTGATTTAATTGATGTATTCTGCTAATTTGGAGAATTGTGAAATTTCATCAGATTTCGAAGACACATAAAGTTGGATATCATCGGCATAACAGAGGAAACTTATTTCACAATTCCTGATAATATCTCCCAAGGGAAGCACATAAAAAGAGAAAAGGATGATCCCTGTGTCACTCCATACTTAACTTTTGTTTGATTTGACAATTTCTTGTTTACATAGACAAAGTGGTAGCGGTCTGCTAAATAGGACCTAAACCATGCTAATGCAGCTCCACAAATGCCAACATATTTCTCAAGCCTATTCAAGAGAATGTCATGATCTATGTGTCAAATGGAACACTAAGATCTAAAAGCACTAGAAGTGAAGGGCAGCAAAGATCAGATGATAAGATCAAGTCATTTCTAACTCTGATAAGTGCAGTTTCTGTACTGTGATGGGGCATAAATCCTGACTGCAAGTAGAACTTAACATAATTTGGAGGACACTACATTTTGTAGTATTTTCTAAATAAATGAGAGTTTTGAAATCGGTCAATAATTAGCCAGTTCTCCAGGATCAAGTTGTGGCTTCTTAATAAGTGGTTTGATAACTGCAATTTTAAAGTTTCTTGGGACATGTCCTAATGACAGACAAGGAGTTAATAATGTTAACAAGAGGTTCTGAGATTTCAAGGAATACCTCTTTTAAGAGCTTATTTGGTATTGGATCTAACATACATGTTGTTGCTTTTGGTGTTTAATTAAAGTTTTGTTCATGACCTATGACAGCGAAGGATTGATGTTGCTCGTGAGGAAAATTATTTTCTGTGTAAACAATTTTCTGTGGTACTGAGACAGATGATTGCATAATTCCAATTATATTTCTGATTATTTACATTTTATCAGTAAAGAAATTCATGAAGTCATTATTATTCAGACAAGGCTTTATTCCTAACCAATTTAGCCACAGTACTGAATAAACACCTAGGATTGTTGTGGTTATTTTCTATGAGTTTGCTAAAATATGTTGATCTTCCAGCTTTTAGTCTGTAGCTACAGATACTATCCTTCCATGCACCGCAAAATACCTCTAATTTTGTATAATTCCACTTGTGCTGCATTCCAAGCTGCTCTCTTGAGAGCAGTAGTGTGATCATTGTACCATGGTGCTGGCTTTTTTCTTTAATTTTCTTTCATTTAAGGGGGCAACACAATTAAGAGTGCTCGAGAAGACTGTAGCTATTTATGTTTTATAATGTATTTATGTTTTATTGAATGTATTATACAAGTTCTTCTAGACTTTTTGGCTTACTCAGTATATGAGATAAATCTGGCAGATTATTAGTAAAGCTATTTTTAGTGGTCGAAAAAATAGTTCTACCTGAAAGATGTAAATTGAGTGACATGCAGCAATGCTGATTGCAGCAATCAAGTGACGAATTAATGATCTGAGATGTCATCGCTCTGCAGCATAATTTCTATAGTATCACTATCAAGCGTATGATTATGGTGATGAGTTGGTCCTGTCACATTTTGTCTGACTCCAAGAGAGTTGAGAATATCGATAAATACTAATCCCAATGTGTTTTTTTTTCAGATGAGGCTCATGTTGATAACAATAACCTGGGGGAGTAGATTTATTTAAATTTATATATTCATCCGTTTTAAGCCAGGTTTCAGTCAAATTATGGTCTGTAATAATTTAATTTACAATTAGTGCTTTGGTTGAAAGAGAGCTAATGTTTAGTAGCCCTACCTTTATATGAGGTTTATCATCAAATATTTTGTTATTTTCAAGTTTTACCTTAATACATTTTTTTCTAAATGATTTAGTGAGAGTTTTGTGTTTGGTAGTTCGGGGAACAGACACAGTCACTATGTGACATCTAAGTGATACAGTCTCTATGTGTTGTAGTTTATGTGAACTGTGTGACATCTCAAGGTAGCTAGCAGACTTTCGGATTAACCAGTCTGTCTGCTCCCTCCCTGGAGGGATGGAGTCTGTCTTTTTTAGCAGGTCAGGTCTACCCCAAAAACACCTCCAATTGTCTATTAATCCTATGTTATTCTTGGCGTTCCAAATTCTCCCATTAATTTTAATACAAGTGGTCTTTTATGGGCAAAACAGTCTCAAGTAAAACTTTTATGTAAATTCACCACCAGTGATTAAAAAAAAAAAAAACACACACACAATTTGGCCACCAATTTAATATTTTATATATATAAGTATTTTATCTCGGAGTGCATCATTTGATGTTGGTTGGTTGGTTGGTTGGTTGGTTTCTTTCACCTTTCAGAACCAAAGTTTACATCTTCATTTCCTGGACTGGCATCCTTGCAAAGCTGTCTGGTAATTAAATCGATACCTTCTGTACACGCAAGTGTCGGAAATGCCTGAGTACACCGGCAGAAATCCCATTAAGTTGTGACGTTCAAACTAATAAGAGGCATGTCTTTCCTCTCTGAATAGCATCCACCCCATGTGTTTGGAGTTAAAGTGGTGCAGCCATAAAAACATGTCAAAACAAAATAACATAATTTTTCCATGTGAGCTAGGAGTGCTGTGGGAAAAGGACAACTTATGTGAATTTATTAAATTTGATTGTCCTCTTTCCAAAATCTTGTGCTATTTATATTTAATTTATTTGTTTTGTTTGTGCTGAGGAGTAGTCTATAATACTTATATATTATACACTTATTATTAACGGTTGGTTTATTGTAATTTCTAACATCTTTATTACTTGGATTCGTCAGACCACAAATATTCTTTAAAATGATAACAAATTTGGAGCAAATGCTTTCGTTGAATTCTTTGGCCTCTACCAAAGTTCACCCATCAAACTTTTTGAATTGAGTCAATAATGGTGCAAAAAGAGGAAAATCAGCCATGGATCTGCAGCTTGTATACATCAGCTTAGTGTTGTTTTGTGAACAGTATCAACACAAGACATTTAAAAAAATTTATGAATCTCCATGGTTGATCTGGGTATTAGATAACAGTGTTATGCATTGCAAATTTTTTTTTTTACATTTTCAAATATTTCATTTATATTGTATCTTTTTAAAAACTGACATGATAGTTGGACCTGTGGACTGTTGGTTAGTGCATGGTCTTCATGTTGCGTCCATTCTCACATGGGAGACGCAGGTTTAAGTCTGGCCTGTGCCATGTTCTTATTCCATTCCTTTTCTCTCTCTCCCTAAATGCTTCATTTATTTTCACTGTCTCTACTAAATTGAAAGGGGTAAAACTAGCCCAAAATAATTGTAAAAAGAAGTATTTAAAAAGTTTGTAATTGGCCATACTGATTAAACATGTTTTTATAACTTCAAATGTAAGGAACAATTGACCCAAACCTGACTTTGACCTCTGATTCAAGGATTAATGGTACCTCGCTGTATCTTTCCATAGTCAATGATCTCAAACTCTAGAGAGCAGGTACTTGTAATACCCTTATACCTGTTAATCCCCTCGGATTGCACTGTCGTGATGGCAGTGGTTTGAAACTTTACTTGATTGCTTAATCTGTTGTTAGAAAGGGTTTACAAAGAAAGGCTCTCACAACACTTCCTGCCCACACAGGTCTTAGCATGGATGAGACACGGAGTAGCTCAAGACCGGCATCCTCTCAATGCCATTCCCATCCTGTGAGCCCCTGGAGAAACATGGTGGAATATTTCAAGAAAATTGTAAAGAACTCGATATCTCAGAAGTTTCGCCATTGGGTAAAGGACTACTGCAAAAGGAATGGATTGCTCACCTTGTCTGTGTTGGCTGTGATATCAGGCTGTGTGGTGGGGTTCACGTTAAGAAGCTTGAACTTGTCAACACAGGTATGTGGCATCTGAAATTTGGAAATCATTGTTTTCCCGTTCATTATGTAAAAATTCACATTTTGAGTCAGTAGTGGACTGATATATGCTTAATTGGGACAAAAATATTTAAATATTAATTTAAATATTTTTTAATTACAGCATCCATGCATTTTGGACAGCATCCATGACATACTGTAAATTCATGTAATGGTGATCATTTTAATTAATCTCTCAGTTTGTAAAAACAAACAAAAATCACATTTACAGTAATCTATAATACTTACAATGGAAGTCTATGGGGCACGGCCACCAGGATATATGTTTCAAAAGTATAGCCACAAGACTTAAATATTATACATGTTAACATGAGGTTAGAGTGAAAAAATTGCTTTCTAACCTTATCTTTACAAAGTTATATAAAACGTATACAACTCCTGTCACAAACATGTTAAGCCGGGAAGCCCTTGCTAATGATACATCTAAGGAGACCAGAAAGGGACTGTTTACATAAGAAAGAGTCCACCCACAGGAATTACGTCAGTAATGCATAACCAGACGTTCTTCCGCTTAGAACTGAACAGTTGTCCCAGCCCGAAATGGCCAATTTAATAAATACAGTACATGCTTTAAACCCCTTGGAATACCTTGCCCCATAGAATTCCATTGTAAGTGCTTTACTGTAAACATGATAAGTAAATAAGTATATATGACTCCTCCTTGTTATATGATTTTTCCTCATGAAGCCTAATCAATATGCCACATATATTTTCCAACCATAAGAACTTAGTATATAGACCTTAAAATTAGTTGGAAAAGCCTGTGCTTAATATGCCTACTTGAGGATGTGAGCATCTGGCTTTTGTCTTCCATAAGTAAACTCCAGTCAGCTCAGGAGAAACTCAAAGTCAGCCGACTTAATTCTCCAAGGATATTACTGAAGTAGTTAATAGTAAAATTATATCATGCTTATGTGTTAGAATGTTCATCCAATTAAATAATTGATTAGCAAGGTCACTAAAAGTCAGTTTCCATTCTTTTCCCCAGGCAAAAATCTACTTTTCTTTTCCTGGAGAACTTCTCATGAGAATGCTGAAAATGTTAATTCTTCCTCTCATCACATCCAGGTAACTGCATGTATGCTCATAACTGTTTTGCCTTCTACCATTTTTATTTGAGATGTGAAAAGTCCTAAGGTAAAGCATTTGGCCTGTATGTGGATACAATATTTTTGTATAAAACCACAAAACAGTATACATTTATCATTTTGGCCTATAACAAGGTAATTACTGTACAATATTTCTGTATTGGTGAAATGTTAATATCTCTGGCTGTGACTCTACTGAGACCATACATCATACTGTAAAAACCACAAAAGCACGGGATGCAATAGTCAAATCTTAAAAGCATATATCTCAAAACTCCCTCTTTAAGCACTTGGAACATGTATTGTTTGTTGAATCAGATGTTGTAACATTTTGGCGATACACTGCAGTAAGCCACCATTAAAATTAATTAAATGAAAAATGGGATGAGTCTGCATTTAGGTGAGCCAGTAAAAATAATAATAAAAATTCACTTTGCTTACAGTTTAATGTCTGGCTTGTCTGCAATGGACACCAAGGCCAGTGGACGCCTGGGCCTTCTCACCATCACATACTACCTGTGGACTACCTTCATTGCTGTAATTGTTGGAATTATTCTAGTGCTGATCATTCATCCTGGAACTGGTACTGAGAAAGAAGGGCATAAAGCTGCAGGAGGGCCAGTGATGACATCTGCTGATGCCCTGCTTGATTTAATCAGGTAACATTATACTGTAAATGTGGTACCTGCGATTGTTACCTTAAGGGTCTTAATTATCAATATGGCGGCTATAGGAAAGTAAGTCCCGCCTTTCAGTTAAAAGAGCCAATCGCCTTTTTGCTAAAGGAAGAGCTTTGTCTTATTGGTCTTGAATGCAGGGGCACCACCACTCATTGACAAGGGTATATGCTATATTGATGTTGGTGTGGCGCCCCTTTGTGTGTCAACCCTGTGCCAATGAAATACCTTTTGCACCTCTGCTTGAACGCACATGTGTATTAGCTGGACTAACCAGAATTTTTTTTTGCGTGAGATACATATGATACATAATATCTTTACGATTTTATTGTTAATTTGATATATGTTGTTGAAACGTAAGCTTAGCCAACAGTTTGGAGATTTCAGTCTTGCCGAATTTAAGTAGATAAGACCTCCACTTGAAAATAGCTGCCTGGGATGTTAGTAAGATGGCCGCTGAGCGGACTGACTTTGGTTATGTAGCTCAATGACAAAAAAATTTAGATGTCTGTAATCATCTCCATACATTTACTCTACATTGAATCATAAATGCGGAACATAGGTTTCAATAGTCATATTTTGAAAACTGTATCTTTTATAAATGGACAAAATAGTAGTCCCGGGGTGGAAAGGTGCTTAAGAGAAGAAATAAATTGTTTTCAAATCTTAATGTCATTATTGATTATCAAATATGCATTATTGAGGATGCATAGTTATTTACCATACACTAAACAATTTATTTCTGTTCAAATGATCAGCCTATGAAAAGTTTTAAACTTATGTAACCACTTTCGAAGGGAGGCTGGTAGGCTTAGGCTTGCCATGTACGCAGTCACTGGACAGAAGGATTGGATTTAGTTATATTTAGATATACACAAGAGGATGTGAATGCATGGCTTTTCTTGAGTGCGAAAGATGCTCTTGAGCTCTAGCAGATTTAATTGGATTCTTCTTATGTGGCCACCTGTAGAATAACATGTTAGAAATAAAGTGTTAGCCATCAGCCTCCTCTCTCCATGTCCTTAGGCTAAGTCAGATAGATGGCTTTTTTAGGTAGCAGGCTGTGACACAACCTTGCATGACATGCAAGTGAATTCATCCTGAAAACAAACACTATCTGATTTTTGTCTTGTGTTGGCCTCAGAAAACTGAGATACTTTCACAGGCTAATAGCATACACTCTCAGGCTTATAGTGAACCACAAGCACGTTTGCCCAACTGAACAAGCCCTGAATTGTGAAGCATTTCAGAATAATTTTTAATCTGTTACCTCATATAAAACAGATTATTTCTACTTGTTCAACAGGAACATGATCCCATCCAATCTGATTGAGGCCACATTTCAGCAGGTGAGAGAACACATGAAGAGTAAAAGAATTAGTGAATAACATTGTTACATATCTTTTGTTAATCTTGTCCATTTCTGCTCTTGTGTTTCAGTATAAGACAGAGCTTGTGCCTAATTTTAAAAACAGTGTGAAATCATCACAAGCCAACTTTGTTTACATCATGCCAGACTACGACAACCCCAGAATGGGTCACCCAGTGTTTCTGGAAATCACCCCTCCTCCTGAGATTCACTACAAGATCGTTCCA
The DNA here is from genome assembly GCF_025860055.1 of Xyrauchen texanus. NCBI lineage: Eukaryota > Metazoa > Chordata > Actinopteri > Cypriniformes > Catostomidae > Xyrauchen > Xyrauchen texanus. Next base: position 34,118,600 of record NC_068284.1, on the reverse strand, counting down.
GGCAAAAGTAATGGGATGAATGTGCTAGGAATCGTCATTTTCTCAGCCACTATGGGTAAGTATGGATATGAACTATTATATATCACTCTCCTAACCCTGTAGTAAAAACCAACCTAAATCTCTATGCTGGTCTAAGCTGGTTTATGCTGATTTGGTGCTGGTGTAGCTGGTTGAATGGTTTATGCTGGTTAAAAAGCATACAGTATATTGCACACACACAAAAGTAGGGTGGGATGTGATTTTATCTGGGAATTAATTGGATCATGAAAAGTGGTCTCTATATGACATGTTGTTCGAAGGGGAGGGCTCGAAAAATAAGAGTGCTTAGTGACGTCAGCCAAATGTTTTTTGGGAGGCGAATACAATAGTGAACCATATTTGATTGCAAGCATCATCATACAATTTGTTTACAAGTACAAACCCTTTCCATCTATAATCTTATGGTGACTATAAATATATAGGCCTATACGTATATATGTAGGAAGACTTATGTTGCTTTTTGCTCCTCAGGTCTTCTGCTTGGTAGAATGGGATCCAGAGGCACTCCTTTGGTGAACGTGTGTCTATGTATCAATGAGTGTGTCATGAAGATCATTAATGCTGCTATGTGGTGAGAAAAGGAAACAGTGATCAGTTTTGCCCACAATTTGCATTAACCTCTTCAACTCTGCGGACCCACTGGCAGGTCCAAAAGGGCCGCTGTGTCACAAATAAAGTTTATGCTTGTCAGGCATATGTGGTATAATTTTAAAGCTTAGAATCTGAACTTTTCATTGATAACCATCACTTCAGGGCTAAAATGCATTAGAGCACCAACTACTTTTCAGATCTGCATTTTGTGATGGAAGGTGATGGAAGAAAAAAACAAAATTCCAGTACTTGCTGCCATCTAATGTAATAAAATAAGGTTTTTTGGAGGGAGATAAAGTGAACAGAACAAGAATTACATGCTTACAAATTTATGACAACAACCAAAAAAGATAATAAAGAAAAAATCTATTCATCATAACATTGTAAACATATAATATTATTTATGAATAATTGGAGTCTTTTTTTATTATTATTTGGGGGTTTTATTATTTATTGGTAATTAGTCCACAGTATGTGTAAATGGTGAGCTTTTACACCTGAGTGTAAATATTGCATGCGGCAGCACAGAAACACAACAGAGTTGAAGAGGTTCTAGCACTATAGATGTCTAATAACAAATGTATGATAGAAATGTCACTTTTAGAAATAATCACAGCATGTCAAGAGTAGGCATGCTGTAATTACGTAGCAGAGCTCCAGACTAGAGCTCAATCTGCAATCTATTCAATACTCACTAAAATATGTACATTGTAATGGTTTAAAGGCAGCCCTTAAGCCCTTCATTCATGTAACTGATGTTGACAGTAGAACGGTGCTCTGGTCTAAGACAGTCAGGTAAACTGAAAAGCTGATTTAGTCCGTCAGTAATGCATTTAAACGTCAGTCAGAGTGTATGAACCATCAATAAGCCATGAAGCAGCTTACTTGAAACACACTAGTCAAAGGTTTGGATGCATCTTCACATTCTTAATTACAATGATTTTCCATTTCAGGGGAAGAGTAGTAATCAAAATAATGAAATAACACAAATAGAAGGAATTATGTAGTGAACAAAAGTCAAAACTGCCTTATATTCTAGCTTCTTTAAAGTAGCCATTATTTGATTACATTTCTGGACACTGGGCATTCAGCTGTATAAAATCAACAAAGCATTCACAATTAAAAAAATGTAGGTAACACTCCAGTCTCTTTGTGCAGGTACTTCCCATTTGGAATCGTATTTCTGGTTGCTGGAAAGATCCTGGACATGCATGATCCTGCAGTCCTTGCAGAAAAGCTGGGCATGTACTTCATAACTGTCCTGGCAGGGCTGTTCGTCCATGGTGTGATTTTGCTACCAATGTTCTTCTACCTGTTCACCAGGAAAAACCCATTCAGCTACATCCGTGGCCTCCTTCAGGCTCTGGTTATCGCTTTGGCAACTTCGTCCAGGTAAGGAATCCATTAACATTTACAGCATTTCAGTTGACTGCATAACAAATGGCATATTTAAGGTGTTTTTGAACTGGCCATCCGGGGTGTATACCAAAGAATTTGGCAACACTGTTTTGCGAGATATTCATCCAGGATCCTTACATTTCTGCTTACAACCTATTTGTAATGTGAGACATATATGACTTTTTTTGATTCTTGTAAACTGTGGTGTATGTACTGTGTTCTTGTAAACACGTGAGGCACAATAATTAATAATCCTTCTCTCTCCAGTTCAGCTACTCTGCCCATTACAATGAAGTGTTTGCTGGAAAACTGCCGTGTGGATCGGAAAATAGCTCGATTTGTGCTTCCTGTTGGTGCCACCATTAATATGGATGGCACAGCGCTTTATGAAGCAGTGGCAGCCATCTTCATTGCACAGGTCAACGAGTATGAGCTAGACTTTGGACAACTTGTTACAATCAGGTAAAGTATTTCTGCAACGTCCACAAAAATGAAATACAATGAAAGGAAGAAAGTTGCATTTGTCAAGAGATGTATAAAAATATTTGAATGTTGCATGTGATCTTTCCTCAGTATCACAGCTACAGCGGCAAGTATTGGAGCAGCTGGAATCCCTCAGGCTGGTCTCGTTACCATGGTTATTGTCCTTACCTCAGTGGGTTTGCCTCCAGATGACATCTCACTCATTGTTGCCATTGACTGGATCTTGTAAGTACAACATAACGAATGCATAAGAAGATAAACTATATGACTAAAAGTATGTGGACACCATAACACCACATCCATATGTGCTTGTTGATCATTGGCATTAATATGGAGTTGGTACTCCCTAAAAACTTCCACTCTTCTGGGAAGGCTTTCCAATGACATTTAAGACATGTCTGTAGAAATTAGTTTCCTAACAGACACTAGAGCATAAGTGATCAAGGCACAAGGCAAGTGCAGTGTAGTAACATTAACATATATCTGCTCTGGGAATTAAGGAGCCTTGTAAAACCCGTTAATTAGAAAGGGGTGTCCACAATTGTATATACAATTGCTTGTAAACCATGACTGAAATAACCTATTGGTTGAGAAAAGTCAATATAATTTATCTGCTGTTTTCATCAGGGATCGATTTCGAACAATGATCAACGTACTTGGAGATGCTTTAGCTGCAGGAATCATGGCTCACGTGTGCAAAAAGGACTTTCAGAAAGGCATCCCATCAACAACCAACTCAGAGAGAGTAAGATATATCCACATGTGCTGTCATTTAGATTTAGTCAAATTTCATTTCCTTCATGCAGATAAGCAAGTGGTGTTTGTGTAGTATCATTGCTGTAATGGTTTATTGCTCACCAGTAACAATAGAGCTGTTAACTTGAAACCGTTATAGTTCTTATGGAGCAACTGCAATGGTTTTCAAATTTACATTTTAGGTATGACTGTATAATTTATGTGGTAGAACAAACTAGGAAAGCCTCTTCAATTAGTGGCAAGCACAGACCTTATTTTATCCATAAATAAAAAAAACAGCTATTCTAAAATTCCATTAGAAAAGGGTACCCAGTGGTCAGAAATGCAAATTCTCATCCAGATTTTTAGGACTACAAACTGAACAGCTCTTTAATACTAATGCATTATTTTTAATTTTTGATTGTGGTGTAATAGTTGTATTTTGTGTTTTGCAGAGAGACACTATGATATCCTTTGGAAACCAAAGTGTGCAGAGTTTTCCCACTTCTGAGGTTCCACTACTGGCCAACAGGGACTACATCTTAGAGGTTATTGGGGATCAAGTGATTGAGAAGCCGGCTGCCTGTTACAACCTCTGCCAAGTCTAACTTTGACTGGTGTTACCAAGCAGGAACATAAGTTGCCTTTACCTCACAAAAACCTTCCCCCCTTTTCTTTCCTTTGCAACACACTTGTGCCATTCTGTTTTTACATGAGATTATACTCTAACCTAAAGTCGCCTTTGGTGAACTTGTAAAATGAAGGCATTTGGGTGCTTTTGACATTTTGATTTGGGGGTTTTGATATGGTTAGTGGCTCTTTAAAAAAAAAAACTCACGTTCAGATGTTTTACATATTTATCTTCTAGAATTGCCTTAAAATGCAATAGCTTTTCGCAGTAAAACTGATAGAGCATTATAAGATGATATCCAATCAGAAAACATTATGCAACTAGAAATTAGACAGTCATTAGCTCCAGAACTACAAGGCCAGGGCTATGGATGTTAAATCATCAGTTGCCTTGTTACAGTGTACTGTGAATGTTGATGACAAAAAAAATTAATGACTATATAAACATGCATGGTGTGTATTTTCATTATTTAGATATTTCAAAAAGCATAATCCATCTGTTCACTTCAGTTAGGATGGCAATTAAATTATCATATTTGGATAAAATTATTGTGCACTGTTATTATGAATTGTTTTCTTAATAAAAACCTGAAAATTATTTAATCTCAAGTCATCAGACTTATTCATACTGTAAAGAAATAAAGAACTGGAACTAAGAGAGGTTGCTAGCTTTTGGGCTTGTGTTGCAAGAATTTTTTTTTTATATAGTTTGTCAGTTTACTCAGAATGCTGGCCTCTGTTACCATTCACTTTCATTGAATTGTTTTTCAATGCAATGAGTGAATGGTGAAAAATTAACATTCTGCCTAACATCCACTTATGTTCCACCGGAGACAGTAAGTCATACAGGCTTGAAGCAAGATTAGGATGATGTAAATGACAAATGTATTTTTTTAACTATACCTTTAAATCTGTAAACCTTTATATGTACTTCTGATTAGGCCCAACTAATACCAAGACACAATTGTCAAATTTTGCAAGGATGCCTGATATTTTATTTCACAACTACATGTTAGACAGTAGCTCATAATAGATGTATTTTGCTATAGAATGTGTAATTAAAAAAATCAAATCACTCATAAATAAACACATAAATCCATACACAATAATCTAAATAAATAATTCTCCCATTTAGTAATCTTCTAGTGCTTCCTACATAAATGCTTAAATACGATGAACCACCTGGTACATTCTACTTGATTTTCTTACAACTGGCATCTTGGTGCACTGTTAAACATTGGACAATTTAATCTTAAATACATCAGATTTTAAGAAAGATGGACATGTAAAAAGGCTACTGCATTTTAATAACTCTTATTACTAACGAATTGTGTGCAATATTGCACATAATATGCAAAAAAAAAAAAAAAAAAAAAAAAATCCACTAAATGAGAATGCCATGGTGAAATGTTTTTCATACCAATGATATGCAACCAAAAGTGATATGAAAAACCCAAAGCTTTACTCTATTAAGATGCTTATAACTTCACAAGAACAATTTCTTAAAGGGACAGTTCACCCAAAAATGAAATTTCTCAATTTACTCACCCTCATGACATCCCAGATGTGTATGACTCTTCTTTCTGCTGAACACAAAGATTTTCAGAAGAATACCTCAGCTCTGTTGGTCCTTACAATGCAAGTGAATGGTGACCAGAGCTCTGAAGCTACACAAATCACAAAGGCCACATAAAAGTAATCCATACAACACCAGTGGTTTAATCCATATCTTCAGAAGTGATATGATTGTGTGGGTAAGAAAACAGATCAATAATCAAGTCATTTTTTTTTTAACCATAATTCTCCACTTTGATATGGAGAGTTATAGTAAAAGTGAAGGATTATGGTAAAAGAAAAATTATTTAAATATATCTGTTTCTCACCCACACCTATCATATCACTTCTGAATATATCGATTTAACCACTGTAGTCGTGTGGATTACATTTATGCTGTCTATGTGCATTTTGGAGCTTTCAAGTTCTGGCCACCATTCCCTTGTATTGTAAGGCCCAACAGAGCAGAGACATTCTTCTACAAGTCTTTGTTTTCAGCAGAAGAAAAAGTATTTCACATATGGGATTGCATGAGGGTGAAATGAGAGAATTTTCATTTGTGGGTGAACTATTCCATTAAGTAACAGGTGATGCTTATTCTTCCAAGTACTGTAAACTGCTGCTTAAAACAATCCTGAAGATAGAATATAGTGTATAAATGTACAGGCCAATTAAGATGACAGTCACCAATAATATAAATATATGCACACACAATACCAACCTTAAATCTTGTACAAGAGGGAGCATATAACTGTCTCGGCTGAGAATTATCAACAATGTTTCATATGAGACACTTCTTAGAAACTTCACAAATTCACAAGTTAACTCAGCTGCAGGCAAAGCTATGTGGGATTTTATGTGCTGCTATTCGGAAGACCTAAGGAGTAAAAGCTGAAAGGATGAGATGGATACGACTGTACAATGTTTGGACAACCGTTTAAAGATTATGACTTGACTTTTTACACATTGTCGGGAGTCTGGGGTCCTCTTTCTACCTTTACCACTACTCCTAAATTAGAACCTCTGGTATAAACCCATGGAAAAAGCAGAGAATGAACCATTGACAAAGGGCCACTTTACCAAGCGAACACAATCATGACACTCCATCGGCCAAGTGAAATGAAGTCAACCACTGTCAGATAGCTGTAATAGTATCTTTACAGTTTGGTCCAATGCCTCGAAAACACACACAAGTTAAAATACTTTATCAAAATTAAAATCATGAAATGTGTTTATGTAGTATTCCTCTAATGAGGTTCTTAAGAGTGGACTACTGTCACTGGCAGATTAAAAACTACTGACTGCCCTGAATGCATCTGTAAATATGAGTGTATTTTTCGGAGCCTATGAATGTATAAATAAAACATAAAATTAAGAAAAAAGGAAACAAAACAAATTTCAAAATAAAAAAATTTAATGATTTTGAAATGCCATGTGAGACAATCAAAATGAAAGATTCCAAAAGGAAACACAAAGCAAAAAGAAAAAGAACAAAACACAAAATAATAAATCACAAGGCAGTCTTAAAAAGCATATGGATTAGTACTGGATATCTATTTTCAAAGAACCAACCTAAACTTAAAGTATGTTTTTTACAAGAGAAAAAAAATCAAACAAAATCAAAAAGAAAAACACACCTTAAACAGAAGATGCTGATGTTCAAATGTGATTACATTTTGACAAATACTCAGTACCTAGTATTTTGATGTCCAAATATATTTGGAATATGCCAAGGGATGTGCAACCTGCATTTCTGTTGGGGAAACTAAACCTTTCATCCATACATCTTTGGTCCTTCTTAGTTACCGGTCTTTCAGAGGGTCCCTTACAAAAGATTAACAATTTAAAAGTCTTTTCCCTCACTGAACAAAGGCTTATTACATTTCACAGATACTCTTCTTCCTTTGCCATTGCCTCAATGTATTGAGCTCTCAGAATGCTGGATTTAAAACTCTGATTTTAATATCAGAATTCAATTTTGCAAGATGAGCAATGATATACCTGTAAAACTAAAAAGTGCTACATTTGAGGGCAAAGAGGAAAAAAAAGACATAAAATTAAGGCATCTTAAATACTGAAGAGCAATGGAAGATGCTGACTGATAAAAGAAAATCAAGAGTCTTAAAGCCAGCACCTGGTGAATAAAGGGTCTGACCACACACATGGCACATAGCAACATTATCAGGCTAATGACCGAGACAGAAATTAGTTATCAAATATGGAATTGGTCAAATATAGGGACAACCAGAATGCCTAAAAACACTTGCATTTGACGCATTCAACAACTTGAATCTTAAAAAAAGGAAACTGTTAAACAGATGTCTAAACGAGACAGAAAAACGTGAAAATTTGCGAAGACTTTACACTAAAAACAAGTTTATTTTTAAACTTAGCCAGCCACTCTGGCTCTGAAGGAAACATGGGACTTCTCTCCATCATTTGCCTGGTAACCCTGCTTTCTACTTGTGTGACTTGCTTGTTTTGAACGACACTTGTAAAATTTTGTCCCCGACCTGATAGCCATTGAGGCTGGCAATAGCCATGGCTGCCTCTTCATAGTTTGGCATGGTAACAAACCCAAATCCTTTGCACTTATTGGTGTTGAAGTCGCGGATCACTTTGACATTTGTGACGGCTCCAAAGGGCCCAAACATCTGCCACAGAATGCCTTCATCTGCATCCTGGCCCAGGTTGTATATAAAAATACACCAGCCTGATGAGGAGTTACCAGGCACATTAACACCAGACATGCCGCTCATATGGTCCACACTCATAGGGGAGAACCTGAAGACAAGAAAGCGCATCATCTGTGACTAGGTATTCAGAAATGTTAACATCTTTCACACATGTTAAAGGTGAAGTATGTAACTTTTATGATGCCAAAATACGTTCTTCTATCCCAGTTTATTGACAACTATAAGTAAACCATTCATGGGTTTACCTTCCCCAAAAATATAAACACTGAACCCTATCCTTTTCTAGCTCAAACTACAGCATGAGTTTGGAGCATGGCTACTGTAGCAGGCCGCTCAGCCAGGAGAATATGAACATCTATGGCAGTTGTGCACAGAGGAAAAGAAATGTAGCTTCTCCAAAATTCGAAGGCTTGCTAAAAGACATACAGACTGAGAATGGAGTAAAATCAGAGTGAAAATTGGTGTTGTATTTACAAGTTAGAGGACTTTGAGGGAATTTTTAGGATTCGATTAAGATGCCAAACTTGCCAAGTAACCTACACTAAAGGTATTACCACACAAGTTAGCTCATTTCTGTCGAGCTTCAGATAAGTTCATAAGACACTCTGAATGTGTCATTATGCTTAATATTTACCCAAAGCACTATCCTACCTCATGTGCTGGATCCTTCACACACCCAGCAGCCGTTCAATCCGGCAATGAACCAGTATGTTTGTTATAGTGGTCGTGTTTAATACAATGCTAAATGTTTATTACCCTTTATTTAATATGGTCTATTTGTTCATAGGGAATCAGCGATGACGAAAGGGTGCGATGAGTCTAAGGGGTGTTTGTAAAAGTCATTTGAAAACATACTTTATTTTTTGAATTCCATCTTGTGTCACTAGTAGTGCTGAAATTACATACGTCAACTTTAAATACATAGCCACTGATTCGTTCAAAAACCAGAGCAAATACTGTACACAGAACAAAAACAAATATTAAATGCTGAACCATGACTACTGCTCCACAATTTCTTTTAACAATTCAATACATTAACCATGCAATTCCCCAGAACCTACATTTGTGTATGCCTGAGTGACACATTAAGAGCTATGTGATTTGTAATTGGTTAAATGGATAAATGCTTTATTTTAACATGGAGACTGATACCTGAATCTCTGGGCCTGGTGATGAACTGGCCCCCCAAAGCGGCGAGACGGTGTGTGATAAATCTGGGAAATAACTTGTGTGTTTTTAGCTTGGTTGGGGTTGGCAGCAAATTTTACAGTGATGGGCTCGGTAGCGCCTGGTGGCTTCTGCCCATTTAAGTCCTTAATTGCATCCTCTGCCTCTGCTCTCTTGTCAAAGCGAATGAAGGCCACACCACGAGAAAGTCCTGCAATGCGACATAAATCACAAATAATTAGCTTAAAAGACAATTCCACAATTGACGGAAAAACCTGACTCATCTACCAACCTGATGCTTGATCAACAAGCACACGAGAGTTGATTATTTTGCCGTAACGTGCAAACATGTCTTCTACATCCTTCTGTGTCATTGTTTTAGGCAGCCCGCTGATGTAGAGGTTGGCATCCTTTATGGTGTCAGAGCTTGGCCTGGCATATGACACCTGTCAGAAAAAAAACAAAGTTGAAAGATCAATTTATGAAAAACTATCTCCCCTGGGGAGGAAAAAATAATCTAAATAGACATGTTATTAGTTTGAGGTTTTTAAATAGAGAATTTTAGAAACAGAACATCTTAAAAAAGAAAATATTAGCCCAAACTTGAACTTGTTTGCCATGGTTTGTAGTTACAAATAGAAAAGTATTACTCTGTAAACTAAACTAAAAGTGTTATATAAAAAAAAAAGAAAAATCCTCTACAGAATTTATAGGATACAGCATTAAAGTTACACATTTAAAACACAGAGAATAAAATAAATCTTTAAAACGCATAAATCTTCAATTTTTGACAAGCCAGAAAAGGCCACGACCAAACTGCCATCAGATTTCCCAGCAAATTTACTCAGAATTCCTTCAAACAGGCTTTTTCATTGTTCTTGCTGCCTTGGTCTCACTACCTTGAATGAAACGGAAGTCTGAAGCAATGACACAATTTAACTTTACACAGGAGCACCTTTTGTCACATTACCTTGATAGTTTTAGACTGTAGTCTCAGTCCATTGAGAGTACTGATAGCTCTTTCTGCATCACTAGGGTTAAGATAGTTAACAAATCCATACCCTAAACTGTGGCCTAGAGACAAAAAAAAGGAAAACAATAAAACAAAACAAAACAAAAAAAAGTTGAAATGTTCCAAATACAAAGGAAAAAAACATCCCATTATCAAATGTTAAACTTTGGAAAAAAAAAAACTTCTTGCCCCAAAACAAATAAATCCAGATTGATTTCACACGTGGGACAGGTCTGAGAAAGATTAAACTAAATACAAGATGTTTATCTGGCAACACTGCAATTCAGGCTATAGTAAACCAAAACTAATAATTACAAAAATATGAATACGCTAAACAGGGAGACTCCCCATAAAGCTGAGTTTTGCATAAAGATATGAACCTTTTAAAGACAAAATTTACATCACCGCTCTATGTGCAGTTTCCAGCAAATAAATAAAACTTTAAAACCCTGTTGAATAAAAATTAAGCATCCCTAATACCTCTTAACCATGAAAAGAACAATACAGGGGAATTTAATCTTTACTTCGTGTTGTGTTTGATTTGAAACCAGCATGTAGAGTGCTCATAAATACTTGCCTGCTACTTTGTCACGAATAAGTTTAGCAGATTCCACCTCCCCAATGCTGCTGAAGAGACTCCGCAGCTCATCTTGACTCATATTTTGAGGCAAGTAATTGACGATAAGGTTTGTTTTGGCATCTTTAGGCTCATCGGCCATGTGATCTTCATAACCGTTCGACATGTCATATACGTCCTAAAAATAAAAGGAAAAATACACAATTTTGTAAGGGTTCTAGACATTTGCAATCTGGACTATTTAATGTAGGCTACATGCAATAATATTAAGGCTGCACCTAAAAATTATTCTGAAAATCGACTACTCTAACAATTACTAGAAGGTTTATCCGACTATTGCAACAATTAATCATTACCTCTTAGCTGACTATTCAGCTTGTGCCTCAACTTAAAGGTTATATTAAATGTGCTTACTAACAATAGAGGATAAATTAATCTCTTAAAAATACCTCTAAATTACATTCATTGAATGTACATTGAAAAAATCCTTGAATTTTTATTACGTTTAATACATGAACAAATTAATTGCAAAGAAATTCTATTATCAGCAAGTGTTTTTGTCATGTTTTCCATTTAAAATGATCCAAGATACATTTACTAAAGAAACAGAGTATGTATCTTGCAGTGTATTTTTTCTCTCACTTTTTCATACTTCTGCCAGTGCAATAAAGACAAAATATAAAGTCTTAATATCTTATATGCTGCTTTTCAGGTAAATGTACGTAAGGAGTTTTAGATAATTATATTGGAAAAAGCACCAAAAAAGACAAATCAAACCTTTTTTTTTTGCATTGCATAATGGGCTACACACTCAACTTTTGTTAACTTTGATCCATTTTTAACTAAAAAAAAATAAATAAAATCTCTTCTTATTTGAGCTGCATATCACGATTTTCTTTATGATAAGATACACCACTTTAAGTTCCGCTTTATTTCATGTCAGGGCAACATTGCTTCTATATTTATTTATTTTGTATATTTGTACTATAATTCCCTAATACTTTGCCATCTACATCCCTTTTAAGGCTTTGTGTCTGGACTGTTAGCTGCGTTTTATTCCTCTCTTCATTCAGGCAGTGTTGCTCTCGAGTGTCATCAGTGGTTTGTCAAGTCAAGTCAAGTCAAGTGGTTTTTATTGTCGTTTCAACCATATACAGTTAGTACAGTACACAGCAAAACGAGACAACGTTCCTCCAGGACCATGGTGCTACATAAAAACAACATAGGACCACATGAGACTACACAACGAAATAAAATACCTATATAAATTACCTATATAAAGTGCACGTGCAAACATGTGCAAAAAGTACAGGACAGTACAACAAATTACTGACAATGAACAGGACAATAGACAGTGCAGCGCCGACCAGTACTCAGTAGTGCAAAAAGATGACAGTTTCTAAAAATGTAAACATAACATACTATGCGATAATGTTCTATGCACATAGCAGTTATTGAGGTAGCAGACAGTTATAAAGTGACAGTAATTAAAGTGCAACTCAGGACACGTGTGTGTCAAACCAGTCTCTGAGTATTGAGGAGTCTGATGGCTTGGGGGAAGAAGCTGTTACACAGTCTGGACGTGAGGGCCCGAATGCTTCTGTACCTCTTGCCAGACGGGAGGAGGGTAAAGAGTTTGTGTGAGGGATGTGTGGGGTCGTCCACAATGCTGGTTGCTTTGCGGATACAGTGTTTTTTGTAAATGTCTTTGATGGAGGGAAAAGAGACCCCAATGATCTTCTCAGCTGTCCTCACTATCCTCTGCAGGGCTTTGCGGTCCGAAACGGTGCAAGTCCCAAACCAGGCAGTGATGCAGCTGCTCAGGATGCTCTCAATAGTCCCTCTATAGAATGTAGTAAGGATGGGGGTTGGGAGATGTGCTTTCCTCAGCCTTCGAATTAAGTAGAGACGCTGCTAGGCTTTCTTGGTGATAGAGCTGGTGTTGAGGGACCAGGTGAGGTTCTCCACCAAGTGAACACCAAGGAATTTGGTGCTTTTGACGATCTCCACAGAGGAGCCGTCGATGTTCAGCGGAGTGTGTTCACCTTGTGCTCTCCTAAAGTCAACAACCATCTCTTTTGTTTTGTCGACATTCAGGGACAGGTTGTTGGCTCTACACCAATCCGTTAGCCGCTGCACCTCCTCTCTGTATGCTGACTCGTTGTTCTTGCTGATGAGACCCACCACGGTCGTGTCATCGGCGAACTTGATGATGTGATTCGAGCTGTGCGTTGCTGCACAGTCGTGAGTCAGCAGAGTGAACAGTAGTGGACTGAGCACACAGCCCTGGGGGGCCCCAGTGCTCAGTGTGGTGGTGGTGGAGATGCTGTTCCCGATCCGGACTGACTGAGGTCTCCCAGTCAGGAAGTCCAGGATCCAGTTGCAGAGGGAGGTGTCCAGGCCAAGCAGGTTCAGCTTTCCAATCAGGTGCTGGGGAATGATTGTGTTGAATGCTGAGCTGAAATCTATGAACAGCATTCGAGCGTATGAGTCCTTATTGTCTAGGTGGGTGAGGGCCAGATGGAGGGTTGTGGTGATGGCATCGATCCGTTGAGCGGTTTGAGCGATCACGCAAACTGCAGTGGGTCTAGTGAGGGGGCAGCTGGGTCTTAATCTGCCTCATGGCGAGCCTCTCGAAGCACTTCATGATGATGGGTGTAAGTCGCGACGGGACGGTAGTCGTTGAGGCAGGACACTGAAGACTTCTTTGGCATGGGGATGATGGTGGTGGCCTTGAAGCACGTTGGAACGACAGCGCTGCTCAGAGAGATGTTGAAGATGTCGGTAAGAACATCTGCTAGCTGGTCTGCACATCCTCTGAGCACTCTGCCAGGAATGTTGTCTGGTCCAGCAGCCTTCCGTGGGTTGACTCTACGTAGAGTTTTCCTCACATCTGCCGTGGTAAGATAGAGCACCTGGTCGTTGGGAGGAGGGGTGGACTTCCTCGCCATCACGTCGTTCTGCACTTCAAACCGAGCGTAATGATGTTGTCCTGTAGTTGGTGATGGCCTGGATGCCCTGCCACATGCGCCGCGTGTCACTGCTGTCCTGGAAGTGACTGTGGATTCTCTGGGCGTGTGCGCGCTTTGCCTCTCTGATTGCCGTGACAGTTTGGCCCTAGCTGTTCTTAGGGCTGCCTTATCGCCTGCTCCGAAGGCGGAGTCTCGGGACCTCAGCAGCGTGCGCACCTCCGCAGTCATCCACGGAGTCATCCATGACTATTCGACAAACATTTTTGTTGGCTATTTTTTATTGTTGACTAATCGATTCAGCCCTAAATAACATCCAGTTTTTTGTTTTTTTTTAACTTGCACAAAATGTGGTAATAGTCTTAATCATTATGTGGCTGTATGTGAAGAGCCTTTAAGGACACTTTGAATTAGGCTAGATATTGCAGATACGGAGTCCCATTAGATATTATAATTCCTGCAACTGGCAAGCCATTGGAAGTGGTAGTTCACCCAGTAATGAAAATTCTCTTAATCAACCTCATGCCATCTCAGATGTGTATAACCTTCTCTTCTGCTGAACACAAATGAAGATTTTTAGAAGAATATCTCAGCTCTGTAGGCCAATCAAATGCAAGTGAACTTTTAAGGTCCCAAATGCACATTAAGACAACATAAAATTAATCCATATGAATTCAGTGGTTAAATACATGTCTTCAGAAGCAAAGATATCTATATAGATCATTATTTAAGTCTTTTTTCACTATAAATTCTCCCCCTTGTCCAGTAGGTTGGTGATATGCACAATGAATGTGAATCGCCTAAAACAAAAGAATGAAAAAGTGGAGATTTTTTGTAAAACAAAAAGGCCTTAAATATTGCCTTTAAACCTATGGCCACAATAGTTTTTTTTTTCTTTCTAAAAATCTTCCTTTGTGTTCTGCAGAAGAATCTGGTATGGCATGAGGGTGAGTAAATGAGGGAATTTTTATTTTTGTGTGAACCATTTCTTTAATAGTAGCATGACAAAAATTTATGAACAATAAATCCCATTCAGCTCCATAATTGTTAAGGTATGGGTAAAGGTTCAAACTCAATTTCCTAACATGAAATGTCACAAAATGTCTTTAAAGAAACCAAAACACACTGAATGTGTTACAAATGAACAAAGCTATCATAACGAAGGCACAAACTCAAATTAAGTTAGCAACATACATTTGTTTAAAACATAGCAGCAAATGTACATTTGAGGTATGCCTGTGTGTAATTTATGTTGTAGAACAAAATGGCCCACTATATTAAAGTCATGCTTATTTTGTCATAAATTGTATAAGCCCATTATAAAAACCCATAGGAAAATCCAGAGGGAACCAATGGTGAATTAGCCTTCTGGGTTTGCCTACAAATTGACATCACACCTGAACAGCTCTATAAATGGCAATAACACATGTCAGTGGGACTGCTGTTTTTGTACAGATTCTGTTCAAAATGGCTTTTAATGGAGCCTGGCTAAAAATGCACTCGATTCATCACAAAATCAAAAACTATACTACAGATGACAAAAAATAAATTAGGGTTGTACGAATAATTGCACTGAAAGGCCAAAGCATTTTAGGTGAAGGTGCAAAAGGAACTAATCTCTGTGGTCGTCATTATTATTCTGATAATGCCCCATTTATGTTAGAAGAGCTGTCTTATTGTGTATGCCACAAGAGTTGCCAGTCAACCCTCAAGGCTGAAACAAACAGGCATTATGACTGACCCTCCTACAACACAACATTGGAGGTACTGATTTAAAATCACTCACATACAATTCAGTCTTTGATTGTGAGTTTGGCCTTATATAAAGCATTTGCTGTCTCAAATAGCTTTAGATGGCATGATATCTCATGATATAATGTCTACTGCAGTGGTTCTCATATTTTTTTTTGCCCTCCTACTTCATTCCCATTTTTTGTAATTATAAACAGTAGGCCTACTCCAAACACCTATGAAAACAATAAATACAAAATAAAAATATTTAAAGATTGTAACAAAAATGTATTATATTCCCTCACTCCTCTATTAGCCTATGACGAATGAGCTGAAGTAGTGATATGATAATATTTATCATCATTCTATTTCCCACTAAAGTACAGTTAGTGGTACTATAGTCAATTCAAGGGTGGTTGTGTAAAATTCAAATGGTTTCCACTTCTTGCGTCTTGTTTCTCACTGATTCTCGCTAAGCTGTTTAAGAGGTCGAGCTTGATGAGCTTTGCACTCGCGCTGCTCTGTCCATTGAGCTGTATCCATCTACAGAGCCATGCAGGTGCATTAGCTGAGGTTGTACCGTCGTCGCCTGTGTATTTGACGCTGTTAAACCAGATAATTCAGACTTGCTAGACTTCAAAACCAGATGAACCGCTGTACAAACGCATACCAACACGTATAATTGAGAACCAACTGATATACTCCAAGTTTAGATAAATGGTTTAATGCAAAGATGTACCACCCCATAGAAAACCCCTGGTCTACTACATCTAGTGAGAAGTCCTCCTCAGTTGTGCCCATTATAACTCAGTTGTGCTCATTATAACTCTCTTATCTCATTGGAGGATACAGCACTACATGGATGAAAACAAACAAGCACTAAACCCTACTAACTTCAGCCAATGTATACAGTATAATGGTACAGATGGTTTGAAAGTCACATTCAGTCCCTGATGGACACAATTTCTACTCACTTTTAAGTATCTAATGTGTCCCCTTCTGACTGCCATGAAGAGCCGTCACAGATCCAGACTCTGAAGATACCAAAAACAAAATAAGGTAATAAAAACACACGCTGACAAAAAAGGGTGGTAGTAAAGGCAAAGGCAGGTTTTGGGTGTTCAAAGAAAAATAAAATTAATCAAAATAAATTTAATCAAAACAAAAGGGCAAATAGATGAGCCACCTTCTGATATAACCTGTGGAAAAAGCATAACAACCAATGGCCATTAAGACTGGTATAGTTTCAGCGTGTATTTTTAGCACCTCACTTTGAGTCTGTTCTGCCTACATAACAAACTCCATGTTAAAGGAATATTCATGGGTTCAATTAAAATTAAGCTCAATCAACATGCATTTGTTGCATAATATTGATTACCACAAAAATGTATTTTGACTTGCTCCTCATGTTCTTTAAAAAAAAAAAAGCAACAATCTGGGTTAGTGAGGCACTTAAAATGGAAGTGAATGGGGCAAATCCGTAAACGTTAAAATACGAACTTACAAAATATGTGTTAACATGATTTGTGTGATAGAATCGTTTGCTAACCTAGTCAGTGTAAAGTTCTCCAATTTTACAACTTTGTTGCCATGAAAACATAACGCCGTAAACAACTGTAAAAATGACGATTTAAACAACTTTACTGCTCAAATAATACATGAGTTTTAACAGAAGACTGAATGGAAGTACTTTTATATTTCTGCCTTTAACCCTCCAAAAATTGGCCCCATTGACTTCCATTATAGTGCCTCACTGTAACCCAGATTTGTACTTTTTTTTATAAAGGAGAGACGAGTCTCTAAAACGAATTTTTGTGATAATCAACATTATGCCGCAAATGATGTCGACTGATCTTAACTTGTACTGAACCCAGAATATTACTTTAGTAATACATTGTTACCCTTTTTACAATACATTATAATATTTTCTTATTTTTGTTTATATAAACATCAAATTATCATTTACTGGTAAAATGGTTGAAAATATAAAGCGTAAAAATACTGCAGACGTGCAGTTAGAGGGTTGAAAACATCACTTTAAGATAAATTTTCCGGCACCACACTTACAGATTAGGCATTTTAAGCACAGATCAACATGGCACATAATCAAAGTCTGTAAAAATATGACACAATGAGGAATCACTTGTGACATTTAACACTTGTGTGACCTTAGGGACATTTTTGTCTTTTTTTATCATTTTGGTTATGCCAACGGCATAAATTTTGCCAAAGGTGTGTATTTTTGGGGGGAATTTTGATATTTCAACCTCAATTCCTATAATCCATCTATAATACTCTGTGTATGCAAAATAGTTACACTCAGGACCTTAAGAAGAAAAAAAAAATCACCATTGAAACCACACTATTTGATCCCAGTGCCATTAAACAATAAAATCATGAATTCCATGATATTATTCTTTCATTCCGGAGCCCTGGCTTCAAATATTTATTTTTAATATGTTCCACCAGATGGCGTAACCTTTCTCATGTTTAGCCTATGGAGCAAATACATGTTTTTTCCTATTTTCTGTATTATAGAGCACTGCAGGCCAATTGAATAAATGGTGCCTCTAAAATTATGCGGGTGTGTTGGTATGGATGTCAGAGTGTGTTTTGTGTGTGTATTGAGAAATGCGTGTGCAATAAATACAACAGTGGCATTATGTAAACAAACTGGCATTTAAAGGGTTAAAATCCTGAAAATGAATGAATATTTTGTAATTATGACCAGGACTGATGTTGGTTAAAAAACTCATGTAAAAAGTGAAAAATAATATTAACATATATTTTTATGCCAGTTTTTTGACGTGGGCATTTTTTTCCTCCAAGGACCTCTGAGTAACTTTTTTATTGACGCACAAGGGTTAATCCAAAAAGGTTGTTTACCCATAAATGAAAGGTTTCCCCGACATATTACAGCTTGACTTCTGAATATTTGCTGCACCAATTAATGACAAAACTCAATGAGCAACGTATCAGGCAGAGCATAATATATGAATTTATTAAAAGGCAAAAATGCCTTTATTTTTTTTTCTAAAACTGGACAAAAGGTAATCGCAACACTAACGTGTGGGCGTGAAATTTGCAACTACACCGTAGAACAGCACATCACTTCTCCAGTAATGGCTTTTCTAGATTAACTCGCCTTCGTTGCGGTTTCGAATCTTAACTACTGACCAACCTTGTAGCATGACACAGCATTAATGTAAAGGATCAAGGACTCAAAATCACGTCTAACACTGAAGTCCGACACAACACGAGGCCTCAGCCCCCCAACACCGTCTCCTATTTTCGCGATGACTCGATCTCTAAATCCAATGCACCTCTTGAATTCAAACTCGAGCAGGCTGCGGTAAGGGGCCTAACCTACATAAAGCCAGGCCTCCAGGAACGAGCGCCCTTTACGGAGTCCTATTAAACAAATTCAAATGTTCCATAACTGAAAACAGACGTTTAAATGTAACCCTGGCGCCTTACCAATTTTAACGTCCCTTCGATTCTGCCGTAGAATGCACGCACGCGGACCTTTCGCAAAACGTGGCTTCTTGGCGCTTTGCTCTCGTGACAAAAAAAAAACGCCTGGGTAGGAAGCGGAAGTCACAGCCCCGCCCACTTTCACAGGATTTTTTATACTTTTTTATTTATTTTTTTTGTTAATTTACGTCGACAGCCACTGTAACAATTATTGATTGTTTAATAAAATCAGACATTTTATTAGTTTGTTTCAGGTTTATTGTGCAAATTAAAAGCCCTTGATCTGCGTGCATACACAAAACCGGCAGAAAAACAGACTTTGTGAGAAGATACACCCTTAACTTTTGTTTAAAGTAGAATTTTAGACAAAACAATTGTGGACCTTATGATAAACCATTAACATAAACAGTGAAATATATAAAAACATATATATTTTAAAAACAATCGTGCAGCATTCAGGAGAAAAGATGTCAGATCGGAGGTCCATCGGTGGCCTTTATTCTTGGTCCAGCATTCGATACTCCTGTGGAGGTGGATATCTCATTAGCGGTGCCACACTGATCCAAGACATTACCTGAAGAAAGAAGGATCAGTGATGACATTATAAATCTGGCAAATGATCAGAGCATAAACAAAAGAAAATAATAACCTGTAAGAGAACACAGAACTCACTAGTACGAAGATAATCACCAAAGATGTTATGATGATAATGTGCAGCACAAGCAGTAATTCCTTCTCAAGTTTAATTTGACACCCCTAGAATAGAAAAAGCAAAATGGACTCTGGATGTTGATATACAAGCCTGTCTAACTGAAATAAATAAAGACTAATTCACCAATGCCAAAACCTTATAAAAGTAATATTCCAGGTTAAAAACTATTGATGAACAAAGAACTCAAAATGAAATAAAATGTATTATTTAAATCAATAATTAAAACTTCCCCATTTATTTTGTAATAATCCTTGACAAAAATTTTTACATTTCATAATATCCACTTTTAAAAAAATAAAAATACTACTACTACAACTACAGCCCATTATTACTAAACACAGCTTTTGGAAAAAAGTGTATTAATTATGAAGATTCCCACTGTTTTTTGAAAATATTTTATATTTTCCAAAATTCTCTAATCATTTACTCACCCTCATGCCATGCCAGATGTGTTTGACTTTCTCCTTCTGAACACAAACACAGATTTTTAGAAGAATATCTCAGCTCTGTAGGTCAATACGATGCAAGTGAATGGTGACCAGACCTTTGAAGGTCCAAAAAGCACATAAAGGCAGCATAAAAGTAATCCAGAAGACTCCAATGGTAACATCTATATCTTCAGATGTGATATTATAAGTGTAAATATTAAAGTCCTTTTTTACTATAAATTCTCCTTCCTATCCAGTAGGTGGCAATATGCACGGAGAATGCAAATCAGCAAAAACAAATGAAAAAGAATGTGGAACTGAAAGTAAAAGTGGAGATTTATAGTAAATAAAGGACTTAAATATTGATCTGTTTCTAACCCACCCTTATGATATCACTTCTGAAGATATGGATTTAACCACTGGAGTCCTTATGGATTACCTTTATGTTGCCTTTATGTGATTTTTAGAGCTTCAAATTTTGAAACCCCATTCACTTGCATTGTATGGAGCAACAGAGCTGAGATATTCTTCTTCTAAAATCTTTGTTTGTGTTCAGCAGAAGAAAGAATGTAGTACACACCTGGGATGGCATGAGGGTAAATGATGAGAGAATTAAAATTTTTGGGTGGACTATTCCTTTAAGCTCTATTGACAGCATCTTAGACTGCTGTACATGTGCCCTATATGCTTTCATTGTAAGTGCATAACTGTCGATGCAAACTGAGGTATGCATCAAAATAATTTCTTGTGGTAATCAATGGCATCTCTGGGAATTATTTCTAAACTTGGATTTAACCTTTATTCCTTTAACATAACAGTATAACCTTAACTGTAAAATCAAACAGGATAACATTTAAAGTTATTAAAACATTAAATATCATAAAGAGTGAACCTGAAATTTAGTATAGTGTCTGTACCTCAGTATAGAGTAGTGAAGGTAAGTCTAAGGTTCCATTGCAGGAGTGAACGTTTTTGTTGCAACAGCTCTGTGGAACATTGTATTTACCACTGTGATTAAACCAGGGTGTATCGATCCAGTCGGTGTAGTTCATAACACCACAACACTGCAACTGTACCAAATAAAAACACACACACACACACACACACACACACACAATAACAATCTGATTGTTCTGGAACACATACAAAGCCAAGATATGTTAGTGTAAATACCTTATCTTGTAAGGAGTTTACTGCTTTGGTATCAGGATCTTTGCTGTTGCCATTATAGCTCTGAAACACATCTTTGAGGGGAGCCAAGTCTACATCAAGCTAAAAAATAAAATAATTAAATGCAATGTCAAAACTCTTTCAGCACTTTTATGAGTAACATATTAAAATTCAATTAAATATATAGATGATTTATACATAAAAATATGCCTTTTGTATATGCATTACCTTGCTTGTATGTGTATATGCCAATGCAGCAGCAGTGCCAACTATGCAACACACAATAATGAGAAAATACACAAACTGAAACACAAAAAAATACAAATGTAAACATCAGATTTAAATGTGAACCCAAGAGATATAACGCATCACGTTTACAGTACATTCATAGTGATCATAATTATTACGTTCCGTTCCAAATTTTTAGAAAGGCAAATGTTCTCTCCATCAATTTCCTCACCAAAGATTGTAAACATGAAGGTTCTTTGTAGGACACCACGCAGCCAATAGCTGCACTGCACAGAAGAAGGACTCCACTGACAACAGCCAGCAGAGCAGGCAGACTTATTAAGAAGCTGCTGAAGAACACACCATTGGTTTTGTATTTAAGCAGCAAGAATGCACCACTCACACCTATACAAATTCCTACCAGCTGGAAAAAATTGAAAATGAAAGAGTTAAAACCAAAGGGGAAAACAGGAAACAATGCTTACGCTTCATAAAATTCCATCCATGTCATGTGCTTTATGCCCCATGTCAGCAAGCAATTGAGCTGAACGCAAACACTATCACTATTTTACACTATCAATATTTAACTTTAGTTACACTTAAAACACAAAAACACACATAATTCTCTTGTTGCATAGAGATAGATACGTGATTTCTTACGTTTTCAGCATAATGACAAACGAAAGCAAAGTGCATGATGATGACTAAGCTTACCCATAAAAATAGAGAAGAAATTTTAAGAGAAATTTTGAAAGCTCTTCTTGTTAGAAACATCATTCTGCTGTAATCCTTGATATAATCTAGACACACATATTTAATTAATATCGGCGCAATTAATGTTTCAGAGTTCAGCTTCTCGCAACAGGCGCAAACACTGAAATGAAAGCGCGCTTGGTAATGGAAAAGTAGAAACAATGACCAAATTAATATAAATTAATTGAGCAGTAGGGGGCACTGTACACAAGGCATTTGTTACTAAACTACTCGAGGCTGAAAACATGTATGATTTGTATGCGTTTATTCTAAATGAAAGAATAAGAGCCAGCCTATTAAAACATAAAACTAAACAAGTGAATAAAGCAAAAAAAATAAAAGCTACAAATTTAAAACTAATAAAATATAAACAATTGCAAATCTAAACACAAATATATAAAGAAAAACTCCTAGTTTTCTTTCCAATAATTTAGTAATTATTTTCAATAAAAGAGATATTTTGATAGCTTTTTTTGTTTGAATCAAAACAGAAAATACTAAAGTCAGGTTTTGAAGCAGTAACCTTGCATTTGTATATATGAATGAAAAGTCCATACAACTCCTGACGAATAACAAGTAATTGTAAGGCAAGTCAGTTCACTCGGCGGCCATCTTTGGAACGTTCCAAGACAGGCTGGGCAGCTATTTTGTGGTATGAGTACAGCTCCTATCTACTTAAATGGGTAATAACCGAAATCTTCGAAAAGGTTGGTAAATACTATAATAAAAGAAAATATTTAAAATTATCAGTAAAATTTGACAGCAATTGTATCATATATTGTGCGTCTTTCGCACAGATCACGCTAAAAAATAAAAATTTTCAGGCTGGTTTAGCTCATGCGCATGCGCGTTTTCGAGTTAAGCGACGTCTGTATCTAAAAGTTGATTGGCTCTTTTACCTTTGCTACATCCGTTTTATTCTTATTTTTTATATTAACACCACATAATAGGACTATACAACAGTATACAGACATATACAGAAAATACCAGCGTGTACAAAATGTTAATTCCTTAATCAAAAAGATAACCATGAAAAATACTACAAGTCTTTTTTGCTTTTTTGTTAACAATATTCTCCAAACAGGTGCTGTAGTTCTTGATCTCCTGGAGAAAATGAATGAAATTTGGCTTGGACCCTGACCATTTCTTTTTATGTATGTGGAACTTCCCCAAAACAATAAAAAGTTGCAGAAGAAAATGAAGTTATTATTATTATTTTCATTGGAATAATATATACATATATCAAAATTATTTAGTTTGAATATATTTTTGGTTTTCCTTCTGATAAAACCTTCCATATCCACCCCACAAATTTAGAGTATACACAATTACAAATTATTTTTCAGCTGAGCAAAAATCACAGGAATAATCAATATCTAAATTAAATATCTCTAATACACCTTTAGCTGGATATATACCATGTAATACTTTGAATGTAACCTGTTTTACTTTATTATTTAAACAATATTTTTCACAAATATTCCAAGCTTTAGTCCAGTTTATATTTCTACATATATTGTTCCACAATGAACTTTTATGAGTAGCTGTTTCGCCTATTATAATATTCCTTATATGTTTATTGGTACAATGGTGTTTAAGGATATTAATATCTCCTATAAACATGCTGTCTTTAACATATATTGTCTCAGAAATATCACAATATTCCACAAGCTCTTACAAAATGTGTAACCTGCTGAGGTATGGCGTCAAACACAACAGCATACTCTTTTGGTGTAACTGGAAACCCAAATTTATCCAATAATTCACTATAAGTTAACAAATTACCATTTTAATTTAAAAGTTGTCTAACTAACATAATATTATTTTCATACCAGCTTTTATAGAAGAGAGATCTATTTTTATATTGAATACTTCTATTATTCCAAATAATATATTTATTTGGGGAAAAATTGTGCTTAAACACCAGCATCCAAGCTAATAAAGCTTGTTTGTGAAATTTAGCTAATTTCACAGGTAGTTTGTCAGTTTTATAATCAGATCTCAACAAAAGATCTATGCCACCCAACATATCGAACACATACTTTGGAAATGTGTACCACATGCTGTCCTTTTCTTTCATGAATTTAATTAACCAATTAACTTTAAATGTATTATTCAAAGGTAAGCACAGATTACCCACCTTTACTCTTTTGCTAACATAAAATGTCCTTTCTCAAATAATGTTGTCTGTTTCTCCATAAAAAATTAAATAACATTTTGTCTAATTCCTTGTATACACTAGATGGCATATCTAAAGCTAAAGACACATAAACAGATCTTGATATCCCTTCTGCTTTAGACAGTAAAACCCTTCATTCAGGGATAAATCTCTTTGAAGCCATACATTAAATCTTCTTTTAATGTTGTTAATTATAGGTCTGAAGTTATGCACACTGCGTTCATTCTCATCTTTATCTATTATAACTCCTAAATATGTAACTTCTTAATGGGAATACCATTTAATTCTGTTAAATCACATGTTTTAAGTGAAAACAGCACAGATATATTCATATTAATTTTTATACCTGATACTGAAGAAAACTCTTTAATACAATTAACCACCTTTATTACTTCTATGTCATTTTTAAGAAAAATAGTCATATCGTCCGCCAATTGGCACAATTTAAATACTCTTCCTAATGCGCTAATACGTTCAAATTCTGCTCTTAGGGCCATAATTTGAGTAACTAATAAAACAAGAATGGAGATAATGGGCTACCCTGCTATATCTCAATTAATCTCAAATCTACTAGTTGTACCGGTTGTTAATTTGACTGAACTATTACATCCATTGTAAATAGTTTTAATAGCTTTTTGGAAGTATTCTTCAAAACCAAAGTGTTCAATACAACTAAACCAAAACTCATGACTCACGGTATTCAAAGGCTTTGTAAAAGTCTATAAATAAAATGAATAATTTGGTATGTAACAATTGTAATCAATCGTATCCAAAATTAACCTAATATTATTACTATGCCTCCCAGTCATAAACCCTGATTGTTCTTCATCAATAATTTCTTCCAGACCTTTCTTTAATCTTCATGCAAAAATCAGGGCAAACAACTTTGCATTATTATTCAGAAGGGTAATTGGTCTCCAGTTGTCAATATAAATTTTATCCTTATTAGGCTTGGGAAGAATTGTAATAAGACCCTGTTTAAGAGTTGCAGGTAATTCCCTGTTTGCTATAGATTCTTTGAACATGGCTACTAAAAAAGGAGATAACTGAACTTTGAACAGCTTATAGATTTCACTAAGCCCATTATTCCCTGGAGATTTATTATATTTTAATCCCATTATACAGTTTGAACCTCTTCCAATTTAATATCTTTGTTTCTATGTTATTAAAAGGGTCTGAAGAGTAAAGATTTTTATAAAACTGAGTGACATATTCAGCAATTTCTTTATTGTTTTCACATACTCTATTATAATCATGAGTTTACGCATAGATGATACTTTACAATTCCGTTTTTCTAAATTAAAAAAATATTTAGTGCTGTTTTCCCCTTGTTCCATCCATTTCTGTCTACACCTTATAAAGGCACCTGTAGCTTTATCTTCATAAATTGAGTCAAATTTTAACTGCAAGGAGGCCAATTGTTTAAGTTCTTTGTTAAAATTTGCTTACTGAATAATTCCATTATCTCTTCAATTAATTTATTTTCTTTCTCTCTTTTTATTTTGGCAACTTTTTTCCCAGCTACACTCCTTATTTCAAATTTAATTAATTCCCAATTGTGACCAAATGTATTAAGGGTACATGCCTTTTCCAACATTTCCTTATAATTTCAACAGCTTTATTTTTAAAACATTCATTCTCTAACAAGGTTTTATTCAACTTCCAATAGGATTTTTTGGACCAACTGGATCTTCAACATAATTGATTTTTACATCCGTTCGTTTTTGGGCGTTCTAATTTATCCCATTCGTTTTAGCAGTAGCCCGTCTCTGCTGAACTCTCTCTGCGAAAGAGTTGTAGAACGCATGAAAAATAATACCACTAAAAATAATGTAGATAATAATAATAATACTGTTCATAAAATGTTTGTGAATCAATCACCACCATTTTGTAACGGGAAAAGACATCAGAAAAAAAAGAAAACAAATAACAAAATGTTGACGTCATTATTTTGCGACAATTATGCTTGTCATTGAGCAGCAAAATGGCGTCCGCATCAGAAAATCAGGGTGCAGACAGAGAACTGGATGAATTATTGGACAGTAAGGTTTGAAAGTATAACGGAAATATTACAGTTACGAAAGATTAAACTGTATAAATATACGAGTTGAAATAAGTTACTCTTCGGTGAATAAGCCTTTAGTAAGGAGTTGTTTCAGTGAATTTGCTGCTCAGCTAACTAGCCAGAAAGCTTAACGTTTGTCACGATTATTGTTGTTGTAACTAACAATAGTTGTGCATCAAACTACAGTTATATATCCTAACTCTGTTTCCTGTCTAGCCACCGACAATTTCGTAGATAATGTCCAGTCTGTTTTCGGTACTTGGCATCTGATGGGAGATCTGACAGCAACCCTAATGTTGTTACCTTGCACATCTATACCTTCCTATTCCTATCTCATGCGATTGGATAAACCAGTCTCATGATAATATACTGTCAAAACATTTTCTATTTAGGGGCTTACATATTGTACAACAATGTTTCCTTACCTGTAGGTGCTCTTGATGATTTTGACAAGACAAGTGCGCCACCTGCAGCCCCAGAAGCCCCCAATGCTACTGATGCAGGAGCAAAAAGTGAAGAGAAGGTAATAATAAATACTTTATTTTAAACTTTCATAAAGTCACTTGGTTCTTCAATTAGTTTTTTTTCCAGTGTTGCTTTTGACTGCTGGTCAATGTGTTTGTTGTCTCTGTTTTTCTTCCTCAGCCGCCCCTGCTGGAGGATAGTAAGTTCTTTGAATCCCTCTTTGAAGGGGAGATGGCAAATCAAGCTAGGGAAGAGTGGGAAAAAGCCATGACTGAGTTAGCTCAGGAAGAACCAGAGCTTCTACAGCACTTTCAGAAACTGTCGGAAGTAGCAGGCAAAGTAGGTGAGTAATCTGAAATAGAGCACTTTGTACATGCTGAGTACAGACATACACTGGTGAGCCAAAACATTATGATCACTCAAGCGTATAAGGTTGATCATCTGCTATCAAGGCCACATGTCAAGGTCTGGCTAGATTAAATGGTAGCGAACAATCAGTTCTCATTGTAAACGTGTTGAATGCAGGAGAAATGGGCAGGAGTAAAGACATCAGTGACTTTGACAAGGACCAAATATTTATGGCCAGACGACTGGGTCAGAGCATCTCTGAAACAGCAAGGCTTCTGGGGTTCTCCCTGTCCGCAGTAGTGAGTACTTGCTGACAGTGGACAGAGCAGGGACAAACCAGTGACAGGTTGTTGGGTGACCAAGGCACATTGATGCACGAGGGCAACGAAGGCTGTCCTTCTGGTCCAAACCGTCAGAAGGTCTAATGTGGCACAAATCACAGAAAATTTTAATGATGGTTTTGGAGGAATGTTTTACAACACATAGTGCATCGCACCCTGCTGCATATGGGGCTGCATAGCTGTCAGAGTGCCCATGATGACCACTGTCAAAGCAACTATAATGACCATGTGAGTGTCGGAACTGGACCTTAGAGCAGTGGAAGAACTTTGCATGGTCTGATCAGTCACGTTTTCTTTTAAGTCACGTGGACTGCTGTGTACATGTGCGCCGTTAACCTGGGGAATTGATGGCACCTGTGGGAAAACTATAAGCCGGTGGAGGGAGTGTGATGCTCTGGGCAATGTTCTGCTGGGAAACACTGGGTCTGGCAATTCATGTGGATGTCAATTTGATACGTGCCACCTACCTAAACATCATTGCAGATCAGGTACACCCCTTCATGGCAATGATATTTCCTGATGGCTGTGACCTCTTTCTGCAGCGAGATTATGCAATCTGCCCTGCCACACTGCGCACATTGTTATGGAATGGTTTGAGGAACATGATGATGAGTTCAAGGTGTTGCCCTGGCCTCCAACTTCCCCAGATCTGAATCCGATTTTGCATCTGTGGGATATGCTGGACTAACAAGTCCGATCCACGGCTGTTTCACCTCACAACTTACAGAATTTGAAGGATCTGATGCTAATGTCTTGGTGCCAGATACCACAGGACACCTTCAGGGGTCTTGTAGAGTCCATGCCTTGGTGGGTCTGCGCTGCTTTGGCGGCACGTGAAGGATCAACAGCATATTAGGCAGGTGGTTATACATTTTTGGCTCATCAGTTTATAAGTTCAGCACATCATACATATGTTGTTATTCTAGTATTCTATTTGGTTTGACAAAATATTTTCAATGTAGGCACAGATGCTGCGTCACAGCAAGAATTCACCTCCTGTCTTAAAGACACCCTTAGTGGTTTGGCAAAAAATGCAGACAACATGCAGGTAAACCCACTTTTGGAATTTCTGATATAGGAATGTAATTCAAGGAAACATAATATTTTTTATATAATATTTAATCTATGAAAGAACTACAGATTTGACCATCTTGTAATCTCTAAATGCAGAGCGCAGGACTGGCCGGAGAGGATATAGTAAAGACCTTAGAGAACTTGGGATTGAATGAAAATGGGGAGGGAAGTGGTGAAGATGGAAATATCCTTCCTATTATGCAGTCTATCATGCAGAACCTTTTGTCCAAAGAGGTTCTGTACCCTTCTCTTAAAGAAATAACAGAAAAGGTGAGTGTGACAGCAATGACCATTAGTATTTGCTTGACTATCTTTCTGAAAGCACTCATTGTTGGAGCAATTGTTGTTGGAATATGCCTGTCATCAATTAAATTGGATTACATTTTATAAAATCTTGCATATATTTCATATACATTACTGTGCAAAAGTCTTAGGCACATAAGAGGTTTCACAAAAACATTTGTCTTAAGATGGTTATTTATATCTTCAGCTTGAGTGTGTCAATAGGAAATATCAATGTTAGACTCACAAACATTATTTTTGCAAATAGAATATAATAGAAGAACAGAGAGCCCTGCAACAGATGGCATGGTCCCTACTGAACATCGAGTCAATCTGAGATTAAATTAATAAACAGAAGTAATTGAGACAGTCTGAATAGATAGAAGAACTGTGATGAATTCTCCAAGAAGCTTAGAACATCTTATATGCCAACAATCATGAAAAACTGTGTCCAGGTGTACCTAGGAGAATCGGTGCTGTTTTGAAGGCAAAGGTGGCCACACCAAATACTAAATTAGATTTTGTATGTTTACTGGACTTAGTTAGTTGATAAATGAAAATTATTCCTTAAGGCATTCTCACTTTGCACATTTTTTTACAAGTGTTGAAAATATTTGCACAGTACAGTATGATGGAATTTGACTGTTTCAGCACCAATATAACTCAATTTGGATTTAGTATCCTGAATGGCTGGACAGCAACAGGCAATCCCTTCCCCCAGACCAATTCACACAGTATGAGCAACAGTACAGGATAATGGGAGAGATATGCAGCCAGTTTGAGAAAGATGGAGACAGAGAGAGCACATTTGAAACCATTCTGGAACTCATGCAGAAGGTAAACAAGTAATATAATAAATAATTTGGGGCCATCTTTTCAGTTCTGCTCACTGATATTGCAACATGCTTGTGTAAGATTGTTCAAGAACATGTTTACTTGTAGAGCTTCTGACCTTTCTGTAATGGCACTACATACTATCATAACATTTGTACTTGTTCATGGACATTTGGACTTACCCTTTAGCTACAAGACTTGGGTCAACCTCCAAAAGAGCTTGCTGGAGAGGCAGTGAGTGTTATCCCTTTTTTTATATATATATAAGTTATGCCATGATTTGGATAATCAAAATATCTTTTCTCCCTTATTTTCAGCCACCTGGCTTAAACCTCGACCCAGAATCTCTGCATCTTCCTGGAGCACAAGGGGTTCCAGGAGCAGAGCAGTGCTCAGTCATGTGATCTCAGTGAGGTCAAATTAATGTACATTTGAAAACGATGCAATTTGTAACTAATTATCAGAACCGAGCTGGACACATGCTCCCCTCTTAAAGAAGTTTGGTTATGTGTCTGCCCTGAAACTGTGAACGTTCACTAAATCAATTTTACTTAGTACATTTTGTCAAAAGAGGTTCTTTTTAGTCATTTTCATCCCTAATGTATTTACTTTATTCATTGTAGAGCAGCTCTTAATTTTTTGATATCACAGTCTGCTGACAACTTGGTAAGAGTCAAAGTTTTTTGAATTATATGAAAGTCTTCCACTTTTACATCAAATCACATTTGATGGCTCATTTTGTGGATTGTGTTACTAATAATTGGAGGCAAATGAGTGGAGCTCAAAATGATTGGAAAGGTTTAGTAATTTTAAGTCTCAGAAGAATGATTAGGGTCTACAAATATAGATTTCATCAGATTCAATTTTGATTGTTATTTGAATATATCATATAATATAGCAACTTATGTGTCAATTCTCATAAGTTATTCTCAAACTGTAGCACCCAGATTCTTTTCTGTGTTTCGACAAATAATCGGTGACCAAAACTTAGATTCATTATTCTCAAATAACTACCGACATTTAAATCCCTATAATATATCCTAAATATCATGGTCACCTTTGCATTGCATTTGTGGTTGGAATAGAATTGTTCTCGCTCCTTGTGTCTTCTAACGGTTACTGTAACCTACTGCATGTTGAGCAGTTTGAACTTTCAGAGTAGTGAATTACCCATGTGGATTTGACTCATAACTATGGTGGTGCCTCTTTAATTGTGATTTAGTCCCCATTTTGCCTTGATAAAAAGTATTTTGGTTAATTGGAGTTAGAGCTCATATTCAAATTATTGCTCTGAAAGAACGTCGAGTTGTATGCCAGGATACCTCAGAAGTGTACCAATATTTGCAGAATTGAAAATCAAACAGAGAATTCAAAGTCCATTTGCTTTTGAGAGGATGTTTACGTGGTTCTTTTGTGCAAACAGATTTGAATATGTGGAAATGGGATCCCTTCACACAATCATACCTAGAAATGATTGGTCATCAACTTGCCTGGTTGTAATTCCTAAATGGCTGTATGACAGTACAGTGTGGCCAATATAGAGATTACGGGAAGGATAGACAATGGGATGTGTAAGGACAGGACAGACACATTTAAGGGTTTCAACTCTCTGGTGTTGCTCAAACACTCAAGCACTTAAGTTAGCTAATCCATATTCTTTATTGTGTTGAATGTTCCCTTGGATGTATGGTCCATTGGTCTTGTCATATTCTACTATATAAAGAAAATAGCAATTCTGAAAAATAAAATAATTTTTTTAAACTTTACAGTTTATATTGTTGTATGTCTGCCACATTTTATTCAAGTAGTTCTGGTATGTTTCCAAATAAAAAAAATAAAAAACATATTTCATTACAAAAACAATGCACACACACACAAACAGACACTCATTCTTCTCCTTAGGCCTTTAACAGCAATTAATGTCCTGAGTTTTCTTGGGTAAGTCTGTATAAGGTTTGCACATTGTACAATATTTGCCTATTTTTCTAAAGATTCTCTTCAACTTTGCCAAATTAAATGGAGAGCATTAGTTAACATCAACTTTCAGGTCGTGACAGAGATTTTGTAGTATTGAAGTACTACTGATTCTGGCTGAACTGTTAAAGCTTCAGGAAGTCTTGAATTGTACTGTAACCTTCATGTTGTTGTGGAGGTAGGGCATGGTCGAGTGATCGCTGAGGGAGAGCGAAAGTGGTAAGGATCTCCATCTGGGATAGATTGTTGTTCATTACATGTACTATGTTTCCTGTGAAAGATTGGGGGAGATAAAACAAAGGCAACCAAGTCCATAGATGAGAGAGAAGACCAAGTCTGAGTTCTGGCTGTGTTAATTAAAGTCTGATTTTGGAGTGTTCAGTAGTTACATGACTAAACAAACCTTTTACAGTTGTGTAACTTGTGTTCCTCATAATGGATGTTCTTCTAAGGAGGCTGAAAATATGAAATGCAGAACAGATTGTTTTTGCAAGGACAGTGTATCCCATTTCAGCCAGAAATCAGTGTAAACCAACTTAATCTCAAGCAAAAACCTGGATTACAAATGGGGCCAATCCATAAACATTAAAATACTCACTTTTTCAAAAGTATAGCACAAGATGTAAACAATATGCATGTCCAATATGACAATAATATGTCGCTTTGACAGTACTCCTGCTATTGTACGCCACCACTGCAGTGTTGTCTAACTGTCAGCATGTGAAACTTTGACGTCTGACCAAAAAGGATCTAAGAGGACTTTCAGCAGTTCCAGGTGTTTTATGTGCCACACAGTTTGTGCATCTTTCCAGGTGCCAAACGCTGGACATCTCCATCCTGCGTTAGATGTATTTTTAGTGATAACTATGCATCTGGCGAGTCTTGGCGAGTGTCACCTTGCCAGTGAATCCTCCTTGCCTCCAAATAGTCACACTAGATGGCTAAGCAGCCTCGCTTCACTAGTAGGCGAAGGTGACCATGTTGTCAAGTGTGATGAGGGACCCTCGGGCATAACTGCCCATAAGAGACCTCATCCGTGGCAAGCCTGGCAGGGTGACGGCGGCTGCAATGGCCATAAAACTCAGTGCTTGCTGGTACTGACTCAGTTGAATGGTTCTCCCAAGCTTGCACCTTGTTAAGGAGCATGGAATTAATGCTTTCGTCGGTCAGGTGCCAACATGCTTACAGAGTCAAGATTAATTTAAAATGGAAACTTGCTGACTGAGCAGTCACACACTCTTTTGTCCATTTGCCCTTGAGGCCCAGTGCACAAGCACCACATCTACACATTTTGTACATGTGAATTAAGTAAGTACCAAAAACATATGGATAAAAAAATGAAAAATAATAAATAAATAAATATTAGCACTGTCTACTACACTATAGTAAACAACCTGAGCCTTACACAATGTACTTCAGAACCAACAGTTGGCAGTTGCCAAAGAAATACTGTATAAGCTTCTGTTTTATTGACAAATACGTTTGTGTTCAATAACAGTTGTCAAAATAAAGATATAAAATAAAAAATTTACTATGTACACTGTTATTCATTTAATTTCAAGAAATGTCAAAGCAGGCTCTATGTAGACATTTCAAATTAAATGTATTTAAAATAACTGTTCTATTTTTTTCTTTTACAGTTTGGAGTAGTTAAATGAAAAGAGACAATCTTCAGAAATGTTGTGTGTTTTTGTTAATGAGTTTGCAGTAGCTGAACAACTGTTTATATATATTAAGCTTGATAAAGTGACACTGCTGTTTACTAAACCGAACCAAAAATTACAAGTGATATGGCTTTTTCACCAGTCAAACTGCGATGAAGTGGGAGCTCATGGAATGAAACACTATTGCTCATGTATTCAGAAAATATTTAGCCTAAAGCTTTGAAATTTTACCTCAAAGAATTTTTTATTTGTCATTACATGTCATAATTATAACATAATCGAGTCTGATACAATTAAGCTGTATATCAACGTAAATAATGTTCAATTCATAACACCCAGACTGTATAATTATAATAGAGGTATGTGATAATTGTAATAAATTAAAAAGCACTAAAATGTCAAAATTTTATGTCAATAAATAATGAGGTTTCTAGTTGTTTTAAGTTCTTATACTGTAACTTTGGGAACATTTCTTGACTATTTTTCTACCATTTATTACTGGTTTTCAACAGGAATCTTTCCTGCACCAGTTAGAGGAGTGTATAGTTTCAACTTGGTGCTCTTCAGTACTTTTGCCCATTCTGCCTCCCTTCTTCTTGAAAAAGGGTAGGTCTATCTACAGCTCAGAACCGTCGTGTCTATACAGATGGGTTGAGACATAACACCTTCAGTGGACACTTTCTTTATGTATTTTTTGTTTGTTTGTTTGTTTGTTTTTTGGCCACAACTTGTGTTTGAAAAATAAATGCATTTTTGAGTAAATCAAATATTTTAAGAGTGTATTTTGTCAGTAATGTGAGCCCAATATTTGTATAGATATAGAATTTTAAAAAAAAACAACTAAAGCAGGAAAAATATCAAGCATCAAATATAAAGATGGAAAAAATTAAAAACACTAGGTTCAATCAAATCGGGACGAGGAGCAACAAATAAATACATTGTTTTTGTGTTTAAATTTTGCAAGCAGAAGAAAAACACATACATGCCTAAGTTTTTATATGCTTTTCATATTTTATTTGTAGTGACTGCTTGGGAAAAAAGTAAAACACACACACACACACACACACACACATACATTTGGTGGTTTCTCTGCATACAGAAAATATAATATTATATAACATTACTGTATAGGCCTACTATATCAACCCATATATAATCCTGTGCTGTAACATAACCATTGTAAAGGAGATCATTCTGTAAGTGTAGGAACTTTAAACTATATACATTAATCTACGTGACATCCATTAAATTATTTCTGTAAGTTTCCACATTTTAAATGATTATCTAAAGTATTAGGCCTATTAGCAAAAACTCAAATTTGAGCTTTTTCAGTTCAAAGTCTATTGGACATTTTCTACTACTACTTAAGTTGCTTTTACTGTCTATAAAACATGAATATGAATTCTGGGAATTTATAAGAACATTGTGAATGTGAAAATGTATTTTACTGTTTTTTTTTTTTTTTTTTTTTAATGTATAACTTGCTTGTGAATTGAATGAATTAGTTGGGAATTAGTTAATTGGATATCTCCTGTTTTAGCGTAGTGAGTGGAGTTTTCTGACGGCGTTACATTTGTGAAACCGAATGTCAAACTAACTTTACCGCGCTCACAGATTTTGCTATGAGTGCATAACGTCAGTTGCAGCGCATGTAACTCCTGAAAAGGATGATATTAATGAATACAAAAAGTGCTTCGAACTACCCAAACCCCCCTTGTCTACGGGCCTGTAAAGTGCAATAAAGTAGGATAATTTATCAATTTAAAATGGCTATTACTCTCCTGTATCTGCATCCTTAAATTTGAGTATGAAGTCTTCGCCGCATACAGCGTTTTAATCTTTGATTTGCATAGATTATATACAAAAGTTTAACTTTTACTGTTCGATTCTTTAATAGACATGAACTTGGACAAATAAGGCCATGGGTAATTAGTTTCTCCATCTTCGGATTCTGCCGCCATGTCTTGCTCCATCATGGATAATGGATGGGTGTGTAGAACTTTAAATAACAACCCACTCCAGTAGGCTATATCCTTTACTTAATCATCAGACAATCACTTCTCAGTGAACTGTAAAGCCACGTGACATAACAATAGATGGCGGTTATGCCCAATTTTAGTTTGTGATCTAGTTAGCAGGTTTGTCAAACGCAAAACCGAATGAAGCTTTTGGTCGCGCTACACCGCTAATTGCCGTAGTAAGTATTTTGCTACTGGAAAAGCTACACTGTTTTAAAAGCAACTGAAATACTGTCAAGCTAAATTAGTAGCGTCACTACTTGTAGTTAGCTACTCCCCAACACTGGTGATTTTAACATGGCAGAATAGTAGAATGTAGAATAGAATTACCTTTTATAAGGTAGTCTTCATTTTATAGTGAGTGGTCAGGATTTCCTACATAGATTGCAACATTACAATTCATGTCTTTTGGGAGAAAAAATTACTCTTAATTATTAATCTCTTGTATTATCCTCTTGGAATTGCATTAAAAACCGCGTTGCGTAGTCATTAGCCGTCTTTGGAATGCCTTATGTTTATAGGGATTCTGAATAGTTTTTTAACCATGATTAAACCACTTTTTAAAACAAAAATTTATTCTTGTATTTTATGTCTATATTGTTCCAAATTAAACACCCATGGGGAGAAAAATTATGTTTATATAAAAGTAGCCAAGATAATACTGTTGACGAAGGCTCTATGACGTGGTCTTTGCGATGTTGGCATTTGAATAATCAAACTTTACTTGTTCGCGCACAGGGACACAGCAGGGATTGAGTGGACTCATGACGTGTCAGCTACGGAAGTGAAGCTGCAGAAGAACACACGCAAAATACCTTACTACCGGGGAATGGTTTAAGGATTAAAGTTAACGTAAACTGATATATATCTTCAAACATATCCCATTCCTATTCGGTTCTTATTGTCATTGGAAATGCTGACCAAATTTGAGACAAAGTCGGCCCGAGTGAAAGGTAAGATGTCTTCTCGAGCTAGCTTAACTTGACTGTTCTGTATACAGGAATTAATGCAGCACTTTCATGTACATCTATGTCTGATATAAATCGCCTTATAACGATACTGTTCACATCTAAACGTTGAATTGTTTCGTTATAGGCCATAGTCTTTTTCATGAGTGTTCATCCATTCAATTCTTGCTGCTTACAGTATGTCAGTCACCGTTAGCATAAAGCTCTTATTTGTTAGCCGGAGATATTGCAAGACATATTTAAATAAGACTTGTGCACGTTTAACGTCTCTGTAGTTTCCATACTTTCTTTTTGTTGGCACACTAAATGTATTACCTTTTTAAGATTCGTTTATGGTTGATGATATAGTTGACCTATGTTGTATGTTGGCAAAATTGACTCTAGCATAGACCGTCCATAATCTCTTATGATCTGTTTTAACTTTCTCACACCCCACACACACACACACACACACACACACACACACATACATACATATATATATACTGAATGTTTTGCCTTTTCCCTCGTTTAGGGTTGAGTTTCCACCCAAAGCGGCCATGGATTCTCACCAGTCTTCATAATGGTGTCATTCAGCTTTGGGACTATCGCATGTGTACTCTCATTGACAAGTTTGACGAGCATGATGGTATAGAACAGACAGCTAATCCTAAGCTAATTAATGACTGTATTGCCTCTTGTCATTTGTTTGGATATTTAATGATGTTGTAAATTGCCGTTTTTAGGTCCAGTCAGAGGGATTGACTTCCATAAGCAGCAGCCTCTGTTTGTGTCTGGAGGAGATGACTACAAGATCAAGGTTTGCTTCCTTCATTTAATGGCAAATACATTTTCCCCAGTGTTTGATTGAATTTAATTGTTTGACTCTGATTACTAGGTGTGGAACTACAAGCTACGTCGGTGTCTTTTCACTCTTCTTGGACATCTTGATTACATACGCACCACCTTCTTCCACCATGTGAGCATGGCACTTTTAACTTGTTGACACATTTGAATTTAATAATTGATGGCTTATAACGCATAGCACAAAAACTTAAGCTTCCATTTCTCTTCGTCAGGAGTATCCCTGGATCCTGAGTGCCTCAGATGATCAGACCATCCGCATTTGGAACTGGCAGTCCAGGACATGTGTATGGTAAATAGTTGAATCATTTTAAGTGCATATTGGTAGTCTATTCAAAGTGTTTTCTCTGATCTGAGCAATATTTAAATAATATTACTTTATTATAATGTTGAAACTGAGTCTCATATGTTCTCTCCTCTCTACAGTGTGCTGACCGGACATAATCACTATGTTATGTGCGCTCAGTTCCATCCCTCTGAGGACTTGGTGGTGTCGGCCAGCCTGGATCAGACTGTGCGCGTGTGGGATATTTCCGGTGAGGAGGTGTGGGACAGGATGGAGTGGTTTGGGAAGGCTGGGGAGGTGGGAATGGAGGGAGAAGATTGAGAAAGAGAAAAGCTGCCAAATGGCTCACTCTTTCTCATCTCCTCTTTCTACAGTGTGTACAGAACAAACTCTGTGGGCTCTTAAGCAAAAACACCTTTCACACTCTGTAACATGTAAAAGCATTGAGACATTTTCTAATGATTGATACTGAACCCTCTAAATCTATTAGTGATATTCTTGGTATATATTTATAAAGGAATATTCCTGGTTTAATACAAGTTAAACTCAATTGGCAGCATTTGTTTTTGCATTTTGACTCCTCCATCCTTTTCTTTAAAAAAAGACAAATATGTGAGGTATTTACTATAGAAGTGAATAGGGCCACTTTTTAGAGGGTTTAAAGGCAAAAATGTGAAGTTTATAATTTTATAACCGGGCTTACATTAATACTTCGTTATTTAAAGTTGTTTAAATTGTCATTTTTACAGCTGTTTTAAGGTTGTAGGATTTTTTGACATCGTCATGCAACGACGTTGTAAAATTGGCTTTAATTTTACATAGAAAGGGTAGGTAAGTGATATTATAATACTAAAATCACGTTAACACACACATTCTTTATGTCTCGTGGCTATATTTTTGAAATAGTGAGTATTTTTAGGTTTATGGATTGGCCCATTCACTTCCATTGTAAGTGCGTCACTGTCATTGTGGTAATCAGTATTCTGCCACAAATGCTGTCTTTTGAGCTTAACTTGTTTTAAACTTTGAATATTCCTTTAATTGCATATGAGCACCTGTTCAAAATGTTTTCTTAAGAAAGGAGATTTTTAGAGGTGTTTTTGTAATTTTGCATGTATTAATGAAATTGTCCTCCTTTGATTTCATTGCTCAACACCTTTCTTGCTCATTGCTCATTGACCATTTAACCTGCTTCTGTCTGCACTTTCCAAAACACTTCCCTTTCCTAAACCCTTAGTACACAGTACAGAAAATGCACAATGTTCTTGCTCTGTCATGTCTTTCCTTCACATACGAATGAAAGCTGTGGAAGTAAATTTTTCTCATACAATTTTCTAATGTAAAACAGCTGCATGGTCCATATAAAGACATGCAATGTAATTGTGTGAAATATTGACACCTAAGTTTTAGTGGAGTTCTCTTTTGGTATTACGCATGTTTGACTGACAAGTGCATTGACCGCTTTAACACCTTTTGGAAGAAATCTTAACAAAACTCTATGACCATGTCACTTATTACACATACATTACTATGCATAATTATCCCCTATTTTTAACATAAACAACAGTATTATGTATATCCCTAGCTTTGATCTGAAATTCAAATATTTAATGGTTAAATATATGGTTCTAAATAGCAGTATTGTGAAGTATATACTGCATCTCTTTACATCATGTAAGTCTTAGATTTGTAACATGAAAAAAGATTTGTCATTTAATCATTAAATGACACTTAACATTGCTTGAAAGCATGATTGAAGCCATCTATCAGTTCATTACAATGTGCTAACAAATGCATGAGTATATCTCACTCCTCACGCCAATTGCCCCTCCAGATAACTTTTTGTCACGCTCCACCACCATTCAATCAACCAGTCAGTTCCATCCCTGCTCACTTCCTGTAAATCTCCCATGCCCATCCGGAAACATCCACATCTGTACATTGGTTGCTAGCTCTCCTTTTGTTGGACTTTTATGCATTCAGGACCTGTTTGTAGTGCTTGGATCACAGACACACATTCTGCTTTCATTTCCTTTAAACATTCCTCTGTGTCCTGACCTGAATGAAGCTGATTATCTCTCTTTCATTGATTACATTTATTCACACAATCAGAAGTTTATTTTATTTTTTATTTTTAAGAACTTAACCCAAAAGGGAAGGGATACTTAACCCAAAAATGAACATTACCAATGTTCCAAACTCATATTACTCTTGTATCTTCCATGTAACACAAATGGAGACATCAGCCAGAATTTTAAGAGCTGACAGCTGCAGTCACAATTATTTTTCTCCTACAGGTGAAACTCGAAAAAATTAGAATATCGTGCAAAAGTTCATTAATTTCAGTAATTCCACTTAAAAGGTGAAACTAATATATTATATAGACTCATTACAAGCAAAGTAAGATATTTCAAGCCTTTATTTGATATAATTTTGATGATTATGGCTTACAGCTTATGAAAACCCCAAATTCAGAATCTCAGAAAATTAGAATATTACAAGAAATCAATAAAAAAAAGGATTTTAAATACAGAAATGTCGGCCCTCTGAAAAGTATAATCATGCATATGTACTCAGTACTTGGTTTGGGCCCCTTTTGCATTAATTACTGCCTCAATGCGGCGTGGCATGGATGCTATCAGCCTGTGGCACTGCTGAGGTGTTATGGAAGACCAAGATGCTTCAATAGTGGCCTTCAGCTCTTCTGCATTGTTTGGTCTCATGTCTCTCATCTTTCTCTTGGCAATGCCCCATAGATTCTCTATGGGGTTCAGGTCAGGCGAGTTTGCTGGCCAATCAAGCACAGTAATACCATGGTCATTGAACCAGGTTTTGGTACTTTTGGCCGTGTGGGCAGGTGCCAAGTCCTGCTGGAAAATGAAGTCAGCATCTCCATAAAGCTTGTCTGCTGAAGGAAGCATGAAGTGCTCTAAAATGTCCCGGTAGACGGCTGCGTTGACTCTGGACTTAATAAAGCACAGTGGACCAACACCAGCCGATGACATGGCTCCCCAAACCAACACAGACTGTGGAAACTTCACACTGGACTTCAAGCATCTTGGATTGTGTGCCTCTCCATTCTTCCTCCAGACTCTGGGACCTTGGTTTCCAAATGAGATGCAAAATTTTCTCTCATCAGAAAAGAGGACTTTGGACCACTGAGCAACAGACCAGTTCTTTTTTTCTTTAGCCCAGGTAAGACGTTTGACATTTAAAGCCCATGTCCAGGACCCGCCTGTGTGTGGTGGCTCTTGATGCAGTAACTCCAGCCTCAGTCCACTCCTTGTGAAGCTCCCCACACATTTGAATGGCCTTTTCCTGACAATCCTCTCCAGGCTACGGTCATCCCTGCTGCTTGTGCACCTTTTTCTTCCACACTTTTCCCTTCCACTTAACTTTCTATTAATGTGCTTTGATACAGCACTTTGAGAAAATCCAACTTCTTTTGCAATTACCTTTTGAGGCTTTCCCTACTTGTGGAGGGTGTCAATGATGGTTTTCTGCACAACTGTCAGGTCAGCAGTCTTCCCCATGATTGTGAATTCAACTGAACCAGACTGAGAGACCATTTAAAGGCTCCGGAACCCTTTGCAGGTGTTTAGCTGATTAGAGTGTGACACTTTGAGCCTACAATACTGAACCTTTTCACAATATTCTAATTTTCTGATTAGAATATTAGATAAGCTGTAAGCCATAATCATCAAAATTATATCAAATAAAGGCTTGAAATATCTTACTTTGCTTGTAATGAGTCTATATAATATATTAGTTTCACCTTTTAAGTTGAATTACTGAAATTAATGAACTTTTGCACGATATTCTAATTTTTCGAGTTTCACCTGTATAATAAGTGAATGGTGACTGAGGCTGTAAGTTACTAATATTCTACATCTCTTTTTGGGTTTCACAGAAAAGTCATACAGGTGAATATGAGGGTGAACAAATGATGCCAGAATTTTCATTTCTGACTATCTTTAAAGGTTTTGATTGTTGTCTTTATCAATTAGGTGGGGTTGCTTATGGTAAAATGTACTATATGTTTAGAACAAATGGAGGACGTATGTTGTGTTTGTTTTCTAGTACCTGTAAATGTTTAGCAGTCCAACAAAATTTTTACTATGACTGTTTTTACAATGAGTAGCTGTTTTAATGTTGTTCCTCTCTCTTCCCTCCCTGGTATGTGGGTGTTCCTGTGTAACTTGTAAACATCTCCCTTGTGTGTGTGTCGGGACTGTATATGTTGCTACCAGGTCTGAGAAAGAAGAACCTGTCTCCAGGTGCTGTGGACGCAGAGGTGCGTGGCATCTCTGGGGTCGACCTGTTTGGGGCCTCTGATGCAGTAGTGAAACATGTTCTGGAGGTAACAATATCATGGCATCGATCTGAAAATAATTCAGACCCCATTTTTGTGTTTTGAAATTAGGTCTGTTGGTTTATGAAAGTTGAACGAAATGAATGAATGAACAAACAAATTGTATTTGCTCTGTTCTCAGGGTCATGATAGAGGAGTAAACTGGGCAGCCTTCCATCCCAGCATGCCTCTCATTGTATCAGGAGCAGATGACCGCCAAGTCAAGATCTGGAGGATGAACGGTAGAGTTGTCAACAGGGCTGAAAAACCAAAGTTTTTACTGAAATATTACCAAAATTCTAATTATATTTAAACTTTAAAGATGCTATTTCAGGTAAAGGGAAAATCTACAATACATGATGTGGTCTCCAATGTCCAACAGAGGGCACAACAAATCAATATAAACCAGTCATTAATGTGTCAGGTTGTTAAAGGGATATGTCACCCAAAAATGAAAATTCTCTCATCATTAATCACCCTCATGCCATCCCAGATGAGTATGTGTTTCTTTCTTCTGCTGAACACAAAAATATAATTTTAGAGAATAACTCCGCTCTGTAGGTCCATACCATGCAAGTAAATGTGACCATGCCTTTCAAGCTCAAAAAATAATAAAAGTAAAATTAAATTCATTCATCAGTCTCCAGTGGTTTAATCCATGTTTTCTGAAGCAATTCAGGTGGATTTGGGTGAGAAAAGACCAAAGTATAACTAATTATATCTAGGGCTGCCCCCCCAAAAGATTGACCTAGTGGACTAGTAGGCGTTAGTTTAAGCAATTAGTCGACTAGTTGTCACACTTTTATGATATTCATTTAATTACTTATATAATATGTTGAGGATTATCAGAATATGGTTTGAGTTCCAGGGCTGAGAAAGAATGTTATAAGTAACATCGCTAACACTGTTCTACATTACAGAGAAATACTAAACCGTAATAATTAGCCTTTAAAATATACATTTTGCAAGCGCACAAGCTAAGCGAGCCGCAGCGACACCGGCAAAAGTGGTAATTATTCTGAATGTGTTGGAAAAACCAGCAAGGAGACTGTCTGAACATTTTGTTAATTTATAGAGAGAAATGCACATTAGGGTTTTGCCGACAGACGATGATCTCGGTGATCGCAATAGCTGATGCCTTTTGATGGTGTCAAGATGATATTTGGCTTGTTTTCCCATTAATGTATACTAGTATTATTAGGCTATTGTTATTATCAAATTAATATTACAAATAATTTGCCTGTAGACATGCAGAAACACGCTTGAAGACGAAATTGCAGAGTGCTAGATGGTGCTATATACAACTGGAGTCGGATGGAATATATTTATGCTGACTTTATCTGCTTTTTGATGCTTCAAAAATCTTAACACATTCACTTGCATTGTATGGAACTACAGAGCTGAGAAATTCTTTGTTTGTGATCTGCAGAAGAAAGTAAGTCTTACGGATCTTAGAAGGCACGAGGGTGAGTAAATGATGAGAGAATTTATTTAATTTTTGGGTGAACTATCCCTTTAACAAAAGTGAGGAAACTGATAAAGTCAAAAGATTTGGATGCTCATAAGATCAAGCCAAGGCAGAGTCGAGACTCAACTGCCAAAGACCTTCACCTATGGGGCCGTTCACTCAAGCATGTCCTTCTTTTTCAATGAAAACATGCGCTAGATGCCGTATTTGACTGTTGTGTCCTGTCTAGCTGTTTTTTGTTTTGTTTTTCTGAGTCTTGTTGGAGGGGTGATGCATTTTTTTTTAAATGCTGTGCCAATTTAAGAGACTGATAACAATTTTAGAGAGGGAAAATTCACTGATTACCGATATGTGGCCGATATAGTTTAGTTTTGAGCTGGAATGAAAACAGACATTCTCTATGTGGATTTTGTACTGATATGACTATGCAATGGTATTCAGAAGGCTCCTTTCTTAAACAAATTTTTATCAAAGAATATTTTACATTATTATTGTACATAGTCAACAAATTCTAGAAATGAACACTGAGAAAATAAATAAATACAAATACAACAAATAGCTTTAAAACATCAATACTGTATGTTCAGTATCAGTCAGTTGCTGACCATTTAAATAAAGAATAAATAAAAATACAATAAATAGCCAAATAAAAATCAGTATGTATGTTTAGTATCATTCCAATGCTGACCATTAAAATAAAGAATACATTGAAATAAAAATAAATAGCTAAATAAACATCAGTACTGTATGTTTATTATTAGTCAAATGCTGACTATATTAATACAGCAGCAGTGTTACACCGTATTCTGCTATACAAGTTCAGGGGAAACTTTCAATGGTGGAAAAACATGTTTACACATTAGTTTTCATTCAACTGTCAAGGGATGAAATTAGCTACAGTGTTAGCTAGTTAGCTATGAGCTCACTGTCACAGAGAGCAAAAAAATTGACTTTATTTACTTTGCTGCATTGCGTCTCACCAACTAGGTAACAACATGGTGTGAAATCTACACTCGCCAGACACAATCCACCACTGCACTGTTGTCTGCTGAGCTGCAAAAAGATGCTCTGATATTTACCTTTCAATCTGATACATTACTTACTGCACTGACAAACTATAGCTGTCTAACATAACAAACAGATGTGGTATGGTTGTCAGGGACTGGGTTAGCATTATATTAGTTATATTGATAATGGAAAATGATGGGGTTATTGTTTATTAACTTCACAAACTAGTTAGCAACTTACCGAGAAGAGACTGCTTAACTCCACCCAGTCTGCAGAGCCACCGTCAGTTCAGTCAGCTCTGTAAACAGTGGAGTTGTAGCACACCCTGCTGGACAAACTACATTATGAC
Organism: Xyrauchen texanus; assembly: GCF_025860055.1. Taxonomy (NCBI): domain Eukaryota; kingdom Metazoa; phylum Chordata; class Actinopteri; order Cypriniformes; family Catostomidae; genus Xyrauchen; species Xyrauchen texanus. The sequence goes on along the minus strand of NC_068284.1, from coordinate 34,073,736 downwards.
ACCAATTCTAAAGCATTGTTTTCTGCATTATATGTTCTGAAAAAAGTTTTCATATCTGCGCATATCAGTAAACATATATGCCGATACCAATAAATACGGTCAGGCACTATTTAAAATGCATCTTGTGACTCCTGCATTCTGTTTTATACGTTTCACTACGTCTGATTTAGCCCAAGAATGAGATCGGTCTGAACAGCCCATAAGTCATCATCAGTGCACACATCCAAATTTCAGGGACTCATTTAAGCATTTGAATGTGTATTTTTATCTTAAATTTCATGAATATTTTTATTTGAACGGCAAGTGTTCACAATCTCATTGTTCTTTTTTGAAAAGTTGCTGTAATAAAATTTTTTACTTTGTGTTTGTATACAAAATCCAAAGGCATTTGTGGTATTACATGTATAGAAAATGTTTTTTTACTGGAAAAGTTTGCGTTTTAATTAAGTGTTTTTTTGTCAATAATCCCTTCCTGTTTTGTTTTGCAGAGTCAAAAGCTTGGGAGTTGGACACCTGCAGGGGGCACTACAACAACGTGTCCTGTGCTGTGTTCCACCCTCGTCAGGAACTTATCCTGTCAAACTCTGAGGACAAGAGCATCCGCGTGTGGGACATGTCCAAGAGGACAGGTGTCCAAACATTCCGCAGAGACCACGACCGTTTCTGGGTGCTGGGAGCTCACCCCAATCTCAACCTGTTTGCTGCTGGTAGGATACAATTTATAGTTATTTAGATAAGTGATTTTAGTTTAGAAATAGAATGCATTTAATTGTAATTTTGTCACCGTCTCAGGTCATGACAGTGGGATGCTAGTGTTTAAGCTAGAACGGGAGCGTCCAGCCTATGCCGTTTACGGTAACATGCTGTACTATGTAAAAGATCGCTTCCTGCGTCAGCTTGATTTCAATAGCAGCAAGGATACGGCCGTCATGCAGCTCCGCAGGTGTGTGGATTTCTGTCATTTGAAGTGAATGTTGATGTTTCTTCAAAAGGTTTAGTCCAATTTAACTCTCATCAAATGTCTGTATTATATTCTCAGTGGATCAAAATTCCCAGTGTTCAGCATGTCCTACAACCCTGCAGAAAATGCTGTGCTGTTGTGCACTGTGAGTAATATAGAATTTCATTGATGAGACTGAAGTCTGTTCTGTTCTCTATCTAGGTACATACAGAGCTGTGAAAAAGTATCCCCACCCCACTTTTCTTTCTACAGTATTTTTGTGTATTTTTCTTACTAAATTGTTTTAGGTCTTTAAACGAGATATAGCATAAAACAAAGGCAACCTGAGTAAACACAAAATACAGTTTTCAAATATAATTATTTTTTATTGAAGCAAAATCTATATTACCCATGTGAAAAACGAACTGCCCCCTTATACTTAACAGCTGGTTGTGCCACCTTTTGCAGCAACAACTGCAACCAAATGCTTCCAAGATCAGTCTTTCACTTTACTGTGGTGGAATTTAGGCCCAGTCTTCTTCGCAGAACTGCTTTAGTTCAGCCTTTAAGGTCCTGCCACAGCATCTCAATCGGGTTCAAGTCAGGACTTTGTCTAGGCCACTCCAAAACTTTAATTTAGCTTCTTTTGAGCCATTCAGATGTGAACTTAGTCCTATGCTTTGGATTGTTGTCTTGCTGCATAATCCAGTTGCGCTTGAGCTTCAACTCACAGACTGATGACCAGACTTTCTCCTTTAGGATTTTATGGTAGAAAGCAGAATTCATGTTTCCCTCAATTATTGCAAGTCGCCCTGGGCCTGAAGCAGCAAAGCATCCCCACACCATCACACTACCACCACCATGCTTGACTGTAGGTATGATGTTCTTTTTGTGGAATTCTAGGTTTGATTTAAGCCAGATGTAACGGGACCCCTGTCTTACAAACAGTTCAACTTTTGACTCATCAGTCCACAGAACATTCTCCCAAAAGGTTTGAGGATCATCAAGGTGTGTTTTGGCAAATTTCTGACGAGCCTTAATAATCTTCTTTAGCAGTGGTTTTTGGATTGCCACTCTGGCATTTTTGGCCAGTGTCTTTCAGATAGTGGAGTCATGAACTGTGAACTTTATTAATGCGAGAGAGGCCTGCAGTTCCTTGGATGTTGTCCTTGGCTTTTTTGTGACTTCCTGGATGAGTTGTCTCTGTGCTCTTGGAGGAATTTTGGAAGGTCGGCCACTTCTGGGAAGGCTCAGTACTGTGCCAAGTTTTCTCCATTTGGAAATAATGGCTCTCACTGTGGTTCGTTGGAGTCCCAGAGCCTTTGAAATAATAGCTTTGTAACCTTTTTTAGAGTAATCATCATCATTTCTGGAATTTCTTTTGACCTTGGCATAGTGTGCTACTGGATGAGACATTTTAGCCAACTTCATGCTGCTGAAAAAGTTCTATATATGTGTTTATTTGATTGAACTGGGCTGGTATTAATCAGGTTTGAGTGTATCTAGTCCTGCTGAACCCCATTATGAATGCGGTTTCATAGATTTGGGGATTTAATAACAAAGGGGCGAATACATTTTCATACAGGACCAGTTGGTATTTGATAACTTTTTTGCTTCTATAAATAACATTATCATTTAAAAACTGTATTTTGTATTTACTCTTATTTATAATCTTTATTTTTTATTTTATTTTTTTTAAACATTTTATGTTAGAGTTGTTTGGTTTTTGTAAACAATTTAGTATGAGATGTACACATAAACGGAAGAAATCAGGATGGGAGCAAATACGTTTTCACAGCACTGAATGTGTAATTTAATTCCTCTTATCCTCCAGAGAGCAACTAACCTGGAAAACAGCACATACGACCTGTACTCCATTCCCAGAGAGAGCGACACACAGAATCCTGATGGTAAAATTTTGCCATTTGTTCTCTGATTTCCAAAACCAATCACAAAAGTCTTTAATTTCATGTACTTTACAACTTGATGAGCAGTTTTCAGTCTTGCATAGTTGTTCAGTATTTGTCTGATTGTTTTTAGCTCCTGAGGGGAAGCGCTCCTCTGGCCTGACTGCAGTTTGGGTTGCCAGGAACCGTTTCGCTGTGCTCGATCGCATGCACTCAGTAAGTGATTGGCTATAACATGCTGTTAAAACTGAATAGGTTTGTCATAATTACTGTAATCTGACAATCATACATTTCTAGTCAAGTTTTATTTATTTTTTTCTTGATCCTTACTCTTTTCCACCCCAGCTGCTGATAAAGAATCTAAAGAACGAGATTGTGAAGAAGGTACAGGTACCGAGTTGTGAGGAGATCTTCTACGCTGGAACAGGATCCTTGTTGCTGCGGGATGCTGAAGGAGTCACTCTGTTTGACGTGCAGCAGAAGCGCTCCCTCGCCACAGTTAAAATTGCTAAAGTCAAATATGTGGTGTGGAGCACTGATGCCAACCATGTGGCTCTGCTGTCCAAACATGGTACTGCAAACCCTCTAGTTGATTGAATGCATAGCGATCATGAATCTGCTCTAAATTATAGGGCTGGACTATAAAACTATATATATATATTTATCTGAAATTTTTTATTTTCAATATCGATGAATTTTCATATCAATATCGAAACTTTTTATAAATTTTCTATATTTAGCCAATGTTCTACATATAGTCGATCTGATCAGATACATAAAATTATTTAGTTGTGTATCGACCAAGACACAGTGACAACGCAATAAATAACATCGACTGAACACAACAGCAAATCTGACATCAAATCCATTGCTGTTTATTTATTTAGTTTAGTTTTTTTCACAAATGTTCTCGAGTGATGATCTTGTGATGTTTATTGGTGTTTGGCAATCCAGCTTTTGGTGCTTTACGGTCACCTACTGAGCTTTAGTGTGGAGCGTCACAAGAAAGTCTTTCAGTGGAGTCAAACATCAGCTGAAGATGATTAAATTGCAAAAATGTCATCAAAGAGGCCACTCAACCTTTTATGTTTAAACATGGCTTACCCTATGTACTTGTAAACATTCATTCTTGAGTTGTAACAAACATGTGGAAAAAATTCCTCTCCCATTAATGGTATGAAATGTATATCGTGCTAAATATCGATATCGAACGATATGAAAAACATATTGCGATAATATATTTGGCCATATCGCTCAGCCCTACTGCATAATATGTTGAATATTTAGCTTTAGATTTGGATTACTGAATACGTTTTTTTTTCCTGGTATGTAAGCAACAACCCTACATGTTGATATTGAATTGACTCATTGCTTTGTCAACGTATCTGACCCTCTGCTCTGGCCTTTTCAGTCATCATGATCTGCAACAAGAAGTTGGAGAGCCTGTGCAACATCCATGAGAATATTAGAGTGAAGAGCGGTGCTTGGGCTGAGAATGAAGTCTTCATCTACACCACCTCCAACCACATCAAATATGCTCTCACATCCGGGTACTGCACCAACATCCATACACGCAACAAAGATTTATTAAACTTACTGTTGTGACGTTTTAGCTATTTTTGCCAGAAAATGGAGTGTTTCAAATAAATCTTTTTCTCTCAGTGATCATGGTATAATCCGCACATTGGATCTACCAATCTATGTAACAAGAGTTAGGGGCAACAGTGTCTACTGTCTGGATCGTGATTGCAGACCACGAGTGCTCAACATTGACCCCACAGAGTACAAATTCAAACTGGCTCTGGTCAATCGCAAATACGAGGAGGTTAGTGTGTATTCTGGACAATGTAACTCGCATCTTTTTTCTTCTGCTTCTTTATAGATTTTGTTTTACACCTCTTATTCTTAATGATTTATGTATTTCTACTCATAAATTCCTCAGGTTCTTCATATGGTGCGCAATGCTAAACTGGTAGGCCAGTCCATCATTGCCTACCTGCAGAAGAAGGGCTATCCAGAGGTTGCGCTACACTTCGTAAAGGACGAGAAGACTCGCTTTAGTTTGGCCTTGGAGTGTGGAAACATTGAGGTATGCAGGAGTGACATTTATAGAAGCTGAAATTAATAAATTCACCATTAAACTTCATTGTGTTCATGCTTGATGTGTTTCCGTTTCTGCAGGTGGCGCTGGAGGCAGCAAAAGCCCTGGATGAACGTAGCTGTTGGGAGCGTCTTGGCGAGGCTGCTCTTCTACAGGGTCATCACCAGGTTGTGGAGATGTGCTACCAGAGAACCAAGAATTTTGACAAGCTCACCTTCTTGTACCTCATTACTGGCAACCTGGCCAAGCTGAGGAAGATGATGAAGATTGGTGAGAGAGAAGAAGTGAATATGTGTGTGAAATGGATTCCAAGTATTGTTTTAATGTGGTGTCTGATTGTGTTACAGCTGAGATAAGGAAAGACATGAGTGGGCACTATCAGGGCGCTCTCTATCTGGGTGATGTCAGCGAGCGTGTGCGAATCCTGAAGAATTGTGGACAGAGTGAGTGCGGTCACTGCTTCTTCCTGTACAAACTCATATGCCACATATACAAGCATAATCTCAGTTTGTATCACGCATGTTCTCAGAGTCTTTGGCTTACCTGACTGCTGCCACTCATGGAATGGATGAGGAGGCTGAGGCCCTTAAAGAGACATTTGACCTGGAGAAAGAAATGGTATGATCTGTTCTTTTATACCATCAGAGACAAATATACATGAACATTTGCAGATGCCCAGAATGATTGAGTGGTGGATTCCTTTCATGTGCAGGTGCCAGAGATGGATCCCAACGCTCAGCTGTTGCAACCACCACCTCCCATCAACCCCCTGGACACTAACTGGCCTCTGCTCACTGTCTCCAAGGGCTTCTTTGAGGGAGCCATTGCTGCCAAAGGTGACTGGCTTGGGGTACTTTTACTAGCTCATAGTGGTTTACTAGGGATGGGATGATATATATGGTTGGCTCACAATTCGGTTCGATATATGATATGAGGTTATATCATATATGGTTTTTTTTCCCACACATTTTATTTTGTCACATACTCGCAGGCACACGCAGTGTCCTGGATTATTAACTGGATAGAACTGTTTTTTATTTAGTGGATCTGTAATATTTGTGATTAAAATTAATATTACTTTTTTATTTGAATGTATAGAACAGAAAGGATATTATTATATATATATATATATATATATATATATATATATATATAAGACGCATTATTCAATAAGTACCACTAAGTGGGGTGCAAGATCTCATCTTTGATGGACACACATTACACGGAAGAAATTTATTTTAATCAAGCACATTTCAACAAAACAAAGTGATTTTTCATGATATTCCAGTTCTTAAATTTCTAAAACCTAAATTCAAGCACTTTAAGCGCTTCAAGGACCTTGTGTGAACCCTGTAAACAGTGTAGAAGAAAGTTCAGTATGGGTAAAATCGAGCGATAAAGACATTATGATGTTTGATGGGTCATTTAATTTATGATCGCATGGACAGAAAACAATGTTGCAAATGTTTTAATATTGAGTTTTGCCTTTAATATGGTTCTTCATTTTTTTGGATATATCAAAATTCGATATATCGTCCCATCCCTATGGTTTACAAGAACCTCTGAAGTTTGATAAAACTAATATTGGACAAATACCTTCTCTGTGTTTGTGTTTTGAGTAGGACGAGCAGGACAGATGGTTGCTGACCTGGATATGGATGCTCCAGGAGGAGAAGGCTGGGGAGAGGATGCAGAACTTCATCTGGATGAAGGTATTTCTTTTTTTCTCACTCTACAAGCATCGCATTTACTATTGCACCTATTTGAGCTAAGGGATTTGAACAAAGATTTAACTTGTGCTATCATTTTATCTATAGGGTTGAGAACCGAGAACCGTTCTACCCAAAAATGAAAAGCTCTCATTATTCACTTACTTTGATGCCATCACAGATGTACTGGCAAATGTGTAATTCTATTATAAGGACCTGACAGAGCTCTATTTTCTTCTAAAAATCTTTATTTGTGTACTGCTGAAGAAAGATAGTAATACACATCTGGGATGGCATCAGGGTAAGTGAATAATGAGAGAATATTTGGGTGAACTATTCCTTTAAAGGATTTCTCAATTTAGCAACATACTGCAGAGGACAGTAAAAACAATAAGAATTGCATTTCTCATTTTCAAATAATTCTTCCTCAAAAGTAGTAAAAGAGTATCTGGAATCATTACTGGAACCATTAAGGAATCGGAATCGTTAAATTCCTTACGTTTCCCACCCCTTATTATTTATTCTATCTAATTTGAGATTTTTGCCTGATGGATAAAAGGGTGCAAAAAAATCCCAATTGAATGTCCTTTCATACATTTTTGCTCTCATCCCTCATTATTTCTCTATTCAGACGGATTCATGGATGCTCAAGAGGGATTGGGAGATGAGGGAGCTATCGGGAAAGAGGATGGTGGAGGCTGGGAAGTTGAGGAAGATCTGGACCTCCCTCCAGAACTGGTGAGTCCCCAGTCTATTGTAAAGGGCTGAATGTCATCTTATGTCTGGAATTGGACTTGAATAATAATCAGAGTAACCATATATATATTTTTGTGTTTCCCTCATTCAATAGGATGTACCTGCTCTTGGTGGAGGTGGTGCAGAGGGAGAAGGTTTCTTTGTGCCGCCCACTAAGGGCACAAGTCCCACCCAGATGTGGTGCAACAACTCTCAGCTGGCTGTGGATCACATGCTAGCTGGATCCTTTGAAACCGCTATGAGGGTAAAGATGATTTAACCCTAAATAATAAAACTTTCCCACAGTTGGCTTTGACAAACACTAAACTGGCTTCTTACCTCAAATATCTCAAAGGTATTTGAGGCTGGAAGGAATACATTCACAGTCATGAAAAACCTGGAAATATCAGGGAATATTAAAATAGTGATGTCCTGTAAAAGCAATGGAAATTGAATACAATCTTAATAGTAATTGAAAGTTCATGGAAGGTTTAGTAACACTTTGCATTAAGGTTCCATTTGTTAAAATTAGCTAACGTGAATGAACAATAAACAATACTTTTACAGCATTTATTAATCTTGTTAATGTTAATTTCAACAAATAGTAATAAATTTTTAAAATAATGTTAATACACTATGAACTAACAATGAACAAGTGTATTTCTATTAACTAACATAAAACTAAATTATAATAATGTATATTGTTTGTTGTTGGTTTATGACACCTTATGCATTAATGTTTATGAATGGAAACTTATTGTAAAGAGTTACTGACATTTCTATAATGTTAAATCTAATAATTCCAAGGAATGGTATCTGATATACAAATTGAAAACTGCCTCAGCATCCACCATTAAAATTATTTAGAAAATCCTCTCTTTTTAAAATTATTTTGAAAATCCATTAATCAAAAGCAACTGGAAATGGCATTGAAAATAGATGGAAATTAATTTAATTTAATTTTAATTTAATTGATCAATTGTCACACATTATACATACATTTCTGCATATACATGGTGAAATTATTTATTTTTTCACATATCCCAGCTAAGCTAAGCTAAGCTAAGCTGGGGTCAGAGTGCAGGGTCAGCCATGATACGGCGCCCCTAGAGCAGATAGGTTCAAGGGCCTTGCTCAAGGGCCCAACAGTGGTGTCTTGGTGGTGTTGGGGCTTGAACCCCTGACATTCTGATCAGTAACCCAGAGCATTAACCGCTGAGCCACCACTGCCCTGTAATTTGTTATTTGTAAACAGGAGTAGGAACCCTGTATGTAGTTGATGTTTCTTTGCTGTCGCTTATACTTTCATTCTCTGTGTTCCACAGTTACTACACGACCAGGTTGGTGTGGTTCAGTTTGGGTCCTATAAGCAGCTCTTCATGCAGACTCGGTCTCGAGGCCGCACCTGTTACCTGGGCCTCCCGTCTCTGCCGTGCCTACACAGTTACCCCCAGAGGAATTGGAAGGACAGTGGGGCTAAAGGGGGACTGCCTGCTGTGGGCTTGCGTCTCTCTGACCTCATTTCACGTCTGCAGCAGTGCTATCAGCTGACCACAGCAGGACGTTTTGAGGAAGCTGTTGAACGTTTCAGAGTCATTCTGCTCTCAGTACCGCTGCTTGTTGTCGATAACAAACAAGAGATCGCAGAGGTGTGTGTGTGTGTGTGTGTGTTTTTTTTATTATTATTATTTAAAAAAAAACATTTTTTTATGGGGTTTTGATTCAGGAGTAGTTGAATGTTTTGACTATTAAATGTCCACTTTACTTTTGCTCAGGCACAGCAGCTGATCACTATCTGTAAAGAGTATATTGTTGGCCTCACCATGGAGACAGAGAGGAAGAAACTTCCTAAAGACTCACTTGATCAACAGAAGAGGCTGTGTGAGGTATGTGTACTTTGGATTATTTTCAAATATTCGATTTTATGCGTTAATGCAGTGTTTCTCAACTGGTGGGTCAAACCCAAAAGTGGGTAGCAGTTCTATTGGGACTGTGTCGCGGACCACAGGGAAAGAACAATGACGTGGTTCTCACATTAATGATATTTCGGCAGCCGTACAAGTGATAGCCTATTTAGGACTGCCGAGGAGAATTAATGATAATCTCGCAATAAGCTAACGGCTTCTCATCTGCACTTTCGCACGAGTATAATGGAACCAGCTTGCAATCATGATCTACTCTTCTTTCTGGCACGTGCGTGCAGCGACCAGGCTTGTGGAGCTCAGACCTCAAAACTGATGTGACCAATTTAAATTCTAGTGAGACTTTTCTAGTTTAAAGCATTACAGAGGAAGTCAAGTCGAATTTCTCGAACAGTAGGCTGCCCTGCCATGCCAAACAGCACTGAGGAGGAAAAGAGCAACACTGTTATGCGCTAAAAATAAAATCATTACACATCATCACCTTTACAAAATTGTTTAACGATTTTACATGAGTAAAAGTAACGGATATATTTTGATAAAATGTTATAGTTTCATATGAAATAATCTTAATGTAGAATCTATTAGACCTCATTTTATATCAACAGTGGTAGTTGTAGTTAAAGTTTCAAGATGGGTTTCAACTAGTACTTATTTTTTCATAAATGCTATAATTGATTCCCCTTTCAGCCTCCGGCTCTGCCTCTAGCATAGAGGGCGTGTTGGGATTTAGGAGTTCTTCAAATTGTTCCTTCCACCGCCCAATAACCTCCTCGGTTGAGGTCAACAGCATCCCATCTTTGCTGTATACAGCTTGGATGGTTCCCCGTTTCCTCCCCTTAAGGTGGCAGACGGTTTTCCAGAAGCACTTTGGTGCAGACTGAAAGTCCTTCTCCATGGCTTCTCCGAACTTTTCCCACACCCACTGCTTTGCCTCCCTCATGTCCGAGGCCGCAGCCCTTCAGGCCTGTCGGTACCTTGCAACTGCCTCCGTAGAACTCTGGGACAACAAATCCCGGAAGGCCTCTTTCTTCAGTCGGACTGCTTCCCTGACCACCAGTGTCCACCACGGTGTTCGAGGGTTACCATCCCTTGCGGCACCTAAAACCTTGAGGCTGTCCACCACGGCTTCGGCAATGGAAGCTTTGAACATTGCCCACTCCGGTTCAATGTCCCCAACCTTAGCTTTCTTATTCTATTTATTTTCAAAAGGGAGAATTTTTTACACATACTTCCATTTAAAAAAAATGGTTGCAGGTTTCAATTATAATAAAGCGTTTGTATGAAGAAAAAAAAAAGCCTTTCCGTTTTCACTCATTGTCACTGTATCTGCTAATCATTGTATCTGCTAATAATTATTGTGTAAAACTGTATACTGTGATACCGTGAAACCGTGATATTTTCTGAGACTGTTATCATACTGTGAAAATCTCATACCGTTGCAACCCTAGAATGAACTTGGTGTTGTCTTTACATATAATAATATTTCTTCTCCATGTGTGTGTATTAGATGGCAGCATATTTCACACACTGCAGTTTGCAGCCTATCCACATGGTGTTAGTATTGAGAACAGCACTCAATCTTTTCTTCAAACTCCGTAACTTCAAAACAGCTGCAGGATTTGCTCGCCGTCTACTCGAGCTGGGCCCCAAACCAGAAGTGGCACAACAGGTAATAAATAATGTGTGGGGGTTATAAACTGGTGGCCAAATGTTTGGAATAATGTACAGATTTTGCTCTTATGGAAAGAAATTGGTACTTTAATTCACCAAAGTGGCATTCAACAGACCACAATGTATAGTCACATAATGTAAAACAATTTCAGAACTTATTAAACTACTTCAAGGAGTTCTCATAATAAAATCCTCGACGTGCAGCAATGACAGCTTTGCAGATCCTTGGTATTCTTGCTGTCAGTTTGTCCAGATACTCAGGTGACATTTCACCCCATACTTCCTGTAGCACTTGCCATAGATGTGGCTGTCTTGTTGGGCACTTCTCATGCACCTTACAATCCCACAAAAGCTCAATGGGGTTAAGATCCATAACACTCTTTTCCAATTATCTGTTGTCCATTGTCTGTTTCTTTGCACACTCTAACCTTTTCTTTTTGTTTTTCTGTTTCAAAAGTAACTTTTTCCTTTGCAATTCTTCCCATAAGGCCTGCCCCCCTGAGTCTTTTCTTTACTGTAGCAATTTAGCATGATTACTCAAGGATAAGGTGTTGGAGTGATGACTACTTGAAATGGGGCATGTCTAGATTTCACCAAAAATAACTTTTCAAGTAGCGATGGAGCTGTTTTTTTTACATCAGTAATGTCCTGATTATAATTTGTGATCAGTTGAATGCCACTTTGGTGAATTAAAGTATCAATTTCCTTCTGAAAAAGCTAAATCTGTACATTATTCTGTCATTTTGGCCACCAGTGTACTTTGGGGAAAAAAATTTACCATGCATGTTAGTTACATTTGAAAGATTACTTTAATCTTTAAAGTAAAGCCCCTAAAAAGGGTTTTGTATAGTGTGTTTAATTATTTGTAGCTTTATTTAAAAACAGTAGAAGTAAATGTTTTGTCCTCATTTGCATAACTGGGTTCTGTGTCCTCATTTGCATAACTGGGTTCTCTGTCTCAACATGATTTTGCCAAGGTGATCCTGCATTAACATCCTTTGTTGGTCCTGGAACATAATTTCTATCAGACAATCATAGGCCAAACCTGTCCCGTAATCTTAATGGTCTGGTTCACCCAGAAATTATCATTTTCATATAATTTACTCGCCATAATACCGCCTCAAACTCGTATGACTTTGTTTCTTCAGTGGAACACAAACTGATATATTTTGACGTATTTGTGTGTTTTTGTATGAACAATGCAAGTCAATGGGATCCATAACTTTCAAGCTACAAAAAAAAAGCCCCATGAAACAGACCAAAATTTAAATTCAGTGCAAGTCAGTGGGTTCCATTCCTTTCAAACTCCTAAAAAGCTCCAAGTAACAGACCAAAATGTACAGTAAGTCTAATGCAAGTCAATGGGATCCATAACTTTCAAGCTCCAAAAAAATAAAAAGCCCCAAGGAACAGACCAAAATTTTAATCCAATGCAAGTCAATATCGTCCATAACATTCAAGCTACAAAATAAAACCTTTAAGAAACATTTTGACATCTGCAGTCTCCTTGACATATTATTGAGAACTTGTTCACACTTCCTTGCACTTGACACATGTCTGTGTACAGTGTATGTTAAAAGTTATGGACCCCATTGACTTGCAATGTGTGGAAAACACCACATCAAAGATCCTTCAAAATATCTTCATTTGTGTTCCACAGAAGAAAGTCATACAAGTTTGAGACCACATAAGGTTGTGTAAATGATAATAGAATTATAATTTTTGGGTGACCTGTCCCTTTAACCCTAACTACAAACTACCCCTAAAATGAGAGGAAAAGGGCAGGCTGATAAAATTGTTCTAAATGCCCCTGACCATGAAATCTGATTGAGTGATAAGGATGTTGTTACACCAGGAACACGCCTTGTTTAAAGTGGTTTTCCCAAGTATGTAATGAGGTTTGTCTGTGGTGCAATCTTGCCGTTTTCCCCATTTGCTCATAACCTATTGTTTTCCATTTTTGCTTTCGTAGACACGAAAGATCCTTGCAGCATGTGAGAAGAACTTGACAGATGCTCATCAACTGAACTACGACCCCCACAATCCCTTTGACATCTGCGCAGCCTCCTACACTCCCCTGTACCGTGGGCGACCAGTAGAGAAGTGTCCCCTGTCTGGAGCCTGCTACTGTCCCAAATACAAAGGAGAGGTCTGCAGGGTCACACAGGTTAGTGCTCAGCCCTCATAAGAATGCTAAAAATGCAAACTGCTGCACAGATAGTTTATTGAAGAAAACTCTTAAATGGTCAGTATGTGAAAGTAATTTAGAATTAATAATATTTGTCTTGATCATGAAATTCTGTAAACTTAAGAATCAATTTAATTGAATTTTCTGTCTCTCTTTTGTTTCCTAGGTAACTGAGATCGGTAAAGATGCGATTGGATTGCGTGTCAGTCCACTACAGTTCCGATGATCTAATTGAATGAAACATGAATCAACATGAATGAAAAGTGGATGTGCTTCTCTCCTACATTCTATTTACCTTCATAACGTGAAGTAATTTTCATGTGATCAGAGCTAAAGAACATGAGAAAATACCTTCATGCTTAACTATTCTGTCTGTGACTGTCCTTTGCGTTATTATATATGAGGTCTCAATAATATCTTTATTCTCAATTTACAGAGGGTGTATTCCCCTTCTTTAATCTTAAATCTCTGACACTGTTATAAACTGCAATCATGCCTTATAAGCATATTGCAACAAGCTTTCCTTTCCTGTCAAACTCTTGAAATATTGAAATAAAATTATGGTAAATTAATATGTTGTACAAAATATTATTTTCTTTACATTAACTACGAAAGATTTAACTTATATAGGCATTCATACATTTCTAAACCTGGATAAATAAATGGAAGACCGACACTGTAGTGGTTTATTTATTTATTTTAATTTCATTTGTGACCACAAGGAGGTGCTAAATGTACAAAAAAACAACTCTTGTCAAGTTAAAGGGACACTGCTCAGTAAAAAAAAAAAAATATCACATGGTTTTGGTTAGTGCTCTGTAATTTATTTTGATCAATTGGAATCGTGTGCTTTCAATTCTGTGAATTCAACAAATAACAAACCTTTTAAAAAAAGAAAAGTTACAGATGTAATGAGTCCATGGCCAAACTCTGAACTTTCCATATTATGTTTACCATTACTTGATTACATTAGTAGTCCACAATGCCTTCAATCAAAAGCATCTTAACACTGGAAGGAAGATTATTGTTGCTGTCAACAAAATTCATGCTGTCATTCAAAGGCTTTGTCACAGCCCTGCTGCCTGCTTAAAATCATCCGACTTACATCGATGTTGTTGTTGGTAAAAACCTCTCTTCCATGGTCAATGGTGGCAGCAGGCAATGATCGGCTGCGGCCCAAAATCCATGCAAAGTCTACATGGAACAGTCTCAAGACATCAGTGCACGAATACACCACTGCTACATTTTCATATTCGGTAGACAAAATCCAGTATGGAGTGTAGGGCAAAACTGTCAATGCAAGAAGAGTAACATTGTGAAAGATGATCTACATGTAATTTCTTATCGAATTTCTTAATACAAGAAAGGCACATTTGATCTGGTGAAAGATGAAAGCTGTTTCCAATTAAGAGAATGTGTTAAAAATAAAGATTCCTACCGTAAGAGAAACTGATTCCAAGCTTTGCTGGATTTTTTTTATCTTCCACCACAGCTGTCCCTTCAATTTTTCTTAGCTCTCCTTTTCTAAAATGTTCAAGAAATTAAGTTTATATAGTAGGTAGTCTAATAGCATTTAGTTCCAGTCCTTGCAATTGATTGGTGAAGCAGTGTCTTGAAGTGGCAAAACACATGTATATTAATATCAAATAATCTTTTACTGTTTTGATTGTCATCCTTGATGATCAGTTCAAGCAATCCAGTAAATATTTAACTTAATTAATTTGATCACTGGATCTGATTTTGTTAGTCAGTGGATAAATACATAGACTGAACTGGACTTTTTGTAAAGTCCCGTGATTTAATCAGCTCTCGTATATTTTTAAATGAATAAAAGTAGAAGATTGCATCTGAATGTCATTGCATGTTCCTAAAAATAACGCCATGATTAGTGTTCATATATCAATTAACGTCATACAAATTCCAGTAAATACACACACACACACACACACACACACACACACAAAGAAAGCTAATTCAATATTTGGTGTGAGCACCTTTGCCTTCAAAACAACTCAAATACTCCTAGGTACATCTGAACACTTTTTCTTGGTTGTTGGCAGATAAGATGTTCCAAGCTTTTTGGAGAATTTGTCACAGTTCTTCTATCTATTTAGTCTCAATTACTTGTTTATTCATGTAATCTCAGACTGACTTGATGTTCAGTGGGGGCCATGCCATCTGTTGCAGGGCTCTCAGTTCTTCTATTCTATTTGCAAAAATAATGTTTGTGAGTCTAAAATTGATATTCCCTATTGACACACTCGAGCTGACGATATAAATAACCATCTTAAGACAAATGTTTTTGTGAAGCATCTTATGTTGCTAAACCTTTTGCACAGTACTGCATATCATGAGTGGGGGACACATTTGTTTGCAATTTGCTTTACGATTTAACCCTTAAACACATTCCTTGTGTCTTTACAGACTCAGGACCCCCCACCCCAGTACCTCATCCATTTTTTTTGGAGTTGTGCCCAACCTCTTTAGTATTCCTCAATTTATCTCTTATAAATATTGGCACACACACACACACACAAAATAATAATAATTTAGAATGTTTTAAGTATCAAAAGTGTATAGGGTCTCTAGAGACACAAGGTATGTCTCTGCACTTTCAAAAATATATATATTTTTAATTATTTCATATCTATTTAAGTTTACTATCACAGGATACCTATTTCTTGGTATATTACAAGAGAAATGCGTACTGTATTCATACAAATAAATACTATATTCAGGGTACTGCTCTTAAATGTTTCAAGTCATTTTTGTCAAAGTTTTTTGGTCAATATTGGTCAGGTATTTGGCACAGTTGTTTCAGCAATTGACTTGATTTACATTTGTCATTGCTATTTGACAAAGAAACAACACTGAATTTAACTATAGCAAGTACCACACATGAAAAGTATAATATGATTATTGTCATTTGGGTGTAAATAATATAACTACTGAAATCATATAAGCTGTTAATCTATTTACACTCAACAAGTGCCGGAGAAAATACACATAAGATAAACATAAATTACACATACATTACACATGTGTAGCTCAATATGTGTTTGATAGCCAGTTGCATCTCATGAAATTTCAGTTTGAAAATAATGCCCTGAATTGTTGCATTATCTCTTTAATTTATGAAAAATAAAACATCAAAATAAATTTTATTTTATTGTTTTCTAACTGCTTCCATAAGATACTACTAAGTAGTGAGGCTCAGACGTTTCCGGTTACAGTGTTCAAAGTACCTATGTGCAGACATTTATTCATGGGAAAGATTTTCTTTTAGGGATGTCAGTTGATTAAATCAATAAATCATATTTTTGGTGCTAATGTGATGTTTAAATTTTATAATTTGCCTGTAAGTATATTTTTTCCTTTCCAAATGTTGCTAAACTCAGCTCCTGAATAATAAATTAAACATGTATAACCTGCAGCAGTGTGGCCATCTCATTAACACACATTTAATTAATTAATGATATTTAATTCCAGTTGAGATTCAACGATAAATGCCACCATACAACGATTGCAAATGACTCTTCTTTGGATAAATGTCCTAGATGTATTTCTTTAAGTGCTGTCAGTCGATTCAAAATTTTTATCATGATTAATTGCATAATTTTTGGTAGTTAATCGTAATGAATCGCAGATTTTGAAAGTGCTGAAATTTGACACTATATATACTTCTTTTCTTGTCAAAATGTATTTATTTCCATCTTAGGAAGAAAACAAACAAAAAAAATATATTATTTTATTAACATTTTCCAAACAATGACTTCTACTGTATAAATATAGAAATGCACTAAAATATCACCAATTCAAGTCAGAGCAAACGTTTACCGAAGTATAAGTGGGAGTTTGACTAATTGAAAGAACTCATAGGTTGCATATTTATTGCAATGGGCATTAAATCTCTGAAACTCTCATCATCCACAATATGAATCTGCCGGTAGACTCTGGCTATCCACTTTGTTGCAGCAATCGTGAAGCTGCATTCATGATTTGCGGCAGGGCAGCAGCGTCGAGCGCCGCTTTGATCTCATCATGCGTCTTGCATAGGCTGAAAAATACTTCATTTCTGTCACAAATCCCATCTGGGCTTATTTTCTACATTATAGTGCTAAGAGCTCCTTTCTCCATCATTTTATCACTGACAGGGAATCGCGGTCAGAGATTATTTTATTAAAATTAATAACAACCTCTGCGGCTCTATCATTGGAGAGAGTATAACGGTCAACTTTAGCGTTTTAAGACAGTACCGCCCATAGAATGTCTATGGGACTGCCGTGTATGCTGTTTTATGCTTAGCTTGTAGGCTAACCTAGAAGAGCTCTGGTGCTGTTGCATGTGCATCAATGTAATGACTCCAGGCAGACACATTACAAAGGTTCCGCACTTCACACCAGCAATTAAGAAAAATGTATGTGTTAAACGTTTTAAATTGATCTCATTCTTTAACGCGTTAATTCTGACAGATCTCATTTATTTATAAATACATTAGCTGTCATCTTACTCTGACCATGCTTTAAAGTCACTCACAAAGAATGAAGCAGTTGTATTATAAAATTAAATAAATGAATAACTGCGCTATAGTATTTAATCTATTTCAAACGTTATAACTCACTATCTGTAGCGGTTCTTACTTATGCATTTGCATTTCATAAAAACAGGGTAATGCCTGCGTTCATCGCGTACCCCTCACACATGGAACATGGCAGTGACTAAAGCACGAAGTTGTTGTTTTTTTAGTTTTTTTTTTTTTTTTAGAAACTGTCATCTTTTTGCACTACTGTGTACTGGTCGGCGCTGCACTTTGTCTATTGTCCTGTTCATTGTCAGAAATTTGTTGTACTGTCCCGTACTTTTTGCACATGTTTGCACGTGCACTTTATATAGGTATACATAGGTATTTTATATAGGTATTTTATTTCGTTGTGTAGTCTCATGTGGTCCTGTGTTGGTCCTTTGTTGTTTTATGTAGCACCATGGTCCTGGAGGAACGTTGTCTCGTTTTGCTGTGTACTGTACTAACTGTATATGGTTGAAACGACAATAAAAACCACTTGACTTGACTTGACAAAGATGGTGATTTGACATTGAAAAGTCTTAACATTGAAAAAGTCTTTGTTGTTGTTGTTTATATATATATATATATATATATATATATATATATATATATATATATATATATATATATATATATATATATATATATATATTCCCCTTTTCTCCCCAATTTGGAATGCCCAATGACGCAGTGACTGGCCTCAATCCGGACGAGTCTCAGTTGGCTACGTGTCTGAGGCCATCAATCCACACATCTTATCACGTGGGTTGTTGAGTGCGTTACACGGAGACCTACCGCATGTGGAGGCTTCACGCTATTCTCCGCAGCATCCACGCACAACACATCATGTGCCCACCGAGAGCCAGAACCACATTATAGCGACCACGAGGAGGTTAACCCAACGTGACTCTACCCAACCTAGCGACTGGGCCAATTGGTTGCTTAGAAAGCCTGACTGGAGTCACTCAGCATGTCCTGGATTCGAACTTGTGACTCCAGGTGTGGTAGTTAGCATCTTTACTTGCTGAGCTGCCCAAGCCCCTGAAGCACGTAGTTGTTTAATTCAAAGAGCACTGCTGGTGCTGACACCCTTTGACTCATTCAACATTTTGTCATTTGCCTTTCGAGCTGATCTGTGGTTAAATGTCTACTACAGACCTCTGTGTGAGGAGAAACATTGAAATGTGCTTTTATTGCTGTACATACCAGCCATTGCTTTCTCAGATTGGCTCGTGCAGAATTAAAGCTCTGAAAACTGTTCTTCCAATGAATTTTGAAGAAGCTGTACACAATAATGTTCCGAATATCTCTTCTCCTATCTCTGAAAGGATCCGTACTTTAAAATCCTCTTTCAAAAACTAATTTTAAGTGCCGTTTCTGGAACTAGGCAACAACAGAGAATTTAAATACATTCAACCGGACACTAGCGGGCTGCACTATTTAAAATCGGAAGTACGTTGTGAGACTCAGTGCAAGTAGTCTATTGTATTGAAAATATTCTGAAAATCTGACACTATCTGGGCATTTTGTACATCAATATTTCATAGAGATAAGTGCCAGGTCTCTAAAGACCTGAATATGTAAAAGAGTGTTTGGGACTATGACCATGCATTTAAGGGTTAACTGGAATGGAGCGTGAGGTGAAACTAGAGTTTGAGAACAGTACATTACAAAGAGCTGTGATAATGTTTGATGCTTTGGATTCTTCTAAAAGTATTTTTGCTAGCGGAGAAGAAAACCTACAAACTAATTGGCTTATTTTACATCCATTACTTGTTTGTTGAACTGTTGTATAAATTCAATGTAACAGTCGGAATCATCTTGTTGGTCTGCCTGTGATGATTAGCATACCTGTGCGCAAGGCTGCTGATTCAGAACAACAGCACTCTTGCTTGTGTGATACTGCTTAAATATTAGTTAGGATCAAGAATGTAAACACATTAAGAATTGTGGAGACAAAATAATAATTAACGAATAAGCCAACGAAAAGCACATTTTGACTACTCATGTGGAGGTTAGGGTTAGGTTAGGTTTAGTTAATTTAGGTTAAGTTAGGGTTAGACCTTTGTGCTGTAGTTGAAGTTTAATAAAGGATAATAAATTTTAACAAAGTGATCCTCCAAATATCCTTGCCAGATAAAGAATAATCTGAGGTGTTGTTACTCACAGAATTTCAGAGCTCACTACATGGGCATTTCCATCCAGCTTGAGAGTAAAGTTAGTTTCAATGCATCTCCCTCTCTCAAACTGTGCTGGAAGTTTAGCAATCTCAAACCACCTCCCCATAAACTGCAACAGGATACAGAGAAGCAAACCAGTGAGAAATATAATAGCAGAATGGAAAACTTAATTATGGCATATGCTAAGGAGGGCAGATAGCAATACATGAGGTATGAACATGTTACCTTATTTAGGTTAAAAGCAGGTTGGGTAGCAGGCTCTGGGCATGGGCCCCAGTGAGGTACCTGGGCATATATGATGGGCAGGAAGAGAGCCAAGAGAACCACAAGAAATGTCTTCATTTTCCTTGTAATGACCTTTACCACGGTTAAGGTCAGCAGTGAATGAAACAATAAGAATACAATTAAATTTACATTTTTAAGCTTTGCAAACAAAAACAGTTAATATAAAATATTTCTTAAACTTAAACATATAAATATAAAGTAATATAAATTTGACAAAGCAGTAAATCATATAATCCACATTTGTGGCCTCTAAAAAACAAACTACTACCATATTGAAATACAAGTCATTATAATTCAACCATTATAAACAGTATAGTTTGACCTTAGCCTATACATAAAGGCAAATGATAAGAGGCAAATGATAAGAATCCTTACCTCGTAGTGTCTTGTGGAATATGCAATGGATTGTGGGGCACAGTATTTATTTGAATCACTCTGTCTCATGTGATTGCTGAAAAGAAGTGTCATGAAGTAGTTTATTTGCAACATGAAGCAAGTCATTAAGCAAACTGAAGTCATGAGGGAATGTTCCATTATGAATGCAGTAAACTAAACAACTGTATGCATCTCTCGCTCTTTCTACAAGACTAAATGGTTTGTCTTTTTTCTTTTAAAGTATTGTTTGATTCCTTAAAACGTCTTATTAGTCTTTACTATAAATGCCTTTAGTATTGCTTAGTTTAACCCTTTTCCCCTAAGACAGTGGTTCTCAACCAGGGGGCTGGGACCCACTCGGGTCCTCAGCACACTTCCAAGAGGGCCTCAAGTTGACTTAAAATGAATTTAAAATAAGAAATATTAAATTAATTCAACTTAATTCAAATGCTGAAAAATAAACCTTTAAGACGTATGCCTACAAATTATAAACAGACTCTTTCTGGAACCTCTAGAATAAAAAATTATCCATGATTATTTTTTTTTAACTATACTCGTCAAGTTTTGGGTGAGGGGGCCTTCAAATATTGTCTTGAACAGTGAGAGGCCTTGGAGTCAAAAAGGTTGTGAACCACACCCTATGATATGCAGATATTTGTGGACCTCTTTGTGTTAGCATGGCATTAAAGGTGAAGGGTAACACTTTTAGTTCTGATCTGTGAAAACGTACTTATGCTTCCAAATCCCCATCAGACCAGTGCTTAGTGTAATGATGATCTTATTCACTTGAGCGCCATCTTTGATGTTTAATGGGAATGACAATGAGACTGTGAGGGATAGACTTAATGTCTCTTCAACGACACAAATGGTATAAAGCTGTATAAATCTCCTAGATCACATCTGATTTTCCATAAATTATGTTATCTAGGGTTCTTTGTATAGCCTACTGAATGTTCTTGGACAGATATATTATCAATGTTTTGTCCACAGAACGATCCAAAAACAATTTAAACTGTAGTACAGCCCACTGAAGATATTTTAAGTCTGACCCTCACAGCTTCGTTGTTATTCTAATTAAAAATCAAAGATGGGGCTAGCGTGAAGAAGATCTGTTGTGCTTCTCAGTCGCTTAAAAAGAAGCTGTGGCTATGATTTCTTTATTTATATCTTGCTTTTATGTTTTGTCTCTGGATCGGTCCTCACTGACCTTTATAAACTCATATTTCTGTTGTAATGTTCCCTGAACCTTGAGCATTGATTAAATTGAGATTTATTATTTGTGCCCTAACTTGATTCATCCATCCATCTTCAACCGCTTATCCGAAGTCGGGTCGCGGGGGCAGCTGCCTTTCGGCTCAGCTCTCTTTTCGTGACAACGGTGCGATAGAGCGAGTGCAATACCGCCCCCGCTGCCCCGATTCTCCGGCCAAACTCCCGCTCCATTGTCCCCTCACTTGTGAACAAGACCCCGAGGTGCTTGAACTCCTTCACTTGGGGCAAAACCTCATTCCCTACCTGGAGTACGCACTCCATTGGTTTCCTGCTGAGAACCATGGCCTCAGATTTAGAGGTGCTAATCCTCATCCCAGCTGCTTCACACTCGACTGCCAAGTGATCCAGTGAGAGCTGAAGGTCACGGACCGATGATGACATGAAGACAACATCATCTGCAAAAAGCAGCGATGAGATCCCCAGCCCACCGAACCGCACACCTTCCCCACCCTGACTATCCTGGACATATCCTGCCCATGAATATCACAAACAGGATTGGTGACAAAGCGCAGCCTTGGCGGAGACCAACCCCCACATGGAATGAACTCGACTTCGTGCCGAGGACCCGGACACAGCTCTCACTTTGGACGTACAGGGATTGGATCACCCTAAGAAGGGACCCCCCACCCGTACTCCGCAGCACCTCCCACAGTCTCTCCCGGGGGACCCGGTCATACGCCTTCTCCAGATCCACAAAACACATGTAGACCGGATGGGCATACTCCCAGGCCCCCTCCAAGATCCTTGCGAGAGTAAAGATCTGGTCCATCGTTCCACGGCCAGGACGAAAACCGCATTGTTCCTCTTCAATCTGAGGTTCGAGAATTGGCCGAACCCTCCTCTCCAGCACCTTGCAGTAAACTTTACCAGGGAGGCTGAGAAGTGTGATACCCCTGTAGTTGGCACACACTCTCTGATCCCCCTTTTTGAAGAGGGGAACCACCACCCCAGCATCACTATGGAGTCCCCTACTGGGGCCCTATTCAGGACTCCATTCAGGGTCTCCAAGAAGGCCGAATACTCTGAACTGCTGTTCGGTGCATATGCACAGACAACAGTCAGAGTTTCCCCCCCCACAACCCGTAGGCGTAGGGAGGCGACCCTCTCGTCCACCGCGGTAAACTCCAACGTAGTGGCGCTCAGCCGGGGGCTCGTGAGTATCCCCACACCCGCCCGTCGCCTCACACCCTGGGAAACTCCAGAGAAGAATAAAGTTCATCCCCTATCCAGGAGTACGGATCCAGAGCCAAAACTGTGCATCGATGTAAGCCCCACCAGATCCAACTGGTAATGCTCCACCTCCCTCACCAGTTCTGGCTCCTTCCCCCCCAGTGAGGTGACATTCCACGTCCCCAGAGCAAGCCTTTGCTGCCCGGGTCTGGTCTGTTTAGGCCCACGGCCTTCACTGCCGCCCATATGGCAGCGCACCCGACTCCTGCGGTTTCTCCAATGGGTGGTGGGCCCAAGGGATGTAGAGGGGGGTTTCACATTGCTTCTTCGGGCTGTGCCCGGCCGAGCTCCGTGACAAGCCCGGCCACCAGGCGCTCGCCGACGAGCCCTCCATCTGGGCCTGGCTCCAGACAGGGGCCCCGGGCTTCCTCCGGGCAGGGTAACTCCTCCTCTTTCCATTTTTTCCATAGAGTCTTTAGAACCATTCTTAGTCTGGCCCCTCACCTGAGACCACTTTGCCTTGGGAGACCCTACCAGGAGCACATGGCTCCAGACAACACAGCCCTCAGGATCATAAGGGCACACAAACCTCTCCACCACAATAAGGTGCTAGTTCCCGGAGAGTAACTTGATTCACTATGCCAAAAATCAAATACTTTTTAAATCTCCTATAATAACCTTACAAATAACCAATCACAGTTTTTTATAATAAAATTATTAATAAAATAATTTATTTTATTTTACTTTTATTTGAACTTTTATTACAATTTTCCTAGCACTTTAAATGGGTTCAAATTTGCATTTTAATTTTTTTGTTTTATCAAGAGGTAGTCACCTCTCACCATCTGTCTGCCGACTTTGCTCTGACTGACATATGACAAAAATGGTCAGAGGGGGAATGCATTCTGGGGGTACAGAACAGGAAAACGAAGATGTAAATGAAAAACAGTGCATTAAAATAAAAACATTAAAAAACAATGCCCAAGTGAATAAAAAGAGATTGACAGGCTTAAATGATCACTTTATCACTGAAAATCTTGAAGAAAGAGATGAAGTCAACCAACATTTAATATTGCCGAGAGGTAGCCTACAAAGTTGTTAACTGATCCTTCTCCATGTCCAACCTATACTTGGGCTCCTCTTACTAACCATACCTAAAGTTGCTTTCCTACCTTTGCCTGTTGTTGTCTCAACAAATGTGTAGCCCCTGCACAATAGTAAAGATAGGTAATCTCTAGGTCATGGGGTGCTACTTGGGTTGCCTGCCTAGGTCCACAAACACTATATGAGGTTCATTCTTAATTGATCCATTCTAAGTCAATCTAATTTTGTGTTCAATTCAGAAGTGATCATCCCTTTTGCCTATTCCCTTCAAAGACTTTACCTTCCTCTGTGTGAAAACTTCAGAGGGCTAAAAGGTGTAAGATTCTGAACCCACTTTTTAAGTCATTTGTATTGATATTTTATACCAACTGCCCACATTTCTGCCAGGTGTGTTTTGAATGTTTTTTTGTTTTGTTTTTCAAAACTTAAGCAAGGGTTCTGCTTATCTTCACAAGATGGCCATGTCCTCACATGTAGCTGTATGTTTTACATGTTGCAGGTGTTTTTGATAAGCCGTCCAACACATTGATAAGGGTGTATCCATGTGCTTTCTGGTGTAATAAATGTAGTGAAAGACTTGACCTCCCTTTGAGGACACAAATTCTTACATTTGTGTGTGTCTGTGTGTGTGTGCACCACTATGTGTAGAATGAATACGTTAAAAACTTGTCTTATATAACTTATAAAAACACAAATTACTTTTTTCTTCATTCTTGTTTCAAATTGGTATTTTTAGGTCCATTTTATTTTGTATTTGTGAATATCATAAAAAAAAAAAAAAAGACAAATTTATGCATTAATAGTAAAGCTTGTAACCTTACTTGGAGCGTCAAGTCTATTGCAAAAATAAATAAATAAATAAATAAAATCATATTGCACTCAGATCCGGCTGTCCTACTAAATAGAGTTGTGCACCACCAGTTTACTAGATAACAAAGTCATTTATTAGGGTACCAGGCTGATACAATGAATGCATTTGATGAAGCACTAGTCTCAGAGATGTTTGACAAAGTTCAGTTTTTTCCATAAGCATCACTTACATAAGCATCACTTTTTCCATAAACTTATCACTTAAATTCTGCTTTATTACTGAGGTCTGTCTGTGAAATAATCGGTTCTTGTTACATTCAAATGGACAGAAATTCTGATTACAAAGACTACATTCTCATAATGTCTTTTTTTTTTGTACAGCCAGTTATGGACCAACACTGGTGCACAATTGTTTTGTTACTATTGTGCTATCAACCATATCCATTTTACCCACTCCTATAAGTCACATAAAAACAAAACAAACTGTAATCATGTGGTCATTTTCTGCTTCAGCAGCTTTTATTAGTGATTTGAGTGCACACAATCTTTTTCAAAAGTGCTGTTCATGACTTTTTTAACTGTAATGAGGGGAAAAAGGCTTTTTAATGTGTCCTGTTACACCAATCAAAATTGTATTAACAATTAAATATTATTTGTGTTGAAAAATGTACAATAAAACCTTCTGGCGTAAGGAAAGTAACTGGCCAATAGCATTCTGTTGGCACATTCTCCATCCTGGTCTGGAATGTTCAACTCAAGGTTTATTTGCCCAACCTTCGGCATCTGTTTGAGCAGATGCACAAATCCCCATATTCCCCCAATCATGTTCTAATAAGATCATTTGCATTGAGGAGGTGGAGTTTAGTGATATAACAAATAGATGCAAAGGCCTATAAATATAAAATTTTGCTGATGTTCATTACATCAAAGAGGTTTTACCCCAGAAGCCAAACAGGTAAGAAGTCTAAATTGCCTTTTAGTTTTGCTTAATGCTTGATCGTTGAATGTCTATTATTTGATTAATAACCATACATTTTCAGCAGTGTCTGTAACATTTTTTATTAAACTCTGCTTTTCTCGATTTCTGCTTTTGCTTGATACATATATCTCTTCTTCAGGTGAAACTGAGAGAATGCAGACTCTACAAGTTCTGGCTCTGTCTCTGCTGTCTGTGCTGGCAGTCAGCGCTCAGTCCATCAGCTCAGGAGCATGCCCACAACCTCCTGTTCAACAAAACTTTGATCCTACTAGGGTATTTCTTTTTATTTTATGATATTATGATTATATTGAACTACTTTAGAATTAATATTTAAAATAGATTAAACTAAAAATACATTAAAAGTAGGACATTTTTAGTAGGCTATTCTAACGGAGACATTCTTTTATAAAATGACCACACACTTGACTTTTTACTCATGGATTTAAAGCAGAAATCTTCCCTTCATATGAATCTCCATTTCCAGCAAACATATTATATATCTGCATTTTCATAGGACAAAGATTCTGTTGCATAATTACTCCCTAATCTGTCATTTCATAGTATGTGGGAAGATGGTACGAGATTATGAAGATTCCATCCCAGTTCCAGTTAGGAGAGTGCTGTCAGGCTACTTACGTTCTGAGCGACGGTATTGTGCTGGTTCGAAATGATGAGCTTCTGTAAGTACTGCTTTGAATATCAAAAGGGACAAAAAGTTAATTAAAGATGTCAATGTAAATAAAGAAACCAGAACTTCGCTAATATTCAGAATATGTAGCTTTTTTTTTTTGCATTCTCTGCTGAGATTACCTTATAGCTTGTCTCTGAAAAACCTCACAGTGCTAACGGTACTATCAGCTTCATTGAGGGAACCGCCAAGATCGTAGATGATTCAGAGCCTGCCAAACTGGAAGTCAGCTTCTTTGAGGGTGTGTATCAACAAAACATGGGGGGGGGTTTCCCTACTTCTTTTATCCAAGTTTTATTTGACTGATTCATGATTACTGCTGAATGTGTTCACTTTCAGATGCTCCTCCTGCCCCCTACTGGGTGCTAGCTACTGACTATGACAACTACACCCTTGTTTATGCCTGCTCAGAGGCCTTCGGTCTCTACGTTGAATATACTTGGATCATGAGCAGGACTCGTGCACTTCCCAAAGAGACCGTCTCTGAGCTGATAGACATTCTCAAATCCAATGGCATCAATATCGACACGCTCTCTGAGACTGACCAGAGACTAGAGCTGTGCAGCGGCATGCCTTAATGTTACTGTCTTGTATGATAAGCCATTGTAGATGTATTGTGGTTTATTAAAAATAAACAGTATAAATGTAAACTCAAACTGATTTCCAGCCAGTGCTTTGAGGCATAAGAATGCAGATTTGCACTCTCCAACATTTGTTGAGTACAAATTGTCAGAACTTTTTTTTACTGTTATGAAAGCAGCAAATGGTACTGTTGTTCCAATGTGCCAATAAGCTTCTGGCCTTTGTTTTGCTTCTGTTCAGTTCTTTGTCAAGAGACATAAAAACATTAATAAATACACTTGTTGGAAAAAAAAAAAACAGAGCTTGTTTGTCTTTATTTTAAATTCTAGTTGTCTACTGTATATGATATCTATAGTAAAACAAAAATGTCCTTATTCAGAATGTTTCAAACTTTGAATAAAGACAGAATTTTACTCACCAAATAAAGCTTGTGTGAATCAAATCAAAATCCCTTTACCTAATTATCTGATATAATAAAGAAGGCAAGCTAAACACCAAAGTGCTTCCTTTTTTCATTTGTTCTTCTGTGAACAGCAATTAGTGCACAGACATTTATATGAATAGATTCTTCATTGTTAGATCATTTCAGATGTATGATTGTAAAGATATATTCTTGGCTAAGATCCTTCATGTATAAATTTTCTTATGGAAGTTGTCAATTATTCATTGTGTTTTATGTTCAATTTGTATGCACTAAATTGAAATAAAACGCTTACTAACCATATTTACTTAAAAGTATAATTCACCTAAAAATGAAAATTCTCTCATTTTTACTCAACCTCATGCCATCACAAATGTAATGACTTCTGCTGAAAACAAAGATTTTTAGAAGAATTTCAGCTCTGTAGGTCCAAATTTTGAAGCTCCAAAAAGGACATAAAGGTACCATAAGAGTAATTAATAAGACTCCAGTGGTTATATCTATGTATTCAGAAGCTACATGTTAAGCGTTTGTGAGAAACAGATCAATATTTAAGAAATGTTACTATAAATTCTTCTACATGCGCAATATGTGGCGATATGCACAAAGAATGTAAATTGCCAAAAACTAAAATAATGTAAGTGAAAGAGGAGAATGTTAGTAAAAAATTACTTAAATATTTATCCTTTTCTCACCCCACCTATAATATTTCTTCTAAAGACATGGATTTAACCACTGGAATCATACAGATTTAATTTATGCTGCCTTTGTGCTTTTGGAGCTTAAAAAAAATTAAGCTCCAAAACTTGCATTGTGAGGAAATATTCTTCTAAAAATATTTGTGTTCAGCAGAAGAAAGAAAGTAATTCACATCTGGGATGTCATGAGGGTGAGTAAATGATTAAAGAATTTAATGTTTTGGGTGAGCTATCCCTTTAAAATGAGTTCCTTATCGTATTGTGCACCATTATTAGATTAATATATATAATATTTGTCTTTAGGAGCAATATTAATTTTGATGAAATAACTTACCTTTAAAACAATTTTCCTTTAAGATAATTTCACTAGGCTGTGAATAATGATAACCAATAACCAAATTGCTCATTAGGCATTGTTTTTGGTTTTGTGGTTAATGTTATAAAGGTCACAGCAATAATAGCAAATTAGAATAACTTTGAAAAAGAAGCATTACCTTTGGAATACGCCAAGATATTCTCAAGGTGAACTTGACCTTCAGCCTCCATGTCCTAGTAAAACAGTCTTCTCTAAGGTGCTGGCAATGTTTCAAGAGGGTGGTGCTCCTCTTCAATCCACTTCAAACACAAATGGCCACTTTTCATGATCCAATCAATTCCTGATTGATAAAAGTAAGTCCCGCCCTATATGATCTTGTGAGCATTCTCAGAAATTCATAAAATTATAGAAGTAAAATGGGTTGTGCATGTTGTGTTACGCTGAATTTAAGACGACATTGTCCAGAGAAAGTCTATATACTGTTGATTATACAGTAGCCTACCTTTGTCTGCAGTCCAACACATTTTGGTCAAAGTATAATTCAGATTGTGTTTCAAACCTTATGCAACGGACCTTTTTATCTTTACATAATATCCGAATCCTCACGTGTAGCTGTATGTTTTGCATGATGCAGGTGTTTTTGATAAGCCCCACAACACACTGAACAGGGGGGTGGCTATGTGCTTGGAGGTGTGATAAGATTAAGAGTATAGTACATGTATTCTTATCACACCGGCAAGCAAAGGATTCATGTGTGACTCGACCTCCTGTTGTGGGGGGGTATGGGGGGTGTTATTCTCATTTTCCATCCCATTGAGAGATCAGTGACCCCACATCATAATAAATAGACCAAACAAATTATATTTAAACAAAACATCAATGCATTATGACTGCATAATATTTAGTGGGGTAAGTTCAATATTTATTAAATATACTCTTATGGTTCACAAGAGATATTCTGAAAAGTCCAAACGCTGTGTCAAAATTGGTGTTCAATGCAACTGCCTTGCATGTTCTGTCTTAAACACTTATTAAAAAAACATTTACACACTCTAAAGATTTTAAATTGTATGCATAACTTACTTTTTAATTGAATTATTGAATGAATACTTGGACACCACTGACATTTTACAACTTTTTTTAAACTCCTAGCATTTGAGATAGATGCATGCATTTAAAAATGTACTTGTTACACTTGACCATTTAAAATGAACTGTTTAAAAATGTGTTCTCAATTCTTAAAATAATCTTAAAGGAAATGATCATCATTTGCAATACCTGTACATGCAGAATATAGCCTGATTAAATTCTAACCTAAAATCTTGATGTAGCCTATCATTCATTTTACTGCATTAGTCATTCTAAAGAACAGCATGGCAACCATTTTTGGGTAAAACTAGAATGTTAGGGTGTATTGACAAATTAAAACATTTGTCATGAGCCTGTTTGTTTATATATTTTAAAATTGAAATGTTAAACATCTTTCTCAAATTTGGTGAATCTTTGATTGTCTTTTTAAAAAAATAAAATAAAATTGAACGTCCGCAAATATTAAAACAGCAAATTATGTTTTGTGTACAGGGGATATTTAAGGTATAATACAGGTACATCCCTACAAGCACACCCCTGGTTGACAAACCAAAGACTTACAATTTCATTGCCCACCATAAGAAAGAAATAAACAGAAAAAATATGTACACTTTATCATGTTTTAAAAGAACTAAAAAATTGTGTTCTTTATTTGGAACACCTGTATGCCTACTGATTCATGTGATTATCAAATCAGCTAATCATGTGGATGCCGTGCAATGCATAAAATCATGCAGATACGGGTCAGGATCTTTGGTTAATGTTCACCTCAACCATCAAAATAGGGAAACTATTTGTTCAGTGATTTCGACCGTGGCATGATTTTTAGTGCCAGACAGGCTGCTTTGAGTATTTTCGTAACTGCTGATCTCCTGGGATTTTCACGCACAACAGTATCTAGAGTTTACTCGTGTAGCGGAGTGTCGTGAAGTGTGACTTACCAAATTGAGTTTTTTTAGATTAGTCTGTGAAGTGAAGAAAAACCACCACAAGGTACAGAACATAAGCAAGTCTCCCTGTCCCAAGCACTCAGCTCCTACAAAGAATGGAAAAAACTAAAAACATTCACATTCAAATACAAACGTCTTGGTTACTATTCCCCGAGGGAAGGAACGAGACGTTGTGTCGAAGGAAGTGACACAAGGGGTCTTCTCGGATGCCGAATCGTACCTCTGAACCTGAGAAAAGGCCAATGTCAAGTTGGCAGACAGAATTTGCTTGCCCCACCCCGGACATACGGGTATAAAGGGAAGCGGGGCAGCGAATGCCAGTCAGGACTTTGCACTGAGGAGCCGAAAGGATGAAGCACGGCCATTACCAGTGCTAGGTCTAGTGCCGTGGCAGGAGGGACGGAGGAGGTTTCAACAGTAACCAAGACGTTCCCCTTCTGTCACTCTCTCGACGTTGTGTGAAAGGAAGTGACACAAGGGGTCCATATAAAAACGGCACGCACTGACCGTGTTAGGTGACTGTCGAAACAGGTGCAAAACAGTTATTGCGTGTTAGCGGCACCTGTACCGAGTGCACATAGCCCTCCCCAACGCCCCCTCAAAGAGTTTTGCATACCACCTTAGGTTTTCCCGCAATGAGGGGAAAAAGGTGTTACATGCTAGCATGGGAGCCCAGCAGCCAACATAAGTCGGGGAAGGCGGTCTTTCCCTGTAGGGAGCAGGAGCCCTGAGGCTAGGGTGCTGAGAGAAGACTCGAAGCACTTGTTCTGCTCCACGCACCCGGCAGGGGGTGGCTTAAAGACTGAGGAAGAGGCCTAAGGAGGCGTCTTCAGAACTCGTCAGCACCGGCGTGGCGGGCGCTGAGGCGAGACCGGAGGTAAGGTGACTGTCCGGTCTGCGAATGTCCTATTCTTTCAGGAGGGGAAGACCCTGCGGAGGCCACACCCTGCCCAGTCCAGGGGGAGGAGATGTGTGGCAAATACACCATGAGGATTGTGAAGCCGGACGTGGGATACGGCGCGGTGGTAGGTCCAGCCTAATGAAGAGGGAACTCTACAAGCACGGGGCCGAGGAAGTGGGGCTGCCTGAGGAAACGCAGGTCCGCCGAGAGGGGGACCATACCGCAGAAAAAACATCACGGGGGGTTAGCCTGAATAGGGAACTAAGCCCATGGAGCCTGACCTCAGTACAAAGCCCTGAGGCTAGCTGTGAGTTGCTCAACTGAATTCGCAGGCCAGAAGGCTAGGGAGGAAAAACATCCAGGCAGCGACGCTCAGTGGCTGACCTGGGACAGAAGGCGCACTGGATCACTTTGGTGAAGGGCGCAAGGTGCAAGCGGAACACCCAGTCGGTTGTGCCGCGTTACCGAGTTCTACCGGCTCGGACCTGACAAAACACGGGACGAGACCGACTCAACTCTCAGATTTTAAAATATGGCAAAGGTATTGGGTGTTGCCCAGCTCGCTGCTCTGCAGATGTCTGCTAGGGAGGTGCCGTGGCTCAGTGCCCACGAGGTCACCGCACTTCTAGTAGAGTGTGCTCGAACCTGCGTGGGGCGGGCACGCCCTGGGCGTGATAGGCTAAGAAAATAGCATCGACCCAGTGGGCTAGCCTCTGTTTGGAGACGGCGTTCCCTTTCCGCCATCCGGCAAAGCAGACAAAGAGCTGCTCAGAATGTCTAGAGCTCCTATCCTGCTGGGGTCCTCTCCAGGTGCCCGCGGCAGCGTGCCTGTTGCACACGGCGGCCCAACCCTGTCGAGAGGCGTCTTTGGTTACCACGACACATCTGGACACCTGCTGCAAGGGGACTCCAGCCCGCAGAAAGCAGAGGTCTGTCCAAGGGTTGAAAGTCTGAGGGCAGGCGAGGGTGATTATCACACGATGTGTGCCGTGGCGCTATGCCCATCTCGGGACTCGAGTCTGTAGCCAGTGCTGTAGTGGTCTCATATGCATCAACCCGAGCGGCGCGACCACGGCTGAGTTGCCATATGTCCCAGGAGCCTCTGGAATTGTTTTAGAGGAACCGCTGTGAGCGAGGCACCTGAGCACTGACTAGGCACGCTCGTTGGTGAGTCGCGCTGTCATTGAGACTGAGTCTAACTCCATGCCGAGAAAAGAGATGCTCTGAACCGGGGCGAGCTTGCTCTTTTCCCAGTTGACCTGAAGCCCTAAACGGCCAAGGTGCCGGAGCACCTGGTCCCTGTGAGCGCGTAATAGTTCTCTGTTTGTTGGCCATCTTGAGAACTGAAACTGTGCGTCATTGCATGGTAGAGTCAGCTTAGGTATGTTTGAATGGCCTTTGACACAAGCCCCCTGTTTGAACAGATGCCAAGTGCCCCAACTTTTCCCAAATTATGTTTTGTAAGGGGGGTGGGATTTATTGTCATAATTCACAATATAAAATGAACTCATGGACTATACAGCTATATCCACCTTTAGCACTGTTCTTTACCTCAAACACAGGTAAGATGATGATCAATTGCATTAGGGCATAATTAGACAACCATATCATGTATAATCAAATTGAATAATGCAACAAATGTGCTCTTTTTGCTCTGTATATCTCTTCTTCAGGTGAAACTGAGAGAATGCAGACTCTACAAGTTCTGGCTCTGTCTCTGCTGTCTGTGCTGGCAGTCAGCGCTCAGTCCATCAGCTCAGGAGCATGCCCACAACCTCCTGTTCAACAAAACTTTGATCCTACTAGGGTAAAAGCGTGTATTTTTTATATTTTTTTCTTCTTTTTTTATTATTATTAGTGACATATGATTAACATTAGCCACTTGGGCATGATGAATTGAAGAAGATCAAATAAATGACAATTCTAACAACAACAGCAAAATGAACAAATCCTCTAGATTGTTGTCAGTTTTAAGCATATTGGCCTTAATATGGCCTCAAAATTATCTTAGAACTTTATTGGAAACTCCATATGCAGGTTTATTTATTTATTTATTTTTTAACAATTCCCTTGGAAAAGAATCCTATTGCATAATTTCACACTGTTTTGTTATTTTATAGTATATGGGTAGATGGTACGAGATCATGAAAATTCCAGCCGCATTCCAGTTAGGAGAGTGCTCTCAGGCTACTTACACACTGAGTGACGGTATTGTGCTGGTTCGAAATGATGAGCTTCTGTAAGTTATAATAATTACAATATTGAAGAGACAAATGCTAAATTATAAGTAAACAAAGAAACTATGGTAAACAAAATATCATTCAGTAAAAAATAAAGAGTACTGTCTGGTGAGATGACTTTAACAAATGAATTGTGGTTTACTATCCAAACAGTGCTAATGGAACTATCAACTTCATTGAAGGAACTGCCAAAATTGTAGATGAATCAGAGCCTGCTAAACTGGCGGTCAGCTTTTTTGAAA
Source organism: Xyrauchen texanus (assembly GCF_025860055.1). Classification (NCBI taxonomy): domain Eukaryota; kingdom Metazoa; phylum Chordata; class Actinopteri; order Cypriniformes; family Catostomidae; genus Xyrauchen; species Xyrauchen texanus. The sequence goes on along the minus strand of NC_068284.1, from coordinate 34,039,697 downwards.
GTAAGTTTTAACAAAGCAATGACTTTGACATGGCCCGAAGTTTTCCCTTCATTTGTAATAATGTGAAACAGTCTTTGATTTTACTTTTTCATGATTACTGCTGTCCAATTTCAGATGCTCCTGATGCCCCCTACTGGGTGCTGGCTACCGATTATGACAACTACACCCTGGTTTATTCTTGCTCTGATGTCCTTGGTCTCGTCCATGCTGAATTTGCCTGGATCATGAGCAGGACTCGTACACTTCCCAAGGAAACCGTCTCTGAGCTGCTAGACATTCTCAAATCCAATGATGTCAATGCCGCCAAGCTCACTGAGACTGATCAGAGACCAGAGCTGTGCAGTGGCATGCCTTAATGTTGCTATCTTGTACAATGAACAATTGGAGATGTGGTTAAATTAATAATACAATACAATATAAATGTATTAAGATTCTGGTTGTGCATCTGTGGCTTTGTTTTGTTTTTATTTCTGTTCAGTTCTTGTCTTTGTCAAGTGATATGAAAATTTGAATAACTACACAACATTTGGCAAAAAAAAAAAAAAAAAACAGAACTTGTTTTTTACTCTGGTTTCTAAGTTGCTACTGATTAGTTCAATCAAGTGTATGTATTTCTGACATTACTTATTCTTCAGACTGCTGAATGATGTTTAAATACATATGCTCCCACCCTTAGAACTGACCATGCATTATATAAGTTTAAAAATTAAATAATCAATTCATCTCTTAGCAGTGTAATTACTGGTTTTATAAAGGAGCTATTATAGAGCACAACAGAGCCCACCCACTTATTCAGCCATCTGGTTTCCGGAAGAATTTACCCATTATTTTTATCCATAGGCTTTTCATAGTATTTTCATTTTTGCTCTGCTGTACCGTAGGTAATGTAGTTGTTTACCATGAATTCCGCTATCAAACTAGATTTTTAAACAATTAAGTTAAAATAATGTAGAAGAACGGCTTTAACGGACGCATTAAAGTTAAAATTGTAGCAGAATAGTGTACAACATATATTATATTCATCTACCATTCTTAAGAGAATAAAAAAAAATGTGGCAAAACCCACACTATTGAAATTACAAATAGTAAAAACAAGTAGGCTACAAGAACAGTCCAATGTCTCCGGTCTATGACTCAGTGACTGCACATCCCTGCTCCTGACCTGGTTTCGGCACCACTGTAACAGTTAAAGGACGGTCAAGGAGGAGGCAGGAACCGGCTGAAAAGTTAATATAAAGTTTTAATGCAAAGCTCAACATAAAATACATATGCAGCATGGCCGCATCTCTCTCTCTCTCCCAAACTGGCGTCACCATCTCCCCTTTATCTCGCTCTCCCGCTGATCATCTGATTCAGGGCTAGCCGTGCACAATCACAGCCCGGCCACGCCCTCCTCCTCGTCACATAGGCCTATGCATGTAACAGTAACTAATGAACACAGGTTGTAGAAGTTTGCATAATATGGGTAAACTAAAAAATAAGCTGTGACTATTACTTTATTTAGATTGAATAATGGTCATATATTTGATAGTATTGCGTAAAGAGGGCCATCAATATTGTTATTCCTGTAATATTTGTTGGCAATCTTGAGAACTGAAACTGTGCGTTATTGCATGGTAGAGTCAGCTTAGGTGTGTTTGAATGGCCTTTGACACAAGCCCCATGTTTGAACAGATGCCAAGTGCCCCAACTTTTCCCAAATTATGTTTTGTAAGGGGGGTGGGATTTATTGTAATAATTCACAATATAAAATGAACTCATGGACTATACAGCTATATCCACCTTTAGCACTGTTCTTTACCTCAAACACAGGTAAGATGATGATCAATTGCATTAGGGCATAATTAGACAACCATATCATGTATAATCAAATTGAATAATGCAACAAATGTGCTCTTTTTGCTCTGTATATCTCTTCTTCAGGTGAAACTGAGAGAATGCAGACTCTACAAGTTCTGGCTCTGTCTCTGCTGTCTGTGCTGGCAGTCAGCGCTCAGTCCATCAGCTCAGGAGCATGCCCACAACCTCCTGTTCAACAAAACTTTGATCCTACTAGGGTAAAAGCGTGTATTTTTTATATTTTTTTCTTCTTTTTTTTATTATTATTAGTGACATATGATTAACATTAGCCACTTGGGCATGATGAATTTAAGAAGATCAAATAAATGACAATTCTAACAACAACAGCAAAATGAACAAATCCTCTAGATTGTTGTCAGTTTTAAGCATATTGGCCTTAATATGGCCTCAAAATTATCTTAGAACTTTATTGGAAACTCCATATGCAGGTTTATTTATTTATTTATTTATTAAGTCACAATTCCCTTGGAAAAGAATCCTATTGCATAATTTCACACTGTTTTGTTATTTTATAGTATATGGGCAGATGGTACGGGATCATGAAAATTCCAGCCGCATTCCAGTTAGGAGAGTGCTCTCAGGCTACTTACACACTGAGTGACGGTATTGTGCTGGTTCGAAATGATGAGCTTCTGTAAGTTATAATAATTACAATATTGAAGAGACAAATACTAAATTATAAGTAAACAAAGAAACTATGGTAAACAAAATATAATTCAGTAAAAAATAAAGAGTACTGTCTGGTGAGATGACTTTAACAAATGAATTGTGGTTTACTATCCAAACAGTGCTAATGGAACTATCAACTTCATTGAAGGAACTGCCAAAATTGTAGATGAATCAGAGCCTGCTAAACTGGCGGTCAGCTTTTTTGAAAGTAAGTTTTAACAAAGCAATGACTTTGACATGGCCCGAAGTTTTCCCTTCATTTGTAATAATGTGAAACAGTCTCTGATTTTACTTTTTCATGATTACTGCTGTCCAATTTCAGATGCTCCTGATGCCCCCTACTGGGTGCTGGCTACCGATTATGACAACTACACCCTGGTTTATTCTTGCTCTGATGTCCTTGGTCTTGTCCATGCTGAATTTGCCTGGATCATGAGCAGGACTCGTACACTTCCCAAGGAAACCGTCTCTGAGCTGCTAGACATTCTCAAATCCAATGATGTCAATGCCGCCAAGCTCACTGAGACTGATCAGAGACCAGAGCTGTGCAGTGGCATGCCTTAATGTTGCTATCTTGTACAATGAACAATTGGAGATGTGGTTAAATTAATAATACAATACAATATAAATGTATTAAGATTCTGGTTGTGCATCTGTGGCTTTGTTTTGTTTTTATTTCTGTTCAGATCTTGTCTTTGTCAAGTGATATGAAAATGTTAACACAACATTTGGCAAAAAAAACAGAACTTGTTTTTTACTCTGGTTTCTAAGTTGCTACTGATTAGTTCAATCAAGTGTATGTATTTCTGACATTACTTATTCTTCAGACTGCTGAATGATGTTTAAATACATATGCTCCCACCCTTAGAACTGACCATGCATTATATAAGTTTAAAAATTAAATAATCAATTCATCTCTTAGCAGTGTAATTACTGGTTTTATAAAGGAGCTATTATAGAGCACAACAGAGCCCACCCACTTATTCAGCCATCTGGTTTCCGGAAGAATTTACCCATTATTTTTATCCATAGGCTTTTCATAGTATTTTCATTTTTGCTCAGCTGTACCATAGGTAATGTAGTTGTTTACCATGAATTCCACTATCAAACTAGATTTTTAAACAATTAAGTTAAAATAATGCAGAAGAACGGCTTTAATGGACTCATGTTCCATCGATGAACAACCTCGGAGCTCAAGGTAGGTATGTCTGCAAAGGTTAATAATAATTATTATTGTTGAAAATCAATTAATCTATAAAAAAAATTAATGAGATTTTTACTTCTGGAACCAGACTGTTGCGTTCTATTTCATAACTGATTGAAAGAGTTTATTTTGAAACTGACCAATTTGCATTTCTTGGTTCTTGGGTAACCTGGAACAGTGGTTCTCAGCCAGGGGTCTAGGGTCCATTGGGGGTCCTTAGCAAACTCTCAGCAAAAAGGGGGCCACAAGATTACATAAGAGGTTATATTCTAACAATTAAAGGCAGATAAAATGCTAAAAACAGCTGAAACTCATCTTATTAAATATTTTATTCTATAAACACTCCCAGTTTCTGGGCAGATGGGGGGGCCTATGAATATTGTCTTGGACATTTTTGGGGGTGCTTTGGATTTAAAAAGGTTGAGAACCAATGACCTAAATGGCCGCACTTGTTGCTCTGTTGCGTGTTGGTTAAATTAGATGTTCCAAGGCAAATAAATGCATTTAAAGGAAAAAATAGGTCCTGTCACCAAGGCCAACACTGTTGCAACTGTATTGATTTTGTTGATCTAGTTGTTGGACCACTAAATAATATACTGTATGTTTAACAGACAATATGTGGTGGAACCATGTAGAACAAAGGTGGAATATGTTTGCACAGATGCCAGTATTGCCTCCATATTTGCGTGGATAACATATTGCCAGTGGTGCCAGCCACTCCAGCTCTCATATTCAATCTGAAAGAGACAATGACATTGACATCACATGAGTTTTAATTTATTCATGCCAGGTTAATACACATTTGAATTTTGAAAGCAAACTGAAATTCCAAATTAGTTTTCATATTAACACACTAAAATGTCCACTCTCATTGTCTTCTGTGAAATTATATTTGTACCAAAATACTTTACACAAATCTGTTGTCTTTTGTAGAAACAAGCGCATGACAAATGCAAAACTAAAACATAACTTTCATAATATTGGTAATGATAACATATGTACTATTTTCTATCATCCCAATAAAAAAATAAAAAAAGATTCTTGTGGTAGCTGTATAGCCTGTTATTTGCATCAATTCCCATGAGATCTGGTGCCTCTACACACTATAATAATAATAATAATAATAATCATGCCACAAGAACAAATCATAAATCAACATTTTATGTTGCAATGTTATATTATGGCATATATTGATATGTGACCCACATGAATTTCATCAGGTTGTTAACATTAACTTTGATAAAGGTAGAGACTTGTTTCTTGTTTTCAGTAGAAACATTTAAACATCCTTTGTAAAGCAAATTTGCCATAAAACGTTGACTCACTGAAAGTATAACTTTTTATTTTATTATTTCTGGTTTTCTGACAGTCAATTACAGAAGCATTGAAACCTTAATTGTAAATAAAACACCTCTTTGTGTAAAAATATTACACAACCTATGAATTGTAGCAAAAAATTACTTATATGTGTTCTTCTGTTGTATATCATTAAGTATTTAAAAAGCTACAGGGTGGTTTAGTGGCTTAAGCTTGCTCTCCTGTAACCTAAAGTGGCTGTAATCATTTGTGCAAGAATGCAAAGAGCACGCACAGACTAATCAAAAGCACTTTTGACAAATTATCAAATGTTACAGAAATGTAAACCGTTGTAGTTTAGTCTAACTTTGTTAGCATTTAATTACCTTTTCGAAATAATCCTTCAGACAAGTTTAACTTCATTCATGACGGTGGTGAACTAGCATTTTCAATTCCACTTCAATACGCATGTCAGGATAATTCATGAACATTCATATATCCTCCGCCCACTGGAACCAAATATCTCAGAAGCTGAATAAATTGTAACACTGGCCCATGGGCCTCTCAGATCCTAATCCGTCAATGATTACTGCACTTGGATTTATGATGACGACAGAAGCACGTGCATGAGACGAAACATCTAAGAGGGAGATGACAGAAGTGCCTCTGTTTATGAAAGCGTCCATTGTGCATGTGATCAGACGTGATATTCCCTGCCCACCTTCTTATTCAGAATTAGAATGAGCTTTATTGCCAAGTGTTTTCATGTATACAAGGATTTTTTTTGGTGATAGGAGAAACAAGTGCATACAGAAAATTATAGTGAGACAGAATATTAAACAAGGTAAGAGTATAAATAGACATTCAAGTGTACATAGACATACATATACATGTACAAGTGGTAATGTATATGCAAGGTAGGGATATGTACAGTTAATTAATTAAATATGTGAATTTACATATGTACATTAGATATGTACTGTATTTACATAATTCCACTATGGGGGAGTCCTGAGGCACTTTAATTGTTCATGAGGAAAATGACCTGAGGGTAAAAACTGTTCTTGTGCCTGGATGTCCTGGCACTTAGTGCTCTGTAACGCCGGTCAGAGGGTAACAGTTCAAAAAGGGGGTGGGCAGGGTATATTGGGTCCAGAGTGATTCTACCTGCACGTTTCCTCACTCTGGAGATGCACATGTCTTGGAGGGTGGGCAGGGGGGCACCAATAATCCTCTCAGCATTCCTTACTCTCCGTTGTAGTTTTCTTCTGTCTGATTTGGTGGCTGTTATAGATGTACACAGGACAGACCCAATGACGGCCAAGTAGAACTGTATCAGCAGCTCCTGTGGCAAGTTGAACTGCCTCAGATGGCTGTTTTGCGGGGGATTTCTCCTGAAGTCCACTATCATCTCCAATGTTTTGAGCATGTTCAGCTCAAGGTTGTTGTGACCGGACCAGACAGCCAGCTAATCAACCTCCCGTCTGTATGTAGACTCATCACCGTCAAGGCTGAGGCCAATGACCGTGGTGTCAACTGCAAAATTCAGGAGCTTAACAGTGGGGTCTTTTGCAGTGCAGACATTCGTATACTGGGAGAAGAGCAGTGGAGAGAGAACACATACCTGAGGAGCACCAATGCTAATAGTGATGGTCCCGGATGTCAGTTTCCCCAGTCTCACTAGCTGCTGCCAATCTGTCAGAAAGCTGGCGATCAATCGACAGATTGGGGTGGGTATGGAGAACTGGGTCAGTTTGGTTGAGAGAAGATCAGGCATGATGGTATTGAAGGCTGAATTGAAGTCCACAAATAGGATCCGTGCATAAGCCCCAGGTCTGTTGAGGTGTTGCAGGATATAATGCAGTCCCATATTGAGAGCATCATACACAGAGCTGTTTGCTCAGTAAGCAAACTGAAGGGGGTCCCGCAGGGGTCCAGTGATGTCCTTCAGGTAGGCCAAAACCAGTCACTAAAACAACATCATGACCACAGATATAGTCATTAGTAGTCATTAAGTCCTGTGATTTTGAAGCAGCAGGGAACTTCACACTGCTCCAGTGACCTATTGAAGATCTGTATGAAGATGGGGGCCAGTTGGTCAGCGCAGACTTTCAGACAGGCAGGTGAAACATTGTCTGGGCCTGAAACTTTCCTAAACTTCTGTTTCTGAAAGACCAGGCACACATCTTCCTCACAGATCATAAGTGCAAATTTAGTAGCAGGAAGGGGGAAGGAGGGGGGTTCCATGAAGTGTTGGTGTGTGTGTGTGTGTGTGTGTGAAGTGAAGATCAGAGCAGGAGAGGGGTGTGAGACTGGGCATTTTAAACCTGCAGTAAAACACATTCAGTTCATCAACAAATAGTTGACTCTCTACAGAGTGAGGGGAGGTGTCTTGTACTTAGTGATGCTTTTCAGGCCTTTCCACACAGATGCAGGATCATTGGCTGAAAATGTTTTTCAGCTTTTCAGAGTAGCTTCTTTTAGTCAATCTGACAGTGGTGTAGCAGTGGTCCAATATATTTCGTTCTCTGGTGGGGCATGTGATATGTTGTTTGTATTTTGGCAGTTCATGGGTGAGGTTAGGTTAATTAAAATCTCCCAGAATAATAATAAGTGAGCCCGGGCATTGTCTGTGATGTGATCAGCCAGTCGTTGCAACACTGCGTTCACACATGCTTGTGGCAGGATGAACACACTCACCAGAATAAACAATAAAAACTCCCACGGCGAGTAGACAGGCTTACAGTTGATGAAGAACACCTCTAAATTAGGACAGCACACCTTCAATGCTGCTTCATCTGTAGCTATACCAACTTTCGTTGATGTAAAAGCATGTTCCACCGCCTCTCGTTTTCCCTGATAACTTCGTGATGCGACCCGCTCTGAACAGCTGAAAGCCCGGCAGATGTAACGCGCTGTATGGAAAGGCTTCTTTCAGCCAGGTATCTTTGAAACACAGAGCAGTGGAGTTAGAAAAGTCATTTGTTTGAGTGAGCAGAAGCAGTTTGTCCATTTTATTGGCGAGGGAGCGGACATTCGCCAGATAAATACTCGGCAGAAGAGTCCTAAATCCTAAGAAGCCCCTGCATTGACCAATCTTCACAAGCGCACCCTTCGCGTGCGTCTTTTGGATCGCTTGTAGAGCACCACCGCAACGCCTCCAACTAAGATGTCAAACGTCAGAATAATCAAACACCAGCAAAATATTATCAGGTATGCTTTGCCGAAAATTCTGATGTTCATCCCTGGTGAAACTGATCGGGAAAGAGTGACAAAAAACATGACAAACAAACAAAAGTAACAAATTACTGGAGAGCTCCATACACAAAGCAGCCATTGGCAGCACCATCTTGCAAGAATCTGTATTCCATTTTCTGGAGCTGTGCAGGTGTGTGGGGAGAAGAGTTGCAGCTTAAGATTTTGACTGAAGACAACAGGTTGGCTTTACTTGCGACAATGCAGAACCAACCGAAACAGAAACTGTTGAATGATGACAGAAAATGTACTATTTATTTATTACCTGTGTAGGCTAATCTGGGACTAGTAGCAGCTCGTTTATCCCTGTGAATAAGGTGGATTCGGTTGCATTTTGCCTTCCTTAAAGTCTTAAGTCTTAATTAAAGCTAAGTACAGTCGCCAACAAAGCATAAGTCAGATCAAACATTTACACGCTATTTTATTTGAATGACGACTTTGATTTTGGTAGATCTGGCTCATGTTTCAATAGCCGCTGTTATTACCAGAAGCAAGTTTACCCTGCAAGTTCACCCACGGAAGTGACAACCGCAGAAGTGTGAAAAAAAGCTATTGCATGCCCTTTAGGGGGAACAGGTCATAGGTTGTGTATGTCTGAGGTCACTTACCACTGACTTATGTTTATTTATCTGTACAATTTCCAGTTTGTTTAAGCCAACTAGTCCCTTATCCTTTACCTGCCATACGTCAGAATTGGCTAAAGGAATCTCTATACAGAGTGGTTTTGGGGTTAAACCCCACATTATCCCTTTGCCTCACTGTGACTCTATAATACAGTGCACAAACAAGCCGGGCAGAAATCCCTTTTAAAAAGCTTACTCCGCAGAGATTCTTAAATTAGCGGTTTTCATGTCTTAATACTTTAGTCTCTCAATGTCTAAGCACTTTATTAGTGATTTCCGCTCTTTTTGGTTGATATGAGACTACATTCATGCAATATGTTTGTCTTTAATCATGCATCCCAACGAACACTATTCACCTTGTAAAAACCAAGCATGTTGTGGGAAGGAGTATATTTATTTAAGTGATTATTATTTATTTAGTTATGATTCATTGTAATCCACACTATAAGACACCTGGCAGAATTTTGAATAGATTAAAGCTTGTTGATTTTTTAAAACGGAAAAAGTGACAGACGTTAAAACAGCTATTGATTTCTCTCTCTCTCTCTCTCTCCCTCTCTCTCTCTCTCTCTCTCATATATATATATGCAGTGTGAGTATCCCCACACCTGCCCATCGCCTCACACCCTGGGAAACTCCAGAGAAGAATAGAGTCCATCCCCTATCCAGGAGTACGGATCCAGAGAAAAAATTGTGCGTTGATGTAAGCCCCACCAGATCCAACTGGTAATGCTCCACCTCCCTCACTAGTTCCGGCTCCTTCCCCCCCAGTGAGGTGACATTCCACGTCCCCAGAGCAAGCCTTTGCTGCCCGGGTCTGGTCCGTCGAGGCCCACGGCCTTCACTGCCGCCCATATGGGTACCTTCAATGCAGATAAAATTTTTAGCCTTCCCCACATCTGTCCCTCGACACAATCCTGAGTGCATGGTTACGTTTGTTATGTTTAAAAATAAAGGGATTTTATTTCAACAATAGATAAACAAGGTAACTCAGAATATAACAAAAATGCAAGAAACCAAGCACAGAGAATGACAACATGTGAGAACTGACAAACTAACTGGCGGAAACAAGGGCTTAAATATACATGAGAACAAACAAGGGAACAAAGAACACCTGTGGAAACAATCAGGGGAAACCCAATCATAAAATGAAACTACAAAGGACTACAAAAACAGGAAACAGGACCTAAACAAGAATTTCAACATAAAAGCACAAAAACAAAAGACAACAGGGAATATGTGACAGACATGGTCTTCTGCTGTTGTAGCCCTTCCGTCTCAAGGTTTGACGTGTCACTACAATTGTACAGAGTGGTTATCTGAGTTACTGTATCCTTTCTGTCAGCACGAATCAGTCTGGCCATTCTCCGTTGACCTCTCTCATCAACAAGGCATTTCCGTCCATAGAACTGCTGCTCAAATTTATTTTTTGTTGTAAAATCTAGAGACTGTTGTGTGTGAAAATCCCAGAAATTCAGCAGTTACAGAAATAACCAGCCCATCTGGCACCAACAATTTTGTCACAGATGAAATCACTTTAGACCAAATTTTTCCCCCATTCTGTTTTGGACATTAAATGAAGCTCCTGACCATATCTAAATATTTTATGCATTGCACTTCTGCCACATGACTGCTAATCGCATGAATAATCGCATGAATAAGTAGGTGTACAGGGATTCCTAATAAAGTGCTAAGTGAGTATATATATTCAGAATTCAGTATATATATATAGTGATATACAGTATATATTGTAACGTATGCCTTTACAAAATACTTGATTCTTAAATATTATGATTATTATTTTGAAATCTGTTTTTCAAATGAAACTATCATGTAAATAGACAAAATGCATAGAACTGTCTAAAAAGTTTGTCTTTCTAGTTTGTCTACAAAAATATTGTTGAACAAGTAAGAATTGTCACTTCAAATTACTTTTGAACCAGTAAATAATAAATAACTGCTCATTAAAAATGTAAATGAACCAAATAAAAAAAACTGAATAAAGCAGAAATTTACAATTAAGGCAATTTATATGCATTGTTACCACACGGTTTCCCGTATATTGACATTTTTAATGTCATAATAGTATTAAACATGCAATTTTATTATATGTTATATGGTAATGCCATCAATATAGTTCAGATTCCTATGGATTCAAAAGCATTTGATTACTAATGTTCTACTAGCTTTGTATAGCAGAGGAGGTTCCGTGTGGGGACATTAATAATTAGTAAAACAACATTATTAACCCTCTGTCAGTTTATCCGTGCGGGAGGTGAATGCTTGCTCCCAGTCTCTGCATGTTTGTGTCTTACCTAGAATCAGTTTTTCTGCAAAACACTCATATGCTGCCCAATTGTGGGCACACCTATCCCTGTACTAATTCCCCTGATCCTCTCAGTGTTAAAAAATATAAGTCTAGGAACTGCAGACTATGCTGTAAGCGGGTGGTGAGCACAAACTGTCAGATTAACAAGTCTGAGCACATGATCCTCCACAACATAGTCAGAAGGGCAGGCGCCAAATGAGATCTGATAAAGACAAGTGAGTAACAGTCTTAAAATTATTTCTGTTAAATACACGCATGCACATGCACACACACACACACACACACACACACACACACACACACACAGCACACACACACACACACAAAACACTGGAAAGAAACATGCACTGCCATCTTGCTTTGAGTTGATTGTGTCCTTTCCATGAAAAAGGAAGTTGAGCATTTAGGTGTCTTGCCCTCAGTCTTTAAAGTGCTAACAGAGGATTACTGAGGTAAATGTTGAAAGAGGTTTAGTCAATATGCTTAGGCAGTGCTCTTAATTACATTTCAACAGAGTGTCCAATGTGCAGTTGGACGAGAGATCACAGTGATGTCAGGTAAGGGGGGAAGCTTAAGCAGGCAGATAAAGCCAAGCTAATAGAGATAATATCAATCTGTAATTAAAGGTCTTTTTTAGTTAAGACAAGGAGCTGGCACTTGTTGGCCAGGGCATCTGTAGGCTGGCGGCTTGACTGATATCTTCCCTCAGAGGTGCTAAGACTTCAGAGCTGTGGAATTTCTTGTTGCTCAAACCAGCAGGTCACCTTCAAGTCTCTTACTGATTGTTCGGTATGCACATACTGTCAGCTTGACAGAGAGCTTGGACATATTCCCATTTTTCTGGCAGATTCAAAAGGTGAGTCAACAGTCTGAACACTTCTAGTGTAGCCTTAATATCTCCCTTCAATTTACTTTCCCATCTTTGGGTGCTAGTTACTGCTCTTTATTTTTGAGATTTATACAATATAATGTTTTAAGGATTTTAAACTGTATTGGATTGGAAACCATATTTTATATCTATGCACATTGAATTGAATTAATTACACTGGAAAAATGTATGCAACACATTGAAACTGTTACTATTGAAACATGGAATTGCAATATTGCAAATATGTTTGACTTATATAATAAACGGCTTGTGATGTTCCTCATTTGTAAGTCGCGATGGTTAAAACCTTCTGCAATATGATGAAATTAATGTAAATATCCATGAATGTATTTTCTGATTTAGGCCTATATTTGCACATTATAGAGCACATTCTTTATTTTTACTTTATATAATTAAATGTTTTCTTTGTCAAAGAAGTGACCAAGGCACATTACCCCGCTACGCTGCTTATATCCTTGCCAATGCAGTTTATACCTGTACCAGACTCATATGTCTACCATTGGAATTATCTTGTGCCCTTACTATACAAAGGGAGTATATTAGACCAGATGATTATTATCTTCTCTACTGTGACTTATCCAAATGCAAGGCTTGATGTAAGTCGTCAGCAGTTTTCCCTGAATTTATTCCTTTAATGAGATTAGCCAGAGGCAAATCCATCCTGTTCAAGTCTGCAACTTGTGTAACGGGAGCCAGCTGGTAGGTAGCTGTGCAGTGTGTAAACCTCACTCTCCTAACCTCAAGAGGTGCACTAGCGACTGACGCTAGAGGCTGTAGGCTTTAGCCTCCTTGTTAGCGCACCCGCCTCCCACTCCGGAGATGTCGGTTCGAGTCCCATTTGGAGCGGGGCGAGCAGGACCGGTTACAATGGTGCCGTGACCCGGATGTGAGCGAGGTTTAGGAGGGTGAGTGTAACGGGGAGCAGAAACGGTTACAATGGTGCCGTGACCCGGATGGGAGTGAGGTTTAGGAGGGTGAGTGTAACGGCAGGCAGCTGGTAGATAGCTGTGCAGTGTGTAAACCTCACTCTCCTGACCACAAGAGGTGCACTAACGACTGATGCTAGAGGCTGTAGTCTTTAGCCTCCTTGTTAGCGCACCCGCCTTCCATGCCAAAGATGTTGGTTCGAGTCCCGTTCGGAGCGGGACGAGCAGGACCGGTTACACTTGGATATGGCATCACTTGTCACATGCATGCCAAAAACTGTACTTATTTTGGAAATATGCCCAATACTTTGGTTTCATGTTCCTTGTGTATATGTTTAAGCCTACAATTCATATGGTATTGTTTTGACAATGGCCATTTTTATCTTAAATGCCTGCAAATCACGAGGGAATATCCAATAGATCCCACTATGATGGGAGATTTAACTCAAATGAAAACATGCTTGCACCTCTACATCATAAACTCTAATAAGTTAGCAGTACTCAAAAAATTGGATTAAATCAGTTACATTCATTTTTTTTAAGTTAATAATCTTCCAAATTGAAGTTTTAAGAACTTTCAGATTTTCATTTTGTACTAAACATACATATTAATTGCTTTTAACTTGAAATACTAAGTTAACTCAATTTAACAAGTAATCTCAATTTAAATACTTCAAGCAGAGGAAACCTTGTTACTAGATAGAATTAGCAAGTACAGTGAATGCTGTGCATGCTGATTGGAATTGTTTATTGAGTATAGAAATACAGAACATTCTTAACTTGTACCTATCCTCAAACTAAGCTCAAGCTCCACTATTCACCATAACAGTAACCCCCAAATCTCCAACTTAGAATTTCTTCTAAATAACACAAAACATTAAACACTAACAGGCCTCCCTCTTTGCATTCATCTTGCACAAAGACACATTAAACAAAACTTAATCTGAACATTTACTCACCCTGTCGAGTGCCATGCAAAGCATGCCTGGAATTAGAAATCTCTTGACCAGTTTCAGTTAAATTTAAGTTCTTGTAAATTTAAAGAGACAAGTTCGTTAAACTCAAAACAATAAAAAGAATTCAGTTTACTTAAAAGGTGTCAGTTTTGTGAACTCAAAGAATGAGAAAGAGAAATACAAAATACTTGAGGTTCATTTATTTAAACTCATTTGAATTATTTAATTAGTCCCTACTCAAAAAATGTATTATTATTTTGAGCATTAGGGTTAACAGTGTATGCTTAATCATCTGAAACTACAATTCCTGGTGACTTTAGAGGTCAGAATTAAATAATGATAGTTTTTGTGAATTTACAGTTTGTATGAATACTGCTTAAAATACATAGATATAGTAGTGTACATATTATAGTATGTGTTAGAAGACGCACTGTGTTCATTTACAGACTTATCAACAATTTTCATGCGTGACATGCAGGGTCAGAAATGTACAGGGGCAAGGGATAAAACTGCCACGAAATTTACAAAAATGACCACAAAATTTAAAATATGGGAGCAAAAACTGCCCTAAGAAGGGAGAGTATGAGAATGTACAGTGTTTTACATGGTTAGAAAAAAATGCTCTCATTAAAAGGTAAACTTGTCCCTGAAAAGAAAATTCCAGGGGACAAATATTTCCCTTTAATAAAAAAGTTAATTTCTGACACTGCTGACGTGTGCCATTTTTATATAAGTGTATGGATTTTGAAAAATTATAAAATTATTATATCAAATTAAACAGTTAAATTATTCCTGGCAAAAATAAGATTTAAATTTTTTTTTTTAAATACATTTATTTAAACATGCTTCAATTTGCTAAGTAAAATTAGTTTAATTAATGCCATTTTACGAAACTAAACTAATACTCCTTTATTAATTTTAATGAAATATTATGAATTCATAATGTGTAGCCAACAGCATTTAAAGATCAATTTAACTTAATTTAACATTTTCATAACTTTTAAAAACAACGTGTGTGTGTGTGTGTGTGTGTGTGTTATGTATAATTATTACACCATCAGTCCATAATAAAGAGATTATTTTGTGTATCAGGCAGAGTTTTGACATGGTTGACAGTGTGTCTGCATGCACCGCATTTACCACATAATCTGATTGTATCCCAGATTTATCCCCAAGGTGTTTTTAGGACATCTCTGAGGCTAATGGAGGCTAATAGGCTTAGCACTTAGGGTGTATTGTCCAGTATGCTTACAGGCAAGGTTTGCTGAGGGTAAAACTCTAAACTCTGGGATTACCTCTAACACATCCCTTTAAAGTGCTGTATAGTCAGGACTAAGCTAATAGGATCCGAGGGGGGAATAGGGGCCTGAAGGTATATTGGGGGTTGGCTGACAGCAGGACCGCACTCATACAGGTCAGCAGATGTAGCTAGCAGACTGCTGGACTAACAGGAGGATTACAGGACTCAGATTAGTATGGCTTCTAATGGAAAATAAAGGGTAATACACACAGAGGTTAATATCTGAAGCTGTTCCGTACAGAATCTTGGAGAATTTATCCAGGAAGAGATCTGTAGATCTAATTACTGCAGCCGTTTAATCATTGCAACAAGGACGTTCTATCAGGTGGAGAAATGGACAGGCACATATTCACTGTGGATGTTTTGTTGTTGTTCTTATAATAGATTAATAATCTAAGAACATATTTAATTTTACCGTACTCCTAAAAAGACACTGTTTTTTGTTTGGGTTCTATATTGTTTGCATATACCACAACATAAGACAAAATTAAGGAAATTACATGGGAAAATACCAACTTCTCTTTTAAAGAGAAACAATTCAGGCAAATAATTTTCACTGGAAATCTACTTCAATCTAAGAATAAAGAAGTTGACACTGTTTACAGCCTGTATCCTTTTCTCTTTCTTTCTGTCTGGTTTCTTAATCTCAGGCTGACTGGAGCAACGCAGCGGATATATTTTGCACCAAAGTGAAGGGAAAATCAAGCAGAAGAATTAGTGAACAGGTAGATCAACCTCATTAAATGCCATCTATTCTTGATCATTTGTAATATTGTAGTTGAAATTCTAAGAATGTTTGTTGCCAATTCCGATGTAGATGAGAATATTCCAGATTAGTTTCACAAGTTGCATCTTAAAGGCAACATACAATAACCTTTTAAGATATATTGTATCTGTTGCTTAATGAGCTTTTAAACATCTATGTTAGGATAGACCAGATATCTTGTTGGTCTTGTGTGACTATTAGTCTTATTACTAGTCTAACATTGAGTTGGAATGAAAATGTATATTTACAAACAAAAACATATTTTAAATGAACGGACTCAGTAATCACTGACAAAAAAGTACCAAAACAGTACCATGGTATTATCATATTTTTGGATTGCTACCATAGTAATACCATGTTTTATGACCATGTACAATGGTAAAATTATGTTTTTTGGACATGTACTATATGGTAGTATCGCACTGAAAAACATTTGGAGAGGGATTTACTTAAAAGAATCCTAGGAAACAATATCCATGCAGATATTGCTAGTAAACTTAATGGATGGATGGATAATTTACTAAATGTAGAGGTCATTTGTATGTTTATGTGGACACAGGGAGGAAGCAGTGTCATGACCCCACGAGAACAGCTAAGGAAGATAACGGCACTGGGAGAGCAAGGTGTTCTAGATGAGAAACACTGGTATCGACTGGTCAATGGAATGTCTGCTGGAGGTGAAAGCTTAGTACAAATAACCAATAGAAGGCTTTTATTACAAAATGTTTGTCATGCTCTGTCATTTAGTGTTTTTACAATTGTGATGTACATCTTATATTTAGTACACTGTCAATGTCCAAAAAAAAACTTTAACCAGAGCTGATCAGAATCTTGAATAGATATGATTAAATAAAGAAAAGCCTTTAGATCCAACAGTTGAAACCACATATATATTTACAATACCTGACTTGTATGTTGATTTGTTAAAACTTGCCTTCTTTTGGATGTTTTTCTCTGTGTATTGTGCGAAGCAGAGTTGCGGCAGAGGCATGAGCTCATGATGAGGAACCAGATGGCCATGGCTCCACAGATCCTGACTCAGGGGCAGCAGAGATTGCAGGGTGTGCCTGCACAGTTTGATCCCCGCTTCATGGAGAGGTCTGTAAGAATAATTCCAAAATGCATTAAACAATTATATATAATGAATATAAAGTTGTGATTGGAAGTTTAAATTAGATGGAATTTGATGACAAAAATACTCTTTTTCTGCAGGGAACTGGTGCAGCCCAATGAAATGGTATCAGCTGATGCTAGACAAATCCACATGGGTACCCATCTTGGCTCACATCCCCAAAATTCCAATGTCATTCCAGGAAGAGCATATCCTGGAACAGGTTAGAATGTAATTATAGAATGCAATAATACACAAGACAAGCAAATTAAATGGATAGTTCACCAAAAAATTTACTCACCCTCGTGCAATCCTAGATGTGTATGACTTTCTTTCTTCTGCAGAACAAAAACAAGGATTTTTAAACAAATATCTCAGCACTGTAGGTCCAAACAATGCAAGTGAATGGTGGCCATGAATTTTGAAAGTCCAAAAATCACATAAAGGCAGCATAAATATTATCCATAGGACTCAATATTTATGCCCTTTTTAACTCCACTTTCGCTTTCAAATTCAAATTATGTGCATATCGACACATACAGGGAGGAGAATTTATAGTAAAAAATTACTTTCTTCTGTTTCTCACACACTCCTGGAGTCATATGAATTAATTTAATGCTGGCTTTATGTGATGTGTGGAGATTTAAAGTTCTGGTCACCATTCACTTGCATTGTATGGACCTACAGAGCTGAAATATTCTTCTAAAAATCTCATAAATTATAATAATAATAACAGCAACACAAAATTCAGTTTATGGTAATGTTTTAATAGTGATTCTGGTGTCCATTACAATGGACGTTGTTTCTGAATTATTCCATTTATTTATTTATTTTCTTGTGTAAATTGTCACAATGCATTATTTACAAGGAAGATTTTTTTTTTTTATTAAAAAATTAAAAATGTGTGTTATGACACACATAGGCCACAATAATCCATTAAAATTTGAAAACTTCAGGTTCGTAACATCACTGTTTTCCAAAGTATGATTATGGAGAGCATTTTCGAAGGTTTTCAGTACCTAGCTAAATTTTCAAGCAAACGTTTGACTTAGCAGTGTCTAATCTAATAATTCTTTGTTATTTGAGTGGCACCAAATGACAAAAACCTTTTAAAAAAACACAGGAGAAAAGTGAATAGAACAGAAATAGATCGAGGGTCTGAAATGGTTAATGTCTCAATTGTTTCTCCTAGACACCAATGAGAGAAAACAAAGAGCAAATGGAGATATTTGAGATATGTAAGAGCAACCTCTGACCAATAAAATTTTCCTCACGGAATTTGCAGGTTACGCCTTCCTCCCTACTGAAACCATGGAGACAGTTGCAAGACGACAAGAGTTTATTCACAAACAGAATATGGCCAGGTAACTTTCAGTGATTTGCTTCCTATGTTTGCCATTACAATCACACAAATGTGACCTCATAGCTGCTATTAATACTTTAATAAATGTCATTTCTGAAATAAGGATGGAGATGAATGCTATCCTGCACCAAAAAGAGCTGGAGAATGCCCACCAAAAGGGTCTGATTGGCATGGAGAATCCTATGATGTACCAGGGCATCCAACCCAGTCCCATTGGCTTCAGGGGTCGTCAGCGACTTCCTGATGGACATGATGTGTTTGTCCATCGCACCGCCCTTGAAGACATGCATGCTAACAGTCTCCTCGTGTCAAGCCCCTACCCACCAATCAGCACAATGCAAAGGGAGCGAGGGCGCAGAACAGGCAGAAGAGCCACCAATCATAAAAGCTCAGACAGCCACCTCTCACTCCACAAAGGCCAATCAGAAGAGAAGAATATAGAGCAAAGTCCAGGAGGTGCTTCTGGGGAGGAGAAGGAGGCAGAAGGGAAAGGTGACCTGAGCAACGAGGCCACAATCAGCCAACCACTCCAAACCAAAATGGAAACTGAGCTGTCTTCAGGCAGCAGCAGAAAAAGTTTTAAGGAAGGAGAGCCCGGGATTCGCAAGGCCTGTATTAATGGACAGGAGGGCTGTTCAGAAGTCACCAACTGCAATGCCAGCACCAGGGACAAAGATATACCCAACCCTTGCTCAGCTTTCCAAGAGAAGTTTCTGTACCCTTCTGCCACTGGCACATTTACAGGCATGCCCTACATGCTCCCGGTGCCAGGAAATGGACTTCTACCACTTGGTGGGTTTGCTAGTTCTCCATATGTATGTCTTTATTACAGAGTTTGTGTTTAACAGTTTGTTTTTTTTTTACAGGTTTTGTCAGCTAACAAACATTTATAAAGGAATGTTCTAGGTTCAATTCAAATTAAGCTCAATCAACAGAGTTTGTGGAATAATGGTGCTTAGCACAACAACTACAAAAAAGAAAGAAAGAAAAGAAGCAAAAATCACAGTTACAATAAGGCACTTACAATGGAAGTGAAAGTGTCCAGTCCAATCAAGTTCACACTGTTTTAAAAGTATAGTCACAAGATGTAAACATTACATGCATTAACATGATTTTAGTGTGATAAAATGAGGGATTTACATGCATTATGGCATTTACCAGATTACAGGGTTACCAGAGGTATGTCACCATGACAACAAAGTTGTATTACTGAATATAACTTCACACAGATAAGCGATAAGCGGATAAACAGTAAGCGATTTGATCACAATAAAATAATGTTAACACATATAAAGTTTACATCTTGTGTCTATACTTTGAAACAGTGTGTATTTTAATGTTAATGGACTAGCCCCATTTACGTCCATTGTAAATGCCTTTCTTTAACTGCAAATTTTGGAACAATTTCTGCATATAAATATTTACAATGCTGCCATATTTTAGTCAATGTGACCTGTTTTAATGAATGATATATATATATATATATATATATATATATATATATATATATATATATATATATATATATATATATATATATATATATAACTGGTTTATTGACTCAATGTTAAACTGCCAGCAGGAGGTGAAGCCACCAGAAATGTTAGAGCAGCCATTTTGTATGCTCAAACTCTCATAGATCATCAATAAATGACACCCCTGTTTCACCATCTCCGACCTGTGGAATTTGACAGTTGCATTTCGCCCTCAAGTGACAATCATGTTTAATGTTTAATTAGCTCTTATGTATAATATTCATTACAAGGGAGAATATATACACAGATCACGATGTCAGAGCATTTGCCTGCCTGGGTGTTCAGTCTATCAGTACAGCAGAACGATCATCAAAGGAAGTGGCAAAACTATACACAAGTTGTAATGTAAGAAGGAAAAGCTGTAATATTTGCTTGTTTTGGGGTGACAACAAAAATGTTGGTGTGTGGCAATAGGTGTTGAGATTTTGTGCTGTAGTAAAGACACCTCTGCTTAAATCTCCATGCTCTTAAAGGCACCTCTGCTTAAAAGTGCACTTTTACATTTGTGAAAAGCATCTTTGCGTTATAGGGATGTACATGCAGATTTCAGATATAAAATTGGTGATTGAATTATTAATGTTTACTCACTGAAATGAGATGATTTCCTGTTATGTCAATAGGAACTTAATTTCCTATTAAGTCAATAACTGGAATGTTTGGGCATAGCAATATGGCAGAGCAGTGGCTTCACTGAAGTTCAGCGATGGCATTTCTACAATGGCAGCCATTTTGAAAAGACCCCACAACTGTGGCATCACTAGAAACCCCAGGATGTCCTCTTGACAGGACTGTAGGACTCAAATACTGTAGATTACATAAATTGTGCTTAACTTAGAAGTCTCAGACTCATGTCCCCCACAGAGGGCAAAACTGAATTGCTGGGTCTTAGGGTGATATATAACAGGGGTTATAATCTATATATGTGTTTGATTACACATCTTCTGTTTTATTTGATCAGGGCCTCCTAATATGTTTCTCAATGGAGAAGAGATGTCTTCACAGGAAGATGTTCGCAAGTGGACAGTTGACGACGTCTACAACTTTATCAGTGAAATACCAAGCTGCTCTGAATATGCACAGGTAATTAAATATGCATATCTTGATTTGCAAACAGACAGTTGCTTTATATTTTATGTTACAATAAACCTATCTATCTATCTATCTATCTATCTATCTATCTATCTATCTATCTATCTATCTATCTATCTATCTGTCTGTCTGTTCATTCTATTTTTGTATGTCTCATCTAAAACAGACATTCAAAGACCACATGATTGATGGAGAGACATTGCCTCTTCTGACAGAGGACCACCTCCTGGACACACTTGGGTTAAAGCTAGGCCCTGCACTCAAGATACGATCACAGGTACTCGATTCTGCAATAACCTTTAAGTATCAGGATATTGCACCCTGCTAAAAAGAGATGTGTGCTTGAGATTTGCAAATTTAAATTAGAATTTGAGAACTTGAGACTCAAATTGGATCTAATTGCTTGAGTCACCCTTTTTTACCCAAAGAATCAAAAATAATTAATTTCTTCTTAGACTTAAAATTTAAACAGGTTTAAACAAAACTTCCGGACAGGTTAAATTTGTCATTGTTTGGGGAAAAAATATTTCTAAGATCATCTAATTATACAATGTTTATGTGAAATAAATATTGCTTTCCTGTGCTACTCACCTCAGTAGAGCTGATGTGTTTTTAGTTGACATTAGTAAAGTTACAAAAAAATCTGCATGATTCGGTTAAAGCAATGCAACACTAGCGCCACCAAATGAACTTGCTGTTGCTGTTGTTCAAACAGTCAGATAGTCACGCCCCCAACTCATGCCATTGGTTGAGTCAAGTTGTTGGGTGGGGTCTAAGTGGGTCGCTCAGAACAAACACAAGAATTTTCATAACGCCACAGAGACAGTGTTTACGGTTTTCGAGAAAATTAACCCACTAATGACTTGCATATAGTGTTCTCTGCATATTAATGTGGGATGAAATAAAGTATTTTAACACTGAAAAAGTAACATACTCCAGTTTTAACAATCATTTGTATTCAAGAATAACTTGAAGAATTTCAAGACAAAATGTAAAATTTGACTTAGCTCATCATGACTTTGTAACTTCCACCGTTAACTAAGCCTTGATTTGAGACTTGAAGTCTTTAAAACACATGTCTACTACTAGAGTTATTCATTCTTCACTATTTTAGGTTAGGTAAACTTATTTCACAGTCACATTCGATTATAATAATCACTGGGATGAAAACCTTTATATAACTTTAAATAACTTATTAAAAGTCATTAGGCGATTCTCACTATCCCTCTCCTTTCAGTTGTCCCGACGGTTGGGTAACATGTTCTACAACATGATGAACTTGCCGCTGCCTGTATCTGGCCTGCAACCTGCACCCGAGAAAGGTGGGGACAGATCATCAGACATCAGCTCCCCCCTCAACTGCAACAGCATGGAGATGCTCGGCAGTCCCAGGGACACAGAGGCTCGTAAATCTGCAGAGCCTGTAACTGAAGCTGACAATCCTTCTCCGACCCAAATGAGCGAGATTGCCTAAAGAGGGCATGTAGAACTACTGGACTATTCACTATTTACCTCAAGAATCTGTTGTGTTGCCCAGTGTATTTGGCCTGACAAACACTTACACAAAGATATATTTTAAAATATTAATTACAGATAATTTATGCTCTAATACAATAGGCTTGCCATTCAGTCTCAAACAGTTCATAAGAGTTAGTAAAATTGTCCATGCTGTTCACAATTTTTTCAGCAAATGTGTATTTTTTTAATAAGCTAGCTTTATTTTGAAAATGTTAATGTATTTTTTTATTATACAATTGTATTTTGGTTTTTACTTTAAAATTGAATTATTCTGTATTGTTTGTTACAAGGAAAATTAAAAAGATTCATAAACTCCTTTTTTTTTTGTTTGAAACATGATTTCAGTGTTTACTGTACTTCTAGCTTTCCCTGCTAACTATCCACTTAAAGGCAGCTGAAACCAGCCTAAGCTGGTTTGCTGGTTTTAACTGACTGTTCTGCAAAGTCAGGGTGGTCAGATTTTAGAGGGGTTTTGGGCATAGTTTCCAGTTAGGCTCAATATAAGCCACTTTTGGGTTGTTTTTTCAGAAAGTCACTTGTAAATATGGGCAGTAGCGCAGTGCTTTAAAAAAAAATCCATTTCTATTTCCAGTATTCAGTCACCATTTCTTGGGCTTGAGGTGGTTTATAAGCACATTGAATTATGACTCACCACTAATAGTTGCTATGGTCAGGGTGGTTAGTTGACAGGTTTTAGAGGGGTTTGGGGCTTTTCTACCTACAGTCCCGGTATTTTTACCTTAGTAACTATCTAGACAATCAAACTCTTACAAGGAACACAGATGGAGACGTTTCCTCTTTTGCATTTGTACTCATAAAAGCAACCCCTGAAGTGACATCATCTAGTATCAACCATTTTTCTTCAGATGTTGTTTGCACAAGCAATTCAAATGCAATAACAACAACAAAATCAACAATCAACAGAGGACGCCAGGATCAAAGCTATTCTTTTGTTGGGGTGGTTTAACACAAACTTTGGCTGCATTCGAAAACATAGACAGCTGCCTTGCTGCCTAACTGTCAGCCTTTAAAGAAGAATGGAAGAACTCTTAAGGACAGGGGTGGATTTAGGCATGGACGACATGGGCAACCACCCAGGGCGTGAGGGGTCGGACTTGTCAGTCCAGCACATCCCATAGATGTTCAATCGGATTGAGATTTGGGGAATTTGGATTCCATGTCAACACCTTGAACTCTTAGTCATGTTCCTCAAACCATTCCTGAACAATTTTTACAGTGTGGGAGGGTGCACTATCCTGCTGAAAGAGGCCACTGCCATCAGGGAATACTGTTGCCGTGAAGGAGTGTACGTGGTCTGCAACAATCTGCAGTGGTATGTGTCAAAGTAACATCCACATGAATGCCAGGATCCAAGGTTTACCAGGAGAACATTGCCCAGAGCATCACACTGCCTCTGCCTGCCTGCCTTCTTCTCATGGTACATCCTGCTGCCATCTCTTCCCCAGATAAACGATGCACACGGACCCGGCTGTCCACATGATCAAAAAGAAAATGTGATTCATCAGACCAGGCCACCTTCTTCCATTGGTCCATGATCCAGTTCTGACACTCACATGCCCATTATCAGCGCTTTCGGCGGTGGACAGGGGTCAGCACCGGTCTGTGGCTATGCAGCCCCATATGCAGCAAGCTGCAATTCACTGTGTGTTCTGCCACCTTTCTATCATGGCCAGCATTAAGTTTTTCAGCAATTTGTGCTTCAGTAGCTCTTTTGTGGGATCGGACCAGACTGGCTAGCCTTCGCTCCCCATGTGCATCAGTGAGCCTTGGGCGCGCCCATGACCCTGTTGCCGGTTCATCAGTTGTCGTTCCTTGGAACACTTTTGATAGGTACTAACCACTACATACCTGGAATACCCCACAAGACCTGCCATTTTGGAGATGCTCTGACCCAGTCATTTAGCCATCACAATTTGGCCCTTGTCAAAGTCGTTTGTCCATTTTTCCTGCTTCCAACACATTAAATTCAATAACTGACTGTTCACTTGCTGCCTAATAAATCCCACCCCTAGACATGTGCCATTGTAACAAGATGATAAATGTTATTCACTTCATCTGTCAGTGGTTTCAATGTTGTGGCTGATCAGTGTGTTATTTCTGTTAAGAGAATTGTAAAATTAGCGCAATCCTTTTAGAGGCAGGCTAGCAGCAACAAGTTTGATTACAAATGGCAGCTGCTGACTCCATGTGTTTCTTCATTGTGTGTCATAGGTTGACCAATCACAGACTGCAGCAGCCCCAAAAGTACCCAGCCTAAAGGAGCACAAAATGTTCAAACCAGCTAAGACCAGCCAACCATCTTAAACTGGTTTTAGCTGGAGGGTTTCAGCAGGGAATGCAAAGCTTTTACTTCAGTCCTCCTGAATCCTGACTGTACTGTCAGTGCACACTTTACTGAATACCCTTTCTTTATCTGTATCCTTTATTTATTGTTATTTTTAGACACCTGTGTTTGCAATTTCCCACGATATAAGCCTTCGCCAAAGCATTTGTGAAAAGGTGTGGAAATTAAAACTTAATTGGCTTTACTAAACATGCACCGACCTAGATGGCAGTATTCATTCTAAAAAAAAATGTAAGCTTGCAGCCTGGCAAACGAAGAAGTGACTGATCGCGGTCTGTTCGGTATTATCGCGAGATTTATACCCCCCTCCCTGCTCCGTTCGTGACAACGTCAAGGGAACACAGAAGTTAGAAATCATGGCGGAGCGCAGGAGACACAAGAAGCGAATTCAGGTACCAGACATGGGAGGTGTATTATTTAGCAGCGATTGCTGGCGCTTTTTTGGCGCTCCTGTTATATCATGCATGGCATCTTTTGTTAGGGATCTAAAACATATACAGTTGTTCAATGGGTTTTATGGTAGCGTTTCCGTTTGGCTATATCTTCACTATGAATAGTCTCTTGTCTGGTGACACAGTTGGCCATCTTAGCTCGCTTTGCAGGCTGTTCTATATAACCAGCTGTTGTCTCTTATGCTTCGCTCATTCTCTCCCCAAATAACGCCCATAATACGTCTACAACGCTTCTTCACGCACCGTTGAGATTTTATATTAAAGTTGCGATATGTTTGTGATATCTTACCGGGAGAACGTAAAATTCCACGACAGTATAGAGGCTGTCAATCAAACCCTCCCTGCAACATTTGTGAAAAGCAATGAAGATATGACAATTATAATAATAACCAAAATAAAACCTAATAATAACCATTAGACAACGTTCTTTGCAAGTTCTTATTCGTTTACCAAACAGAAACCTCCCTGCAGCGTTCTGCATAGGTTATTTTATGGTTATAAGAATAATAAACATAAAACATGTTCATAGAACTTTAGGAGTTGATTCCCAAAATAAAGATGACCAAATGTGAACTATACACTAATGTTTGCTGGGAGATGCCATGTAGACAGCTGGAAAATACCAGGCTGTGGAAAAGCCACGTTACAGTACTTCAAATTGTATTGTGCATCACTCGTGTATTGGATAACAACACCACATTATAAACATTATAAACAAGTGTCGCTCATAGACGTTGTGATGATGTGTTTAGTGCCGTGACAGCAGCACCATTGCCCAAATGGCTCTCCAGATCACACATTTGTGTCCATTTGCAGAGTGCTTCAAGCTAATTCCAATTATCCAGACACGCATAACAACGTCAGTACTTAGTCAAATTAAAGGACCACGTTATTTGAATAAGCACAGAAGGGCTTAAGGAAAATATTCCAGGTTCAATACAAGTTAAGTTCAGTCAACTACCATTGTGGCATAATATTAATAACCACAAAAAATAATTTTGACTTGCCCCTTTTCTTTAAAAAGCAAAAATCTGGGTTCCAGTGAGGCACTTACAATGGAAGTAAATGGGGCCAATCCGTAAACGTTAAGATACTGTTTCAAAAGAACAACCATAATACTTAAACGATATGGGTGTTAACATGATTGTAGTGTGAAAAACATCACTTACCTATTGCTTGTAACTTTATAGCCAATTTTACAACTACGTTGCTATGACGATGTGATGTCAACAAACCCTAAAACAAATGTAAAAATTACCATTTTAAAAATATACAGCTCAAATAATACATGATTTTTAACATAATTAATGTCAATTATTTTATAAAATTATACACTTCACATTTCTGCCTTTTAAAGCCTCCAAAATGTTGCCACATTCACTTCCATTGTAAATGCCTCGGTGTAACCTAATTTATTAACTTTTTTAGAGAAAAGGAGGGACATGTCAAAATACATTTTTGTGGTAATCAACATCAGCAGGTTTTCTGGAATAAACTGAATGTTATGTAAGAATAATGGAGTATTGGGTAATGATGTGCTGTCTTGATAAGATAACTATTCTCTGTGGTCCTTTTGCACAAGTACTTTTTCTCTTATGCAGCAGGTTGAAATCCCCTGTCATTGCTGTTCGGACAGTTTCCTTACACTGCTGCTTTATGACATAGTATGTCCTTTAAATAATTTATTGTGCAATGGTAACCATGTATGCACTGTAAAGGCCAAGTAAATAAAAGAGGCACAATCCCACTCTGACATTTGCAAGCATGTTTCCATATCAAAGCATTTAGCTTTCTGATTTTTAAAAGTAGTCAGTTTCACTGCTTGTGTCCAAGCTGAACCATTTGGATAAAGTGCATCTGAATGTTTTTCTCTCAAGTGTACTGATGCCAGTTAGAGACACATGTTAAGCAGTTTATCTGAAGCCAGCAACCTGTAATATATATAGCAGCTTTTGCTAAGACAACCAAACCATGATTCCAAACCATGAACCAGGGCCTTCAAAATTGAAAATGTACTGCAAGACTAGTTTTAGTCTACCAAGGCAGAACTGAGACAGTAACGATGTTTGAGTTAAAATGCATTGACCAGTTAAATAACTTATTTTTAGAAAATCAAATTGAATATCAGGCAAACCAACGCTCACAACAACTGCACTAAACCCTGACAAATATCATATTTATGTGGTCATTTATTCACAACCTCTGTTCACATTGAACATGAAACAGTTGCGCGTTGTGACAAAATCATAGCCAGCCAGAAGATATTTGGTATTATATCGTATGTAAAGTTATATGGAGTGGGATTTGGGAACAATAATATTTTATTCTGGGCATGGTTGCCCAGCAAGATGGCATAGATATAGAAAAGTGATCAACAAAATGTCCTGTTGCTTATTGTGCCTAGTTAGGACAAAAACTCAGATTTACATGGAATTTGGTGTAACCAAAGCATGCCTGGAGAATTTTTGGAGCTCTTATTCTACCTTGATATCAAGACATTTAGTTCATGAATCCAGCTATGTCTGGTAGAGGTAGAACTAGAGGTCGACCGATATTGGTTTTTTCAGGCCGATGCCGATCTTTTGAAATCCGGGTCGCCCGATTAATGCAGCCGATTTATTTTGGCCGATATGTGCTTGTTTTTAACCTCTTATTTGAACCTTTTATTTGTAAGATAAAATGTAACACAAATAATTACTTAAGATAGACAAAATTTCTCAACAAATACATTTATTGAACACTTGACACTTAAATTAAAAATGTATAATGTAAAAACATATTATATAAATAATGTATAACAAATATATTAAATAAACAAAGCAGGTGTTACGAACTGCTCCGAGACACGAAGGTTGAGATCCAAATGCAGCTTTAATTAAGGGGCAATCCAGACACGTAATCCAATATTCAGAGCATCCAAGAGAAGCACAGGAATAACTAGGGATGGGCATCGTTAAGGTTTTAATGGTATTACTATCTTACCGATACTGCTTATCGATCCGGTACTTCAACTGTATTCTTAACGGTTCTTTTTAAGATAAACGTTATATAGGCACAGTGATTTAATTTCAGGAAGGTCTACTAACATTACTGTTCAGGTGTGGTCTAAAAAGAAATCTAATAATCTAGTAATCAATTGTAAAATAACACTGCATAGTTTATCATAGATAGATTAATGCTTATTAATGCATAAGTTATTCATTCAAGAGCTGTAAGTGATTTTCTCTTTGCCTTTTGTGGTTTGATTCACAGTAATGGCTCAATCGTCACATGTTTAATAGACAGCTTCCCCTTTAAGACCGAATTCAGATCTAATAGACTCCTGATGCAGCATATTTTCTCCCAACTATTTCCATAACTACGTCCATTTAAGACATAAACTGTGTTTAAGTGAATCTCCAAGTCGGTCGTTTAGACATATTTTTGTGTATAGTTGATCGTTTAGATGCGCACATGAAACCCAAAGTAGTCTATACTTTGCTTGTCTCGTTGCGGTGTGTTTCGGAGCGCGCGCCGCCTTGGGAACGGTAGCCTATCTCTTGCGCTATTTTATTATTAAACGCGTTTCGCAATTTAGCAACAGTAGCATTTTACAACAATCACCGATCGTGCTGATTCTGCCGTTAAGTTTGAGTTTTAGGGAGAAATGTCAGTGCACCGCTGTGAAGGGAAGGATGTTGTGCTAGACAGAATGCGGCTTATGTATAAATATTCTTTTTATAATCTTTGGAAGGCGAAATCTAAAATAAAATCAGACTAATATCACAGATCTAAACCAGGCTATGTTTGAATGTTTAGTTCTGTCACTCATTCAGCAGGGCTGTGTTGTGCTCGCTGTGCGCGAGATCTCTCTCTCTCTCTCTCTCTCTCTCTCTCTCTCTCTCTCTGACTGCGAATAGCTAAATTGCATCACAGACAAATGGTTTCATAGAATTATTATACATAGAAATGGCTGGCGAGATAAAATAACTTTCTCTTTATAGCAATAATACATGTATTTTCTTAATTTCTCCAGTACTGACAGCAGAACCGATAGCGTCCGAGCTTACCAAAGCCAGTCCTTCAATAGGCTATACTGCTGGTATATTT
Source organism: Xyrauchen texanus (assembly GCF_025860055.1). NCBI lineage: Eukaryota > Metazoa > Chordata > Actinopteri > Cypriniformes > Catostomidae > Xyrauchen > Xyrauchen texanus. The sequence continues at coordinate 34,010,102 of NC_068284.1, read as the reverse complement.
TATTACTTATTTCTCTGCATTGAGTGACAACCCTCTCAAATATAAGACACACAAACAGAACAAATAAAAGTCTCAGATTCACTGTCTGTAATTGCAAAATTCTTGCTTACTTATTGTGACATGATAGCAACCCTTCTGCTGTGATAATGCAACTTCAACTACGCTATCAATATCCAAAGTAGCCGAATGTCATGTCGCGGTTTTTCTCGAAGTTGGCAGTAAAATATCAAAAGTTTTTAATTAAATCTAAAGAAGTTATACAAATTTAATCCTTACTGTTTTCTCCAAGGAACTAAGCTCCTTCCTTAGGCACTGGATGAGGTCTGTTCACTCTGCTGGAAAACAGGGTTGCCAGATGCCAGCAAGGTTTTCCAGCCCAAAACCTCGTCAAAAACCGCGAGAATGCACAAAAAACCGCCCAAATTTGTATTGGCTTGTTTCTCGCTATGGTTTCTCATTTAAACACATGATAATCATTAACGAGTTTTAAAATTACCCATTGGTCCGTGTACTCTGCGTCCATTCGTTTTTCCTTTTTTAACCTGTAATCAAAAATTAACGGTTGTTGTATTTTTAAAACGCAAAGTTGAACACCAAAATTTGAATTTGAACTGCAAATGCTGCAGTTAAAAAAACAACAAAAAAAAAATATATATATATATATATATATATATATATATATATATATATATTAGTATAATAAATAAATATATAATAAATATTTATTTTTATATAATAAATACAAAATAAATCTTGACGTATTGTTTATGACTTTTTGCCCCTTTATTAAACATTTAAAATATTCACAAATTAATATGGAAAATGTCGATTTTACTGGTATTCTAAGGCCAAACCAGGAAATTATATTTTTCCCGCAGTGCTGAATGATAAGAGCCATGTCTCTGGAACAATACAGAGAGGTGATTTAGGCTGTGGGTGATTTTTAGGCTAATAATAATAATGACAATTATTAATGGCGTTTATAAATGAGTTCACTTAAGACAGTAATATGTGTATCATAAAATAATTTATTTTTATATAACATAACATTTTACAGTTTTTGAAATGTTTTTGTTTTAGGCTTTCTTTTTTATATGTGAAGTTAAATATCTAAGCATTGTAGGCCTATATAAGGAAAATAAGTTTGTGAATATCGTTTCACCAGTCTAAAAACGAATAAAGAAGAATGCATGTTTTTCATTATTCAATTAGGAGTTAAAAAAGGAAAAAGGAATGGACGCAAAAGTACATCTAGACTTAGCCTATCCGTGCGTGACGTGAGCTGAAGGGAGGGAGTGTCTGTTGTGAGTTTAGGGGGCATGTCAGCCAGACCTGTAGTGTGTGTGTGTGTGTGAGTGAGTGAGTGAGTGAGTGAGAGTAGGCTACTGAACAGAGATTCGCCGAAAGAAGGATCTGAAGTACCGATGTTTCGGGTACAAAAACCCGCCGAACTGATCCGAAACGAGCCCAATTTTTATCCACCCGCCCAAACCCATTTTTGCCCGCAAAAAAGATTGCAAAACCGCCCAATCTGGCAACCCTGCTGGAAAATGACTCTAGGGGCAGCGTGCGTCGAACACGTGTTCCACAACAACACTAGGCTGCCCACAGATGCGCCTGCCTAATAATCGGCTTGATATACTTGGAAAGTGGCCGATGCCGATTATGTAAAAAATGCTAAAAATCGGCCGGCCGATTAATCGGTCGACCTCTAGGTAGAACGATATGTTTTACTGATTAATCGTGCCGATAATTATTATTTTTTTTAACTCTGTTAAACGTCTTGGTTCTGCAGTATAACTACGGCCTCTTTAAGTGCAATAAAAACAATCACTGACACCTTGTGGGGATTTGCGGTATCTAAATATTTTGTCATTCTCACTTCAATGCATATTTTGTTATTTTGGGTAGATAATCAATCGTTTTAAATTGAAGCAAGGACATTCAAAGAAAAATGTGACCATATGGATGGATATATATATATATATATATATATATATATATATATATATATATATATATATATATATATATATAGCCAATCGTGTGGCAGTATTGCAGTGCATAAAATCAGGCATGTGTGGGTCAGGAGCTTCAGTTAATGTTCACATCAACCATTAGAATGGGGGAAAAAAAATTATTTCAGTGATTCCAACCGTGGCATGATTTTATTTTGGTGCCAGACAGGCTGATTTTAGTATTTCTGCAACTAATGATCTCCTGGGATTTTCACAAACAACAGTCTCTAGAGTTTACTCAGAATGGTGCAAAAAACTAAAAACATCCAGTGAGCGGCAGTTCTGTGGACTGAAACGCCTTGTTGATGACAATTAATAATTTGGTTAATACTTCAATAGAACATTGTAACATTGACTATGTTTACATGGATACCAGAAAACAGATTATTGCGAGAAAGTTGCGTATTGTGAGAAAGCAGTGTTCATGTTTACATGCACGGTATAACAGGCGTACGCTTTATTCACGTACACATGTGGTTCGGTCAGTAAGCAGCTTTCTCCAGTGCAACATAATTACCCCTAAACGCTTGTGTAAATAACAAACATGGTATCTGAGGAAGTCTTCACTATTTAATTCTCTGTTGCTTCGCTTTATTTCCAGATTATTGCTGTGCTTGTTTCCTTACCTTTCTATTGCGACCTGCAGCTGAATTGCACTTCAATAGTGGGGATTCCCTTTACGTAAAACTCTGGGATTCCCTCAATGTACAAACGACACAATGTACACAAATGTGAGGGACCGTCAATATTTTACAGTGGTGTTTATAAATGGGTATAGTTTATAGTGTATGTTTCTCACTGTACTCCCAGAAATGTTTGTTGACTTTTTGTTGGGCTCCATCCTATGACGTTTGTTATTGTATCTGTTCCACATATGCGCACTCTTCAAAAACATGTAAGAACACTGTGTATGTGTTTACATGGCCACATAAGCAGCTTTTTCTGGGAAAAACCTAGGTGTGTTTCATTGCTTTCTCATAATCCCTTAAATGGCTTAAGGAAATCTACATTCTAATTTACATCACATTTCAGAACACCACTTTCTGCAAAAACCCTGGAATAACCTGCTTTCTTAAGTGCGTGCGTGCGTGCAATCGAGGTCATTGAGTCAGATCTCTGTCATTCAAAATAAGAGTCCCCGGTGTGTTTCATGCTTTTTTATGGTTGAATATCCCATGTTATCCACCAAATCTTAATTTTTTCTGATCATTATTGGGATTTCGGTTGAAAAATAAACTACATCTGGGATGTATTTCATTTTTAACTCTTGTAGCCTCTGTGTCTGTGCTCATCATATTAAGGAAAGACTGACAACATTATTTAACATTCTATAAATTGATTGTATAAATGAATTTGTTAATCTGCATTTTCCACCAACTTAGTCATTGTTATCAACAAAATACACTATCAGTAATGCCTGGCGATGGTATTCATTCATTGATTCAAATAGACTGGTTTTGTGGGTTTTTCATATAGTGTGGTCGCACTATGATAATGAACTTTAGCTCCATAAATTGGGTAAATGAGGACATAGCCTAATTTGTTTGGAGCACAGTCTGAATTGAACGAGCAATTTCAGGCTTTAAATCTCAGGTTTAGATGTATTGACTAGTCGACTATAGGGAGGTCTTGCTGTCAGCACGCAAGATTCAAGGCCCTGTTTCAGAAGGGTTAGTTGGGTCAACTTTCTACATTGTCATTCACCTTCCCTATTCCCTCTTCTGTAAGCACTGGCTGCTCAAGCCTGAAATACAACAGATGTACAGTGTGTTTCACACTCTGGATACCAGAGAGTTTTGTGGTAATAATAAGACATTTATTGACAAATAGGCTACAAGATAATTGAGTGAATTATGAATTATGCTGTGAATAACATCCCCTTATCCCCTTGGCTAAGAACAATGGTACTCTGTCAAAAAGCCATGGAGAACTTTATTTGAGACAGCAGCTCATCAATGCTTTTTTAAAATGAGACATTTATCTAATTTTTTAGGAGGTCAGTGAACCCACCAAGGATGATAAGGCGGTGGCCAAGTACCTGCGCTTTAACTGCCCAAACAAATCCACCAACATGATGGGACATCGAGTGGATTACTTTATTGGTCAGTGTGCTCATAACTGCCCTTCATTCTTAACATCGAAATTTCATTTAAAGGAATTATTCTTGGTTCAATACAAGTTAAGCTCAATCAACATCATTTGTGGCATAATATTGATTGCTACAAAAATTCATTTTGACTTGCACCTCCTTTAAAAAAAGCAAAAATATGGGTTCTAGTGAGGCAATTACATTGGAAGTGAATGGGGCCAATCTGTAAACGTTAAAATACTTAGTTTCAAAAGTATTGCCACAAGACAGAAAAAAATATGTGTGTTAACTGTTAACATGATTTTAGTGTGATATAATTGCTTACTAACCTTTTCTGTGTAAAGTTATAGCCAATTTGACAACTTCCTTGACATGATGATGTAATGTCAACAAACCCTAAAATTACTGTAAAAATTATGATTTTGACTAAACGAATTTTCAGCTGAACTAATACATGATTTTTAACAGAAGAATTAATATAAGTGCTTTTATAAAATTATAGTTTCTATAAAATGTATATTTCTGCCTTTTTAACCCTTGGCCCCATTCCCTTCCATTGTAAGTGCCTCATATTTAACCTCAATTATTGCTTTCTTTATTTTATTTTTAAGAAAAGGAGTGATGAGTTGAGATTTTTTTTTTTTGTGGTAATCAATATTTTGCCACAACTGCTGTCGATTGAGCTTAATTTGTATTGAACCCGGAATATTCCTTTAAGTATTTTTGTTTAGGTTTTAGCTGTAGCTATAACATTTCACTTAGTGCCATTACTGAAAAAAATATTTGCTCTGATTTCATCAGCTTCCAAAGCAGTGGACTGTCTGCTCGATTCAAAATGGGCCAAAGCTAAGAAGGGCGAGGATGCTTTGTTTACAACCAGAGAGTCAGTGGTGGACTACTGCAACAGGTGCTTTCAGTAAACCTTGTTATTTTCTCCCAGATGACAAGCTATTGAATTGCAATGCTCTTCAAATGACATGAATCTCTTATTCTGATGATTTTACATGTAAACTAGTAACAAAAGTTTTGTCAATGAATAATGCACTTTTTTCCATATATTTTTGAGAGAATTGATTCAAAATTGTGTGAAATGTTCATTTAATTTCTGAAATTGTGTACATCCCATTTGTTTTCATTAAATTTAATTATTTCATAAAGTATATATCAGCATGATATCTATCATCTTTGACCAGCCTGCTCTCTGCATCAGGCATTAAAGAAAAAATAAATGTCAGCCACTAATTCAAACTCTTAAATTTCACAGGCTTCTAAAGAAGCAGTTTTTCCACCGAGCTCTGAAAGTGATGAAGAAGCAGCCAGAGAAAGATGTCAAGAAAGAAAAGGAGAAAGAAAAAGAGAAGGCTAAAAGTGACAGTGGCAAGGAAGAGGAGAAAAAGGGCAAAAAGGAAAAAGACAAAAAGAAGGAACCTGAAGCAGACACAAAGAAGGACAAAAATGTATGACAAAAAGTTCTGACACGATCATGAGATCTTTTTGTATACGTGCACATCAACGCTTGGCTTTTAAAGACTCTTTTCTGTATGTTTAGGATGACAGTCCAGGATCTCCAAAGAAGAAGAAGGATGTGAAAAAGAAGTTCAAGCTAAAACCTCATGAGGACCAACTGTTCTTGGATGGAAATGAGGTCAGACTTTGAATTTAGCTTTGAAAGCTGAGAGCTTTTAATCTTGCATGCAGAAAATATTTAGACAAGATTGGCATTTTTGTTTAAAGAAAAACTCAACTAGATGAAAATGCTCACGTTAGACATTGTTTGTATTGCTTTGTCTTCTCTACAGGTGTATTTTTGGGTTTACGATCCAGTCCATTTTAAAACCTTTGCCATGGGATTGATACTAGGTATGATTTATTCCAGGGGTCTGCAACCTTTTTGACTCGTCGTTTAATGATTTTATCTTCTATGTGCCAATGGTAGTACACATGCTTCAGTAGTGATGGGAGAAACTAAGCTTTTTGAAACTTCACAAAACAATTCACTGTTTCAAAGCGCTTGTAACAACGCATGCAGAGGACATATGCTAATCACATGTGTGTTAATGCAATGGGATGATTTAAGTCAAAAGCAGCTACAATGACACAATGCTTTGAAAATTGTTAACTATGGCTGTCGATTTAATTCAGTGCGATTTTAATTTTATAAAAAATAACGCGTTAAACAATTTTACGCAATTAATCGCAATGTCACCCTGTGAGCTCACTCGATTTCCAGCTTATGGCCTGTTATGTTGAGCAGACTCGGAAAGAGCTCATCTAGGAATTTTACCATATCTCTGCCTTCTTCGTTCTCAGAAATTCCAAAAATTCGGACGTTGTTTCGCCAATTACAATTCTCAAGACCTTCCAACTTTTTCCAAACGGGTTCTAAGTCTGTCTTGGTCGCTAGCGGATTAGCAGCTAATTCCCTCTCCGATAACTCCAGATAATCGTTTCTCGACGTCCCCAATTCTTATAACCAACTCGTGAATTTCGTCTCCATCGCAGTAATCGATCGACGTATTACAGCAAGATCCTCCAAGTCCGCCAAAACCTTCGCCAGCATTACACACATGCTGGAAAGTTGGTGTTGAATCTCTCCCACCGCACTGTCCAAACTGAGTCCCTGGTCTGCGGCCCTGTCTGGGGTATCAGCTTGAGCAAGTGTCTTTTTAATATCTCCAGAGCCCGAGGATTTTGAATTCTTTGAAATGTTGACTTCATAGAACAGTTATGTAGCAGGGTGTGTCGAATCTCACCGGTTTAAGACGCAAAAAGTATTAAAAACTAGCAAAATGTGCAGAGCTGTTCACACATCCGACCCCCGCATGGTGCCATGCGACTCCTTAATCAGTCCTTTTAATGTTTCTATATCTTATTTTACAGTTTGTGCAATAAAATCAACGTTATGGGGATTCTATGCACAAAGTCAACTGAGCAGGAATCGATCAGTGTGGAATCAAGCGCCCCTTAGAGTCAAACCGCAGTATGACGTAGCGGAAAGTAATTTGATTTGGCCAGATTGATACCCGCTCCGCAGCACTGGTTCAAAACAAAAGATTTGTTAAGGTTTCGAAACTTAGTGAAGCAGTGTTTCAAACGTGCCCATCGCTATGCTTATGGTTGCCGAACTCTGATATATTCTAATGATTTAGCAAATCTATTTGTGTGTTTTACTGGTTCCTTTACTCATTTAGAGCTTTATGTTTGTTTGCAGTCATTGCCGTTATTGCAGCCACTCTTTTCCCACTGTGGCCCGCTGAGATGAGAGTTGGTGTGTACTACCTGAGTGTGGCAGCAGGATGCTTTGTCGCCAGTATACTTCTACTGGCTGTTGGTACGAGTTCTAGACCTTACATTCTTGTTTGGATAGAAAAGGTTTTATACTTAAAGGTGATAGTTTACCCAAAAATAAAATTCTCTCATTTACTCACCCTCATTTCATCCCAGATGTGTATGACTTGTTCTTCTGCTTAACACAAACAAAGATTTTTAGAGGAATATATCAGCTCTGTAGGTCAATACAATGCAAGTGAATGGTGGGCAGACGTTTTGAAGGTCCAAAAAGAAGATCTAGCCAGAATGACTGGCTCCATATGTAATCCATATGACTGCATTGGTTTGATCAATGTCTTCTGAAGCAATCCAGTTGGTTTTTGGTGAAAACAGACCAAAATATAACTCCTTTTTTATTGTACAGTGCATCCGGAAAGTATTCACAGCGCTTCACTTTTTCCACATTTTGTTATGTTACAGCCTTATTACAAAATGGATTAAATTCATTATTTTCCTTAAAATTCTACAAACAATGCCACATAATGACAATGTGAAAGAAGTTTGTTTGAAATCTTTGCAAATTTATTAAAAATAATGACAAAAAAAATCAAATGTACATAAGTATTCACAGCCTTTGCTCAATACTTTGTTGAAGCACCTTTGGCACAATTACAGCCACAAGTCTTTTTGTGTATGATGCTACAAGCTTGGCACACCTATTTTTGGGCAGTTTCTCCCATTCTTCTTTGCAGGATCTCTCAAGCTCCATCAGGTTGGATGGGTAGCATCGGTGCACAGCCATTTTCAGATCTCTCCAGAGATGTTCAATCGGGTTCAAGTCTGGGCTCTGGCTGGGCCTCTCAAGGACATTCACATAGTTGTCCCGTAGCCACACCTTTGTTATCTTGACTGTGTGGAAGATGAACCTTTACCCCAGTCTGAGGTCCAGAGCACTCTGGAGCAGGTTTTCATCAAGGATGTCTCTCTACATTGCTGCATTCATCTTTCCCTCAATCCTGACTAGTCTCCCAGTTCCTGTCACTGAAAAACATCCCCACAGCATGATGCTGCCACCACCACCATGCTTCACTGTAGGGATGGTATTGTCCAGGTGATGAGCGGTGCATGGTTTCCTCCAGACATGACGCTTGCCATTCAGGCCAAAGAGTTCAATCTTTGTTTCATCAGACCAGAGAATTTTGTTTCTCATGGTCTGAGAGTCCTTTAGGTGCCTTTTGAGAAATTCCAGGTGGGCTGTCTTGTGTCTTTTACTGAGGAGTGGATTCTGTCTGGCCACTCTACCATGCAGGCCTGATTGTTGGAGTGCTGCAGAGATGGATGATCTTCTGGAATGTTCTCTTCTCTCCATTGAGAAACGCTAGAGCTCTATCAGAGTGACTATCCTCCCTGTCTTAGGCCCTTCTCCCCCGATCGCTCGGTTTGGCCGGGTGGCCAGCTCTAGGAAGAGTCCTGGTGGTTCAAAACTTCCATTTACGGATGGAGGCCACTGTGCTCATTGGGACCTTCAATGCTGCAGACATTTTTTTGTACCCTTCCCCAGATCTGTGCCTCGATACAATCCTGTCTCAGAGGTCTACAGACAATTCCTTGGACTTCATGGCTTGGTTTGTGCTTTGACATGCACGGTTAACTGTGGGACCTTATATAGACAGGTGTGTGCCTTTCCAAATCATGTCCAATCAAATTAATTTACCACATGCAAATTTTTTATCCTTTTTTATTTTTAATACATTTGCAAAGGTTTCAAACAAACTTCTTTCACATTGTCATTATAGGGTATTGTTTGTAGAATTTTGAGGAAAATAAAGAATTTAATACATTTTGGAATAAGGCTGTAACTTAACAAAATGTGGAAAAAGTGAAGCTCTGTGAATACTTTCCGGATGCATTGTACATCTTGTCATTGCAGTCTCTAGGCACAATCATAATTACAAGCTCCATTATACTTCCTAGTGCATGAGTGCTAGATGGCATTATAGGAAGTGTAATTGAGCTTGAGATCAAGATCGCCAAGGAGACGGCTGTCAAGATTTATAGTGAAAAAGGAGTTACATTTTGGTCTGTTCTCACCCAAAACCAACCGGATCACTTCAGAGGACATAGATTAAACTACTGGAGTCGTATGGATTACTTTTTATGCCTGGATCTAAAATTCTTAATTTGTGTTCTGCAGAAAAAGTCATACACCTCTGGGATGGCATGAGGGTGAATTAAGGTTTAATTTTGTGATGAACTAACCCTTGAAAATTGAATTTTATACACTAGGGTTGTACTGATGTATTCAAGTATTGGTATGAATAAAATGTGATTCATTTTCTCAAAATATTTCATCAATACTTTTGATTTTTTTAATTGATTTGTTTCTATAAATGTGTGCATTCATATAATTGTCTGAAGTTAAAGGTGCTGTAATCAATTTTAGCCATGTCCCCTCATTCCAAAACACTGCACTCCAAAAATAACAAATTAGCTTTTTTGGGACTGACATAGAGCAGAAGAGATTTTCTAAAACAATAGCAGCAAAACAGTGCCCTCAACTGACAAGTGTACTGAACAACATGGCATAAAAATAACATTAAGCCTCAATAATTTACTGCAGCTACAATACTATGAGAATGTGCAAAATGAATGGCAGGTGGAAAGGGTCAGAGGTTGCTGCCCAAGAAAGACTGTCTCTACAGATTCATTCACTCCTCTCTCACACAGTCTCTATGGATCTCTCTTGTGCAGCAGTTTCAGTCGTGATCCAGTTTTTTTATTATGATGCAATGAAATGTATTGAATTTTTACATATGCATTGTGATGCGTATCGTATACAAATTTACATATTGTGATAATTGCTGAAGGCTTTATTGCGGTATATGGTATTATTGTGGTATTGTAGCGATTATATTAAAAAACAGGTTGAAAGGTAAACAGACGTCTTTAATGACACATTTAATTGCTTTGTTAAACACCAATTTTGCAATTTTAAATGAAAAGATCACAAAAAAGAACCTTTGATAAGAACTGTGAACATTAAAGCAACTAAATTAACATTAACATGGTTATGGAAAACCTGGAAATATCAGGGAATTTTCAGTTTTACAGGCCTTGAAAAGTCATAGACATTTCTGTAGTGAATATATATTTGAGGTATGCTCTGCTCTAAAATATTTCATCATCTAAACGTTCTTGGTTTGAGCCTGCATAAAGAATTTGCTCGCAACCCATAGTGATGTCCGATTTGCGAGTGAATCCTTCAGTGGAGTTAGAAAACTGTTCTAAATGGTTCACAAATCAGTCTGAATTAATAATTTATTGGAAAATTAACCTAATTCCAGTGATTTCAGCAATCTTCTGAAAGTTGTTTTCATTGCTTGATGTAGGCCAACAACTTGCCCCTTCTGAAATACAGTAACATATTTTCCATGACCACGGGAAATGTCTTCCGACATGGTTGTTTAAGAAATGAGATGCGACACTCATCAGTTAGTGTTAAAATAATTGTTACCAGCTGAAATATATTAATCACTGCAATAATGATCCAATCATAGGCTCTTAAGTATTTGCTTATTTAAATCCAAAGGGCGATTGTTCTTTTTATTTTTTTGACTAGGCTGTGTATTTAAAATATAATATCTTATTCTGATTGAATATATGGATTTTTTTAATTTTTATAAAGCCAGAATGTGACCAAAATGATGAAAAACTGATCAAGTATAGTTAGTAAAATTTTTATTTTCATAATGTACCTAGTTAGAAGGTTCCCTGTATAATTAACTGCATTAGCTGGGAGATAATTTCTTTCATTTGTAAGCTAAAGGGACATTATAACTAAAATATAACCACATGAATCTATTTCAAATTAAAATCCAATAGAATTTAGAGCTTGTGAATCATGAAATCTGAATCAATACCCACCCCTAGTATTTTGAAGCGTCTTAACTACTACAAAGCATGCATGTTAATTAGCGCGGTATACTGGATAACCGAATACCGGCACATATCTTGTATAGATAGTGTTGTGAGGTACTTTATGATACTCAGCCATAATTGACACTATTACCACAGCATAATTAAAATATTAATTATACATTGTTAATTGTGCTAAACAACATTTGAAATACAGGCCAGACATTTATTTTAAGGGATGATATTTGCCTGCTGAAACTGATTTTAAGAGCATTTTTTACCTTCATAAGGGCATATTTTTCTTACACATTGTGTTCTCCATTTATATAAAATATTTTTTGTAATAATTAAATGAAATTGTTTATAAAATGTTAAAACATTTTCAAGTACCTTCAAGGGCATTTTTTGCCCCCCCATTTTAAATATCTGCTACACACTGCCTGATCTATCAAGTGGTCATTTCTCATTCACTTTATTTATTCTTCAATTAACTTTTTCAGCTCGCTGCATCCTGTTTCTGATCATCTGGTTGGTGACCGGTGGGCGTCACCACTTCTGGTTCCTACCGAACTTGACTGCAGACGTAGGCTTTATCGACTCATTCCGGCCTCTATACACGCACGAGTACAAGGGTCCACGCTCCGGTTTAAAGAAATCAGGAAGCGAGAAATCAGTAAACAAGGGTGCAGATTCCACCAAAGCGCAGAAATCAGACAGCGAGGATAAATCAGACAGCGAGAAGAAAGACTGCGAGGAGGAAGAGGATGAGGAAGACAATAAGGAAGCGGTTGACGGCGCAGAACGTCAATCAGACTCAGACAGTGACAGACGAGAGGATGAAGGATCGCAGCACAGCAACGGCAACGATTTTGAAATGATTACCAGAGAAGAGCTGGAACAGCACACAGAGGAGGAAGAAGAAGAGCAGGAGGAGGAAGAGCAAAGTGACACAAAGCCCTTGACTGTTAAGACATAAACGTTTGGCCTCGCGCCGTGCACACATACTTCCATGCTCCATGTGGACCTGCTGATGTACTTCTGTCATGTTCAGGAGACGTTTCCCATTTCTGTTCCAGCTGAGATATTCCTCTATGAAAACAGACAGGCTTATAGGTTAAACGAGAGCAGAAAACGGCTACGATGACAGTGGAAATCACTGAAGCAAAGGCTGTTTTGTTTCACTGAATATGTTTCCCCGCTATGGATGCAAGCAAACACATTTGGATCATGTATGTCTCCCAAAATAACTGGTTTACACCAAAACTTTTCCCGTTTTCTCTACTTTTTATTGTGTTAATGTTATCTAACGTTGAGGCATTTTGTTTTATAAGCATGTTGGTAGTGTTAAGTGTTCAAGAAGGACTAGATAGGTGAGCTTTCAGAATGGTCTTTAACCCACATAAAGGTTCACTCATCAGTCAGAACAGTTAAGACCTGAAGATTTAATATTCCATGTTGGCAATTATTTATTCTTTACTTTTCTTTTTACCAACTGTAAAGATCAATTGGATGATTTGAACAGACCAACATTTTGCCACATGACCTGCAACACTTTTCTGTGGAACTCTGGGAGATCTTCCTTGGTTTGGGAGGCAGATGTATTTCTGTGCACTTGCCACACGGTCTATTGCAATTTGCAATCAAACTTTGAGATCCTAGCGAGAAATGGTCCTTGTTAACAGAATCGTAAAGAGAAGTTGTAAAACATTTAAAGCATCCCAGTTGAGTCTTATCAGTGATCATTTGGACTGCATTCAGAAGAGGAAACTACACCCACATTTGTGCCAAATTATGCAGATATTGATGCTAAGTCACAACACTTTTATTAGCTGCCAGTTATAGTTCAAACATGTCATGTCATACCTTGTACAGTATGTCCCCATAACTTTTAAACAGATATTTCTCCCAAAAATTATAATTCGTTCATCATTTACTCACCCTCACATTGTTCCAAAAATATATGAATTTCTTCCACGGAACACAAAAGGAGTAGTTAGGAAAATCTGGAAAAATTGTTTGCCAGAATACATTTTTTTGGAGTGAACTATCCTTTTACTATAGCAACTAACTGATTACATTTTTCAATGAATTGCATCATAACTTCTGTTTAATCATACATGGTACTACTTCCCATCCGGTGTACTAACTCCTAAGACAAGTCTTACCCGAGGGGCTGTGGTCCAAAATAGCCTGTTAGGTACTTGGTTTGCATTCTAATAGGGGCTGAGGTCCAATACTATCCTTGCATAGGGTTGAATCCTATTGGCTATAGTATTATTTTACTTTAGCTGTTTCTTTTACTCATACTGAGGATGATATTTAAGAGATGAAATACAAATGTATAATTTTTATATGGATTCTATAAATCTACCAGATATATTAATGCCAGCAGTTCAGGTGGTGATTAACTCTGTTTACCATGAATATTTTATTTTTTTCTTCTTCTTTTTTTTTCATGTCAGAAACGCAGGTTTTGCATTTCAGAGTGTTTTATACAAAAATTCTAATCACCAATAAATGTTTTTCATGCTGAAGAATTTGGAAAGATTGTTTCTGAACAATTTATTGGATTTAGGATACAGGAAACATTTTATTGCTGCTTTATTTTGTGGTTTCCTAACGCATGGACTGTTGGTGTTTATCACATGCGTAAAAGAGAGTAGGAACACTTTGTTTTCCCTATATAACAAAATGAGAAGCATCCCTTAAAATACATGGTAGTCTCAAGTTCAACAGGAGCATGGAACGCCTTTTGCTCCAGTGAAGATCTCAATCTTTATTTTTGAAATGGTATGAATCTTAAACCATGTCTCTTAAGTAGATGATCTTGTCAGTCAAACCCCTGGAGGTGTTCCTAAATAAATAGTATGTATGTTCTCAATATTCTTCGTTATTGACGTTAAAGACCTGGATAGACTGGGCATGACCTGACACTAACATGGCATAATTAGTTTTGCATATACTTTTTTTCCCCCTCTTTTTCTGTTCCGTTGTCGCTATGAGCAGCAAAGATGTTTGTTTTTTTTTATTGGCAGAAAATTGTCACGTTATTTGGTGTTGCAGCACAGTGTCAGTCTGTTATATACAAGTGGAGTGTTAAAACATGCTGCGTTGCAGCATATTTCTAAAGAGGAAGTCACATTATCTTTAATTTTTTTTATCTGGTTTATCGTGTCTTCAACTAATTAATTGTCTGTATTTGGATCAATATTGAGGACTGTCTTTTTTTGCAATATCTGGAGTATAATTTAAGTGTCTGTTAAAAGTATATCTGTATCTTTTCATTCCAATAAAAATATAGAATGCAGGCTATATGCATTGTTTTGTTGTTAAACATTACGGTACCACATAAAAATTCTACTGCCATAGATGTGAAGCTATATTATTACATTGAACTAGATTGAACCATTGCTCTGGTGTAAAGTGAATATTTTAATCCAAAGCATTATGTTCGGGAAAGTTGATATAAAAGGAAATATTTTAAAATAAATGACAAAAATGTTCAAGAATAAAATAAAAAAAACACTTGGAAGGTAAAAATATATAAAGTAACAAAGCTATTAACTTTATTTATTGCAATATTACAAACAGAATGAATACATGTCATAGGATCTATTATTTACATAAAAATGTAAATACATTAAAATAACCTACATTAATTCAGATATACTAGTTCTTGTGCAATAACTTAAATGCGATGACCATTTAGGCCCAGTAATAGTTACTGAGAAATGCAAAACACACAATGTATTTGTAGATTTAATAAACTGCAGCTCAGTCAGTGTTACTGTGTATTGGCATGAAAACAAAATATAAAGTGGTATGAAATTATAATATCTATATTAGATCATAGTATTTTGGTTCTGATTGTAAAATGAAGCTATACGTTTAACACTATCCTATTCCACCACAGGGAGGCCCCAATGTTCTTTCACAAGAACTGTATGGGTAATACCAGACCTCAAGTCCGACTTGACAAGAATATCAATGTAACACAGGTGGGCCAATTTTAATGGAAACCAAATAGTAGCAAGTGCCGGCCAGCTACTCAAAAAGCCTGTCAATCAGGATTTCAATGTAGTTTGTTTTCTGAATGATTTTGAGAAGGGCAAGAGCTTACAAAATGTACTAGCAATATTTCCCAATAGGCAAACAAACTACATGAGAAGAAAGGAACAGCTGTGATTGCAGCTATATTGACACAGGATACTTGCTCAAAAGGCATGGTGTTACAATAAAGGAACAGTTCTCCCAAAAATGTAAATTATTTGATCACTGAATCTCGCTCATGCCACGCCAAGACCTTGACTTTTTTTCTGTGGAACACAAAAGGAGATGTTGGAAAACATATTAAAGACTGACAGCTTCAGACATGAATGGTGACTGAGGCTAATATTCTGAATAAGCCAATGAAAACAAAGTCATACAGGTTTGGAACAACATGAGGGGGAGTAAATTATGACAGAATTTTAATTTCTGGGTGAACTGTTCCTTTAAGTACAGGAATCGCAATACATTTTCTGCTATCAGTATTGCAAGTTTAAGAGTGTGGTGGAGGATGCTGTTTACATAATTTAACTCTACATTTATACAGGTGTGCCCTTTGTTGGTTTAACAATTTATGACTTGTTACTTGTATGGGAGTCAGGATGGAAATCTCAAATGTCTTGGAATGTTTGATTTGCGATGCATCACAGTTAAAGGGATTGCTCACCCATGAATTGTTCTGTCAAAATGATTCAACAATTTGTTGTTTCAAACCCATGTTCTTCCTTCCGTGGTACACAAAAGAAGACATTGTGGAATGTACAGTTCGATGTTTCCATGCAATTAAAAAGAATGGGGATTGAAGTGTTCAAGTTTCAAAAAGGAAACAAGAGACCCCAAAAAATGACATAATAAAAGTGTTACCCGGGGAGAGAACTGTCCCTTCACATTTTGGTAAACTAGCTTTGATTATTATTACATGTGATTGTACGCATGTGAAAAGGACTTAGAATATCACAGCACAGGCTCAAGGCACACTATCCTAAAACAATGTACCTTGATTTAAAAAAACAAAACAAAAAAACATTACCACCACTACCAACTTTATGCATTAATACAAGTCTTCTGAGGCCATAAAAAAAACATTGTGTGAGGAACAGACTAAAATGTAAGGCCTTATTCACTGACCTTTAGAGAGCTGTTACCACTCAGTTGATAATACCTGACCCAAAAGAACAATTCATTCAAAAAAAACGACCAGAATATTCTTCAAAAGTATTCCTTTTGTGTTTCATGGAATTAAAAAAACATAGGGGTTTGGAACATGAGGCAAAGTACATGATGACAGAACTTTTACTTTTTTGGTAAAGTACCCCTTTAACGGTGTTTAAAATGCTGATGTGTCAGTTCTCCGTGTCTGAAGAATCACTTGCATCTGTAAGGCGTGTTTGCTTCTTGCGGACATTCCAGTGGAGGCATTGAGCCAGACTCTCAAACCAGTCATACACCAGGTCACGACAACAGATAGATGGAACTGGATAACAGGACGTCGTGATCTTAATGCTAAGTGGGGAAAAAAAAAACAAGTTGAGAACTCATGATTAACACAGCTGTGTGTTTGAGAGAACACTTAAGACCATGGGTGATTCTCATTTTTTAAATTGCCACACCTGACCCCATGCTGGATCTCCTGCCTCTTTCTGCCATCAAACGACACCCAGGCTGTGTTGCGAGCATCAGGGGACAGCGTTATCTGCAAAGTAGGATTATAAACAAAAAATCCCTTCATCTGAACAACTCTTGAGCAGAACAAAATGAAGCATTGAGTTTAACCACAGTTTCTTTGAAGCAAATAACTTATTTGCTTGGCAAATATAGTTTAGTTACAGGCATGGTGTACAATACGTCTATTTTCAAATCTCACCATAAGTTCCACACCAGCAGGCACCACGATGGGTCTAAAGGAGAGAGAGTGAGGGCAGATGGGGGTGACCATGATTGCAGGAACATTGGGATGGATCATGGAGGCTCCTGCTGCAGCAGCATAGGCCGTGCTGCCTGTGGGGGTGGATACGATTACACCTACATAGAAACAGGCCACATATTTATATTTATTTTCATGGCAGCTGGTCTCCTTCCTCAGCAACAAAAACTCCATACTGCTTTGTAATGTATTCTTGATCTAGTAAAATAAAAAACAATACAAGTAGGGATGCACCAATCAGGTGCCGGTGTTTATCGGTCAATTATTGATCGAATTAAAACCATAGACACAGAAGCATGATACACACTTTGTAAAAACTCTGAATTCAAATGCACAATCCAGATATTATAATAATACTCTCAAGATTTAGAAAGGTTGGTGCTCCTAAGAACATGTAATATTTCATTAGATTTTTTTCTTGTTGTTTTTTTTAATGTGGAACAACCACCATGAACGGATGTGAGAGTTGTGAAAACAACACTTACCTAAACTACATGATAATGGAAACCATCTAAACCACTTTGAAACCAGCAGACTCTGACTCATAGGACATCGGTATGATATCCATTAATGCTCCATTTTGGAGCGCAGAAGTAAATTATTGCAGGGTAAACTTTGACAGTGGTGAATGGGAGTGAATGAGAGATCACTGCAAATATTATTTTCACTTACCCATTTGTTCCAAGAGCAAAATAAAAGATCCACAATTACGTTTGAATGACTTTCCAGAAGAAAATAAACAGAGAGTTGTGGATTAAAGGTGCACTCAGCAATTCCTGAGAAACATGTTGATATTCGAACTCAACTGCCAAAACAAACACTCCCCTCCCTTTCAGTGCTCCTTTGGAAGCTCCGCCCCAAAATTCATGCATGCAAGACAGTTTTACGCACACCAGCTCCAGACACTCACAACTCTCCTACTACTAAATCATAACAGTATATATGGGTTCTGTGAAACATAGCAAAAGTTATGTTACCCACATATCGAGAAGAAAAAGAGCAACTTATGCATCCGTTTTCAAGCCTTTTACGTCTCGGAGGTCTCTCCACCACTGAAAAGCCTTGCTGATGTTGACGCGGCTCCTAGCCCTCGACTTATCTTAATCCTTTTTTAGTTTATATTCGTCTGACCTTTTTCTCTTGGTCCGTTTCTCAGCCATATGTCCTACTTGGAGTTCAGAAAGTTCGCATCAGCCAGATTTGCCATCACTCTTCTAATGAATTTCCCTCTCACTCTGCCGCCACCCCTCATCCTGCACAAGAACCACCCCTTGTTGCTGATTGGCTGGACTAGTGTTGAGTGGATCGGTCTGTTCCACTTTTTTTTTTTTTCTTACGATTTTTTTAGCCCACCCACAGAACGGACAGCTAGCAGACAGTGAGGAGATAGTTGTAGAATTTGACAAAAAGTTTATTGGATTAGAATTAAAGAGTGCACCTTTAAGACAGTCAGATGGGAGATGATGACAAATTTACTGACACTCTCTCAGTGTGAAAACTTACTTGCAGCTGTGGTAATTCAGTTTTTAAAACAAATTCCATGGTAATATAACACAAAGCATACTGTTATATATTTACATTCAATATTTTACAAATGTATAATAAACATTTTTGCGAGATTTACACTGATACGCTGGAAACGAATTACAGTCTGTGAAAAAGGTCTATTAAGATTAAAATTGAAAATATAACCTTGCACAATTACTTTTCTGCATTCAGTGCTTCAGTCAGCACTGTGTGAGCAAGCGGCACCCTCTTGTGGTCTGGACGGCATTATCCATTATACCACTACAATACAGAATTTAAAATGGGCTTTTGTTCCTTTGGTTTAAACTTTTATTTTTCCATGATGTGGTTGACTTTTCCATGGAATTGCTCAACATATTCATATTATGAATTTGTAATGTTCTATCAAAAACATACATGCATGTAGATTGTGAATTAGGGCTGTTTCGATGCAATAAAATTTCGATATATCTTTTTCTTTATACATCTTTACTTTTTTATGATACTGCATTGATATTTTAGATCAGTATATTGATATTTATATAAAAATATTTGTGTATTAATATGTAAACACACATCAAAGTTGGCACATTGTTACTTCCAAATCAATTTAATGAGCTCAGCAAGAGACATAAATGTGATGTTTCAAGCTACATGCTTTTAATCAGACATCAGTATATTACTGAAGTACACTCAAATTAATTGGAATTGATTCATAATCAAATCAAATAATGATATCATGATTTATTTCAATATATTGAATCATGACATGTGTATTGCAATGTGTATCATATCGTCAGGTGCCAGGCGATACCCAGCCCTATTGTGAATTATGTTGTTTTGAACTGCAAAAACTGATGTGCAAAACATTTTTAGTAGTACAAAATAACCGTTTTTCATACCAATCTTCATGTTATCATATCAAGTCATTTTTTCTATTTATCTATTTATCATGGCTCGCTTTAAAATTTTGGCCCGTCATGTGTTCAAAAGATCCCATCTGTTTTTAATGGAAATTATTTATTGTTAGAACAGACAACAGTATATTTTAAAAACATAATTCCAAAGTAAAACAGTGATCTGATGACAAAATAAGGTAAGTGGCAAAATATAGGTAACAGCCTATGATTATTGTTAAAATTGTTAAAAAAAAGTCACGTGACCGCACTCGAGGTTCGACGTGTGAATGGCGAACACTGGGCACTTCGCTAGTTTTAATACTTTTTATGTCATAAACTGGTGAGATGTTACATCCTAATCCTCAACTGCTCTAGGAAGACAAAATGTCAAAGAATTCAAAATCCTCGGGCTCTGGAGACATTAAAAGACAGTTACGTGCTCAAGCTGATACCCGTGAAAAGGCCCCGAGCCAGGGACTCGATTTGGCCGGAGAAGTGAAGGAAATTCGGCGAGAATTGTTGAACATGACGGCAATGCTGACAAAGGTTGTTGCTGACTTGGAGGATCTTGCTGTAATACGTTGACCGATTACTGCCATGGAGACGAAATTCACTAAGATGGTTACATGGGTGGGGGATGCTGAGAAACGAATCGATTATCTGGAATCATCAGAGAGGGAATTAGCTGCTAATCCGCTAGTGAACAAGATGGATTTGGAGCACGTCTGGGAGAAGTTGGAGGACATGGAAACTGTAACCGGCGGAATAACATCCGAATTGTTGGAAAACCTGAGGACGAAGAAGGTCAGGATATGTTGAAATTCCTGGACCGGCTCTTTCAAAGTCTGCTTGACATAACAGGCCATCAAGGGAGCTCACAGGGTTCCAGCTCTGCGGTCCACTGAGGGGGACAGGCTGATCAGTTCCGGACAAATTTCTGAGATTATCCGATAAAGATTTATTTACACGAGGCAAGGAGTAATGGAAAAACCACAGCATTTTCTTTGCAAATTTGACAAGAGAGAAATGTGATTGATTCAAGGAATGCAAGAAACTCTTACATCAACGGAAGGTCACTTTTACACTAATGTTCCTGGCCAAATTGAGAATAGCTGCTAAGTTGGCCGTAAAGTATTTACATGTCCCCAGCAAGAGATGTCCTTCAAAAAGTCAAAGGACTAAGTTATTTTGTGGTACTCCCGTTGCAGCAAAGTGTACCGACTCACTGATCATCCACTTGACCGTCCGAGGAAGTTGAGTGCCTTTTTTGTTTCTTTTTATGCTGGTTCCTTAAATTTGCTGGAATTTGTTTTGTGTAGTAGCACTCCTTCGGGACACTATTATGGATGAATCTGCACGTTCTTTGTGCTTATGCCTTCTATTGGTTGGAGTTTGTTTTGTGAAGTATTTCTTGCAGGACATTGGATTGATGGGTAATTTGTTGCATTCATGTAGCGGTGGAAAGTTTTATGGGGTTGGGGCACCCCATAAAAAGGAAGGGTATTTCTCTTCTTAAACGGAAGAAATATGATATAGTGTTTCTTCAAGAAATGCATCTTTCCCCGCAGGAAGCTGAAAAAATTGGGAAGATATGGGGTGGACATGTTTTCTTAAGTGCTGGCTAATGTATAGAGCAGGGGAGTCATTACACTGATAAATAAGCATCTAGAAT
This sequence comes from Xyrauchen texanus, assembly GCF_025860055.1. Lineage (NCBI taxonomy): Eukaryota > Metazoa > Chordata > Actinopteri > Cypriniformes > Catostomidae > Xyrauchen > Xyrauchen texanus. Next base: position 33,988,762 of record NC_068284.1, on the reverse strand, counting down.
TAAAATGTCTCAACTCAATATCTGCTGGTGGCGAAATATTTACCTCGGCCATAGATATTAATAACACCTTTAAAGAACTCTTTCTTGATCTTTATAGTTCCACGTCTTCATCTACTGATGAAGCTATTAGAAACTTTGTGGAACCATTAGAACTCCCTAAACTGACGACTGAGCAAAGAAATTCTCAATTCTGAGATAACCTTGGAAGAGCTTTGCGAGGTAATTAAGGCCTTGCCTATAGGGTATGAATTTTTTAGATCTTATGCAACAGAACTGTCTCCACTTTTGTTAGAAGTTTATATGGAAACATAAAAGAATTGAAAGCTTCTGCCCACCATGACACAAGCCCGGATCAGTCTGATTCTTAAAAAGGACAAAGATCTAATCGAGTGTAAGAGTTACCATCCAATTTCCCTGATCCATCTAGATGAAAAATATTGTCAAAAATGTTGGCTAACCGATTAAGTAAAGTTACGACATCTATTGTTCATATAGATCAGGTGGGGTTTATTTGGGCTGCAGCTCTTCTGATAACATTAGGCATTTCATCAATATTATGTGGTCCGAGGCGAATGATCAGACTCTGGTCGCTGCCATCTCACTTGACGCCGAAAAGGCATTTCATATGGTAGAATGGGATTATATTTTTAAGATTTTGGAAATATAAGGGTTCGGGAATACTTTTATTGTATAGATTAAGTTACTTTATAGACACCCGTTAGCGGCGATACAAACAAATGATTAATTTCAGATTATTTTACTCTGGATAGGGGCACCCGGCAGGGTTACCCTCTTTCCCCATTATTGTTCTGTTTCGCCCTGCAACCATTAGCAGCCGCCATAAGAAGGGAAGATGATTTTCCAGAGGTGGTGGAGGGAGGTATAGCGCATAAGCTTTTGATTTATGCAGATTATATTTTATTATTCGTCTCCAAACCCACTAGACCTATACCTTAACTCCACAGAATTATTAATTTCTATTCTCATTTCTCTGGATACAGTGTTAATTGGTCTAAACACAAAGCTTTGGCTCTGACAGCATACTGCCCGGTAACGGCTTTCCACCCGGGTACCTTTCAGTGGCCCAAACAGGGCATTCATTATTTGGGTGTTTTATTTCCAGCAAATGTGTGTGATTTAGATTTTAGTTTCAGGTAACATAGACCTCCTTGGTTGGACATCAGTCTTGTATCTTTTAGCGGTTAAGTACCTTGTTCTTTGGTACAAGAATGACAGGTAAATTAGCTAAGCAACACTAAGAAAAAAGCCTGTATTAAAGCCTGAGTAACCAATAAAGTCCTGTAAATCTGTGCTTACCATCTCCCTGCACGGATGTGATGAGGCGTCCATTCAGGTAAAGGTCAACATTAGACAGGTAGGAGGAGGGTCCTCGGTCCACCACCACCTCGTTAAGCACCTTTATACACACATGCAATGTCCATATCACAAAAGATGAATGAATAACCTATAAACTAAAACAGTAAAATGTGTTATCTGACAGCCTTAAATCATTATCTACAGTTGAAGTTAGAAGTTTACATACACTTAATTTGAAATCATTAAAACTAATTTTTTAACCACTCCACAGATTTTATATTAGCAAACTATAGTTTTGGCAAGTCGTATAGGATATCTACTTTGTGCATGACAAAAATGCTTTTTCCAACAATCGTTTACAGACAGAACACCAAGTTAACTGTGCCTTTAAGCAGCTTGGAAAATTCCAGAAAATGATGTCAAGCCATTGACAATTAGCCAGTTAGCTTCTGATAGGAGGTGTACTGAATTGGAGGTGTACCTGTGGATGTATTTTAAGGCCTACCTTCAAACTCAGTGACTCTTTGCTTGACATCATGGGAAAATCAAAAGAAATCAAAGACCTCAGAAAAAACATTATGGACCTTCATAAGTCTGGTTTATCCTTGGGAGCAATTTACAAATGCCTAAGGATACCACGTTCATCTGTACAAACAATAGTGCCCAAGTATAAACACCATGGGACCATGCAGCCATCATATCACTCAGGAAGGAGATGCATTTGGTCTCCTAGAGATGAACATAGTTTGGTGTGAAAAGTGCAAATCAATCCCAGAACTACAGCAAAGGACCTTGTGAAGATGCTGGAGGAAACAGGTAGACAAGTATCTAAATCCACAGTAAAACAAGTCCTATATCAACATAACCTGAAAGGCTGCTCAGCAAGGAAGAAGCCACTGCTTTAAAACTGCCATAAAAAAGACAGACTAAAGTTTGCAAGTCCACATGGGGACACAAATCTTACTAAAATGTCCTCTGGTCTGATTAAACAAAAATGTAACTGTTTCATCATATTGACCATCATTATGTTTGGAGGAAAAAGGGAGAGGCTTGCAAGAAGAACACCATTTCAACTGTGAAGCATGGGGGAGGTAGCATCATGTTGTTGGGGTGCTTTGCTGCAGTAGGAACTGATACAAAATAGTTGGCATCATGAGAAAGGAAAATTATGTGGATATATTGAAGCAACATCTCAAGACATCATCCAGGATGTTAAAGCTTGGTCACAAATGGGTCTTCCAAATGGACAATGACCCCCAAGCACACCTCCAGAGTTGTGGCAAAATGGCTTAAGGACAACAAAATCAATGTACTGGAGTGGTTATCACAAAGCCCTGACCTCAATCTGATAGAAAATTTGAGGGTAGAACTCAAAAAGTGTGTGCGAGCAAGGAAGCCAATAACCTGACTCAGTTACACCAATGGGTGTAATGGGCCAAAATTGGGCCAAAATTCCAGCAAATTATTGTGAGAAGCTTGTAGAAGGCTACCTAAAACGTTTGACCCAAGTTAAACTATTAAAAGGCAATGCTACCAAATACCAACAAAGTGTATGTAAACTTCTAACCCACTGGGGATGTGATGAAAGCTAAAATAAATAATTATCTCTACTAAATCATTCACATTCTTAAAATAAAGTAGTGATCTTAACTGACCTAAGACAGGGAATTTTATCTATGATTAAATGTCAGGAATTGTGAAAAAATTTATTTAGATGTATTTGGCTTAGGAATATGTAAACTTCTGACTTCAACTGTATTTAAGGCCTCGAATGAACGGATACTTTTTATTTTTAAGATTAACATTTTTATTGATACTTAGAGATGACAAAGAGAACAGATACAGTCTCTCTACAGGATTTGCAGAACTAATTACAGACTAATTTCGGTACCTGTGCGTTGTCCAACTTTATTTTCATTTATATAAAATATAAATAAAATATATAATATAAACATTTATAGTTTTATATTCAAATCTAACATATAAATATAAAATGTATATAAAAATGTAAAGATGCACATTTAAATAAGATGCACAAGTATACTGAACGATAACTAAATAAAATAAACACCCTTTACATACTTTTTATCTTTGTTCTGTTGTTTGTTTTTATTTATTTTATTGCTAGTTGTTTCTTTGACTGTTTACTTATATAATTACTAGTGATAACATATTAGTTTAGGCTGTGCAACTGAAATTGATACAAAAAACCATGAAGTTTCACTGGTATTAGAATCGAGAACTAAAACTCTGATATCATGACAACTCTACTTCTCAATAGAAATCTAAGACATAGTGACTTATTTATCAGATATTTATGCTGTCTTTTGTGTTATACTGCATGTATGCCCATCTCTGCTTTCTGAAGTTCCACACTGTAGGCACCATCACATTTAGTTTGTCATCTTCATGTTTCCTCAACCCTTATAATAATGATTTATAGTTTTTAATTAATTATAGATTTGTAGTTTTTCCTTGTGTCTGTTTGTATTGAAGTGCTTTACCTGTAACTGTAGTGTGATCTTTCCCGCCTCGTTGTTTACATGGTTATGAGGCATTATACCATTTTCCTCAATGCCTAAATGCTGCTCACTCCTCTGAAACGTGCCTTTCACAACCTTCACCTTCAGACGACTTCGCAGTATGATAGCTGCATTACCTACAACAGCCCAGACACACACATTTAAGCAGCAACCCAAGAGATGTATATTGAGTATAGTTTAATATGTGCAATCCCTGCAGTGGTAATATTCACAATATAGCATGGAATTGAGTCCATAAAAATTTGGAGAGAAAAAAAAAAAAAATCAAAAGGACACCAAACACATCACATTACAACTTCAGATTTTGGGTAAGGCCAGCAAAGTACAAGTACAAATTCCAGAATGTCTCTTGATCACTGTACCTTCAAACACCTTATCCACCTCTGTTTTAAAGGACTCAAACTTGAATGGTGTGAGGAATCCTAAAGAGCCCAGATGGAACGCCATGACTGGGGGAACACTGCCCTTAAAAAAAAAAAAAAACAAGACAAAACACCTGTGATGATCAAACCAAATTTGATTCATGAACTAATCCTTAAGGTTTCATTTTTGAATATCCAAATTCACTCAGCATTCATGGTGCACCTTCCACAGGTGAGACCTGTCAATGGAAAGCAGCTAAGAATAATGACTGACCTAGTAGGAGGCTGTTTTGCTCAAGCAAATTTGATGAGAGGAGAATACCTGGAAAAGGGAGGATGCATATAGCAGAGTTCCGTCCCCACCCAAACAAATAATCAGATCTACGCAGTCGGAGATGTCGTCGTACCCTGTATGAAAAAGTACAATGGTCAATCGCTCATTTTCCTAATGCGCCCCAATCTATTATTGGTTAATGGTGTGTCTAGGATTATGCAAATCCTTCAACAGGTGGATTTGCAGACATTTCGATACCAGCTTGTTGAGCAGGCCCTAGCCAGTCCTAACACTCTGAGCTTTCATTACCTTCCCTAAATGTGCACAGCTGATTGCGGATGGCTGAAAATGACTCATCCTTCATGAGAGCGGCATCTTCAACAACTTTCTTCTCCACATAAACCATCAGATGTTTCTCCTGAGAGTAAAGAGGAAAAAAGGCAAGGCTTTTGATCCTTTAGTATAGAGCGGTCTGACTTTAGCACAAAATAATATAGGTCAGTGGTTGTCAAACTTTTCAGGCCAATTATCACCTGTACAACAGCCATGACTATCCACAGTTTTATATATATCCATAGTTATATATTCGATTACATCATTTCCAATGCTTCATGGGATTGTAGTCCATGCCCTCATGAAAAACAGTCTGTACACAGACTTGTACCTTTGTTTTTTGTCAGATTTTCAAATGATTTTTTTTGCCTTAAAACAAAGTCTGTAATGTTGCGATTCACATTGGATCTGGTTGGTTTTTACAACTCTTTAATTGAAGATTTTATGAAAAGTCTATGGAATAAATTCATGGGGAAAATACTTCTGGGACCCAGATGGCTGGAAACGTAGGCGGGCACTGTTGGGCTCTATTTGGTACCCACGCGATGATTAAATACAGCTGGCTGCTTTCAAACACTGTGAATGCAGCTGCACGCATGAACAATCAAATGTGCTTTTAAGTCAAAATGCCCCTCCTGGCCTGATATTATTGTAAACACACCTGTTAATGTATTACAAGTGTGTATACAGATGGAACAAAATCTGCCATTGACGCAATATTAATGTAAACAGGGTTCAATGTACTGTATTATGTACATCAGTGTTAGCAGACAGGACAAACAACATAATTCTCAAAATATCTTATCTGTGCAATGTGTAAATGCAGCCTAGTAGACCTGCTGCAGTTTGTTACTATATCGTTAATATTAATCAAACAAGAACAAGACAAATAGAACAGCAATTACTGTCTTTGGCTGGATATCCCTATCAATTTCAATGATGGGTGTGCTTCTCAGTCAAATTCTGACTGCATAGAATAAATATTAACATACCTATCAAATAATATCTATTAAAATAACGATATCTAATAATAACACAGAAAAGATTGTCAAAAATATTGTATTTTATTGATTTTATACTATGATTTTTTTTTATGTTTAATTGTTGCTTTTACTGACAAATTAAAGCACTTTTTACTCTGTTCTCTATTTTATTACTGGCTCTTTGAATAATTACTTTAAAAGCTTGAAGCAATGTTTACTTAAACACTTTAAGGCTACACTTTAAGGTATTAATTTCATTAGTAAATATTTATATAAATACAAAACTTTTAAAATATTTTCAATAGCTTTTTAATTATTTATTTTAAAACAAATATTCAGGTTCAAAACTGGTTAAGCTCAATCGACAGCATTTGTGGCATAATGTTAATTACCACAGAAAATAATATCAATTTCTTTATTCTTTTCTTAAAAAAAAAAAAAAAAAAAGATAGTAAATAATCGGTTACGGTGATGCACTTAAAATGGAAGTAGGGATGCACCGATACCACTTTTTCTCTTCCAATCCGATTCCGATATCGGAAATCTCAGTATCGGCTGATACCAATCCCAATCCGAATTTTTTTGCATAATCAGTTTAGAATATCTTTACATTATTGTGTGGAACTAATTGGGTGTGCTCTTTAATATGTAAAGAAACACAAACCTCTAACTACACATTATTTTAATATAAATGTACAGCTTATTAAAGGAGACCTATTATGCAAAATTCTTGATTCTGTACAAAGTGACATCACTTTGTACAGGCCCTGAGCAGAACTGTTGACGGACATGTTTGTGTGTGCGTTGTTTCATTATAGCACATAGTGAACCTTGTAACAGTGTTTGTGTGTGTGTGTGTGTGTGTGTGTGTGTGTGTGTGTGTGTGTCCACACACACACACACACCATCGTTGCAAAACAGCTGAAATAATTACAACAATTAAAGGGTAACTAAACCCTAAACCAACTTTTTTTAGTTAATGATCTGTAAGCATGGGGCTTTTTTAGTACTGGTCATTGATTCAAGTAATTTTTTTGACATTTGTGTATAAAGTGTTTTAATTCTACAATATATGGTGTAAAAACGTCTGAGTGCTGCCCTCTTCAGGTTGAACGGCGGCTACTGCAGTTGAATTTTCCTATTGGCTGTTGCGGTACTTCGTGACGTAAGCGGTGACAGCTGACGTAAGCAGGTTCCAGCTCACCCCGCCAGATTCATGTACATGTCGTCTTGCGACCGTGTGAGGAATAATAATAACATAGAGTCTGACAGCAGCTGTCAATTAATCCGTCACTACGAGTCTCAGGTGTCCAACCCCCCCCCCACACCCCCGCTCAGCCCCGCACTTGGTTCGTTCCCTCTATCCCCGCCGGGGTCTGCCCACTTTTCCTGCATTTTCAAATATTTCTAGTGGGTGGAGTCAGACTCTGAGCAGTGGCATAATAGGTGCCCTTTAAGAAACACTTTACTATTAACTAGTAAATTAAATGTAGCAGCAAAATTAACAGTAATTCCAGTATAAATCATCAATAGAATAGAAGCAGTTTTTTGTTTTTGCTAAATTTGTTCAACTTGTATCTGGACATCAAAGGATTCATATCTCTTTTTTGTTCAATTTAGTTGTAAGACATCAGCTCACTTTTCATTCACAGTTATTTTTTTGGAACCCATTCAACTTAAATATTATTATAATTTGTAAACAAATAATAATAGTAATATATCTCAATAATGCACCTTTAACTTTTAAACCCTCATGTTTTATTTTGACATTCTGAACTCTCCAGGAAGTCCTGCAAGTCTGTCTGTTTGGAGGCAAGTTCACATTAGTTTAATTCGCTTTAAAAATTCCGGTAAAATGCACCTCTGGTGCTATTCTAAATGCATAAGTGAACCGAACTATTGAGCACCTACATCTGAGATGTTGTTTGTGAGTAGCTCTCAAATATTGCATATGCTGTGAAGGCTAAAAATAGCTGTGTGTGTGTGTGTGTGTGTGTGTAAACAGAGCAGCGGCATTCACGGACACGCTGGTGCATTTTATATATTTACTTATTAAACACAGCCTTTTGTGATTCACAGAGCTATCGCACGTCTTCAGGTGGCTTTGAATAAAATGCACGAGTCACATGAACTACGTTAATTGTGTTTTCATGGTTCTTTTGTCATTTTTTGAGCTTGACAGTAACGAACATGACTAACACACAGTATCGGATTTGGATCGGGCTCATTGGACCAATACCCTATCCGTCTAAATCAGCGTTTCTCAACGGGGGCGGTACCGCCCCCTAGGGGGCGTTTGGAAAGTGTTGGGGGGCGGTGTGAACGAGGTAGCAGAGAGGGGGGCGCTCAGGCACAAATGGGGGCGTTACTCAGAGGTACTCAACAGGCGGCCTGCGCAAAAATCTTTTCAGCTCTTCTCCTTAGCCTATGTCTTCGTCTTGCTCGGATTACTGCTGCCACTTCACCAGGAGGATATGCCAGGAGAGCCGCTTCCTAAATTACACATGCTTTTAAGAGGCAGAGAATTTTCAGCGCAAAATAGAGGCGCTTTCACCGGCTTTTTCTGTACATAACGCTGAATACATAATTAGGCGCAGTTTACGCTTCCCTCCCATCTATTTATGTGACACTCCCACCTTCCCTTGTCCATCCCATGAATGCATATGCATGACACTAAAAGCGCATTTTGCCATTTTCAATTGCGACAGGCAATCTGCGCTTTCATCTCGGTGCGTCCCGTTCGTACATACCTCGCCATGGTTTTATCGCGACTTTGCGAAACAAATACGCCTGAAGTGGGCTAAAAGCGTTAGTACATCTGGCCCTGAGAATTTTAATTGTAATGTGATGATCGGGTGCGGATATCTAATCGGAGAAAATCATTGGTGATGGTGAGTTTGTTTTTAACAGCTGATTTGGGTGGCGTTAGAGCTGATCCGTGCATCTCTACTCTGCAATGTGTAATTGGCCGATGGGAATAATAAAGTCATAATAATATAAATATTGATTTTATATTATTTGTCTTTTGCAGTTATTCACCTAGTATATTAATATTAACTTAAGTTCTCTCCCTCATGTCCCGCAAAATCAGGTCTGCTGACCTGCAACAGAGCAATAGCCAGGTGGTCACCCTACGTTACTCACTGTTATTCATCACAACGTTTAAGCCTCTGACAACACATACAATGTTCATTTGAATGTAAAATAAAATTATGTCTGTGCAAATTAATGAATTCATATTTAAATGTTGCTAATAACCCACTCGGCTAGTTACCGGCAAATGATCTCCATAGCAACGCCTAAAAACAAATGCCGCAGCTGTCAGAGTGGTAGAAATGACCGTTTGTAGGCTATTCAAATTTGAAGCCTAGTATATATTGCCTAATTGAGTGCGCGAACGACCGCTGCTTTTTCATTGGCCATTTAGGTTAGTTACGTTATTGTTCAAAAAAGGTTGAGAACCACTGGTCTAAATCCTCAGTATCAGAGCCAATACCGATCCAGGTATCGGATCGGTGCATCCCTAAATGGAAGTGAATGAGGCAAGTTTTTAAAAAGGGGTTTAAAAAGGCATAAATGTGAAGTTTATAATTTTATAAAAGCTCTTATGTTAATTCTTCCGTTTAACTTGCGTCTCATTTGAGCTGTAAAATTGTTTAAATCAGCATTCTCAGTCATTTTAGGGTTTATGGCATTATGTCCTTGTGACAACGAAGATGTAAAACTGGCTAACTTTACACAAAAAAGGTTAGCAAGCGATTTAATAACATTAAAATCATGTTAACATGCATCTAGTTTACGCCTTGTGGCTATACTTTTGAAACAGTTAGCATTTGAATGTTTATGGATTGGCCCCTTTCATTTTCTGTAAGTGCCTCACTGTAATTCAGATTTTTACCTTGTTTAAGAAAAAAGAGGGACGAGTCAAAATTCATTTCTGTGGTAATCAATATGGCGAAAATTCTGTCGACTGAGCTTAACTTGTATTAAACCTGGAGCATCCCATTAAATGAAACTTCTAAATAAATCAGATTATTAAAAATATTAATTATATTATAATAATTATGGTTGCACTATTTTACAGTATGTGTACTTTCAGTATACTTACAGTGTACTTACCCAAGAATGTACTGACTTTGGTGCCTACTTTATTATTATGGGTTAAGGTTAGGACCAAGTAATTTCTATAGTTGTAATTATATAGTACGTAAATGTGGAACAGTACTGTAAAATTAAGTGCTACTGTAATTATTACTGTATTAAAATTAGAATTATAATATAATTATTAAGAATATAAATCAATTTTAAATAATTAAAATATACATCTTTAGTCATTACTTGTGTCACGTACCACTGTCTGTGAACCATTGTTGGTAGTTTGAGAACCACTGATATAGAAAAAAAACAGTATAATCAAATGTAAAAATACAATGAGGACAAAAGGTAAACAGTATCCCAACCCACTAGCTAGCCTACTGGTTTACTTTCCATGCCCTCTGCTTTTAGATTTGCTTTCGAGTGGCCTACCTCTACAAGGAACCTGCATAGCTCTTTGAATGGCTCCAGCAGGCCCTCGTCTCTGATCTTTCTGATGACCAGGACATTGAGTGGGGGTTTGTTCCATGTGAGACGCTGGCTAGCTGGATCCTGAATGTGCCTGTGTGGAAAGATAGCGGAGTAGGCAAACATTTTCTATGCCGGCAACTCACTTTGCACAGAGAAACACCACATGCACTTTGCCCAGTTCCTATGTATGTTATGCAATATACAGTTGTGGTCAAAGTTTGTAAGCACTGTATTGTTCAATTTGTTTCTTACAATTCTAAGATCAGACGATTTTCAAAATTAACAATGGAATAAAAGATGATGTTCTACATATTTGCTGTGTTTTTATTTATTGTACCAAAAATGACCATATCTGCTTGTTTGCTTCAGCTCTAAACTTCAGCTCTAAAGTGTTGGAAAGTTGGCAACTGCCACAACGCTGCTGGTTCTGTCCTCCAGTCCCATTTAACATACCCCCCTCAACCAAACATAATGCATCACACACTGCCTTATCAATTCTCTGTCCGATCTTTACTGTAGGGCTGGGTGATATGGCCAAAAAGATTACTATGATAATTCTTTTTCATATCATTCGATATCGATATTTATCCTGATATACATTCACATTTGCAAATTGTTTTGAATTTCCAAGTTAGCAGAAAATCCTAAACAGTCAAAATAGTCTATACAAAACTGCATTGGGATCCCAGAAAAAGCCAAAGCAGTGGTGTCTGAGAGATCTTCTACCAAAGTATTCAAATATTTTTAAGAGTTTATGAATCAAGTGCAGTTGGATATGAATGTTAAAAGATCATCTGTTCATTTTGAAGCATTACATTTTTACATTCAAGTTATTTTTATAGTTTGTTACATTCAAATAGCAAGTAGCAAAAAGCATAGAAGCCCTTGTGACTGAGGAATGATACTGTATGGGGGTTCAGGGGTATCACCTGAGAGAAAATCTTTAAAATATAAAAGTCTGAATGGGCTGTGAGAAAGACTAGGCAACAAACTAGAAATGTTATGGTCTTTCCTTGTCAAACAAGACAGAGGTGATGACATCTGATTCATTTCACAAAATCTATTTGTTTATTATTAAAGGCTCATAACATGCTAATTAATAAAGCTAAATTTAGAAGAAAAAAATGTTATGGTCTAAAGGTGCTCTGGAGCCACGTTAACTCATGCGGTACCTCATATCTACTCACATGCGGGGGAAAGAGGCAACGCGTTCAGAGCAGGACAGGGCATAAATGAAAAGATCTGGTGTATGCAGCACTGTTGTTTTGTCACGCTGCTCAATAGAGATGATGAGAGGGTGTAACAGTCATCGTGATGTCTTGCGGTCTCGCGACACACACCTGAACGTCTAAATGTAAAACACAGGCTGAATATCGAAAATTACTCAAAAGATTATCATCGACATTGTAGACTTTTTTATCACGATAAATATCGAGATTGTTTTATCACCCAGTCCTACTTTGCTGCCTTAAAGTTTAAACAGTAATGACAGACAGACTTGATCTTTACATTACCTAACATGGGCAAGAATGCTTGTACATGCTTTTGCATTGGGCCATTCCAAATATGGGAGAAAATAAAAAAAGAATGCTTTTACTTACATGACTGAGGTCGGGTTGGGGAGAATACAAGCTTTGGGTCCAAAATGAGTAGCAGGATATGGTCCATGAAGAAAGTGTCCTCGTCTTAAACAAAAAAGGAACTTCAAATATATGCCCTGCAACACTAAGATCTGAACTAACCTAAATTAAATCAACCAAATGACATGTTGACTACTGTTGTGGTACAGTACCTGCATCCATCCCATCTTTTGGGGGAACTCTCTGCTGTCTCCTCAGCTGTGGACCCGTGTTGCTCAGGCAACCAACATTGTTCACTTTGCCCTGACAGTTGTTCTGGACATTCTGCCTTCCGAAGAGACCTCTTCTCCTCTTTACGTCTCCTTGGAAGCTTTCCATGCCGCTCCCGCTGCCTATGTGACCGGACTGATGCACTGCAATTCGCACCCTCCTCCAACTCTTTGGAGGGATGCTTCTTCTCCATGCCCTCGATTCTTATGAAGCAAACACAAAACAATACAAAAGTTCCAAACATATGAGGTTAAATGTCAAACTAAATAGGTAAAGTTTCTCAAGAAAAACTTTGATGTTGGCTTGACAAAGCCTTGTCTGAAAGTTTAAACTAGTTTGAAAAGTTTGATGGTTATACAGTACACTTAAGAAAAGCAGCTAGCGGGGTCTGGGTAGGTCATCGAGAAATTATGCTGACTACCACCCCTAGAGTCACGAGTTTGAATCCAGGGCATGCTGAGTGACTCCAGCCAGGTCTCCTAAGCAACCAAATTGGCCGGTTTGCTAGGGAGGTTATAGTCACATGGGGTAACCTCCTCGTGGATGCGATTAGTGGTTCTCACTCTCAGTGGGGCATGTGGTAAATTGTGCATGGATCGTGGAGAGTAGCATGTGCCTCCACATGTGGAGTCTCCGCGGTATCATGCACAACGAGCCATGTGATAAAATGCACAGATTGTCTGTCTCAGAATCAAATGAGACTTGGCCTCCACCACCCGGAATGAGGTGAGTAACTGCGCCACCACAAGGACCTACTAAGTAGAGGAAATTGGGCATTAAGTAGAGGAAATTGGGCATTCCAAATTGAGAGAAAAGGGGATAAAATAAAGGCAAGCAACTAGCTAGATAGATAGCCAGGCTTACTCTGTCACATATAAACTGTCAGACAGATAGACAGATAGATAGATAAAGCAGATTAAAGGCCTTCTGTGGGTTTGTTCCACTGATCTACATCTAATATATATCTATATATATATAGATATATATATAGATATATATATATATAGAGAGAGAGAGAGAGAGAGAGAGAGAGATCAGTGGTTTGTTCACATTTAAATTCTTAACAGTATGAGTTCAAATTAACGAGCATTCCGTTGGTCACGAACATTCTGTCAATGTAAATCTATGTTTTTTTTCCCTATTTTTAAACATCTGCTTTGCAAAAACTGTAAGTCTGATCAAATAGAAAATACACAGCACACTATTCCAAAACAGTCTGAATGTCTGAACAAAGTTTGGTGGAAGTATCTTGAAAATCAAGGAGTTAGTTAGAAATTATGTTCTCGGTTTAGGGTTTTAAAAAAAACAAAAAAACAACTTTGTAGAATAACAGTTAAGACTAAAAATACAATAATAGCTGTTGAGTTGGATTAATTGCATGCAAGTTTCAAATGGATGTGGGGAAAATAAGCATTCCAGCAGCTGGAATAATGAGACAATTAAAGGGACAGTTCAACCAAAAAAAGTTACAATTCACCATACTCACTCTCATAACAGCTCAGATGTGTATGACTTTCATCTGCATAACACAAATTAAGATTTTTAGAAGAATATCTCAGCTCTGTAGGTCCACACAAAGGTAGCACTAAAGTAATCCATACAACTCCAGTGGTAAAAATCCATGTCTTTAGAAGTGATGTGATAGGTGTGGGTAAAAAAAAAAAAAAAAAAAAAACATTAGACCTTTATAACTATTAAGTCATATTATTACATATCCCTACCTACATGTTGAGGCTGGTCAAAGGTTGATATTTATAGTAAAAAATGACTTGAATATGTATCTGTTTCTCACACACACATATCATATCGCTTCTGAAGACTTGGATTTAACCACTGGAGTTGTATGGATTACGTTTATGCTGCTTTCATTTTCTTTTTGGCCACTATTCACTTAAAATGTATGGACCTAAAGAGCTGAGATATTCTTCAAAAAAAAATCTTTGTGTTCTGCAGAAGAAAGTAACACATCTGGGATAGCATAAGGGTATGCAAATGAGAGCGAATTGTTTACAGCCTCGTTGATCAAAATAGACATGCCAATGTCAGCAAGGATAACAAACGTACTACACTAGGAAATAGATTTATATAGCGGGTCTCGCTTAATATAATATTTGCGTGTTTTTTATAGCCCATTCTTTTTTAGTTTTGTTTACCCCATGAGCTCCTATACAATATAAATGGCTAACATTGTTATAGCTGACGGCTTTAAACTTACTACAGCACAAGGAGAGCCAGCTTCTCCAACACACTATGGCTAGCAATCTGTCATGCTATTAACCATGATTTCGGAGAGACAAAGAGCACTAATCTTGATCACATTAAGCCACACAACAACCCTTTGCTATATCTGACACTTGATAGAAGACATACAACATTAGAAACATTTCAAACGGTCAAAACGCCCGCTAACTTTAGCCGCATTGAGCTAGCAAGACATATGCACTTTTCTTACCAAACAGCAGGAAACACAGTGAGCGCGAGGCACCACAAACAACTTCCTCTTTTTGACAGTTTCGACAAGTTAAATGAAAACACTGGATTGCGTTACCCAGCCAGCACTTTCTCTATGGAGTCGGGTTTATGCTCGGTAATATTATGGGCCGTTTGGTCTGACATCACTAGGCTGCCTGTGACTGCCCAGTCGTGCTGCGCAACAGAGACTTAAAAATGGGCACATGAAGATGTGTATCGCAGAGCATGTTGCCACACTATATGGGGTAGTAGGGTGATGTGAGCTAAAGTGGGTTACTTTTTGGCATTAAAATGTCAAAGCACATATCCAGACTGCCCCGTTAATAAACGGGTTAAGCCCAAGGGCTATTTAAATGTCAAAAGTACCCCTCTGTGTCATTGCTGTATTCAGCTAAATCGGGCAAGTGAATTTGTATAGTAGCAAAATCATCATTGTGAGCAAGAAAGAAATATGCTATTTTAAGTTATTTACAGTTGTTTCTAATTTAATTTATAACATTGCATAACAAGAAATGGTAACGCTTTACAATAAGGTTCCATTCGTTAACATCAGTTTAATGCATTAGGTGACATGAACAAACAATTAATACATTGTTGACTGCATTTATTAATCTTTGTTAATGTAAGTTAATAAAACATACAATTGTTGAGGAGAGGTACAATTTAAAATGATGTTAAAGGATAATATCGCTTTACTCGCCGAGCTTTTTCCTCACTCTGGAAGTGTACATTTCTTGAAGGGAGGGCAGGGGGCAACCAATAATCCTCTCAGCAGTCCAAACTGTCTTTTGTAGTCTTCTGGTATCCAATTTCATAGCTGAACCAAACCAGACAGTTATTGAAGTACAGAGTACAGCCTAAATGACTGCTGAGTAGAACTGTATCAGCAGCACCTGTGACAGGTTGAACTTCCTCAACTGGAAAAGGATGTACAACCTCTGCTGGGCCTTTTTCACAATGGAGTCAATATGGGTCTCCCACTCATGTCCTGTGAGATGTTAGTGCCCAGGAATCTGAATGATTCCACTGCTGCCACAGTGTGGTTTAGAATGGTGAGGGGGTCAGTGTCGGTGTGTTCCTCCTAAAGTCCACAATCACCTCCACCGTTTTGAGCGTGTTCAGCTCCAGGTTGTTTTGACTGCACCCGACGGCCAGCAGTTCAACCCCCCTTCTGTTTGCAGACTCATCGTCATCTCAAATGAGGTCAACATCAGTGGTGTCATCTGCAAACTTCAGGAGCCTGACAGAGGGGTTCTTGGTGATGCAGTCATTGGTGTAGAGTCAATTTAATGCTGTTGTTTCATACTAAGTCTAAGTCAAGTTTAAGACTATGTCAAGTCGTTTATGTTGTTATGTTTTGGATTCACGTTTTTGATACATCACTTATGTAAATGAACTGCACTTGGGTTCACTTCATCATCGTCTTCATCTCTGGACTCTGGAATTATGTCATGTTTTAGCTCCATGTTCATGTTCATGTGTCTTGTTTTCATTGGTTTGTTGTTTAATTATCTTGTTTAGAGTTCTGTATATTCATTGAATACTGACCACCCAATATGGACCCAGCAGTTTGGCTCCTATGCCTACGTCAGGGGAATCATCCCCTGGAGGACTATGTGATGGACTTCTGCTCTCTGGCAAGCGAGGCTGGTTTTAATGAGGTCGCCCTCAAAGACTATATTCATTTGGGATTGAGTGAGCCAATCTCTTCCTTGATGACTAGTAGTCGCAGTTCCCACAATCTGGCTCAATATATCAACCTCACCCTGCTGATCATTGGTTCCACGTTCACTGTGGGGGAGGCGGATACCGAGCCAGAGTTCCTCGACATGGCCACCACCCAGCCAAATTTCCTCAACATGGCAGCCGCCGAGCCAGAGTTCCTCGACACGCCTGCTGCTAGATCCATAGATCCAAGATGGTGGCACGGTAGCATGCAGTGGCCAGTCCGGACAAAATGTTGCTATTTTTGTAACTTAGCCTGACTTTTACGCACATGGACATCAGAGCAACCAGTGTTCGTGTCTACCATCGCCAGACACTGTGAAAATATAAAATTCATGCAACAACCAAGCTGCATGATGATCTGCAGGAGTTGCTACGTGAACTCGGCTTGCTGCGGAGACCAGGCCTCCAGTACTCGCTGTCGCCTGATGCTGGTGCCCGGGGCATCTCTGTTATGTCCAACTCCAGGCCATGTCACACGGTCCAACATCTCTGTTATGCTCATTTAAACACTGACCCTTAACACTTACTTAGTTTAATAATTTTAAACCATGACTTTAACTATACATAAGTAATATTTACATTATATTCATGATGTTAGCCAGAGGGGAACTGGCCCCCACATTGAGTCTGGTTTCTCAAGGTTATTTTTCTCCATTAATCAACATCTTATAGAGTTTTGTGTTCCTTACCACAGTCGCTTTCAGCTTGCTCACTGGGGTTATTAATACAATTATTATTTAATTACTTATTTTTAAACACAATAAACAATCATATTTTATCTAATTACACATTATAGACATTCGTTTTATCATCTGTTAATGCCTGATCTTCTGTAAAGCTGCTTTGAAACTGTGTGAAAGGCGCTATACAAATAAAATTGACTTGACTTGACTTTCTTCAAAGGCTGAGGAAAGCACATCTCCCACCCCCCATCCTCACGACATTCTATAGAGGGACTATTGAGAGCATCCTGAGCAGCTGCATCACTGCCTGGTTTGGGACTTGCACTGCTTCGGACCTCAAAGCCCTGCAGAGGACAGTGAGGACAGCTGAGAAGATCATTGGGGTCTCTCTTCCCTCCATCTAAGACATTTACAAAAAACACTGCATCCGCAAATTAACCAGCATTGTGGATGACCCCACACACCCCTCACACAAACTCTTCACCCTCCTGCCATCTGGCAACCGAAGCATTCGGGCCCTCACAGCCAGACTGTGTAACAGCTTCTTCCCCCAAGCCATCAGACTCCTCAATACTGTGTACTGGTCGGCATTGCACTGTCTCTCACTGTGCCTATTGTCCTGTTCATTTTTTGTCATTTATTGTACTGTCCGCGTACTTTTTGTACACGTTTGCACGTGCACTTTATATAGGTATGTTATTTAGTCTGTGTAGTCTCATGTGGTTCTGTGTTTGTCCTGTGTTGTTTTATGTAGCACCATGGTCCTGAAGGAACGTTGTTTCATTTCACTGTGTACTATACTAACTGTATATGGTTGAACGACAATAAAACCACTTGACTTGACTTGCTGAGCCAGAGTTCCTCGACATGATCGGCCGCCGAGCCAGAGTGCTCCATGCCATGTCACAGCAACGCCTCAGCCTGCTCCATGCCATGTCACAGCCACATCACAGCCTGCTCCATGCCATGTCACAGCCAAGCCAGAGTCAACTCCAGGCCATGTCACATGGTCCAGGCCCGCCCCTACTCCACCTTGGTCCTCAGCCCCATCGGCTTTGCCCCTCGAGCCTCTCATGGCTCCACCCCCGTTCCCCCCACCATGGGCTCCACCTTGATCCAATGTTTCACGCCCTGTCATGCCATACCATGCCTCAAGACCGTGAGGATTTCTGCAATGCGACTGGATAGGGCTGTTATTTGGAGAGCGAGATGATGCACCTCCATTTTTCCTGCATCTGTTTTGAAAGTATCTTCACGTGGGTATGCCTACGTTGTTACCAAAGCAACCCATGTAGATAGGTTGGTTATGTCTGAATGCGCAAATCTGATTTGATCACTTGCAATTAATAGTGTGGACAGAAATGTCATCTGGGCCCTGTGCTTTCCTTGTCTTTTGTTATTGGAAGACATGTCACACCTCTTCACAGATCTTAAGTGCAGGTTGAGTAGCAGGAGGGGAGAGGAGGGGGGTTGAAGGAGATGTTGGTGCTTGTGTGAAGTGAAGGTCAGAGCGGGTGTGGTGTATGAGATTGGGCCACTCCACATTGATGCATTGAAAAAACTTGTTTTTCAGCTTCTCAGTGTATCTTCTTTTAGCCACTCTGATTTCCTGATTCATTGTGTTCCTGGCCTGATTGTACAATACTTTATCCCCAACTCTGTAAGCATCCTTATTGGCCTGATGAAGCTGCCTCAGTTCTGCTGTAAACCATGGTTTGTTGTTGTTGAACGTTAAATAATTCTTAGTAGGAATGCATATATCCAGGGTTGGGAGGGTTACTTTTGAAATGTTTTCCCACTACAGATTACAGAATACATGCTGTAAAATGTAATTTGTAACTTACTCAAGGTCAGTAACATATTCTAAATACTTTGGATTACTTCTTCAGCACTGGTAATTTTTTCACTTGTTTTGACTATTAAAACTCTCCCAGTACAGTAAGACATGTTAACACATCTTAAAAATACATTCTCTGAAAACTTTTAATATGTTATGCTTTGTTGTTTCTAAAACCATATAAATCAAATTGATCTTGTTTTAAGAATTTTTTGATATTTTTTACAGGAAAACAATAAAAAAATTATTATCAAGAATAAGATTTTTGCCCAAATATCAAAGGTCTTACTAGAAAAAAGAAATTATGATCCAATGTGAATTTTCTTATGATAACAGGTGCATGTAAAATGGCTAGAAATAGCATTTTAGCTTAGCGTAAAGCTGACAATTTACACAAGGTTTATATCTATTTCTTCTTCTCCAAACTTACTTCAAACTTACCTCTCTGTCTGCTCATATGAATGTAACACTTCATAAGAATGTGTTTCACTGCTGTTCAAATGCAGTTTTTAATCACATAATTTACATGTATAAATGTTTTCCATCTGAAAGTACTAAATATTAAATGAAAAAAATGACAATAAAATGCAAAGTAATCTCTTTAGTAATCAAAATACTTTTTGAATGTAACTGTATTCTAAATACCAATTATTTAAATTGTAACTGTAGTGGAATATAGTTACTTATATTTAGTATTTTAAATACGTAATCCCATTACATGGATTCCAGAATGGCTTTACTCCGCCAGGGCTCTGTGAAGCACTTTTAAACACAACAGAGGTTTAAAAGTCCTTGTTTGTACAGGTGAGGAGATGTAGTTTGTCCATTTTGTTAGGAAGAGAGCGGAGATTCGCTAAAAGAAAGCCGTGCTGATGGAGCTTTACCAGCAAGCAAGCTCATCTCCCTCGCCTGTGTCTCTTGAACAGCAAAGCTGCGCCTCTGACTAAGATGTCCAGCAAAATGTCCGGATATTCAAAAAACAGCATTTCGTCCCTGGTTAAACTGACTAGAAAAATGAGACAGTGAATAGATAATCAAATTAGGATGATAATGTAGACACAGTTTATTAAACACAGAGTAAACAATGACAGACTAATTGTAGATGGTAACTTGTGTTTTGGATCAGGGACTCCATACCTGAAGCGTTCTCTGTCAGCGACACATGTCGTGAACCTGCAATCGCTGCCTCGGGAACGCCAGCGCTGACGAGTTCTGAAGACTACCCCTTAGGCCTCTTCCTCAGTCTCTAAATCCGCCCCTGCCGGGTGCGCGGAGTAGGGTAAGGGTTTCGAGTCTTCTCTCAGCACCCTAGCCTTGGGAAATCCTAAAAGATCCCGGCATGCTATCTCCTACTCCCCCCTGGGGAAAGACCACCTTCCCCAACTTAAGATAGGCCCCAGCCGCTTTACGTCCTATGTGAGAGACATAGTGAGAGAGAAGGCCGCGGCTGCTGGGCTTGCTCTCATGCTAGGCATGTAACACCTTTTTCCCCCCTCTGGGGTGTGGGAAAGCTAAGGTTTGTATGCAAAAAAAAAATAGTTGGTGGCGTTGGGAGGGCTACGTGCAGCCGGCACAGGCGCTTCCAGCACACATTAGCTTGCTGTGCACCTGTTTCGACAGTCACGTAACACGGTCAGTGCGCGGCGCTTTTTTATGGACCCCTTGTGTCACTTTATTCGACACAACGTCGAGTGAGTGACAGAAGGGGAACGTCATGGTTACTTTCGTAACCTTTGTTCCCCAAGGGAGGGAACGAGACGTTGTGTCCCTCCTGCCACAGCACTTGACCTAGCATTGTAAATGGCAGTGCTTCATTTTTGGCTCCTTAGTGCAAAATCCTGACTGGCATTCGCTGCCCCGCTTCCCTTTATACCCATATGTCCGGGGCGGGGCATGCAAATTCTGTCTGCCAACTTTACATTGGCCTTTTCTCAGGTTCAGAGGTACGATTCGGTGTCCAAGGAAGGCCCCTTGTGTCACTTAAATCGACACAATGTCTCGTTCCCTTCCTCGGGGAACAGAGGTTACGACAGTAACCATGACGTTGATGACTGACCGGTTGTACCGCTTACACTAGCACCTTTTCCCTCCACTGAGGCGAACACATGGGTTTTAACTCCCAGGTGAGTTCTCAAACTCGTGCTCCCTGGATGTTCCTCCTTCCCAGCCCTCTTGCTCTCGAATTCTGAGGAGGAATTCCCGACCAGACCCAATATGGGTACTAGTTACTCTGTACTGGAATAAGTGCTCCATAGGTGCCGGTTATCACGGGTCGAGGTTACTGGTGTAACCCCCGTTCCCTGATGGAGGGAACGAGATATCATGTTCCCCTTGCCACAACACTGTACCAAGCCGCTGTGCTGAAGCTTATTCTCGGCTCCTCAGTGCAGACCCTGACTGAACAGATGCACGATCCCCATCATTTATACCCATATGTCCGGGGGTGGGACATGCTAATTCTGTTCGCCAATTTGGCATTGGCCTTTTTCATATTCAGAGGTATCTGAGGCTCCCGAAAAAAGCCCAACGTATCACTACAATCGACACAACATCTCGTTCCCTCCATCAGAAATGGGGGTTACACCAGTAATCTAGACGTTTTTACTTAATTCTCAAAATATTACCACTTTAATCTCATAATGCTATGACTTTATTCTCATAGTTAAATTTATACTTAAAGGGGTCATATAATGGTATATGCACTTTTTCAAGTTGATTGTACTGAAATGTGTGTTGGCTGTGCCTGTACACTACCATCCTATTATGATAAAAATACATCCAGTGTTTTTGTTTTAATCTCCTTATATATTTTCCCCTGCCTCAAATCGAGCCGTTCGACCGTGTGACGTCACACGGTCGGACGCCCCTCCCAGGATTGTTGATTGACAGCTGTGTTTCAACACAGACCCGCCCTCGCTCGTGAGCGAGCTGTCAATCATAGTCCGTCATCATTGTTAATACACTGGAGCAGAATGGTGCCTAAGCGATTGTGGTGTTCTGTTCTTCGGTGTAATAACGAACACAGCAGTCATTTTGATGTTCCTAAATCTGAACCACTGAAGACGCAGTGGCTGAGTTTTGTTTACGATGGGAATATTCCCCACGAGCAACGTCAATGCGTTCATGTTTGCGCGAATCATTTTTCACCAGACTACTTTATAAACGAGGGTCAGTATAAAGCTGGTTTTGCTAAGAAGCTGCTGCTGAAAAAAGATTCGGTACCAACTATTTATATTCCCTCTGCACCTCCAGAAGAAGTAAGTGTAACGTTTTATTAACATTTATATTAATCTTTGCAAATCGCTTGCACACTTCACAATGAATGTGGCTAATGTTTACACTCAGGGTACATTACGGCATGTTTTCCATAACGTTACGACGTTCTCAATATAATTCATAATCCCATGTTTATAATGAACAACGCGTTATGGTTATTGTGTTATTAAAAACTATGTACGCAGGTGTTACAGTTAACATGGTAACACTAAGTTACACCTGGTTTACTTGTATGTTACTGATTAAGAAGTAATATCAAAAAAACAGTTATACGGAGAATAACTCCAGAACGGAGGGGCGGGGTGACCAAAGCTCATTATCATTTAAAGTCATATGCTCTGAAACGGCGTGATGAAACAGAGCTGTTTTTGAGCAGGTAAAATTAGTGTTTTCTTAATATACTAATGAGAATTTTTAATAAAAGTATATTACAAAGTTTTCATTTAGACCCTAAAGATTCATATTAACTTGTACAAAAATGGCATTATATGACCCCTTTAAGTTCCATAAAAATGTATGAGTTGGCTTACTCAATATTTCAAGTTAAGAGCAATTAATATGCATGTGTAATACAAAATCTAAAAGTTCTATTTACTTAAACTTGTGAGATTATATAGCATGTTTGAGATCTGCTAATGTTTTAGGGTTTACAGTAATACTTTAAATTTAGATGTTCAATAGTTGCTTGTGAATCTATAAATCTTATAAGTTTAACAGAGCAGTAAGCATGCCAGGGCACTAATCCTATGGGGTTTTCCCCCTTCCAGCCTCTGTAAAACTTTTTGCACTGCCTACCTTAAAAAAAATCAGACTGATGAAATCAGTTGAAACATGTCAAGAACTATGGAAGCAAGCTGACATCTGTTTAGTTTGAAGTGAATGGATATTGAATCTTAAAGAAATATGACACTCCAACCTTATCTGGCCTTATAAAACACATGTGACAACTTGCCCTGACCTGACATTTATGAAATATACATTTTTGGTTAAAATTTACGTTCAGTACTGTTGCCCTTTGCATGAATTTATGCTAGTGTGGTTTTATTATGTTCACTTATTAACCTGGCAGCTGACAGTTTTGGTCGCTAGAAATGTTTCTATTGTTGCATATTGTTATTGTTACTTTTTATTTTTTATTTATTTTTCTCCCCTTTTTTCTTAATGTGAAATGCCCAATCCCCAATGCGCTCTAAGTCCTTGTGTGTTGGTGTAGCGACTCACCTCAATCCAGGTGGCAGAGGACGAATCTTAGTTGCCTCTCAGACTATCAGTCCTATCACGTGGCTTGTTGAGTGCGTTACCACAGAGACATAGTGTGTGTGGTGGCTTCACACTATTCTCTGCGGCATCCACTAGGGCTGGGGCGGTATGGATTTTTTCTAACCGCGGTTGAAAAGAAAGATATTCCCGCGGTATAGCGGTAAACCGCATTAAATACATTACATTGGATCAGAGAAGTCCCCCCCCCACCCCCCCGACAGACTTTGGCGCACACATCAGAAGTCGCTTTTTATAGACAGACTTTAAATATTGTTGCCTACATCCGAAGACAAAAAACGAGCACAATTTTAAATAGTAAAATTTTCATCAAGCAGTAATTTGGCATGAACTAATCACTGTATAGATTTCCTTATTTAAGATTATTCTCAGATACATTCGCATTGAAGCTGGGTCAGACATGATTTTGACCACTTTATTAAGTTTTGTTTTGTAGAAAGCCTTTCTTTAACTTAAAATTTCGTTTTGTATAAATTGTATCTTAATTTTAATCACTGTTTCATTAACTAATTGCCTGGAATTACTAAATAAGAAGCAAATATAGCAGACATATAATCAGCAGCAGGACGTGGAAGCGCCGATCGCGATCTCTTGCACGTGAGCTCTCTCATAAATGAACCGAAACTCGCGGCTAGGCCTACTGCCTCACAGACATGAGAAATAAATAGAAATCTTAAAATGCATTTTAAACAAAATTCAAAACAAAATGATAAAATTTTAGGCTACAGTAGCCTAGTAGTCAGGTTTGCCGATGTGCGTTACTATTTATTTATTTATTTTTATCCCTGTGCGCCAATCGAAACGGACTTCACTGCTGATATTCTGGGGATACAACATAGCCAATAGGCTATAGCCTACTAGGGACTTTAGCCTTTATAATATCTTTGCTGCATTGGATCAGTCTCCTTTCTAGAATAGCCAAGAGCTTTCTAGCCTCGCGGCAGCAGCCTTGCATCGCTCAGACCTTAAAACAGTCAGCGCCATGGATGCGGTTTTGAAAATTTCTCAAAAAACTTTGGTGCGGACAGATGAGTTTTGTGATGCGGTTATGGATTAAATAATAATAGCCCATCCGCAGCATCTCTAATACAAATGGAATGTTATTATGTGTCATGGCGCTCCCCAACTCGCGAAAGGTCGGATTTGCTCCATATTTTGATAAGTTTTGTTTAGAAAACCTTGAATCCATGTAGGCTAATATCATTAGACATAATCCATATCATTAGAATCAATGAATCCATGTCATTAGACACAACGAATCCATGTCATTAGACACAACGTGCACACATGTGCAGGCCAATGTTTTTTTTGTTTTTGTTTTTTTGCGGTGACGACGGTGACAAGCTCAGACCCGCGGTTGGAGTCACGTGACTGCGGTATTGCGGTAATGCGGTAACCGTCCCAGCCCTAGCATCCACGCACAACTCACCAAGTGAACCACTGTGAGCGAGAACCACATTATAGCAACCACGATGAGGTTACCCCATGTAACTCTACCCTCATTAGCAACCGTGCCAATTTGGTTGCTTAGGAAACCTGGCTGGAGTCACTCAGCATGCCCTGGATTCGAACTTGTGACTCCAGGGTTGGTAGTCCGCGTCTTTACTCACTGAGCTTCCCAGGCCTCCATTGTTGAATATTGTTAGAATCAACTGTATTGTTGTAGTAAATGATGTAATGATTCTAGGGGCCCACATGTCCAGGGGGGGCCCGCAACAATTGTAAACTGCATTTTTTATATTAAATGGGCCCAGATCCGTATACAATCAGGGGGTCCACCAAGACAGAGGCCATTGAGGCTAATTTATTTGGACCAAAATTTCAGATAAATTAACCACACTTAGACATAATGTTAATTATAGAGTTGAAAACCCTAGTCTGGATGGTTACGGATATGCAGGCGCTCCACAAGATTTGGCAGACTTTCTTACATTTTATTCTTAACATTATTTCTTCTTATGTTATGAAATAATAATCTTTTTGGCTGTTTTGGAGTAATAGTCGGTATCCTACTTCTATAAGCTCTCCATGACTGGGTAGGTCAAGTTGCTAAACATGCAATAGGCATCACTGAGTGCAAAGTTTTTGCAGCTCAGTTTCGATAAATGGTCTTTTTGGACCAGAGACAAGGTTTTGAGTTCTGGAAGTTATCCTATGTTTTGCTTTTTCTCAAATAATAAAGGACAAATTAATAACTCTGGATTTCACCACTTTATTGGTCAGGGAGAGGGTGTAAAATGGTCAAATAGATCATGATAAGAAACCTTGACTAAAATTATCAGTGGAACTCAATACATTTGCATTTAGTTATTAAGCAGACGCTTTTTTCCCCAAGTGACTTACAAACAGAGGTGGACAGTAATGAAATACATTTACTTGAGTTCTGTACTTAAGTACACTTTTTGAGTGTCTGTACTTTACTTGAGTATTATTTTTTCTGGAAATGTGTGACTTTAACTTCACTACATTTGAAAGCCAAATATCGTACTTTTCACTCAACTACATTTCTATCAAGGTCCTATGTAGGACTGCACTATGTAGCAGCTTTGAAAATGAGTGGATGATTTTTTTAATCTCTAAAACGTGATTGTTTTTTTGCAGGTGACGGACAGCCTGCCAATAATTACTCTTGAAGGGTCATGTGAAGTTCAATTATTTCCCCAAATATTTTTGAACACTGATCAGTTGCAAAATGGATGACGGCGGTTATTCGGTGCAGTGCACACACCCATGGCCATACTTAGAAAATATCTTCAAGTTTTCGGAAAATGTTAAAGATTTGTTTCGTTTTAAATGTTTGCTTTGTTTGCCTAAAATGAATCATATCACAGCCTTCAGAAACTTGTTGTCCAACCTGCAGAAGCATATTGTATGTAAACTTTTAATTTCTTGTAAAAGCTTGAAATTATCCGTGCGTTAGAGTTAAAGTTTAAGTATAAAGTATGGTCGGTCAAATAATCTTTTATGGATTTGCCTGCCAAGTTGCCGCAGCCTTGTGGATACACCGCTAATGCATAGGTAAGGTTTGACAATGATGTTAGTTGCATGCAAAAGAGTGAATTCAAATGTAAATAAGCTTAAGAGTTAAATAAGTTATTATCTTTTAACTTTTATAGTTTCTATTAATTTTTTATTTTTTTGACCTTGCATAATTACTATAGTTATGTGTAGAGCTGCACGATTAAATCTTGATTCAAACACCTACACAATCTCTTTCCTAAATTATAACGATTCGCCTGTCCATTAAACCTTTGACAAAAATCATACCGGAACATTCAAATCTGCGTTGGTGCTGCCGCTGAGCCAGAGAGAGCAGTTATCATGTACTGTATATGTATGAAACAGCTTCATAAACAGTCTTTTCTAGTCCTGGACTGTCTCACACTGTGCCTATTGTCCTGTTCATTTTTTGTCATTTATTGTACTGTCCCGTACTTTTTGTACACATTTGCATGTGCACTTTATATAGGTATGTTATTTAGTCTGTGTAGTCTCATGTGGTTCTGTGTTTGTCCTGTGTTGTTTTATGTAGCACCATGGTCCTGAAGGAACGTTGTTTCGTTTCACTGTGTACTATACTAACTGTATATGGTTGAACGACAATAAAAACCACTTGACTTGACTTGCTGAGCCAGAGTTCCTCGACATGGCCGCCGCCGAGCCAGAGTTCCTCGACATGGCCGGCCGCCGAGCCAGAGTGCTCCATGCCATGTCACAGCAACGCCTCAGCCTGCTCCATGCCATGTCACAGCCACATCACAGCCTGCTCCATGCCATGTCACAGCCAAGCCAGAGTCAACTCCAGGCCATGTCACATGGTCCAGGCCCGCCCCTACTCCACCTTGGTCCTCAGCCCCATCGGCTTTGCCCCTCGAGCCTCTCATGGCTCCACCCCCGTTCCCCCCACCATGGGCTCCACCTTGATCCAATGTTCCACGCCCTGTCACGCCATACCATGCCTCAAGACCGTGAGGATTTCTGCAATGCGACTGGATATGGCTGTTATTTGGAGAGTGAGATGATGCACCTCCATTTTTCCTGCATCTGTTTTGAAAGTATCTTCACGTGGGTATGCCTATGTTGTTACCAAAGCAACCCATGCAGATAGGTTGGTTATGTCTGAATGCGCAAATCTGATTTGATCACTTGCAATTAATAGTGTGGACAGAAATGTCATCTGGGCCCTGTGCTTTCCTTGACTTTTGTTATTGGAAGACATGTCACACCTCTTCACAGTTCTTAAGTGCAGGTTGAGTAGCAGGAGGGGGGAGGAGGGGGGTTGAAAGAGATGTTGGTGCTTGTGTGAAGTGAAGGTCAGAGCGGGTGTGGTGTATGAGATTGGGCCTTTCAAATCTACAGTAGAACACATTCAGGTCATCAGCCAGTTGTTGGACCACCAAAGAGTTGGGGGCGTTTCATGCCACTCCACATTGATGCATTGAAAAAACTTGTTTTTCAGCTTTTCAGAGTATCTTCTTTTAGCCACTCTGATTTCCTGATTCATTGTGTTTCTGGCCTGGTTGTACAATACTTTATCCCCAACTCTGTAAGCATCCTTATTGGCCTGATGAAGCTGCCTCAGTTCTGCTGTAAACCATGGTTTGTTGTTGTTGAACGTTAAATAATTCTTAGTAGGAATGCATATATCCAGGGTTGGGAGGGTTACTTTTGAAATGTTTTCCCACTACAGATTACAGAATACATGCTGTAAAATGTAATTTGTAACTTACTCAAGGTCAGTAACATATTCTAAATACTTTGGATTACTTCTTCAGCACTGGTAATGTTTTCACTTGTTTTGACTATTAAAACTCTCCCAGTACAGTAAGACAAAAACACATCTTAAAAATACATTCTCTGAAAACTTTTTATATGTTATGCTTTGTTGTTTCTAAAACCATATAAATCAAATTGATCTTGTTTTAAGAATTTTTTGATATTTTTTACAGGAAAACAATAAAAAAATTATTATCAAGAATAAGATTTTTGCCCAAATATCAAAGGTCTTACTAGAAAAAAGAAATTATGATCCAACGTGAATTTTCTTGCTAAAATATACGATCTTGCCTGATAACAGGTGCATGTAAAATGGCTAGAAATAGCATTTTAGCTTAGCGTAAAGCTGACAATTTACACAAGGTTTATTTCTATTTCTTCTGCTCCAAACTTACTTCAAACTTACCTCTCTGTCTGCTCATATGAATGTAACACTTCATAAGAATGTGTTTCACTGCTGTTCAAATGCACTTTGTATCACATAATTTACATGTATAAATGTTTTCCATCTGAAAGTACTATATATTAAATGAAAAAAATGACAATAAAATGCAAAGTAATCTCTTTAGTAATCAAAATACTTTTTGAATGTAACTGTATTCTAAATACCAATTATTTAAATTGTAACTGTAGTGGAATATAGTTACTTATATTTAGTATTTTAAATACGTAATCCCATTACATGGATTCCAGAATGGCTTTACTCAGCCAGGGCTTTGTGAAGCACATGGCAGCAGAGGTTTAAAAGTCCTTGTTTGTACAGGTGAGGAGATGTAGTTTGTCCATTTTGTTAGGAAGAGAGCGGAGATTCGCTAAAAGAAAGCCGTGCTGATGGAGCTTTACCAGCACGCAAGCTCATCTCCCTCGCCTGTGTCTCTTGAACAGCAAAGCTGCGCCTCTGACTAAAATGTCCAGCAAAATGTCCGGATATTCAAAAAACAGCATTTCGTCCCTGGTTAAACTGACTAGAAAAATGAGACAGTGAATAGATAATCAAATTAGGATGATAATGTAGACACAGTTTATTAAACACAGAGTAAACAATGACAGACTAATTGTAGATGGTAACTTGTGTTTTGGATCAGGGACTCCATACCTGAAGCGTTCTCTGTCAGCGACACCTGCCTGGAGTTCGCTCCGGCGCTTTCTCACGTTATCCTGAGACCCGACCGGGTTATGTGCCCAAGGTTCCTTCGACCCATTTCAGGGACCAAGTCGTGAACCTGCAAGCGCTGCCTCGGGAACGCCAGCGCTGACGAGTTCTGATGACTCCCCCTTAGGCCTCTTCCTCAGTCTCTAAATCCGCCCCTGCCGGGTGCGCGGAGTAGGGTAAGGGCTTTGAGTCTTCTCTCAGCACCCTAGCCTTGGGAAATCCTAAAAGATCCCGGCATGCTATCTCCTACTCCCCCCTGGGGAAAGACCACCTTCCCCAACTTAAGATAGGCCCCAGCCGCTTTACGTCCTATGTGACAGACATAGTGAGAGAGAAGGCCGCGGCTGCTGGGCTTGCTCTCATGCTAGGCATGTAACACCTTTTCCCCCCTCTGGGGTGTGGGAAAGCTAAGGTTTGTATGCAAAAAAAAATAGTTGGTGGCGTTGGGAGGGCTACGTGCAGCCGGCACAGGCGCTTCCAGCACACATTAGCTTGCTGTGCACCTGTTTCGACAGTCACGTAACACGGTCAGTGCGCGGCGCTTTTTTATGGACCCCTTGTGTCACTTTATTCGACACAACGTCGAGTGAGTGACAGAAGGGGAACGTCATGGTTACTTTCGTAACCTTTGTTCCCCAAGGGAGGGAATGAGACATTGTGTCCCTCCTGCCACAGCACTTGACCTAGCATTGTAAATGGCAGTGCTTCATTTTTGGCTCCTTAGTGCAAAATCCTGACTGGCATTCGCTGCCCCGCTTCCCTTTATACCCATATGTCCGGGGCGGGGCATGCAAATTCTGTCTGCCAACTTTACATTGGCCTTTTCTCAGGTTCAGAGGTACGATTCGGTGTCCAAGGAAGGCCCCTTGTGTCACTTAAATCGACACAATGTCTCGTTCCGTTCCTCGGGGAACAGAGGTTACGACAGTAACCATGACGTTGATGACTGACCGGTTGTACCGCTTACGCTAGCACCTTTTCCCTCCACTGAGGCGAACACATGAGCTTTAACTCCCAGGTGAGATCTCAAACTCGTGCTCCCTGGATGTTCCTCCTTCCCAGCCCTCTTGCTCTCGAATTCTGAGGAGGAATTCCCGACCAGACCCAATATGAGTACTAGTTACTCTGTACTGGAATAAGTGCTCCATAGGTGCCGGTTATCACAGGTCAAGGTTACTGGTGTAACCCCCGTTCCC
Organism: Xyrauchen texanus; assembly: GCF_025860055.1. Lineage (NCBI taxonomy): Eukaryota > Metazoa > Chordata > Actinopteri > Cypriniformes > Catostomidae > Xyrauchen > Xyrauchen texanus. The sequence continues at coordinate 33,958,135 of NC_068284.1, read as the reverse complement.
TGATGGAGGGAACGAGATGTCATGTCCCCCTTGCCACAACACTGTACCAAGCCGCTGTATTGGCTGAAGCTTATTCTCGGCTCCTCAGTGCAGACCCTGACTGAACAGATGCACGATCCCCGTCATTTATACCCATATGTCCGGGGTGGGACATGCTAATTCTGTTCGCCAATTTGGCATTGGCCTTTTTCATATTCAGAGGTATCTGAGGCTCCCGAAAAAAGCCCAACGTATCACTACAATCGACACAACGTCTCGTTCCCTCCATCAGAAAACGGGGGTTACACCAGTAATCTAGATGTTTTTACTTAATTCTCAAAATATTACCACTTTAATCTCGTAGTGATACAACTTTATTCTCATAGTTTTACTTTATTCTCAAAATATTACCACTTTAATCTCATAATGCTATGACTTTATTCTCATAGTTAAATTTAAACTTAAGTTCCATAAAAATGTATGAGTTGGCTTACTCAATATTTCAAGTTAAGAGCAATTAATATGCATGTGTAATACAAAATCTAAAAGTTCTATTTACTTAAACTTGTGAGATTATATAGCATGTTTGAGATCTGCTAATGTTTTAGGGTTTACAGTAATACTTTAAATTTAGATGTTCAATAGTTGCTTGTGAATCTATAAATCTTATAAGTTTAACAGAGCAGTAAGCATGCCAGGGCACTAATCCTATGGGGTTTTCCCCCTTCCAGCCTCTGTAAAACTTTTTGCCCTGCCTACCTTAAAAAAAATCAGACTGATGAAATCAGTTGAAACATGTCAAGAACTATGGAAGCAAGCTGACATCTGTTTAGTTTGCAGTGAATGGATATTGAATCTTAAAGAAATATGACACTCCAACCTTATCTGGCCTTATAAAACACATGTGACAACTTGCCCTGACCTGACATTTATGAAATATACATTTTTGGTTAAAATTTACGTTCAGTACTGTTGCCCTTTGCATGAATTTATGCTAGTGTGGTTTTATTATGTTCACTTATTAACCTGGCAGCTGACAGTTTTGGTCGCTAGAAATGTTTCTATTGTTGCATATTGTTATTGTTATTTTTATTTTTAATTTAATTTTCTCCCCTTTTCTCTTAATTTGAAATGCCCAATCCCCAATGCGCTCTAAGTCCTTGTGTGGTGGTGTAGCAACTCACCTCAATCCAGGTGGCAGAGGACGAATCTCAGTTGCCTCTCAGACTATCAGTCCTATCATGTGGCTTGTTGAGTGCATTACCACAGAGACATAGTGTGTGTGGAGGCTTCACACTATTCTCTGCGGCATCCACGCACAACTCACCAAGTGAACCACTGTGAGCGAGAACCACATTATAGCGACCACGATGAGGTTACCCCATGTAACTCTACCCTCATTAGCAACCGTGCCAATTTGGTTGCTTAGGAAACCTGGCTGAAGTCACTCAGCATGCCCTGGATTCGAACTTGTGACTCCAGGGGTGGTAGTCAGCGTCTTTACTCACTGAGCTTCCCAGGCCTCCATTGTTGAATATTGTTAGAATCAACTGTATTGTTGTAGTAAATGATGTAATGATTCTAGGGGCCCACATGTCCAGGGGGGCCCGCAACAATTGTAAACTGCATTTTTTATATTAATTGGGCCCAGATCCGTATACAATCAGGGGGTCCAGAATTCCTTGCTACGCCTCTTCTTATATGCATTTAGAATCACCAAGACAGAGGCCATTGAGGCTAATTTATTTGGACCAAAATTTCAGATAAATTAACCACACTTAGACATAATGTTAATTATAGAGTTGAAAACCCTAGTCTGGATGGTTACGGATATGCAGGCGCTCCACAAGATTTGGCAGACTTTCTTACATTTTATTCTTAACATTATTTCTTCTTATGTTATGAAATAATAATCTTTTTGGCTGTTTTGGAGTAATAGTCGGTATCCTACTTCTATAAGCTCTCCATGACTGGGTAGGTCAAGTTGCTAAACATGCAATAGGCATCACTGAGTGCAAAGTTTTTGCAGCTCAGTTTCGATAAATGGTCTTTTTGGATCAGAGACAAGGTTTTGAGTTCTGGAAGTTATCCTATGTTTTGCTTTTTCTCAAATAATAAAGGACAAATTAATAACTCTGGATTTCACCACTTTATTGGTCAGGGAGAGGGTGTAAAATGGTCAAATAGATCATGATAAGAAAACTTGACTAAAATTATCAGTGGAACTCAATACATTTGCATTTAGTTATTAAGCAGACGCTTTTCTCCCAAGTGACTTACAAACAGAGGTGGACAGTAATGAAATACATTTACTTGAGTTCTGTACTTAAGTACACTTTTTGAGTGTCTGTACTTTACTTGAGTATTATTTTTTCTGGAAATGTGTGACTTTAACACTACATTTGAAAGCCAAATATCGTACTTTTCACTCAACTACATTTCTATCAAGGTCCTATGTAGGACTGCACTATATAGCAGCTTTGAAAATGAGTGGATGATTTTTTTAATCTCTAAAACGTGATTGTTTTTTTGCAGGTGACGGGCAGCCTGCCAATAATTACTCTTGTAGGGTCATGTGAAGTTCAATTATTTCCCCAAATATTTTTGAACACTGATCAGTTGCAAAATGGATGACGGCGGTTATTCGGTGCAGTGCACACACCCATGGCCATACTTAGAAAATATCTTCCAGTTTTCGGAAAATGTTAAAGATTTGTTTCGTTTTAAATGTTTGCTTTGTTTGCCTAAAACAAATCATATCACAGCCTTCAGAAACTTGTTGTCCAACCTGCGGAAGCATATTGTATGTAAACTTTTAATTTCTTGTAAAAGCTTGAAATTATCTGTGCGTTAGAGTTAAAGTTTAAGTATAAAGTATGGTCGGTCAAATAATCTTTTATGGATTTGCCTGCCAAGTCTTTCCTAAATTATAACGATTCGCCTGTCCATTAAACCTTTGACAAAAATCATACCGGAACATTCAAATCTGCCTTGGTGCTGCTGCTGAGTCAGAGAGAGCAGTTATCATGTACTGTATATGTATGAAACAGCTTCATAAACAGTCTTTTCTAGTCCTGGACTTACAGCCAAAGTGTGTGGTCATGTCTGTATTTACAGCAATTTCACTGCCCACTTGATTCAAATGTGGATGAATGTATACACATAGATGTGTGTACACTTCTAGAGCTGTGTGAGAACACTACATGCTGCTTTTGTGGGGGTGGGTAGGAGTGTTCATTTTCTTTAGATTGCATAACCTGTGTATCAAATGTCTAGCAAATAATCTTTGAGTTAATTGTTTGATTAGAAATAAGGTCTTCACCTTATTAATTAACAGAGAGACAGCAATTTATCTTTCTATAAGATAATAATAGTAATACTCTGCCTTTGCCACATCCAATTCAACCACTTTCAGCATCTTTTATTCTTATGTACTTTACTTACCTAATCATTTATAGTATATTTTAGCATATTAGTACCATGTTGTAGGTGTTAATTTAATCCTGTTTATCTTGTAAATAAAATGTATTTTATTTATTTGTCTTCCTTGTGTTTATAATACATTAAGGGCTCTAAAGGTTAGGTCAAATCTCAAATCTTTCAGATTAATCAGATGCCCAACTACCTCCATTTGTCCATTTGGATCATTCTTATACTGTTAAGGATAGAGGATGGAGGGAGGGACCATTTGACATTACTCTCACACACACAATCACACATTAACCCCTGAGGCATTTTTTGACTTTTCCAGGCAGCTCACCGCAATCCTATGGCGGGTCACTTAGGGCAAGAAAGAACAATACACCGTTTAATGGCCCGCTGCTATTTGGCAGTCATTCACAGGGATCTAGGCAGATGGTGTGCGGCATGCAGTGAATATCAGCTGGTGAATCCACCGGCCACCCCAAGAGCGCCATTGCGCCCATTACCATTAATCAAAGCCCCCTTCGAAAGAATTGGTATGGACCTTGTCGGGACATTAGAACGGTCAGCAGTTTGTATTAGTCCTGCTAGATTATGCAATGCAATATCTGGAAGCAGTGCCTTTACTCAACATCTCAGCATTGTTGAGGAGGCACACTTCAAAATTATCTCCCAGGTGGGGATTCCGAAAGGAATCCTCACCAACCAAAGCACCACGTTTATATCACAAACACTATGCAAACTTTATGAATTGCTGGTGATTAAATTGATCTGCACCAGTGTTTATCACCCACAAACTGACGGGGTGGTCAAATGGTTTAATCGCTCCCTGAAGAATGTGATTCATATGTTCGTACACGAGGATGCTAGAAATGGGGACAAATGGCTGGAACCCTTATTATTTGCAGTCAGGGAGGTCCTGCAAGCCTCCACAGGGTTTCTCCCCTTTGAGCTCCTGTATGCATGTCAGCCCCGCAGGGTGCTTGACGTCATAGAGAGGCGTAGAAGGAAGGGCCATCCCAGAGCAAAAATGAAATCCATTACATCCTTGATCTTCAAGCAAAACTACACACACTGGGTCAGTTTTCACAACAGAATTTGCTCCAAGCTCAAGAAACACATAGCCGGCTCTATAATGGGGTGCCCAACTACGGAAATTTGCACCGGGTGAGGTGGTCCCCGTGTCTATAGCGACAGTAGTTCCAGAGAGGGCGGAGCTCGGGCCAGAGGTCAAGTTCTAGGTCAATCTATTCACCCCGGTCCCTTGTGGAGACCACCTCTCACTGTTCCATCTCACGGAGGTGGCCAGGTTGCAAAAAGATTTAGCAGACGTGTTCTCTCCTCTTCCCTGACAGAGTAAACTCATACAGCACCATATCAAGACCCCACCGGGAGTGGTTGTGCATAGTCGGCCATACCACATACCCAAGCACAAGAAAAAGGTTATTCGGGACGAATTAGAGGCATTGCTCGAAATGGGGATAATAGAAGAATCGCACAGCGATTGGATGAGCACGGTTGTTCTTGTACCTAAGATTGACGGGACAGTACGATACTGTGTTGATTACCGGAAAGCCATAAAGTCTCAATTTGAAAGTCATAAAGTCTCAATTTGTACCCAATGTCACGAATTGATGAACAGCTTGATCTGTTGGGTGCTGCTCAATTTTATTCGACACTGGATTTAACTAAGGGATATTGGCTGATCCCCTTAACTCCATTATTCCAATATAAAACAGATTTTTCCACACCGTTCAGATTACACCAATTCGTCACTCTTCCATTTGGTTTGTTTGGGGCTCCCGCCATGTTCCAGCGCCTAATGGATAAGATTATCATATACAGGATTGATTGGCAGAGGCATATGCAGCATCTAAGTGCCGTGCTGAGGTCTCTGAGGTGGGCGGGACTCACGGCAAACCAGAATAAGTGCACAATTGGGTGGGTGGAAGGATGGTATCTGGGCTTCTACTTGGGTCATGGGCAGGTACTACCCCAAATTGAAAAAGAAAATGCAGCGATAGTGGTCTACCCATGTCCCAAGTACAAAAAGGACAGTTTATGGGGTTGGCTGGCTATTACAGAAGGTTTGTGCATAATTTTCCTGATGTCACCAGCCCCTTGACTGTTCTCACTAAAAAGGGGTGCCAGATCTCGTCCAGTGGACAGAGGCGTGCCAACAGGCTTTCACGAGTGTGAAATCTGCACTCTATTGCGGGCTGCTCCTACATTCTCCTAACTTCTCTCTCCCCTTCATTTTACAGACGGATGCATCAGTTGGGGGCCATGCTCTTGCAGGAGTTGGAGGTGTGGAGTGCCCCGTGCCGTACATTAGTCATAAGCTCTCTTTGAGAGAGATTAAGTACATCACGATCGAAAAAGAGTGTCTTGCCATCAAGTGGGCAGTCCTAACTCTCCGCTATTACCTGCTGGGGCAGGCCTTCATCCTCCACTCGGATCACGCCCTGCTTCAGTGGCTCTACCGCATGAAAGATACCAACACGTGGATCACTCGTTGGTACCTGGCACTTCAGCCCTTCAAATATAAGGTTATCCACAGGCTGGGGCCGCAGATGGTTGTGGCTGATTTATTATCTGGACCTCAAGCCTGATTCCTGCTACTATATACTAATAGGATTGGTTAATTGGTCACAGAATATATATGTTCCAGCTTATTCTTGAATGTTGAGAGGGAAATAAAATAATAAAAAAAATATTTGACTTATTAAGTGCAGTTAGTGTGGATTGGTTTAGTGCTCACTGAATACATGTGTTTTCAGCTGGTTCTTAAATGTTGAGCCCTTTGAGTGAATAATATCCATGAATTATTAATATATTAATAAACATATGAAGGAAATTAAGTTTACTTTAAATTTAGATTGGTTACAGTTCTGGAAACCAACCATGTACATGATTAACTTACAATGAAACTGTATTGCACAATTCATTTGTAGGGCTGTCCTCTCAGCGGGGTGTGTCTACAAACAGCCGTTGTGAATTTAGGCTATGCAATGAGGAACTGTTGGCCATTTTCAAGAAAGACCCGTCTTGTGGGTATTGTGATTTTAGCCTAGGATTATGCTTCAACATGGATACCTTAATCCCAACACTTCTGCTTGTACTGTGGCTGAAAAGTTTTCTAAATTGGATGGTAGTTGTGATACAGCGGCACTACATGATCCAGTCCTTCTCAGGATTTTTCTGCATTTCCTTGTCACTGATTGATACAATCCTGAGTTGTGTTCACACAGCAATATTCCATTTGGAGGATGTCAACATAGCTGGCTGGCATCTTACCAGGTACCACGGATGCCTACTGGCTCAAATCACTTGTTTTATATATGCCGTTCTCCACTGGCCAGTGTTTTTCTTTGTAGGTCTGGATAAATTTTGGACAGTATCACCAAGCTCAGCACACAAGCCCTGGGCTCAGAATTTGATTTACACTGCGGGTGTGTCTCTCCTTTGGATTCTTGCAGCTTTTTATGTTTTCTGGGTCCTTGATGTTTCTTTACTTGGATATGATAAGAACCAGTGCCACCTGTTCAGTAGTCCTCAGAGTCCTCAGGTTTTCAATGCATTAGTTTTGACAATTACCTGTGTGCTTCTTTACTCGTACTCTCCATGTGAGAAATGGAGGGTGCATATGTTTCTATATTCCACTCAGGGAACCCAACAGACTTGTTCGGTGTGTTTAAAGTACATAATGTTTACATTTCTCAGCACGTGGGCATCATTTATGACTCTGATGATAATCCTTCCTTTGCTGCCAACAGAGATGCATGCACATCTGCAAATGAATGTCCTTTGGTTGTGTTTCCTCAATAGCTTCTCTATAGCTATGGCTCTTTGCGCCCGCTCTTTTGCATGGAATGCCAAGAACAGCGATTCCATAACAGATGGTTTTTGTTCCTGGTCTTTTAATTTTTTACATATGGGGTTAACTGGTGGAATTATGGACAACAAAAAGACAAAACCAATGACCACATTCTAGTTAAAACACTAAATGTTTGACCAGAATAAACTTGGATCTTTTGAAGGAAGAAAATCACAATGGTTTTTATTACATTGATCAACATAAATACATTTACTTGCAAGCCCTTATGGTATTTGTGAACCACCTCTGCTTAATTTCTTTAATATGCTGGTCCAGTTTGGATATTATTCAATATTTTTTTAGACCAATGGTTTTCAAATTTTGTGACATGTATGATGATCCATGTATGATGACTGTTTTAGGTGCACAAAGACACGGCAAGTTTGACATTATAGAACTCAACTTGAATCCAAGTTTATTGTCAATACAAGGTATGTTTACAATGTCTGAAATTGCTGATGGGGGGTGGGGGTTCAATTGATACAACTGAGGTATTAGCTAAAAGCATGAACATGTATTTAACTAGTAAATATCAATCATGATAAACAGTTTGAGATGTGTCATCTGCTTAAAAAAAAACATCTTATTTCACACAACATGAGGTAGGAGAGCAATTTCTTTCATGCAAGAGCAAAAATCTTTCATCACACTGAAGGATTGGCAACATATTATGCAATGATACACACAAACACTGCATTTCAGAATTGCAACTTAAAATATATTTGCGGTTTACAAAAGTTGTAAACAATTACATCTTTATTACAGTGTTGAGTGTGTTGTCAAAAAAGAAAAGAAAAAAGCATCACATTCCATTTTTTAGAAGTAATGCCTCAGTTACACATAAGAAAAGGCGTGATCAAAGATAATGATGCAAGATCATAGGGACACATGCTGTGCTGGCAGGTAGTCATCATGTACTATTCAACCATTATAAAAAAAATGCTCTATTTTTGCTTTCTTTTCACCATTAAAGGGAGCCATGGTATGTGTTATCCCATGGAAATTTGGGAAAATCTTCTCTATAATGCAAAATACATGGTGGCCTTGCTGGAAAACTCTTATTAGATTCCTTCTGTACAATTTTGCTAGTTATATTATACCAGGACTATACACCTCAGATGTTCAACATATTTCACGCCTTTCAAATATATACAATGGTATCTGTATTTATTTTCTCAACACTGCAAAAGCCAAAACAGTTTTTTCACTTTAAGAGTCTAAAAAGTACTGTAGTCCTATGCCCATTTTTCAAATTTAACACGGCATTCTACATAGAAGATAATAGCGCCCCCATGTGTATAAAATGCAATTTACATGTTTTATAGAATTGTTAAAAATGAAAAGGTATACTCTAGAAAGCTTCAGAAATACATTTTAATACCCAAAAACTATCAAAAACAGCATTGAAACTGGCTGTTACAGAGGTAACTGTGGTGGAGGAAAAAAAAAGAAACCCAATACTGATTTTACAGAAATTGTAGTCGACACACTGTAGTAATACATTTCATTACAGTGCCAAAACAAATGCTACAATCTCTCTTGATGTTTGAAAATAAATGAATTGCACATGAAAGAAGAGAAAACTGCACATGAAGTCATAGATATATGTATATATAAAAAATAAAAAACATCACCTCATTGGCCACTGACACACACAGTCTCGCATATCAAAAGTCTCTAGCATCTGTATTAGGCTCTCGAGCACACGTTGTGTCCATTTACATAGACTACTTTTTTCAGACAATATGCAGACATATTTGTTTAAAAGCTTGTATGTATGTGTGAGAGAGAGACAGAATACAAAAAAAGCACTTCTGTATTTTAGCAATAATGAATCGGTGTTTTATCATAACAATATAGCTAATAATACATGCAGTTATTCACTCCCTTCTATGTAAGAAGTATTTTTAAAACATGGTTTTTAATATATTGAATGGCTGCACATCAGTCTTACTAGGGAAAAGCTGGAAGATACCAAAATATCAACAGGTTATCAATCTCAGTGTGCTCCACAGAAACGGACCCAATGTATGGAGGCACTGGACAGCATGCTTCACTTTTCCTGTCCCCATGGAGTGGAGTACGGGTTGTGAGCACCATGCATCCCACCCCCCTACTTCACCTTAAACTATATCAACAACCACTCTTGTGTCCTTTAGGCAAAAAGAAAACAAATAGAGCTTGAACTATTACGCCCAGGCAAATGTGATCATTAGAAAGCTTTGAAGATTATTTATACGAATTTAGTTAATATATTAACGACTACTTTATGTACAAAGTGTAAATAAATCTTTATTAGTTAATAATACATTAAATAATTTCTGAATAATTCCAAGCAAAATCTTAACAATAACAGAGCACTCATTTACAGTATAGTCCTTAATTACGGACAAGTTTGCTTTCAATTCTTCATTGCTGGATGTATTCACATCAGTCAGGGTGTTTTTTCCTCTTCATGTTTAAGAGTTTTTGCACTGTACACATTAGGACAAAACAGCTGCGTCTTGGCTTATATTGCAGTCTATGAGTTGTGCACAGTGGAATGTTCTATATGAACTACTTGTACAACATAAAAGAAGGTTTTTGATAAACGCCTATATTTCTGTCCATTATTTTTTGCACACTTACTCAACTAAACAATAAGCCCACAGGCACACACAAAAAAACAGCTCTACAGGCAAAAGCACGTCCTTTCCGGTGTCTGTCACGCTGTCTCTTTTTCTACCCATCCATCTGCACTCTCTGTATGGGTGTAAACAGAGGGAGGGGCAGGGTGGCAAGCAGCCCCTGGGCATCAAAGGCAGCTGCCTCATTCTAATGAGACAAAGCCTGCCTGTCTAGCCCAGTGACTATGTGCTAACATAACAGCATCAATCCCTTAATGTCCCTCCTTTGGCCTCTCTCACTGTTTTCCTTCTCTCTGACAGACCTGTTTGTTCAGTCATCCAGAATAATAACACCGTGGACTGAAAAGGGGGTAAAAAGTCAGGCAAAACAACAAAAACAAAAGGCAGTTCTCTTTACCTGGAATCCAGCATTCAAGATCAAAGACTGTACTTTAACTGCAGTTCTTGAATTTAAAGGGATAGTTTACACAAAAACTAAAATTCTGTGATTGTTTACTCACTCTCGTTGTACCAAAAATATTTCTTTTTTATTTTGTGGAATACAAAAGATTATGTTGAAAGTATGTTAGTCTCAGTCACCATTCACTATCATTGTGTCTTTTTTCCAAGCAATGAAAGTGAATATTGACTGAAGCAATTCAGGTTTGGAACAATATGAGGGTGAGTGAATGTCATATATAAGGTCTACTGTGTACTCTGTTTCAACATATGGCATTGATTCAGAGCCGGATATAAACCCAACGGTCTCTAGAATTTACTTCGAATGATGCCAAAAAAATAAATAAAAAAATAGCGGCAGTTCTGTGGCGGAAATACCTTGTTGATGAGAGAGGTCCACAGAGAATGGCCAGACTAATTCGAACTTACAAAGTCTACAGTAACTCAGATAACTGCTCTGTACATTTGTAGTGAGAAGAATATCACATCAGAATGCTATTCTGAGATGCGGGTTGGCACTGTTTTGGTGGCACGAGGGGGACCTACACAATATTAGGCAGATGGTTTTAATGTTGAGGCTGATTGGTGTATGTCATAATTAAATGGCTCACACAATCCATGGTCTTTAACTACTTAGTCTTGTAATGTCTGAGAAACTATGGCCTATGAGTTCCCTTTGACTCTGCTACAGGAACTCTTCCAATGTTTGGTGATCCCTTTGAGCAGAAACATAAGAGTGAGGTGAACAGCACTGTGAAACCTTGTTTACACAACTGCAGATGTTCCCTGTCATTATATGGGGACTGTGTTCATTCTGTTCTCCAGCAGATGGCGAACGTGAGTCTTTGCTTACTGCATCACATATGAATGAAGTGTGATGTTTGTTATATACCAGCCTGTACAGGGTCATTGGTACAGACAGGAAACAAATAATCAACACCAGACTGCAAAAGACAAACTGCGGGTAGTTCAAGAGAGAGCCAAGGAGACAGATGGGGAAAATGGAGGGAAAAGAAGAGCAAGAGGACTAAGAGGAGGAGAGGACTATGATCTTAATCCAGGGGGCCTCAGTAAGGGGTGCCTGTGTCTTCTAGCCTGTATGTTTTTGAATCACTTTCATGAAAGTATTCTTGTTTAACTGATTCCTTTTGTATTGAGCTACAAAAACATTCCCCCATTTGTTCCCCCCCAAAAAAGGTAAATAGCCATGTGGATGCTTAATGCTGCTGCTAGTGCAGGGCATTAGCCTCTTGTCATTTGGCCTCTTAAGGTTCATGGTGACAGGTGTTATTAGATTGAGCGTCAGCTTAGTTTCCTGTGGAGTTGGTCCATTTTCACAAGGGCTGGGAGAGGAAAAGCCCTTCGCTGTTGGTCTGAGATCAGCATACTGTCTGACACCACAGGAGGTAAAGAGTCCTGAAAACAAGCACCTCCTCTGTGTCCCATTAGCCTCTCAGCCTGACTATAAATTAAAACAAACATGTGCATCCAAAAAAATGCTTAATGTCTGGTCGAGAGCAAGATGACTGAGAAAGTCATTTTAAATTAAAGACAAACGTTAAGTCTTTTTGTGGTGGTGAGACACAAACGGGAACAGTTATGGGGAGCTGCTCTTTTCTGCTGAGGGTTGTTTTGTGTTTGTCTGGGACTCTGCAGGGAGTAGGCGAGCTTGTTCCTGGGCTACAGCCGTTGAAGTGTGAGTGGAGGGGCGGGTGGAGCAGTTTAGCTGGAGGTTACCTCATGGGCCAGTGAAGAGGGGGAATGCTGGGATTGGGGGCTGGCGGAGGGGGTCGGGGGCTGGGTAGGGCTACTACTGCGGCTCCCCTTGGTGCCAGACTTGGCCATCTGCTGTTGAAGCTGCGAGATCATGAGCTCCATCTTCTCTCTGGCCTCCCGCTCTCTGCACAGCTCTTCTTGCAGTTCCTGGCGTTCCATCTCAGCACGCTCGAGACGACAGCGCAGCTCGCACAGCTAGACACGGAGAGAGCGAGAAGTTAGAGATAGAGACACACAAACACAAACTACCCCCAAATACAGAAGATACACTGGCTGACAGGAAGTGAACAAAAAACAGGTGGACAATCTGAAATTGTAGAGCTAGTCTCAGTGACAATGTCTGGGGAACAATCCAGCTGTATACCACCACACATACTGTATAGACCCTGTTTACACCTGGTATTACCATCTATCTCTGATGAACAAGTGGTCAGACAAGACTGAACAGATGTTTTCTCACACCTAGCCGGCAAAGTTTAAAACCTTTATTTTGGTACAATGAGTGCTTGTGTTGGCGGTCCTTCTGGCCCCGCCTCAGGACGCATTAGCACTAAAACTGCAAATGCAATGTGGCCATATCCATCCCTTACCACCTCTGAAAGAGAGTGATTCAATTGCAAAACACATTGGACCCCATTTACACCTATATTTAGCAATGTTAAAGGAATATACTGGGTTCAATACAAGTTAAAGCAATAGTTCACAGAAAAGTAAAAATTCAGTCATTATTTACTCCCAAAAGACTTTATTTTTATTTTTAACACAGATATATATATATATATATATATATATTTTAAATGTGCACAGTGATCGGGGTGAGTGGGGACTGTGTGAACTGCTGCTCTATTGCACTCTCATGAACACACAGGAGAGCAATGGTCTGTCAAGATTTTCACATAAAAATCAATTAAATTTCGGTTTGTTTCACACCAAACCATATCGTACCCATTCAGAACAAGACATGAGTTGCATACAATAATTTATTAGACTTCTGAATTATACTTTTGTGTCTTTCTAAAGCTTGAAGAGGTGGTTACCATAAAATCCCATTGTATGATCACTGAAAACAAATGTTTTCCAAATTTCTCCCTTTGTGTACTGAAAAAGGAAGTAAAACAGGAGTGAGTAAGCAATGGCTAAATTTCCATTTCTGGGTGAATTATCCCTTTAAGCTTAATCGCTCTTTTGCAATAGCGAAGTGAATGGGGCCAGTTATTAAACATTAAACAGATAAATAATGCAATTATACAGACTGTTTCAAAAGAATTGCCATGATTCCAGGATTCCAAAATCCCTGATTTTGTCAGATTCAAATCATGTTAACAGCTTTTGGCTATACATCTGAAATATGTATTTTAATGTTTGTGGACTGGCCCCAATCACTTCCATTGTAAGTGCCTTACTGTAACCGCAGGTTTATTTTATTTATTTTTTATAAATAAACAAGGGCAAATTTGAAATCATATTTTGTGGTAATCAACATATGCCACAAATGCTGTCGATTGTGATTAACTTGTATTGAACCAGGATCATTCCTAATAGCAGGTCTACACAGGACTGATTATAGACACACACAGTAAATCAGTAGTCCTCAATCTGTAGTATGCATACCACGCCAACTAGTTGGTTCACCTCTGGACATTTTGAATAGTGTATTTAAAATTAAAATAGTCTTTTTCCTTTTCTATTTCTAATTTCTGATCCGTTTGTAATTTTTTTAATAGATTTGTGTGAGTCATCAAAACACAAATGCCAGTGCTCAGCAGTGTGGGACCTCATAGGCTTCTTGCGTGTTAGGTGGTATTTAACTGGTCTGATTTGATCAGTCAAGGTCCATGATCTGAAAAGTTTAAGAACCACTGTACTAAATGATTGTGAGCAGTTGAAATTCAGACATTAGGGCCAGTGTGCAAATCAGCCAGAGACTGCCTCTCCATCTCAGCGTGCGTGTGTTTATCTCTCCAGCTACTGAATCACACCCACACAAGAGATGAGCTGTGATGATGCATGCAGCTCTGTTGCATGGAGTACAGGAATAATTGACCGTATTATTGTGCAGTGGCATCACACAGTTATTCCGTCCTGCTCTGGTCCATGCATGTACCTGTGCGTTGTATTGCGCCTCCTGTTCTTTTGGTTGGCAGGCACAGCTCTGCTGCCTGAGCTGCTCCAGTCTGTGTTCCAGCTGCCTCTGCTCCTGCCGCACCTCCCCCAGTCTCTGAGCATGCTCAGTGTGCACTGCCTCCAGCTCATTCTGGAGTTCCAGCTGCTCTGCAGACAACTCCCTCAGCCTGGCTGCCTCACCCCCGCGCACTGCCTCCAGCTCCTGCACGCACACACACATGCGTCTAACAATGTTTTGCAAAGGATGTGGGTTTGTTGGTGGACAAGTCAGGAGTGATAACTTGGCCTTCACCTTCACACTCACTCTAACCTGGTCGTTCTCTCTCTCCACAGGACTATAAGAGCCTCTCAGATACACAACTAGTCCATCTTTCTGGCTCTGTTCCAAACCCTAGTGAGCTGCCTATACAGACAAGCATTTTTATACATCAAAATTATGTTTCTGGTTCATTAGTTCCATCTAATGAATGAGGAAAATTAACTATTTCACCAAATATTTCTCATTGTTAGCTTAGCAACATGCTAACATCAAACTCCATTGGAATCAACTGTGTTTGTCAAATCTCCCATAGAATTGTGTGCTCTTTGGTGCATGTGAGTAATGTTTAATTTACCGTTAGTTGCTGCTTATATAAAGTGTTTCAAATCAGGCAGTTTTTACAGTTAGGATGCTGCCTTAGAAACAGCTGCCTATGAAGACAGTAGACAGAGAGGTAGGTCATTAGGGTTTGGAATAGAGCTTTAGAGTGTCTCAGGAAGGGTAAATGCAGCTAATATGGCTGGCTCACCATCTCCAGCTGAAGCTGTTTCTGAAGGGTGGAGTTGAGTTTTTCTTGCTGCCGACGGTACATCTGCACAATCTCCAGCATGATCCTGTCTTTGTCGTCCTCTGTACCATCTTTACCCACCGTGGGAGCGGGGGCGTGCTGCTTACCACCTAGGCTGGTCTCCATGGTGACTGGTGGAGGAGGTTGGCGGCACTCGTGCGCATTGCCCGTTTGTTGGGATTTGGCCTCCTCAGCGATGGGGAAAAGGGATGCAGGAAGATCTGAGGAAGAGGGAGGAAAAGAGTTAAAGCATCCATAGTCACACACACACACTTATCTCTGTCATGTGTTGAATTGTCTGTGTGACTAATTCTCTGTGGGTGTTTCTTTTTGAAGGTCAGTGTGGAAGGGAAGCGCTGGAAGTATCACACAGAAATGCGAGACATGAAACAGCCAGTGAAGAAAAGAGAAAAGAGGAGAGATCTACAGTATTTTTTAACATGCCGCTAAGGAACATAAGGGTAAGGTTGGGAACTGAGAACTAGTTCTTACATGTACATATAAGAAAAAAAGAAACAACCACCAAATTACTTTCAGTTCCATTAGTGGTTCTCGAGCATGCATTCCATCGCAGATTGGGGCAGGAAATACTCAAAATATACAAATACATACATATGCACTCACTTAACACTTCATTAGGAACCCCTGTCCACCTACATATTCATGTGAATATCTAATCAGCCAACCACGTGGCAGCAGTGCAATGCAAAAAATTATGCAGATATGGGTCAGGACAGGAGCTTCAGTTAATGCTTCAGTTAATGTTCACATCAAACATCATAATTGTGGAAAAAATTGGGAAAATCTTAGTGATTTCAACTGTGGCATGATTGTTGGTGCTAGTCGGCCTGGATTGAGTATTTCCGTAACTGCTGATCTTCTGGGATTTTCACGCACAACAGTCTCTAGAGTTTACTCAGAATGGTGCCAAAAACAAAAATCATGCAGTTATCAGTAGTTCTGTGAACACAAATGCCTTGTTCATGAGAGAGGTCAACGGAGAATGGCCAGACTGGTTCGAGCAGACAGAAAGGCTACGGTAACTCAGATAACCACTGTGAACAACTGTAGAGAGCAGAATAGCATCTTAGAACAACACATCAAACCTTGAGTCGGATGGGCTACAACAGCAGAAGACCACATTGGGAACTTTATTAGGACCATAGTGTTCCTAATGAAGTGCTAAGTGAGGGTTTATGATTGATAGATTGACTGGTTATATATTAACATTGTCAGTGTTCATCATTCGGTTCACAAGTCAGAGGAAAAGAAGTTAGATTCAGTACTCAGATCGCTCCTCAGTATTTTCTACTGCATTGGCATGAGATGCTGTATGGTGGAAAGGGTGTGTGTGTGTGTGCCAAAATTATGTTTAAAAAAGGCATGAACCATTTGACATATCCCACCCACAATTTCAGTAGGAAATACTTCAACAGACCAAAGATAACAGCACTCGTCAAGGCTCGTCATGAGACTGAAATCAGTGTTGTTCATATGATGTAAAATTATGACTTTTGTTGTACTAAGTGGTTTTATAAAAATAAATGAATTGAACAAATCAAATATGGTAAAACATTTTGTTTAGTATTTTTATCTACATAGTTAAGACCAATTATTGGATTGCATTTATGATCCCTCTCTGCCTAATTAAGTGTCTGCACTGAGGAGAGTAAATGCAAAAAGAATTGCTTATTTCCAAATAGCTCTTCATCTAAAAAAAAAGCATTAATGGAATCGTTAAGGAACAAGAATCGTTAAAAGGAATTGGAACAAGAATCATTAAATTCCTCACAATTCCCATCTCTTCATAAGGGGACACATACGCAAACCCAAACAAGCAGAGAGCTCCCATGGTCACACACACACATGCACTCTACAAACAAATCACTCGCACCGCAGACAGGCAAAACAGCAACAGCCTAGCATGTATGTTTATGTGAGCAATACGAGGGTCCAGAGGGACTGACTGAGAGGGAAGAGCTCATTTAAATGTAGGACAGGCAGAGCGGAATAACATCCTCACTCTACTCCTAGCCTCTACTGTGACTAAGACCAGTCTGTCACACTCAAACACACACGAATGAGCCAGATACAGAATAAGAGAGACAGATAAAGTAAGAGAGGAAGAGGGAAACAGGTTGGACATGGGTAAAAGAAGGAAACCAAAGAAATGAAGGAAAAGAGGAAGGGGGGAGCAAAGAGAGAAAAAGGGAAGAGAGAGAGAGAGAGAGAGAGAGAGAGAGAGAGAGAGAGAGAGAAACAATAAGTAGAGAGGAGTGAAGTACAGTTATGGGGGGGATATTACCGAAGAGTGAGCAGACAGAGAGAAGTAAGAGGCTATGTGGCAGTGGTGAAGCCTGGAGACCCCTCCCCCAGCACTCTGTGCTACAGCAATCTGACACATACAGGGACGACAGCAGCCTCTATTCATTCTTGCTTTCCACTGGCAACTATAAAATGTGAGTTGTATTAATCATTAGCTAGACACTCTCTCCAGCCCCTCACCCTCTGTGGGTGTCAAGCACATGTCCCTGAACCTCCGATCTCTAAAGGTGTGTCATTATTTTGCATCATATTCACATCTGATTAATGCATGCATGTTGTTTTGCTTGCAGTCATTAATTTACTAAAAAGATTTAAAGTGCACAAATGTGTAATATTGCTGGGTAAATTGTTTGCACTGACCTATGGAAGGCTGGCTGCCATGGGCGAATGTTCTCCTGCTGTAGTGTTGTTTGAGCAGGGCCCCCAGAAACTCATGGCTCACCTCCCCCTCCTTTTGCAGGGACACGTTTGGAGCAACCATCTTATCGTATGTGTACAGGTAGTAACTGCAAACACAAGAAAAACTCTTAGATTGGTGCCACAGTTTAACATATACAACATAACAAAAAAAAACTGGGGCCCCAACTGCAATGAACCAGCTTTGGGGGGCCAGCTTGCAAAAGGTTGAGAACCCCTGAGATAGATTAACATTTGCAAACAGATTAACATTTATAAAAACAAAGGGGTCTAGTTCAAGTGTGTTTTCCTTTTTTCTTATCGATTGACTCAAGCTTTCAGGTCAACCGCACTTATTTTCCAACAAGGTTTAAATTAAAACATCCCAAATTGAATTTTACAGCATTCCAAAGTCAAGGCAAATCAGTCCACTCGGCAACCATCTTTGGAAAGCTCCTGGGCAGCTATTTTCAATGGACACAAGCGGCATATAAAGTACAGATCCTATTAACTTGAATGGGGAAAGACCGAATAACATCATCAGTTAAATTTAACAATGATAATATCATAAATTCTAGTTCTTTAGCTCAGATCAAGATAAATATATATATATTTTTCAGGCTGGTCCAGCAAGATATAGAAATGTCCATGACTTTTAATGATTTAAATCATTTCCATGACTTTTCAAGGCCTGTATATCCCTATTTTAAAAATCCCTGATATTTCCAGGTTTTCCATGACCGTGTGAACCCTGTTTTACATTTTCTGAAAAAAAAAAAAAAAACAATGTGAGTGATGCTTGTCCATGTAAAACTAACAAGCACAAAGCTTATTCTGATCACTTGGAAAAGTAATGGCACACCTTTCCTCAACAAACCACACAATTTGAGGCATCCTTCATGCCCACAGCACAAACGGTGAGGGACGACTTGCGCCAAAGTTTAATACTTAGGGCTAGGGTATTTGTTAAAATTTCTTGCCACAGCAAGGACCACATGGGCTGAATTCTCAGAGTTTAGACAGGGGTAAATCAAGCCTACAGGGAATGCTTAGGTTGTACCTCGGGTGGATGATGGGGCCGTGTCCTGGTTCCTCTTTGATGTCAGCAAACATTCGATTGAACACAAGTGAAGACTGGGAGTTACCCTGTACACATACACACAGGTGTGCATCAATATTAATGAAGCACATTAAGGGTGTTAGAATAAGAAATGGACTGTTTGAGCTGCAAATAAAAATAAAAATCTACACCTATTTGGGCATGAATAATACACAAGTTCTTTACACACAGAATATCAAGCGTGTTTTGCACAGGAGCAGTCACATGGAAAAAATGACACACAAATTTACAAACACAGACAAACTTAGTGAAGGGACAGAGGATGCCTGAAGCACAGTAAACTGAGGGCAATACAAACATCCTGATGTAATGTCAAGTATTCATGAGAAGAGCTCAACTATCATTGGTCGCAGAACACATACTGACAAGAAAAGCACTGAGAAGAAGAAACACTAATGAAGGAAAAGCGAAATAGTGTATTTAGTCAAAGAGTGTGGGTGGGTTTCTAGCCATTTGATTGTAAATATAAAGTCCGGGTGAATCATCTTGGGGGTGGAAAATATGAGGCCCTGTTTACACCAGGAATTAACATTTGATTTTGGTGATCCGATCTCCGAAGTGGCCAGCCTAGACAGATTTTGTCAAGGGCAGGGTCTCTAATTTCATGACTACAATCTCTCTCATTTTTAGTGAATGCAAGATATCTATCAAATATAGTCTGCTTGAATTTTAATCTTGAAGCAAATAGCAATTTGAGCAAAGTGCTCCGTTATTTTAGTTAAATACCTGTATTAAATGAACATAAGATTAACTTTCAGTTTAATTTTCCAATTTTGGATTGGACGATTTTGATATTTTAAAGTCACTTGTAACCGGCAAAGTTTAAGCCATTGTTTTAGCGCAATGATTAATTGACATGCGAGTAAAGCCCTAGGTTTGCTTCCATTTTGATGCAAACACTCAGAGTCTGAGTACAGTCGAACACGAGCCTGTCAAAGTATAGTCCATATAACAAAGTTGGTGCATGTGCGCAATGAGACACCAGACTTTCTCTTCACGAGTTTAGACCCACAAAAATGTATTTATATTCCTTCAGACTCGAGTTATACAAATGTAGGTATCTCCAGACCTCCTCACACATGTGCTCTTGACTTGCACATCCACTGTTGTTGTTTTAACCTTCATCTCCTGATATTTATCGGCAATTACATCATCTTCTAGTGCTTCTTCGTGACAGCAACGGCTCAAACGTGAGTGTTGCCACCTTGTGGACCCACTAATTAGTGTAAATAACTCCAGGCGCATGCGCATTCTGTGCGTTCGAAGATACACAGTTAGAAAAATCGGGCTGCCACATTCAATGCGTAAGCACTCTGATGATGAGATTTGCGCCACGCGTCCTGTATACGGATGCTCAAAATACACTTTGGGCTTAAGTGGTCCTTTGTTGTTGTCCGAGACACTTCGGGATGGATTAGCTACAAATGTGATGTGGTTACGTGTTTTATTGAATTCCTCCAAATGTCATTTGAGTAATCGGATCCCAAAACTTTTTAGAACCAGTTAACACCTGCATATCATCTTGTGATCATATCACAAAAAAACAGATTGAATGAGATATGGAAATGTTTCCTGCTTGTGACTGTATAAGGAAGAGAGCAAGGACAATTTCTAGATAAACAGAGGCACCGTTCTCTGCATTAACATACATTACATTTACATTTATGCATTTGGCAGACGCTTTTACCCAAAGCGACTTACAGTGCACTTATTACAGGGACAATCCCACAGGAGCAACCTGGATTTAAGTGCCTTGCTCAAAGACACAATGGTGGTGGCTGTGGGGATCGAACCAGCAAACTTCTGATTACCAGTTATGTGCTTTAGCCCACTACGCTGCCACCACTCCGTATGCCTATGCTTGTGTGTGTATATATATGTAAAGCAGTGTATTACATTTGACAGCACCTTTTTCTCACAGACACTATCAGACAGCTTGCTGTTGGGAGGGGAAGGGGCAGGACTGGACTTCCGCCCATGACTGTTGTCATCGACCACCTTCTGTAGGAAACACAAAAGCACATGCCTTATGAAGACACCCACATTCAGTGCAGTGGATGTGAAAAGTACAAACACACACATCTACTCACATACACACTCACGCAACTCAAACTGTCACGCACTGTGTTCAACAAACAGGCTACTGCTGAGCAGCTTGTACATGTGTGTGTGTGTGGGTGAGTCTGTGTCACACATAGTGAATCCAGGGCAAGCACAGTGCTGATGGTTATCTGTAACAGACAGAGCTTAATATAGCCAACACTCATCGTGAAGACAATGGTTGTCATCAGGCATGTATTCCTAATGCATTCAATCTGCAATATCCTCTCTTTAGAAGACTAAATCAGAAAGCACAACACCCTTCCTCTTCCCTTCATCAGTGAGACACTGACAGTAGAGATTGGGTGGGCGCCAGAGACATGTTTAATCTGGAGTAAATTACAACTTCCTCCAGACTATGGGATCTCCCGTTTCCTAAAGAATGAATGGCAATATCGTCGCACAACATTAAACTAGCTGTACAGTGGCAGGGTGACATGGCAACCCGCCCCCTTGGTGTTAAACACTAGAAAATGTGTGTGTGGGGTCTGTTTTTCTTGAGGGAAGAGGAGGACTGCAGCATGAGGGAGGGGTGGGCTGGAACAATGAGCACACTGCAGTGGTGAGCCTGTCTAACCTTGAGAAGCACACACGTCCAGCAATGTGTCTACTGACCCATCTCTCCATACTTCATGACCCAGCCAACACTCCTCCTCACCCGTGACACATGCAATCACGCAGTCTCTGATCTATCTTCGTCCTATTCATGGTCTGCGAACTCAAGTATGCATATCTCACAAGCTAATAAATGTACAACCTGGTTACAATGATGGGAATCATAAGAAATTTAATGATTCAGGTTCTGATTCCGAATCCACTTAACAATTCTGTTTCCTTAATGGTTCCATTCATAACACTTTTAGTACTCTTTAAGGAACAAATATGAGTAAATAAGGATTCTTATTGTTTTCTCTGCCCTCAGCTCTCTGCTGCCAAATTGTTACAGAACAGATTTATGCAAAGACCTTTTAAGATATTGTATTCATTCATTTATATAAAATATCACTAATTATTTTTGTTGTGAAAACGCTATACAAAAAAATTACTTGACTTGCACTGAAAAAAAATATTTTGTGGTTACAGTAAATATAGCAGACAAGATTAAGTAGCTCCGTTCTCCTCAAGTACATGAGGAAATTACACTGGAACAGGTACCTTGTTCTCTCCCTCACACAACCACATAAAATATACAGTAAATCCTCCATATGTACACATGGCCTGATATATATACAAAGACTTGTATGCATGTTCTTTAGCATTGGTGTAAAAAAGTGCCAGCTGGGAAAGTAATGTAAACAGATGTGTTTCCTTATTCTGGTTTGTTTGTAAATGCCGACGTGAATTTCAGAGGTGGTTATTTCTCGTTTAAGCCACTCCAGATCCCAAATCCTGCAGATCAGGTCGTTATTAGTTTTTCTCCTGTCTCTCTACCAGGGACACAACACCTCAGCTGTCTCTAATCTCTTTTTAATGAGTGTGTTATTGAAGGCGCGCACGCACACACACACACACACACACACACACACACACACACACAGAGCGTTATCTACTGTAACACTACATACTTCACTGTTGACAAATGTCACTAACACAAATCCCTTAAGACTAGATGTGCCTTCAAAACACTAACACACAAACACCCTGAGGACACAAAGTCTGTTTGTTACAAGCATATGTGATATGCAAAATTCTGCAAAAAAGTGGGTGAGAAAGATAGACAGTCCAATTCACAAACGGCGGGAATTAGCATTCCAGTAGCTCACTCATCTGAACTTTACCCCTGTTGCTCCTAATCCATCAACACACCACAAACACAAGCATGCTCCCTTCATTCTCCAGTGCCAGGGTCGATCACTGGATGATCCAACAGCCATGTGCTGTTCCCTCTTAAGGGTTGAGAAAGGTTCTTATTTGAAACCGGTTCCAATTTCTTTTTTATAAACTGGAGCCGTATGATTTTTATGACTTTTGGTTCTGTAAACAGTTCTTGAACATGTATTTTTCCACCAGTGCATATAGAACACTCTACAAAATATTTTTTGTTTGTTTAGAATTTGTTATATATAGTTACAGTAGGACCAATCTAAACTCGATAATACATTAATTGTATAAAATATATGCAATTAATATAGGTTCGTAATATAGGTGTCTCATAGAAAATATACAAAATGTATGGATTTGAGATAGATATGAATGTCATGAAAGCTTGATTTAAAATATTTAAATGTTGATGAATTACTACACTGTTAAGAATTTCCTCTATGTTTGTTAATGGCTAATGGAAGTATAAAGTGTCATGAATATATTATTAGTGGCATATAAAGGAGATTAGTCAGTATTACTTTTAGGATTAATGCCTTTTTCACACAACAATTATCAGAAGATTTTCCAGATGATTATCTATATATATCGGGTTTTTACAGATATAAATAGGATTGCTCGTTGCACAATATTCTTTGTGTTTTTAAACACATTTCTAATCACAACTTGGGTAAAGTGTGAACAGCAGGGTTAATTAAAGTGAGTTGCACACCAGACACGTGTTGCGGATAATGTCACGTTCTAAAAATTCAAACAAATTATTCACAGTCTCTCGAGGCTGCTCAAAAATCTGAAGCGCATCGGAGCGTAACTCAGAGTTTTCCAATAATTTCATCCCAAATCATTGTCAAAGGACAAAGATTATTTACTTCAGCCATCAGTGGATGTATTGTCTTTATGCATCTTTCATACATTTGTGTATATTTTCATCTTCCATAATGCATAATGAGTGAACTTTGTAATGCAGCACTTTTCTAATTTCTCTTTAAGATTAATCGCTTGTGTTGAATTATTCATCTTTTGTATGTCGGTTTGGATAAAAGTGTCTGCCAAATGAATACATTTAAAATTATCCAAAAATGTGACTGGTTATTTTTAACTGTAAGGTGCGACTTCCATACCTACAGCCGCCGTATTCAGCATAACGATTTCTCCCCATTCATAAGTATATCAGTCAGTAGTGGTTTTAACCACTACGCAAACCACGCAATTACGTGGGGCCCCGGACGGCGGGGGTCCCCGCCCCAGTAGGAAAGATTCACAAAAATCACTTGATGGGTGACATGTTGTTCTGTGTACACGTGCGAATACGCTGTTGTCAGCGATCTTGGAGCGGTTCATGTTAGAGGTAGTAAGAGTTTGGGTCAGTTTTTTTTATGTAGGACTTTGGGTTCGGGTTTATGGGCAGTTCACACCAAACGTGTTGTTGCGTGCGTTTGCTCTGATTTTTCATTGTTTTTCTATATAAACAAGCGCTGGATGAACATCCTTGACTGCTGCATCGTGTCTCGCTGTTTCTTCAGTGTCTCACTCAAGACTGGCACATTTTAGACACTGTGTCAATTTAAAAATAACTTTGGGTTTCAAAAACGCAGTGACACCTGCACATCTAGACACCTACGTTCTGTTTCATTCGTTGCGCTGTGTCTGGGCTGTTTTTAGAGCAGATATTACAAAGATTTACAATTTTTAACAAGTTCAGGTTGCAAAGAGGTGAGGGTTACAATGTTTATCATGATTCCAGATTATTCTACACCAAGGAAATTTTCAGCGCTTGATAAACGGCACTGTTTTTTTTCCTTCTGCTCTAGTGTGCTGAGGGGCCAGCGTGCCTTGTATGTTTACTGTGGCTGGTTACTATTATGAATGTAGCCAACAATGCTTACATAAAATACAGCCTTTTGCAACATGATGAACAATAAACATTAGCATTAGAATATAAGATCCAGGTGAAAGAAATATATTACTAATGTATACAACAAATTGTCAAAGTAATAATAATACTGTATCATTCTGTATTATAATGAAAAACTGGATAACAATTAATAATTGTAAGGTTAAAATAATAATAAATAACAACTGATTTCCAAAATGTTAGTGAGTGAAGTAGGTTTCACACACCCTGTTCATTTTTTTTTTTTTAAATATACAGTATCTCACAAAAGTGAGTACACCCCTCACATTTTTGTAAATATCTGATTATATCTTTTCATGTGACAACAATAAAGAAATTTGCTTCAATGTAAAGTAGTGAGTGTACAGCTTGTATAACAGTGTAAATATGCTGTCCCCTCAAAATAACTCCTAAACCTCTTGCAACAAAAGTTAGTACACCCCTAAGTGAAAATGTCCAAATTGGGCCCAAAGTGTCAATATTTTGTGTGGCCACCATTATTTTCCAGCACTGCTTTAACCCTCTTGGGCATGGAGTTCACCAGAGCTTCACAGGTTGCTACTGGTCTCATCAGACCACAGGACATGGTTCCAGTAATCCATGTCCTTAGTCTGCTTGTGATCAGCAAACTGTTTGCGGGCTTTCTTGTGCATCATCTTTAAAAGAGGCTTCCTTCTGGGACGACAGCCATGCAGACCAATTTGATGCAGTGTGCGGCGTATGGTCTGAGCACTGACAGGCTGACCCCCCACCCCTTCAACCTCTGCAGCAATGCTGGCAGCACTCATATGTCTATTTCCCAAAGACAACCTCTGGATATGATGCTGAGCACGTGCACTCAACTTCTTTGGTCGACCATGGCGAGGCCTGTTCTATGTGGAACCTGTCCTGTTAAACCGCTGTATGGTCTTGGCCACCGCGCTGCAGCTCAGTGTCAGGGTCTTGGCAAACTTCTTATAGCCTAGGCCATCTTTATGTAGAGCAACAATTCTTTTTTTCAAATCCTCAGAGTTCTTTGCCATGAGGTGCCATGTTGAACTTACAGTGACCAGTCTGAGGGAGTGTGACACCAAATTTAACACACCTGCTCCCCATTCACACCTGAGACCTTGTAACACTAATGAGTCACATGACACCGGGGAGGAAAAATGGCTAATTGGGCCCAATTTGGACATTTTCACTTAGGGGTGTACTCACTTTTGTTGCCAGCAGTTTAGACAATAATGGCTGTGTGATGAGTTATTTTGAGGGGACAGCAAATTTACATACAAGTATAGTTATACAAGCTGTACACTCATTACTTTACATTGTAGCAAAGTGTCATTTCTTCAGTGTTGTCAAATGAAAAGATATAATCAAATATTTACAAAAATGTGAGGGGTGTACTCACTTTTGTGAGATACTGTATGTAGGTAAATATTGCCTTTTTTATCACGGTATTGTCAAAAAAAAACTGGAAAACATGCATTAAATATCTTGAACTAGAATTTTATTTCATTAAACATTTTGAATGTCCTTGGCTACAACGGCTGATAGGATGAATTTAAAATTATGATTTAAAAACAATTTTATGTTATTTTTTAAGTAACATTTTCTAAACGGGCCCCGGGTTGGTCGTTTGCTTGGGGTCTCATTTAGTTGCAGTGTGTACTTGGCCTATGCCTTACGACAGAGTTGCTATATTTAACGCTGTGGAAGTGAAAGTTCCCATAGTGGTTTTGCATACACATATGCAAACATGTTTTTATGTAAAGCATTCCTGAATGCAACAAGAACACTACTCTGTTGTACCTAATATGGATGCTACCAGCTTAATAAAGTCCCACATATACTCAGTAGTATCTGTAAACAAACCCACACAAAACCATAATAAACAAAACCCAACACTCATATAAAACTACCAGAGTTGCACAAAGACTCTAACAAACACCACACCTCCATGTATGAACTCACACACACACACACACACACACACACACACACACACACAAGTATCAGATGCACAGACCCAGATATGTTCATTCCTGAGAGGATTTGGCTGCCAGCCTGGGGCAAATTTTAAGGGGAGAGAGGGAGGGCTGAAAAAACGAGGGAGGGATGGAGACGAACATTCCGTCTAGACGTGGTCATCAACAGTGCACAGTCTGCCTGTCTGCCTGCCCTTACTGACAGCCATCAACACACATCCACTGTCTAATCTACAGCATTCGGCCTGATAAGAGCCTCTCTCTCTCTCTCTCTCTCTCTCTCACACACACACACACACACACACACACACACACACACACACGCCAAGTTATACACTCACATGCTCACACACACACACACTCACGCAAAACATACTGTGCCGGTGATCAGGGAGGGCTGAGTGCAGTAAAAAGACAGAGGAACAGTCTCTCCCTCTACTGGTCTCAGATTTCACATAGTCAAACAGAGCTCTGTCTGTTCCCTTCTCTACATATGGGCTGCTTTAAATAAGTCTATGAATAGGAGATTTGTATGCGTGTGTGTAAGAACTGAGCACTCTCAAGTGTGCCCCATTGAAAAGCAGTAACCGCCTAAGCCTCCCATGGCACGTCTGTGCTAGTCTAGCACACACACACACACACACGCTCATAAATGCACAAAGACATTGGCAAATGCAGTGATGGAGATGAGCCTATGAGGTGTGTGTTCTCTGGGCCGTGGCACCCTATGGCTCATTTCAGAGAGCTGCTGTCAGAGTTCACCCAGAGCCATCACACACACTGACGTTCAAAATGCCCCCAACACGCCCACGCTGCTCTCTGTAGGACGTAAGAGAGGCAGAATGTGACCTTCCTCTCTCGGCAGGACACAAACAATCCCTGAGAGCTGTGGTCAATGGGGCACAAACTTAAAGAGGACAAAACAAACATCTGGGTGTTAGTGTGGCAGCTGTGGGCCTTTGTGCCATGTTCTTGTGTTAGGATCCGGTTGTGGATCCCTTTTCTGACTAGCTAATTTGGTTTCTACCTCAATCTGCTGTCTTTGTGCTGGCACCATAAATATAAGATTGATATTATGGATGGGTCTGGAATGGATGGTTGACTAGTTTACTTGTCATTCAAAAACCAACTAATTTAGACCATGTTTACAACTGGTATTAAGATGTGTCTCAGGTGATCCGATCACATGTGGCCAGTGCTAAATACAGGTCTAAAAGGGGTCTAAATCGTTTTGTTATTGGATCATAAAAACCACATACGAATGTGGTCAAAAACGCATGTGACCATCTGAGTCCAGGCAGCAGTGAAGCACCACTCAATAAACTGCTGCGCTAAAGCAAGCGCTTAAACTTTGCCGGCTTTTAAAGGAGATAACCAACTGATCTAAACATTGTAAAGAGTGGATACATATTATTAATTATAGCTCTCATTTTTTTATGAAGACTATAATGGTATTGTGCAATAAAAGCTTCTTGTTATATAGCCAAATAGAGCGGAACAGTCAGGATCCAGAGGCAAAAATCCTCTTCAATGTATCCATAGAGGCATTGATTTAATGATAATATATAAACCTTTAAAAGACAGACATACTGTGACTGAGGTTGTTCATCAATGGTAGACTATATGCTTCTGTTAAAGCCATTAGTCTGTGTTAATTAAAAATAAATAAAAAAAATAATTCTATATATTTTATTGTGTTTAATAATGGAATTCTGGATAAAGAACTACACTGCCTATGATCCTTAAGGGAAACTGTCCACCAACAAGAGAATCACGGCATAGAAACTGTGGCAAACGCTCTTCAGCAACCACCCCTCCCATGATGCATTGTGAATGATGCAACAGAGTCAGTCTCCCTACATGCTCATATAGTACTTGTATGTATATATACATTTTAATTAAATTATTTCTTTACTTATAACCAACAACTTAAAATCAGCAGTTTTATATATTTCTAATGTTGTTAATTTGATTATGTCATGCCTTATGGGATTGTAGTTCATTCCATCATGAAAGATTTTAATAGAAATTTTCAATTACATTTTTGCTTCAAATCAAATCTTGTATAATGTTGGCACTAACCTTGGAGCTGGATTATCTGGTTCATGGCTTAGAATACTTCATGAATACAGACAGGGAAAAAAACTTCCAAAACCAAGATGGCTGAAAAAGCACTGGTGCACTATTATTTGTTGAAAACTGTATGTGTCTGGTCAGTGGCAGGTGATGGACATGACACCTAACCAGCCTAATTGTATAGGGATTCCTTAAAACGAACTAGTCGAATAGTAATTCAGACAACCCTCCGACCAGTGGATTTTGGAAATATTTGGTTTTCCAAATTAATATTAAAACCATGCAGCTTAACCAAACATTATGTTAGGTGTGCGAGCGGGACAGAGTGGGCTATTCTCTATTGGTGCATGTCATTAAAACGTATGCATGGCACATGAGAATCACCAACATGGCAGCTTGACACACAAAACTGCCAGTGCATTTCACTACTGCCATCTCAAACAGCTCCAGAGAAAGAGAAGGAGAGAAAGAACAGACAGTGAAAGAGAGACAGAGCGAAAGAGTGAGGGAGAGAGAACAGCTGCCCACCCACTGAGAGCTGTGTTTTATATGCAGGGTTTGAGCTATAGACGACACACACACACACACACACAATTTGACTCTACATGCTCGACACAAGGTGGCTCATGCATTTTGCATGGTAGAGGCCACAGTGACTGGCTTTGCATAGAGAAAGAGTGTCCAACCCATTCCCTATTAGAGGAAGAAGACAGCACAGAAACAGCCTGTAAACAGCACTCCCAATCACCCATCAAACTCAATATAAAGCATAAGATAAAAGGACAGAAGAACAGAAGAATAGGACAGTGTTACAGAGGCTACATGGAGTCAGCAGGTGCATTTAAGACAAAACAATTATTCACCTTTACAGACAGAACAGCACAGCTCAGACGACTCAGACACCCTCAAAGACTTTTTACAACGCAAAATATTTTCATTAGATACATGGTCGGAAACAAACGCAAAATGGTTGACAAAACACACCGCAAGCGCACATTACGTGTGTAGTAGCGATTTTAACCACCACACAAGCCATGCAAATGTGCAGGCCCCGGACGTCAGTTGGGCCCCCACCCCGGTAGGAAAGCTACGCAAAAAAATACTTGAGGGGTTGACATGATGTTCTGGGAACATGTTGTCAGCGCTCTTACAGCGAACTTGTTTCGCGCATGCCCTCTCACTCACAGATAGACGCGAACAGATAAGTTAGGGGCCTTTCACACCAAATGTGTTTTTGCCTGCTTCTGCTCTATTTTTCCATCGTTTTCCTGTGTAAATGCGCTGGATGAACGTCCATACATGCTGCACCGTGTCTCGCTGTTTCTTCAGGGTCTCATGGTGGACTGGCACGTTTTTAGACACGGTCAAGTTAATAAGAGCTTCAGGTTTCAAAAATGCATGCCAAGACACCAAGTTTTTTGTTTAGCGCAGGTGCAACAAAGATTTAATGTTCTGAACAAATTCAGGTTGCAAAGAGTGGACTGTTACAATGTTTAACATTATTCCAGATTGTTCTGCAACAAGCAAAGTTTCAGTACTTGATAAACAGCAATGTTTTTTTCCCTTCTTCTCTAGTGTGCTGAGGGGCTGCCAAGCCTTGTATGTTTATTGTTACAATATGAAAGTTGCCTACGATGCTTACATAAAATACAACCTCAGCATCAGAATATAAACTTCAGGTGAAATTAAATAAGACAGGAATATATTACTATTGTATACAACAAATCAAAAGTCATAATAATACTGTATCATATTATAATGACAAACTGGACAACAATAAATAATTGTTGGGTTATAATATTCATAAATAACAACTGAATTCCAAAATGTTATTGGGTGAAGTAGTAGGTTTTGCACACACACACACAAAAAATAATACAAAATCGTTTTTTAAAAATATATTTAGGTAAATATTGTTTTTTTTATCACTGTATTGTGGAAAAACTGGAAAACGTGCATTAATTATCTTTAACAAGCTTTTTTATTAATTTAACATTTTGAATGTACTTGGCTGCACCGGTTGATAGGATGAATTTAAAATGATGATTTAAAATACGTTTTATGTAATTTCTTACACAAATATTTTCGAAATGGGACCCCGGCTTGGTCGGATGCTTGAGGCCTCAGAAATCGTAAACCCGCCCCAGCGTGTGTGATACTGTGGTGGTAACAAACATCAGCACTCAAGAGGGTTATAGAGTTGAGGTTTGAGAAGTTTACTACGGTTTTCCACATGTAAAATTTTGCCATCTGCACAGTTTGCAAGGACATATTGCCTAGTTTTTCTAAACATGCGTCGAACACATCTGTACAGGCTCTTGGTTAAAAGAGTACACACTGAAAGGCTGAGTGCTTGATAGTGAGCAAGATGAAACAGCATGTAAAAAAAACAAAAGAACACCATAGCATTTAGCTTCAAAAGTCTGTGCCATGTGTTATTATTCAGGCCATCATGGTCCATTTTAATCCTTCATACTTGCTTTCATTTCATAAGTACTAAAAATATTTTCAGGGGCGTATCATCCATTTTAGTGGCAGGGACTGAACACCCAGCAAGCGCCAAATGTGGTACATTTTCTAATTGACGGTGATTTTCGCAGTGACACCTGCCGCTGTGGCAGGTGCTTTTTCCTTCCTATCAATGTCTGTTAGCTAAAAAGTGATTTTGGCAGAACTTGGAGTTCTTCTGTGTGTTTGATGGTTGTTTTTAATAAGCTCCACATTCAAACGAAATACTGAAATACCACAGGAGAAGAAATTCATGTAATTATTCACATCTATTTGCACTTTATTACCATGCAGTAACACACAAAATCCGAAAATAATTGGTCAAGAGACGCATATTACCAGGTACCAGGTTTGGTGATGGTTCCTGTCCACTTGTGATCGGGTCATCTGAAATGCATCTCTAATAACAGAGAATAAACAAGGGACACACACAGCGGGAGAGTGAGTGGTGTCAAAACTGATGCACTAGGTTAAAATTGTTTTTTTGTTTCTTGAGCTGAGACATGCTGAGATGTGACATAAAAAAGGGCTGATGTATATCTGATACACAAAACTCCTTCCTGAGATCAATATGGAGAATGTCCTATTTCAATCAAACACACTATAGAGATCAATAATTACTGGACAGATGGACAGTCATTCAAGGCACTGACATCCCATACGTCTCTCTTTTCTTTCAGCTGTAAATGAGAATCTAATCTGTCCAGACTCTCCAAGTGCTGCTCTCCAGAGAGCCACGAATGTGCAGCAGAGCTCAGGCTGTTGCTGTTGTTCAGGTTGAGGAGTCCCCCAGCTTGACACAAGCTTGGAACAGACTGTCCTCATACAGCTGGGAGAGCAGAGCGACTCATTTTAGAGACTCCGTGGGGAGAGGTGGGAGAAGACGAAAGGGGAGGGGAATATTCTCTTATGGCAGCCCGCTGCTTGCTCACATTCTCTGATGGTTTGTGAATTACATTCCCTAGTAGAACAACATGGTAAAAAAAAGAGGGAGAAAGAGAGATTGAGGGAAATGTACAGAACAGGTAGATTTATGTAGCGATCATGTGCATTAATCAAAAACTTCTGATGTTTGCAATAATTGTCAGTGGAGCAAGGGAGCTGTCTGCCAGAGAAAATATCTTCCTTTGGGATGAGCTTGGAGTTGGGAAACAAGAGCACTGCAGTAATAGGAAAAGATATGCAGTCTAATGAGATTATAGTGAGCTGGGGGTCGAAACAGCAGTTTCAGATGAAAAAGTGCCTTACAAGCACAAAGCAAGGGGAACTGCAGGAAGAGTCTCCATGACCTATTTTCGCAACTTCCATGAAGCCAGACCGCTGTGGCTCTCTGTGCCTCAAGGGCCAGCCGGTCCTGCTTTATACTCCATCAAGAGGGTGCCTGACCACAGTGTGAGCACATAATCATAGCACTCTCAATGTTTTGTATGGAAATACTATCCATCAGGACATTAAGATGAATCACTAGCCAGCATAGTCAGACATTTTTATCTAGAGAAAAGGAGGACAGACTTCCCTGGTGTAACTTTTAGATGCAGAAGACAACAGACTCTGCTGGTGTCCCTGTTACATCCCAAAAGTCAGAAATGATATATTATACATAACGTCACAAAAGTAATATAAGCTTTACTTACAGATGCATGGTGCATAGCATGCCCGTTGGCAATAAGTAGGAATATGTTATAGGCTACCTTTTTTTCATGGTCCTCACATATCCATTTATAGGCCTACCTGTCTGCATAAAAATGCCAACAATGCTTGCAAAAATATATTTGAATTACCCCTAGTACTATGTAGGCACAAAATATCTTTTCCCAAAACATTACAAGACAGCAATGCTCTCCATGGCAGTTAAACCACCTGACTCAATAGTCGAGCATGTCTTGACAAATTTGGGTTAGCCACAGTCTGCGCTGTCCTGGGGCCATTCTGGCAGCTGGCTCATCTCCAAGGACTTGGCGAATGACTGGTACAACAATATTCCCAGCTTGAGCACAAAGAGCAGGGTCCCCAATCTGCCCACAGCGTCTAAATGTTGAGCCAACAGGGAGGAGTATGTTGTCTTAACAGCCAACAGGAACTCTGGGCTTTATAGAAATAGGACAGATTGGCCAAATCGCAGAGTGTGCTTTTCTGAGGGGCTCTGGGGTTAGTTAGTAATTTGTTTGTGTATGAGGACAAACAGACAGATGGTAATAAATGAAAGACCACAGAGTGTGTGTGACTGGCAGATCTCATGGACCGGTCTGAACCTTAGTATCGGTAAGTGGGTAAAGTGAGGTGAATTATTCACCATGAAGAGAGCGAAACTGGTCAAACGAGTCTAGATGCTAGCATGTCCTGGGATGAACCATCCACCTATTTTGTGTTTGTCTAGACATTTTCTTCCATATACAACACTATTACCCATTGTTAATCCATATACACTCACTGAGCACATTATTAGGAACACTATGGTCCTAATAAAGTGCCAGACGTGGTGTTCTGCTGTTAAAGCTCATCCGCCTTAATTTAATGTGTTGTGCATTCTGAGATGCTATTCTGCTCACTACAATTGTACAGAGTGGTTATCGGAGTTACCGTAGCCTTTCTGTCAACTCAAACCAGTCTGGCCATTCGCTGTTGACTTCTCACATCAACAAGGCATTTCAGTCCGCAGAACTGCCGCTCATTGGATGTTTTTTGTTTTTGCACCATTCCGAGTTAACTCTCGAGACTGTTGTGTGTGAAAATCCCAGGAGATCAGCAGTTACAGAAATACCTAAACCAGACCCTCTGGCACAAACAATCATGCCACGGTCGAAATCACTGAGATCACATTTTTCCCCATTCTGATGGTTGATGTGAACATTAACTGAAGCTCATGACCCATATCTGCATGATTTTATGCAATGCACTTCTGCAACATGATTGGCTGATTAGATAATCACATGAATAAGTAGATGTACAGGTGTTCCTAATAAAGTGCTCAGTGAGAGAATAAAATAATAACAATATTGATGCTTGCTCTAAATAGCAGTGATTTCCCTCAGAAAGTCTCTTGGAAGTCTCTCTCTTCAGCACAGTTATTTTCTGACTGGATTCTACCATTCATCCACTGCAGATCAATAGTTCTCCTCAATCACCCTCTCTCTCCCATAAATACACACTCACTGCCCTCTGCTTCCCTTAGGTAAACAGTGAATGTTGGGTCATTCTCCAGCTTATTTTGAGGTGCCGAGTTGCATCTATCAGAGTCTCTGCTATTTACACTGTACTCAACATCCACGATCAAACAGACAAAACCCTGAGCCTCACCCACCTCTGACCTTTCATTATCCCTTAATCTCTCACCAAATACAGGCTGTATGCAGATAAAATTCCCAAGATACAGTGTCCTTCTATCTAGATTTGCTGAAAATATCAAGTATGAAGAGATATGGAAGCTTTCTGTGCTGAGTGTAGAATTTAGGATGGAACAATCCACAGTGGAACCCTCTGTTGTATCAGTCCATCACTGCGGTGTGGAGACCGAGGTGGAGATCGAATGAAAGAGAATGAGAATATTACAAATGTGAGAGCAATAGAGAGAAAGAGAAATGGAGAATGACACACGTGACAAAATGGAGAAAGCGAAAACAAAAAGCAGACAGAGAGGAAGCAAAAAGCGAGAGAAAAAGTGACAAAGAGAGAGACAGAAAGGAAGGGACGTCATAGATATGGTTTGTGGTCTCGATAAAGATCGAGAGAACGAACACACACAGAGACAGGAAAATGACAGCTTTTCTGTGGTGGATTAAAAAAGGAAGGAAAGAAAAACAAAGTGGAAACAAGAGAGAGCAATAGTGGAGAAGCAGCCTCCTTGCCAGTGGTGCATGAAGTCACTGATTTCCCAATTCCACAAGGGAAGAGAAAGAAAAAGGTGGGAGAGAGAGAGAGAGAGAGAGAGAGAGAGAGAGAGAGAGAGAGAGAGAGAGAGGCAGTTGTCTGGAAGGCCTCTGACTCTGTGGGAGATGGACAGGGCTCCATCTGTCTGCCAGACATGTCTGCACGCCAAGCCTCAAACCATCACAGCTGCCTGTCTATCACTGCCTTACACACATACAGACATATACAAACAAACACACACTAGCTATTTGTATCAGACCAAGGAAGCATGAGTAGTTAAAGCCACTGCAAAAACTAAATTAACAAAACTTAAAGAACAATTTTTTTTCTTTATGTAGTCCTTTTTTAGCTATCTTTTGATAGGAAATGATGGACAAAACAGGATCATGAAATGTACCGAGCTGGACTCGAACCTGTGACGTCTGCATAGGAGTAACGCTAGGTCATGGCTCTGATGTAATTCTTCTATTTTAAAAATAAAGTCTAAAGTCTCTATATGCTGGGGTTTGGAGTCTTCCAAAAAAATTGTTCCAAAAGCATTGTTAAAGTCTCTGGTCAGTAGGTCCGCTCAGCATTTTGCCATGGGCAAATTGTTCTGTTTAGACACTAACAGGATACAGTGCTAGACAACACATGAAGATATACACAAATTATTTTCTCTGTAGAATTCTCTAAAACACCTGGAACAGTGGATGTTTCTCAAGACAGTCACCTTGTGAGATGACTATATTTTGAGCATCTTAAGCACACTCTGCCATTAACTTTTTCTCAAAACCTAGTAGACAGCATTTTTGGGCATCACAAGCACACTCTACCAGTGACTATGTCTCTAAACCTTGAAAGATGACTTCTTAAACAGTATTTTTAGTCATCATATGTGGCCACAGAATGCTGACTAGGAAGGCCGCTCACTAGGTTTTTAAACAAGGACAGTGGACATGGAAAGATTGTGCTTTCTGATCGAGCGGAAGAAAGCAGATTCTGAGAAAGACTGGCGGTACAGATCTGATCTTCACCTACATCCACATGGCCACCTGTGGAAGCTCTGAGTCACTTGTTCTGGCACTCCAGCATCACAGATGTTTAGAGTGAATATTTCACCCAGTCCACTGATGAGCCTGTCTGCCTTGCTTCCTGTACACAATAGTAATGAGTTTTGCGGGTTAGGTTACTGTCTGAGGAAAGAAAAATCATGGTTAACTGGTTTTATGAGTATTTGCAAATTTTCTTATTGGGCAACAGAGACAAAAAAGGCATATCGTCACAACTGAATGTGTAAGTGGACGCATTTCTTAGAGATAAATAGATGCTAAGTGCAACCATACCATTAGAAATCTGATAAATACACAACAAATATATAGGATGTATATAATTAGAAATGCTCCAACATAGGGCACAACACCGCTTGTATGCATCCTGAGCACTTTAAATAATGAGGATGACTTAAGACGCAACTTCACAAAGTTTACCACACTCATAGTAACTACACGCAAATGCCCAGAGCACTGACAGCATTCTTCAACATTCAAGTTGCATTCCTCAATTCATCCCTTTAAAAGCAGATAAAAAAATATTAAACTTGCAAGTTTGTTGTTGGACGAATAGTGGAACATCCTGTCCAATTTGTAGGATGTGTACCTTTATATAACTTCTGTCAGCATGTTTCACAGTCTTTGACTTCAGTAATCAAAAATCATTAAAATGCTCCTAAACAGCTGAATTAAGTAGCTTTTTTTGGTAGATACAAGTCTGTTCAATAGAATTCCTGTTATATTTTGAGTTTGTGTGTAGCCCCAGTTTCATGTGAATTGAAAGTTCACATTCAGTAGTGATACCTATTCAAAATTAACTGTGACATTTTTAATCGCAGTTAATAGTACACTTATAGTATACTTGTGACATCCCTAGTATGCAAACACGCAAATACTTAACATGGACACCACCAGATGAGTGTGCATGTGTTGTTTCTCATTATCGGCATGGCCTGTGTACACTTAGCTTGACCTTTCAAGCGCACACACACATATGTCTGTTTACGGTTCTTTCAAAAGCTGTTTAACACAAACAACTTCAAAAAACTGTGAGCACCTGTTTACTTGTCACTACTTCACTCCAAACAAATGGCAAACTTTGGGGCTAAAACACACAATAAATAAGCTTAAAGCTTTATGCATGAATTTCAAACCATTTAGAATTACATCATCCCAGGTAGGGGTCTGGTCCTTTCATCCATTTGACAATATTTCATATCTTGAATCGTATGTATAGTTGAATCAGAAGTTTTACATACACCTTAGCTAAATTCATCTAAATGCAGTTTTAACAGGCTTTGTTAGTATTCGGTGGCATTGCCTTTAAATTGTTTAACTTGGGTCAAAGGTTTTGGGTAGCCATCCACAAGCATCTCACAATAAGTTGCATTAATTTTGGCCCATTCCTCCAGACAGAACTGGAGTAACTGAGTCAGGTTTGTAGGCCTACTTGTTGTAGGCATCCTGCATTCTGCTCTTTTTGTTGTGCTGCATTTTGCTTTTTTAGCGCAAAAACGCATCTGTCTGAACAGTTACTGGAAGAAATGCTTTAGCCAATAGTTACATGAATGCTACTCATACTCAAGAAAATATACAAATGCTTTTCTCAAAGTCACCAGAATTAAATGCTTTGGTGTTGGTATTATAGTACCACCTGTTCGGAAGTCGACCGCAAATAACCAACGCATATAAACAGATAAACATTGGCCACTGCCATCGGTAAAAGACATTGTATTTGCCGATAGGCCGCTGGAAGTCAACAAGGCGTCTCGCTTAGAATTAGTCTCTTCAGTGGGTTGTACTGTTGTTTAAAGTGTTTTGGATCATTTCACTGTCAATTTCAGAAGACTAAAAACACTCTAGAAAACATTAATTCGATGTGAAAATTAGATCTGATCTAAGAGCTTTATACAGTGCATGCCACTGAAGAGACAGCAAGTCCATCCCTCACAGCCTTGTTAACATTCGAGTCATAAAAAATTAAATACGTCACCACTGTGAATTAGTAATAAAAAGGAATATTTATATATATATCTTACTAAAATATTCCAATAAAGAAATACAACATGGTTCTATAATTTGAAATCAAAATCGATCCATCTATATATTTATGACTAGTCAAGTCAAATGATTATTTAAATGACAAACTCTTAATTTAAAAAATATATAAAAAATGTGTAAAGCTTCATTTTATACCACTAGCAAAATCATCGCAATTACTTTTAAAATGAAATATGAATATTAAATATATAGCCCAGCCGTAGATTACTGCAAAATGTCAAAGCTTTAATCAACAATAAAAATAATGGAGAAAAATGGAAAAAAAGGATTTGGGGCAATTTGTGTGCGAGGGCAGGTGCAAGACACTGCCAGACAGTCAGGAGCTCGGCAGTTAACAGCCTGCTGTGTGCAGTGAAGGTGTCACTGACTCAACTCACATTTCTGGGACCTTGATATCTCACCCTTAACTGAGTGGATCTGAGACGATCTCTGAGGGAGTTTAGTGCGTACATGTGAATCAATTTCATTAGTGTATGTTAAAAGTGGGCTGAGTGTTACAATGTGTTTGTGTGTCAAGGTGATGTCAGTCTGTGTAGCAGATGTGTCTGTGTGACTGATAGACTCAAGGTCTGTCTCAGTACATAAAGTATGTGTGTGGTTGGAGGAGGGGGGGTTTGGGTGCTAGACGAAACACCAGACGGTATTTCCGGCACACTTGCGTAAGCACACAGGAGAGACCAGGCTTTTCTTCCTCTCTCAGACAGCACACAGTGTATGCCAGAGATCACTCACTCATATCAGCACTAACTAAAATGATTCTGTCTATAGGAACATTACCACACTATCTAAAACCATTCACTGCTGCCACTTGAATGAAAAAAAAAACTCTGACAGCAGCAACAGGGGATCAATCGTTGTCTAACATGAACCAGCGCAACAAAAAAGCTTTGGATTGCTGGCTTGGTCAAGGGGGTCATGAGACATGGCTGGTGAATGGTAGTGAAACAATCCAGACCTTTTTTTCCTCTATAGGCTGACTTTTCAATAGATTTTAGTGCAGTAGTACACTTTGTGTTTTTTTCTTTAAAGGTTGTATCTTGAAAGTGGAAGAATCTCTAATGTTCTGACTATAAATTAGTGCTTGTGTAATGAACCAATGTGGGCATTTCCCAATGCAACTAGATTAGTACACCCCCCACACACACACACACACACACACACCCATGTGACCCACGGTGAACCTAGTCTGACCTGGGAGGCAGATAATGTACTTCCCCTTCAGCCAGACCAACTGGACTTCCCTCCACACATCCCCACTGAGCTAGTGTCAATTGCCCCATGCCACCCCATACAATTGGGTCAACACTAGTTTATCAAAACAACAGCAAAGAGCACATGCTGCCTGCCCAGACTATTGCAAAAACAATCTCCTTTGCACATTTCTTTCACACATCACCATCTGCTCATATACAAATCCACTACAAATCAACATTGAGCAAAACTTGACCCCAACAAGCAATGGAGTCTAAATGAAAACAACATGGAAGTAAAGATAAAACACTCACTTTGTCCAGAGACATCTTTAGCTGGTAGTGAAACTTCTCCTTCATCTCATCCAGCAGCTGTTTGAGTTGGGACTCCTTTGACGTGCCCTCATGCTTGCGGCCCAGCTGTAAGTAGTAGGGCCACTTAGCTGAATCAAAGCCCCAGTGGCAGGTCCTCTTGTCAGGGGACTTGTGCGAGTGCATTACAAAGTTCTGTGGGGAAAAGAGCAGCTGACATTCCATACACTGAATACAGGGGGCATCTAGCTGGACATAGAACTGGGGCACAAACAGGCCTTGGCACTTCCCCAGACACTGGTGCTCCACCTGGAAACTGGCCTCACTCTCCTTAAGCAGGCCTTGACATGTCAGTTTGCTGTTGTGGTCAGCCGGGAGGACAGACCCTGGACGGAGCAGGGCGTTACAGAGCCTCTGGGCATCAGTCAGGGTGATTAGGCCACAAGAAGGTGCATTAAAAGGCAGGATGCCCAGCACCTTGAGAATATGCAGCTGTTCGGCATCACAGCGGGAGCAGTAAACATAAAGTTCATCACACACTGCGTTGATCTGCTGCAGAGAGAAGTCTCGCAGAACTGAATTGAGTACCTGGGGCAGACAGAGGCGCTTCTCACCCCCCACGACAAAGCAAGAGATGGACTCTCTTTCTAGAAGAGAGTGCGTAAGCTCTGTGGAGCTGTCACAGGGAACCAAGACAGGGCCGCCTCCAAGGACTGAAGGAGATGGTATGAGAGCCATGCCAGCAGGAGAGGCACACTCTTGAGCAGATTTTGCTGAGAAAGCAGCAGGACCTCCCAGGGAGCTCTGGCTGCTTAGAGTGAATTGAGCCAAAGTGTGCTTGAGTCCAGCGCTAAGATCTAATGCCTTGGAAGCTCCGACGACATGGAACTGCCTCCCCTCAATTTCCATCTCAGAGCTGGTATGCTCCTCGCGCTCCTTCTTTATCTTCGGGGGTTTAGGGATAGTCTCTAGACTGCTACGTTTCAAGTGCATCTCTGCCATTACCCGTTTTTTAATGGGTGCATCCTCCAGCCGCTCCCTGTAAAGACTTTTCATGTTGCCTTTGAATGACGTCAGGTCTTTAAAAGGGGTTTTCAGACTTGTCTGGGGGCTGGCCATATTCGTACACAGATTACTGGTCTTGTTTGAATGGAAAATATTTGGTTGTTCTTTAAACACTACACTTATCTTTCTCTCCTTCTTTCTCGATATTAAAGGCTGCAAATCATTTTACACCTGGTTACATGCATGGTGCCAGCATGATGGTGGCAGAAAGGTCTAGTCTGTTTCCTGTTAATAAAAAAAAAAAGAAACGTATTTAAGAAAAATAGATTTAAAAAAATTGCCAGATTTTAATAAAAGTATCTGTTAAAAGTATTATTAGAACATGTAACCTTTTGATCTTTTCTTACAAACATGTTTAATAATGTACCACATGACATATGGAAGCCTCCCACAGGGAAGCTTAATGCACGCTATAGTCTATAAAACAACATTGTCTTGCATTACTGGTGATAAAAATTATTTGTTGCACAAATTACCATAAAGGTGACAATTAACAAATATTTTTTTGATAATGAACAGGTAATTTTGAGTTGAAAATAAACATCAGACTGAACAAAATAAGAAGTTACCAAATGCAAAACCTAAATGAACAATAAAAATGGTGTAAATAAACTTGCAGTGAAACCATGCAAGCTCATTATTTATTCAAGCCTAGTGCATGCTGGGAACACCAACATTGAAAAGTTAAGTAAAATGTACTTATTTGAAATGAACTCAAATTTGCACATGACAAGGTTTTCTACTTTAGGATTGATACATAATGACAAATTGTAAAGATAACTAACAGTCATAAATAATATTTACTTGAGCATAAATTTTTACATGTATGAATGTAGAATTTACTTAATATTTTCAAGTTCACGCTTTAACATAATAATTGAGTCACTGAGAAATAAAAGTTGTCCAGGGTGATACAAATTTGAAATATTTTTCAAATCTAATTTAAAACATGTGCCAAGTTCGTTGACAAGTAATTTTTCAGTTCATGTTGTTTTTAAACATTTTGGAAAAACATTTATTGCATTTAAAAAAAAATAAAAAATAAAGAAACTTAATTACTTTAAAAATGTCACATGGTGTAACCATCAAGTAAAAGGTATTAAAATAGTTTCCTTGCACCTTGAGTACTTGAGTGTTTGCAACTTAATCATTCATTTCAAAAACCTTATAATAATAAGTATAAATATACTCATGCCAACATTTATTTTTTTCAATAATTTTAGCTTTTAATGAGACTTTGCATTTTTCTTTACAGTTTCTGGATGGTTGAACCACAAGACATTTTTTTAGTTTAAGCCCCAGAACAAATGTCAAAATGACTTTGAACACGGTCATTGAAAACATCATCACAGAAGAGGTGTATTCAATTCATTGTTGTATTTGAATTGCACTTGTAATGCATTTTTGTATAATTTATTAGATGTGGACAAAAATATGTCACATCATTGACCCAAAAATAAAAGTACTTAATCTTGTCTGCAATATTTATTTAACTTCAAAATTACTTTTTTCAGTGACACCACATACATGCACACTGACAGAATATGCTAGTTCTGTCAGGCAATCTGAAACATTTATTTTCATTTTTATGTTCAACCTAGGAACTAAATTCCAGGACAAAATTATCACCTCATCAAGCTAATCTCATTTGAGATTTTTATTGATCTAAATCCAGTTTATTGGTGGTTTAAGACGGGGTTGTGGTCTACTGACAACATGTCAAATCCATCAAAACCGTAATCGAGTTAATAAACTAACAATGTAGATAACCACAATTATTTAAAACTAATAATGACTAATGATCAATCGTTAATCATGTTTTACCGACTTAAATACGATGTAATAGCTATACGTTATAACAACATTTGACTATAATGTGAAATTAGTGATATTAACACACCACCTATAGAGGAAACGCTGACTGAATATTTCGATCGCAGAGAAATTACTGACTAACACTGACGGAAACGGAATTTCCGAGCATGAATATGAAGGCAAAAAATTTGCGATCACAGGCCAAAAATCAGCGCGTGCTAATGCTGAAAACGCGCTTTCTTCTATTCCACGAACGTTAAACGAAGCGCAAAAGCAATCTGGCCAAAATTAACTCGGACCAAAAAACTAAAATTGAATTACCTCGAAATAAAATGACAATTCTGTGTGGTCTGCTTTACCAAGGCTGAGACTGACCATGACCGCAGACGTTTCGTTTCCTCAAAATGTTGTTCCAGCAAACACTGACAAAAAAATATATATTTTTGCCCCAGAGGGACAGTCACACTTTTACACCCGCAAGGACACCACGACTCTGTCCCCGCCTCTATCCGTCTCTCCCCTCTCCTCCTCCAGCAAAAGCTGCGCTGTGCGTTCGTGGTGCGACCAGGAGACCATCATTATGACTACAGAAATGATGTCCAACATCATACAACAAGCTCATCTGGGATATTAAAGATTGTGAAATGAGCGAAATGACAGCGAGTCATTTTCCAAGCCATAAGTAGACTGAAACCTGACCTTTATTGCTTTACATATTAAACATCTGAGACATAATGTTGAGCTGTCCTCTGGTCGGTGATTTGTTAAATCCTCAGCCTGAGCTTGCACCACGACGATTCGTCTCGTATCTGTGAATCTGGGTATGTTTAAACACT
Organism: Xyrauchen texanus; assembly: GCF_025860055.1. Lineage (NCBI taxonomy): Eukaryota > Metazoa > Chordata > Actinopteri > Cypriniformes > Catostomidae > Xyrauchen > Xyrauchen texanus. Next base: position 33,914,680 of record NC_068284.1, on the reverse strand, counting down.
CGCTACCGTGCATATAAACGTCCGTTTTAAATAGCATATCAAAACAAATATTTCAAACAGACATACGCTACATCTTCCTAAATTATCTGCTAAATAACAGCACCTAAACCGGTTTTCTCATCTTAAAAATGGGCTCGTACAACCAGAGTTAGCAGTGAGGCTAGCAGCGCAGGGGTGAACGTTTAAATCCTTTAGCACTCGCTAACCGGGCTTTTCCGAGCCCGAAATAAACCTCACACACATACTAAAAATAACCAACAGCGTTTTAAAAACAACCAGAGCCTCTGTTGAACTACATAATAAACGAACATGGTGAATAGATAGAAATATTGACGTGTTTTTAAAGGGACTTGCCTCAGGATGATCGCTCCGGGTCCGCTGTCTCTCTCTTACTTGGTCTGTCTGACCGTCAACAACACACGCACAGACTGAAACCCTTCAGACAGCGCGAGCGTCACAGCGAGAGAGCGCACGAGCAGAGCGGATGTAGCGCGGGCGTGTCTCTGTCTGTTTGCCGACCTCCTCAGTGTCTTGGTGAAATTCTGACTTGTTTAACTTTAGTTATAAAAGCAGAAGTATGTATGTTTATCGTTTTTAATGTGCCATGAGTGATTAAACGGCTAAATATATGTCCCTGTCTCAGTCTAGTCTTTTAGGTGTTACATATGACGAATGGATTGCAGTTTTGTTAAATATTGGGTTTCGATATAAGGGAGATTCGTCGTCTATGTCTAGGTTAGACTAAATTAGGTAGGTTAGTCTAAATTAGTCTCCTGGGACATTTTATAAAATGGGGTCACTTTATGTTGTATTTGTTAAATATGAATCACTCTAGCTCGAAGGGGTCGGAGAAGAGTAAATGGAAAGTGAAATGTTATTAAAGGAATATTTCGGGTTTATTACAAGTTAAGCTCAATTGACAGCATTTGTGGCATAATGTTGATCACCACAAAAATTATTTCACCTTGCCCCTCCTTTTCTTTAAAAAAATAAAATAAAATCTGGATTCCAGTGAGGCACTTTCAATAAAGCCAATGTTTTAATTTAAAAATACTCACTATTTCAAACGTATAGCCACAAGACGTGAACAATATGCATGTTAACATGATTTTATTATGATAAAATTGCTTGCTAACCTTTTCTGTGTTAAGTTATATCCAATTTTACAACATCGTTGCCATGACGACGTGACGCAGTAAAACCTAAGATGTGAAAAATTATGATTGAAACTTTACAGTTCAAATAATACATGAGTTTTAACAGAACAATTTGTGTAAGTTTGTTTATAAAATGATATGCTTTGGACAGACATGACGCCATACAAGTTTTGGACGTGTGAATGCGAGCTTTGCGCATTTTGCTAGTTTTAATACTTTTCATATCATAAACCGGTAAGGTTTGATACACACTGATCCTTACCTGTTCTAGGGAGACAATGTGTCAAAGAGTCAATTTGGCCGGAGAAGTGACGGAGAATTCAGCGTGAATTGCTGAACGTGTCGGGAATGCTGGCAAAGTTTGTTGCTGACTTGGAGGATCTTGCTGTAATACATCAATCGATCACTGCCATGGAGATAAAATTCACTGATATGTGGAATTTTGGCAATTCAGGGCAAGACCCTTGAGTCGGGGGACAAGCAGGGAAGCTTTTGGCTAGATATTGTAACCCGCACACACACACACACACACACAAGACGAGACAGTCACAATGTGAGTAAACACTGCTCTTTTATTAAACAGCAGGCGAAGGTACAGTGGGGAAAATCCAGAGGGGGAATCGTCGAGGAAGCGTAGGGTCAAAAGCAGGGAATCAAAGTAGAGTAAAGGGGCAAATCCGGGAGAGAGTGGTCAACGATAGCGGGAGGTCGAAGCCGGGAAACAGGATAAGAAGAACGAGTAACACTAAACACGGGAGCTAGGGGAATACTAGAGCTGGCAAGCTAAGGGGTAACAATCACAAGGGAGTTCTGAACTAGACGGGACTAGCGGGGGGCAAAGACACGGGAAACTAAATACAATAACCAACAGGAGTGAGACGAATGTGCTGTGGTATTTATAGAGGCGAGTGCAGGTGTAAACAATGATGTGGTGATTGAGACGAGTGCAGGTGTATATAATGTTCTGGCGATTGGGAGCGGGCATGTGAGCCCGAGGGGGGAGATAGTGTACGAGCATGTGAGCTCGTAGGAGCAAAAACGAGCGTGCAAGCTCGAGCGAGCAAAACGAGCGTGGAAGCCCAAGGGAGCAAAACGAGCGAGGAAGCCCGAGGGAGCAAAATGAGCGAGGAAGCTCGAGGGGGCGGAGCGAGGGAGCGGGGTTCGTGACAGATATATAAAGAAGAGAAAGTCTTTTTGTATCATTCCCTCAGTGAAATATGCTGGTGGTGAAAATTTTTACCTCCGCCATTGATATTAATAATGCTTTTAAAGAATTCTATCTTTATCTTTATAGTTCCACATTTTCTTTTACTGATGAAGATATTATAAACTTTGTGGAACCATTATAACTTCCTAAACTGATGACTGAGCAAATAAATGATTCTTAGATAAACTTGGAGGCGCTTGGCAAGGTAATTAAGGCCATACCTACAGGCAAGGTTCCCTGGGCTAGATGGCTTTGCCGCTGAATTTTTTAGATCTTATGCTACAGAAGTTTATACAGAATCTTTAAAGAATGGAAAGCCCGGATCAGTCTGATTCTTAAAAAAGACAAAGATCCAAGTGAGTGTAAGAGTTACTGTCCAATTTTCCTAATCTAGACGTAAAGATATTGTCAAAAAGTCTGGCTAACTTCTATCTCTTCTAAATATAGATCAGGTGGGGGTTATTCGGGGCCACAGCCCTTCTGTTAGGCATTTCATCCATATTATGTGGTCAGTTGCGAATGACCAGACTCCGCTCGCTGCCATCTCACTTGACACCGAAAAGGCATTTGATATGGTAGAATGGGATTATCTTTTTAAGATTTTTTAAACATACGGGTTCGGGAATTCTTTTATTGGATGGATTTAATTACTTTATAGACACCAGGTACCGGCAGTACAAACAAATTGATTAATTTAAAATTATTTCACTCCTAAGGGGGCACCCGCCAGGGTTGCCCTCTTTCCCCATTATTGTTCTATCTTGTCCTGGTACCATTATCAGTTGCAATAAGAAGGGAAAATGACTTTCCAGGGGCAGGCAGGAGGTGCTTTACGCAGATGATATTTTATCATTCCTCTTTGACCCCATTTGATCTATGCCTTGCCTCCATAGAATTATTCATTCCTTTTCTAAGTTCTCAGGATACAGAGTCAACTGGTCTAAACCCGAAGCTTTGGCTCTGACAGCGTACTGCCCAGTAACGGCTTTCCAGCCAGATGCATTCCAGTGGCCCAAACAGGGCATTAAGTATTTGGTCATTTTATTCCCAGCAAATTTGTCTGATTTAGTTAAGAGTTAATTTTGACCCTGTAACAAAGTCTTTAGTTCGGGCAATAGAGGAGTCAGGAGACAACGAAGCAAGTTCAAGGTCAGTTCCTTTTATTACCAATTTCTTTCTCAGTAATGATGGTAACGTCATTATCAGTCAGTTTAAACAACAATGCAGCATACTCTGGCTGCTGTGCTCTCGGGTCACTCTTTGTTTTATTATTATGCATTTGGTCTCAGACATTTGGCTCATTGGTTGCTTCCACCTGAGAGAGCCCTTCCCTGGTTTTGTATTGATCAGGAAGTTCTTGCCCCTATTTCGGCTTTGCAAAGCCTTTCTATTAAACTAACTGGAGAAGTTACGTTACACCCAACTGGCTCACAAAATTGTCCAGAGTGTTTAATTAAAAAAAACGTCAAGTCTGCATCTTTTTGCATTTTTTGGGATGTGTCAGGATCTAAGAATTTTGGTAGAAGATTCAGAGTTTTATGTGTGACGTTTTGAGCATGCAAATTTCATTTTACCCCACACTCTGTATTTTGGGTGATGGGGCGGTCATAAATTTGGGGGATAAACATTCTGACCAGCATTATGATTGGCTGGCCAATTATTTTAAGGGATGGAAGTCGGATGGAGCGCCCTCATTTCTGGAGTGGTGTGCGGAGATGGGGAAGGCCTCCTTCAGCATATCGTGGTGGCATTTTGCGGCCGGTCCATCAGGAAAAGTCCCAGTTCTCCCTATGGCCAGTCTGCCCCTACCTCGATGTTTGCTTTTTTCTTTAAAGAAAAAGAGGGAAAATTTGATTGAGCTTAACTTGTATTGAATCCTGAATATTTCTTTAAAGCTACTTCCATGAACTAATATTGTTCCTACGGTCATGGAAAAACTTTTTTTAAAGTATTTTTAAAATTTTTTTTTTAAAGTCCTGGAAAAGACATGGAAATTAATTAACTTATTGTCATGTATTTTGGTGAAAAATGAAGGGCTACGTCTATAAATGTTTTAGAATAATGACACAGGCTGTGTGAAATCAAATCAGATATGTTACCTAGAATTAAATTCCTTCAATCTTACACATCAAATGCCATATTTTTCTGTATGCATGATCAATGCCTTGCCAAAGACATACCAAAAACATTTAGAGCAAAAGGTCCTTCAAATTAAAGGGAGTATTTTGAAGCAAAGGTTACGTCAACAGGTTTTTCATCTTCAGAACCGTACACATGGGTGCTTTAAAATAATACAATCTGTATGATGTTTGACTTGAACTAATTATACACCACCCAGACATGTTTATAGACATTAGTTTGAGTAATGCTTGGATAAATGTTGTGGGTTCATTTTGCCAAGGACATTAAGTAATAGCACTAGAACAATTCTGTGGCTGAGTAATAGCTTGGAGCCCATCCATCAGTTTGCTCTATCCATGGGGCTTCCACCATAAAATGTGCTTCTTTATTTCAATGAACCTATGATAGGGTGCTGGGATCACATTTGGACCTGTATCATCTCTGTTTGAGCCATTTGTTAGGTGTCATTTAAATGTTAAATGGGAGAGGCAGAGCTATGAGGGCCTTTCACAAACACCAATTTCATTAACACTTTTAAAGTCCTCTCCACCACACTGACCCAGGTCATATTCAGGTTTTTGAAGATTTAAATTGTTTTGATGTGCTTAGAGGTGTTGTGTTTTTGTTTAGACTGAGTGCTCCCACAAAATAGCAAGGAGTTAAATTGACACAAAGAAAAATCTAAAATTTTTAAAGCTCAGAGTAGTGTTGTGCATTTGTCAGAAAATCTAAAAGACCAAAAATTCGAGCTGAAATCAGCTTTTTGGATTTTATTTGTATTTCTAAAAGGAATTTGATTCTCATGTAACCTCTCAGAAAATGTACTGTTCCGATTTGACTCCAAAATCAAAAGAAACAAACAAGAAATTATATATTACCTACACAAGATGAAGCCTATTTTTAGGACCATTACATTTTTTATGTTGTGACAATTTTCATGACTTATAATTATATTTTATCCCCCCCGCCAATTGCCACAAAAAAAAAGATGTACATCTCATACTGCAATGTGAAAAAAAATGTATTTAAATCGTATTTAAAAGTATTTATACATTATAGTACTCCCTTGGTACTGCTTTTCATTCTTGCTAATTTTAAAAGGGTCATGAAATGTAGAATAACATTTTCCTTGATATTTAGACATAAATATCATAACTGTACCATAAAAACATACTGTCATTTTCAGAACTGAAAATTTCCTCCCGTCTAATAAGAGCATTTATAGTGACCACCCTGCTGAAACATCTCATTTTTAAACCTGTCTGTTTGTGACGTAAAGAAACATAGCTCATTTGCATTTAAGCCCCACAGCATGTGTGGTGCTTGTGCAGGCCAAGTGTGGCTTACTAACTATTTGTGAACACCAAAGGGGACCCATCTGAATCGTGTATCATTAGTTCATTTCATATTCGATTAGGAATTCAAAATCGGTAAACCAAAAAAACACTTGTTATTTAATTATTATTTGTTTACAAAACCAATATTAAAAAACTATTTATGACTTGTTTTCGTAATTTCAATTTAATGCTGAAGTTAAAAATAGGGAATTGGAAAAATAGCCATTGGACAATCCACTGTGCATTTTGATTATTTGATTTCACTAATATATGGCTTGAATATTTGATTTGTACATATGGGTGGACCTGAAACGCCCCTTTCTTCTGATTGGTCAACCTGCTCATGCTATGGAGTGGTGGTGGAGTAGTGGTCTAGCACATAACTGGTAATCTGGTAATCAGAAGGACGCTGGTTCGAGCCCCACAGCCACCACCATTGTGTCATTGAGCAAGGCACTTAACTCCAGGTTGCTCCCGGGGGAATTGTCCCTGTAATAAGTGCTCTGTAAGTCGCTTTGGATAAAAGCGTCTGCCAAATGCTTAAATGTAAATGTATTACCTGCAGGCTTTGATTTGAACACTTATAGTCATATTGTGCTGGTTGGTTATACAAAACAGTTTCTATCAGATCGAGTTGACTCTTATATCACCAGTCACCAGAGGTTTGATGTGTCGATGAGCAAGCCAGTTTCGGTGCTGTTTCCACCATTCACTGCAGAGAGCAAGGTCAGCAGATGAATTATGAAAGCAGGTGCACCCACACACAGTGATCTATGCCTGAACACTGAACACTAGCACATTGATTTTTTTTTCTAGAGGGTAATAACATCATCCCAGTATTGTGTGGAGTAATTTAAAATTAATATGGGTAATTACTCTCCAATAGCTGAGAGTTCATTTAAAGCTTGTCATAAAGCTGTTTGCATGCAGGAGAATGAAGGATCACGAAATGCCAGGAAAAATGGATTAAGCTCAGATGGACCACACAGTTAGTCAGGCTGTCTCCATTACAGACTAAAGGACTAAGCCTTAAGCACCATCAAGAGGGCATGGCTTCAGAAAAAATCTATATTGAAATGCATCATCAGACAGCCAGACAAACAAACACTCATCATCAGCAAGACAAGTACAACAAGTACAGCAGAGTCTTGTACTACCTGATCTGAAAAGGAGTTTCAGGATGTTTAAGCAGATCAAAAGGCAACACACCTGGCTCCCTCCCTAAAGACTCTTTAAGAGTTGCTGATGTATGGTGTCTAAATACCATAATATAGACAACAAAAGTCCAGACATGCAATGTGCCATGCATTGCGAATCCTACCAATAAAAGCTGATATTTAAAAAGGATCGTGACTAGAATGTATCTTTCATCACTGTTCTCCACCACCAACCAAACAAGGTTACACATCTCTACTTTAGAGGGCAACTTGGCTCTGTCTTCCATTGGGAATAGTTTGCCCTGCTCTCCTGAGACAGAGGACACAGACAATGTCACAGAGCACAGCCTGATGCAGAAAACATTCACATTCACTGGCCCTCATGGATTTAGAGTAATGGGCAAATTTATACAAGGTGAGGCATCATGAGATGAGGTCCTCAACCATCCGGCCAATGAGATGCTGCTCCACAAAAAGCCATGTTACACATATGTTTATTTAAATCACAGAATGTAGAGGTACATTTTTTAAATGTTAAGGCTGAAATCAGATTATGCTTTGAAGCCACCAGAGTCAATTCTAATAGTTCACATCAAAGTATGAGCATTACAAGTTTAATTTCTTGTTTACATATCAGCCAAAACGATTATTATTTGATGCACGCAGTCATAAACTTCACTGACTCTTACCTGGAAATAGAATGTGTTTTGAGCTCAATTTGTTTAGTGTACAGATTGTCATGTGACTTGTAAGATTAGTAGTAACATTAGCTATGAAACAAGATATGCTGTCTAAAAAAATGAACTAACTTGAGATGACATACGTTCCCTTTCCTTAATCACTGATCGGTGTGGACCAATAGCCTGATGACCAGAGGTGTATGGCAACAAAGTACAAATACTTCACTGTGTGTACTAAAGTTTTTGGCGTATTTGTACTTTTCTCTTTATCCGATTTGCGAACAAATCATGTTAGTCAAATCTTATGATCAATTTCATTATTTTGATTGCTAAAATCGGTTCGTAAAGCAGTTTGATTGATGAATTTTTTGAATTGATTCAGAATACGAAAAGTTACTCCCAAAGAAATTAATAGTAATTTGTAAACTTAGATATAAAATCATGAGAAATTATATGAAATGAAGATACCATTCTTATTAGTAACCTTATGAAAGCTGTTTTATTCTACATGGAGAGGGTCCCCTCTTGGGGGCTGCCATTTTAGAATCACATGACCAGCCAAACACTACTTGCTTAGACTCAGCAACCACCTTGATATTGGAAACGTTCACTCTTGGATTAAATTAATCATGGCTGACTGTGTATAGTGAATTTCTACAATGGCATTTGCAACTAAAAACCATTGATTTTGAATGCTGCTGCATCCACAAAGCTAGGTGTCACTGTAGTTTAAAAATCACACAAAAGCAAGTGTTACTGTGTGCACCTTTAAAATTGAACAATTCTTGAACTTTTTGTCAAAACTTGATTTCATTGCATTCTATCATTTAAATTTGTAAAACTGAAGTTTACTTAATCCATTTGAGTTGGGACTACATGAATACTTTTTGTGGTGGGAATGTAGAATTGATGAAACCGGGCAGGGGATTATCATTTCCCAGCATGCTTTGCATGGGACTCAATAGGGAGAGAAAATTCTAAAATAACTATTTACCACAAAACAACTGAAGTATGAAGATTGACAAAACACAAGACAGAGTACAGAACAAAAGATTATTTCCTCTCGTTTTTTTATTTAACAGATGTCTCACCAAATAATAATATATGCACAAATGTTTCTAAGAACAGTCATTCGTTTATGCATTCCTTTGGGACAGAAAATTAATTAACAAGCAACAAGAGTTAAAGTCAGATGGGAACTGTCTAATCACGACAAATCAGAAATTGCTTTCACATTTGAATGTGGAATGAGAGCTTTCCTTAAATACTTTAATTAGGTGTTAACAAAAAAGGAGGTACAGTTTATTACAGTCCATTGGTAGTGTTTTCAATGTGCATATTATACAAAGAATAAAACAAAACAATTTCGAGGTCCACCATAGCCCCCTGATGCTTCTTTAAAACATATTAGAACAGCTTTTTTTTTCTGGGTATGCATTAAGGGCTTCAAGCGATATAGTCATTTCTAACACCAGACTGCTAACGAGCTCCTCACAGCTCAGAACCGGTGCGAACATCTGTGAAAATATAAGCGCAATGATATCTGCATGGAATAAGAGAGGGCATTGTTGTGTATGAATGTTAATTTGTGTTTAAGTATTTCAGAATTTGGTCATTAGTGTCAAAGATTCTTCTGTTGGAACATAAAAAATGTGTCCAGACATGATCGGTTTTCAAAATACACCACCAAAGAGCTGGGTGCAACAGAGGGCCGTGAAGGGTAAACATAATCCACGGCCTCCTAGTACGCCATGTCTGACTGGGAATCCCCCCAAGGGACTAAAAGAAAAAAAAAAGCTTCTCTGTGATTGTACTGAGAAACAATGAACACGCGTCCACTGACGCTCAATTTGTTCCATGTACAAAAAGAAAAACATCACACAAATGGAATATCATAAACAGAAAGGCAATATATATCACAATTTACCACAAAAAGCAAGAGATAAAAGTAAAAAGAAAAGGTGAGGAAAACTTAATTCATGCAGCAGTTTAAGTGTAAAAACATACCTCTACCTAATATGGAAACCATTGACAGAAACATGCTTTGCTTTAGTGTCTTGTTTTTGGTCCGGTGTTCAAACAAGCTGTTGGATTTTATGTCTATTCTACAATCATTCCCATCCTGGCCCTGTCTATACAGAATCCATTCACAGTTTGTCAGTATTTACAACATTGTCCATTAGTGTTCCTGGGCTCCCTGCTCCATTCTCACAAGTTTGATACATACTGATATTTTCAAACCCTAATCATCTTTAAACAATTCTTAATATTGAGATTTGTTTTTTGGAAAACTATGATTCAATACACTGTGCACATACTATATAGATAATTTTCTTAAATAAAAAAAAATTATAAAACGTATTACGTTGTTTTTCTTCCTTAATCTACACTTATTGAAGAAGAAAAGTTGAGCAGGAAATCAGAAAAAAAATTCAAGATTAAATGTAATCTGATATAAAGTTTAAAATGGCTTACTATATATGCGCAATGGTTTTCCTTTAATATGTACAAATAAAATGTATATCAAAACATCATCAGTGGAGTAGCCAGCAGATGCATCCTGTGTACCATCACAGTCATTCTCTTCAGTAACCTAAAATTGACCTTCCAACTATGTTGCTCATTGCGCAAAGGGGCTGATAAATTTCCTTTTATCAGTGCAGATTTACATGATACAAAAATAATCAAGAAAAAATAGACTTAAGGACTAGTGGTTACAAATGGCAGAAAGTGAAAGAGGTTTGGCAAATTTAATGCTTCAACTGGTCCCAACAAAATGACGTCAGGTTGTTCCTTTCATTTGTTTGTTTGCGACCATGCAACAATGGAAAAAAGGCAGCTTTGAGACGCATGTAACAGCGTCAGATGGGGCGTTCACACACACTCCTCCGCAGACATCAGCAGAGGGTTGATGTACTCAAACCCTTCAAACTCAGACTGGTCGATCTTCTTTACAACATCACTGAGAAAGACAAAAAGATAATCAATCAGTCTTAACTGTTATAAGCAGCAGAACAGCCTGGCAGATATAAGGAATAGTTCATCCATAAATTAAGATTCTTTCATCATTTAATCACTACTCGTGTTTTTCCAAACCCATATGACTTTACATCCATGGAACACAAATGGAAATGTCAGGCAGAATGTAAGCCTCAGTCACCTTGCACTGCATCTTTTATTCCACACAATGAAAGGGAATGGTGACTGAGGCTGTAATTCTGCCTTTTCTCCTTCTGTGTTCCAACGAATAAAGTCATACATGTTTGGAACAACATGAGGGTGAGAAATTATGAAAGAATTTTCCTTTTTGGATGAACTATTCCTTTTAGTCACTATGGCTTTCATTTGTACATTTCATTTCACAGAACTACAGTGTGTCATCAGACATTGTAAATTTGAAGATACTTCCTTGCGCATTTGATTATGATAAAACCAGCATTACTGTGGAAAAGATCTAAAGCAGATTAATGGCGCTTCAGGTCTGATTAAGAAAGCCTGGGGCATGACACAGACATACACACATGAACAGACACTCACTCATCGTCAGGCGTGAGCTGAATGGGCTCATTGGTGAACTGGGCATCAAAGTTATCCAGCCCAAACTCGCCAGAAATATTGGGCTTGAAGGGTGGAACTACTTGCTTTTGCTCCATCTGAAATGGAGATGACATGTTTCAAATAACGACACTGATATCACAAATCAGCGCCACCTAGATGTCATGTGGTACAAATATTAATATGAATATAAAATTCTTTAAAATAGCAATTATATAGACGAATATCAAATTAAACTGTACAGTTTATTTTGTTGGTTTAATACCACAGTTTGAAAGATTTTCAAAAGAATTAAAGAAATATTTGATATTTGTAAAATATCTGGAGTGAACAGAAGAAGAATTACATTCTTTCAAAGTAAAAAAAGAGTATATGTTTACAAGCTATTCATTATAGGATTGTAAACATATACAATATTATTTATGAATAATTTGAGCCTTTTTTTTTTTTATTTGGGGCAATTTCTGATACAAATGAGACACATTTTTGCCAATTAGTACATGGAGATCTTTTATATTCGAATGGGACAAATTGCAGGCGGTGGTCCAAAAATGCTCCAGAGTTGAAGAGGTTCATTTTTTAAAACCCTTTCAATTAATTCATTTTCAAAAATTAAATGTCAAAATTAAAACAAACAAAAAAAATATTAAATTATTAGTTTTTTCACACCTTGTTCTCTCGCAAAAAGCCAAAAGACAACATTTAATCTTCACCCAGCAAGGACTCAAAGATCTTTCTTGGGCTTGTTCAGTATTGTTTTTGGCTTGACATTCTCAACCTCACTGTGTGGGAACTTGCTGGAAGGCCTCAGAAATCACACCAGGATTCGCTCCCCCTGCAGGCTGCCTTGGATGCTACAGGCTGTCTGTAAAGATAACTTGTGTAACCTGAACTCCCTCTGTCTGTGTGCTCGCCCAGACCAAACTGGGACAAGAGGTCAATACTGTGTTCATCTGAGTCTCAACCTCATTTAAACCAGCCTTACACATGAGAGTTCACTCTCACAACGCTCTGACTTAAAAATAAAAAGATGACACCTCTCACCTTAATTATATAACTGGCCTTACAAGCGACACTGTTCGTTTTATGGCACAACTCTGAACCAAAATTAAATAAATAATTTTGGAATTTCTAATTTGCCTGAAATTTGATAGGAATTAAAAAATGAAACTGTAAAAATATAAGAGACAGCGAATTATGCTTTTATAAAGTCATTTAAACCTTAATACTAATTAGAGTAATAATTTGATACAGAGGTTCCTTAAACAATAGTTGTGGTAACATTTTTCACGTTAAATTACATGAAAGGACAGTTTCTCAGGGTCATTAATGCCACTAAATAGTTCTTTAGGCTCCAGTCAGACCCCTGTTTTGTTTCACTATCATCAGGCTAAAGCAAATGACTCATGCTTCTGCTGCAGTCTCATGTCAAAATATACAATAAGTCAGATAAAGGAAGGACAGATAGGGGTGACTCACAAGATCCCAGTCTACATTTCTGAAAAAAGGATGGGCCATGATGTCTGCAAAGCCTGTCTGAGGATGACATCCTAGGCGTTCCTTTGGCTCCTACAAAAAATAGTAGTGATACAGAAAAAGTAAAGGGAAAGAAGCCACAGTGTGAGAAGAAATAAAGTAAGGAATAAAAAGTTACAAAAAATAGACATTGAAAAACAGAGCAAAAAGAGGAGCAGCGAGGAAGTTAAAAAGAGGGGGAGAAAGTGAGAGAGAAATAGAGTGATTATCACAGCACTTTAACAGGTCTGTGTGACAAAACGCAATTAACATTGATCTGTCTGGTCTGATCCCACTTTACCTTGTTGAGGAATCCCTTCAGAACACTAGCAGCTTTAACTGATAGCGATCTGGGAATTCTGATCTGCTTTTCCAAAATGACTGCAGACAAAGAGCAGGAGACATATCATGAGAACTACAAAGAAAACATACAGCTAGTTGAAATATCTATGCATTAGTCATATACCTTGGAAAAGGTAATCTTCTGTGTTTTGGTCAGGGTTATCAGAGCTGCCGACTATGTCAAAGGGTGACCTCCCAGCCATCATCTCAAACATAAGGACACCCAGTGCCCACCAATCTACACTAAAACCTGCATTAAAATCACAAAGTTCCACATTAATCTTTTTGAGGCTTTGAAATGAACAGCTTACTATTGACACAAAAAAACCACAAGAGGTAAAACCTCATGCATTGTGCACTAATAGCAATGACTGGATTAGTGCACACTAGAGCACAATTGTCTACAGATGGTCTTTGTGAAGAGGATTCGTGTGTGAATTGTGCTTACCATAGTCTTCTCCTCTCAGAATCTCAGGGGCGATATAATTAGGGGTTCCGCAGAAAGTGCTGGTTGTGTCTCCGGGTCTCAATCCCTCCTACACAAGAGATGAATATTGTAACAAGAGAAAGCCTTAGGCACACAATACAACCCATATACACTCACCGAGCACTTTACTAGGAACACTACAGTCTTAATAATGTGCCCGACGTGGTCTTCTGTTGTTGTATGTGGCCCATCTGCCTCAAAGATCGATGTGTTGTGCATTCTGAGATGGTATTCCGCTCACTAGTCAAGTCATTACTATTTGTATAGCTTTTTTCACAGCACATATTATTTCAAAGCAGCTTTACAGAAATGTATGCTTTAACAGAAAAATAAGCTATAATATCTGTAATGCCTTAGAGTCATCATTTTGCAGTTTGATAAAAAACATGATTTTAAGCGAGTAAAGACGCTGACTACCACCCCTGGAATCGTGAGTTCTAATCCAGGGCATGTTGAGTGACCTAAGCCAGGTCTCCTAAGCAACGAAATTGGCCCGGTTGCTAGGGAGGGTAGCCACATGGGGTAACTTCCTCGTGGTCGCTGTAATGTGGTTCTCGCTCTCGGTGGGGCACATGGTGAGTTGAGCGTGGATGCCACGGAGAACAACGTGAAGCCTCCACATGCGCAATGTCTCCGTGGTAACGCACTCAACAAGCCACATGATAAGATGCACGGTTTGACGGTCTCAGATGAAGAGGCAACTGAGATTCATCCTCTGTCACCCACATTGAGGTGAGTCACTACACCACCACACAAGAATTTAGAGCGCACTGGGGATTGGGAATTCGAAATTAAGAGAAAAGGGGGGAAAGACAAAACAAAACATGATTTTAAATCTTGCCTCAAAACAAACAAAAAAATAAGTAAATAATATTTATGTTTAGACCCCCAGTGAGAAGGCTAGGCCATTCTCCGTTGAGCTCTCTCATCAACATGGTGTTTCCATCTGCAGAACTGTCGCTCATTGGATGTTTTTGGCACCATTCTGAGTAAATTCTAGAGACTGTTGTGGGTGAAAATCCCAGGAGATCAGCAGTTACAGAAAAACTCAAACCAGTATAGTATATAGGCTATAGCTACTCTTAATCTCTTGAGTGCTCATCAGGACATAAAAGATAGGTGGTATAAATTTGATACCAGCAAAGAGGGTTCTTCCCATAAGTTAAAAATAACATTGTTACACAGTCATCAGGGAAACCCTAAACTAGTTGATGGAAAAAGGAAATTAGTTTGTAGAGATTGCACTCACAAACAGAAATTTCTAGACAATCTTATATTTTAGAGATGAGCATAAATATACAAATGTATCTTCACTAACGAAACTATATGATTTCTTGATTTTTATTACCTTCTATGATTTCTCCAGGCCTGAAAATTAAAAATGTTATATTCTCTAATATTTCCAGGTTTGACCATTGGAAAACCGCAAATATAAAAAGAATAAAAACATCCATAGCAAATGCACTTTTAAAAATAACACACAAACAGTCTCACCTTGCACATGCCATAATCAGTAAGTTTGATGTGTCCCTCTGACTCCAGCAGCACATTGTCCAGTTTCAGGTCCCTATAGATGATGCCGCGTTCGTGGAGGTAGTTCAAGGCAAGGCTGATCTCTGCTGAGTAAAATCTGCCAGCAGGGAGAACAAGAAAAACTACCTCATTTGTGATTCTGTTCCTGTGGTAACAGGAGCTGTGCGTGTCATTCAGAATCCATTCAAAGATTCAAGCTGTTCATTAACACTGAACCATGTTACACACCTGGCATGCTCTTCCGGAAGTTTTCTCTGTCGCTGCATATGGAACATTAGATCCCCTCCATTCACATACTCGATTACAAAGAATAGCCTGTGAAAGAAAATGATCATCAACCCTCATCCCAAGATTTCACACTGATATTTAACTGCACACAAATTCGATTTAATTTTCAAATCTGATCTTTAGGATTGACTGTCTGTAATGTGATCTGTATGCTTAAACAGTGGAGACAATTTCCAGACATCTCGTTGCAACTATGAACTCATCCTCTATGAAGGTGCTTGAGAGAACATAAGCAATATTTTACACATTAATCCATAAACGGTCCAAAAATGCTCACTCAATCACTACATAGTGAATTTCACATAGACCACTTTAAGATGAACGAGTGAGCTAATTGAAACCAACTTCTTAAAATCTGATCCTTCCGACTTAAACACAATTTCAAAAAAATAAATAAAATAGATTTGAATGGATGTGGTTTGTATTGGGTTTGTAAATATCAGATTTCATGCTTTTTCTTTTACTGTTCAGACTAGGGCTGGGCGATCTGACGATATATATTGTGGCGAAGATATAAAGTTCATCGATAGAGATTTTGCTATATTGTGTATATCGCGATATGTAAATATCCAAGTGCAAAGCGTGGGCAGGGCTTCACATGAGACTGAGAGAATTTAAGAAACATGGAAATGGTTTTAATGGCATTCCAAAATTATTGGTGTCCACCCAAGGAAATTCAATGACATTCATCTCGCATTTGGGACTTCATAAGCTCTTAATGTGCTTCTTATCCGACACGCACATCTACACTGTGTATGTGTTTCACATGCCCCATCTCTGAAACACGCAAGAGAGCCGAGCGTAGCAGGCTTCCAGATGTTTACAGGACAGCACACAGATCACTAACACTAATCAATAATAAGGGTTTTTTGACCCAGGAAAAACCCTGAAAAACATCTCCACAGAACGGGACGACTCCTAAACAAGTCAAGAAAATAAAGAGCTTGTTATTTAAACAGGTTTGACATTTGTGGTGTAGGTTCACAAAAGCCAACACAGAACATTTTTATCTACAAACTGTCGCATGATGATAATCACTCGCAATACAAGCAATTTGTTTTACCTCCTCAAATAATAAGCTAAAAAATGGGCTCTGCATTGATTTGGTCAAAACTGTTACTTATGCATCATTTTCTTTGTTGCATTACTTTGGGAAGATCTTGAGGAAATGTCATAATAATAATATTGGTCAACAACATATCAGACTGAAATGTGGCACAATGTGAGATGTAGCGTTATGGTAAGAATCATTTCAAACCAAGTTGTGTGTTTTGTTTTTACTTGGACTATTGTCATGTTCAAAAATAAAGAGAAGGAGATTAAGAGCAAGAATTTAATTCACTGACTAGATTGTCCAAAATAGGCAGTACAACATGTTAATTTAATATAAGTGATAGAAGATTATGGTCATGTCGCCCACCCATAGTTCATTCTACAAAAAAAAAAAAAAAAGTCAGGTCAAATACACCAAAAACAAATTAATGCTGCCTGTCTGAACAAAGCTATATTGGCAGGTACATTTGCAATCAACTACTGCTTCATTTTAATCAGTATACAGAAACATTATATCAACAGAATAAGTATTAATTTATATGAGGGTCATTTGTCGTTTCTAAAAAATCAGCAGGGACTAACCTGCTCTCGGTCTGGAAGCAGGAGTGAAGTCCAACTAGGAAGGGATGGTTGGAGGCCTGCTCAAACACATGCTTCTCTGTTTGGACCCAGTCAATATCCTTAAAAACGAGGAGGAGAACAAACAAAATTAAACAGTCATTGAAAAACAGAGCATCCATTCTGTCAGTAGGGGAAACATTTGGAAGGACACTCTGGACTGTATTGAGGGGTTCACAATGCTGAAAACTGATAGAGGTTTTGAGGACGGGGGCACCAAGGAGCAGTGCCTGGATGTGATGAGACTCACAATGAAGATACTGAGAGAAAAATTAGGACCTTTTATTGACAGACTCATAAAAATAGCTCTGACCATGAGACTCACTTAATGTAGCACTGCGGGGCCAGTAGAGCACAGCTGCCATTACTGACCATTGGCAGCAGCTGTCAATTCATCACGCCAGACTTAAGTGCCTCTAATGAACGTTAAATGCCTACTTTATCAACATCTGGTCATTTGTATGTGTGTACTTCAACACATCATTGCAGTCATCATTAGAGTCCTTGGCAGCTCTATGCTTGAATTATTTTGTAATGTCAAGTCTAAAATAACTCAAATTATTGAGCTTTTCAATGACAAGCACAAATTAAGTGTCAGGAGAAACACTTATAATTGTGAAGGGCCGTAAGCACTGTTGATATGTGATGCACACTGGGCCTTTTTCATGAATCACAAGCAGAACAAATTTCTGTGTAAAAATTTTTGTTCAGAAATGTTCTCATTGAACTGAATGTGTCAATATACATATTAGGGCTAGGTGGTAGGATGATGTAATATGATATTGACGATATCTGACAAATATACAGATTCCAACTGACAGACAATGATCAACAGTATTAGTAAATTACAAAACCATGGAGCCAAGTCACCAAATATATTAAATAGCAGCACAGCTGCACAGGGTATGAAATTAGCATACGGCAAATACGGGTGGACTTTATCATGCGGATGGCATGTAATTTTGCTTATCTACCTGCCACTGTGGCAAGCTAACTGTAAAACGTCTCAAAATTACACATTACAAGAAATGCTGTTAGACACAATGACACGCTTTAAGAAAAACACATTATTATATTTTGAAGAACAGATGAAAGAAAAGCCATCAATGCGCATCTCTGATGTGCTGTTTGTTCAGAGGCGTGCAGCGGGAGCGTGTCTCCTGCAATGCATGTAAAGAGGTCTCGTTATTTCTTTTCTGATTCAGTCTTCTTAAAACTGTTTGCAAGAATAGTGTTGTCTATGAGAATGCTGCAAATGATCTCTGACCATCTCAGGAGGTGCTCAAAGTTTAGTTCGCTTTATTAACATGGAGCAGTTTGTGCTTAACATGCATTTTGAATGCAACTATGCAGGATCACTTTATAGCCTATACATGTGTATACAACCTAAACAAGTTCACCTTGAAACTAAAATTCATTTATATTTCAATTTTAATTATTATCAACATTATTATTGTTTACATATATAATTGACTTTAGATCCTAATTTGTATTAGTAATTTTCCACCTGTTGTAGACAGATACTTGTGTGACGGCAAATGGAAGGGTGGTTATATAAGATTTTTTTACCACTTCATTATTTGAATTTAGAAATATCTTTAGTTGAAGTTAAATAAAGCGGGGCCTGGGTAACTCAGCGAGTATTGACGCCGACTACCACCCCTGCAGTTGCGAGTTTAAATCCAGGGTAACGTCAAATGGGGTAACCTCCTTGTTGTCCCGATTAGTGATTCTCGCTCTCAATGGAGTGCGTGGTAAGTTGTGCATGGACCACGGAGAGTAGCTGAGCCTCCACATGCGGAGACTCTGCGGTGTCATGCATGAGCCACTTGATAAGATGCGTGGATTGAAGGTCTCAGGCGTGGAAGCAACTGAGACTTGTCCTCCACCACCTGGATTGAGGTGAGTAACTGTGCCACCACGAGGACCTACTAAGTAGAGGGAATTGGGCATTCCAAATTGTGAGAAAAGGGGATAAAAATAAAAAAATAAAACAAGAATATTCAACAGGGAGTTGACGATGTAATCGGATATCACATAATTTTTTTATAAAAATATAATTAACATATTTCTAGCACATCGTTCAGCCCTTATACGTATTATTATTTTTTTTACGTATGATTTACAAAGTTCTGTTGTGTCTCGTGAATAAGGCCCACTGAATTTAAAAACTTGCCTGACATTTTGTACATCATGAAACATGAAATTTCACCTCATCATCGTTCACCAGCTCCTTCTTCACAACCTTCATAGCGTAGATGCGTTCTGTCTTTTTCAGACGCACAAGTAGCACCTTGGCATAGCTGCCTCGGCCGATCACCCTCAGCAGGTCAAAGTCTGATAGACCCAAACTGGACACAGCCTTCCCTGATTCCCGACTGCCCACAGCCTGAGAAATGGACAAGAGAGAGTATTAAACCACAAGCACTTGATATTTCACATATTTCCATACCAGAATATATTAGTTCATTTTAGGCATCTATGAGTCACACATAGGAGAGATGTCACAAGGCTATATCTCACAAACTACATTTTTGAGTCAAAGGTCAAATTAAAGGTTTTTCCCCTGCAGTGATTTTTTTTTTATGTTGGTTTGAAACTACATGAAAACCCTCTTAAAACCCTCTGAATTCTATTCTCCAAACTAAAATTCCAATACCATATCTTGCTATAGCTGTTGTGTAAACTAGTGAACACAATTAAAGCACACTGACATACATTCAGGCAACGGTTGACTAAATAATAAATGGAAGATTTTAACCAAAGGTTGACCTGTGTTCTCAGGACAAGGGTTTATTTCATAAATGTCAGGTCGGGCAAGTTGGCACATGTGCTTTAAATGTTAAAAATGTATAAAAGATTTATTTTCTCATGTATTCACATTTTCACACACTTCTTGCTAATGTATATCTCTTGACGCTGTTCTCTGTCCTTTCACATCATCTCATCCTCTCCTTTTTCTTTTGTTTTCTCCCTTGAGTTGTACAATTTTCCATGATTGCAACAGAGTGCTCAGAACCAGGGTAGGGTTGCACCAGCTGTGCGCAAGGTCTCACTTAAGTTGAGAAGTAATCTTCACACAAAGGGCTTTGTAACTGCTAGTTAGTTTGTAACAGTGCTTAATTTGGTCGCACTACCTGTTCTTAAGGCAAAACTTAACTGTGAATTTAAATTTGAATTTGAATCTCAATTTGATCTTATAATGTTCAAACCTTGTTTGCTCACGTAACTGTCAGCTATAATAAATTACATCCCCATTGAAATACGATACATAATAAAACAAGGTTTAATTAATGGTATATTTAGCCCATCTAAATAACAAAATTCAATAGCTGTATCTAAAACAAATAAGGGACAAAAAAATATATATAAATACTAATACAACAGGCTGGAAAAAAAAGAGACATTTATTAATTTTAATATATATTTTTTATAAGTTGAAACGTGACACCGGGCAGCATACACAAGAAAGTGCACATTAGATTGGGTTCATGCTAAAGAGGTAAGTTTTTTTACATAATGTTTTCTCCCATAAATGCAAATGAGTGTAAATGCCTACACCTCATATACTGTATGTTGAAAGGACTGAAACCTGTCACGCAAGTCACGCAAAACACGAGCTCATTGATGTCATTAAATGAGTCTGCTTTTTTTATTCCATCTGACTGTATTATTCTCCTAGTCAGAGGCTTCCATAAATATTTTGTTTATATGTAGGGTTCTACATAAGTTTAATTGTGCAACGCTCACATATATAGTAGTGAGTAAATTGCGACTTAGTGGCCATTCACGCCACAACTAAGCTGGTGCAAACTGCCCCAGAGGAACACAGGTCCTAAATCAGAAGCTAATAACCCTGATAGAAGGTTCCTTTATTAGCTCTACTAAAGGAAATCAATACAGCCAGAATGAGCCTGCTTGTGCACACCCCATCATCTACCCAGAGTGACAACTCTGGACTGACCAACTGTCTGAGAGTAGGTTGCCGAAAGCTCACATTAACAAACACACAGTTTATTATTAATATCTTACCTCATGCTCCTCTCCCTCATGATTGATGCTTTCTGTGGAGTTATTTTTGTCAAGAACTAGAGAAAACATTAAAAGAAAAAAAAGAAAAAGGAACAATAATTTTAACACTGGCCTGTAAAATATTCATTGACATTCTGATACCAAACAAAAGCTCCTAAACCAAGTCAGGTGCACTTCTATGAGTCTGGAATTAAAAGTTCACAGCCACCAGATGGCAGGAACATGAACTTGTGTTTTGTTGTTAACAGCCTCACTAACTAAACCCTTAAGTAGCTTGTTATGAGAGGTGTTAAACATTGCTCATCTGGCCCATTGCGTTCATTAAACTGCTGAATTGATCCACTGAGATCTATTGCGGCTCATTGATTTCATCAATCTTCATCCGGTGTAATTTCTCCGCCACTGGCGCCACCAAACGGAATTGCAAAGACAAACCTTTGTTCTTTTAAACAGCTTTCTGAATACCCCAGTCTGTTGTTGATCGAACAAACAGATAGTCCTGCCCCTAACTCACACCAATGGTCAATTTTATTGTGTCATATGGATGGGTCACTCAAAACAAACAGAATAATTTTTTATAGCACCACAGAGACGCAGTTTTAAAGGGATAGTTCCCACAAAAATTCTCTCATCATTTACACACTCATGCTATTCCGGATATGTATGACTTTCATTCCTCAATGGGAACACAAAGAAACAAAGATTTTTAGAAGAATATTTCAGCTCTGTATGTCCATACAATTTAAGTGAATGGTGGCCAGAACTCTGAAGGTCCAAAATATATATATAAAGGCAGCAAAAATGTAATCCATAAAACTCCAGTGGTTAAATCTATATCTTCAGAAGTGATAAAGGTGTGGGTGAGAAACAGATAAATATTCAAGTCATTTTTTACTATAAATATCTACCATTGACCAGCCCCAACCAGTGTGTGGTGATTTGCACAAAAGAAGAATGTGGAAGTAAAAGTGGGCATTTATAGTTAAAGGGAATAAAATATTGAGTTTTGTTTTTACACACACACACACACACACACACACACACACACACACACACACACACACACACACACACACACACACACACACACACACACACACACACACACACACACACACACACACACACACACACACACACACACACACACACACACACACACACACACACACAATATCGCTTCTGAAGATATGGATTTAACCCCTGGAGTCTTATGGATTAATTTTATGCTGCCTTTTTGTGCTTTTTGGACCCTCAGAGTTCTGGCCACCTACAGAGCTGAGATTTTCTTCTAAAAATCTTTGTCTATGTAGATGAGATGATGAGAATTTTCATTTTTCAAGAAAATTAACCTACAAATGGTTTATCTGCAGTTGTCTCTGCATATTAAGCTGGGATAAGAGAAAGTATTTAAACCCAGAAAAATGTTCCACATTTCAGCTTTACTGTATAAGTTTGAGCAGGGCAGAAGTTGTTGTTTATTTCATGGACCAGAGGCTGAACAATCTAATAACAAATTTGAAATTTTCTATTTTAATTCAGCTCCGTTCAGTTCAGTTAAGTTAAATTCCAATGAAAATCTATCCAAAAATGTATGTTATACCAGGATTAGCTTGATAGTCAAACTAAAAGAGGAAAGGAAATGTTTAATAAACAGGTATAAATCTAAATATATAAATGAAAGTCCAAATATATAGTTGTAATCTGAAAATATACATGTAAATCTGAATAAATAGTTATAAATCAAGAATATATAAATATAAATCTGAATATATACTTGTAAATGCTGAATATATAATTCCCGCATCTCACAATAGCATTCTGAGATTATATTCTTCTCACAACAATTGTACAGAGTGGTTATCTGAGTTACCGTACACTCTGTCAGTTCGAACCAGTCTGGCCATTCTCCGTTGACCCCTCTCATCAACAATCATTTCCATACACAGAACTGCCACTCACTGAAAATGTTTTGTTTTTGGCACCATTCTGAGTAAATTCTAGAGACTGTTGTGCATGAAAATCCCAGGATATCAGCAGTTACAGAAAAACTCAAACCAGTTTGTCTGGCACCAAAAATCATCCATGCAATCTAATCAGCCAATCATGTGGCAGCAGTTAAGTGCATAAAATCATTCAGATACAGGTCGGGAGCTTCAGTTAATGTTCATGTCAACCATCAGAATGGGGAAAAATTTGATCTCAGTGATTTGGGGAATGGCATGATTGTTGGTGCCAGATGGGCTGGTTTGAGTATTTATGTAACTATTGATCCAAAAGATTTGGCCATTTAAACAACGAAAAACATGAAAAGCTGTGTAGATTTTTGCAATGTAGACAAAGCCGGAACTGATATTTTATTGGCTTTCAACAGATAAATATAGAAGCCTAGATGAGCACTGCGGCTGCAAGCTTTTGAGCTGTTGAGCCACAGTTCAGCAGAATAATTAGACAAGTCTGCCATTTTTAATTGACTGTGACTAAGGACCCATTGGGCTTCAAACCCTGGCCAGCAAGAAATTGATGAAGCAGAATAAAAATTATAATAAATTAAATAAAAACACTTATTATATGTGGAAAGCTGGCTGATTATGACATTATGGTGTAAAACAAATAATTAATTAAGCATGTTAACTGTTTTAGTCAAATATGGAAAATTAGAGCTTATCTATCAATAAGACTGATCAAAAAGTGATTTTTAAAAATATATTCAGACTATAAAAAGTATATATATATATATATACATACATACATACATACATATACATACATATACATATACACACACACACACATACGTTCAAAAGTTTAGGGTCACTTACTCATTCTTTATTTTTTATTTGTTTCACATTTTAAAATAATAGTAAAGCTATCACAACTATAGAATAATATAAATAGAAATAAGGGAATTATGTTGTGACTAAAAAAATTCAAAATAAATCAAAACTATGTTACATTTTAACATCTTAAAAGTGGCCACACACTGAAACATTTCAGGCAAGTGACCCCAAACTTTTGAATGGTAGTGTATATTTAGGATTTACAACTTTATATTAGATTAATATGTACATATTCAGATTTATATTTATATATTCAGATTTACAACTATATATTTGTATTAGAACTATACATTCTGTTATATTTATTCTGAATTACAAGTACATATTCAGTATTTACATCTATATATTCAGATTTTATCTAATTATTTCCTGTTTGGGCCCCCCATATATGTTTGTGTGTGTGTAGTGTATGACAAACATAGATGAGAGCCTAGTGTACCTTGATCAGTGTGCTCTGATGGATTAGACCCTGGATCAATTCTTCCAATCATTGGGTCCTAGAATAATAATAAAAAGGTCAGATAGTCTCTTTATTTCATATGTATGGGTAAATCAAAAGTGTACACAGTGGGCAAGGAGTGGATTGCAGAATCTCCTGCAACAGAATAATTTATTTCTTCAGAATTTGATGCCCCTTGAATGTAGGCTTATTAAATATTTAGGCTTATTTAATAATACTCATATATATATATATATATATATATATATATAGAGAGAGAGAGAGAGAGAGAGAGAGAGAGAGAGAGAGAGAGAGAGAGAGAGAGAGAGAGAGAGAGAGAGAGAGAACTTATTTATACTATACTTAAGCTACAGAATTCCACAGATTTTCCTGCATAATTGGTGCAAATTATATGAAAAAGTGTGCAGATTCTGTGTGGGTCTACCGTCTGAACTCACCTGTATTACCTGTCTCCCACACTCCATTGTGACCAATTTATGGCATTTCTTATGGACCAACAGTTTACAATTTATGCACTTGTATCCCTGCCTGCCCAGACCCCAGATACGATCTGTGCAAATGGCACAATGAGCACGCTGTACAGAAAACAGAACTATTACTTCCATAACAAACACAACAGAGGTCTGTACATATTATAAAATTATTGTCTGCATACCCTGTTAAAACGTTTGGCCTGAAATGCATGTCCGTTGGCATAGTAGAGTTTCCTCCAGCGTCGAGCTCCACGGCGGTATATGGATTCTGTGTAAGAGAGAAACATTTAGGATTATAAAACTTACTGGTCATCACACATCATAAGCAAAATTTATCTGAAAAGTGTTTTTTAGCACTTTAACATTCACTCTTGAAAGGAAACAAATGCTCAGCATTCTTAGGGACAAACCTATTAGAATTATATCACAAGATGCACTTACTGTCTTCTCCAGGACAGGGCATTCCAGGTTTCTCGGGAATACAAGGAAACACTGTGGAAAGAGAGAGAGGGTGAATGTGAAAAAGCAGTCTGCACAGCACAGACACGCAGCTCCAGATTGACCTCTCTGTGACCTCTCCTCATCTGACAGTGGATAATGACTATGTGGTCAAGAAACAGTCTATCCAGCGATGCAAGGTCAGCTGGTGTGGAGAGAGGCTATTGATAGACAGTTAGAAGAGAATCGTTGTTGGGATTTTTTCAGTAAGCTCTGGTGATCAGACGTCTCCTCAGCATGACTAACAGTAATTAACTCACACAACAAGCAGAACAATATATCTCTGTCAATCAGTGTGGTCAAGCTCTCCCTCACTCCCATCTATCCTGTCCACTAATTATCTAAGGAAATGTATGATGACATAGGGTGTGTTATAAAAAATGAAATGTGAATATCTAGACAAACTATGCTATGTAAAAATCCTATGCCTTAAGCAGATCCAGACAAAATATGTAGACATTTTCCCAAGCATATGCTATGCTGATTTTGTGATCCACAGTATTCTGCCAAAAATATTTAAACATGGTAAAATGTGTGATACAGTCCTATTGGCAGCTGAAAGCATTATTGATTGAGCCAAAATATTTCATAAACTAAGCAGTAAGCAGTGGACAGATTTTGCCACCCAGCCAGGCCCAACGGGACCCGAGAAACCATCCGTTTCGGGCCAGTTTCGGGTCAGTTTTTCAAGTATGACTTCGGGTTTGTAATTAAGGAAAAAATAACCAGGCCTACTTAACTTCTCACTCTCGCTGACAGACATATGCGAAATGAATAAGTTAGGGGCCATTTACACCAAATGTGTTTTTGCCGGTGTATGCGCCATTTTTCCAGTTGATTTCCTATGTAAACACGAACTGGATGGATGTCTTTGACTGTTTATTTACTGTCTTGTGCAGGACCGGCATATATAGACACCGTGTCAAGTTTCAAAAACACATGTCGAGACACCTGCATTCCGTTTCATTCCTTGTGCTGCGTCTATCTTGTTTTTAGTGCAGGTGTCACAAAGGTCGATGTTCTGAAGAAGTTCTGGCAGCAAAGATGTCCTACTGTGACTGTTACATTGTTACACATAATTTTAGATCATTCTGCATCAAGCAAAGTGGCGCCTTATAAAATGTAAGCCAGTGTTTTTTCCTTTCTGCTCTGGTGTGCCGAGGAAACACAATGCTTTGTTAAAACACTCTATAAATAGAGAGCAATTTCAGGGTTGGACTTAAAATCTTATGGTACCATTCTGTTCGGATAGGGTTGGGTTTAATTTTAAGGCCCATGCAGACCTCTTATTCTGTGAGGACTTAGTCACAAGTCATGCATTAAAAAGGGCATGGGTGTTATGACTTTATCGGTCCAAATTTTTTTTCAAGAATTTAGGGGACTACACTTATGGAACAGAAGCATATTAGACTATATGCACAACAGCCTACCACATCAAAGCCAAAGCCCAGCCTACCGTGAATAATAAGCTCTGAGTCTTTGTTGAGTTCATAGAGACGCAAGGCCTCCTCCAGCTCCAGCTGAGAAGAAACTGTGCATGGATCCCCTGCAATGACAAGCACAGTGAAAACTCATAAGAGAACTCTCTACTAAAGATGTTAGAATAAGCAGCCATAGACCTTATTCAAAGGAGCATCATATTTTACTTTAGATGGTAATGACAATGAGGCTGTGAGGATAGATGTACAGTCTATTCAATAGGTTGTACAGTTGTTTAAAGTGTTTTTGGATAATTTAGCTGATATAAAATTGAAAAAAATATATTTCCAAGAACTGTAAGTAAACAAAATCTCCAGAGGAAATTAGATATGATCAAGGAGCTTTTAAAAGCTTTATACAGGGCATCTCATTGAGGAGATGGAGTCTATCCCTTACAGCCTCATTATCATTCAAGTCAAAAATTCAAGATGGCGTTACATTGAATAAGGTCTATAGCTGATACTACAAATAGAAACAGTGAGAGCGAAGGAGAACATAAAGGGATTGTTCACCCATGAAATATGAAAATTCAGAAATGTACTCACTCTTATGTTGTTCCAAATCTGTATGACTTACTTTCATCATTGGAACACAAAAAGAGATGTTAAGCAGAATGTTAGTGTTTCCGGTCCTGCTCGACCCACTCTGAGCGGAATTCGAACTGGCATCTCCAGCATGGGAGGCGGGCATGCTAAGGACAAGGCTAAAGGCTACAGCCCCTAGCTTCAATCAATAGTGCACCTCTTGAGGCCAGGGAAGTGAGGTTTAAACACTGCACAGCTACCTACCAGCTGGCTACCATTCCTCTCACTTCCATCCAGGTCACAGCATCACTATAAATGGTCCTGCTCAACCCGCTCAAGAGTAGGATTAGAACCAGCATCACTGGAATGGGAGGAGGCGGCGAACTAGCTACTGACGCTAGAGGCTGTAGCCTTTAGCCTCCTCTTTAGCACGCCTGCCTCCCATGCCGGAGATGCCAGTTTGAATCCCACTCGGAGCGGGTCAAGCAGGACCGGTTACATTAGTCACCATTCACTTTCATTGTATGGAAAAAATGGTGACTGAGGTCCACAGTTCCAAACATTCTATCCAACTTTTCCTTTTGTGGAAAAAGTCATACAGGTTTGAAACAATATTAGACTGAGTAAATTATGACAGAATTGTCATTTTTTGGTGAACTACCTCTTTAAGGAGGTCTTAAAAAAAGACAAGGAATAATAAGTAGTTGTTCCTGTGCTATGATCAAACTGAAGTTGGCAGAGCATGAAAGCTCTTTTTTTCACCATACACAAAAACTAGTAAGAGTTGTGGTTTCAGTAGTTGACGTTAGTCCTGTGTTGACATCTAAAACAGTGGCTCTCCAATTCGTAGAAACGCAGCCCTCTATTAGACATCACAGCAGAGGCATGAGTAATGCCGGGCATCAGTGCCAATGCTTGCGCAGGCAGAAGAGATTAACTTCTTGCCATGAGTGTGCTCTCAGATCAGCTTTGCTAATGAACAGCGCGACTCTGGCTCAACATGGAATGTCGAAGATTTTGGTATTTAAATTAACATTCCTCCATCTCCATTTCCCATCTCGCATGACTTATGCAGCAGTTAATCATTGCACATAGTCAATCTTTCCAGCATAAAATCTCCTCCCTGCTGTGCACTGCATTCCGGTTCACTTTATTCCTCATGCAAAATCCATTCATTCTATTTCTGCCAATAGAGTCCAGAGTAATTTTGAGGTTCTAATGCATTCTGCCAGAAGAAGGTTCATTTGTAACACATAAAGCGCTACTGCAAATGAAGTAGACATTTCAGCAGAATATTTTGTGGTTCAGCTTGTTGCTACGGTGACAATTAGAGGAGCAAAATCTGAAAGACCAAGAAACAGAAAGACAAACCTTCTTCATCTATCCACTTCATGGTGAAGAGCTGGTCATTGTCCATTGCGCACATGTCCCGAACCTCACTGCACAGTCCCTCATAGGATATGGAGGGTTCGAAGTTTGTGATCATGATGTCCCTAAAACAGAACAAACAATATTTTTTTTAATGTAAGTAATTCATGAAATATTATTAAAGGTTCTTGCTAAAGCTATTGCTCTTACTTAAGACTTAGTGTTTATCAAAACACTGTCCCAAAGTATTAAACTTAACAGCACAGTTACTCATAGAACCTGAGCCATATCTAGGGACTAAAATATCAGAGACTTGGAGGTTTGCTCTTTTGACTTTGGACAGTAAGCGACCATCTTCCTACACACTAACAACCACCCAGCATCCCAAGCAACCACATAGCAATGCCCTAGCAACCACCCCCACCTTTTTGTTGAAAATGTAAAAGCTCTGCAATGAAGAGGCCTGTACACAAATTAAAATGTGAGATGCAGCATAAATGTTTGGTGATGATAGAAATATAAATTTAAACAGAATGCAATCTTCCCCCTTTTAGAAACAAAAGATGAATACAGCGCAGCCGGGAGTACCACACAAAGAGATTCTAGAAAGCCATGTTAGATTATTTGTGCATTCCCATAGTAGGAGGCCCTCAGCAGATATTCTTTTTCCCTCTGTTCTCTGCTGTTTTCACACTGTTTTGGTTAATTATTGACAGCAGGGGAGTACTTCCTTACTGTGAGCCAGCACACTGACCCACACATCCACTGTACTGTTGGGAGTACAAGCACATACCACCTAATGATGATGAACACACAAACCTGGTTTTATAGCCTGGCAAAATTATTTAAACTTGTCCCTCCTTTCCTTTTAATGTAAGTGAATGGGGCCAATTTGGGCCCACATTAATTGCAGCTTTGAAATCCAAATGAAGAGTTGCAGACAACGGTTGTTTTGGAATGGCTTACTACCCATTTTTCTCTTACTGCTTCTATCATACCCATGTATGGCAGAAATAGTAAGAGTAGTATGGTAGCATGTCAATCTGAACGTTGCCAACATCTTGTTCTGCTTTTAGCTCTGGCATTGCCCATGTAATGATAACTTTTTTGAACTGTCCAGAAAGGTCAGTGGCAAGGGGTTCAAAGTTTAAATGGTTCAAACTTTGAGCAGCACATCAACAGACATTCAATGGGAGGATGCCAAAAAAGCAGCACAGTGGTCCCATATCAGCGCCATGTCTGTTTGTATTTAAGTGACATGTTTCTGTGGTAATTAAATATCAATTTATAAAGTACTTGATTTTTGTCACAAGTCCATCACTTGATCATTAAGGGTTGGTTCACCCAAAAATGAAAATTCTCTCATCATCATTTACCCTCATACGATCCCAGATGTGTATGGCTTTCTTTCTTATGCAGAACACAAAAAAATATTTTTGGAAGAATATTTCAGCTCTGTAGGTCCATAAAATGTAAAAAAGACTTTGTTAAAAAATTCTTCCAGAATGCTGACTGAATAAAAAAAGGTTTCTCAAGGGGTTAAGACAGTACAGTCTAAAAAAACATGTTTCAGGGATAATGGGTTCTGGCAGAAGGTACATGTTGGTGAATCTTCTCCTAATATTAAAAATGTTTTAATATTGTGACCAATATGACAGCGGGTGTATACAATCTGGTCCCAGCGATTTGAAAACAGAGAGGAACTTCTTTTGCTAACAATAGGGCTGATTCCATTGAGTTTGCTCATGATGTATTGATTCCACTCAGTTTGAACAAGAAGTTTCTCTTATATGTTTTCTGCTCTTTAGCCTCCATTCTCCAGTATTTTGCAAAATTATCATTATGATAATAATAAAAATCTGAATTGTATGTTATATATATATATATATATATATATACATACATACATACATACACACACACACACACATACACATACGTATATACATATGTAAATTCATAGTGGCTGGTAAAATGCAGCATTCATCAGCCACTGTGGCTGGTGGGCAAAAAAGTTAATTTCATACCCTGTGTGTAAGTGTAAGCATCAGATCTGTGTGATGTGTCAATTACAGCCTAATAGAACTGCTGCTCTTTGTTATAGGCCTATCATTAATATTAATCAAACAGCAATATTGGCAAGAAAAAGAGAAAAACACTCACTGTCTTTGGCTGGATAACTTAAGTAGCTGTAAGCCCAAAACATTTCAATGGCAGGTCTGCGTGTCAGTCAAACTCTGACAGCATTGAATCAGTATTGATGTATATCTAATCACACAGTAAATAATTAAAACAAATTAAAAATAAAAAAGTAAACAGTCAATAATTTAAGTTGTTTTATTTTTCATTAGATTACTTTTGTGTTTTTAATTATATTATATTATGTTTTTTTTTTTTTTTAAATGTTTAATTTCTGCTGATTCTGCAAAACCTAAAGCACTACTTACTGTTCTCAACTTTTTTACTGGCTCTTGAATAATTACTCATTAAAACCTTGAAGCTCGATTCACTATTAAGGCTTAAAGCAATGTTTACTTAAGACAGGCTTGAAGGCCACATTGTTTTGATTTAATTTGTAAATATTAATATTGAAACTTTTTAAAATAAACTTGTGTTTTCAATAGCATATTTACTAATTTATTTAGTGGTTGGGGTGCCGTGGGGGAAAAAAACACTATAAAAGAGGTGCTGTAGTTTAAAAAAAGTTTTGCAACCACTTGTCTAGTGCATGCTTACACAAAGATGTTGTTGCATTTTTTAGCAGTTGTGTCTTTGAGTATGCCTTGGCTTGCACTTATGAGCATCTCGCTAGATAAACATTAGGTACACAGTACATACAACTGTTTTTAATTGAAAACACTGTGGCACTGGTTTTATGAAGCTTGAATCCATAGTAGTACTACAGGCTACTGTGCAACACTACTTAGCATAGAACCGTCTATAGAAGCATTTCATTTCTCATTTTACTTTATTACTTTAGATTTGAGAATATGAACTGGATAAATATTTTGACTTTCTAATTTTATGCATTTTTGTCCCTCCCAGAAATAATGTCTTTAAAATGTTAAAATAATTTGAATTTTGGTAGTATTTTTGTGAAAATTAAAATTTTATTTCCCTGCCCTGTTGACAAACCTGCTGTGCTTCAGTTAATATTTACAGAGGAGCATCAGATAACCTTCCTCTCATTCAGCCCCTTGTAAATGACATCAAATCATTCTGGCACACCATAATGATGACAGTCTCTCAAGCAGATCCTGTTGGCACTGTATGTCAGGAAGATAGATTGAAAAAGAGTGGGATCTGAGTATGAGCAGATGCACCCTGCAAGAACTCAGCATTATTGAATGTAGGCGGTGAAATATAATTCCTCAATAGGGCATTCACATGGATCGACTCACACTCCTCTATAATGGCATGATGAACACGCTTATTCCAGCTGTAAAACAAGACTTGCAGAGAGCCACAAAAACGTTGGAGGTGTAAAAAATCTGACTAACGCTAAAGTTAAGGGTGAAAATTACACAAGGGAATAACCAAGGCAAGCCCATACTTTCAAAGCATATGGTGTGTCTATTTAAAGCTACTATAGACATGTGATCAAACAATTATAAAAAAAAAAAAAAAAAATCAAAGATTAGTTTTCAAATACAAATCAGGAATCTTATGAGACAGCCAAAAAGTACAGAAATGAACACCACTGTGGTCCTTCTTGAACATGTTATCATTCACTGACCCTCATGTTGTTCCAAATCTGTATGTCTTTCTTTCTTCTGAGGAACAGATGTTAGGCAGAATGTTAGCCTCTCACACAATTTTCTTACATTGCATCTTTTTTCTCACACAATGAAAGTGAATGTTTAATGAAGCTTTATGCCCAACATCTCCTTTTGTGTTCCATGAAGGCCTGTCGCGATTATTACATAATCATATGATGTGATTATTTTATCTAACCCTTGCTATTTGAGATAACCGTGATTATTATGCACTTCAAATTCCAATCACATTTGAAATATTTTGATATTTAAAACATTAAAAACATATGAATGAAATGAAAAATAAAAGTCTTAAAAAGAAAAACATATTAGGGATGATAATTTTTTTGTTTGTGGGGGGGCATATGTCCGTCATGGATAATGAAAATAATGACATTGAAAACATGTCTTTGAAAACATGAACATATGACTATAAAAATAACACTGCTTATGCTGCATCAATGTTATCGAAAAAGAAACATCTGAAATAGAATAGCTGCACGAGGTGAAGCTGAAGAGTAAATGAACACCAGTAAACTGAAGCCCCTTCTATGACACATCCTATGAGATTAATCAGACATACTAGATACACAACATAAACGTAACATTACAACTTGTATCTGCACAAAAGGATGCAAACGCAGTTACGTGCTATAGCCAGAGAGTGTAAACCCGTTGTGAATGCGCTCTTCTAACAGCGCGCTGAAACACAGGCAAGCAAAGCAAAAATAATTCACAACATTCTATGGTGTTCTCATAATGTTATGTATATCGCTGATTAAATTACAGTACTTTCATCTACTTTATTAAGTGATTGCTGACATCGCCTATATATTGGCTAAAATTACAACATTTTAGTCAGAGTAAAACTGACTTAAATTATTGAACACACGATGATTATTAATTAATTATTAATACAATTTAAAGGATATTTTCATCAAAAGATTGATGAAAAGTGTTGATTTTCATTGTCTCCGAATATAGGCTATTTCTGTAATACTAAACCTTAATTCTGCATTCGTTATTGTAAGTTAAAGTAGAGCCGCTATTTTTTTTTATTATATATTATTTTATATAGGCTTCTAATTTATTTAATATTACTGGTCTCTGTGTTTTTATTATCAAATGTGATTTAAAAATGAACACACAGGATTGCTTTTAGGCTACTTTATTCAACTGTAATTTTTAAATAAAGCGTTGTCTTCAATATTACTTAAGCAGCATATTTCAACTGTGCTTTTGAAACAACAACAAAAACGAACAGCTTAGTTTTTATTTTCAAAGCTAAAGAAAAAAGGTTTAACAATTTAACCAAACGACTGCTAATGGTAAATAAAACAGAGACGGAATGATTTATCAAACTCAAAAACAAAAATATCCTGTATATTTACAACGACTGTTGAAACTTAAACATTGGCTACAGCCTACATATTTTTGTTCAAAAAGAGAAGTCGGTCTACGTGCACAGGTGTGAGGTGTGTGCGGAGTCTATTCACAA
This sequence comes from Xyrauchen texanus, assembly GCF_025860055.1. Classification (NCBI taxonomy): domain Eukaryota; kingdom Metazoa; phylum Chordata; class Actinopteri; order Cypriniformes; family Catostomidae; genus Xyrauchen; species Xyrauchen texanus. Next base: position 33,880,703 of record NC_068284.1, on the reverse strand, counting down.
TTAGGCCGGCGGTGGAAAAAACGCGCTCCGCTGGAACCGATGTCGCAGGAACAGCCAAGTACCACTGGGCAAGGATGCTTAGCTTTTTAAACCGATTCTCATTTACCTTCCACCACAGTAAAGGATCCTGGTTTACAGAGATGCATGGCTCACTGAAGTAGCTTTCGATTTCAGTGTCACAGGAACAAAAATAGCGTAATCCTCACAAAAAGAGCGTTGAGTGCCGTAATTGCTGCTCGATCAGGCTGAGAGTCACTTTGTATGGGTGTGAAAGAATTTGTAACTGTGTCGTAAAGCTGTTTCAGATTCTCTTTTACTCCTCTCGAAGCTCTGTCTCAAGAAACCTCAGATGTTTCTGTCTTGGATCCAATGTTGCCGCAATCAGAGGTAAAGCCACTTTCTCAGCATCATCAGCAAGAGTGACTATGTGCCGTTTTAGAGATTCTGCCATGGCTGGCTTGAACTCCGACACTCTTGGAGACTCACCGGTCTGTGTGTTTAGGTGTTTAGTGATGAGGCTAAATGTGATCGGATAGACCATCGAAACGCAAACATGCATCTCAGTGCATTGTTGTTGTGGGGCACGAGACTGAAGAACGGTTATCAGTTCTTCTACAATCTGCCAGTGCTCATCTTTCAAGTCAAGTGTCTTCGCATCTGCAAGTTTTGTAATATTGCGATCTGACAGAACAGCGCACACAGTCCATCTCTGTTCCAAAAGACGTTCGAACATATCGCAAACAGAATTCCACCGCGTGCGACAGTACTGGATAAGTTTGTGTTCGTGTACATTCTGCGGTTGTTGTTTCTGGCAAAGTGCCGCTGTAGCCACTGTGCTGTGGTGAAAATGTGCCACCGACCGGCTGCTGGTAGCTATCACGCTTTTTACAGAAGCAACGCTGAATCCTTTGTTTATAGCTAGCTGCAGGGTGTGTGCGAAGCAGGGCACTGATTCCCAAAGATCTCGATTTGCCAAAACTATGTTACTAGCGTTATCATGAACACACACAATTACTTTCTCCGAGCTTGACAGCCAATGTTCTGTTGCATCTTTAACTCTTTCCCCGCCAAACACGGAATTTTCCGTGTTTTATGAAAAAACGCTTCCCCGCCAAACACAGAATTTTCCGGGTTTCCGTGTTTTAGGTGTTATACGGTAAGGAAGACCCCTGCGCATGTTTTGAAAGAGTACGCAACTCTTTGATCAAAGAAACAGACTGCGATCGTCTCAAACATGAAGAAGTGGAGTATGAGAAGCTCAAAATATCAGACATAAACATGCCTTTTTCTCAGCTTTTTGTCTGAAATGTTGTTTTTTGACAAAACCTACCTCTGTTCAAGTCGCAATAAAAAAAGAACAAATGAAGATAAAATAAAATCCTTTTTTTTTTGCCTAAAAGCAGAGGCCCAGATCTTTATTTTGATATATAGCATCTTCATATATTCATGGAAGAAAATATTCTGCGGGCCATTAAAGTTTAGGGAAAATCGTCAAAAACCCTGGCGGTGGCTGGCAACTTTTTTTTTTAAAAACGCTGGCGGGGAAAGAGTTAAGGTAGTTGGCTATGTTCACAGCGGTGTGTTGTTCGCCGAAATTGCGCATCTCTAATACTGAACTATGTATTTCCCATTCAACAATGTAATGGCAAGTTAGTGTTATATAGGATCCGGGTCAGCGAGGTCCATGAGTCCGTTGTGATAGCCATCTTCGCTGTCTTTGACAATCTGTCTTTCAGTGAAGCAGCAGTCTTTTCATATAGAGCATCTATTCTTCCCGTGACTGTTTAGCGCGATGGGACATTATACTGGGGCTCAACGTAATGCATCAAATCTTTAAACCCTTCTCCTTCGACGAAACTAATGGGCAGCAAATATTTCGCTACCATTTCGGTGATTAGTTGTATAATCTTTTCAGCTCTGGCTGGGTTGCATTTCTGTCTGACGGTAAAAGATGCGATACTCGTCTGAGTTGCCTCTCTGGTATCACAAGACATTTTATGTACAAATACTAGATGATAACGCATTGTACTTGTGGTAGATTTGTGTGACAGCTTGGCGCTGCACATCTTGCATTGAACTGTATTTTCATCTATTTTGTCGAAGTGAAGCTAGACATCGCTATTCATTTTTGAAGCCATGTTTCTCTCTGTTCTTCGGTCTGGGCTTTGGACCGCACGCATGCTCTGGCAACGCCAACCAATCAGAGCTCAAGGTGCCGCCCAACATTTTTCTATAACAATCAGAAACAAGTGAAATATGTCTTTTTTTAAACTCACATGATCATTGTTTTTATGATCGATCGTCACTGTCACGTTCGAGTACAATTGCCCATCCCTAACATATATCCAGACTTTAATATTTGTTTTTAAGTTAAATATGTAAAAAATACTTCTTACTCTGTATGAAGCACACATGCCCCTTAAGAAATATGACAATTTATGACAATTAATTGTGAAAAACCTAGGAGGCAATTAATCATCACAGTCCTAAAACAGACAATTAATCATCATAATTGAAATTGTTTGTTTGACAATTCAGCAAAATTCATAACTGTGACAGCTCTATTTCCATGAAAGACAAAAATCATGGGCTTGGAACAACAAGAGGATAAGTAAATATATCCGATGACATCAATTAAATCAGACAAAGGAGAAATCGCACAACATTCACAGACATACAATAGATAGGAGATAGGCTAAATAGAGAGAGAGAACATAGTTTTTCATCTTGGCTTCGAGGGCTTTCAAACAGAAGATAAAAAGGTGCAGAGAGTAACATGTCCTTCGCTCAATTCAAGACAGCATTCATCATTATGACCTTCACAATGCCTCAACACATCAAGAAGCAACTTTTCATCACTGCCATTATGGCCACAACAGAGGTTTAGCTACATAGAATAAGAGGATTGAAACTGGTTTAACATGTTTGTAATCCTTACTCCTGTCCAAAATTAATGCACCAAGGCAACTAAATTGTAAATAGTCATATCATTTTCTGAGTAATTTCATTTGGTGATGCTAGTGGTGCAGAAATTACACACTTCAGCTTCAAAGACCACAACTGAATGGCAAAAATGACCTGATGAAATACAACAGAAACAAACATTTGGATTTAAAAATGTTCCACACCCAGAGATTCTGTAGTGCTATTTTTATACACCATGGTCCAAGTCATGCTCCTTCCATAAAGCTTTGAATAGATACCCAAAATCATTCATAAGAATTATGTACATAAGCCAAGAAAATCATCTTCCTTGAAATTAAACAGAATAGTCTGCCACCTTCCTGCTACCTTCAATGAAAATAACAAATCTATAGTTTTGATCTGTCAATCGTAAGTACAATTCCATTGTAATACACAACTTTTAAACTCAGATTGAGCAGAAATGGATCGAAACATCAAGACAGCTATACAAACACCATAGGATTAATGGAGAGAGAAAAGGCATCAGCATACGATTAGTCTGGCAAAAAGAATCTTGTAGAACAAGTTTTTCAAGTGCATAAGGAGAGCAAGCTTAATTATGACAAGAACACAACTCTGACTGATAAACCTCAGTTTTAAACAAATGTGTTCCTTTATTCACATAAAAGTAAGATATTTTCATAGCAACCGAAAAACTGAGAGCAACTGTCATAGTCGTATAAATAGTCAAGTCATGTTTACTTGTATAGCGTTTAACACAATACACAGTTCACAAGAAGCTAAATACTGTGTTCATCTTGACAGAAAACACAGTTCACATGTTTTATTTAGCAAGGTATCTGTGACTTTAAGTGATCACGCCTATGCTTTAGTAAGGTTTTCCATATATTTATAGAGCCACCTAATTGTGACACATCGTAAATGTTGTAATAGTGAGGCAGACACATCCAGCACCATGACGGGCACTGCTCTCAGATGAAACCAACAGTTATCATGTGCATCATTCTCTTCAATAAGAAACGACACACAAGCATATAATCACAGTCTATGTGAAATGTTATGAGACGAGGAGAGACCAGCTATAGAGAGAAAAAACTTAAAGACTGAAGGTTTTATCAGAGTTGGTTTCACTTGACAAATTCAGAGTTTGTTTTGGAATGAGCTAACACTGCCTGCTAGCTGGTTAATAATTTACTTGTTTGTGTATGCCCCGAAACTGGACAGTTAGTTTTCAAGAAAAGAGTCTAAGTGTATGAAAACTTATAGCGAACGATAACAACAAAAGCCCGGACACTCACTGGCTACTCACCCTCTATAATAGGCTTTGACCCGGACCTGGTGCGGGTTTTCTCCGGGGTGGGACATGGTGCTGTCCCGCAGCGTGGGCATTATGATCGCTCCGTTCTCCGGCTAGCGAGCTAACTGAGCTAATGAGGCTAGCCCGCTGTCGTCTGACGAGAAACAACAACAACAACCAGAGTGAACGAACTACACTTATTCTTACGACAAAAACAGAACTATATCCGGTATTTTAATCTGCCTGTCTAACATATAATTAATAAAGTTCTGGTATAAACAACTGACTACTACAGTTTCTGTCTCTGATGGGAAAACACTCCCTTCTCTCGGGCAGGCCTCGAGACGGACGGATCCAAACAGAGGAATGCGAAGGGGGGGAAGAGGGGGATTTCCATCAAAAACATTACACATCACGAGTTACTGTTAGTACCATAATGTTATTTGGTGTTGATTATTTAGAGGAAAAAAATGAAATATCTTCTAGCTGATAAATATCGACGTATTGTGGTTAGATTTAACATTGATTCGGCAAGATAGGAGCGTCTGTTAGCATTCCGATTATACCACACAAAATTTAAAGAGGCGGGTGGAGAGGAACTGACAAGGAAGGAAGTATTTTGCATCCTCCAAATCAGTTGAAGCTAGTAAAACATTTAATTAGTTAAAAACTCTCTCTCTCTCTCTCTCTCTCTCTCTCTCTCTCTCTCTCTCTCTCTCTCTCTCTCTCTCTCAATTTCAATTTCAATTTTCAATTTAAAAGTACTTTTTTGGCATGATTGTGTTTACATACAATATTGCCAAAGCATTAATACACAAAACAGATAATGACAAGACAAATAATAATGATAAGATAGTAACAAATAACAATAAAGAATAAAAAATAGAATTCAAATAAGGTGCCAGGTAATGAATCAAATAAAATAAAAACTATAATAACAATATACACTATACAATATAAAATAAAATACGCATTTAACTATGAACAGAAGAAAATAAAAGTACTGTGACTGAAGTACATTAAGGCAGTAATTGGTTTCTGAGGGTGTGCATCTCAAAAATGAATTTAGCTGCAACTGGTGCATGATGGTCCTCCCACAGTAACTGAACTGGAAAACTGTGGCATGAGGTTTGAGAGTTTGTGGAGGTATTTCTCTCTCACCTCTGTAAATTTCTCACAGTGAAGGAGAAAGTGTGTCTCTGTCATGACCTCACCCGTGTCACAGTGAGCACAGACTCGTTCTTCATTTGGAAACCATGTTTGTCTGTGTCAGCCTTTTTCTATGGCCAGACTGTGACTACTGAGTCTGTATTTGGTGAGGATCCGTCTCTGTTTTGGATCTCTTACAGTGTGCAGATACTGCCAGATTATATGTTCTGTTTAGGGCCCAATAACATTTCAATTTGCTTTGGTTTTTACTTTCATTTCTCCAATGGTCCAAATATGAATTTTTGCATTCTTTTATGATTTGGTTTATTCTGATTTGGTTTAGTTCCTCTGTGCTGGTCTGAAACTGGTGTTTGTTAGTTGTTAGTGGATTTGTGAGTTTCAGAGCCAGCTGACAAAGTGGACTGGTTTTAGGCTTCAGCTCTTGGGTTTTAAGGGCTTCATGTTGCAGTGTGTTAGGGGAACTTGAATTTAGGTGTGTCCAAAATTTGAGGGATCATTTTTCAATATGTATAATAAGGGGGTATCTGCCTAGTTCGGCCCGGCATGCATTAGTAGGTGTTCATCTCTGAACTCTTAGAATGTTTCTACAGAATTCTGCATGCAGGGATTCTATGGGGTGTTTGTCCCATCTTGAGTAATCTGCCAGACAGAGTGGACCCCAAACCTCACATCCGTACAGAGCAATAGGCATTATAATACTATCAAAGATCTTACACCAGATTGTTACAGGAATGTCAACTTGGGTAAATTTGCCCTTAATAGCACAGAATGCTCTTCTAGCTTTCTCTTTTAGTGCATTCACTGCCAGACCAAAACCCCCTGAAGCGCACATTTTTAGACCGAGGTAGTCGTAGTGTCGGGTGTGTTCTATTGCAGTGTTCCCCAGAGTGAATGTGTATCTGGTGTCCTGTAATCTGGCTTTTTTCTGGAAAATCATCATTTTAGTTTTTTTCAGATTGACTGTCAGGGCCCAGTTCTGACAGTAGTTCTCCAGCAGGTCCAGGTGTTGCTGTAGCCCTTGTGCAGTAGCTGACAGCAGCACCAGATCATCTGCATAGAGAAGAAATTTAACTTCAGAATTATTTAGAGTAAGACCGGGTGTTCCAGATTGTTCCAGTAGCACTGCTAACTCATTAATGTAAATGTTGAACAGAGTTGGACTCAAACTGCAGCCCTGTCTAATTCCTCCTCGCCCTTGAGTGAAAAATTCTGTTCTTTTATTGCCAATTTTAACTGCGCACTTGTTGTCTGAATACATACCGGTAGATTTGATAGTGTCATACATTTTACCCCCAATGCCGGATTGTAGAATTTTATAATATAGACCATCATGCCAAATGGAATCAAATGCTTTTTTTAAATCAACAAAGCATGCATACATTTTGTCTTTGCTTTTTTGATGAACGTGCTGGTTGACTATCGTGTGTAGCGTGTGAATGTGGTCGGTGGTGCAGTGGTTTGGTAGGAATCCAATCTGACTCTTACTCAAGACATTGTGCTTGTGCTCTCTCTCTCTCTATCTATCGCTCTATCTCTCTATCTCTCTCCTTTTTACTAAGCATCGCAATCTTTTATGTAAAGATTTTACACCCTATGGTGTAATACGCTCTCTAGGGGGCAATCCCGCTGTCATTACATTGCCAAGGCACCTCCTCGCACGGGCTACTTGGGCTGTCCCTCTGATAAAGGAGATTGTGGGATAAACAACTACACTTCACAAATACTGATTAGAAAAAAAAAATGTTTTACTCGTTGTTTTTATTGCCCACTATTAGTGTGCGAAGACAAGGAGTGTTGCAGGTACTGTTGTAACACTACCCAGGGACAGTTTTAACACTTGTTGTAATGTGATAAATAAGGCATTAGAATTTTTTTTAACTGATTGTTTTCCAATATTTCTAATGCTTGTGTAACGGGAGCCAGCTGGTACATGATGGCTGTGAGGTATGTGTAATGGGCCTTTTCCACTGCACGGTACAAATGGACTCTACTCTACTCGCTTTTTGGGTGTTTTCCACTGTGGATAGTACCTGGTACCTGGTACTTTTTTTAGTACCACCTCGGTCGAGGTTCCAAGCGAGCCAAGCCGATACTAAATGTGACGTCAAAACCCTGCAGCTCACTGATTGTTCAGAGAGAATTGTCACTACCAGCGACACTGGATTTTCGGCATGGAGTTTTAAAGTTTTAAAGTCAGCTACAGCGATAGCAGTATCATTTGTTCACGCGACTTTCGAATTGTAAAGAGAAATGGCTGTGCGCAAAACCACATCGTGGTCAATAAACGAGGTGCAGACATTCCACCGGACCTACCAACAGTGTAGGGAAAAGTAAAAAATATATTTTTTAAAGTGACTACAGAACCATATGAAAAGTGGAAGGGGTTCAACCAAATGGAAGCTATCTAAACCAGCGAGCAATGGGAAGGAGAGTGCCCTGGACTCAGCCACGGCTGGAGTCCACGATGGAGGATGATACGTTAACTATACTCTGCTTGAAAGCTTCACTTTAATTAGTTGACCAGCTACTGGAAGCTTGCTTTTAAAACAACCAGGCCAATTACCTGTTACACTTGTGTAAAATCACCATGCAACAACTGCTTTATGCAGCACTATGAGCTAGTAGCTATCAACTAGCGGTAGTGTTATTGTTTATTGTTTTGTGTCGCGTTTAAGATGATGTCACGGCAGTAGAGGCAGCGCAACTATGATGATCAGCCTATAATCCCACCCACATTGAAGTGGCATTAAACAGCAGTGGAAAAGAAAACTCAGAAAAGTAAAGCGAGTAGAGCAGAGTCTGAGTCGAACTGTAACGTGCAGTGGTAAAGTGCCATAAATGTTGGGGGTCCCCCTTGGTAGTTAGCGATCACCTTTCCGGGGGTGGAGTGATCGCCGCAGGGCCCCCAAAAGCATGGGGTCTGGTTCGACTGCACCGGTTTCACCGCCCTAAGGATGGCCCTGTATGAGACATCCTGTGACATGAACACACTTGCAAACAAACAAATTGTCTTGGTTACTGATATGACACTAGCAAACAGGGTAGTGAAACGTGGATATATATCAATTCTCCTTCACAGCCAAAACCTGGGAAGGGAGGGAGGAAACATTCAAGTCATAAAACCTGGCAAAGAGAATGCTTACAGGGTAACAATCTGAGCCCTAAATGAGGTTGCCACTAAAGGCACATAACACAACTACAGTGCTGTCTCTGCAGATCAGACTGTGAACCTGCAAGTCTGTCCGAAAAGCTCTCACAGTCAGGAGGACTGCAGTCAGTTTTAGGTGATTTATATGCCATGCAGTTTGCGTACATGTCCAGGTTGAATTTCTGGCCTGTGTTGTACATGTCCACCGTGACAATTTTATGTATGGCCACACGGGCGTTATACACGTAGCTAGCATTGCTTAACAACGTTGTGTCACTGGGAGATGTTTGTCACCACATGAGATGATGTACTCTCGAGTTGACCCAGAGGTTTTTTTCTTTCTGCCCAGGCCCTCATGGCTTAAGCCAGCAACAAATCATCTTTAAACTTTCTGTGCTCTATATCCTGTTTTTGCTAGGCATAGGGATGATAGAGGATGGGTATATTTCTCAGAAAGCAAGGAAAACCGAGAGCGAAGTGTTTTGAGTGTCATTTGCTCATAACAAAGACAATTAAACTCAGTGAGCACTGTGTCAATGTAAATTAACAGAACGCTTTTTTTTGTTTTGCCTGACAGGGATAATCGGCACAGATAAAACATCCTCCTCGTCATGATAAAACCAAACATGATCATATGATATGCACCGAGTAGGGCAGAGATCATCATGGCCATATTAAGCAGTTGGAGCAGCTTGAAATGGAGAAGAGGAGAGATGCAAGGCTCAAGTCGGCGGAAAATCATTCTCAAACTGTCTTTGCTCTACATCTCAGAAGGACTATTGCAGAAGGAAAGGGAAGCACCTTCAGCTTACAAAACGAAAGCAAGCCTGGAGCGAAGTGTCTTTAATTTTATGTGCTAACAGTGAACGCAATCGATCTCAGTGAGCGCTGTGTCAACGCACTGAATGTGCTAAGCAACTTGATATGGAGGAGGCATGCATGGCTTGGGCTGGTAACAAATCCTCCAAAAATGTCCACGCGCTGTATTCAGTCCTCGAATGCCTTTCTCATGTAGTCCCTTGGGAGCCACAAAAGGAATTTGGCAAAAGGAAAGGGAATCGACTTTGGCTTTCAGAACAAAAGCGAGCTGTGAGCGAAGCACCTTGAGTTTCATGCATTATAGGGTTTGTGTGTTTCATGCATTAATAGGGTTTCAGAGATTATATTGACATTTAATCATTTATCAGACACTTTTATCCAAAACAACTTACAAATTAGTACATGGCAAGCGATTTGTCATACAAAGTTCAACAACATCTGCAATGTTGTACTGCCAAATTCTCAAAGTTGTTGGAGTAGTCTAGGTGCTAGCATAGAAGAAAGAGAAATATGAAGAAATAACATATCTTTACTCCTGAGAGGTGCTCCCATAGCGTCAGCTACTGATGCAGCATCGAAGTGACAAACTTGAAAGGGAAACACACATTTACAATCATATTTTTTAACTAATTTACCTCTAAATCTATCTGTACCTATGTATAGCGTATGCCTGTCTATGGATTTCTACCATTAATTTATTTGTTTTGCTTACTAAGTATTCTGACTAAATAAATGCTAACAAAACTCGAGAAGGAGCATTTGCTACTGTGTTTCTTATGTAGTGGGTACAGTTGCAACAGTGTTATCTGTCCCTCGTTAACTACCTTGCATGTTTGCCTGATTTTCTCAGTGACCTTACAGTAGAATATCCCCAATTTACTAGAATGGCCCAAAATTTTTATTTCATGTAGACAAATCAATAATTCCAACAAGCATTTCCTTTCATGGTCAGACAGGAATAATTATTTATTCACAAATAAAAGTAAAAAAAAAAACACACAAAAAAAACAGATGTTAATAATTTTGCATGAAGTCCTCCATCTGCATGTTCATGGTTTAAAATGTGAGTCTATCTTTTGTAAGCACATAGGCTATTGTTAAACCCGTTAAAACACAGCATAATTAAAAGTTTTGCTACATGTAGAGTCTTGTAGCAGTTTTTTGCGATTTTAACTGCATACAGTAATTTAATTTAACAGGCCCTAATAACAAATAAATGATGAGAAAGTTGTGATAAGAGCAGCGCTGCACAAAGACCTCCTACACTGCAAGCGGTGCTGCTGGCTCGAACATTTCTCACCCACTGTGCCGTTTTGTTTTTATCTTCGTTTTTGAGAGCGCTGCCGCATTAGAACATGACTGTGGCCGCAACAGAGCACAGCAGCGGTACACCCACGTCTTACATCCATTTCAAGCAGGTAACGCTCATCAACTGATACGCCTTCATATTGCATGGGACAAAAGAGTCATGAGTGCATGATTTCCCAAAGACGGTGACGTAAAATCGTAATAAAAATATTGTGGAAAATTATTCCCGTTAAATCGAGGAAGAAAAAAAACCCTCAGTGTCCCATAATAAGAATGTCATGGAGGGCTCGACTGGGCAGGTGGGTGTTTCTCCATGTCACTGTTTTTTCAAGACATATGGGACATTTGAGGCATATGGCCTGTGGGGATATTCTTAATGACATTTAGGATGTGACACCAGTGCGTTTCAAGTTAGGATTATTTATCAAAACGTATGTGAGAGTTAATTTATTATTCCCTAAAACTTAAAACATCACGCATGCATTAATTAATGCACAACACGCGAAGTTCACGTTGAGTCAAATTATGTGCATGGCGCATTAGTCTCAGAGTAGTCTCAAGAGTAACAAGCCAGTGGATTTTATTGATATTTCGACAAAAATTAGCCTTAATAAAGTGCGTTAATAGTGCGTTACTCTCATTTTGATTAGGGTGGGCACAGTTGATATTTTCCACGCACCGATATTATATTATAAAAATAATTCTTTTGATGCCTTTTGCTTTTAAACGAATAATGAAATTATTTAAATTTACTCAAAAACGGACTAGGTGTATGAAGTTCACGACACGTATATTAGTCTGTGACCTGTAATCTGCAAAATAAAAATAAATATAAAAGTATTAATCCCCTTTGCATATGTCATTTGTGACAGTAATGGTTTATTAAAAAAAAAAAAAAAAAAACTTTAACATAGATTCAGTGAACAACAACAAAAAAAAGCGGTGCACATTTTGTCAAAACACAAAGGCTAAAACGTTAAATAATTTACTTATTTTTTAAATGCTTTTTTACCTAGTAAAAATGGAAAAATAGGAAGTGTAAAAATAAGATCAAATATTACATTAATAAAATTTAATAGGTCTATAAATATAATAAATACACAATTAGAGATTGAATTAGAGAAGTTAAGAACATTATTTTTATTACATGGAATGAATTTTAGTTACATATTTTTACACTGAGTTAGTAATCTATTTGATAAATATATGGTATGTATTGTAACACTTTAAAATAAGGTTCCATTTGGTCTCTTGGTTTATTGTTAGTTCATGATGCATAATGCAATAACTAATGTTAACGAATGGAACCATATTGTAAAATTTGACCATACATATATTCTGTATATATAAATATAAGACATTTTGTGTATTTGGAATTTTGTAAACTTATAAATTTAAAGATGTTTTATAATATGTATGAAATATAGTGATGAAATGTCATATTTTAGCAAGCGCTCATAATATGTGTTAGTAATATGTCTTCAGCCAGAATAGTTTTCAGTAGAATGATTTTCTTTATGTGTGCTCTGTGAGCTCAAAAATGTCTTTAAATGTTTGGGGGAGTATTCCCAGGTGGAATATTTAATTTTGTTTAATTTATAGTTTTTTATTATTATTATTATTATTATTATTATTATTCACTCTCCATCTGTGCTGCCTAATGAAATGTATTGTAATTAAAGAGCTAAACAGATTATCTCAAATTAAATCCTGCAAATCATACAGTAGACAAATAAAATAATTGGCTCAAAAAGGTTTAATCTTGGGACATTCTCTCAAAAAAAATGTCTTCTATAAATATTTAAGACATTTTTCAGGATGTGACCAGTGTGAACTTTCAGTATTTTAAGGCTTTTAAATTCAGGTTATTAATTTAAAGTTAATGACACATTTATCATCAATTTCAATCAAATTGTTGTGGCTGACTTTATGTTTTTGTCATTTCTAAGTTGTCTAGTGAACCGTACTGATGGGCGATGCAGGGAAACAGAGTGTGGAAGAGATGAAGGCGGAGAGCTGTGGGACCACTGCTCCCACCACCAACACTACATCAGTCTGCCTTACAGCCAGATCCAACACTCCCACAGGCACCCAAGTCAACACCACCCCTCTGGGAAATATCCCTTTAGAAAGACAGGCCATCCAGGTAAATTCCATCTCCACCGGTACTAACAGTAACAAAAAAAAAAACGAATTATGTTACACATTGTCTTATGTGCTCTTTGCTTTTATTGAGGATTTAAAAAGGATATCAGTGTAATATATTGAAATATTGCCAATACTTAAACCGCACATAGGTTAGTTTGAGGCTGACATTCATTCTGCAAATTATTTAACCTAATACCTTTGTTGAGATTAAAAAAAATTGGCCATAGCTGCTTCTTTCTTCAAAGCTTATGTTGTAGCGTTGTGCTAGGTAATTCACCAGACATTACACGGGCCACAGAGTATGACTGCTCAGTACTTGCAACAGATGTACGCAGCCCAACAACAGCATATCCTCCTACAGACAGCTGCCTTACAACAGCATCATCAGCAAAACCTTACTGCTACACAAATCCTGGCCACTGCACAGCAGGTATGTGTGAAAGAGAGAGCATGTTTTGTGTTAATGAACTAAACAGTCTTGATCTCATCTGCTATTCTCTCTATTCTTACCAGGCCTCACAAAATAATGGCAGGCAGCACTCCTTCTCCCCTCCTTCTTCCAATGGGAATGTAACTCAGCTGGCTAATGTGTCTCAGACATCAGTAAGTGCTCTCTTTTTCTAGTACCATAGTTTATAAACTGGGGTGAAGAATATACTGTATATGAAACATATAACATTTTCTTCTTTCATGACATTATTTGAATGAGCATTAAAGGGATAGTTCACACATGAATGAAAATTCTCTCATCATTTACTCACTCTCATGCCTTTCCAGATGTGTATGACTTTCTTCTGCTGAACACAAACAAAGATTTTTAGAAGAATATTTCAGCTCTGTAGGTGCTGACAATGCAAGTAAATAAGTACCGACATTTTAAACTCCAAAAACACAAAATCTTCAGAAGCGATTTGATAACAGTGGATGAGAAGCAGATCTTTTTTTGTCCTTTTTTTACTATAAATCTCCACTTTCACTTTCACAGTCTTCTTCCCTTATTTGACAATTCACATTCTTTGTGTATATTGCCACCAACTGGGCAGGGACACTTATCATATTGCTTCTGAAGATATGGATTTAATCACTGGAGTCTAATGGATTACTTTTATGCTGCCTTTATGTGCTTTTTGGAGCTTCAAAATGTGGTACCTGTTCACTTGCATTGTGAGGACCTACATAGCAGAGATGTTCTTCTAAAATCTTTGTTTGTGTTCAGCAGAAGAAAGTCATACACATCTGGGATGGCATGAGTGTGAGAAAAGTATGAGAGAATTTTAATTTTTGGGTGAGCTATCCCTTTAACTAATGATCTGTTAAGCAGTAAATAATTTTCTTAGACTAGTTATTCTAAAATGTAACCATATTTTATATATTTCATATTTTAGGACCCTGGGTTGACTAAGAGTCTGGGTCGGGGGTCCTTGGTCTGTAAAGGGATTGAAAATCCCTGCTTTAGTAAATAGTTCTATTTTGTTGTGTCAAAATAGTCACTTTGGACATTGGACATGCAGGAATATTATGCCATGAGGACTGTTTTGCAATAAGTATACCGTAATTTCTAAATCTTATGCTAAATGCTAAATAAATTATCCAAGGCTTTATCCAAACATTTAGGCTTTGAATCAAAGGATAATTACAATACAAAAACACCCCTCTCCCCCTCTAGATCACCATGACGACCTCTTCTGTATCTCAGCCAACCAGCCGCATTCAGGTCACCAGCTCCAGTAGCACAGGGGGTGCTATATCCCAGCAGACCATGCTCCTAGGTAACACCTCTCCCACAGGTAGCCCGGCCCAAATGTACCTGCGCACACAGATGGTAAGCCGTTATTTTTTGACCAGAGTCCATTGTTGTCCTGAAGTCCTCTACATTGGTTTTACTTAATTGTGTCTCAACATCTTCCCTCCTTCTTTTCTTTTTTCCTTCCTTTTTTCTTTATTGTGATTCATTCTTTTCTCTTCTCATTGTCTCTTAACCTCCAGCTGATTCTTACCCCTGCTGCCACTGTAGCGACTGTTCAGCCTGATTTAACTGTCGTGAGTTCCAGTTCTCATTCAGCATCATCACAGGTGAGACTATTGGAAATCTGCTGTAATGCTAGACTACATATGGGTAATTTTCCAGAAACAGTGCCATTTGTTTTAGAATGGCAGGAACACTGTTTTTGTTTGTTTTAATTTTTTATAATTTCATTTTATAATGTTACTAATTAACTTTAAGAGATCAATGAGCTCAACAGAGAGCTTGGTGAGGTCAATATAAATGTCAACATAATGTATAATGAAATACTAATAAACTCTGTTAGAGAAAAATTCCTCTGTTTGAACCATGTTGACAAAATGAATTTTTATGATGTCATGCCCATACATTTACATTTAGTCATTTTTGCAGATGCTTTTATCCAAAGTGACTTACAAATGAGGAATATAGCAAGCAATTTGTCATACAAAGTTCAACAACATCTACAGTGTTGCACTCTACTGCCAAGCTCTCAAGGTGGCTGGAGTAGTACAGGTGCTAGCACAGAAGAAAGAGATGGAGGAGTTTTGTATTTTTACTTAAAAAAAATGTGTGTACTGTAAGTGCAAGTTAAATTGGAAAAGAATAGAAATAAAATAGGAAAAGATGTCAGTTTTCCCATAAATATGAAAAGATGTCAGAAACATCATACAATTATTTTTAAGAAGGGGGCAGTCACAGAAATGAACAGAAAAGTTTTAAAAACTTTGGTGAAAGCATGACATTATAATTTCAATAATAATAATGATTAATTATATACTTAAATATAATCCCTTACAATCTATTGGTGGTGAATCAGTACATGAAAATTGTATAAAATTCAATTGAATTAAAACATAAAGAAAAAACATTTATAATTAAAATTAAAGTTTGTTTACATCGAACACTAAACAGAGTTAAATGTATTAAATAATGTGTATGTTCAGTTAGTGTTACTGTTTCTGTTGCAGTTAATTATATCAGTAGTAAGTGATGGGAACACACAGCTTTATTTCCTGAGTATGACCCAATAATATCCCAATCAAATTGTCAAGTATGCTGCATATACATTTTTCTCACTGTGCTGTCGCTGAGTACGTTGTGTCTTCTGCTAAGTTCAGAGTTTGGCTCTTCGCACACATCTCTCTGGAGCTCTTTCTACTCCTCAAACCATCCAGATGAAGCCCTCCACTCATTGCCCGGCGTTGGTGACCCCCCTTCCCAAAATGTCCATTTGTCCCCTGAATTCCACACAGCTATCTCAGAACCTGGTCGAAACTTCTAGATGTGAGACACTGTTGACCGATGTCACTCAGCCAACATCAACTCACCTACTAATTGCTCCTTGTAAGTCACCGTGTAAAGATAATATTTCCATCACCAACTGTAATAAATAGTTTCATTGAATTTTATACAGTAAAATATACAGTAAATGTTGTAAATTGGAGAGAGCAAATTCATTTTAATGGTGAAATAACTGTAATGTACTTCAAGAAATGTAAAATTGTTCCATGGTTTCAGATAAAGTTGAAAAGCGCTATCAAAACATTGCTCTGTTTTCTTGAGCATCCTGATTAATTCATCAGAGTAGTATTGACTTTATCAATGGCATGAATTTGTGGCGGACAGGGGAGTGTTCAGGAAACCTGTTTGAAAACATTCATCATTTTTGCAATTCCATTTGGGGATGCTAGTGGTGCATTAATTATACTTCACCTTTAAGCTGTTCTATAGCAATAACATCTACACTCACTGTGCACTTTATTAGGAACAATATGGTCCTAATAATGTGCCCGATGTGGTGTCCTGCTGCTGTAGCCCATCCGCCTCAAGGTTCGATGTGTTGTGCATTCTTAGATGCATTCTGCTCACTGCAATTGTACAGAATGGTTATCTGAGTTACCGTAGCCTTTCTGTCTGCTCGAACCAGTCTGGCCATTCTCTGTTGACCTCTGTCATCAACAAGGCGTTTCTGTCCACAGAACTGCCACTCACTTTATGTATTTTGTTTTTGGCACTTTTCTTAGGACTAGAGTTAATTCTGAGACTGTTGTGCATGAAAATCCTATAAGATCAGAAGTAACAGAAATACTAAATCCAGCCCATCTGGCACCAACAATCAAGCCACGGTCAAAATCACTGAGATTAAATTTTTCCCCTTTCTGATGGTTGAGGTGAACATTCACTGAAGCTCCTGACTCGTATCTGCATGATTTTATGTAATGTACTGCTGCCACACGATGGCTGATTAGATAAACGGATTTATAAGTAGGTGTACAGGTGTTCTTAATAAAGTGCTCATATTTCTTTTAAAAATTTTTAGAAAGGAAACTGTTAGACTGAATACTTCCTGTTTGCTCCTAATGACTGTCTCTACTGCAGCAACATTCTCGCCAGTCCAGTCCCATTCTCTGGTCAGACACCAGCTGCATTGCTCTTCCGGCCAGAGGGTGCCGCAACACCAGCTCATCATTCAACAGAGAGCCACTGCTCACAGACAGGTCCAGCCCATTGCACTGCGTGCCACACCACAGGACAGCTCTCCTCCGCCCCTCACCCTACAGACCCGTACCACTCCCACTACAGCCACCGTCCAATCACAGCACACCGAGCTCCTCTCAGTGCCCTCCTCTCCAAATCAACCAGCCAATCATTCACCTGTTCAACAGCAAGCAGTCGTATCTACATCTACGCTCCAACCTGCATCACTGCCTAACCCTCCTCCCCTTCATCTGGGCCCAGCAATAGAGCCTGTCTCCAAATATTCTCCTCTGGCCGGTCCCCCTCCTCTCACCATGGCCCTGCCCAGACTGACCCAGCCGCAGAGGCTCTCTCTGCGCTCAGTTCAAACCGTGGCTGTCCAGTCTGACCACATGCTGGTGTCTGAAGAGGAGATCCAAGTTACAGAAGCACTGGTCCAGCTGCCTTTTCAAAACCTTCCACCACCACAGACGGTGGCAGTGGACTTAAAGGTGCAAACTGCCACACAAACAGAAGCTTCCTTGGTTAGTCGCTCCGAAGCTGTGTATGATAATTTATAATGTGGCAAGACTGGAAAATGTACTGAACACAAATGGGATAGTTATTCGAAAAATGTATTTCTGTCATCGTTTAATCAACCTTGTTGTTTGAAACCCATATAATTTTCTTTCTTCCTTAGAAGACAAAAGGGAAGGTTTATCAGAATTTCTAGGCTGCTCTTTTCCTTCCAACCAAAGTGGATGTGACCAGTGGGAAATGTGGGCAACTGCGAATGAGATGTGAGAGTGTCGGGTTATATTTGCAGCTAATTTTTATCTTTTTTTAATATTTAGATTTTTAGTAGTAACTTAGAAGTACAGACTACTTTTATGATGCTTTTATGCCTTTTTTGGAGCTTAACAGACAGCAACTGGTCACTGACCACATTTGTTGTACGAAAAGAGCCACTTCAAGATATCTCCTTTTGTGTTCCATGGAAGAAAGAAAGTCATACGAGTTTAGTTGGTAAATGATGACAGAATTGTAATTTTCAGGTGTACTATCTCTTTAAACACATTTATGTGTCAATCAATGAGCCTATTATTGCATTTGACAGGCAACCCAGCTGTTGAAGGAGAGCGAAAGCATGAATTTGGTGAAGGATGTAGAACATGTATGTCCTCAGAGGAACAGAACGCCAACTCCGCCACCACTGTCCCCTCCAGTCGAGCCACAGACGAGCTCTGATGATGTAACATCCCAACCAGAAAACTGCACAGGTACCTGGAACATCCACCTGCTCATACAGGGTCCAAAATGAGCATTTGCCACGCACCAAATACAAGTAAAGTACAAGGTTTTGGTGAGTCAATAAAACTAGACAAAAGGTACTTAGCAGTTGGCAAGTAACTTCTTTAGGAAGTACATCTGTTGGTGACTCATGGGTATTCTAAATACATTTTTCTCAGTGGAACTTTTATCATCAGAAGTTTATCTAGTTTATTTCTAATTTATTTTTTTATCTAGAACTCCATGTGGTGATACTCAGGATAACTTTTCCTCACATTGGAAATTCTTCAATGAATATAATTTTCTTCTAGCTCTTCTCTAATATATTTCAGTGGCTAGATATAACTTTTTGTAGAGTAAAACTTGGTTGCAAGCCATAGTGATGTACATTTTCGTCCTTTTGAGTTGGTTCTTTTCAATGGATCTGTCAAATTGATTTTTACATTGGTCTAAATGATTCATTTGTGAAATGGTCAGTATTTGAATGATTTTTAAACCCTTATCCAGTAATCACAAACGACTGGAAAGTTCATTGGTCAAAAAAGTATGGGAAACTTGTGTCTTGTACCAAATTGTAACCTGACCTCTCGTTTATGCACAGCTGAACTGAACCAACCATCGAGCAGATCTGTGATCCAGTCACCGGAGGACTCAACACATGCCAACAGTTTCCCCTCTCCCCTCCTCTCTTCTGCGGTAAGAAGCACCAGCAGGTTTCCCCCAGCCAGCCTTCTAGGGAACCCTGAGGGTCAGCCCTCACAGACCATCGTTAGACCACACATCCTTACACACCTCATTGAGGGCTTCGTCATCCGAGAGGGCCTGGAGCCGTTCCCGGTATGTCCACTGGTTGACAATGTAGCAATTCAGAATAACAGCTGCCATGCCAATGATGCCCATGGTTCTCTAATGAAGCCATGAAGCTCAAGGATCTCTTCCTCCATGAGAAAAGAGTGTATGAAGGCCAGTGATGGTCTGCAGCCAAATGTACAAATCAACCAGTTATTTATTTCCCTTTTGGGATTCAAAAGGGTGCTCCACACTTTCAGAAGTCGAAACCGCCATCTTTGTTGCTTTAAAGTTTCCAAAATACTACAACGGCACTGTTCCAATATTGATGTGCTGGTCTTTTTTTATCAGGTGAGACGTGCCTCCCTGGAGATGAACCTGCAAGCCACACTACCAGACGATAAAGAGAGAGCTGCTAATGAAGAATCAGCCCAGGACTGCTTAATCGATGCGGACCAACCAGACAACTCCACTGATTCTGACATTGATAACCCTCCTGCCGAGGATGGTGGGCTCTTTAACACATTTCTCATCTGCATGTTGGTTTCTGGAAGATTAAACCAGCTCAAGATGATTTAGATGTTTCTCATAAAAATGGGTAAATTAGTGGGCCTAACTTGATCATTTTGCTTTCAGAACAGACAGTTGAAAACCTGCCTGATGTTCTCAAGTGTGAGTTCTGTGGGAAAAGAGGGTTTGCTCATACCTTCCTCAGATCCAAACGCTTCTGCTCCATGACATGTGTCAGAAGGTAAAGAGTTGTAAAAGTACCCTGTTGTTTAAAGACCACACTGAAACTAGTTTGAAACTTTGTAGGTTACGCATTCGCGTTTGCTAAATCCCTACTCCCCATTCCTTTCTTCGTACCAATGTTTAAAAGTGTCAATGTTGGATGTAAAATATTTACAGTACTTGCTCTGGCAATAGGCACCTGACAGTATAAAATGTTCACATCACAATCATTCCTGAAGCTTTTATCACAGTATACAGCAGATAAACAAGATAAAGATAAACAAACTTTATTGTTTTTCTCTTAAAAACAAGTTTAATTACTTCTTTCAAAAACAAATTGGATTTTAAATAAACAGATAACAAAGAACTTTGAAAAGAACCCTGAACATTTAAAAAATGATTTGAACATTTAAATAACTACGCAAATAATATACAATTATATTTGTTTTTACAAATATATAAAGTAAACAAAAATGTGAAAATAAATATTAAGTCAAATTTACATCACTGTCTTAAAGGTGCACTCAGTAATTTTTTCATCATTACATTTTTTTTTAACAAGACAATTCATTTTGAAATATATGTAGGAAATCATGACAACTCACTTTAAAATGAAGACTCCAGTCATATCAGTAACCTTATAAAAGCTGTTTTATACTACATGGAGATGGTCCACACATGGCTGCTGCCATAGTATCACATAACCAGCCGAATACTACTCGCTTAATCTCAGTAACCGTCCAGTTATTTGACACTTTCGCTCATTGATTAAAGTAATCATGGCTGACTATGAATACTACATTTCTACAAAAGCATCTGAAACTGAAAACTATTGATTTTAAATGATTCTGTTTCCAAGTTGCTAGGTATCAGTGTAAGTCCAAGATGATGCAAAGACAAAAGTTACTGAATGCACCTTTAAAATGCAAAGCTGCAAAAATGTCCCATATGAGCAATTGCAATAGTTAATTACAGGACTTATTATTAGCAGATTACAAATGTATTTTAGTTGTTACTATAAGAGCAAGCTACACATTATCTGCAAATAGCAACAACAGTTCACTTTTTTGTCATCTTAGTTATCCCTTAGCTCGTTGTCTGAGTGTTGTCTCTCAGTTTTCATAAAGAACTTACCTTTATCTTGCTGAAATGCACTTTATGATTGTACCGCAGATTAGCGAGCATGTTGGAGGTGTTACCAAGTTTTGCTGCCACTTGTCTGCCACATGTTTTACACAAAGGGAAACCATCTATGACAAACAATCCCTTTGCATTTTTATGGAACCCAAAATACTTCCTCACTTCCAACTTAAAACTTTTAGAAGGCGGATAAAGGGTCGACTGCATTCCTCATTCAGCCATGCTTCTTGTCCGAGTGCATGTGTCATTTATGCCGCATACACAGTGTTGTGAATCTTGATACCGAATGCCTTCACATATCACTTTTACTTTTGTTCATACATAGGGTTAGGCATTTGAACAAACCCATAACCCTAAGATAATGGGTTTGGCTATTTTGACTTGAGCCAGTAACCAACCATCCAGAACACATTAGCATTGTCCACAGGCAAGCTCACTTTCTCACTTTCTCTCCAGAAAATCTTAAAATGTAGTTGGATGTTATAATGGGCCATGTGTAGGCATGGGCAGAGGTGGGCTGAGCCCACCCTGAGTCTTGCCCACCCAATAAAACATTTAGCAAACACTGTATTAAATAAAATATTGTATTTTTAAAGATCTGTGGATTGGTTCAAATTTGGTGGTCTCAGATGATCAAATGTTTGTTAAGAAGGAAGCTGGGTTTTTCCACTCATAGATGTCTTTGTTTTCTTAGATGTAGTCCTTGCTTGTGAGAGAGTTTTTATGACTTGGTTCTCGCAGAGTTATTGGACTTTTACGACATCTTATGCCAGCCTTACAGTAGTATACCAAGAATAAGGCTGTCAGGGCCCACATCAATCTTTACATTTGGTTTACCTGTCTAGGTGTTGTCGTAAGGAACCTGTTTAAGGGCAAGGTCAAAGCCAAAATTTATAATTATTAACTCTAAGTAGATGAACCGCAGATGGATATAGCAATTGTCTTCAGTCAATCCATTTTTGCTTGAGTGTACTACTGTACTAAGATTAGAATTCAAAAAACTTTTATACTTTTGCCTCAACAAACCCAAGCAGCTCTCTTTATCTGTCATAGATTCAATGTGAGGTGTAAAAAGCATCTTAACCTGTTGAGAGGAGAAAAGATTGGCCGCTGGCCCCACAGACAGATGGGCAGGCGTGGGAGACCACCTAGTCGTATAAATGGTGGGTCGAGGAAACACTTCTTCAGACAGGTCAGTGAAAACTACAGTATAACCATAAAATCATGTTGCCATCCTGTTGAAAAGACAAGCATTGCTGGTCATCAGCATATACTTTAGATACCCTATGGTATGATATCTTAATCAGAGAGATTATGATGACCAGGTTGACCAACATTTTTGCTGGTGTACAATGTGGCAATGCTGCTCCACTAGCTAGACCAGAACAAAACCAGATGGACTAGCATGTAAAATTCTGGCCTACGGTAACTACCACTGCCCATTTAAATCTACTAGAATACCAAAATAATTATTTCTTGAGTGGGACTGAGGCCTATTGTAACACATTAAATCCTCCGCAGCTTCAAGAATCCCATTGCACTGATGACAGCCAAAGAGTATCCAATTCCTCACCATGGATCGAGAGAGAGGAGGATCCACCAGGCCCAATGACGACAAGGCTGCGTTTGCAGGCCAAGAGAGAGCAGGAGCAAGACAGAGAAAGAGAAGATAGCAGGGTAGAGCGTTGCAGTAGTTCTCACTGTCTTCTTGACTCTAGACCCTCACAGTGGAGTGTGGAGCAAGTGTGCTTCTTTATCAACTCTTTACCAGGTACTAACACGCTTTCATGCTCAAATGGCAAAGAACGTTGAATTCAGAACATATTCATTTCCAATAAAGGGTGTTGTTTAACTGTTAGGTAACCTCTGATTGTGTTCATTTTAGATTTAAATAAGTAGTTCACCCAATAATTAAACCATTTACTCACCCTCATGCTGTTCCAAACCAGTGTAATTTTATTTTTTTCTGTAAAACACGAAAGTATTTATTCTAATGAGCTTTGAGAGTTATAGTGGAAATAACTTTCATAACTAAGAACTTTTTAGTCTATTGCTTATACAAAGTTATCACATGCTTTCAGAAGACTTAGAGTATAGTGAATTGTTTGAGCTTGACAGCTCCAGTTCCCATTCAGTTTCATTGTATAAGCATTGTAGGAGTTTCTTGGACTTTCTGTGAAACATATCCTTTTGTGTTGTGTTTTGTGAAGCAAACATATGGAACAGAATATGGGAGCATAAATGATGAACAAAGTTCCATTTTTGGGTGAACAATTCCATTAAATTTTTTGGTTTAACCCCAGTGAGTTTAAGAATATAATGGTTAAAGGAAATATTTATTATTTTGGTGTAATAAATCATTAATGTACACTCATTGAACACTTTATTAGGTATGTTTGTATATTTCTGTATGGTCCAAATAAAGTAACAAACGTGGTCTTCTACTCTTTTAGCCCATCCGCCACAAGGTTTGACATGTTGTGCATTCGGAGATGCTATTTTGCTCACTACAATTGTACAGAGGGGCCATTCTCCATTGACCTCTCTCATCAACAAGGCATTTCCGTCCACAAAACTGCCGCTCGTAATTTTTGCAATTCCATTTGGGGATGCTAGTGGTGCATTAATTACACACTTCACCTTTAAGCTGTTCTATAGCAATAACATCTACACTCACTGTGCACTTTATTAGGAACAATATGGTCCTCTGGTTATCTGGCCATACTCTGACCTCTCTCATCAACAAGGTTTTCTGTCCACAGAATTGCCACTCACTTGATGTTTTTGGCACCATTCATAAACTCTAGAGACTGTTACAGAAATACTCAAATCAGCTTGTCTGGCACCAACAATAATGCCATGGTCGAAATCATGGAGGAGATCACATTTGTTCCCCATTCTGATGGTTGATGTGAACATTAACTGAAGCTGCATGATTGCACTGCTGCCACACGATTGGCAGAGTATTAGATATTGCATGAATAAAAGTAGGTGTACAGGTGTTCCTATTAAAGTGCTTAGTGAGTGTAGATAAATAATATTGGTATATGCAGATCTATTGTAAAGCTAGAGGTGAATGGGCTCCCCTAGGTGATTCCTCTGAGATTTTCCTTGCTACCGTCACTTTTGACTTGCTCACTGGGGGTTAAGATTTTCCAAAACTGTTTGCTGGGGTCTTTAAGACATTACAGTATAATTTCTGTAAAGCTGTTTTGAAATATGTATTGTGAATAGCACTATACAAATAAAAACTTGACTTCTATTTGTTATCAGGATGCCATGCTATTGCTGCAGATTTCCAGTCACAGGAGATTGACGGACAGGCCCTGATGCTACTGACAGAAGACCACCTTATGAATGCTATGAACATTAAACTGGGCCCTGCACTCAAAATCTGTGCACAAATCAACTCTCTCAAAGAATCCTAAACATACTATGGGGCTGTTTTTTGTAGGATTAGGATGCTCTGCTTCATAAACAGACATAGTGTTCCGAATCCCCAGTGTGGATTTCCTCTCAATAGTGTGGAGGCACATACTGTCACATCACAACTCCTTCAGAAGTGCCATGTTTTCTGCAAATGAATAACCATTTTACAATATAAATCTAGACATTCATAATGACCCTGCCTTTTCAGATACCTCTAACAAGATCATAGCTTTAAATTTTATGGTGGACCCAAAATCTCTCATTCCATTTAATTTGATAGTAAGATTGACTTACATGAGCATGGTGTGAATTTTATATATAATATCCATGCTATCTTGTGATCTTGTATATTGCATTTATAGTAAATAAACCAACTGAAAAGTACCTTTACATTGGATTATGGAGAAACAGGGATGATACAGTATAGCTGTGTAGCCACAAATTGTGGAGGTTTGTACATAATGTAAAAATTATTAAAAACAAAAAGTTTACAAAAATATAAAGAGACACTTTTCAAAGGATGTAAAAGTTACAGAGTATGTAATGGTGGATGTTTTAAAATAAAGATTTAATGATAAACAAAAATTAAGTCTTGTATAAAATATGTGCATGAGCACACTTAAATACTTGATTCCTTTCACATCAAGCACTTTTTTATACCATTGAGTAGAAAAACCTATGTATTACAAATATATTGTGAACTGTCAAGTGGTCAAAAAAAATCATATCCAACTTTGGAACATTAATATTCTCACATTAACCAGGATAAATACACAGCATTTTGGAGGTTTTAAAGGAATAGTTCACAAAAAAAAAAAAAAAAAAAAGAAATCCTCATTTACTCAACCTAACAAACAAACAATGGTTTTTAGAAGAATATCTCAGCTGTTGATCCACACAATGCAAGTGAATGGTGACCGAAAATGTGAAGATCCAAAAAACACAAAGGTAGCATGAAAGTAATTAATGTGACTTCTGTGGTTTCCTCCATGTCTTCTGAAGAGATCCAATCTGTTTAAGGGGAGAACAGACCAGAATATACCTTTTTTTCCTCCTTATAAATCTTGTCATCAGCAGTCTCCTTGACGATCATGATTTCAAGCTTAATTACACTTCCTAGCGCTCTGCACATGGATCAAGCACTAGGAAGTGTAATTGCTTGGAAAGACATGGATTAAAACCACTGGAGTCATATGGATTACTTTAATGCTGATTTTAGAAGCTTGACATTTTTGGTGAGTATCCCCACACCCGCCCGTCGCCTCACACCCTGGGAAACTCCAGAGAAGAATAGAGTCCATCCCCTATCCAGGAGTACGGATCCAGAGCCAAAACTGTGCGTCGATGTAAGCCCCACCAGAGTCCCCGGCTGAGCGCCACTACGTTGGAGTTTATCCCGGTGGACGAGAGGGTCGCCTCCCTACGCCTACGGGTTGTGGGGGGGAAACTCTGACTGTTGTCTGTGCATATGCACCGAACAGCAGTTCAGAGTATTCGGCCTTCTTGGAGACCCTGAATGGAGTCCTGAACAGGGCCCCAGTAGGGGACTCCATAGTGATGCTGGGTGACTTCAACGCACACGTGGGAAATGACAGGGACACCTGGAAAGGCGTGATTGGGAGGAACGGCCTCCCTGATCTGAACTCAAGTGGATGTTTGTTATTGGATTTCTGTGCTAGTCATGGATTATCTATAACAAACACCATGTTCGAACATAAGGATGCTCATAAGTGTACGTGGTACCAGAGCACCCTAGGCCGAAGGTCGATGATCGATTTTGTAATCGTGTCGTCGGATCTGAGGCCATATGTTTTGGACACTCAGGTAAAGAGAGGGGCAGAGCTGTCAACCGATCACCATCTGGTGGTGAGTTGGGTCAGGGGGTGGGGAAAGACTCTGGACAGACCTGGGAAGCCCAAGTGAGTAGTGCGGGTGAACTGGGAACGTTTGGAGGAGGTCCCTGTCCGCGAGATCTTCAACTCACACCTCCGGCGGAGCTTTTCAGGCATCCCTGCGGAGGTTGGGGACATTGAACCGGAGTGGGCAATGTTCAAAGCTTCCATTGCCGAAGCCGCGGTGGAGAGCTGCGGCCTCAAGGTTTTAGGTGCCGCAAGGGGTGGTAACCCTCGAACACCGTGGTGGACACTGGTGGTCAGGGAAGCCGTCCGACTGAAGAAAGAGGCCTTCCGGGATTTGTTGTCCCGGAGGTCTCCGGAGGCAGTTGCAAGGTACCGACAGGCCCGAAGGGCTGCGGCCTCGGCCGTGAGGGAGGCAAAGCAGTGGGTATGGGAAAAGTTCGGAGAAGCCATGGAGAAGGACTTTCGGTCCGCACCAAAGTGCTTCTGGAAAACCGTCCGCCACCTTAGGAGGGGGAAACGGGGAACCATTCAAGCTGTATACAGCAAAGATGGGATGCTGTTGACCTCAACCGAGGAGGTTATTGGGCGGTGGAAGGAACACTCTGAAGAACTCCTAAATCCCAACACGCCCTCTATGGTAGAGGCAGAGCCGGAGGATGATGGGGGATCAGATTCTATTTCCCTGGGGGAGGTCACTGAGGTAGTCAAACAACTCCGCAGTGGCAAAGCCCCGGGGATTGATGAGATCCGACCAGAAATGCTGAAAGCTCTGGATGTGGAGGGGGTGTCATGGATGACACGCCTCTTCAACATTGCGTGGAAATCTGGGACAGTGCCTAAGGAGTGGCAGAACGGGGTGGTGGTTCCCCTCTTCAAAAGGGGGATCAGAGAGTGTGTGCCAACTACAGGGGTATCACACTTCTCAGCCTCCCTGGTAAAGTTTACTCCAAGGTGCTGGAGAGGAGGGTTCGGCCGATTGTCGAACCTCAGATTGAAGAGGAACAATGCGGTTTTCGTCCTGGCCGTGGAACGAAGGACCAGATCTTTACTCTCGCAAGGATCCTGGAGGGGGCCTGGGAGCATGCCCATCCGGTCTACATGTGTTTTGTGGATCTGGAGAAGGTGTATGACCGGGTCCCCCGGGAGAGACTGTGGGATGTGCTGCGGGAGTACGGGGTGGGGGGGTCCCTTCTTAGGGCGATCCAATCCCTGTACGTCCAAAGCGAGGGCTGTGTCCGGGTCCTCGGCACAAAGTCGAGTTCATTCCATGTGGGGGTTGGTCTCCGCCAAGGCTGCGCTTTGTCACCAATCCTGTTTGTGATATTCATGGACAGGATATCGAGGCGTAGTCGGGGTGGGGAAGGTGTGCGGTTCGGTGGGCTGGGGATCTCATCGCTGCTTTTTGCAGATGATGTTGTCTTCATGTCATCATCGGTCCGTGACCTTCAGCTCTCACTGGATCGCTTGGCAGTCGAGTGTGAAGCAGCTGGGATGAGGATTAGCACCTCTAAATCTGAGGCCATGGTTCTCAGCAGGAAACCGATGGAGTGCGTACTCCAGGTAGGGAATGAGGTTTTGCCCCAAGTGAAGGAGTTCAAGTACCTCGGGGTCTTGTTCACGAGTGAGGGGACAATGGAGCGGGAGGTTGGCCGGAGAGTCGGGGCAGCAGGGGCGGTATTGCACTCGCTCTATCGCACCGTTGTCACGAAAAGAGAGCTGAACCGAAAGGCAAAGCTCGCGATCTACCGGTCAATTTTTGTTCCTACCCTCACCTATGGTCATGAAGGTTGGGTCATGACCGAAAGAACTAGGTCGCGAGTACAAGCGGCCGAAATGGGCTTCCTCAGAAGGGTGGCGGGCTTCTCCCTTAGAGATAGGGTGAGGAGCTCAGTCATCAGTGAGGAGCTCGGAGTAGAGCCGCTGCTCCTTTGCGTTGAAAGGAGTCAGTTGAGGTGGTTTGGGCATCTGGTAAGGATGCCCCCTGGCCGCCTCCCTAGGGAGGTGTTTCAGGCACGTCCAGCTGGGAGGAGGCCTCGGGAAGACCCAGGACTAGGTGGAGAGATTACATCTCCACACTGGCCTGGGAACGCTCGGGTCAGCCCAGTCAGAGCTGGTTAATGTGGCTCGGGATAGGGAAGTTTGGGGCCCCCTGCTGGAGCAGCTGCCCCCGCGACCCGACTTCGGATAAGCGGTTGAAGATGGATGGATGGATGGATGGATGGACATTTTTGGTCACCACTCACTTGCATAGAATGACAGAGCTGACTGAGATATTCTTCCAAAAATCTTTGTTTGTGTTCTGCAGAAGGAAACTAAGATGGCAGTGAGTAAATGATGAGAATTTTTCCCTTTTGGGTGAACTATATCTTTAAGGAGACATAAGTGTTTTGTTTAACATTACAAATAGTTACAAACACCCATGCCAACCTAAACACAATTGCTTAAGCAATTTTAAAATAATGTAACAAACCACATTCATCCCATTTACTGTAAGTGATCAGAGGAATAAAATAAATGTTACTCAAATGTTTTAATGTATTATTCCAATGCATGTTACTCAGTTACATATACCGTATGCACATTGACAGCAACATATTTTCTCAGCTTTAGTATATTATGTTATGATATGCCACTCAGCCCGAAAAGTCATTTCTCTCAGAGGCATGACAATAAAAAAAATTAAATCACATTAAACCATTTTCCAACACACCATGATTAAGTGCCATCAAATACAACAAAGAAATGGTTAATAAGTCCATGTGTCTTTAAAATAGCAGTTTTGTGAACTGTCACTGTTGTTGATGCTATGTGATTTTCTTAAGTTTCATCTGTTGCTCAATCATCATGTCAAACTCTTGTCTTTCTCTAAAATAGAATGAAGGGAAAACAAATGAAGATGCAAGATCCAGTTGTCTGGGTTAAAGAGGCAAATAGATTTCAAAATTTCTAAGTTACTCTACCTGTTACTAAAGCATGGCCCTCTACGATACTTTTCCTCTGCCTTCTCCAAGGAAAGCTTGTGGACTCCAGCAATGGCATAGATAATAGCCTAATTTTTTTTATTTTATTAAATTGAAGCATGGTTATACATGACCAAAATGGGAAATGTGTAACTGGCATTGATGGTAAAATGCTATGAATCAACCAATTACCTCTGGCAGGAGCACATCAAGAATAAGGCGAATCCTGTCTGCCTGGATGTTTTCCAGGCAGGTGTTTATTTGAAGGGCGTTGTCACAGACTTTGTTCAGGTAACGGTACACCTTATCAACCTGTTCCTCATCTTCCAAATAGAC
The DNA here is from genome assembly GCF_025860055.1 of Xyrauchen texanus. Lineage (NCBI taxonomy): Eukaryota > Metazoa > Chordata > Actinopteri > Cypriniformes > Catostomidae > Xyrauchen > Xyrauchen texanus. Next base: position 33,850,891 of record NC_068284.1, on the reverse strand, counting down.
ATCAACCACTGGGCGTGTGGGCTTCAGAAGGGCTTGAAGCCATTTTGATGACTCCTGACCGCTGATGATTGCCTGTGAGCACCAGACAAAGGGGTTAGGACCTGGAATACTGGCCTGGGTCTTCAGCATTTTAATGTGCATACAATTGTTTTTCTCAATAGAAATGTACAGTACTCACATTATAAATGCATCTCTCAATATACTGTAATTCGCCATCATTTAAACAGCACATTGTTGTAAATTAACCAAAATTGCAGTGTTGCTTATCTTACCAATAAGCGATTTTCGACTCTTCGCTTGTTGACAATGAAGTCCACCAACTGCTCGTTGGCACGGTTGCGTGCAGCTTTTGATCGGTCTGGCAGCACCTTCTTCGAAAGGAGCTCATCTTGCTCTTCCACAACAATATCCTCAACGTTTTCATCCACGTTGTTGCACTGCTTACTCAGAACCTCCTGACTGGGGAAGGTCAGCACAAATTTCCCTTCAGAATACTTTTTCCTTACTGGGCAGCCTGGGATCACAAATCAAAGGATAATTTTTGTTAAATCAACACTGTTTAATAAGGGTGTCTAACTTGATTAAGGGTTGTAGGTTGGTTTATAATAAGTAGGCTGATTGAGAAATATGTACAGTAAAGAAAACTTTAAATTCTATCAACAAGAATAAAAGAGAATAACTACAGTTGTATGGTTAATTTGATTGCAATGGGTTAATAAAAAAAAAAAAATCTACAACTGTTACAAAAGGAAACATACTGATGTCCGCAGCACAATATTCGATGAAGGAACCAGCGAAGGAGCCACAACCTGCCAGAAAAACATTTTGAATTTAAACTTCTTTGCATCTCAGCCATTTAGTTACTTAACTCACAAGCAAATCACAAGCACATAGATAAAGTAGTGCATGAGAAGTTTGGTTCAAATTCTATATGCTTAAATGAGAAACTGTATTCTCAAGCTCTATTTTTATGGAGTTAAATGTGTGCCACAATTCCGCATGTGCAAAATATTTTGAGCGTGTAAGATTTTAATTTGAGCACACATATGTTCTGCGTGCGCAAGATGATATTTTGGGCACACAAAAAGGTATTCTGCATCTGTGTTTTGTAACGTATCTTCTTCCAAGTACGTAACACCGTTTTTTTGCGTATGCAAGATCTCACTCGCTCTCTCCCGCTACCCACACTGCGTGTACTCATAGCTTTGACTGCTTGTTTGCTCAACAAGGTCACAGCATTATAATGTGCCAGAATTTAAGCCAATCAGCAATGAGGTGGTACATTTTGATTGGCTGGCAAGACCACAGATCATACTGGTAAAAACAAGAGGATGAGAAGGGGATAGTTTTTTTTGAAAAAAGGAAACGTGTAACACATTATGACCACATGAAAGCAGCTCTTTTGTTGACTTAACTGTTTTTATTTAACCTTTATGAAATATATTTTTATTCTGTACACTGCCAATAGTCTTACTAGCTAGCTAACAATCTGGCTAGCTCTCCTAGTTTGGTTCTCTTAACTAGTATTTGGTTATCTAGGTTACCAAGTTACACTTACGTAGCTACTAGCTTGGCCATGTTAGCTACCACTTTAATCTGAAATTATATGAATTTAATCTCTCCAGAGTGTAAAACTCTTTTTAGACTAATGTAATTGTGTAGTTTTGTGGGAACTTAATTTGGCTTCTATCTATACCACAGGATATTCTGAGAGAGGTATAATAATATAAAAATAAAAGGTGACCAGATTACGGTCTACCATGGATCCGCAACAACTGAAACTTCTTATTTTTGTTATTATTATATGAAATATTATTTCCTTTAATAAACATGTTATTTAGTCCACCTTCTTTAGTGTCTTCTATTTTTTCGACAGCCTTGCATATTATAAATATTATGAATATTACTAGCCTAGGTGAACATTCCTTGATAATAAATGAGAAAATTTCATACATTGTACCCCAATCCTAATGGTAAAATTGATTGAAGAAATGGAAGAAAAGGATTATGTCTCCTGTCATAGTTTGGGGTAAATTAAATGTACAGTATATTGAAACTCAATTCTATGAGAGAAAAAAATTATAATAAATAAATAAATATATATAGGAAGAAATCCTTAGCATTGCATAATCCCAGGCTACTATATTTTGAAAAACTGCATTACCAGTAAATTAAGCCTTAGTGTATTCCAGGTATGTCTATAATTAATGGGGTAAATAGCTTTTGTAATGATAACTGCATACAATATATTAAGTGTGTACTGAACTTGGAGCATTGTCCCTGTTGGCTCTTCTGCTACATTTACAAGATCTTCATGGTTGCTGTAGCTACTACAACTGTCCAATCTGTCCAAGTGCTTGTAAGCAGCTTCTAATAGCCAATCCTGACGTAGGAGTCAGGCGCATGTACAGGGCATACGAGGAGAGAGAACGAGTGAGATCTTGCACACACAAAAAATGTCTTCATCTTTGCAAGAAGATACATTTATTTACAAAACGGAGTTCAAGCGGTACAAAATAAAATTTTCCACCTATTGTCGAGTTAATTCAAAAGGGAGTGGTGGAAGAAGTTGGAGAGAGTAAAATGTTGGTATTTGGCATGATTTTCCGCCAAACTCACTTGCACCTAGAGTTAGCGCATGCTTCGATGAAAAAAAAAAAAATCTTCATGACCATGTCCACTGACTTTGTGTGTATGTTTTATGGCATTACACTGGGCTTAGTACTAGCATCTTAAAATAGGGTCATAACACAGGAGCTAAAAACTATAATGACAACAGCAGTAAAAAATTTAATAATAATAATAATGCAGAGTAGGATTTAACTGCTATCCTCAAATGGTAAAATAATATTTCTAGAGAATGTAATGAATAAATTCTAAACCAGAAACATGTTGTAAATACACACAAATGTTTAATATTACACACATAGACAAATATACATACATACCAATGCGGATTCTATAGTCTGATATCAGTTCCAGAGACCAGGTAATAGCACTGCCGTACTTCTCTTTCGCTATATCCTAACAGAAGTGTCAACATGTCATTTTTTTATTACAACATGCCAACTTAAATGTCTTAAGTATTAGAGGTGTGAATCTTCACTGGCCTAACGATTAGATTATAAAACGATTCTCAATGCATCTTGTCCTTCAATATCTTTCTTTTTTCAGTTTCTTCCAAATTTGTTACTCTATTTTTTCCCTTTCAGCTTTATATGTAACAGACGTTTTAAAAATCAGAACGAGTCACATTACATAAACTGGCCTTTTACTTTCAGGATGAGCTGTCAACAAAACATGGAACATCCACAAGTTTGAATAAATGGTTCTTTAGTTTAAAAGAATATCTCAGTTTTTCAGTTTCCTTCTTATAAAAAAAACTTATAAACCTTATAAAAAAAAATACAAAATGATTGATTCTCCATCAAAACACACTGAATGCTATTACTTCAACTGATTGTATTATACATTTTAAGCATTGTAAATCATTTAATAGTATTTAATTATTAATTAAAAATAATCTATGCCATGCCATTCATTTTCATTTTTAAACACAATATGAAGTTGCTGGTCCAGGATGAGAGGTATATCTGCTTCTATGAGAGTGCAGCTGTCAGCTTCTCTTCTCCTCACCTGCACAGGTGATAGTAAAGCAGTTTAAATAGCACAGTTGTTGCTTCAGACATGTATCAAGCATCCTGTATGCACTGTTCTAGCTGTTTGCTCTGCGAGTACAAGATAAAACCTATCATCAGGTGTGCGCACTGTCCTCAATCAGTGCAATTATCGGTGCGAGCTCAGCTTTCATGTTGTTTGTTGGCTTCTTATCACGAATAAACTCTCCTGTTGCTGTGTGAGTGGGTTTGTGAAAGAACGTCGGGATCGTGGTTTCATTCGGGCACAAATGGTCATGTGTTTCATTAAAGTCAAGTGCACAAACATGACTGTTTGCAGGCCAGCTGTATGCATTTAACTCGTGTCTTTTTTTTCTACATCTGTCTTTGGCGAGCAACACTGCTGTGCCATGATTTCAACTCAGAATAGATGCTGATTCTTCTGAGGATCGATTCAGAATTATTTGAGTATGAATCACGATGCATCGCTGAAAGATTTTTTCCAACAGCTCTATTAAGAGTGCTCAGCATAGCAATGTCTAAAAAGCCCTCTAATTGCAGAAATATGGAAATAGTGAGCATGCACTCTGAAAGGGCATTATATAAAGCAAAACATTTTTAGCCAGAGAGCTTTACCATAAGTTTATCTGACTCTTCACAATCCAAGGGCTTTAGGGTTCGCAGGGATACGGAAAACCTTAAGAACAAAAGAGTGAGGATGTTACGACCAAATATTTTCAGACTATGGTATTTATTATAAATTCTACAAATGGTGAATAATAATAAGATGAATTCTTACCCTTTTCTGATTCTCTTTTTATCAAGCAGGAAACCATCAATAAACACAATGCTAGCTTTTTTGCTCTTGTGATTTACACTTTTAACCTACAGAACAGACGCATAAGCGTCAAAATCAACTGCAGTTTTCAATGTCAAGCCACAAACTACACTAAACAGTTCCACAGTTTGCCCAACTGTGCTGTACGTACCACTGCTGGCCAGTAGGGGTATTTTCTCAGTTTGCACCACACGCAAAGTCCCTCTGAGATTGACAAACGCTCTGGAATTGAGCAGTTCATATCATAACATTGACCAAAAAAGCAGACTGCATCTTGAAATTGTCCCGTTTCCCCCAAAGAATTCTCCTTGTATTGTTCACTCACTTTTATTGTCCTTCTGCAAGAAGCTGGGTAGCTCCTCTTCATCATCGTCCTGATCCTCTTCCTGCAAGAGGGATTTGTTGAGAGGGTAGGGCTCCTCTTGAAGGCTCAGCTCAATCGAGAGGTCAGAGGACATGTTTTGATCTGCTGGGTACATAACATGACGTTATTATCATTATTAGCATTAAAATGAATATCTCTTGGAGATCAGATAAGACAAGCAATAAGGCATTTACATTTGAAGGATTAGTTTACCCAAACATTTTTGTGTCATAATTTACTCACCCTCATATCATTCTTATGTAGGACACAAAAAAAATGTTTTTTTTATTTTTTTACTTTCAAAATGTGAAAGTGAAAGAGTGGATTACTTGTGGATTACTTTTCTGCTGCTTTTAATTGAATTTTGGAGCTTGAAAGGTCAGGTCACAATTCTCATCCATTGTATGGAACTAAAGAGCTTAGATATTCTTCTAAAAATCTTTGTTTGTGTTCTGCAGAAGAAAGTCAAACACATCTGGGATGGCTTGAGAGGGAGTAAATGATGAGAGAATTTTGGTGAACTATACCTTGAACTGTATGGACTATTTCCACTGTTTACATATGTCTTGTATGCCTGAGAGTTTTGGGGAGAAAAAGTGTGACAATTTTGTTCTATTGGTATTTCAGTCAGTGGTTCACATAAATTATGACATATAGCTATCAATAAGAGCCTGGACTTGGAGTGCTTTTAGGTATTTGTAAACTGCTTGCAAGTTTCTTTCATTCCTTAAAAAAATAGTTCCACTAATGGAGGGGGAACGTGTTCACAGACGGTGATGATTTTATTTAACATGTTTTTAAATATTGAGTGTTTTATTACCCTGGAATAAGTTTTAAAAAACGAATTAGCTCAGCTATGAGGGTTTTCTATTATAGCTGCTGAGAGAGTGACAGTAAATTGGTCATCTTCTCCCATCTGACGGTCTTTATCCGCCTCTCTGGTAAGTGAAAATAATATTTGCTGTGATCTCCCATTCACCGCTGTTGAAGTTTACCCTGCAAACATTTATTTCGGAGGGTGAAAAAGGTCTATAATGTTAGCCAATCATAACAGTGGTCGTGACTTAAAGCAGTAGTACAAAGAAACAGAGCATTTCAGACAGAGGGCCAGAAACAGGGTTTGGTGGTGGTGACGGCATAGTGGGCTAAAGCACATAACTAGTAATCAGAAGGTCGCTGGTTCGATCCCCACAGCCACCATCATTGTGTCCTTGAGCAAGGCTCTTAACTCCAGGTTGCTCCAGGGGGATTGTCCCTGTAATAAGTGCACTGTAAGTCGCTTTGGATAAAAGCGTCTGCCAAATGCATAAATGTAAATGTAAATGGGGTGAAACATTTTCATGAAAAAAAGCATAAATGACCACTTTTAGTCTTGATGTTCATTGCAAGTTTGTGGATGCTAGGGCTATGAGCATCACCGTGACAACAGTGCCACCGGTGATTACGCACGTGACGAAAACATATCAACTTACATAAATGACCAAATGAAAACTTTAAATCAATTGCTAAAATAATGCAATTTAATGAGTATAGTGAAGTATTAGATCTTTAGCATCAGTGTTGTGGATTCTTTATCACAGGGGCGTATTCATTTTCTGTTTTTTAGAGACAAGATACGCATTTAGCAATTCAATTCAAGCCAAACTCATACCCCAACTAGGTTTAACAACTACACCTCCAATCGTTCCCAACTGAAGTTACAATCTTGAAATCCTTTCACATGATCACTCACAAGAGTTTATTTGTGATAAAAATGTGAACAAACAACATGAAAGGGCTCACACCAATGTATACACTCTATCTAGAACTCAAGCTCCGTTGTGCATTCGCTGACTTCATTGATTCACAGTTTTAAGTTATAATAGTATATTAATGAAGTTGATATAGCTGATTGGGCTCATTCATTATCTCTCTCTCTATATATAAAGATGGATTTGAAAATAGGTGATTAAAAGTACTTCAGTTTACCTGGGCTCATGTGCGGAGTATCACAATACTCTCTCTACAAGTTCACCTGTTCAAGCTCCATTGTAAATTTGTTTGTAACCCTTATAAGAAATTCTTATAAGAGCAAAATTGTTTTAATCATTATATATTGATTTGGTATCCTTATTAGGATTCCTCCAATCACATTTTGTAGTATAACCAAATTACAAAAGATCTGCCTAGCAACTCCTGTGTGTTTCCATACAGAAAATTGTTATTGGCTAGAAAAAAAATGTGGCTGCGTTTGTAAGCAAGTGCTGAGAGAGAGGAAAGAGATGAAACGTAACCAGAGAAAGAACTAGGCTGGGTAAACTAAGATATAATAAATGTTGTAGTTAGAAGGTGATTTAAAATGTTAAAGAAACTTTAATTCAGAAGAAGAGATTGCAAGAACCCTTTTGAGCCTGATTTTAGATATGTAAAAACATTCGTTTGAATCTCGGCCTGTTTTTTTTTCCATTGTAACTCTGGATGGAAGATGGCAAGCCACCTAGCATTGATTCTTTGACCTTCAATGACTGTATAGAGTGTTCCGCTCCATCTAAATGCGTGGAAGGACTGTACAAGAACTCACAAATTCCACACATGAATATGGCTATTCAGGCCCTGGATAGAATCGTCATTTTCTTTTGTCAGAAAAGGCTGAACCTCAACTGATCTGAGGAATATAAAGTTGGAACAAACTGAACTGATCAAATTAACTGATCAAGAGGACACACACACACACACACACACACACACACACACACACACACACACACACACACACACACACACACACACAAATGTGTAATTGTTTGTTGCATTTCATTGTTGCTGTTAATACAAGTTACAAACTTTAATGGTATATTTGATTGTCTTTGATTTCAAAAAACTCTTTGATGGGATTTACAGAAGTCTTTGGGTTCCTCCTTTATTCAGCCCATCAATTATTCAATTTACATGGCCTAGTGTGTACTTACCCACAGAAGGTTTACGCAGTAAACCTTGGCGAGCCAGCCAGGAGTTTGTAATGTTGCTCAATTTGAAGAACTGTTTTGTTTTTTGTTGAACTGTTGTGCTGGAACAACATTGTAAATAGTAAGACTGCAATTCAGTCTACTTTAAACAGTGTTTCCTTCTAAAATGTCTGTTGCCTTGATATAATTAATTTTGTACAGATAACATGGATGTGGTTATTAAGGAGTATTTGAAAGTACCCAATTGTGTCTTGATAAGTGAGTTATCAAACACTGCTGTTGATTAAGTTTTTGAGTTTTTGCATAAGTATGGAAGCATCTCTCAAACCGTAGAGATAACTGATATTCAGTCCCCATACTGTGGGCAGGTAGTAGTTGAATTCGAACATGGTTCTACCATGACAGCTTTAGAAGCTCTTCCCTTACAGGGTCACAGACCCTGTCATGGGGATCCTGAAGTAGTTCATCATATTCAGAGTCTAACAAGAGTCTACACAGAGACCTGTGACACCACAACCACTGAAGCTTACCTGTCTGAAATGAAACAATTAACACAATTAAAAGTTGAGTGGGAAACAATTTTAAGATGTTCTGAGGGATGAACTTAGTAGGATTAGTGATTCTGTTACAGATCAGCCTGTGCTGGATGACATTATCCCACCTTCAGATTATGAAAGGTCCCCTTTGCCTTGTGAACCAGTAGAAATGCTTTGTTTTCAGAAAGATTCAAATAGACTTTCTGTGGACACAGGCCCTCATACACCCAACACGAATGAGATCCCTGCAACTGTTCCAACCCCAAGACTTGACAGTGTCCCAGTCATGCTTTCACCCAGTCATCTTACCACCCAGATGTTCAGCATGTGGTAGTTGAGCATGTAGTAAGGTGCGGGGAGTTAGCTTCTCAACTCTACGCACCGCTAAAGTTCTTAAAACTTCTCTGGCAAAGTTCCTCATCAAACTTTTGAAGTCGATTGCGATACTTGCCATGGAATAGTCAATTTTAACTTGAATGATCCCATAATTAGTGATGCAAAAGTGTTGAGGAAGATCATTGAAAGGGATGAGCTTTTTGCTGCATTTATCCATCTTAAACATAAAAGCCATCTGAGAAGCAATAGCCTTGCAGCCACTGAGTCAGACAATCAGCTCTTGAAACAATTTTGTCGAGGATGCTGGAATAATTCCTTGATTTCAAATCTCCAGCGTCAATGACGCAAACCTAACCCCCCAAATTTCCAGAATGTTTGCTCATGCTGCACACTGAAGAGGATAGGCAAGCAGCTAAAAGTAACCGAATGCAACAGAATCTTTGGGCAGCAAGAGATCCAACCCAATGTACAGGCTTCATGTAATCTGTGTTTTACAAACTTTGACTTACCTGTTGAAGGTGATTACATCCCCTCAGCAGAAGTACAGCCCTTGCAAAAACAAATTGCTAAACTGCAAACCCATTGCAAATCTTCTAGCCCTTAGAGAAGAGAAAGCTGCTAAGGCAAAAGTCCCAAAGCGTGACAAACTAAAGCTAGTTGAACACAAACAAGACAATAAGCAGTTGACAAAAACTCCTGCTACCACCTCAAAGACAAAGCCTTGTTACTGTTTTTGGTGTGGTGAGGATGGCCATTTTGCTTCCACCTGTAGTAATGGACCAAACCCTACACTGGTGCAAGCAAAGAAAAGGGAGCTTAGAGAAAATTAGCATGCTTGGGACATACAGAACAATGCACTAGAACGACATGAGTTAAACTAGCAAAGGCCCCTGTGGTGGGACACACAGAGGCCATGCATGGCTCATGTCCCACATCCAAGAAAGCCCAGAAATATACAGTAAAAACACATACTGTCCAACAGAGCTGAAAGCTGTCGAGACAGCTTATTGGAGAAAAGTGCATTGCAGTTGTCCAAGTAGATTGGGACTGACTGTAACTGTTTATTAGATACAGGGTCTCAGGTTACAACGGTGGCGCAGTCATTCTATAATAATTATCTTTCTGACCAACCCATTCATCCTATCGACCAATCGCCTGCTGTAGGAGCAGCGAATGGTCAGTTAGTGCCCTATTTGTGGTATGTTGAAGTCTGCATTATTCCCCAAAGATTTCCTTCACTCAGAACCTGAGATACCTACCCTTCCTTTAGTTGTCCCTGAAGTTAATTCAAGCAGCGAAGACCCTCTGTTAATTGGCACTAATACCCTGGATGCCATATATGAGCAATGCAGTAACCAGCCAAAATAATGAGGCAGCTCCTCTCGTTATGGTTACAATCAAGTTTGGAGAGTACCGAATAAAAGACAGAAACAAGCAGCCAGTGGTAGACTGGGCTTAGTAAAACTCAGGGGGCAGACAAATTAAGTTAGTCCTGCTGGGCAAAAGACATTGCTTGAGGGATACATAGTTTGAGCCACTGCAGTTGGAGATGAGACATGGGACTTACTTGAACTCATTACCTTACCGAAGAGTAGTCCCTTTAAAGTACCAGTCTCCGAGGAACAAATCTGATCATGACATTCTACTTCACAGTATTTTATCCGAACTCAGCATTCCACACCAGCTTATCCAAAACCCTTGTGTGAATGAATGGAAGCTGACCTCAACTCATTGTTCCAGTCAGCATGGGAGAACTCGAGATTCTACATTGAAGTTTGACTTTGGACAGTCTCCATTACCTGTGGAGTGGAGGGAATGTATAACACAGAAATTGAATTCTTTATCAGACATCTTCTCCCATCATGACCTTGATTTCGGTCACGCCACAAAGATAAAACATCATATCAAATTGAAAGAGGAGACACCTTTCAACCAGTGAGCATGTCCAATCCATCCCCAAGATGAGACAGTAAAGAAGCATTTCCAAACCCTTTTCAATAATCCGAGAATCTGAGTCCTCATTTGCATCACTGATAGTTGTAGTCTGTAAGAAGTATGGAGATGTACACCTTTGTGTGGACAACAGGAAATTGAACATGCAAACCATACAAGATGCTTAAGCACTTCCAAATCTGGAGGAGATATTCTCTGCACTTGCAGTATCTCAGTGGTTCTCCGTGATGGATTTGAAATCTGGATATTATCAAGTCGAAATGGAAGAGAAAGATAAGCCCAAGAATGCCTTAGTTTGCCCATTAGGCTTCTGAAAATTTAATCGGATGCCACAGGGCAATACATATGCCCCCAGCACTTTCCAAAGCCTCATGGAAAGATGCATGGGAGAAATCCACTTGAAAGAAGTCCTTGTTTTTCTGGATGATATAATTGTTTATTCTGACACCTTGGAGGAGCACGAAAACAGGCTTGTTCATGTGCTCGGACATCTCAGAGACTACGGACTAAAGTTGTCCCTTGACAAATGCTAATTCTTTCAGACTAATGTCCGCTACCTGAGACAAATTGTGTCTAGGAGTAAAAAAAAAAAGATCCTGAAAACAAATTGAGCTTTAAAAACCTGGATGAGACCCCAGAACTTAAAGGATCTAAGGTCGTTCCTTGGATTTTCAGGATACAACTGGTGTTTCATAAAAGACTTCTCAAAGATCATCAAACCACTGACCAATCTCACAGTTGGTTATCCACCTCAGCATAAAGGGAGTAAGAGAGTTACAGACTGCAGGTACTTGAATAGCAAAGAGCCTTTTGCTGAACGTTGGAGCCAAGAGTGTCAGAAAGCATTTGAGTCCATTATCGATAAGTTAATCTCAGTTCCTGTTCTTGGCTTCGCTGACTCTAAACTATATTACATGCTGCATACAGATGCTAGCACTACTATCTTGGGTGCAGCATTGTACAAGAACAAAATGGGTTATTGCTTATACAAGCAGAGGGTTAAGCCGTAGTGAATCAGGATACGCAGCCCACAAGCTTGAATTTTTAGCCCTCAAATGGGCCATCATGGAAAAGTTCCATGATTATCTCTATGGAAGCCAATTTACAGTTGTCACAGACAATAATCCACTGATTTACCTGCTCGCAACAGTCAAGTTGGATGCAGCAAGCTATCGCTGGCTAGCTCCACTTTTACCTTTAACATCAAGTACCGAGCAAGTAAACATAACATGGATGCTGATGGATTATAAAGGAGACCTCATGATGCGTGGGAGGATGATGGTGCATCCAAAGATGAGACCCAGAAAATCCAGCGATTTACCACACATCTCGTAGCATCCTTAATCTATTGAGAGATATCACTAGAGAAATAGTTGAAGCGAAATGTCAAAGGCATATTGTTAGCCAAAATTAAGCATATCCCTCTCCTTTGTTATGTAGAGTCTTTAGCAATGCAGTAATTAGCTGGTCCTGCCATCTTTGAGGAACAGGACATTGAGTGTGGTGTTTCACCTTTGCAGAAGTACAGCCAAGCATACCTCAAAAAGCTGCAAAGAGAGGATTCCATCATTAGCCAAGTCATAAATCTCCTGGAGTCTGAACAACGGTTACCTGCCAATCTGAAGGTTGACAATCCAGACCTCCTGTTGATGCTGAGGGAGTGGGACCATCTTCAGCTGAAGAATGAACTCCTATACAGAACACAGCTGTGTGAAGCCCAGACAGTCTTTCAATTAGTATTACCAGAAGTGGTTCGACCCATTGTACTCCAGAAACTTCATGATGACATGGTCCATTTAGGGATTGAACAAACTCTTGACCTTGTTAGGTCAAGAATTTATTGGCCCAAGATGTCTCTCGAGGTGGATCGGAAAATGATGCTAAGTGTTTGTGGAACAAATTTTTCACACACTACGTATTCCCTGAGCGACTCCATAGTGACCAAGGCAGAGATTTTGAATCTCATGCCATAAGAGTGACGCCATGCCATGCCATCACAAGCATTCATAAGGTGAGAACAAGCCCATACAATCCCAGAGGGAACCCTGCAGAGTGTTTTATCGTACCCTCCTAAGCATACTAGGTACCCAGCAAGATAAAGAGAAAACTCATTGGCGTGATTATGTGAAACCATTAGCTCATGCTTATAACTATACAAAGAATTAAGTTACTGGGTTTTCACCCTATGAGCTCATGTTTGGGCGACAAATAAGGATACCTATTGATATTGCCTTTGGGTTACCTGTCAAGGATGGTAGAACCTCTTCTCATTCTCAGTATTTAAAGAACTTGAAATCCAGATTGGAACACCGCTATGGAATTGCATTCCAAAACGCTAAGAAAGTTGCTGAAAAGAAAAGAGATGCTTTGACAAGGTTATCAGAGAGTCCACCTTGGAGATCAGAGACAGAGTACTAGTGAGAAACCTGCATCTGTGTAACAAGCATAAACTCACTGATTAATAGGAATCTACAGTTTATACAGCTATTGTAACTAAACATATGAGAGACTTACCAGTGTACACTGTGAAGCCAGAGAATGCAGATGAGCCGGTAAGGACACTGTACCATGATCACCTTCGTCCTTGTGGATATCTTCCTGAAATAAAAGAGTCAGAGGATGTAGTTATTCCCGCTAGGAAGCCAAGGACAAGAAAGTGTTCAATCTGAAGAACCTGATTCAGAAGATGAGGACTATTGGCAGCCAATGTTCACCACATCAGATCTCACAGAAAAGCAGACGGTGGAAGTATATGAAATTCCATGGATACACACATTTTCAAATCAGCCTGTTAAGAACATGAGGGATATTCTGTTACAGCCTGATCCAGACCTGAGCACAGGAGAGCAAGACTTACCTGGTGAAATTTTTGTGGAGATTCCTTCTGACGGTACATTTGCCACTACTCAAACTAAGGATGAAGCAGTGTATCGGGGTAACTTACCTCGAACAAGAGTTGAGGAAGGGAACTTACCTGCGACATCCATTGATGAAATAGCAGGAGATGCAAATGAGAGTCCATACAAACAGAACTCACTTATAAGAGAGAACACATATGGAACTTGTGCGGATGGACAAACAACAAATTGCATAGGACAAGACCAGATTTCCATGGAGGCTAAGGCAGATGTTGAGAAATTCTCCAATGAGATGCTTGGTGAATGTCCTGTGTGCAGATCAGAAAGAATTATAGACCTCTGGGATTGTTTCATTGCAATCAAAAAGAAGTTTAATTAGGGAAAACCCTAATTTAATTTGCACGTACTTTCCTGGAAGGATTTCATCAAGCAGTTGTTGACACATTGAGAAACACTACAACCTCAAAATTACTATGTGATCAAAGTAACATGAAGGTACTCATGTTAATTAAGAGGGGGAGGGTGTAACCCCTATAAGAAATTCTTATAAGAGTAAAATTCTTATAATCATTTTATATTGATTTGGTATCCTTATTAGGATTCCAAAAGATCTGCCTAGCAACTGCTGCGTGTTTCCAAACAGAAAATTGTTATTGGCTAGAAAAAATGCGGCAAGCCCCGCCTCCTACGCTGCATGTGAGCAAGCACTGAGGGAGAGGAAAGAAATTAAACGTGACCAGCAAAACTTGGCTGGATGGAAGATGGGGAGCAACCTAGCATAGATTCTTTGACCTTCAATGACTGTATAGAGTGTTCCTCTCCAACTCCACCAACAGTGTGGTAGGACTGTACAAGAATTCACAAATTCCATTGGATTTCCTTTCCCCCAAAATTTAACCCATGTAGCATCTGGACCACATTTATTCATTATTTAATGAATAAGCCAACAGATGTCTCAAGACTGTAGCAAGCAGAGGCCCACACTGATCCCCCACTGATCGTTATCAGCAAAGGAATGCAGAAAACATGATTCACTCCTTTCCCTTATAAGAAATGGACCCAGAACAACAGACTTTTCTTTACTAAATTATAGACAAACTGTCTAAAATAACCCCTAGGTGCTTAAACTAACCCCAATCGTGCAAATGTGTCAGCTTCCAAACAAAGGAACATTTCCCGCTTGGAAATTGCACCTTTTTCATTGGTTCCTCCTTTATTCGGCCCATCAATTATTCAAATGACATGACCTAGTGTGTACTTACCCACAGAAGGGTTACAGCTTCATTACAGATGTAAGTTGTAATATTATATTTATGCGGTTGATGGCTTGTTTATCTCATATATTTATACAATGCATTTGAAAATAGCTGATTAAAAAATTGCTTACGTTTACCAGGGATCACCGCTTCTCGACATGCATCTTAGATGACAAAGAATCCTTAAAGTACTATGAGTGGATCATTTGAATAAACAAGGTTTCATTCAACAAGGTTATTCTTCTTCTAAAACACTGTCAATGCATTGGTAATATCTTGCAGTGTTGTTTATTTCTCATTATATTTTCGTTAACAATGTTTGAATTAAAATGGTTAAAATTATCCTCATAATCCTGTCTTTGTTAAAAGGAATACACTTGGGTTTTAATTTTTATTTTGTGTTCAATGATGCACTTTTTAAAGTATGATGCATAATGAACACATAATTTGCACACATTCCCACTCTTCAACCACCGTATGACAACGTTCACCTTCGGTGATTGGTCCCTAACCACCACGGTGTTAAAATATTGCCATTGTAACAGCGGCAATAGTGTGTTTAGTGCTTTTTGTTTTGCATAAGAAAGAAAATCATAGGGTTTGGACAACGTGAGGGTGAGATTATAAAAAATCATTTTTGGGTGATCTATTACTTTAAGGCATGTTGCAGACACTCTTATCCAGAGCAGCATACAAAAATGCTGTTTTAATCAACTGATGGCAAGCCTGCAATTTGGAATGCAATGTGTATACAGAGAATATTTAGCATAAAAGGGGCAATTCTATTAAATAAATGGGAGAAATTGGAATGGCCAACGGTCAACGGATGTAGAAAGGAAGTCCCACCTTACAGGAAAAAGAGCCAGTCACCTTTTAGATCCAGAAATCACCTGCCAATTGTCAATGTCACTTTATTTATAAAGCAAACTAAAACAACAGCGGATGACCAATGTACTGTACATAGTAAAATAAAAGTTAATACTCAATTAAATACATAGATAAAATAAACAATCCATAGCAATACACCTATAGGGCATATAAATAATGTCAGAAAAGAACCATCACCTCACCGATTAAAAGCTATCGCAAACAGATTTAAAACTGGATATAGTTGAGGTGGTTCTAATACTCACACAAAGACTGTTTCAGAGTTTTTGAGCTGCTACTGAAAAGGCTCTGTCCCCTCTAAATTTGAATCTGGTCCTTGGCACTACTAAAAGTCTCTGATTTGAGGATCTCAAAGATCTCCCTGGGCAATGTTCTGACAAGAGATCTGTGAGATAGTATGGCGCCAGACTATTGAGAGATTTGAAGATCATCATTAGAACTTTTAATTAAATTCTATAGTGTACCGCAGCCAGTGTAGTGAAATTAACATAGGTGTGATAGGTTTGTATTTCTTAACTCCAGTTAAGAGTCTGGCTGCTGCATTTTGCACCATTTGGAGCCAAGAAAGGGAAGCTTGCCTAATACCTGTATAAATCGAGCCGAGGCGTGATAAAAGCAATTAACTCGAGAATAAGCATCCGCTTTAGCTATACTAGCTGGGAAAATCGAATTTTTTTTCATAATCTGAGGCAAAGAAGCACAGATAGCAATATTGTCATATTTTACTGCTGATTTGAAATATGTTCTTTGCTAATAATCTTCACCAACCATTTTGGAGACTTTGGTCTTTCCCCATTTTCCAGTATGGAAAAATAGCAGCCCGAGAGCATTCCAAAGATGTTGCACAGTGGAATGACTTGCAAAAAAGACTGTGTATCTGCTTGAAAAGAAGTTCTTCATGCACAAGTACAAACAAGTGCAACTAGAAAAATAAACCTAATAGACAGCATCCGAGACTGTTTTTATACCTGATTCCTGAGGCTTTGTCTCCTGGGTTTTCAAGAAAGGCCTGACAGAAGGCGGCATCTCAACGGAGGGCTCTTCTTGAGGAGATATTACTGGAGATGCTGCAATATACTTGCAGCGTTTCGCTTTGGGAGAGGTGCTTGACTTTTTCTGCACATTCCTTTTTCTGTGACCCCCTGGCCTCCCTGCTGCAGCAAGCCTCTGAGGTTTGTCCGTTCTTGATGGTGTTGCATCTGGAGGAGATTTCTGACAAGGCTACCAAATGAAAAATTGTGAAACAGTTAAGCTTGACATTTCAAACACTCAACAATCAAGAACGCTATAATTAATGTAACACATACCCTTGCTGGATTTGTCAGTGGCACTTTCTGAGGTCTAGGGGGTCTTTGTGGTGAACAATTATCCTCAGCTGTGTTTGGAGACAGGGGTTGGAGGTCTGATATAGGTGTAGAGCTGAGAAAAGGGCTTGGCTGAAGCTTGCCCCGTTTTGGAGTACATGGTCTAGAACTACAATTGTATTTAGTGTGACAGGAAGATATCTCCTTTTGAGGCAAATGAGATATAGTAGTACATGTGGGAAGCCCCGTAGAAACCTCAGAGGGAGTAAAAAATGTTTTACAGTGCCGAAAACATGTCCCTTTGATGGCCTTTTTTGTATTGTGTGGTTCTGAGCTTGCAATGTGTGCAGCTTTGTCCACTCTTTCAGAACAAACATTGTTACCAGTTACGTTGCCGGAGGCATCCACTCCTTTCTCATTGGGCTGAGTGTCTACCTTCTTTCTGCCCTTATGAGATCTTTTTGAAGTCATTGCTTTGGGGATAGTTTCTTTTTGAGGCACCTTTGGTTCAGGTTCATGTGACTTTGAAGAAACTTGTCCATTTATACCAGTTACTTGATTTTTAGATGGTTGTAAACACACAGGGGAGTCAGTAGGGGCACTTTTGTTGACTGCTTGAGGTTTCTCCTTTTTTTTCTTAGTTCTTCTCCATCCACATGACTTGGCAGGATATAGATTTTGAGTCTCTGAGGTTCTCTCACTATGTAAGATGTAAACATCACCTGAAACAGGTGTGTCATGTTCTGTCAGAACTTCCGTGATGGTCCGGCAGGTCCTGTGTGGGTTCCTCCGATGGTGTGAAAAACTCATCCTTACTACCTCTGATGTCTCAGCACTTCGGCACAATCATGGTTTGTTTCATTGTGTAGGGCTGCAGAGAAACCAACAGTGGAAAACCAACAGTTTAGCATTCAGAATTGCAAAAAGAATGAATGATCATGAATACCCCATACATCTATCTGATTTGTGTGAAAAGCCACATCCTGTATGCAACAATTTTCACAATAAATCTGGTAGCTTTTAAATACACACAACATTTGTATGGTAGAAAGTTTAATATACACACATATACATATATATACATATATATATATATATATATATATATATATATATTCAGATAATTTAAATGCATTACATTCTTGTGGCAGAAGATTTAATCATT
Organism: Xyrauchen texanus; assembly: GCF_025860055.1. Lineage (NCBI taxonomy): Eukaryota > Metazoa > Chordata > Actinopteri > Cypriniformes > Catostomidae > Xyrauchen > Xyrauchen texanus. The sequence continues at coordinate 33,832,831 of NC_068284.1, read as the reverse complement.
GATAAGACAATACAAAAATGGCTTTAGAATACAATGTATTGTTTACTACCATATTAATGAACATAAGCAAATCATTGGCATACAGTTCACAAATATCAATTTCGCAAGTGAATTTGTCAATCAGTTCCAGATTTATTATGGAGGGCTTGTTTAAGGACCCGTCAATTTCAACAAGCGTCAGAAAAGCTTGAGTAGCGTCTCTGTTTTGTGCTGTTTTTTTCTTCACTGTATAAACTGCGCATTGCCACACAGCTGAAATTTCAATTACTGCTCTCGGTTTAAACAGGTGGTACTACAACCTTGCATTTCTCAGGAATCTTCCTTATAACAATCTGGGGGCATTGCAATTAATTGTGTTTATTAAAAAAAAAAAAAAAAAAAAAAAAAAAATCGCACTGAAGTAACACATTAAATCGATAGCCCTAATATATATATATATAAATATATATAGCAAGAAATACACATGGGACTCTTATTTTGAAATGTCTGCACAAGTTGTGAGCTCACTGATGGCTGATTCGCTGAGAATGTGTATCTGATTCAAACTGCTAACCTGAGCTCCTGAGTTCAAACCTTATTTCTTTTCGGGTGATTCATGAAAAAGATCTGGTTCAAAAGAGTCATTTGATCATGACCCTCTCGCGCTGGATTTGTAGTTGTTGCGTGTGGTGCAGCGAGCACGTCATCACAACAGAACGAATAAAAAATGGTGCGAGACACACTGGTGCTCTAAAGATGTTTTCAGTAACTCACAAGATGATATCTGATGAAACCGCATATGAACGCACACAACCTGACTGCAATGGCAACTACACTTTAAATTATAGGCTCAATAAAAAAAAAAAATTCACACTTGTGACCATTTTAGTTGCAATCTGGAGCCCTGCACAAGCTTCTCACAATAGGTTGCTGGAATTTTGGAAAGACAGAACTGGTGTAACAGAATCAGGTTTGTAGGCCTCCTTGCTCGCAAATGCTTTCAGTTCTGCCCACAAATTTTCAGAAAATCAGATCGAGGTCAGGGCTTTGTGATGGCCACTCCAATACCTTGACTTTGTTGTCCTTAAGGCATTTTGCCACAATGTTGGAGGTATGCGTGGGGTCATTGTCCATTTGGAAGCCATATTTGCGACCCAGTGGCTTCTTCCTTGCTGAGCAGCATTTCAGGTTATGTCAATATAGAACACGTTTTACTGTGGATATAGATACTTGTCTACCGGTTTTCTCCAGCATCTTCACAAGGTCCTTTGCTGTTGTTCTGGGATTGATTTGCATGTTTCACACCAAACTACGTTCATCACTACGAGACAGAATGCATCTCCTTCTGGAGCAGTATGATGGCTGCATGGTCCCATGGTGTTTATACTTGCGTACTATTGTTTGTACAGATGAATGTGGTACCTTCACACATTTGGAAATTGCTCACAAGGATGAACCAGACTTGTGGAGGTCCACAATTTGTTTTTCCTGAGGTCTTGGCTGATTTCTTTTGATTTTCCCTTGATGTCAAGCAAAGAAGCACTGAGTTTGAAGGTAGGCCATAAAATACATCCACAGGTACACCTCCAAGTGACTCCAATTAGCCTATCAGAAGCTAATTGGCTAATTGCTTATAGTCAATTATAAGTGAAACAATCTGTCTGTAAACAACTCTTGAAAAAATTACTTGTGTCAACCACAAAGTAGATGTCCTAAACGACTTGCCAAAACTATAGTTTGCTAATATGAAATTTGTGGAGTGGTTAAAAAAAATTACTTTAAAATGTACTTTTAAAAAGGTTGATGACTTCAACCAAAGTGTATGTAAACTTCTGACTTAAACTGTAGCTATCTATGGTGTTGATGTCAAAGTGTAATTAGCTAGCGAAGTGGATTTCAAAAGATTTTCAAAAGTTATTGTGAGTATTTTAAAGTGTTAAGGGTGTCATAACAACTGGAAGCAGGGAAGATTTTAAAACAAAAGTACTTCATTCACAAATACACAAGATCCTACATTCATTGTAGAGAGACTCATGTGCATCTGTGCTCATGAAACTCCAAGAGACAATATCATTTAAAAAAATTATATCAATATATAATTATCTTTAAATATATATACAGTGAGGAAAATAAGTATTTGAACACCCTGCTATTTTGCAAGTTCTCCCACTTGGAATTCATGGAGGGGTCTGAAATTGTCAACGTAGGTGCATGTCCCTGTGAGAGACATAATCTATAAAAAAAAAATCCAGAAATCACAATGTATGATTTTTTAACTATTTATTTGTATGATACAGCTGCAAATAAGTATTTGAACACCTGTCTATCAGCTAGAATTCTGACCCTCAAAGACCTGTTAGTCTGCCTTTAAAATGTCCACCTCCACTCCATTTATTATCCTAAATTAGATGCACCTGTTTGAGGTCGTTAGCTGCATAAAGACACCTGTCCACCCCATACAATCAGTAAGAATCCAACTACTAACATGGCCAAGACCAAAGAGCTGTCCAAAGACACTAGAGACAAAATTGTACACCTCCACAAGGCTGGAAAGGGCTACGGGAAATTGCCAAGCAGCTTGGTGAAAAAGGTCCACTGTTGGAGCAATCATTAGAAAATGGAAGAAGCTAAACATGACTGTCAATCTCCCTCGGACTGGGGCTCCATGCAAGATCTCACCTCGTGGGGTCTCAATGATCCTAAGAAAGGTGAGAAATCAGCCCAGAACTACATGGGAGGAGCTGGTCAATGACCTGAAAAGAGCTGGGACCACCGTTTCCAAGGTTACTGTTGGTAATACACGAAGACGTCATGGTTTGAAATCATGCATGGCACGGAAGGTTCCCCTGCTTAAACCAGCACATGTCAAGGCCCGTCTTAAGTTTGCCAATGACCATTTGGATGATCCAGAGGAGTCATGGGAGAAAGTCATGTGGTCAGATGAGACCAAAATATAACTTTTTGGTCATAATTCCACTAACTGTGTTTGGAGGAAGAAGAATGAGTACCATCCCAAGAACACCATCCCTACTGTGAAGCATGGGGGTGGTAGCATCATGCTTTGGGGGTGTTTTTCTGCACATGGGACAGGGCGACTGCACTGTATTAAGGAGAGGATGACCGGGGCCATGTATTGCGAGATTTTGGGGAACAACCTCCTTCCCTCAGTTAGAGCATTGAAGATGGGTGGAGGCTGGGTCTTCCAACATGACAATGACCCGAAGCACACAGCCAGGATAACCAAGGAGTGGCTCTGTAAGAAGCATATCAAGGTTCTGGCGTGGCCTAGCCAGTCTCCAGACCTAAACCCAATAGAGAATCTTTGGAGGGAGCTCAGACTCCGTGTTTCTCAGCGACAGCCCAGAAACCTGACTGATCTAGAGAAGATCTGTGTGGAGGAGTGGGCCAAAATCCCTCCTGCAGTGTGTGCAAACCTGGTAAAAATCTACAGGAAACGTTTGACCTCTGTAATTGCAAACAAAGGCTACTGTACCAAATATTAACATTGATTTTCTCAGGTGTTCAAATACTTATTTGCAGCTGTATCATACAAATAAATAGTTACAAAAATCATACATTGTGATTTCTGGATTTTTTTTTTTTAGATTATGTCTCTCACAGTGGACATGCACCTACGATGACAATTTCAGACCCCTCCATGAATTCTAAGTGGGAGAACTTGCAAAATAGCAGGGTGTTCAAATACTTATTTTCCTCACTGTGTGTGTATATATATATATATATCACAAATATTCAGATGATTAAAATGCATTACATTCTTGTGGCAGAATCATTGATAAGACAATACAAAAAGTGGCTTTAGAATACAATGTATTGTTTACTACCATATTATTGATCATAAGTATATCATTGGCATACAGTTCACAGCAATACATTTCACAAGTGAATTTGTCAATCAGTTGTAGATTTATTAGGAGGGGTTGTTTAAGGGCCCGTCAATTTACACCTACGTCAGACGTCTCGGTTGTGTTGCGTCATAAACATAAAATGTTTAGGTCACTGTGTCAAGTTAAATATAGTTTAATACTCAATCTTTAAACACATCTTGAGATCCCTTAGTTCACATCTGCACTCCTTCGAGTGTTTTGAACGTAACGCATGTTTGTGGATCGAGTAGTGACACTGCCTACTTAAGTGTTTTCTTCACTGTATAAACTGGCCATTGCTCATACAGCTGAAATTTCACTTACTGCCCTCTGGAGTAAACAGGTGGTACTATAAGCTTGCATTTCTCAGGAATCTTCCTTAGTATGGTCCGTGGGCATGCGATTAATTGCGTAATTTTTTTTAACGCGTTATTTTTTGTAAAATTAATCGCGCTGAATTAATGGGTTAAATCGACAGCCCTAGTAAAAATACAAGTTGTCACTGTTGGAAATGTCATATCAACTACACATTTTAACACAAATTATAGTTAAGTTGAAACCTAAAAATTAAGCAGAATTACACGTATAACAATGAAACGCTTGTATTATGAAAAAGTGAAGTGCTTCAGCTGTCTGAATGTGATCTGCCAGGTCCAATTTACCTCTGCGTGCGTCGGAAAAACATTTAGAGTGACAGAAAAAAACACCACACTATCATTTTCATGTAGTAAAGGGGTGCTATAGACTCACCATCAACTCTTGGTGAAAAATACTTCGTGCTTCCAAACAAATCCATTGTGATCGACTCGGAAAATGGGCGGGGCTAAATAAGGTAAACAGTGCCGATACTTCACAAAATCGAAATTAACTTTTTTTATTTTTTTTCACAGCACCTTACCGGAGTGTGTAGATGTCATGAAGGGACGGTCCTAAGTCAGTAACGTTGATATAATTGCCTACTTCGAGTTGTTTTGACAGCCAACAACTGCACAAGTTGAAACAGAATACGTGACATTAGAATCATCATGGCGCCGCCTAGTGGTTGCTCAGGAAAACTGTGGTAAAAATGGGCAACAGAGATCAAACTAAACCCGAATAAACACATTATACTTGCTTGATACTGAGCTTAATGCTAGTTCCCGTGACTACTTTAATATTTGGTTTGCTGTCAAATACTTAGTACTTGCACAACTCTTCAACTCTAGCTAGAAATATCCTGGACAAAAAATGCTAAATAAACCATATAAAAGATGAGGTGGAGCTAAGGGCTTTTGGTATGATTCTATATTTCTATTACACATAAATAAATAAATAAATAAATAAAAGCCCAATGCAACTTAAAGGGAGCGTCTAAACCACATTAGATATTTAACTGCAGACATGTTGACAGTTAGCATTAGCAGCTCCATGGAAAACCAATGAAAACACGGAGCCAGCGAATGCAACCATGTCCACAAACTCTTTAAGAGCAGGTTAAGTTGACACCATTTAAAATGATTTAAGATGTTTAAGATAAATACAGCAACAGCAACAACAACAACAAAAAATCATTAAAATCATATGAGAGATCATACTGCACCTACTCATTGGATTTCTAGTTGTTTACGAGGTGATCGACCGACATGAGTGTTTCTGTTTTAGAACCAGGAAGTTGGCTAAACTGCCTGGCGAAGGAGAGAAAGCTCAACTATTCCCTCCCTTAAACACTGAAGATGACACTCTTTAACTTTCTTTTCTTTTCTGTGTATTATTGCTCTGCTTTTAATGTGCACTGCCGTATTAAATTATCCAATCATGTTGTGCTGTAACACTCTCAAACTGATTTGATCTGCGTCAAGTCAAGATTCAAATATATCTGTAATTATTTAGTACTGATTATTTTATTATTTTAGATATTGAATCATATTCATAATACAAATATCATACCGCTTTGCATACTGTAAATAGAACATATTAAATAATTAAAATTTAAATAAATAGAAATGTGTTAACAGTTTTTTCACAGTTGCTTAGACACTCATCAATTCCATGAGCCAAATACCCAAACCATTACATCATTTTCCAAAAGAAAGACTAAAACCGTTACATCATTTTCCAAAAGAAAGACTTAATATCTCAAAACTATAACCATTCCTGTGTTTCAAGTTGCAAATCTGTTAAACTTTTTTTCCCTTCAAAACGCATCATAAATTCAGCATTTTACACCATGTGAGCACGAGGAAAGCAAAAGTTTTCAAAAACCCTCACAATGTCAATACAACCTGAACTCAATTATCATGCAGTTCTCACCATGTGAACAACACTAGGAAGCAAATTGTTCACACACCAATCAGAATGTTGTCCCAGGATGTATAAAAAGGGCAGTATACTGTAGAGCATACTGAGTATAATGGCTTCTATAGCTTAAAAGCTGTGGAAACTATTAAAGTACAGTATGGAAAATAGTTGTTTGAAGATTCTTCTTCAAAAAAAAAAAAACATTTGTTTTCCACAGAAAAAATAACAGCATTCGGTTTTGGAGCGACATTATAGGTGAGTTAATGATTGATCACTTCATCCCATCTATTCCAGGAACCCCAGTATGCATCGTCATCCCAAGAGACACTAGACATTGGCTACAGCCTAGACACTGCACAAAAGCTTCTTGGTTCTTCTTGTTCCATTCCTGAATAGCAGCATGTAATGCTCTAAACTGATGCATATTGGAGGTTCCTTGTTCGGCTTAGTTGACGACACCTTGTGTGGTCTGTCAGAGCCCTCGTCAGCCCCTGAGTTCATCTCACTCAGCAACTGAGGTTCTAACTGAAAGCTAATGATGGGAATTGGCCCATGGTGATTTGCCCCAGAGATCCCAAGTGCTCCAGTGTTCATCCTCATCATCCCAAGAGAAAGACACTGCTTCTTCTGTGGTGTAGGTGTATGGTTCAAAACTTTCCCTTCTTTTCTGGGAGCCACCACTAGAACAGTGTCTCTTCAATAGGACAGCAAGCCTGGGAACACAGGCACATTACCTAAAAATGCCAGCTTCCATCTTATATATTACAGTTTTTCTGAATTGCTAAAACACTATACCCATTCTATGAACCAAATGCTCAGTGGCCTAAACCCATTTGTCGAATCAATCACTCTTTTGGCAAAACTCTAAATACATGCTCCCTCACTAAAACACATTTTGTACTGTGATGCACTTTTGCTGCAAAACGATAAATGTGGGAGGCAAAAGTTTAACACTACTACAACACAGTTGTCATCGTTTACCCACAATGACTCAAAATTGTTCACAATTGATTCTAATGATGTGATCCAACCAATTATACAAAATAGGTGTGATGCTGAGGCAGAATTAATCTCTCATTAGCTTTGTGTGTACTGTAATGTTCTTTTCATTTAGAATTTTATTTGGGCTTTTGCAGTTGGACTACTGTATTTTTACAGTATACAATTTTTCACAATTGCTAAGACAAATTACATAAAAAAAACGTCACCCATTTTCTCACAACTTTAAACACAAAACCCAATCTTCCAACTAGTCACAAAACATTTGACTCTTCTGACAATATCAAACAATCACTTCAAAACCATTTCATCTGTGCTCAAAATCAAACAATGCTTTCGGATCATACACACAGCCAGTCAATATATAATCACTGCAGAGCATTCATTAGACACTACATTAAAAAAAAATTGAGACACATGGACCAGGGCTTTTTCATTCCATCCGTTACTCCTGGTCAGAGTCTTCAATACATATTTAGTTTATAAATAGGGTTACATACTACCTAAGGGAGAGACTGTGGGAGGTGCTGCGGGAGTACGGGGTGGGGGGGGTCCCTTCTTAGGGCAATCCAATCCCTGTACGTCCAAAGCGAGGGCTGTGTCCGGGTCCTCGGCACAAAGTCGAGTTCATTCCATGTGGGGGTTGGTCTCCGCCAAGGCTGCGCTTTGTCACCAATCCTGTTTGTGATATTCATGGACAGGATATCGAGGCGTAGTCGGGGTGGGGAAGGTGTGCGGTTCGGTGGGCTGGGGATCTCATCGCTGCTTTTTGCAGATGATGTTGTCTTCATGTCATCATCGGTCCGTGACCTTCAGCTCTCACTGGATCGCTTGGCAGTCGAGTGTGAAGCAGCTGGGATGAGGATTAGCACCTCTAAATCTGAGGCCATGGTTCTCAGCAGGAAACCGATGGAGTGTGTACTCCAGGTAGGGAATGAGGTTTTGCCCCATGTGAAGAAGTTCAAGTACCTCGGGGTCTTGTTCACGAGTGAGGGGACAATGGAGCGGGAGGTTGGCCGGAGAGTCGGGGCAGTAGGGGCGGTATTGCACTCGCTCTATCGCACCGTTGTCACGAAAAGAGAGCTGAGCCGAAAGGCAAAGCTCTCGATCTACCGGTCAATTTTTGTTCCTACCCTCACCTATGGTCATGAAGGTTGGGTCATGACCGAAAGAACTAGGTCGCGAGTACAAGCGGCCGAAATGGGCTTCCTCAGAAGGGTGGCGGCCTTCTCCCTTAGAGATAGGGTGAGGAGCTCAGTCATCCATGAGGAGCTCGGAGTAGAGCCGCTGCTCCTTTGCGTTGAAAGGAGTCAGTTGAGGTGGTTTGGGCATCTGGTAAGGATGCCCCTGGCCGCCTCCCTAGGGAGGTGTTTCAGGCACGTCCAGCTGGGAGGAGGCCTCGGGAAGACCCAGGACTAGGTGGAGAGATTACATCTCCACACTGGCCTGGGAACGCCTCGGGGTCGCCCAGTCAGAGCTGGTTAATGTGGCTCGGGATAGGGAAGTTTGGGGCCCCCTGCTGGAGCAGCTGCCCCCGCGACCCGACTTTGGATAAGCAGTTGAAGATGGATGGATGGATGGATGGACTACCTAAGTTTAATGGTGCAACGCTAAAATATTTAGTAGTCGTAAATTGTGACTTAATGCCCATTTACGCCACAACTAGCCTACGTAGAGTTTGTGAAGTGTTCCTAATTGAGCAAATCAAACACACTCGTCATCTCTATTTCAGCTTGTAGAGAGATGCGTTTTAATTTTTTTCGATCTGATCGCTAATTAATCATTTGCTTTTGTTTGTTCTGCAAACTTGTCAAGTGTTTATTTCTTATCACCCGGTGATGGGTGGAGGGCAGACAAGCTCAATGGTGCATACCGTACCGGGGTAAAATTGCTTGTTATTCACATCTCATAATCCCATCGAGTTTGGTGTGAAAAGGCCTTAACACAGATTGAGCTACACATAAGATACACATATGTATTTTCTCAGGCACTTATTTTAAGTATAAATAAATGTACAACTTACAGAATTTCAGTTGTACAGCCAAATGTCAATAGCCTTATCATACTGTTTGTGTCGTACTTGCTATAGTTTACTTCCATGAAGTTTCTTTATCAAACAGCAATATCAAATGAATCACTGGTCAATCACTGAAACAACAGCACCACCTTGAGCAACAAGTAACGTGTAATATTTATGTGTATATGCATATGGGAAACTGATAATTCACCATAGCGCAGAAAATCGACATGATATAGTATTAATTTGTATGAACATGAACTTGTCATGGTCTTGTAATACAAAAATAAATAGAAATCCTCTGATAGTAAACTTAAATATGAAAATCATAAAAATATGATACATAAATGTATAGTGTAAATATATATCGCGACACTATTACATATCTCGGGTCACTAAAAACCCTATTGTAATGAGTCAGAGTTGACTGTGCAGCTTTAATAGTGATAAACGTCGTAATACAGACAGGCAATAGCAGTCACCAGCAACAGTAATAACAAAGGCAGTGCAGAGTGGTACAAAATAAACAGGCCAGGGCAGGCGGCAGACAATCACAGGTTATTTCCAGGTAAACAACGGGTCAAAACAGGTTATACCGTCCAGGATCAGACACAGACACAGACACAGACACAGACCCAGACACAGACCCAGACACAGACCCAGACCCAGACCCAGACCCAGACACAGACACAGACACAGACACAGACACAGACACAGACACAGACACAGACACAACACCTCAGCAAAATGTCAGCCGAGACCAAACAAGACTTCGAGACTTAAGACTTAAATAGCTGAATAGATTAGAAACAGCTGAGCAGGAAATCAGTGACAGGTAAGGAGAGTCCAGAGAGTTAAAGCCAATCCCCAGGCGATGAAGCCCTCTGGTGGTGAGCGGGAGGAACAACAAAGGTGGGATTCATGACAGCTACACACTTTTTGGTTATATTTTATTATAATTATTATTATTTTTTTTTTGTCAGACCATTCATAAGAGAAAGGTTGATGAATACTAAAGAAGTGAGGGCAAAAATGGATGAGGTTAATGAGGTGGACTGAGGTCCTAGGTCACTAAAGAGGGCTAAATGATGCTTAGCTGATAATAGAAATGACAAAACAGGATTTTGTTATGAGCAACATGACTTTATAGGGGAAAAATTACAGTCTAGAAGGGAAACGTCAGGCTGGGAAATTCTTGTGAGAGTCGCATGCAACATTAATACACTGTTTATTGTATTCGTTTTAAGTCCCACCGAAACCCTATATCTGCTCTAAACCTAACCCCTACCCTAACCTTAACCATATCCCGAAATCTAACCCATACTGTAGTAAAAGCCAATGCTACTCTCGTGAGACATTGCCAAACTCATCGGTTCACTTCTAAATATGACCAAATTTAAATTCAAGACATCAGTCAAAATGTTTTTGAGTAAAACCAATATAAAAACTGTCTTATTAAATCACAATGTCTGAAGAGCATGATTTGATTAGTCCATTCCTTATACATTATATCTTCAGATTAAAATGTTTTCATGATGACGTCTTTGGCTTCACCAGCTTTGAATTCATTGATTTCTCCTCCTGTTGAGAAAGAAGTCTTTCATGCTCATTCTAGTTCTCAGGACAAATCTCTGTAAAGGTTTATAACCCTATTTTTTGGTGGGGAAAATTGTCTTTCTTCCATGGAACAGCTAAGTTGAATTTTAGAAATTGTCAGTACAATTTGTGCACTATATTCCAAATCTTATTACGCTAACAAATTGCTCTGTGTGAGTTTTTTTTTTGTAATTAAGTTTTTTTATTGATTCCTACGTTAAATAAAGAGCAAATCATATATATATATATATATATATATATATATATATATATATGGAATCAACATTTAAACCCCACAACCACCCTTCCCAATCCCCAATACCACCCTGACCACAACAAACATCCCTGTGGTCACATGTGAGTTTATACACAAAACAAAATATATATATAAATAAGTCACACACATTTATACCTCCAACTCGCTCTCCACCACCCCAAAATTACGCCTCCTGTTCTGGAAACTAAACACAAATCTATAACTTCTCACCCAATTCCCCAAACTTCCTATTTTCAGATCAAAATTAAGCTCGCCACTCAAAACCATTCAATCTTGCTGAAACTTTGCTCTTAGACATGACACACAAGCCCTCAAAACATATGTGAGAAATGCAAAACAATACTACAAAAACCAGTAATAAAAAAGTTACATTGTTTGTAGTTCTCCCCCTCATTAATCTTTTCACATGAACACAAATGTACATTTGCACATTTTTTATTCCTTAAACTGTACAGTACAACACACCAAACAAAAGTATTCTGCCCCTGCATCCCATCTTTGGTATGGGACAGGCCAGAGAATCTTGTCAATATCACAGGCTATATTGGCCCTAGCCAGGGACCTGGGGTAAAATCCTCTTGCAGGCCTGATCCACCCCAGCACACATCAACTGAAATGTCTAGGCAGGCTTCTTCCATGACCTGGAGGAGGTGAACGCAGATGTGAACAGACTCGGGCCCTTATATTTATCTTTTGAAGGTTCTGATTGGTTTGTGATCAATTTTGAATCTTAGTGTTTCCACCTGGGTAATTGTGTGCTAATTGTGCTCAAGCTGTGCTGACTTGAGTGAACAATATTGAATGCTAGTACTTTCTAAATGACCACATGGTGTAGGCAATGGATTTGTGTGTAGAGTTTTGCAGTGAAAGTTCAACAAATCTGACTCATGTGTCAAAACAGGGGAATAGTGTTTATAGTTTAGGGAAATGGGTGTGCTTTTTGATAAATAGTTTTGAAATTTTAGTTCAAAAGCCTTTAGTGTTTAAGCAATCGAGAAAAACTAATACATAATTTTGGATTCTGCCATATGCTTGAGGCAACATTTAAATATGTGTCCAAATTAAAAACACTTTTGTCCACACCGAGTGCAAATGCAAGATAACAGGGTGTAACTTAAATTCTCCGATTAGTTTGATAGGAAAGGCTTTGCAATGGCGAAATAGGGGCAAGAACTTCCTGTTCAATACAAAATCAGAGAGGGGATCTCTCAGGTGGAAGTGACTAATGAGTCAATGTCTGAGACCGAATGCATGATAATAAAACAAAATCTAGGGTAGGCCTAGCCCACCAGGCTCATTTAATATCACTAGACATGTTGAAAATTAAGATAAAGAGTTTATGATAAATGTTTGCATCTGTAAGACTCTACACTTCACCTCCCAGTGCTCCCCTTGCCCAAGACACACCAAATTAAGACACTGCAATTGTATTCTTCTTCATTTCTTTAATCTGAAGGTAACTTTTTGAAATATGCCTACAAATTTGTTGTAAAAAAAAACTAATAATGGAAAAGTACAGTACTGTAAACTAACATATGGGAGCACTGCTATGACTTTACAAATGAGCGCGCAATCATTTCCTATTATTGAGTTATTGACACTCATCTGCACATGGAATGTCATGCAAGAAAAATGGAATGTTTGAAGTGTGTTTTGAGCGTAAGAAAAGCATAACATCTTAATTTTTAAAGATACAAAAGCAGCTTCCTGAATTTTAATCAAGCAAAGTATTAGATACAGTATATGTAAATAATTCAAGAAAGCATTTAGGACTAGTACGTGATAAGTCATCGCTTAACGCTTTGTTTCACAACACAAAATTAGCATTTCATTTGCATAGGTGAAGCACATCAGTACAGCACAACATTAGCATGTGCAGCACAACATTAGCAACTGTCAACAACAACACCTGTTTATAAGCCTATGAATCCTGAGATTTGTTCATTCCTCATGGAGGACTGTGTAGCACATTATTCACAATATAAATTTAGTTTGCTTTGCTTCAAGTGCTTTTTGTAATTGATACTTAAATGGATAGTTCACCCAAAAATCATTTACTCACCCTTTGGAAGATAAAATTAGATCTGTAATGTAATATTAAAGCTGCTCTTTCCCATACAGTGACAGTGAAAGGTGACCACAGCTGTGTTTGGTCCCATTCCACTTTCACTGGATGACAATGAGCAAAATGAGAGAGTCTTATGGGTTTGGAATGACATAAGGATGAGTAAATTATGACACAACATTCATTTTTGGGAAAATTATCTCTTTAAGTAGTACACCTGGCACATCTTCTTAATTTTAATTTACATAAACTTTTTTTTATCGACTGATCCAGCATTTATTTATAATGTGGTGAGTGAAAGTGCTATCCGTTGGCTATAGCTGCAATTGCATGGTCTCTCTTAATGCAATACACAGGCAAATTGCTCATTCTTTACGCATGCACACCATCAATCAGCCTTTATATAAAAACATTTTACATTGCTTGTTCTTTTGTTCTGTGAGCACGGGTAAACAAAAGTAACCTAAAGACTTGAAGCTTATTGCAATGGTCTGTTTAATACTCTACATCACCTACTCTGCACATACCAAGCAAATATAGAAGATAGTCATCGCGTTTAGAAAGCAAACAGAGAGGCTCATGCCATGCCGGTGCTGCGAGTGTCGTTTTCAGCAGAAATTGAGCGCACCAGCTCTTCCACCCAGCGCACCTCGGAGACCATCTGTTCAGCCAGCACATCATAGCGTTTCTCCAGCCGACTAAACTTGCGTTTGAGGGCGTTGGCTGACAGCATGGTGGCCCGTGTCTCCTCCTGGCTCTGTCTGCGAAGGGCTTGCGCTCTCTGTAGCTCCTGTTTGATCTCATTCAGATCTGAGGCGATGCTCTCGTTCTCCTCTTTATACCACCCTTCCTTCTCCTCATAGATGGAGAGCAAAGCAGCCACATCTTCTCTGCATGAGCGCTGGTTCTTCTCCAGCTCTCGCAGGCCATCCTCGGCCACACCTATCTCCTCCATCACCTGGGAGAAGCGCTCAAAGTTAATGTAGGTGTTGTTGGGAGGCATGCTGGAGTGGGATTTGATGGTGTACTCCTTCAGTCTGGTGGTTTTCAGACGCCTACGCTCCGGCTTGCGCTCACTCTCCTCTGGTCGCACATTGCGCCTCTTAATCACCTGTAGGAGGCGATGAGACAAGAATGTGTAAAGGAGAGCACAAATGGCAGCATTAAAAATCTGAGGGAGGGAAAATTAAAGATTCAAACCTTGATCCAGGGGTGTTGGAGACTGTCGTCAATTGTCATTCTCTTCCTGAAAGTTATAGGAAAATATTTAATTAAAATATTAATTAATTAATTAACAGCAATGATAAACAACTTCAATTATTAATGAGGCAGATACTAACTTGGGATCCTTGACCAACAGTCGGCGAATGAAGTCCTTGGCAAGCTCACTTGTGTTGCTGAAGTACTCTTCATCAAAGTCATAGTTAACAGCTGAAATGTTGGTCAGTGTTTCTTGTTTGGTCTCACCAAGAAATGGAGAAGCACCACTTAAGCTGAAAAACATTAATAATGTGTTAATATTCATTAAGCTATTTACAATGACATGAGCTGGTGGTGGAAAAACCATGCAATCAATGCAGTCAAATAAACCATTAAAGGGGTCATGATATGAGGAATCAAATTTTCCTAAAACTTTTGACATATACGAGGTCATTTTACTATAAAAACATACTGCAAGTTTCAAAACTCAAAAATTCCTCAGTGCAAAAAGAGCATTTGTTGAAACTAAGCTGCCAAAACGACTCAGTTGTGATGTCACACCATGGTAGACATTTCCATCTGACTGCCTTCACAACAACACATCAATGCCTACTTCACCTTATCATTTTTGTAGCCCACTCAGTAGTGTTGAGCAGTGAAATGACAAGTAAAAAGAGCAGGTCAGTAAAGAGCAGAGAGCCAATCATAACAGTGGGCAATTAGTGTCAAGTCTTAAAGGAGAAGCAGCAACAAAACTTAGCATTTCTGACAGAGGGTCAGAATGAGATTGGAAAATAATAATGTTTTACAAATATATGACTGATTTTTTTAATAAAAATTATAACTTAACCTTAAGGAACACTTTAAAATAAAAAAGGCATGTCATGACCCCTTTAAACCAAGTAATCAAAATCTGTTGTGATACTTACAGTATATATGTGATAACGCCAATGCTCCTGCAGAAAAGAATTTAAAGACAACTAATTAACTTTCACTATTTTGAGCATTATAAATAATATCTGATAGGCTGAACAAAACCCATCCATTATTTTAAAATCAATATTGAAATTGACTTACCACATGTCTGCCTCCAGGCCGAGGGGCTCATAATTGACAATTTCCGGGGCTACAAATGACAGGTGTGGTAGTCAACATCTTTACTTGCTCAGGTACCCAGGCTCATTGTGGCTAAGTTTTTTTTTTTTTATGTTTTTGAGCTTTTTAATGTTTAAAATTGGCAAGTCAAAATGTATTTTTGTATGTGTCGATACTGTCCATTGAGCTTAAATTTTATTGAACCCGGACTATTCCTTTAAGTGATCTTAAAGATCCATAAAATAGAATAAGATTCTTACCAACAAACTCAGGAGTTCCGAAGATATTTTTAAATTCATTTCCATCCTTAATTTGATGTGCAATTCCAAAATCTATCAACTTGATTCTGGGATTTGGAACATTCTTATCCAGCAGCATTATGTTCTCAGGCTGAAAACAAAGTGATTACACAGAAATCCATTTTAATGAGAAGCAAATGTCACATTTGCTTGAAATGAAACATTTAGGGTGAAGAATGGGTCATGAGTCTACATGGATTATAAAACACATCAACTAATCAACAGCAAACTGTAAAATAAATAGTTTAAAACATGATATCCTTGGCACTCACCTTCAAGTCAAAGTGTGCTATGCGTTTAGAATGGAGGTAGTGTACTCCATCCAGGATCTGCTTGAGGAACTGTGTGGCCTCCTCCTCGGTCAAGGACTCCTTCTCAGCCAGGAAGTCGAACAGCTCTCCTCCAGACACCAGCTCCAGGATGAGGATCACATCGGTTTTGTTCTCAAAGATGTCATGGAGGGTGATGATGTTGCTGTGCTGGATCTCTCGAAGGATGTTAACCTCTCGCTCGATCTCTTCTCGGCTCACGCCCCTTCGGCTGGACGACAGCCGCCTCTTCTTGATTAACTTGGCAGCAAATTCTGTCCCGGTGGTCTTTTCTTTACATTTACGCACAATGGCAAACTGTCCACTGAGATCCAGACCCACGGTAATAATGAAATACAGAGAGATGAGAAAGAGGAAATTATGATCATGATAATGTTGCAAAGTTTGGACTGTAGAAAACACAACACAATATCACTGTCTGCAAGACTTAAGAATGAACATAGATTAACAGATTCTACTCACAATAGTAATAGTGACACTATTAAATGGCATGGGTGCAAACGCATCACATACAATGGCAGCCAAGGGTTTAGAAAAATGTACAGATTGTTGCTCTTATGGAATGAAATTGGTACTTTTATTCACCAAAGTGGCATTCAGCTGATCACAAAGTATAGTCAGGACATTAATAAAATTAAGAATTATAATTCCAATTTGAAACAAATGTTTAAATACAATATATATATATATATATATATATATATATATATATATATAAATTATTCAAATAGTGATGGTGCTGTTTTTTACGTCAGTAATGTCCCGAGTATATTTGTGATCAGTTGAATGCCACTTTGGTGAATTAAAGTACCAATTTCCTTCCAAAATTGCAAAATCTATACATTTTTCCAAACTTTTGACCACCAGTGTATATGAACAGGATCAAACCACGAAAGGTGTTCATTTCTTAAATGTCTAAAACAATAAAATAATATGTAATTGAAATAAATAGTACAAATGCTGCATAATGCAACATTATTGTAAAAGTCAGAGCAAATGTTGTGTAGTTAAAGTTCTGCTTTCTGAGCCTTTTAGTCTCCTTTGCACTACAGCTGTGCTCAAGCATTGTAAAGCAGTGATGTCATGCTGCAGCAGCATGGCACGCAACCTCTACTTCCATATATAGGAAGGAAGGCAAGGCTTGATTCAGTGAGTGCAGACGATTGAGTCATTGTGATGGGGCTGTTTAAATTCCAGAACTCTTTAAAAAGCCTTGGAACAATAATGTTTGTTTTTATACTGCACTGATAAGTCATGGCTTACCCAGAGCCAAACAACTGCCACATTATCATGTAATTATTTAGCTTTTATCTCCATTTTAGGTTTATCAAACCATAAGACCTTAATTTAACCCAGATCATTGTCTGGTGAATTCCTTTAGTGTGAGATCACAGTAAAGACAGGTTAAAACAGGAAGACTGTTGCTTTTACTTGGAAGGAGTGATGTCACATTTTATCCTCTTACCTTCCTAACTCCTCTCCCATCTCATAGAAAAGCTCCACATCCTCCGATCTGAAGCCAGCCATGATTTGCTGACTTCAAAAGCAATCAGTCTGTTGGAAAAGGATCAGAAATGGATGTTGTTGTTGAGCTTTGACACAACGTTTCATGCTAGTTACCACTAAAGTGCTTAAAACCTGATTTATTTTTGTTGACAATAGCCATAAATGGTTCCTAACCATCCAGGGAATTTTGTCTTTCATGAGAGGCCTGAGAAGTGTCCACAAGCATCAGTATTTACTCTTTGACCTCACATAATGTTGGACTGACATGTGCAGAATGTGGACATTCTTCTTACATTCCTAATTACGTCATAAACCTCAGGTCAAAAACTAGGATTGCCTACTGATCTATAATATTATGGATGTTGGTGAGGTTGCCAGAATTTCAACACTTTCATTTTATTTCTTCTCACTGAATATACTTATCACTGTAGTATACACACCGTACACTAAACAAAGCCACAAGGAAGCATTTATGCCTAAATTAATCCAGAAATGTACTATATAAAGGTTAATTTGAGCGCAAAGGTACAGTTCACTCAGTTTGTAAGGTTTTACAAACAACAATTCAGACACGGTTGTTTCCCTGTTTTACGTTCAAATGTGAAATTAGACATATATTAAAATAAGACACAACATATCTTCAAAACCATGTACACTGACTGACCACTTCAAAGTAGCCATCTGGCCAACTCCTCAAAGAAACTACAGCGGACTCCGGTAAGTTAATATATACTCGGAAACACAACGTATTATACTGAATATATATGTAAAATTTCTACCCACGAAAAAAAATCTATAATCTTAATAATTTTAATAATAATAAGAGAAGTTTTTTCAACATACCTTAACGTCTCCGCATTCCTCAGCCAATGGGGTATTTTCCGGTTTCGGCGCTCTTGAGGGGCGTGGCTTGTTGAGTGACATCAGCCCGACTCCGCCGCAGGATGACGTCAGCTGTTATCAGAAGTCTGACAGGTGGTGTTTGTACATTCAGTTTTTAACACTTGTTTGGGCTCGTTTTGAACTGTCCCTATCATAACAGTCTCATAACACACATACAATGAATAAACTTGTGCTTCAGTGTCATTACAAACGGCTCTGGCTTTTGTGTTCTGAAAACAATGCAAGCATTATAAAATACATGTCATGTGTAATATAATAAATGTGCAGTAGATATATCTGTCTATCTCTATACAGGCCTACAAATGGTTTACAAATGGTTTAAATAAAGGAAGTAGAGTGATTTTTTCTAGACAGAAAATAGAATACTTAAAGGGTAGTTCGCCCCAAAATTTATATTCTCTCATCATTTACTCACCCTCATGCCATCCCAGATGTGTATGACTTTCTTTCTTCTGCAGAACACAAATTAAGATATTCTTTAGAAGAATATCTCTGCTTTGTAGGTCCATACAATGCAAGTGAATGGTGACCAAAACTTTGAAGCTCCAAAAAGCACATCAAGTCAGCATAAAAGTAATCCATATGACTCCAGTGTTAAAATCGGGCCGTATCAGAAGACATGGATTAAAACACTGGAGTCATATTGAGATGTTCTGTTGGTATTCGTAAAAGATTTAATATGCCAGACAGGCCTCTATATGACATGGCATGACTCAGACACAGTTCGAACAGTGTTTCTCAATCTTGCTCGGATGGAGTTGTTGTGAACATGGAAAGGTTATATAATGATGAACAAATATAACCTTAAGTTGATGTTCAGTGAATCACTATTGACACACTGTTGCTACTCAAATATACTTCCAAATTTTGATCTCATCAAAAACTCTGTAAAAGTCTTGAAAAATTTTATTTTTTCTTTTTCCACACTTTCCATTCTCTAATACATTTTAATTCAGCAGTTCTCTTTCTAAAATTGTTTTGGTATCTCACTATGGAATTTACTTCAGGAGTATCTGAGACTGGAAGCAATTCCACTACGTCTGGTAGCTGACAGACCAATCACAGCAGTGATAAGGGAGCCGGAGATGTGCCGTTTTCTCACAGAGTGCCTGTTAAAGGTTTCTCTAGGCTGCATGTGCATGGGATGGATGATCTAGTGATGTCCTGCCCCCCTCCGGTCGAGGCATCGGTGGCAAATCACCTCCACCCCGATCGGTTGACCTTTTCGTCCGCTCCCCCTTCATTGCCGGGACGGACGGAGAGATTGTCGGCCTCCATTTATCAGAAGATCTACCGTTCTTCAGCCTTAGTTGTAATCAGTCCGAGCTGGTGGAGGAGATGGGGCGGCAAATTGACCCCGGGGCACTGAACACGACATTGTGGGAGGACATCTGCGTTATTGAGGATTTCAACCTGTGCACATCAAGAGGTGCCATCCAGAGCTGCGGTTGCAGCATCATTCTCACTGTTTTGGGAAAACAGCACTTTGGCTGGGTTTGAAGGACTTGTCTGAGAGAGAGAAAACAAACTCCCCAATGGAACCCAAAGCCCTTTTCGTGACTAAGGTTTCTACGATGCGGCAGCAGTGCGATTCAAGGATGAAAGATGGGGAGGCGTTTGAAACTTGCTTAAAGTCACTGCTCGAGCTCTGCCGCCATCACCTTCTGGGTTCCCAACCCATTTTAGAGGTGGGCAATCTGGATTCAGGACCCAGACAAGGCACCCCCGCCCCAGCAGTCAGAGCAGGGAGGAGCACAGCCGAAACAGCCCCAACAGAGAATTAATGCTTCTTTTCCAGCGGCGACTGCCAAACATGTCTAACCCTCAGGGGAACAAGAAAAGGCAGACGACCTAACCAGTGTTCTGGTTCAGGAAATGGAATGGGTGAACAGCACTCGCAGAGTCTCTGTTCCACGCCTTCCTCAAGAAGAGTTGAAAACTAAGTTTCGTGTTGCACAGTATTGGTACCAGTTCCCCCAGTGCATCTCAGTTTACATTTCCCCTCTCCACCCACAGGTTCAGAAAAGAGAGAGGAGGACAATTTGCACGAAAACATTAGTGTTAAAAAAATTTCATTAGTACCGAGGGTGTTCAGCAAGTGTGTGTAAGGAGCATATGAGATGAATGGTCTAAGAATGTCTGCTTAAATTGACAATCTACTGCTCTGTGCTCTGTCACGGCAGCAAGCAGAAATTGATACGAGAGCGCTAGTGTCTCATTTAGAGAACATATGAGAAATCAAATGGGTTAACAAGCAGGGTAGGTGTGACTAATTAACTAATAATAAGCAAACAAGGTGGCGGGGTATGACACTAGACAGAGAGACACGAGGCATGAGCGCATATCGCCAAAACAATAGGCAACATGCGCTAATGCCAACTGACAGATAAGACGAGAGAATGTACGGCAATGCTAACAAAGCAATGCCATGCATTCTCACACTAGACAAAGCCTGAACGTACATCACGAGGCAAATGCCACAAGATGCACACTACAGGCGCCCAAACAAGACAGGACACCTATGCGAATGTTTGGCCCCACACAAACCCGATACCTCAGACCGATGTGACCAAACCTCAGCACAATGTAAAGACAGCTTGCGATCTGGGCGCACAGTGCAAAGAGATGCGAGAGCATCTTGTCAAGGTGACATAAGTGTAATGCACTCATGCCAATACAAGACAAGACATGGAGCATGAGTGTCTGGATCCCAAAACCGAACCAGACAGGGAAGTCAGGGTCCAGACACCATGATTCTACCAGAGGCTTCGCTACCTTGTAGGTGCTGTTTAAGCGCATTTTAGTTCAGGACATTTGTGTGGCTGCAAATTGGGCGTCACCTCACACTTTTGTCCAATTCTACAGACTGGATGTTACAGAGCCGTCATTGGCTCATTCAGTCCTTTGTGTGGGTAGTCAATCTGCCGATGTGTACAAAAGAATATACACATGTAGAGTATGAACGGAAAATCATGAACTCATTAATTCTGAATGCAATGCACACATTTTTACAAACGGTCCTAAAACCCCCACACACTGTGACTCCCCATCTAAATCACCAGGTAGCGCCAGCGAGTCTGGGAGTTAGAATGCTTTCTTGACGTTTTTACAACCCAAAGAGCCTCTCCAGAGACACTCGTGATATCGCCATCTACACACTGAAAATCTATACACACACACGTTCCTACCATTTAAAACCCAGAAATGACTTATTTTTAAGGAAATATGTTTTATTCCCGTATGCTTGGGTATTTCTGCTGTTATATCAAATTAGTTAAGATTGTTTAGTTGTGTAGTTAAACTCTGAGGGCTTATATAAAGAGTCTAAGAGTATATATTCACTTTTAAGTGTACCAAATACAAGTTTCTTGGTATCAAATTAAACCTTACGACTCGCCCTAGCTGAATATATATATATAAGGTTACATTAAAATGTATTCTGCTATGTTTTACCATCTTTTGAGTGATTCAAACCACATCCAGACCCTGTTGTAAATTAGGCAAATGTCGAGCCTTGACAAGACAAAGGGAACCATCTCGCGCCAAAACTGAGGAGCCTCATTGGGTCATTCCTCCAAAAGGAGGCGTGACCTCCCTACCTTAAAAGTCAGGATCTGGTGTGGAATCGCTCTCTTGTCCTCTTGCTCTCTTGTCTCTCTTATCCGTTTGCTCTCTTGCTTTCTTACTCCTTTTTCTCTTCTGAACCTCTTCAAGTTTTCTTCAACTTCTCTTCAAACTCTCGTCAGACATGTCTTTTGTTTTATTTGGTGTTTATCTCAGTCTTTTCCTTGTCTTCGGACAAAGCTCAACACACTACGTTTTTGGAGCAGTCCGATATCCTCCGGGTGAAAGGACTCTCTCTCAGTTTCAACCGTTACTCCTAAGATGCTTTGAACTTCCCGCTAGCGATCCACGCTCCGGAAGCACCAACAGAAATCCTCCAGCTCACGGACGCAACGAGGACATTCACGCACACACGCAGTCTTGTTCAGCGACACAAAGGTCCATTTTGCAAGTATTATTCCATCTAAATTCAAATGCGTTAAAGTGTGTAATTCCCTTGCTGGCTCTTAAGGTTTAACTGTTGTGACAAGTTTGCTATCCCTGTAATCTCTTTATTTTCCTTACTGTTTTACTTTGTTTGTTCTATGTTAAATGTTTGTTGTTAAATGTGTTCTACGTTTGTTAAGTTTGTGATATATCTTAGTTCCTTGTATTAAACCCAATTATACGCTTGATTGTCTGTGTTCGTTGGTCATAAAGCAAAGCCTCTTTAATGTGCGATCTAAAGCTACGAGCTGATATTATCAAAGTAAGTTAACGTGCTTTGATTAAGTAAGCTTATACTAAGAATAAACCTTCTGGAGAATTGATCAATAGTATCGAGCAAAGTGGTTTGCTGGACGAACTGATTGGTTGCGGTACGGGTTAATACCATTAAGGTGTTCTGAAAATTAATACAGCCTGTCTGCATATGATGTATATTCCTAATTAATTATAATTCGTTGTGTTTAATTATCTATATATATCTGAAGCAGACTTTTGGGCTATATAACCCCTGTTTTGGGGCAATTTAGAATGTATTGTTATCTAGTTAAAACCGTATGATTAATCATTGATTACAATCATTAATATTAATTGTACATTCCCCAAACCTGAACCAAGAAACCCTACACACAGTATATATACACACAAATCAACAACACAGTGAAGCACAAGTGTGTCAGTTTGTTTCCCCCCTCCCATCCATTCTTTGCAAATTGATTAGGTGGGTGTACATTGAACACAACATGTCGGTTGATGGTCTGCTTTGGACAAAATATCTGCAATACGGGAGTTGGCTATATCCCATAGTGAGATACCAAACTAATGTTAGACAGAGAACTTTAGGTTACCCACATATCCCTGGTTCTCTGATAACAAGAATGAGATATCTCACCACACTTCACTCCTTGCAGTTGCACGGAGAATAAATATGCAGTGAATGAAGAAGAGAGCTGTGGCGGTGTCTTATATAGGGAGCTGGGACTCCCTTATCACTGCTGTGATTAGCTGACAGACATGTTGTTATTGCTTCCAGTGTCTGATACACCTGAGGTGAATTCCCATAGTGAGATACCTTACTCCTGTTATCAAAGAACCGGGGTTATGTGAGTGGCCTAAAGTTATTTTATTTTCTCCCCTTTTCTCCCCAATTTGGCATGCCCAATTCCCAATTCATTCTATGTCCTTGTGGTGGCAAGTGACTTGCCTCAATCCGGGTGGCGGAGGATGAATCTCAGTTTCCTCTGTGTCTGAGACCGTCAATCCATGGATCTTATCAAGTGACTTGTTGAGCACATTACCGCGGAGACCTAGAGGCTCACGCTATTCTCCATGGCATCTATGCAGAACTCACCACATGCTCCACTGAGAGCGAGAACTACATTATTGTGACCATGAGGAGGGTTGCTAAGGAAGCCTGACTGGAGTCACTCAGCACGCCCTGAATTTGAACTTGCAACTCCAGGTGTGGTAGTCAGCGTCTTTACTTGCTGAGCTATCCAGGCCCCCAAGCCTAAAGTTATTCTAAACACACCCAATAGACACTGTCCATCCTAATTTTTCTTATTAAGGAAAATCTGTGATAAGTATATTACATGATTATGTGACTATTTAAGTATCCACAGCTTCTTTTTTTAATTATTAACATTCACTGGATGTAAAACTAGAAGTTAACAGTTTTGGATAGCCCATAATGCTGATTATTAGTATAGTATAATAGTATAACATGCATTAACCGTGTCTTATCATATTAATAATAATAATAAAAAAATATTTTTTTTAAACAATTGCCTGCCATGATAGGATATGATTTTATCTGCTAATCTTTCCACTTCTCAAGGGTTGTAAAGTGCCCTTTTTATGCTTTTCTTGAAATGATAGAATTGTACTTTGTAGGAAAAACTAGGCCTATTTGTGTCAGTATTGTGTCAAGGTCATGACCAATGATGAAGCAGAATATCTAATAAATTATTTAGAGGGCTCTTTGCAACCTTTGAGAAGTTGAAGAAGAATTGGCATATATCCAGTGTTGGGCAAGTTTATTAAAAGTAGTAATCCACTACAAATTACTAATTATTTATCTAAAATAATCTGAAATACAATTATTTAAAATTGTAATCAGATTATTTTACTAATGAATTCATTGAAAAAAACTAATCACATTACTAATTTACTTTCTAAACTTTTCCACTCAACAAATTCAAAATAACTTCTATATTTCTTCCTTGTTCATTGTTACACACAAGTCATAAACTCATCACCTCACATTTCTCCTTCACAATGACTCATTACAGGACCATAATTAATGTATTCTACATAAATAATCTATTGGAAATAAGCATACCCCTGTAATGTACTTAAAAGTAATTAAATCAATTAAAAGTCAGTAACTGTATACTCTGATTACAAGAATTTAAAATGTAATGCGTTACACTACTTTTTTTTTACTAAAAAATGTAATTATATTACAGTAAATAATTACATTGTAATTGGATCACACCCAACACTACATATAATTAATATTCATATAATTAAGTAATATCATACGAGCAAGAGTGCGATATGGCCCTACATCAGCGAGGCCGAGTGCCATAGGTAATTACACCAGTGCTGATGTAGGGCCATATACAAGAGTGTGCGAGTGTGATATTGCTTATATAGCTACAACAGTTCAATAAAAAATTACATTTTAAAAACTTTGGAAAAACCGAGTAAGGTCATAAAAACGCATTTGTGCATGGAACTACTTTCTTACGCTACGGATCAGAATCTGCCATTGCTGGTTCAAAACAAATGATGCATCCAAACCTCTGTTAGTAATTCAAAAACTTCACTTCAGAAATAGTATCACGGCTTGTGCTGTTTTTAACAGGTTATTGGATAAACAAGGATAGATTGATGGGTGTGTGCATGTCTATGTGTCTTTGTGTGTGTGTGTATGTGTGTGTTTAAGAGAGAGAGAGAGAGAGAGAGAGAGAGAGAGAGCGAGAGAGAAAGAAAGAGAGAGACACAGAGCCTGTGTGATCACCTGTTGCCACTCCCAAGCAGATATGCTGTCAGCTTTCTGCAGGTCAGCTTTCTCAGTGGAAAAATAGCGTATAAGCGGGGTATTTCTCCCTATTTTGTGGTAGCCGCGCAAGAGTCGATCACTATAGAAACAATGATGTCCTCTGCCATTTTTAAACAGTGTGTATCCAATGTGGAAACTCGGTAAGCGCCTCGAGTTCTGTAATCAAACAGTCCTTTGTGTCTCTCAGCTGCAATGAGCCTTAATCTTGAAATTGTTAATTTAAAGCCATTTAAAACAATGTCATAGCTTAAGTAATGTAGTGGTAATATGAGTGATCACAGAGCGCTCTTCATTGTAAACAATGACGTAAAGTGAACGGATTCACTTTACGTCACCAACTGGCTCATATTACACACAAAAATTATCTTTTGCCACCACCTGCTGGCTAACATATGTCATTTCAAAAATAAAGACAGTAACTCCTAACAGATATGCACTGCTCTTACGCCTTAGTTTAGAATGTCACAAACACAAGTGTAGTGATACAGTGAAACGTCCAAGTGCTGATCCTGTCCGACCATCAGTGCTCATGGAACATCTCTTGTCCAATCAGATTTGAGGACCAGAACTATGTTGGCATTGTTACCTTTAAAATAATCTATGATGTGACCATTTTTTAATGTAAAGATAAATCAGAAATGCCCAAATTCGCTTAGGATCACTTGAATCATTTGCGCTTTGTAAAACTGACTGTTTATATATTTATTTATTTTCTTTTGGATAGTAGGCCTATCAGAAGAAACTTTAACATATGATATTACGAATATGTATAAACCTTTTTCCTACATCCTGTGATACTTAACAAGAAATATGGGCGTTACTTCCACTGTCAAGTAAACACAACTGTTGTTGCAGCATATGTCCATTCATTCTTTCTTTGTGGTGTTGGGATTTTGAGAAAAGGGAGAATGCTTTTGCATGGACATACATCAATCACTATATCAGTGTGTTAATGAAAGATAATAAACAGCAAAAAAGTCAGAAAGACAAAGAAATCTTGAACAAAACACTCCATTTCTTCCGGATGCAGTTGAGATTTAATCTTAGCACAAAGGCAATATTTTGAGCAAAATGATCAGTCGTTTCAGTGTACCTGTGTTAGTTCAGCTTCAGATGTGTGTGCTTGTCATCTTGTCAACCTGCATGTTCAAATCAGACAGACACACTAGTGCTCATACTTGGGTATGTAATCGCAAGTTTTCCAATCAGACATTTATTTCCTTTTTATTTATGTCAGTTTAAACATTTATTTGGCGGGTGATTGACTGGTGAGAGGTGGTGCTTTGCTGCTGTCCTCATCTGGACTCATCTGGACTCATCAGGATGGCGTTTTAAATCTCAAATGCGATTTGGTATTTGACTACCTCTGTATGTGTTTTTTGTGATCCAATCAAAACACATTTTGTATGTCATTTACAACTATATTTAGCACTGACCATTTGCGATCGGATCATCCGACTATATGACCAGCTGTAAACAGTGTCTAAAACGACTTCAGCCAGAGCTAGAGAATGCTGTACAACAACTTCAGCTTTGGAGTCAATTCCAATGTTTTGAATCGATTCTCGATTCCCAACGCCTCAGAATCGAAGAATCGATTCCCAGCCTTAGGTGGAGGAAGACAGTAGTGATGGGAAGATCAGATAATTTTACTGACTTGGATATTTGAATCTCGTTCAGCTAAATAAATAATTATTTAACCTTCCTTGGTGATATGCGTTATTGACACAAAAATATTAATATCCTGAACGATTCTGTAGTGTTATTAAGTCTGAGTTGACATTATTATTTTTTTACCATGTGAACCTATAGTCTTAGCCAGTCAGGTACCAACCCAAGCTTTCTGCCTAGATCATATATGTCACAGGATCCCACAGGGACTAGTAATGCCCAGCCACCTAATTTAACAGGCCCCTAATTTAACAGTCTCCACCTCATCCTCCAACAGGTCAGTTACATACACCTGTTAGGCAACTGCAGTTTAACACACATCCATTTTCAGTGCCTAGTATTCCGGGTGCACAACCACAGCCCCCGTTCAATATGATGGACATGTTGATTGCCAGTTCATATGGAATACCTAAACCAGCTCTGCCTAAATTTGATAGTGGTAAAGAGTCTGACTTTGCTTTACTCAAAATGGCTCTAGATAGTCTTGTAGGTGGCCATTCTCATCTTACTGAGCAGTTTAAATACCAAGTGCTTCTAGACACCAAGTGCCTACAAATTAGCACAAGCCTGCATGCATGACGTAACTCCATACACAACCGCATTGCAAGCCCTCCAAGTCAAATATGGGCAACCACGCCAACTTGTACAGAGTGAACTTGGAGCTATATTGAACTCTCCACCGGTCAAAGTAGGGGATGCTGAAGCATTTGATAAGTTTGCACTCTCAGTACACGCTCTTGTGGGTATGCTTCGTTCCTTAGAGGGTGAGAATGGCAACGAACTGAGATGTGGCTCACATGTGGACAGACTCTTAGTCAAACTGCCTGCCAGTTACCGTGATGGGTTTGTTGAGCATTGTCTAAGTCGTGGTATACTAATCACAGGGACAGACAAAACATACACTCTGCTGGACTTATAAACTTGGCTTCAGATAAAATCACAGAAAAAGCGCATCTCCAGCAGAGCTGCTGTTATGTTTCAAGAGCAAACAAAGCCTCAATGGAAAAGGAAGAGAAATCCAAGTCAGCCATCAGATTTGGTGTACTACAATACCAGAAGTAGTCCTGATAAAATACACCCTACCTCTCGGACTCACAGTGCCTTCCCTCTAAAGACCAAAGACAAGCCTAAACCTTACTGCCCATATTGTGACACATGTGAGCACTATCTCAGTTTGTGTTCAAAATGCAAGTCACTGACAACTGCCTAAATTGCAGAGTGGCTTAAATACAAAGGCTGTTGGCGTTGTGGACGCAATCACAAACCCGAGGCTTGTACACTCAAGAAGCCCTGTAAAATATGTCAAAAGCAGCATATAACTGTGCTACATGACTAAATGAACAGTAGCCCAACAAAGTCCTCATGGTTAGTACTCCTCAAGACACCATATAACTTGACCATCACAACCGTCCACAAAATGTCATGTTAAAGGTAGGCAAAGTACTTCTGCATAATGCCTTCTGCAAAACACTCACTAGAGGCATATGCTCTGCTGGATGATGGTTCAGAGCAGACCATTATCCTCTCATCAGCTGCACAATACCTTCAACTACAGAAAGAACCAGAAACCCTCTCACTGAGAACTATACGGCTTGAGGTGTTCACCTGAAAGGAGCATCCATCTCTTTTGAAATTTCCCCAGCTGATAACCCTGAAAATAGATATAAGATCTATCACACATTCAATGCTGATGAACTGGGTCTTTCTGAGCATAATTACCCAGTTAAAGTGCTGATGAAGAAGTGCAGGCACATACAAGAACTGCCAATCGCAGGAATTGACAAAGTAAAGCCTGTACAACTTATTGGTTCTAACTTTCCACATTTGCTCATCCCTACCCATCCCTTGGTGTTGGTCCAACTGGGGGGGCTGTTGCAATATGTACCTCCCTTGGCTGGACACTTCAAGGTCCTGCCAGCTTGTTATATCTCCCTATTGACGAGCAGCAGTGTTTTCTTTAACATAGCAAGCTCTCCCCACTCTGATCTTCAAAAGCATGTGGAGAAATTGTGGCAAATTGATACATTGCAATTTATCAATGAGAAAACCGCCACCCGATCCAAGCTTGATCAGCAAGCACTTGAATTGCTAGAGCAGTGCACTGTAAGGGTGAATGTAGATGGCATACGGAGATATGCCACACCTCTTCTCTGACAGAAAGACAGTCCTTGTCTACAAGCACCCAAATCTGCATGTCTTTCACTACTTCGACATACAGAGCGACGGATCGCAAATGACACCAAACAAGCCATGACCTACTGCCAAGAGGTACAAAAGCTTGAAATCGCAGGTTATGTGAAGAGATTGACACCTGAGGTTGTAGATTCCTCTACCGAGTCATGGTACCTCCCTCATCACTTAGTTCACCACAATAACAAAGCAAGACTTGTTTTCAATTGCCCATATCAATATAGAGAACAAGTGCTGAATGATCACCTTCTTCCTGGTCCCATTCTGGGTCCATCCCTTCTTGGAGACGTCCTCCAGTATTGTGAGCACACGGTGGCCATCAGTGGAGACATTAAAGCAATGTTCCACCAGGTCCAACTTCTGACAGAAGACCGCTCCTTGTTACACTTCCTCTGGAGGGACATGAAGAGTGTTGAAGAACAAAGTGTATTTGAATGGCAGGTTCTTCCCTTTGGGACGACCTGCAGTCCTTGTTGTGCCACATATGCACTACAAAGAAATGTGAAGGACAACAGTCTCGACTCCCCGGAGAAAGCCCACAACCTCATCAACAGGATGCTGAGTCTTTTGTCTTCTGGTGGCTTTGAAATATGTCAGTGGGCCAGTAACATACCTGCTGTATTAGAACACCTCCCAGTTGAAGCCAGAGCAGCCAGCACCGAACTGTTTCTTTCTGAGCATAGTTCAGAACCACAAGAGCCAGCTCTAGGTCTTCGTTGGAATTGTCTCACTGACCACATTGGATTCAAACATCGGCAAGTTCACTACTCTGAACCCACACTATGAAATGTGTACAAAGTTCTAGCTACACAATATGACCCTGTTGGATATCTTGTACCCTTCAGCACCAAAGCGAAAATACTGATTCAAGATCTCTGGAAACTCAAGATCGGCTGGGATAATATTATCCACCCTGAGAGCTTGTTAATACAATGGCAAGCTTGGGAGGCTGATCTGGCAAACTTGCACAATGTAGAAATACCCAGAGCCTACATACCACCATGTGGTGACACAAAAGGCACCAGAGAACCATTCATATCTTTTGTGATGCCTCCGAACGAGCATATGGTTCGGTCGCATACTTTCACACTGAAGATCAAAAGAAACAGATTTATGTAGCCATTGTGATGGCAAGGTCTAGAGTGGCTCCTCGCAAACAGATCTCTATGCCCCACTTAGAGCTTTGTGCAGCTCTTACAGGAGAACAGCTGGCAAAGTCACTCAGTAAAGAGCTTTCTGTTCCTTCAAGTGATATAACTTTGTGGACTGATTCGACAACAGTGCTGAGCTGACTAAGCTCAGACTCCTGCCACTACAAAGTCTTTGTTGGCACACGCATTGCTGAGATCCAGGACATGACTTTGGCTTCAAATTGTCAATACAGCAGATAACCCAGCGGATGATCTTACTAGGGGGAAGACTTTGCAAGAGTTGAGCAAACCTCAGTGCTGGCATCAGAGACCACCGTTCCTTTGCCACCACCCCAACACATGGTCATCCCTGCCTCAACTAACATCGTTAGTTCATGAGGTCAGTGATGAGTTAAAAAGCGATCAGTCTGTGGAAATGCATGTCTGGCCAAGGCGCAACCTGACATCTCAAATATCAAGAGTTGGAACGAACTGTTGAAAGCAACTCACCGGTCCCTTCATAAGGGCGGCTGTTGACATGACTGCAGCAGATATTATAGCAGCTGAACTACACCTGTTAAAACAAGCCCAGAGTGACAGCTTTATACAATAATACAATGCTCCTAATCAAAGAATATGACAACCAACTTCCAGGTCTTGAGTGGGCCTTGGGTGAGATCAGACGCAAGTACTGGCTCCTGCGTGGCAGAGAATCTATCAAGAAGCACCAGCACAATTGTGAAATGTGTCAAAAATCGAGAGCAAGTCCCGTAATTCCGTATCCTACGGCTATACAAACTACCGTTCTGGTCCACTGGTATAGACTGTTTCGGGCCATTCACTGTTAAACTGGGCAGACGCACAGAGAAAGACTGGGGAATCATATTCAAATGTATGACATCTATATATATAACTGGATTGCTCATAGAATTCTAAACTGCCAGCAGTAGGTGAAGCTACCGGAAGTGCTCTGGCCCATCTTACTATTCCCTACCGACAGAGGGCATCGCGGCATGTGCAGCGTTTAACCGCGAAACAACACTCACTTAAGGATGTGGCTAAAGTGATGATCAGAAGAAATGGACAGCACCTGAGTTAAATATATGAGTGTCACAGCAAAGGGTCTGAATACTTAGGACCATGTGATATTTCAGATTTCTTTTTTAATAAATGTGCAAAAATTTCAACAATTCTGTGTTTTTCTGTCAATATGGGGTGCTGTGTGTACAATTATGAGGAAAAAAAATGAACTTAAATGATTTTAGCAAATGGCTGCAATATAACAAAGAGTGAAAAATGTAAGGGGGTCTGAATATTTCTGTACCCACTGTAACCTTTTGTTATCTTGTTGCCCACTATCTGACCAATGGGATTATTACCCTTGTCTCTTTCTCTCGCCACCAATATGTTTTATTTCCTTCGTTAATTAAATATTGGTGGAAAATCCCCCACCTGTCTATTTTTTAAAAAACATACATCAGCTGGTAATTGGTAATTTGGACATATGTCATAGTTCATGGTAAGAACACTTCAACCTAGAAACATTTGTGTAAGAGACAAACAGCCTCGTCCTCACCATACCTTTTACTTTTCACCCACATTTCAGCGAACTATTATAATGAGGCGGCCTTGTTTGTTCCTTCACATTATCATTTGATTAATGAAAGAAAATACAAGCTCCAAAGATATTTAACTCATTAAGGCAAAACACCATGCCAGAGACATATCATATCAGAGATATCTGAGAAATACATCAAGGGTATATGTCAGAATGCTGCTAATTAACAGAAATGCATGCTGTTTTTGAAGGTTTTTAAAGGGGTTTTAAGGTATACACCTGTTATTCAAGGATATCAACCATTCTCTGTGTTCTCTGCAGCATCAACACTTTTAATAACCTCATATGCTCTCTCCTGGGTCACAGAAAGGCCTGGAAACTCATATAAGTATTTTGATATATAAAAACATACTGAAAATATATAAAAACATAAATATTGAAAAATATACTATAATTGCAACAGTTGCAGAAAGTGTCACAAAGTGGCGATTTTACGAGTTTGCCACGTATAAAAGCAGGAGGTTTGCACAAAAAACACTGAATACATGTATTTGGAAAACATAAAAAAGGCTTGCAGCTGCGTTGACAGCAGAAGGTAATAAAAGGACTCGTTAACGAGCAAACAGGGGACGTCCCCCGGACGTTGTGAACGTCTACTTAGGTCCGCATTTGGTCCGGTTCATAACGTTCGCTGGGGGACGTTCCGAGGACGTCCGCATTTGGTCCGGTTTATAACGTTCGCGGGGGGACATTCCGTGGACGTCCGCATTTGGTCCGGTTTATAACGTTCGCGGGGGGACATTCCGAGAACGTCCGCATTTGGTCCGGTTTATAACGTTCGCGGGGGGACATTCCAAGAACGTCCGCATTTGGTCCGGTTTATAACGTTCGCTGGAGGGCATTCCAAGGACGCCCAATTACCTAGTAATGTTTTTTTTTTTTTGCATTTTGACATTACTATGGTTTTAATGCATTAAACCATAGTAATATAAGGAAAAACATGTCTATTTGTGGAAATGGTTTTACCAATAAAAAAAAATAAGTTATATGTAACAAATCATGTTTCTTAAGAATGGTTTAGAAACTACTCAATATTCTGTAAAACATGGCCTTAATAGTGATCCTTTACTGATTGTATTACAATGATCCAACTAAACCTGATTTCACTATTTAAAATGAATAAAAAGATATGATACAATGCAATTGTTTTCATTAAATAATTTCCACCACCATTACTATATGACTTAATTAGGGTCAATTTAATGTGTTGCATAATCTAAATCACAATGCACACAAAATCAGGCAATAGTGCACCACCATTGTGCAGTTATAGATTAACTGATTAAAACAATGACAATAAAAATTAAGAACAATGTTAATGTGTTTTTTTAATTCAGAATCTTTGCAAATTTCCATCAATGAAGTACTATAAAATAAATAATTGTTGCATATCCACACAAACACATTCAATCAAGAAAAAACAAACTTGAATGTACAACTATAGCCCAAATAGAAAACGTTTATTATTGCTAAGGGTTCAAAATGTAAGCAAAGCGAATGAAAACAGAAATGCAGAATGACAGGTCCTGAATCAGATGCAAGCAATGACTTCCAAACAGCAAGTGCAGGAGAGGCGACCAAAAAGGATGGGAACAAGTCCAATGCTGAAATTGCTGGAAAAGAAAAATGAAAAAGATACAGGTAAGACATGCATCCTCATGTAAACTTCGGCAATTTCACATTCTACACCCATCATTTCAATTGACAAACTGTTGGTCAGGCTGCAAAGTAAGGTATTTTTTTGTCCCAAAATAAAAATTATAATATGAATAACAGTTTCATGCATAATGGATGGGTGGAAATACATGATTCTCATTTAAAAAAAAAATCTGAATAATCTGAGAGCCCAAATATATATATATATATATATATATATATATATATATATATATATATATATATATATAAAAACAGGAATACAAGCTTGATAAAAAATAAATAAATGTGACTGTTCATTTGAAACATTTTGTAAAAGGTATAAACTACAAAAAGAATATTGTCACTACAGACAAAAATTGTTCTGCGTACTTCAAAAAATATTTTAACACTTTTCTGTGATGTCAAACACCAAAAATACTGCTGTAAAAGTGTCCTTAAAGAACAGTTGACCAAATAATGAATTATTGCTCATTGTAGGTGAAAAAGACGTACAGTAAAATTTATTAAAAATGCATTAAAGTATATTTGTATTGTACTAAAAACATACTCAAGTACATTTTAATAGTACGTCTTTTTCACCTGGCCACATTGGTCTGACCTGCATTGTGTGAATACAAATAATTTCAGAATAGTATCTCAGATCTGTATAGGTCCAAAGTGAACCGATTTTACAATGGAACAATCTATATTTATGTATGATTTAGCGCCATATCAGCAGCAATGGGTATATATATATACCCAAGACGGGCTGGGACGATACGCCTATCTCCCTATTTGATACTATTACGATGCCGATACAATATGTATTGCGTTTTTTTTTTTTTTTTTTAAGAATTGCGATTCTCAAGACTGTATAAGATAAGTAACATTTACAAAAACAATTCATCTCAACTTTCTGACTTATTTCAGAAGCATCATACAGTACTACATTCTCTTGAATAAATAATTCAATAACAAAAACATTTTTTAACAGTCACTTGTCACCACGTATTAACGAAACAATGTAATTGATCATTTTTATTTTTTTTTACATTATTTTAAGCGCCAAGTTTCTATCAAGAGCTGATTGATGATTTCTATGATAATTTGAACTATTGGATCATCACAGAAATAATGATACTATGAGATTGAAAATACTGAAGCCGTTTCATAACAACTCTCTCCGGGGCAGAATTGAATGTTGCGATATGATTTTGTCAAAGGTTTAATAGACAGACGAAATGGAAAAAGATTGCGTGGGTGTTTGAATCGAGATCACAGTACGAGATGAAAAGTGTTCAAAAACAACTTATGCCCTGAACTGTACTGAAAACATTTTTAAAAGTTTTACATTTAATAAATCTACAAACAACAAATAAAACAAGCAGCTCTATGCACTTTTTAAAGCAAGATTCATTTCCTTCCTTATAATGACCGTCGTCAATAGCAACACATTACCACATCCATGTATCACGCACTCTCATTTCATTCAAATACAACTTGCCGTCTTGACTCTTGCGTCTTCGTTTTTGATTGTATTGAAAATGAAATCAAAGATGATTTATTATTTACAGAGTTTGATAATATTGTTGTGATCATCTTGTCTGGATGAGTTTTGTACGCTGTACAAAGTGGATTTAACAGGTAACGTTAAGATTTAAAACATTAATCTCAATTCAATATGTCCCTGTAACTTAATTATGTGGTAAAAACAAAATAGATATAATAAGTGTACAATAAATATATAAAGTTGCAGTATTATCTCTTAAATGTCACTCTTAATTGAACGTGTTCGTTCGTCTTTGGCTGAAAGTCACTTCACGTTTATTTCAAGTGAGTGAGATAAAATATTTCATAGTAACATTTTGTGCCCAATTTTTCCCCAGATGTAGTTTTGGTATTGGGGTCAAAGTTAACTTGCCTTGTGTTCACTATAAGTTACAACAGAGGGTGATGGTCACACAAGACGATCGGCAGATTAAGTGTTTCCCCCTATCACAGCGACTTTTTTGTGCATGTTCTGCAGACGGTGACCATCCTCGATTAAGTTTCCCTCAGGACTTTTGTAAAAGCCAAAATATGACCACACCTCAAGATTTGGTCCTCTTAAAAGGCTGAAAAATCTCCCGATCACGCTCACTGCCTTCCGCCATTCCTTCTCGAATAAAAAAATAAACAACTGCGTCATACTGTGGACATGATTTATAGCGAGTTATTATAATCGCGATAATCAAATGCGGTTTTAACTATAATTAAATTTTAAACGATAATACTAACCATCAGTACATTTTATCGTGGTTTATAGTGAAACGTATCGGTTACCTAACGTAACCTCGGTTCTCTCTAGATGAGGGAACCAGTATTGCGTAAGCTAGCTTACGCTATGGGAAAGATTCATCTTTTCTGAGATATTGAAGCCAAAAAATTATCCTTAATTTTTGTATCCATTGTCAACGCAGTGCGGCAGCTGCAGACCTTGAGCGGGCTAGCTAGCGAGCTCATAGGTTGCTCTGCGGCAACTGCTGCAGCCTATAGACGAACTTGGGCGAACTCGCATCCAATGAGAAGCGTCCGCGCGCTCACTGCAACAAAGCCCGCCAAAATGGGCGTGACTAGAGTGCATATAAGCGTAGTTCGTAGGCTGGAACCCTGATTTTCATTGACTGAAGCGAAAAGTCGCTCGTGGTGCAAGCAAGGCCGGCTACGCAATACTCGTTCCCTCATCTAGAGAGAACCGAGGTTACGTTAGGTAACCGATACGTTCTCTTACGAGAGGTTCTCTCGTATTGCGTAAGCTAGCTTACGCTACGGGAACCCATTGTCAACGCCGTGCGCGCCAAGCATCCACTGTATGAGCCCCAGGGAATTAAGGGGGGACCCGTGGGAGCCCTTATGAGTGGGGAAATAATATTTGGCCGGCAAGAATGCGGGTCATTGATTGTGTAATACATAAGCACATAGTGGGAAGGGAGCGACAGAGCGGCGGTGCCGGTCTGTGTGGAATGTGTCCCATCAGTGCAGCTCACCAGGGGAGCTGTAGCGTATTAAACCGCTAGTAGTTTTGCCTGCAGAGCGGGCACTTCCATATTGTAAAATCTGACAAAGGTGGAGGGAAGTCCATCCCGCTGCCACACATATGTCGTGAATGGAAATCCCGCTGGACCATGCCCACGAGGATGCCATGCCTCTAGTGGAGTGAGCCCTAATGCCCAACGGGCATGGCAGGTCTTTGACGCGTATGTAGCAGCAATAGCGTCCACTATCCATCTAGATAGTGTCTGTTTCGAGGCGGCGAGACCTTTGGTGCGCCCTCGAACGAAACGAAAAGCTGCTCAGAGCGTCTGAAAGCGGCGGAGCGCGCAGTATACAATCTCAGTGCTCTGACCGGGCAAAGGAGATTGGCGTCGCGTTCAGCTAACGGGTGCTGGCAGCGCCGATAGGGAAATGACCTGTGCTCTGAAAGGAGTACCGATCACCTTGGGAACATAGCCGTGTCTAGGCTTTAAAATGACCTTGGTGTCACTTGGTCCAAACTCAAGACACGCAGCGCTGACAGACAGCGCGTGAAGGTCTCCCACACGTTTGACTGATGACAGGGCAGTCAGAAAAACGGTTTTGAGTGAAAGGTATTTCAAATCCACGGATTGAAGTGGTTCGAAAGGGGGCTTTCATAGTTTCGAGAACTATAGAAAGATCCCAGATAGGAACCGATGGGGGCGCGGGGGTTCATCCTTCTAGCTCCCCTGAGGAAGCGGATGACCAGCTCGTTTTTACCCCATGACTGGCCGTGCAGGGGTTCAGCGAACGCCGCAACGGCCGCCACATACACTTTGAGCGTGGATGGGGATCTGCCCTTATCCAGCAGCTCTTGTAGAAATACGAGCAGCGACGACACCCCACATGTCTGTGGTTCCAGGTCTCGGTCGGTGCACCATTTTGAGAACACAGACCATTTTGACGCATAGAGTCTTCTCGTGGAAGGTGCTCTAGCGTGTATGATGGTGTTTATTACTCCTTCTGGCAGAGCGACGGGTAGTCGTTGATCACCCACGCATGCAGCGCCCAGCGCTCTGGGTGGGGATGCCAAATTGTGCCGCGAGCTTGAGAGAGGAAATCTGCTCTCACTGGGATGGGCCACGGCGCTGTCAGTGACAGCTGCGTAAGCTCCGGGAACCATGTCTGATTCTCCCAACGCGGGGCTATGAGGAGCACCGAGTGACGCGTTTCCTGATCCTCTGCATTACCTGTGGCAATAGCGAGACGGGAGGGAAGGCGTAAAGCTGGCGTCTGGGCCAGTCCTGGGCCAGCGGCGTCCTCGCTTCGAGAAAAATATTGGGCAGTGAGAGTTCTCTTTGGACGCAAAGAGGTCTATCTCCGCTCTGCCGAATAGGTGCCATAACGTCTGGACTGTTTGAGCGTGCAGGGACCATTCCCCTGGGGCAATATTGTCTCTGGACAGTCTGTCCGGGCCGTCGTTCAGGTGGCCTGGCACGTGCGTCGCCCTCAGCGAGCGCAGGTGGCACTGGGACCAACTCAGCATGCGTTTAGGTCAGATGGAAGAGGTTCCTGGATCTGACACCGCCCTGACGGTTTAGGTAGGATACCACAGATCTGTTGTCCGAACGGACCAGGGCGTGGTGACCCTGAATGACCGGGAGAAAGCGCACGCGCGCGTACTCGACCGCTATCATTTCCAGACAATTTATGTGAAGGAGCTTTTCCTGAACTGACCATAGGCCGAAAACCGGAGAGCCCTCGCGAGACCGCGCCCCAACCCGTGTTGGACGCGTCTGTCGAGATGACTTTTCGGCGAGATACAGCTCCCATTGTCACTCCCCGCTGATACCATTCGGCCACTGTCCAGGGCTGCAGAGTCTGAAATACAGGTCTGAGTCACCTTGATGGGCTGGCGGCCTGTGGCCCAAGCCCGGCGAGACGCGCGGTGTTTAGCCAATGCTGAAGCGGGCGCATGTGCAGTAAACCCAGCTGAAGTACTGCTGCGGCTGAGGCCATGTAGCCTAGCACTCTCTGAAATTTCTTCAGAGGTGTGAGGCTGTTCATCTGAAATGACGCGGCTAGTCGCTGCACACGGCGCGCGCGCGCTGTGTAGATAAGCGAGCCGTCATTGCCACTGAGTCTAGTTCTATTCCAAGGAAGGAAATTGCCTGACTGGGCTGTAGTGAGCTCTTGGTCCAATTGACTGCAAGGCCCAAACTGTTCAGATGACTGAGGAGAACTGTCCTGTGAGACAGAAGCTCCGTATGTGATTGTGCCAAAATCAGCCAATTTATCTGAATCTGAAAGTATGCATTTTTCAGATCGAGAGAAATAAACCAGTCCCCCTGGCGCACATGCGCGAGGAGTTTGCTGGTTGTAAGCATTTTGAACGGTCTTTTTGCAAGCGCTTTGTTCAAAACCCTGAGATCTAATATTGGTCTGAGGCCGCCGTCTTTCTTGGGGACAAGAAAATAACGGCTGTAAAACCCCGACTCGCTCAGGGGAGGCGGCACTCTCTCTATGGCCCTTTTGCACAGAAGGTTTGCTATTTCTGAACGAAGCATGCACGCTGCTTCCGTGTTCAAAGTAGTTTCGAGCCGCGCTCTGAAGCAAGGAGGACGGCGATCGAACTGTAGCAAATAGCCCTGTTTTATTGTGCTTAACACCCATTCGGATATCCCTGGAATATCTTCCCACGCTTTGAAGCGTAATGTTAGAGGGTGAATGGCCAAATCGCTCTGATTGCCGCACACAGTGCGCTGAACAGAATGTGTGAGTGCGCTTACTGTGCTTATGCTGGACTGCTCGCAGACAGCATGGACAGGCTGTTCTGTGAGTGACTTCCCGATTGAGGTGAATGGGGAAAGAGTCACGTCTGTTAAGTGATGCGCAAGCATAGCCACGGGCACGGGACTTACATACAGAGAAGTGTTTGCTGGCCGTGTGACAGAGCGGGCAGAGAATGGGCGCGCGCACGTATTCGTGAGCGCATTTATTGACTCTAACACTCGAGTGGTTCAGTAACCGCTTTTGAGTGTGCTCTGATGGGGACACGGAGCGTGTAATGCTTGTGTGTAGAGGTGAACACTAGATCGTGGGCACATTTTCTACACATAAGGCTGGTCGTGTGACAGAGCGGCCAGAGAATGGAGCGCGCGCACGGATTCGGTGGGTGCGTTTATTAACCCTAACACTCGAGCGGGTCGTAACCGCTTTATGTGAGTGTGCTCTGATAGGGACACGGGACGTGTAATGCTTGTGTGTAGGGGTGAACACTGAATCGTGGGCACATTTTCTACACATAAGGCTTTATTTTGGGCCGCCGTGGAAACGGCGTTTGAGTGCAGGCAAGCGGGTAATATCACCGGCTTGTTGGCTGCTGAATCCACCACTGCAGTAGCCTGAGAGAAGGGGACTGACAGGGGGCGAAGCTTTGACGGTGGTCCGGCCGTGGCAGGACTGAGCCGTCGTTTTCTCAACAATGCTAGGAGGACTTCGGTTGCTCAGGTTTCAGTACAATCTTAGGCCGAGGCCCGCTGCGTTCAGCTTCTCCCAAGTCGGCTAGTCAGATCTGAAACAGCCTCTGTCTGTAAGACGGCCATGGAATGCAGAGCAGATGCGGCTTGGCCAGCGGCGGTATAGGCGCGGCCAACACAGGCGGAAGTAGTTCTGCAGACCTTAGACGGGAGCACCAGCTTAGACCGCCATCTCGCGGAGGGCGGGCAAAGGTGCGGCGTGGAGTCTGTTGGGAGCCTGTTCAGGGGGCGGTGACCGAGCCCGAGGCGGTCGACGGCCTGTGTGAGGAGGCGCGTTAGTTCCCTTTCGACTCCGGCGCGGGTCCTGCTGGATTCCTGGGCCGAGGAGGAGGCGTGTGAGCCTGACCACTCCTCGCTGTCCGAACCCATGATGGAACAGCCCTTATCCTCCGCTTCTTCGTCCGAGATGGCAGCAGAGCAACTGCGCGGCTGAATGGAAGGCGGCTCGGCGGCTTCGGTCCTGAGCGCTTTGAGTCGAGCCCGCAGGGTCGACATCGGAAGCTCCTCGCAGAGATCGCATCCGCCTTCAGCGAGGGCGAGCTCTGCATGCCCCAGTCCCAGGCAGAGAGCGCAGATGACGTGGCGGTCTCCGGTGCTGAGAGGGGCGCGGCATGAGGCGCAAGTGGAGCGAGGCATCTTTAAAAAGACGCTCGTACTCTTTTGTGAAGTTCATAAGAACTAGCTTGCTTTAAAAAGGATACGTCGCCGGATGGTGTAGCTCGCAGGACGGCTGTAGGTGGCGAAGACGGCCGGCTTCTTCGAGCGCTGTCCACGCTTGCTTGATGCCCCTCGAACAGCGACGCGGCTTCCAGTTCAGAGATGCGAAGAGCTTCGCTGAAGAGATGAAAATCAGGGTTCCAGCCTACGAACTACGCTTATATGCACTCTAGTCACGCCCATTTTGGCGGGCTTTGTTGCAGTGAGCGCGTGGACGCCTCTCATTGGATGCGAGTTCGCCCAAGCTCGTCTATAGGCTGCAGCAGTTGCCGCAGAGCAACCTATGAGCTCGCTAGCTAGCCCGCTCAAGGTCTGCAGCTGCCGCACTGCGTTGACAATGGATACAAAAATTAAGGATAATTTTTTGGCTTCAATATCTCAGAAAAGATGAATCTTTCCCGTAGCGTAAGCTAGCTTACGCAATACGAGAGAACCTCTCATAAGAGAACCGGTAATCGTCCCATCCCTAGCCCCATATGTGTTAAACAGGGTTTGACATTAACTTTTTTTGCTCACCAGCCACTGTGGCTAGTGGTTTTCCAAAATTACTAGCCACTCAGCATTTTCACTGGCCACAATTTATACCATGGGGGAATAACTACCATATAGATATTTTTAATAGCATCTCATAATTTGGCTGCCGGTATATTAGGCTACTATCACTTTAAGACCTGATGCACGGATTCATTATACTGTGTTGTATAGCCAATATACTTTGTGCACTTTGGGTGTGAGCACAAAATCTGCAGGAATGAGTAAAATTTTGCTCAATACGCGCAATCCCTCGCCAGAATTCAAGCCCTGTACCACCAACAATATTAATCCGGAGCAAATTAAATGAGTGAGTAAAGGGTTGGTGTGTCAACTCGCGGTCGGAGAGATTAAAGAGCGAGAACACGCAGCTGGTATCGTTTGTATCTTTTCTGCCAGAGAGTTTCAGATAATTCAGTATCAATATGTATCGAAAAATCTATATTACTGCCAACACTAGATTGCACTTAGTTTTATTATTTCAGATGCCTTTTTAAAACACTACAATTGAAAAATGTAAGGTATATAAAATTCAACCCGCCAAAGCGGGTGTTAATGTCAAGCCCTGGTGTTAAAACAAATGCTAAGATTTTTAATAAATTCATGTTTCGTATTGAACACCCCATTTCCATTTGTTTCACACAGATACATAATACCCTTGCAACCTAATACGTTATTAAAATAGTAAGAAAGCAAACGTTTCAGGTAGTGGTGTCATTTGAATTTGCTTACCTAAAGCATCCTCCTCAAGGAAGTAAACTATGACACCAGGGACTGGAACACAGAAACAAATTAGATTAATAGGCATTAATTGTTAGGTTAAGTGTAAATGCTCTCTTGTACCACAATCCTCCATTATTATTACGATAGTCATCTGTGGGTTTACAAAAAGGTTGAGTCTGGAATAAAAAGCAACAAACTTCCCTTTAATAGGGAAAGAAGAAGAAGAAGAAAAAAAAGAAGAAGAAGAAAAAAAAAAAACACTAGCACTGATGAATTGTCACAATTAAAATTCAGCCAAACCAAAAGCTATGTCCTGACCTATAGCTTTGACTAAGGGAGGGGATAAAATACATTTGAATACACAAATTTGAATGCACCTCGCGAGCAGTGGCGGAGCCAGAGGGCAAGTTGGGGTGAAGTCCTTG
Source organism: Xyrauchen texanus (assembly GCF_025860055.1). NCBI lineage: Eukaryota > Metazoa > Chordata > Actinopteri > Cypriniformes > Catostomidae > Xyrauchen > Xyrauchen texanus. The sequence goes on along the minus strand of NC_068284.1, from coordinate 33,790,112 downwards.
CCACCCCTGTTGCCACCCCGCTGAAAACATTACACTGTTTTGATTTTTACGAACATTTCCAAAATCTTCCAGCGGACGTGAATGCATCCTTACGCAGCTCGCTTGTGCGGTTGCTGCTACACTTTTCATTGGTTAAGCTGACACGCAGCTCCTCCTTCGTGCTTCAATTGAAGCGGCTCCGAAACAAAACATAACGCGACAGGCAGCACACACGATCGATGAAGAGCGTTTTGCTGGTATGTACGGCTTTTATTGGTATTAAATTAACTTAAATTAATTAAATTATTGGTTTTAACGGGAAGTAAGGGAGACATTGCAGCACTGTAGTGCTTAGCATTAATACTTAAATGAGCATCACTAGTCTTGTGAAACTGACAGGAATGCCAGCAAGGTTTTCCCGCCCAAAACCCGCGAGAATGCACAAAAAACCGTCCAAATTTGTTTTATTAACAATTATTTAATTATTTGTATGATTAAAAATGCATTATTCCCAGTTATCAACTGCTTTTTATTTGCTGTAGGCTATAGTATTACAGTTTGTTTAATTTTAGTGCTTTGATCTCAGGGCTTGAATTTCAGTGCGGGAATTGCACATAATTTAAACCATTCCCGCAAGATTAGTTTTTATAGTTACATTAAAACCATGTTGCTCTTTATGGTGTGCGAGTGCAGCAACGAACCGATCAGCTTAACGTACAGCGTAACAACATTGAATACAATTCAACGGGACGGTGTAATATGGCGTACTTTTCGTCGGTCTGGAGGCGGCAAAAAAAATGACGCTCTCTATGCTCATGTAACGCCGCTTTTTACGGGACACACAGCGTCACCAATGACGCGTATCATAACGCGTCACAAGACGCATAGTGTTAAATGATAATGATCTCCACCCTGTCTTTTCCAAAGCAAATCAATTTGAACTGTTATCGCCCAATTAGTAAAGAAACTGAGAGACATAAAAACATATAGTTTAAACTGAGTTATGAATATCAATTTGAAGAAGAGCGTGGCGTATTTTGTATAAAGATTTGTTGTTGTTATTAACTGTTTTGAGAACTGGAAATGCACAATTCATGAATACAAATATGTAGGTATTAATAAATGAAGATGATTAGACCGATGCATCAAAAGTTCCCCCCCCATGTGACCCAGTGTAAAAAAACCGAAATTCAGGCCCTGGATATTCACAAACATTTGTGTCTTGTACATGTAAACAATAATGATAATAATAATAATTAATAAACTGAGGCAAGAACGCCATTCTTAACTAAAGCAAAATACAATAAAAGTTTGCAAAAGTTCTGAGTTATTTAACTATGAATTTATGAGAGCATGCTACTGAACAGAGTCGCTGAAAGAAGGATCTGAAGTACCGGTGTTTCGGCTTCTAAAAACCGCCGAACTAATCCGAAACCAGCCCAATTTTTATCCACCTGCCCAAACCCATTTTTGCGCGCAAAAAAGATTGTAAAACCGCCCAATCTGGCAACTCTGGAAACTGACTGACTGTCACGCCTGCGTGAAGATGCTTAAAACATTTCGTTAGCAAATGTTCAGCAACAATCACAGACATTAGGTAGGCTTATTCATATTGGCACGTGTAATGCAGCATATTGAACTAATCTTAATAAAACCACCGTGGAGATAGTAGATGTGACTGTAGACATGTACAGAAGTACTGTAGTTTGTGCAGACATACAATTTATTAGCACTTAACATAACATGTCTAGACGTCTTTAAGCAATTTTCCTTGTGTTGTCAAATAGGCTTGACCTCAATATACTCAGATTTTGTCGTAATGTGTTACTTCAGTATTTGTATTATTAGTAACGGTGTACTCATGGTAAATAATAACAAGCAAATTGTTCCAAATAGGGTCAGCAGAATGAAGAGAAAAAGCAATATCACCAACTTCTTTCTAAAGAAGCAAAAGTCAGGTGCAGATCAGGGCCAAACAGATCCCAGTCCCAGTGTCAGCTGTCTTAGTGGACCATATGTAGGTGGTGGACAGGGAAGTCAAGAAGAGAAAGATGACACACAAGAACCCAGTGTATCACCAGCAGGTCAGAGAAGTGAGGAGAGGCAGTAAATTGTTTACTACTGTACTTGATTAGTCTAAGGAGCACTTTGAATACTTGTTCTAATTTTGCTGTATACTTAATAATTGTGTACATTTTGGAAAATAAACAACTTTAATTTAATCTATACATTTTGTGGAAAATAATTTATTTTTAGTGTAATTGAACACTTTGTACATTGACCCCCCAAAATAATACCTTGCCACCCCTTTGCCACCCTGTTTTAAAAGTCTAGTTCTGCCACTGCTCGCAAGAGATACTTATAACTGACATAACGGAATTAACGTTTGTTGGTGAAAGACAGTGGTGGATATAGACGAGCTCCTATTGATTTTCGTATTTTTTTCATAAATTGCGTGTATTTTGTAGTTAATTGTTAAATAAGTTAGTTGATTCGTTTAGATTTCATCATAGGTTAAGTTATAGTTATCATATATAGTATTTATATTAGTTATAGTGTACAGTTTGATAATTAGGTAGTTTTCGTAGCTTAATTGACGTTAGTTAAGTTGTGTGTATATATGCTGTTCATATGTGTTTGTGAATAGGATTAGTTAGTTTATACGAGGTTTATAGCTATAAGTTACGTATTTGTTTGATTTTTCATATCGTATTCGTGTTCATATCATAGGTAACGTTACATTAGTTATCATATTTTAGTGGATTTTAGCTTTCATAGTACGTCGCAGGTCCATTACACCACTTTCTTCGCGAAACCAGTGGACATAAAGTTACATTTGAGGAAAGTAACTTACGTGTATTAATATATTAACCGTACATACATATAAGATACGGTGCGTGAAGTGCGCGAGATACAGTTAAGGTGCGTACACACTGCCAGCGACATCGCGCGCGACAGCGACTCAATACCATTCATTTTCAATGCGAGCACAGCGACTTCCGGCGACACGAGCTGTCGCGACCGTTTGCGCTAGATGTGGGCGTGTCCAGCGACGCGACAAAGTTGAGAAAAGTTCAACTTTGGAGCGACTAACGGAAGCGACAGCCAATAGGAGAGAAGACGGGAGAGCTCACGTGATCCTTTCTCTCTCGCTCAGCTCCTGCAGTAACAGAAAGGTGGATGAAAGGCTAATTCTTGCTGTTAGAAATTTTCCAGTGCTTTATATGTCTCTTCCCACGTACAAGGACATTTTTAAGAAAAATACTGCATGGAAAGGTGTAGCTATCTGAGATCGCGGGGATTTTATGGACCCAGACAGACCGGCATTTGCATTTTCGCCGCAGATAAACAGCCGCTATGGCAAACAGCACGCCTTGTTTCTCATTCATCTTTGATATAAAGCATTTTATGTACTGATTCCATTTATATTTAGTCTTTTCCCTCCAAAATGTTTGTTTTTAGTGGCAAGAAAAGAGATTCGCTGTCAACAGCAATGGAGTGGCATCCGTGAATGTCATTTATAAACGTTACTAGGCAACCGGTAGTGGGAACACCCACTAGCGACTTCACCGCCAGCCACTGGCGACCTGCAGCGATAAAGTCGCTGGCAGTGTGTACGCACCTTTACAGCCAGCGCGAGCGATGTGCACAAGATCATGCATCCTTAGCTAGTGACGAATAACTTTAATCTGTCAAAAGACTAACGTTATTGGTTAAACACATTTTAACGTTCAAATTAGGCAAAACATTTTACCCGCAGTCTTCCAACGACTCGTCTGCCTGCCGTGATGCGTGCATATCATAGGCGGATATGGCCCTACAACTTCCTGTTCATCACATGGGTTTACTGGCGGGCAGCACACGAAATGCATGCCGCCACCTATTGTACTGGAGTTTAATTAAAATTAGAGTTATTTCTATCTTGTAAACTGTTTTACAGTCTATGGTGCAAACACACTGGAAAGTAATGATTCAAGTGGACCTTAAAAACAAAACCACTGCAAGTAGCTTTTGGGCCAAATCAGAATAATAATTCACCTCCCGTGTTTGTAGAAAGACGTGGATTCATGAACTTATTCCTAAGGTCACAGCTGTAGACTGTGCAGACCATTGATTTAGTCTGAATTTATGTATAAATAATGCATATCTTTTTGGAATTATCTTTAAATCTGTATAGCTTACATTATACATTAAAATTAATTACATTTAAATGTATATTTAAATATAACTTTTAAACATTGAAAAATCAAACTATGAACAATTTACAAATTGTTTACCTGAGAACAAAACCATGTGTTATGACTAAGTTTTTTATGCCATACATCACAAAAAATAACAATTAAATTTGATATAAACAATATTAAGTATTATGATGTTAAAAACAGCCAACAGTGTGGCTACATCTTTTAATTTATCTTGTTTGAAATAGTTATGTATGTGTGTATATATATATATATATATATATATGTGTGTGTGTGTGTGTGTGTGTGTATTTATTTAATTGTTTATTTCTGTTTTCTCAGCCTTTGTACTTCTGGCCAGTATGTCCTCCAAAAAGGTAAGTTCAGTACCAATCAAGTTATATGGCTGATAGTTTAAGGGAAAAACAGATTAAAACTGGAAAAACAGATTAAATACATTTATTGAATTATTGGCAGAGACACCAGTACAGTAGATGGATGACATCAATAGAGCGTAAGAGGCAGTACAATAAAATCTGGGCTAGAGTGTCAAGGGCACAAAAGGCAGCAGCCAACAAGGAAACGATCAGTGCAATTGAGACGGCCAGCATTGCTGATAGTGACAGTCACAACCAGCTCTTTGAGGAGGAAAATTTTAGCATGTTTATAGATCCAGCCCTGTCAAGTTCTGATAGCGAACAAGATACAACTACTCTCAAGGAAGAACTTTCAAAATGGGCATGCAAGTTTCAAGTTAAACATAATGCTGTGGATGCTCTCTTAAACATCCTCAAAATACATGGGCATGTAGAACTCCCCTATACTGCAAGGACATTCTTTGCAAATGAGAAGCATTATGAACTTACTACCAAAGATGCTGTTGAGAGTGTACAGTTCAATGTGGCAGATCAGCTCTCAAAGCATCTGAGCAGATATCCTGCAGCTGTGACAGACCATCTGCAGTCACTGGACCTCTCCTTAAATGTTGATGGGCTACCATTATTTAAAAGCTCAAACTTGTCCCTCTGGCCAGTTCTTTGTTCCATTAATTTGTCACCAGCATGTATTTTCCCCTCTGCCTCACCACTGCTGCATCCAAACCTAAAACACAAGACTTTATTAGTGACACAGTTCAGGAATTGGCAGAACTAATGCAGAATGGTCTGACCTGGGAAGGCAAACATTTAAACATCCAACTGAGATGCGTTACCTGCGATGCTCCTGCCAAAGCCATGGTCAAGTGTGTCAAGCAGTTCTCGGGCTACTATGGGTGCGACAGATGCACCCAGAAGGGATCCTGGGATGGTCGGATGACGTATCCAGATGTTGACAATCTGACCTTGAGGACAGACCAATCATTCAGGGAGTGTTGGCAACCAGAACACCATCACGAGGAGAAGATTTCGCCTTTCTCTGTCCTCCCAATCGACATGATTAAATCATTCCCCATCGATTACATGCACCAGAGCTGCCTTGGGGTCATGAAAAAGTTGCTGCTATTGTGGACAAGAGGTAGATCCGAGTACCGCATGTCATCAGGGGACGTGGCCGTGTAAGTAATAGGCTGGTGACACTGAAGAAAACAATTCCTGACTGCTTTGCCAGAAAGCCAAGGGGGTTGCAAGAAATTGAGCGTTGGAAAGCAACCGAATTCAGACAGTTTGCATTATACACAGGGAAGATAGTTCTGAAGGGAGCACTACAAGGACAACTGTACGAACACTTCTTGTGTTTTAGCACTGCTCTGTGCATCTTGGTGAGTCCAGAACTTACAAAGGCACAAGGGCCTTATGCCAGCCAACTACTGCAATACTTTGTGGAGAAAGGACGGGAGATATATGGAGAGACATTTTTAGTGTACAACGTCCATTCATTGCTGCACCTTTCAGAAGATGCTCAAAACTTTGGCTGCCTTGACAACTGCAGTGCGTTTAAATTTGAAAACTATCTACATCAGATGAAGAACATGGTCCGCTCTGGAAAAAATGTCTTAACTCAAGTAGCAAATCGTCTGGAGGAAACATCAAAGCTGAAGCAAGAAAACAAGGAAAAAGTGGTGTCATTGAAAAGCCCAAACAATGTGTTTGTTTTAAGCCCTGAAGAATGTTGTGAGGTGGTGTCAGAAGGGGTGGACAACACAATGTTATGCAGAGTGTTCACCAATTTACAGCCATATCTGATGACACCATGCGATTCCCGTCTTTATGGAGCGTATGTGGCTAGCATTAGGCACTCACAAATGCGTTGCCTTGACAGAAAGGCACGAGAGGAGGGCATTCATGTTGGAAGATCGTGGAATCAGAATTGTCGTGTCTATCCTTCATACTTTGTAGACTGTTGAAAGATGTACATAGTTATTTATTAGTTTCATTTAAAGACACAGAGCATTACAACCAAATCATCAAATATGTCACAAGACTCAAGCCTTTCTGTAGAAGAACATTTTAACTACAAAAATGAAATGAGAATGTCTAGAACATAAGAAAACAAGGAGGATCAAAATGGAACAAATGGAACAAATGGATCTGATACAAAACAGCCATTATCATAATTTATTCATGAGGTTAGAGCATGTCCTATGGATCAATTCATAACTAATTATAAAAATTTCAACAAATTATATTTTAACTTTTCTGTTTAATACAGGATTATTTGCGCTATGTTGTGCTTCATTTTATTGAGCACAATGAAGTTGAGGTGGCTCCATCCAGCTGGTTGGAGTTAAATAATGAGGTAAGACGAAGTCCATATATATAAACATAAATGTTAAATATTAAACAGGTTTATTGTAAATGTGCAAATGAAAACAAATACATCTATGTCTGAAAGGTATTGTATTGCTACTGGCCTCACGTGAACGCTGGTATTATGGTAAAAAAATGTGCCATCCCAGACAAGAAGCTATGGTCAAAACATCAAGTCAGAATATTTTCTGACACAGGTAAAGTATGCAAAATAATACCTTACAAACTTATTAATCAAGACAAAAAAATAGCTAATATTTCTATAATAAGTTATGCTGCTTTGTGAGCAGATAATTATGGTCTCGCAAGGTTTTGGGCAAGAAAGGCCCAAGAAACGTCGCATGTTGAGGACTCTGATGAGAATAGGGGGAGAAAAGTCATTCCCCCTAGACGATTTAGAGGTATTTAGATATGGTATAATACATAGGTTAAAGATCTTCCCTAATTTATTATGAAAGGTAATTTTTAAAATTTGTCTTTTGCAGAGGAAGAAGTCTTGCCCAGCCAGCCCAGATGGGCAAAACAGGCTCAAAGCTGTAAGCATATAAACTATAACTGAAATGAGAATGATTATGAAAAGCCAAAATTTGTGTTCTCTATTAATGTTTAATTAAATTTTGTTTTGCAGTTCATGAGAATGGTGGGTCAGATCTCAAGGTGAATTCATTGTGGTGTGCTCATACCAAAAAAAAAAAAGGGTTTTAAATATCAGTGAGGATTTTTAAAAGGAGAATTTATTTAACTATATAACCTAATTCTTTATTTTCATTATTCCATTTGGCCTGGAAGATGACATTACCAGCTTACAAGCAAAGAAAAAGAAAACAAAATCAAAAAACAGATCAACATTAGCAGAAACTACACTTGAGTGTAAGTAGAAAATTAATGTCACTTAAAATATATATGAAGAGAAGTCAATATTGCCTACATGATTGCTGTCACTGTTTTTTTTTTTCTTCAGCTGTTGAGACTGATGAAGGTAAGACCACTGTTATTTAGTTTTTATAGGTTTAAACAATGTTATGTCTTTTTCACTCAGTTCTTGTTTTTATTTTTACCTTAGATGAGGAGCTGCAGCCAAAAATAAAAAAACAAAAACAATCTCATTTGACGTTGCCCAATGCTCCTTCCTGTGAGTACATTTTGAGTTTTAATTTTTCAGTAACTGAGTAATTATAGAAAGAAGTTTAAGGTTGGGACTTTTTTAAAACTAAATTAAATAAAACAGCAACACAACTCTTTACAACATTCATAATAATAAATGCTTCTTGAGCAGCAAATCAGCATATTAATGATTTCTGAAGGATCATGAAGACTATACTAATTCAGCTTTGCCATCACATAAATGTATTTAGTAATTAAACTGCATTTAGTAATTTACATTTACAGTACAAAAAATGTAGTAATAATTCACATTATAACGGTTTCGACTTTCACATTGATCAAATAAATGAAGCCTAGGTGAGCAGGATAACAGAAAACTTCTGCATTGTAACATTGAAACTTTTTGATTGATGTGGTTACAGTTCAATCTTCTTCAACACTCCAACCACAGTCCAGTTCTACAAGCCAGCAGATTCAAGGTACGAAGAAAGACTTTATACACATATATACAGATGACCTGGATAGATATGTACAAGCATTGTGATTCTAACAGTCATACTTTCTTTAATATGAATCAGCTCTGTTTAATCTGTCTTTTTGACATTTGCTATAATATATATATATATATATATATATATATTTTGAAGGGCATAGGCCTTTTTTGTTGCATTGATTACAATAGTGTTATTTGAAGCATTTATTACATAAATGTTAAAATTGATAGATTTTAATTATACTGTAATGCTGAATGGCTATAATTACTAAAATTGAGAAAAAAAATCAGAGAGAGAGAGAGACAATGTTTTCACAATGTTTTCACAGATATCTCTCAGCTATTTGATGGCTTGGAGAGGAGAATACTGCTGAAACTTGACCAAATCCATGCCGATATTAAAACAGCTATTGGACTGCAGTCTGTGAACCAGCAAAGCACCTCTGCCTTGGACCAATTCGAGGTGCTAGAGGAGCCTTGCAAGTCAGTGGAGGAATTGGAAGAGCTGTGCGAAAAGCTGAAAGCTGTTGAGTTTCGCAAGATTGTATGTGCTGAAAAAATGCTGTTTTATGTTATGCTGCAATTTCTTGGCACTGTTCTTTGATAACTGATTGTTGTTGTTTGTATGTAGATTCGATATCTTTGTCTTCAGAGTGCAGGCAGTTTGGGGGATGGCATTAGAAGAATGCTAAAAAAAAATCGGAGAGAATTCCCTTTGGGCTGAATACAGCTACAAAGGGAGAAAAGGAAAACGGACATTTCAGCAACTGCTGATCAATGATGCGATCATACGTAAGTTCAAAACATTACTCAAGAGATCCTGTCTCCAAGATTGCAAAAAGCGCAAGTTGAATGTGATAGATTCATTCTCTTTGATTGAAATATTCATTCAAACTTAGCATATAAATATATAAGTGGAAAATGATCTGTTATGAGAACATGATGGATTTTTAGTACTATCGAGAATAATACTTTCTACATGTGTCTGTGATCTAGTTATACTTACTGTGAACTATAACTTGAAGGTGCCTGCAGTAAGGTGTATCCACACCACAAGACCCAGAGTGTGGAAGACATGATAGCCGTGACCCTTAAGCATGCTCCACATCATGAGAAAGCAAAGAAAAATGTTCAGGTAAGAGGATTTTGTCCAAAAACTCACAATATAAGTAGGCTTACTTTTAAAAGAGTATTACCACTGGAGAGCACGTAGATGTGAATTTGAGAACTTGTACAATAAATATTCATACTTATACGTGAACATTTACACTCACAGCTCCAATGTGAAAACCTGTCAAATTAAAATCTGAAGTTGAATGTTGAAATTTGCACTCGCAGACAAAAGACAAAAAAAAAACTATATTCTTGTCTGCAGCTTCAAATTCAGTAGTCACAAATGTGAAAAATGCCATTCACAGAAATACAATGACAGTCACAAACTTGTAATATATATATTTGCCTTTAATCGCAGTACAACCTCAATTAGGCACTTCTCAAATCTGTCACTACAATTTCAAATTTCGCGCCTTGAATTTTGCACAAGTTGCAAAACTAACTTGTGCACTTGCAACTCAGTGGCGGTGAGAGAGAAAGGGAGACGCTCTGAGACGCTAACATGGCTTAATGCATTAGACTGATATATAAAGAAATAAATGATATTATCAAACTCAGTAAACACCATACTAATAATGCATTCTACAGAAAAGCAGATGAGCACAGAATATGACGAAAGAAAGCAAATTTGTGTTCAGTGCAAATAAACCTGCTGCCTTTGTTTTATTAATAATGTATAACGAATTGTGTGTTTTTTTTAATAACTGTTGGTCTATTAAGCGTTTTCAATGGGAGGGAGATGCTTAACGTACAATTAAACACATTGCTTTGAACACCCTGCCACCCCTTCTCTCTCACCGCCCCTGAGTTGCAAGTGTAAATGTTCACGTAATATGATTATTTCTTGTACAAGTTCTCAAATTCACATCTACGTGCTCTAGGGTGTTGATACTTTTTTACCTTCATAGAGTAGTGAGTAATGAATGCGAGAGTGGTGATTAGGTAAAGTGAAAGGCATCTATATATAATACTTACGAGCCATAATGGCCATGGTTGGTTATGATGTTTTTGGTATCTCTTCAACCAATGGAGGACAGCATTCCCACCTGTGGAAACAAAAGTCTAAATTAGTGAGAAGTAAAAGATTGATAAATGATAGAGAGGTATGGGCAGCATATTCATAGACAGTATATTCTGATTTACAGGATAACAAAAGCAGATATCCATAAATCCCTCTGTAATTATTTCTCCATCTAATATGTGAACACAGTGAAAAACAAGGTTAAACGTCATAATTAGCCAGCATAAGCCGCAAATTAAATTAAAATTTGATATTTGTGATAAATAAACTGTATTATTAAATAATATATAAAATATATTGTTTCTGTTTTATAAATTTTAACCAGTGCTAATTGGCTTTATGCACAGCTACACTAATTCCTGAACTTCAGCCAGCTCCTTTGTTTCCTGTCTGCCATTATTGGACAAACTGATTAATCCAGGTGTGTCTGATTATTGTTGTTGTGACTACTGAGGTCAGGCACACCTGGATTAATCAGTTTGTCCAATAATGGCAGACAGGAAACAAAGGAGCTGGCTGAAGTTCAGGAAGTAGTGCAGCTGTGCATAAAGCCAATTTAAACAAAATTAATTAATTTAAATGGATGAATAAACAAACATGTTGCACAATTGTTATTTTATTTATTTTATTTGGAATGAACGATTAGTTTACCTTTACATCATTAAAAATGGGTGTCTCAGCTTTACCACATATGGGTACGGTTGAGACAAAGTTGAGACAAAAAGCACCTTATTTTTATGAGCTAATTGTGGAAAATATAAACTACTCATGGGTATTATTGATTGATAATATCTTAGTCTACAAGCTAATGAAATGTCATGTGGCATGTCATGTGGAAATTCACTTCTTTTCAGTATCTATTTTTGTGTGAAAAATCAAAACGAAAAAAGTGTCTCAACTGTACTCACTCTACCCTACAATAGCCAATCAGAAAATAGCACTATTGTATCTGGGTAAGATTCAAGATAAATCATGATCGCCTGTTTTAATGTTATAAAAACAACTTGTTTGACACAAAAAATGACAACTTGACTGATGTTAGACAATGTTTCCCAGATAATTAGCATCAGTTTTTCATGAGTGTCTGTAACTTAGACAACAGTTTTACAGCCTGTTCACTGACAACACCTGCTTAGAACAAGTAGTAGTAGGCCTAGTTATATTTTCGTTATCACATGATGACTGACATATTGTCACATTATAAACATCTCTCTCTCCAAATAGGCTTAAAATAATAACTTTTAAAATCATGTCATATTTTATAATTATATCCTGGCCATGGATGCATTAATCATTGCATCTGTCTTTCAAAGATGTCAGGTAAAAAGGGGGGGGGGGGGGATTTTGGTGAATTAAATTCAGCAATTTTGGTGAATAATAAGCAAATATCACTGATTCAGCCTATATAATTATGTAACAGACTAACATGACATCAACACCACTTACTTTTATAATGTACTTCCTAAATGATACTTGAATAACGCACTTACCAATTAGCAGAGACGGTGCAGCCTGCAGTCTTCCACTCTTGTCAGCGGGATTATGGGGTGGCGCAGCAGCTCGCGATGGGGAGGGGGGTCGAAGTACTTTTGTTGTACTTGCCCGACCGGACGAGTAACTTAATTTTAGTGACAAAAAAAATAATAACCAGGGAAGCACCGAAACGTAAGAATGATTGTGATTTTATTACATTCAATGTAACGTTAAACAGCGGTTGATAATGGGTGTATTTCTGGTAACAATGTCGCGTTGAGGCTTAGAGATACATTCGTGGAGAAATAAAAACAAATGAGTGAAACAGCACACAAAACTCACAGAAGAAATGCACTGAGGTAAAAAATCAAACGTTAGTGGTGTTATGTTAAACAATCATATGTTATAAATAAAACAACAAAGGGAGCTTTTTTGCTAAATATTAATATCACGATTGAAAATGTTACATTGAATTTATAGTTCATTAATCAAGTAGCGTAGTTAATATGTATTATTAAGCTATTAACATTTTAGACAAACAATATCAACTGTTTTTGTTCTATTTTGCCGACGAAAATAGTTCCAACTGCAGCGCAGTTACTGAACGATTCAGCGTTTTGAAGGAATCTTTTGTATGAATGACTCAACTAGAAAAAGTTAGTCGAGACAAACTTTAAGTTGGCTTGTGAAAGTTTGGACCAGAAAGTTTGAAGTTTAAAGTAGTTTGAAGTTTAAATTAGTTTATAGTTTAAATTAGTTTAAAGTTTAAATTAGTCTAAAGTTTAAATTAGTTTGAATTTTAAAGTAGTTTGAAGTTTAAATTAGTTTATAGTTTAAATTAGTTTAAAGTAGTTTATAGTTTAAAGTAGTTTGAAGTTTAAAGTAGTTTATAGTTTAAATGAGTTTAAAGTTTAAATTAGTTTAAAGTAGTTTGTAGTTTAAAGTAGTTAAAAGTTTAACTTAGTTGCTAGATAGATAGATAGATAGACACTCAGATAGATAGATAGAGAGATAGATAGATAGATATTTACCCTTAGATAGATAGATATAGATAGATAGATATTTACCCTCAGATAGATAGATTTTAGCACGTTTTTAGCATTTTTTAGTACTTTGCTAGGTGATGCTAGCATGTGTTAGCATGATGCTAGCACGTTTTTAGCATTTTTTAGCACTTCGCTAGGCGAAGCTAGCATGTGTTAGCATGATGCTAGCACGTTTTTAGCATGTTTTAGCACTTTGCTAGGCAATGCTAGCATGTGTTAGCATGATGCTAGCACGTTTTTAGCATTTTTTAAAACTTCGCTAGGCGATTCTAGCATGTGTTAGCATGATGCTAGGACGTTTTTAGCATGTTTTAGCACTTCGCTAGGCGATGCTAGCATGTGTTAGCATGATGCTAGCACGTTTTTAGAATTTTTAAGCACTTCACTAGGCGATGCTAGCATGTGTTAGCATGATGCTAGCACGCTTTTAGCATTTTTAGCACTTCGCTAGGCGATGCTAGCATGTGTTAGCATGATGCTAGCACGCTTTTAGCATTTTTTAGCACTCGGCTAGGCGATGCTAGCATGTGTTAAGCATGATGCTAAGACGCTTTTAGCATGTTTTAAGCACTTTGCTAGGCAATGCTAGCATGTGTTAAGCATGATGCTAGCAGGTTTTTAGCATGTTTTAGCACTTTGCAAGGCGATGCTAGCATGTGTTAGCATGATGCTAAGTACGCTTTTAGCATGTTTTAAGCACTTCGGCTAGGCGATGCTAGCATGTGTTACCAGTGTAGACTGATTCCCAAACAAATGACTCTAATGAGCCGGTTCTTTTGAATCTACAGTATGAAACATACAGTGTGACCAGTGTAGTCTGATTACAACATTAATGACTCTAACGAGCCAGTTCTTTTGAATCCACAGTGTGAAACATACAGTGTGACCAGTGTAGACTGATTCCCAAACAAATGACTCTAATGAGCCAGTTCTTTTGAATCTACAGTATGAAACATACAGTGTGACCAGTGTAGTCTGATTACAACACTAATGACTCTAACGAGCCAGTTCTTTTGAATCCACAGTGTGAAACATACAGTGTGACCAGTGTAGTCTGATTCCCAAATTAATGACTCTAATGAGCCGGTTCTTTTGAATCTACAATGTGAAACATACAGTGTGACCAGTGTAATCTGATTACAATATTAATGACTCTAATGAGCCAGTTCTTTTGAATCTACAGTGTGAAACATACAGTGTGACCAGTGTAGACTGATTCCCAAACAAATTACTCTAATGAGCCAGTTCTTTTGAATCTACAGTGTGAAACATACAGTGTGACCAGTGTAGTCTGATTCCCAAATTAATGACTCTAATGAGCCAGTTCTTTTGAATCTACAATGTGAAACATACAGTGTGACCAGTGTTGTCTGATTCCCAAACAAATGACTCTAATGAGCCAGTTCTTTTGAATCTACAATGTGAAACATACAGTGTGACCAGTGTAGTCTGATTCCCAAACAAATGACTCTAATGAGCCGGTTCTTTTGAATCTACAGTGTGAAACATACAGTGTGACCAGTGTAGACTGATTCCCAAACAAATGACTCTAATGAGCCGGTTCTTTTGAATCTACAATGTGAAACATACAGTGTGACCAGTGTTGTCTGATTCCCAAATGAATGACTCTAATGAGCCAGTTCTTTTGAATCTACAGTGTGAAACATACAGTGTGACCAGTTTAGTCTGATTCCCAAATGAATGACTCTAATGAGCCGGTTCTTTTGAATCTACAATGTGAAACATACAGTGTGACCAGTGTAGTCTGATTCCCAAATGAATGACTCTAATGAGCCAGTTCTTTTGAATCTACAGTGTGAAACATACAGTGTGACCAGTTTAGTCTGATTCCCAAATGAATGACTCTAATGAGCCGGTTCTTTTGAATCTACAATGTGAAACATACAGTGTGACCAGTGTTGTCTGATTCCCAAATGAATGACTCTAATGAGCCAGTTCTTTTGAATCTACAGTGTGAAACATACAGTGTGACCAGTTTAGTCTGATTCCCAAATGAATGACTCTAATGAGCCGGTTCTTTTGAATCTACAATGTGAAACATACAGTGTGACCAGTGTAGTCTGATTCCCAAATGAATGACTCTAATGAGCCGGTTCTTTTGAATCTACAGTGTGAAACATACAGTGTGACCAGTGTAGTCTGATTCCCAAATTAATGACTCTAATGAGCCAGTTCTTTTGAATCTACAATGTGAAACATACAGGTGAAACTCGAAAAATTAGAATATCGTGCAAAAGTTCATTAATTTCAGTAATTCAACTTAAAAGGTGAAACTAATATATTATATAGACTCATTACAAGCAAAGTAAGATATTTCAAGCCTTTATTTGATATAATTTTGATGATTATGGCTTACAGCTTATGAAAACCCCAAATTCAGAATCTCAGAAAATTAGAATATTGTGAAAAGGTTCAGTATTGTAGCTCAAAGTGTCACACTCTAATCAGCTAAACACCTGCAAAGGGTTCCTGAGACTTTAAATGGTCTCAGTCTGGTTCAGTTGAATTCACAATCATGGGGAAGACTGCTGACCTGACAGTTGTGCAGAAAACCATCATTGACACCCTCCACAAGGAGGGAAAGCCTCAAAAGGTAATTGCAAAAGAAGTTGGATGTTCTCAAAGTGCTGTATCAAAGCACATTAATAGAAAGTTAAGTGGAAGGGAAAAGTGTGGAAGAAAAAGGTGCACAAGCAGCAGGGATGACCGTAGCCTGGAGAGGATTGTCAGGAAAAGGCCATTCAAATGTGTGGGGAGCTTCACAAGGAGTGGACTGAGGCTGGAGTTACTGCATCAAGAGCCACCACACACAGGCGGGTCCTGGACATGGGCTTCAAATGTCAAACGTCTTACCTGGGCTAAAGAAAAAAAGAACTGGTCTGTTGCTCAGTGGTCCAAAGTCCTCTTTTCTGATGAGAGCAAATTTTGCATCTCATTTGGAAACCAAGGTCCCAGAGTCTGGAGGAAGAATGGAGAGGCACACAATCCAAGATGCTTGAAGTCCAGTGTGAAGTTTCCACAGTCTGTGTTGGTTTGGGGAGCCATGTCATCGGCTGGTGTTGGTCCACTGTGCTTTATTAAGTCCAGAGTCAACGCAGCCGTCTACCGGGACATTTTAGAGCACTTCATGCTTCCTTCAGCAGACAAGCTTTATGGAGATGCTGACTTCATTTTCCAGCAGGACTTGGCACCTGCCCACACGGCCAAAAGTACCAAAACCTGGTTCAGTGACCATGGTATTACTGTGCTTGATTGGCCAGCAAACTCGCCTGACCTGAACCCCATAGAGAATCTATGGGGCATTGCTAAGAGAAAGATGAGAGACATGAGACCAAACAATGCAGAAGAGCTGAAGGCCGCTATTGAAGCATCTTGGTCTTCCATAACACCTCAGCAGTGCCACAGGCTGATAGCATCCATGCCACGCCGCACTGAGGCAGTAATTAATGCAAAAGGGGCCCAAACCAAGTACTGAGTACATATGCATGATTATACTTTTCAGAGGGCCGACATTTCTGTATTTAAAATCCTTTTTTTTATTGATTTCATGTAATATTCTAATTTTCTGAGATTCTGAATTTGGGGTTTTCATAAGCTGTAAGCCATAATCATAAAAATTATATCAAATAAAGGCTTGAAATATCTTACTTTGCTTGTAATGAGAATATATTAGTTTCACCTTTAAGTTGAATTACTGAAATTAATGAACTTTTGCATGATATTCTAATTTTTCGAGTTTCACCTGTATTTAACTTACCCTCATATATTCACTTCAATTGTCAGATTTGTCTGTGTGCCTTACTATTTAACAATATATTACTTATTCTCTTATTTACAGTCTTGTTGTATATACACACATTTCATCAATGTACTGTAGTATGTTTTTTATGGTGTAAACCATAATGATAGCTACAGATTAATTAATATACATTTGTATGATGTTCATATTTAGGTCCAATGATAAGAGTTCATATAGTCAATATTACATATAAAATGACTAGAATAACACCATAATCTACATGAATAGCATGTCAATGCAGTTCAATTAGGTTGTTCTATCTGTGAAAGGAGTGCAATTCCTTGAATGCTTGTTCCCTTGTGCAGTCCTCTTACACATCATATACATATTACACTTTTTTCCATAATGTACACATTTGACATAATAAAAATATATCAATGCACATTACACAAACAGATTATTCACAACTGCAACGCTAGCAACATATGGTGTAATGCTTGCACTGTCGAAGCCTCTGCTTAGTTTCAGCTTTCGTTGTTACTTCATCAAAATTAATTTACATAATGTTTTTTAATTCACACTTTCATGCATTTAAATAATAAATTACTACGTTGCCTTTTGGTTAATTGTGTGAAAAATATTGATTATAAACGCTTTTTAGACGGAAGAGTTTTAAACTCGCTGCACCGCTGTCTCGTCAACTGACGTAATGCGCGTGCACGCGAGGGGCACTCCGATTCTGGTGAGAAGGGTCTGGCTGCAGACTGTGGGCGATTGGAGCTCCACTCTCAAACAGGAAATACGTCACCTCCACTTCGTAAAAGTTTAGTATACTGCTTTGATATTGTGTGTGAAGATTAGGTGAGGTCACGTATATATATATATATATATATATATATATGCGCTCGGTCGCAGACAGTATAAGGCCGCAGTAGAGGTGACGTATATATGCGCTCCGGCGCAGTGGAGGTGACGTATTTCCGCTTTTGAATGGAGCTCCACTCGCCCCGTAGTCTGCAGCCAGCCCCTATTGGTTCTGGCAGGGACTCAAATTTCGGCACAACACCTGTTCCCAACGTTCAACTACAAGAGCCGGTTCTTAGAGCCGACTCGTTCGCGATCGACCCATCACTACAAGCGATTCGTTCACAAGAGACAATTACTGGTCTTTCCTTAATTTTTCTCTCACATTTCATAGTTCTGCAGTTCGTGATCAAAACATTTAGTGATAATAAATTGTCATGGTGAATTATTTTCAAATAGGCTATTTTAATGCTGGATGTGTTTAAACAGCACTGCCGAGCATCCATCTCGCGAATCTCCGCTCTCTTCCCAACAAAACTGACGAACTACATCTCCTCACACATAAAAAAAACACTCCAATCAGTGCAGTCAAAGCAGGCTTCACTTCCTGCATCCTCTTTCGAATTCACTTCCACCACCTGTGTACCATCGGCACTGCTGCCGCCCAGGGATGTGACTTTAGGAGGAACAGCCCAACATTGTCCCCCCCTCACCATTCTAAACCGCACTGTGGCAGCAGTGGAGTCATTCAGGTTCCTGGGCACTACCATCTCACAGGACCTGAAGTGGGAGATACACATCGACTCCATTGTGAAAAAGGCCCAGCAGAGGTTGTACTTCCTTCGCCAGGAAGGTTGTACTTCCATCTGGCCAATGCTTCAGATCTCTGAGCACCAGAACCGTCAGACACAGGAACAGTTTTTTCCCTCAGGCTATCTATCTAATGAACAATTAAATTGCCCCATTGAGCAATAATTATGTGCAATACACAGTTTAATTCTATTTATATTATCCAACATATCCACTTCTGCCATTACTTACATTGCTCTGTACATAATATACTGTATTTTTGTTCTTTATATAACAGATTGTAATAGATTTGCACTATACGTGTGTATGTATGAAGGTGAGTGTATGTACGTATATGTATAATTATTTATTTTTATTCTTTTTGTTTTTAATTACCTATGTCTTGCTGCTGTTTTTGTATTGTTGTACACTGGAAGCTCCTGTCACCAAGACAAATTCCTTGTATGTGTAAGCATACTTGGCAATAAAGCTGATTCTGATAAAGATGCAAAAGAAACTCTTTTGTAACAGCAAGGCCAAAAATATAACCTAATGAACCGCTTGTATTTAAGGAAGGTTGGGAGTATTAAATAAATTCTGTTTTAAGCACAGAGCTTATGCAGCTTTCACTTGTTAAAGGAAAGAAAGACTCCGATACGAAGACCCATTCGTGAGGTGAAATAATCAATTCTGTTTACACGACAAAGTGAACAAATCACTATCTGAGTCTACTCGTTCATCCGAGTCATCTAAAATATTCCTTCAAATTGAAAAAATCACTATCTGAGTCTACTCGTTCATCCGAGTCATCTAAAATATTCCTTCAAAATGAAAAAAATCACTCTCTGAGACTACTCGTTCGTTCGAGTCATATAAAAGATTCGTTCAAAATGAACAAATCACTCTCTGAGTCTACTCGTTCGTTCGAGTCATATAAAAGATTCGTTCAAAATGAACAAATCACTCTCTGAGTCTACTCGTTCGTTCGAGTCATATAAAAGATTCGTTCATGAACGACCCATTACAGCTAGGCAGTCCGGATGGGGGAGACGACAACAATCCGGCATCATGAGATTTTTGTCAAGTCTCCTTTGGGCAGCTCTTTTGATTAAACAGGTAGTAACATTTACACCGACACAGAACAGCTCGTTTTAACGTTGTCGTTTTAACGTTGTCGGTGGAGTCCAGTATGTGCTCGTGCATATTTGGGGCCTCGAGCACTCCTGTTGACAACATTACACTTGTGTAGTCATTACGAGTAAAACAAACAACACTGTTCAAACGAGTGAGATAAGACCACTATTACATTAGAAGGCTTTATACTGAATTACATTTGAGACATCTTATTTAGCACAAAATTAGACGGGACTGTTGTTTGTTTACTTATATATTTGTGAGAGTGAGGCAATGTGTATTTTTCACCATTCACGCCAGTGTCAGAAATGTGCCTAATAGAATATATATTTTCAGGGGCATTTTTCCTTTTTAAGATCGCATATTTTGAGTAATTTATCAATTCATTTAATCTATTGGAACAATTATGGATGTTACTTATAAAATAAAATCGACATCAAAAAGTAGATGTAAAGAATTTACAAGTTCAGCCCTAGGCCTAGAAAACAATACCATAAAATGTACCAAATATTATAAACATCAAGCAAACAAACCTAAGAATTCACTAAAGGAGCATTTTTGCCCCCTTATACAAATATCTGGGACATTTAAGTCACTTTTGGTGGCATTTTTGACCCTGGTTAATTACCATGCACTGTTGGAATTAATTATTGAATTATTCTGAATAAATATTAAAGTTAAAAATAAAATATTATATTATATTATATTTAAGGGATAGTTCACCCAAAAAAAGAAAATTCTCCCATAAGTTACTCACTATCATGGTGTATGAGTTTCTTCTGCTGAACATTAAGACTTGTAGAAAAACATTTCAGCTCTGTTGGTCCTTTTGATACAAATTAACCAGACGTTTCAAGTTCCGAAAATCTCGTAACAGCAGCATAAAAGTAATCCTATGACTCCTGTGGTTAAGTCTATCCTGTCAGAAGTGATATAGGTGTGGGTGAGAAACGGATCAATATTTAAGTATTCTTTTACTATAAGTCTCCACCTTCACTTTTACATTCTGAAAGTAAAAGTGGAGATTTATAATTAGATTAGATTCAACTTTATTGTCATTGTGCTAAAAGTACAGAGCCAATGAAATGCAGTTAACATTTAACCAGAAGTGCAAATAGCAATGTGTGTGTGTGTGTGTGTGTGTGTGTGTGTGTGTGTGTGTGTGTGTGTATATGTATATATATATGTATATATATGTGTATGTGTAAGTATATACAATATGGTTTTTTTTTTTGAGTGCTTTAGTTATGATGTAGAGAAGAAGAGACCAGCTCAATGCAAATGTCTATAATACAGTACAAGATGCAAATGAAGAAGCATAAACTGAAGGTGCATTGTACAGAATGAGGTATAAATATATAAATGTGTAAATATATGTATATGGCCGGTGACCGTAACAGTGCAAGCAGCATCAGGAGCTAGAAGAAATGTGCAAGGGAATGTGTGGAGAAAAAAAAATAATACATATAAATGAATAGAGTACTTGAATACTTTAATAGAACTTTAAGCTCGTCACACGCTCCACTTCGTCCCCATCAATGTAGATGGGAGTGTGTGTGTCCTTTCCTAGTCTGCCGGTAGTCCACAATCAGTTCCTTGGTCTTCTGGGTGTTGAGTGTGAGATTGTTGTTGGCACACCATGCTACCAGGTGCTGTACCTCTTGCCTGTAGGCCGTCTCATCATCGCCGCTGATCAGGCCTACCACCGTGGTGTCATCTGCAAACTTGATTATGGAGTTGGAGCCATGCTCTGGTATGCAGACGAGGGTTAAGAGGGAGTAGAGGATTGGACTCAGTACACAGCCCTGAGGTGCACCAGTGTTCAAAGTGGGAGTGGAGGATTTGTGGTCACTTATCTGTGGTTGCAGACTGTGGTCTGTTAGTGAGAAAGTCCAAGGTCCAGTTGCAGAGGGAGGGGCTGATGCCAAGATCAGTGAGCTTTGAGATCAGCTTGGATGGGATCACAGTATTGAAGGCAGAACTGAAATCAATGAATAGCATCCTGAGACACATGTTATTTTTGTCCAAGTGAGTCAGGGCGGGTGAAGAGCTGAGGCGATAGCATCCTCAGTTGACCTGTTGGGTTTGTAGGCGAACTGATATGGCTCCAGTGTTGGGGGCAGATATGTTTTCAGATGGGAGAGGACCAGCCTCTCAAAACACTTTGCTATGATGGGAGTAAGAGCAACGGGGTGGAAGTAATTGAGGGCCACTGCAGCAACATGCTTTGGTACTGGTACAATGGTGGCTGTTTTGAAGCAGGTTGGGACAATGGCCTGGGCCAAGGACAGGTTGAAAATGTTGGTGAAGACGTCAGCCAGCTGTTCTGCACAGGCCCTGAGCACTCGGATTTATTTGCATACACTCTGCCAAGGGTGGAGCACACATCACTGGAGGAAAAAGTGAGTGGCAGAATATCAGCTGGGAGCTCAGCTTTTATGTGTTGTTCTGTGTTTTTCCACTATCAAAGCGAGCATAAAAGGTGTTCAGTTTGTCTGGGAGGGTGGCATTACTGGTTGTGAGGGGGTGCTGTTCACTGGTTTGTAGTTTGTGAGTTCATGGATGCCTGTCCACATACGTTGGGGGTCATTGTTCATAAAATTGTCCTCAATCTGCAGTTTGTAGTTGTATTTGGCTGCTTTAATTCCCCTCTTCAGATTGGCCCTGGATAAAGTGTAGGCTTCCCGGTCACCAGATCTGAAAGCAGCATCACGTGCCTTCAGTAGGAGTCAGACTTCCTTGTTCATCCAGGGTTTCTGATTGAGGTATGTTTTAATTGTTTTATGGGTGGTTACCATGTCGACACACCTGTTGATGTGTTGCAGAACAGAATTTGCGTAGCTGTTAATGTCGGTGTGGGAGTCCAGGTTGGCCTGAGTAGCAAACACATTCCAGTCTGTGTTCTGGAACTCATGCTGTAGTGAAGAGTCTGCTCCTTCCAGCCACACTTTTACTTTCTTCACTGTGGGTTTCACACGTTTGATGATGGGGGTGTATTTGGGGAATAGGAACAGTGATAAGTGATCGGATAATAAAAAAGGATTGAAATATTGATCTGTTTCTCACCCAAAGTGATTGCATCGGTTCAGAAGACATGTATTAAACCACTGGCGTTGTATGGATTTCTTTACATGCTTTTTGGAGCTTCAAAAGTTCTGGTCACCACTTACTTGCATTTAAAAGGGCATACAGTGCTGAATTCAACTATCCAGATAGGTCACCCAAAAATTGTAATTCTTTCATAATTTACTTTCCTCTTGTTTCAACCCCAAATTATTTTCTTCTTTCCATGGAACACAAAAGAAAACCTTTGCATATAGTAACCTGTCTGTCACCTGTAACTGTCAAGGTTTCCATTCTTGCAGACCAGAATGGAAATGCACTAATCTCGCCTACAGAAACCAGAGCTGTGTCCTCTCTGTTTTACAGGTTTTAGGTGAATATGGCATGGCACATTTCAGTGACTGGGGAAACAAAGGCAAAGATTACTGCATCTTCTTCAACTCCCAGTGGGCTCGACTACCTCAAGACCTCAGTAAAGCAGTTAGTAGCAATTTACATTTGATATAAAGTAAACCTTTCCTGTTTTCTATTTTAGATTTTTTTCCTGTTGCCTTTCAATTGTAACAATTGCATGATAGTGAAGTCTAGCCTCATGTCCAACAAAACCCCCTGCTCTATCTGAAATTTTACTGGACCATCAAGATTGTTCTTTTCTTTTTTTGTGAACTTTCTTTCATCATTTACTTATGTTGTTCCAAACCCATATGACTTTCAGGACACAAAAGGAGATATTAGGCAGAAGGTTCCATCTCAGTCACCATTCACTTGTGGTGTAAAGAAAAATAATTAAATGAAAGTGAATATGACTGAGAGTGTCAGTCTCTAACATTCTGCCTAACATTTCCATTTGTGTTTCACAGAAGAAAGTCAGTCATACAACTTTTGATTGACAGTAAATGTTTAACAAATCTCTTACGTATTTGTCGCCATTTGTAAAGCCGTCTTAGAAATGAAGACAGTTCTAGGTAATGTGCAATTGCAATCCTCCAAAAAAAGTATGAAAATTATGTAATCTCATCCAGGGCAGTAAACAGCAATATACGATTTAGTGCCATGATGCTGCTACTCATACTTCTACAGTATAACTTCCGAACTGGTTGTTTGTTTTTCAGGTGCGGCTGCAGATCTATGATCTCACCACCTCTGTGCTGTGCTCCCCCTCGGATGTACCTGAGGGTGGCTTCCCAAACAGTGTCCTAATGGTGATGAGAGGAAATTGCACTTTCTATGAGAAAGTAAGATTGGCGCAGATCAATGGTGCCAAGGGACTACTGATCGTCAGCAAAGATAGACTTGTAAGACATTTAATTACCACTAACTGAGCCATGATTGTTTGCATGTATTAATGAGTTTTGATGCATTCTGTTTTAAATCATATGCAGACACCGCCCTCGGGCAACAAGTCCCAGTATGAGGAGATAAGCATCCCAGTGGCTCTGCTCGGCTATAAAGACATGCTGGATATCATGAAGGTATAGTTTCACAGAAGGTCACTGGAGCTGTTTCTGTTTAGTCTCATCCCTGTGGAGCTTAGTTATAAAGGCATCTCTCCGTCTTTATTTCCAGATATTTGGAGAGGACAGGCAGGTAGCCATGTATGCACCCAATGAACCAGTGGTAGATTACAACATGGTGATCATCTTCCTGATGGCTGTGGGCACAGTGGCTGTTGGAGGATACTGGGCTGGCAGCAGGGACTTTAAAAAGTGATTACGTTTGTAATATTGTGCCCTTAAAGCGATAGTTAAAAATTCTTTCATCATTTACTCACCCTCAAGTTGTTCCAAACCTGTATGACTTTATCTTTTTTCTGTGGAACACAAAAGGAAATGAAAGTGAGTTGGGATGGATAAAAATATTGATATTGATTTCTTAAATCCAAAGATTGATCTTTCACTATGTGAGTAATCACTCACATGTGTGACCAAATCCCCTGCGATGCGACTTAAAATACCACTGGCTGGTAAATGTTCAGATTTCACTCACCAGTGATTGAGTAATATAGAGGCAAAAAAGTTACTTAAAGTTACTAAAGATACTTTCACTTCGTGTTGAAAGTAAAAGTTTGGTTTGTTTCGCTCTGTGTGTCCAAAAATGAAATCCACGGATCCATTTGTTATTGAATAATGTCTCTTTTAATACTCTTTGATTAAAAACAGTAAAAAATAAAAATGTAATTCTAATCACACATGGATGCACTAAAGAAATCTTACATTTCTTCTCTAGAGCTGGTCTTAAAGAGACAGAACCATTTTAGCATGTGTTCTACATATCAATGTTAAATACTTGTAAATAGAACAAATTCTGAAAGTAAACCATGAACATGTAACAAAAACATATATGCATTTTCAAGACTTTGATGGAATGGACTAAATTTGAACACTATTCAAAAGCTTGAATGTGATCAGATTGATGAAAAACTAATAATGAAATATAATTTAAAATATTTATATTTTCATATTGCACCTAGAAGTTTCCTTTTAAAATTAAGAGCATTTGCTGAGAGAGAATTTATTTCGTATTTAAGCAAAATGGACTTGTATGAATCGATATTGGAATTGAATCGAATCAAGAGCTTGTGAATTGGAATCAAATTGGGAAATCTGTATCAATACCCAGCCTTAGAACAGAGTAAGTCATATGGGTTTTGGAGCAACATAAGCGTGGGGAATTAATGACAGAATTTTCAAACAGGTTGGGAGTTAACCAGGTAAGTAATAAAGCTTGCAGCAAGCAACTTTAAGAAAAGTAATGCAGAATTTAGTCAACTTTACCTACATCTGGGGAAAAACTACAGTAGTTTGACTAATTATCTGTGTTTGTTTGCAGACGTTACATGAAGCACAAAAGAGATGACGGTGCCGAGAAACAAGATGAGGAGACCGTTGATGTCACTCCCATCATGATTTGTGTATTTGTGGTCATGTGCTGCACTATGCTGGTGCTCTTGTATTTCTTCTATGATCACTTGGGTAAATAAAATATTCAAATCTTGCTGTCGTTCAACTGTGTGTTCCTTGGCTGAACTTGATGATTTTCTCTCTCTTGTCCTTCCCCGGCAGTGTATATGTCCATAGCGACATTCTGTTTGGCATCGGCCGTCGGTCTGTACAGCTGTCTTTGGCCTTTTGTACGAAGAATACCCTTCGGGAAATGCAGGTTAGAGATGTGAAGTATAAAGACAAGATTCTTACCTTTTAGAATTGTATTGATGGAAATGCCTTGTGTTCATGTCTGAATTTTGATAGGATACCCGAGAATAACCTGCCGTACTGCCATAAGCGGCCACAGGTGCGCATGCTGCTCCTTTCAGCCTTCTGTATAGGAGTTAGTGTCACCTGGGGAGTTTTCCGCAATGAAGACCAGTAAGCATATTTAAAACCTTTTGCCGCTTATTTGTGTGACCCTTTTAGCAGCATCACAGTATCTTCTGTCAAAATAATGTTCTCTAGGTGGGCGTGGGTGCTTCAAGATGCATTAGGCATCGCATTTTGCCTCTACATGCTGAAAACAATCAGACTGCCCACTTTCAAGGTGAGTGAGAATGCTGCCTGTGGATGCAATTTAAAGGGATAGTGTTCATTTTTGCTCCCAAAAATGAAGTTTCTATCATCATTTACTCACCCTCATGCCATCCCAGATGTGTATGAATTTCTTTCTTCTGCTGACACAAAGAGTTTATGACGAATATTTCAGCTATGTAGTTCCGTACAATGCAAGCGAATGGTGACCAGACTTTTTGAAGCTCCAAAAATCACAAAGGCAGCAAAGTAACCCAAACAATGCCAGTGGTTTAATATATGTCTTCTGAAGTGATGCGATCACTGGGAGAGAAACAGATCCATATTTCAATCCTTTTTTACTAATAAATCTACACTTTTACTTTCAGAACGTGAAAGTGGAGATTTATAGTAAAAAAGGATTTATATATTGACCTGTTTCTCACCCACATCTATCATATCACTTCTGAAGACATGGATTTAACAACTGGAGTCATATGGATTACTTTTATGCTGCCTTAAAGTGATTTTTGGAGCTTGAAAGGTCTGGCCACCATTCAATTGCATTGTATGGACCTACAGAGCTGAAATATTCCTCTAAAAATCTTAATTTGTGTTCAGCAGAAGAAAGTCATATAGGCATGAGGTTGAGTAAAGAGAGAATTTTAATTTTGGGGTAAATTATCCCTTTAATGTTGCATTGATTCTGGTACAGGACATGGTATTCTGGTATTACCAATGACATCCTTCTGTGGAAGTACTGATATTCAATCCACTATTCTTCTCTTCATAGGCCTGCTCTCTACTGCTGGTCATCCTGTTTGTGTATGATGTGTTTTTTGTTTTTATAACGCCACTCTTAACTGAGGTATGAGTCTTTCTCGTTCTTTTTATTTTACGTAGATCAATAAACAATGAATAAGTCTATTCTAATTCAAGTCAACATGAAATTAAAATGGATCTTATTTAATTGTTTAATTTCTTAATTTGGTCTTTTTGTGAACGGTTCATGTTATTACAGACAAAAAAAACTTTATCTTTGTAAACTTTCATTAAAATGTAATAACTTACTCCTTTAAAATGACTATCATTTTTGGCTTGCTTTTAACCCCTCTGCCTCTTACCGCCACCTGTCATATAGAGACTTTTCACGGTCCAGTCAATTCTCAATTGATCAAATCAAGTTCTGCTCTCTATCTCTTCTCATTGAATCCTGTTTAGCTAAGAAATACGTCACAATACAGAAGTGAGATGGTTTGTGAACGCTGTTTGGTGTTGACTTTAAACATTTGTGTGTGTTTTTATTATATTTGTGCAGAGTGGTGAAAGTATCATGGTAGAGGTGGCAACTGGACCCTCTAATTCCTTTTCACATGAGAAGGTACTTTTCTTTAAATCTGTCTTTTTGAACTGAGAATATTTCAAAATATTTTTACGAGTTTTCACAACTGTGCATTATGTGTTTGTTAGCTTCCAATGGTGCTAAAAGTTCCCCGGTTAAACTCCTCTCCTCTGGTCCTGTGTGACAGGCCCTTCTCTCTACTGGGCTTTGGGGATATCTTGGTACCAGGTAATGTCTCTTGTTGTTGCGTGATGAAAAACAGATTATTTCCAGGGTTTGTGGAAAGAATAGGACAATGTAATTCAGACTCTGCTTGTCCAAATTGAAAATAAAACTTTAATGTTCTCTGGAACAATCGAAGAAACATTGTTGAAATCAGACTTCACCATCATCATCATCATTGTTGTTTTTCCTTCTTCCTGGTCATCTTGTTCTTCATTGTAATATGATATAACAACCATTCCTTCATATTTATTTTATTTTCTCAGGTCTGCTTGTAGCATATTGCCACAGATTTGACATTCTCATGCAGACTTCTCGAATATACTTCCTGGCCTGCACTATTGGTAAGACTTGGACTACCTTTAGATTCAGATATGTGGCTAACATACTCCATAAACTAGATCTGGTTACACTTTACAGTAAGGTTTTGTTTATTAACATTAGTTAATGCATTGGGTATAATGAAGTAACAAGGAATATTTTTTTTTAAAGCATTTATTAGTCTTGGGATTATTGTTCATCGTTACGAATGCAATCTTCAGTTTTATTTTATGTGGTACCTTGCTTTAAAGGGATAGTTCACCCAATAAAGAACATTCTCATAATTTACCCTCATGCCATCTCAGATGACTTTATTTCTTCTGCTGAACACAAACTAAGATTTTTTGAAGAATATCTCGGCTCTGTAGGTCCATAAAAGGCAAGTGCCAAAATTCAGAAGCTAAAAAAGCACAAAGGCAGTATAAATGTAACCCAAACAACTCCAGTGGTTAAATCAATGTCTTCAGAAGTGATATGATATGTGTGGGCAAGGACGGATTAAGAACTGAGAAGCTCATGGGTCGGTACACCATGGAGGCCCCCCATGACGTGTCACGTGACTACGTTCACTTTTATGCTCTACAGGACGCTTGTCAGATTTGGTTGGAATTTTCAAATTGACTGATGAAAAGTTTGGAGCAATGTCTTACACAGCCAGTTATATGTACTTTTTTATTATGAACCGATAAAAAATCACGAGTTATTATTAATAGGTATGTGTTCGGTATTCAAATACCAAAATCACTATTCGTTTATTCTGCACGTGTTTAGAGGTCTTCAACCCGTTCAGAGTCCGACGGTATCTGACAAACCTACAGGTTTTGAGCCAGGTTCGGGTCAGATTTTCAAGTAAGGCTATTTATGGGATGTTCACACGTGCGTCGAGGCCATGCAAACACTCACTGGATGGACATCTTTGATCGTTGTGCCACAACTCGCTGTAAATTTTAAAAGAACTTTAATAATTAAACGCATCTCAAGACACCTGCGTTCTATTTTACAAGTCGTTGTGCAAGACCATCAGATTTTTTAGACACTGTTAACTTAAAAATAATTTCAATAATTATTAATGCATCTGGAAATATCTGTGTTCTGTTTCAACATTTGTTGAGCTGCATCAAACTTTTTCAGCGCTGGTGTCACAAATCGACATTCTGATGAAGTTCAGGTTGCAAAGAGGACTTCATGTGATTGTTACACATGATTCCAGATTGTTTTTCACCTGGCAAAGTTTCAGCACTTTATAATTGGTGAACCAATGTTTTCCCCCCTTTTGCTCTGGTGTGCAGACAATAATTAAACCAGTTAAATGCTGAATCATCATTTATAAATCAAAGCATCCCGAAGAAGTCATTTAATCCATAGCATTCGCTGCCTCATGGAAAGTGAACCTGCCTAGGTAGAATTACCCATATTCAATACATTAAGAATAGGCCTACTATGTTACAGTCAGTGACCGAGATTATTCTTGTTCGACTTTAATGTGACTTTATCATTTGAAGATCTATGTATTATGTTATTTAGGCTCATAGCTCACTGTGCACTTTATTCCCTGCGATCTGAGTTTGTGTTTAACGCATCCATGGCAATAAACGTTCTTTATTCCCAAGTCCTGACTCCTGACAAATAACAGAATAACCGTTTGAAACTCTCACAGTTAACCAAATATTACAAAAGGTTACTATGCACATATTTAGAATATTAAAGCACCTTTCTCTTTATCATTAAACATAAAATGCATGCAGGACTTAAACATTTTAAAGTTCTCTACACTGTTGCATGAATTCTGTCCCTTATTTGAAGTAGTGGTGGCATAGTGGGCTAAAGCGCATAACTGTTAATCAGAAGGTTGCTGGTTCGAGCCCCACAGTCACCACCAGTGTGTCCTTGAGCAAGACACATAACTCCAGGTTGCTCCGGGGGATTGTCCCTGTAATAAGTGCACTTTAAGTCGCTTTGGATAAAAGTGTCTGCCAAATGCATAAATGTAAATGTAAATTTAAACTATCAGCTTTGTACACAGCCAGTGTAAACTTCACCTTTGTGTTTGGAAGCATTTTGTAAATCAGGCGTTGTTCTCTGAAGTCCTTCAAATAAATGTCTTCCCTGAGCACACATTCGAGTGAATGTGCTCGTGATGCTGTCGTCCAGCATGCATTCAGCCATTCAAATGGTATTTCACATAAGGCTGACATTTATGTGGATTTATAATAGGCATCTCAAAATAAATAAATAATTGATTTGGAGCTCTGGGCCCTTTGGGTTTAGATGCCCCTAGGCAACAGCCTAGTCGGCCAAGTGGTTAATTTATCCCTGGATGTGGGTGAGAAATGGAAAAAAAAGTCCTTTTTTACTATCGGTCTCCAATTGCACTTTCAAATTTTGTGCATATCGCCACCTACTGGGCTGGGAGATTTCATTGTTAAAAAGGGACTTGTCTGTTTCTAAACCACACATGGGTTTAACCAAGTGAGTCTTATGTATTACTTTTATGCTGCCTTTATGTGCTTTTTGGAGCTTCAAAATGTTGGTCACCTACAGTGAGGAAAATAAGTATTTGAACACCCTGCTATTTTGCAAGTTCTCCCACTTAGAAAACATGGAGGGGTCTAAAATTGTCATCGTAGGTGCATGTCCACTGTGAGAGACATAATCTAAAAAAAAAAATCCAGAAATCACAATGTATGATTTTTTATCTATTTATTTGTATGATACAGCTGCAAATAAGTATTTGAACACCTGTCTATCAGCTAGAATTCTGACCCTCAAAGACCTGTTAGTCTGCCTTTAAAATGTCCACCTCCACTCCATTTATTATCCTAAATTAGATGCACCTATTTGAGGTCATTAGGTGCATAAAGACACCTGTCCACCCCATACAATCAGTAAGAATCCAACTACTAACATGGCCAAGACCAAAGAGCTGTCCAAAGACACTAGAGACAAAATTGTACACCTCCACAAGGCTGGAAAGGGCTACGGGGAAATTGCCAAGCAGCTTGGTGAAAAAAGGTCCACTGTTGGAACAATCATTAGAAAATGGAAGAAGCTAAACATGACTGTCAATCTCCCTCGGACTGGGGCTCCATGCAAGATCTCACCTCGTGTGGTCTCAATGATCCTAAGAAAGGTGAGAAATCAGCCCAGAACTACATGGGAGGAGCTGGTCAATGACCTGAAAAGAGCTGGGACCACCGTTTCCAAGTTTACTGTTGGTAATACACTAAGACGTCATGGTTTGAAATCATGCATGGCACGGAAGGTTCCCCTGCTTAAACCAGCACATGTCAAGGCCCGTCTTAAGTTTGCCAGTGACCATTTGGATGATCCAGAGGAGTCATGGGAGAAAGTCATGTGGTCAGATGAGACCAAAATAGAACTTTTTGGTCATAATTCCACTAACCGTGTTTGAAGGAAGAAGAATGATGAGTACCATCCCAAGAACACCATCCCTACTGTGAAGCATGGGGGTGGTAGCATCATGCTTTGGGGGTGTTTTTCTGCACATGGGACAGGGCTGACTGCACTGTATTAAGGAGAGGATGACCGGGGCCATGTATTGCGAGATTTTGGGGAACAACCTCCTTCCCTCAGTTAGAGCATTGAAGATGGGTCGAGGCTGGGTCTTCCAACATGACAATGACCCGAAGCACACAGCCAGGATAACCAAGGAGTGGCTCTGTAAGAAGCATATCAAGGTTCTGGCGTGGCCTAGCCAGTCTCCAGACCTATACCCAATAGAGAATCTTTGGAGGGAGCTCAAACTCCGTGTTTCTCAGCGACAGCCCAGAAACCTGACTGATCTAGAGAAGATCTGTGTGGAGGAGTGGGCCAAAATCCCTCCTGCAGTGTGTGCAAACCTGGTGAAAAACTACAGGAAAGGTTTGACCTCTGTAATTGCAAACAAAGGCTACTGTACCAAATATTAACATTGATTTTCTCAGGTGTTCAAATACTTATTTGCAGCTGTATCATACAAATAAATAGTTAAAAAATCATACATTGTGATTTCTGGATTTTTTTTTTAGATTATGTCTCTCACAGTGGACATGCACCTACGATGACAATTTCAGACCCCTCCATGATTTCTAAGTGGGAGAACTTGCAAAATAGCAGGGTGTTCAAATACTTATTTTCCTCACTGTACATTTGCATTGTATGGAACTACAGATCTGATATTCTTCTAAATATCTTTTGTGTGTGTTCTGCAGGAGAAAAAATTGCATGAATTTCATATTTGGGTGAACTATCCCTTTAATTTTATATCTCGCTTTCCAAGTGCATAGTTTGAAAAGAGTAAATAGTGCTTATCATTTAAATATTGTGACCCTGACCAGTGATCTTTCTTTGTTTAGGCTATGGCATCGGCCTGCTCATCACATTTGTGGCTCTGGCTCTGATGGAGATGGGTCAGCCTGCCCTATTATACCTGGTGCCTTGCACGCTCCTCACCAGCCTTGCGGTGGCACTGTGGCGCAAGGAGTTGCCTTTGTTCTGGACAGGAAGTGGATTTGTGGTGAATACCAGTTTGATATGAGTGCCTTCGGTTGGAAAAGTTCTAGGGTTATATACAGTTACTAAACTTACAGTTGAGTAAAACCACCCACGTGTTTTTTTCCCCCCGCTCTTATTTTGCTCTCATTTTTACTGTGGGTGTTTTCTTCTAAAGGATAGGTTCAGTGTTTTCAGCCATAACATAAATTTGAAGGTTCACCCAGAAATGAAAAGTCGCCATTCACTCATTCTCATGCTGTTACAAACAAGTTTGACTTTATTTCTTTCATGGAACACAAAAGCAGTGTGTTGGCTGTAAACTGCCACATCCGGCTTGGCTTTATCCCTCTCCTCAACTGATTAGCCTGATTGGGGGCCGGGCGTGCGCACTCACGGCCCGCCCCGCCCCCACCCCACTCCTCTTCACACATGCAGCAAACATCCAAGAGATATGGGAAAATCTGCTCACAATCTATCTGCTTCCAGCATGGATATAGACCATGTATATGTAGAGGGTTAAGAGAGTGGATATGTGTAAATTCAAAAAGCAGCATTTTCCCCCTCCCAGAACATTTAGACACACGGGATTCACGATTTCAAAAGACTGTCCAGGGTTTTTTATATAGACTTGCCCAAAAATGTAAATATTTTTTTTTTTTGCCAATTTTGACTGATTTAAAACCAAAGTAACGTTTTAATGTCTTACAGACTGTAATACATTTAAGTTAAAACAAATATTTTAGTTGATACACACCAATTCTATCCTTTAGGTCTGGTAAAAAAATCTGTGTGTGCTACAAGAGGGCTTAAGTTTAATTTCCTCAGTTCTTTAGGTAACAGTTGTCATGCTTTTAAACAGATAATCATCCTAGAGATTTGTTGGTCCTTAGTTAATTTATGGTGATTTCCTTTGAGCAGGTCAGAGATGAAAAGGGAAAAAATTGTTTTATTATCAAGTGTTTTTGTCTTGTTTTCCATTTAAAAGTATCTAAAAATCCTTAAAACAAGATTTATTTAATTGAGAAGCAAAATATAAGATATTTAGACTTGCTTTAAGAGAATGTATCTTAAATATAAGTGTATTTTTTCACTTGGTTATACTTCTGCGAGTGCAGTAAAGACAAAATAAACTTGTATTCAAGATCTATTCTCTAAAAGCAAGTATATTTTTTCTTCTGCAGTATAGCTGCTAAAGAAAATGTACGTTGTTTTAAAAGAGTTTTAGATATTTATTTCGGAAAACAAGCCTAAACAAAAACAAATCAAAAACGTATTTTGTTGCAGTGTACAATGGTCTCACCTTTCTGTTCACAAAAAAAAAACTCTTATTAATAAAGCTGCGTATTTGCAATTTTATTCACAATAAGAAACAGTGACACATTTTATGATTCAATAAGTCACCAGTCATCATATTATAATCTAGCTGCATTAAGCGATTCCCTCATACTTTGCAATCGACATCAGATGAAGCTGTTTGGTAAGTTTAGAGTGCATCTGGACTGTGAGCTGTGTAATTCTTCCTCTCCTCAGTCAGGCTGCTCTCGTGCGTCATCATTAGAGTTTAATGTTATCTCATGTTATGTTAAATTAAATCAAACGACTATTCGACAACGAAAATGTTTGTTGACAATTGTTTCAGCCATAATCTGATCCGAGAATGTTGCAAATCACTGCTTTAGATAATTAAACCTCTTTTAAATGGTTCACCAGTAAATAAAAATTCTCTCATTCACTCCCCCTAATGCCATCCCAGATGTATGTGACTTTTTTATTTCTTCTGCTGAACACAAATTAAGATTTTTGGAAGAATATCTCTGCTCTGTTGGTCTTCACAATTGAAGCAAATGGGTACCACAATTTTAAAGCTCCAAAAAGCACAAAGGCAGCATAAAAGTAATCCATTAAACTCCAGTGGTTAAATCTGTATCTTCAGAAGCGACATGGTAAGTGTGGGTGATAAACAGATCAATATTCAAGTCATTGTTTTACGACCAAATTTCACTTTCACATTCTTTTGTTTTTGACCTGAATTTTTTTTTGGCATCATTCTGAGTAAATTCTAGAGACTGTTGTGCATGAAAATCCCAGGAGATCAGCAGTTACAGAAATACTCAGACCAGCCTGTCTGGCACCAACAGTCATGCCACAGTCGAAATCACTGGGATCACATTTCCCCCCCCCCCCCTTTCTGATGGTTGATGTGAACATTAACTGATGCTCATGACCCATATCTGCATGATTTTATGCACTGCACTGCTTCCACACGATTGGCTGATTGGATAATCGCATGGATGATTGTTGGTTTCAGACGGGCTTTTTCTGTAACTGATGATCTTCTGGGATTTTCACACAACAGTTTCTAGAATTAACTCAGAATGATGCCAAAAACAAAAAACATAAAGTGAGTGGCAGTTCTGTGGACAAAAATGTCTTGTTGATGAAAGAGGTCAACAGAGAATTGCCAGACTAGTTCAAACTGACAGTCTACAAACTCTGATAACCGCTCTGTACAATTGTGGTGAAAAAGTGTTTGTGCCATTTTGCTGGCACGAGGGAGGAGCTACACAATATTAGGCAGGTGGTTATAATGTTGTGGCTGATCGGTGTATGTCAGTGTATAATATGAGTATACTTTGTATCATATGCATAGTAATATTAGATTTACTCCTTTATTCATCACATTTCTCTTATTTCTTATTCAGCCTCCTCCTATTGTGATGGAACAAATGATCTGCACCCAAACCCCTGGAGATTCCATAGCTGAACCCCAATCCAATCCAGAACCACAGGACTCCGAAACAACAAATCAGTGTGAGGACCCTCCTCCAATTGACCAAAAGGAAGTTTCACATCTTAAAGATGCAGCTACAATTTAAAGACAAAAGACTGGAAGGATGCTCATTTCTTGTTCATTTTTAAATCCGTCACAGCTGTACAAACATCACAGTGCACTTGCTTTTCAAAGAGGGAAAGTGACAAAATTAGTTTAAAGCCTTTGAAAGTGGGCTTTCTGCTCGACCCGAAGCCATAAAGACCCACACAAACACAACATTGGGCTGTGTGTCATCCAACATTAGCCTACTTTCGTTCATGATGGATGCTATTAAATGAATAATTCACCCAAAGAAAAACAACAGCAAAAAAATCTGTTATTCACTCTAAAGTCGTTTAACATTTATTCTTTTGTGGAACTCAAAGAGATGTTATGCAGAATGTTATCCCCAGTCAAAGATGAACAGGAATTGAACAATATGAGGGCGTGAATTATTACAATTGAAATTTTTGGGTGAACTATCCCTTTAAGAGTGCTTTAAATGGACAGATGTTATCTTCGCAAGGATCTCATTTGTGCGTGTCTGTGTGCATGTTATTGTTTTATCTTTTCTTTTTTTTTAAAGTCCATGTTAAAAATCTCAGAAATAAAACCTAGTGCAGCTATACATTTTCCCGAAATGTCAACATTTTTAAAGACCGCTCACTAAAAGCCCTAATTATTATTTAATGTTAATAATTGGCTACCAGTTTACTTGATTTTTTTAACAAGTGCAATTTACAATGATCATTTCCTGTCCATCCATTTTATAGTAGGAATGTTTGTATTCATGGTACTCATATGATTTAAAGGGACAGTTAACCCCAAAACAAATATTCTGTCATCAACACAAAAGCACAATGTTAGCTATGGACACCTTTCCATTTTTTTTTTTTCATTATTTTCCATACAATAATTGTGAATGAATGAATAGAGACTAAAAATTCTGCCTAACATTTCATTTTGTTTCTATGGAAAAAAGTCAAATGGGTTTGTAACGATATTAAGGCGATTAAATGATGAAAGAATTTCATTTTTGGTTAAACTATCCATTCAAAGTCATGTCTCCCTGTTGTATTATTTATATCTGGGTACACGGTGCTTCGTTATATTTTGCTATGTGGAATAATGTGAACAAGTTAAATATCAAGACATCCTGACCATGTATGAACACTTCTGCAGTCTGAATGTCATGATGTTTTTTTTGTTTTGTTTTTTTATCTTCAGAGATATTAAGCTCTGTTTGTTTAGAGATCAACATATTCTATTAATGTGTTGCAGTGTGATTTTGAAAACTTCATAAAGAGTGCAGATATTAAAGGAATAATGAATTATGATGTGCAGTGTGTTGTGATTAGGGCCTGGAAATGTCAATTACTAGAATGTGACTACAACATTCAGTGTGTTTCAGTTCCAATGTCTATACTGGTTTCATCTGGCTATTGTTATATCGCATTGTTAGAACTCTATGGACCCGCCGATGGAAAAACTTAACGTCCCCGTATACAAGTCAGGCATATGAGGTATCATTTCAAAGCTTAGTATCTGAAACTTTCAGCGATAACGTCAGTAATCTTCTGTATTTATGTCGTAAATTAGCGCCCCCTGGAGGTAATGGGGTAGAAATATTTATATGAAAAAAGTTTTTCACATAGCACTTAAATGGACAAGTCATATCAAATGAAAGTTCACTCTCAGCAATGTTTCTTATGTTGGGTATTTGTTGCCCTAATACCACAGTTTGAAAGATTTTCAGAATAATCACAAAGTGAAATATGTGATTTCTGTAAGTCATCAAATACAAACGTCGCTTTAACGCTCTGGCAACTGGAAACTGCTGCTGTAAGCCCCAAGCAGCCAAAAACTATATATCTGCTCTTACCTTAGGCATTTTTCTTTTTATTGTCTCTGAGCTTGCTTGGCTGAATAATCCAGTGTTATATCTCAGATGTCCAGAACAAAATATGCCATCCAGCAGGAAAAACATGCTAAACAAATGATCAGAATTTTTTGGACTACTGATGATAAAATGTAATTGCAAAGAGGGGGATCTCAGCTTAATGCCACCTATATTGAGTTTATAGACCACTCAGAAATGAAAATTAGATTGAATGTCTATGGAGGAGCACATCTGTGAGGGCTAGAAATGTGAAATGTGCTAGAGCGCCACCTACATTTCAGATCTGTATGTTGTGATGGACTGTGATAGAGAGAAACAAAAACTTTTTTTTTTAGTGCTTGCTGCCATCTAGTGGAATTAAACGAGACTTTTCAATGTGAGAGAGTGAACAGAACCAGAATTAAATATTTACAATGTTAGCACAACAAAAATATATATTTTTAAACTTTTAAAATTAGGGTTTGACATTGTTTATCATTAGGTTATAAACCTAATGATAAACAATGTTATTTTTGAATAACTGGAGTCTTTTTTTATTTGGGTGGGTTTTCTGATAAATTAGACCAATTTTTTACAAATTAGGTGTAAATGGCAAGCTTTCAAATTTGATTATGAAAAATTGCGGGTAGCATCCCAAAAATGCACCAGAGAAGAAATATTAATTCTGCTGTTAAAACCTGTGTGTTATTTGAACTGTAAAGATGTTTAAAGCATAGTTTTATGGTTTTAAGGGTTTGTTGACATGGTAATGTTGTAAAATTGGCTATAACTTTACACAGTTAAGGTTAGTAAGCAATTTTATCACACTAAATCATGTTAACAAGCATACTATTTGTCTTGTGACTATACTTTTGAAACAATATTTTAAAATGTATGGATTGGCCTCATTGAATTCCATTGTAATTGCCACATTGTAACCAAGAAGAAAAAGAGAGGCAAGTCAAAATGTATTTGAATTGTAATCAATGTTATGCTACAAATGCTGTTGATTGAGCTCAACTTGAATAGAACCTGGAAGATTTAAATAATGAAAAACTATTTAAGAGCAAAACTGAGTAAACAGATTTTATGTTTGTTCATATAATTAAGCAAATGACAAGCACTTAAAAGTGCAACAGTTCAAATCATCAGAAAGGCAGTATTTGCTATGAACTACTTACAATGTACAGATTTAAACTAAAAGACAGAGTTATTTGTATTTCTCAGGATAAAACAAAATATAAAATAATGCTCCAGTGGAATTGTGCCTTGTTCTAGCTTGATGTAACATAAATGAGAGAAAAACAAAAAATAAATTAGTAATAAATAACTGTCAATGGACACATTTAGTAGTGAAGAACTTCTATCTGCAATTATGAAGAAAAACAAGAATTTTTTCCCTCTCTTTCTCTAAAACACTAAATTATTTACTCCTTAAAAAGTTATTCTCCTAGGGGGACTGCTGGGGGGTGGGGGAATGGAGGGTCAGTTTTTTTTTGTTCAGTTTCATGTGAAGAATCTGGGCAATCTGTCAATTATATAAAACTAATAAGAAAAAAGTTTTAAAAAAATTATAGTTTTTTCCAGTTGACAGGAATACAACATTATGTAAAAGTTCCTTATATCTGTGCAGAAACTGGAGGGAAACTAAATTGAGCTTTACTAAAATTGGATTCCGCACATTAAATACACTTATTAAATGTCACATCTGAGATGCTCTTGATCACATGGGGAATTCTAAACCTCCAGTTTTGGTGCCTAACATCCTTGAATCACAATAAATAACTATTATAAAACAGCATTTACAGGCAATTTGATACAAAAGTGTTCTGTGATGCATAATTGAACCGGTTTTACATCATGCCCTCTTGTGACTGATGATTTTTAAGATAAATAATTTCAACCATGATAGGCGCAATGTAACAATTTAAGACTATATAAACCATAAACGCAGAGGCAATAGAGTCAGAGACTCTGCTAAGTACGTCTGTAAGAAGGATCATTCCCCCTAAACAAATGTTTTTTTTATTTATTTTTTTACTATCCACAGTAAAAACAGAAAACTGTTCCCAATTATGACCATAATCTACATGATACAG
Organism: Xyrauchen texanus; assembly: GCF_025860055.1. Lineage (NCBI taxonomy): Eukaryota > Metazoa > Chordata > Actinopteri > Cypriniformes > Catostomidae > Xyrauchen > Xyrauchen texanus. Next base: position 33,750,739 of record NC_068284.1, on the reverse strand, counting down.
TCACTTATGCTAAAAAAATTAACTTATGCAAGTATTCCATAACACAACTGTACAGGTCATATTACAGAAATAGAAATCACTGTGCATCCTCGATGTAGTCTGCAGATTACACGGGACACTAAAAGAAAAAAACATGTTCTGCAGCTGCATTGTCTTTGATTTTGCGGTACTCAGAGTGGGTAGTGTGTATGCTGTGGTTGTGCTTCCTGGTTGTGCTTGTTGAATGAGTTTGCATAGAGCTGGATATCTTTTCAGGTTGGATAAACATATCTGCAGAAACATTGCAGCAATAGAAACCATGGTTGTGTAATTATATTACACAACAATATATAAACACAAAAACTTAAAAGTAGTAACAGTTTAAAGATCCTGTGAAATCAAAAATTGAGTTTTGTGGCTTTTAGTCCATATCTGTGAGCTTTGTGATCAAATTGTTGACAAAAAATTACTTAAAGCATATATACAAATTTTACAGAGCCCCTTAGAGGTCAGGGCGAGAATAGTTTTCTGAAATAGTTTTGCATGTCCTCTGAATATATTTACCATGGTTTTATAATAGTAACCATATTTAATCTTGATATTCGTGGTAAAACCATACATGGTTTCCGCCAAAAAAAAACATGGCTACTTTTCATAGTTACTACAATCTGACTATGGTTAAGTAGAACCATGGTTTCCTCCAAAAAACTAAAACATGGTTAGCATACAACAATCATGTTTACCACAATATTACTAAAGAAATTACAACAGTTTACAAATATATATATATATATATATATATATATATATATATATATATATATATATATATATATATATATATACATATATATATATATATATATATATAAAAACCATAGACATTAAACAATGGTATTTGTATAGTAAAACAATAACAACCAAAAATTATTATTTTTATTACCACACTTTTCGTTAACCTGTATTATCACTATGGTTTCATAACAAATATCAAGGTTCAAATATGGTTACTGTAGTGAAACCATGGTCAATTTATTATGAAAACGTATTCTGAAACTATTTCAGAAAAAAACCGCAAATATCTTGCACCCTCTCATTTTGTCCAATCAAGTGCTCTCTAGAATGTCCTCCCCTAAAACCACCCATTTCTGACTAGCAATAGAAAGAAGCAAATCAAGGCTCTTTAGAGCACATAACCTAAAAGCTATTGCCTATTTTGTTTTAAAAGGGGCAACATCATCAAAATGACTTTAACTTCCCATTTCAACATGAAACGTGTCAACAAATGAAAAAAGCTGCACTCGTCAAACAATTTCATGGGGTCTTTGAGTGACTAAAATACAGTAGTACTGCATTAAACAAAGACACACAATGTATAAAGAATTTTTTTACAGCAGAATATAAGATTAAATAAAGACAGAGGGAAGCATTTTACCCAGAAACATTGACCAAATCAAAGAAAGACAGAAGCTGTATGTAAATTGAGACACATTGAGTCAAAAAGATGATACCTGGATGGAGCTGGTGGGGGCTGCTGGATCTAATGCCTCTTAAATTACCTCCTTGTCCTACAACTTTGATGGGAAGTACTTCAGACACCTCTAAACCAGCTAAATGTGAGAGAAGAAATTCAAGGAATTAAAATCAGTTGCACCTTGCTAGTACCTTTTTACCTTCACTTATACAATTCCTTTTCCTGTTTCTGCCTGCACGCTGCTCGAGTGTTAGTAGCTTGCTAGCCTGCTTAGCATTGCTTATTCCTATACGTTCATCATTTTATCCTTTGCCATTTTACCACGTGCTTCATGTTTTACGCTTTTCTACTGTTTCAACTGCGTGTATTTTACAGCGCTCATCCATTATCTCACTTTTTTATTTTCCTGCTTGTCTACATCTCGTGTCGTGCTTGTTCTCCTCTGTGTGTTACAAAGATTAGCCTAATACGGGACCGGGTGTGTAGGATCACGACCCGGCCCCGCCCTCCGCCCTGCCACATTCCTCCCTCGTTCTCTCAGGCTGGGGAGCCCCCAGCATGACGTACACCCCCCCCCCCCCCCTCTTTCCCTGGGGGAGGGCGTACCCTAAGCTCCGTCTGCCGGCAGGTCATCCCCGTCTACCTGGGCGAGGGAGGGGACAAGGGGAGGGAAACAGAAATAATTAAACTGGGGGGACTTCCTGTAACAAGTGTAGTACCCCCCAAAAAAACACTGTAACATTTAAAAGAGAGGGAAAAGGTCAACGCAGAGCGGCAGTGAGAGAGAGAGAGAGAGAGAGAGAGATGAAAAAAAAAAAACTCTTACTCGCCAGTTCTCCGATACGCCGCAGCTTGTTCCTCGGCCACTCCTCCACCCTCTGTCGGACGACAGCCACGCCTCTCTGGCCGGATCAGAGGCAGACCTCCAGCCCCTGGCAGACAGAACACCCCGCTGCGTTCTCGGGGAACAGAAGGGGTCTCCCCCGCCCCTGGCAGCGGTTCTCCCGCTCCAGGCAGTCGGCAGCGAGCCCCTCCCCGCTCGCAGTCGGCAGTCTCAAACCCCGCTGCATTTCAGCAGCCGGTAGGCGACTCCAGATGGCCGCGGCTGCTCCGTTGGGGTGGACGGTAGTGGCGAGAACTCTACTACGGCGTATTCCTCCTCCTTCCTGGATTTCGGCACCAGTGTAAAGGGATCAATGGAAAGGAGGAGGCGAGAACCGGCTTGACAATATAAATAATAGTTTAATAATAAACTGAAACAAAGGACAAACACACATGACGGACATGTCCGTAAACGAGCTCTCTCTCCCGCACGATCCTCTGCAGTTGACCTTTATCAAGCCTTCGAGAGGGATGATGCCACAGGAATCAGTGTTAGGGCCTCTCCTTTTCTCCTTATACATGCTTATACTTTTCTCCTTATACATGCTTCCCCTGAGAGATATTATCAGGAATCATGGAATAAGTTTCCACTGTTATGCTGACGATACCCAACTTTATAATTCTTCTAAACCCAATGAAAATGCACAATTCTCCAAATTAGCAGTGTATCAATGAAATCAAAGACTGTATAGTCAGAAATCTCCTTCTACTCAATTCCGACAAAACAGAGTTACAAATTATTGGACCAAAAACTTCTAAAATTAAGCTGCTAAATATAATTTGTCTCTCGATGGATGTACTGTTACGTCATCTTCTACAGCGAAGAACTTGGGTGTTATATTTTATGCCAATCTGTCCTTTGAAAATTGTATTTCCAATGTTTGTAGAACAGCATTCTTCCACCTCAGACATATTGCTAAATTACGACACATGCTCTCTGTTGCTGATGCCGAAAAATTAATTAATGCATTACTGGGAGGATGTCCAGCAAGTTCAATAAATAAACTTCAATTGGATCAAAATGCAGCTGCCAGAGTGCTGACTAGAACCAAGTAATATGATCATATTAGCCCTATTTTATCATTGTTACATTGGCTACCTGTTATATTTCATATTAATTATAAAAAACTACGTACAAAGCTTTGAATGGTCTAGCGCCACAGTACTTAAGTGACCTTCTGGCACGCTATATTCAATCACGTTCATTATGATCACAAAATTCTGGCTTGTTAATAGTTCCTATAATATCCAAATCCACAAAAGGAGGTAAATCCTTTTCCTATTTGGCTCCTAAACTATGTAATAGTCTCCCTAACACGGGATGCAGACACAATTACTCAGTTTAAGTCTAGACTAAAGACTCATCTATTTAGCCAGGCATACACCTAATTTATCTTTCAACTCACAATTAGGCTGCTTTAGTCAGGTCTGCCGGAAACCAGAAACTTCTACCATGATCGATAAATCTGCATAAAAGTTTACGACATCTACGCTACTATTATTCTATTTGTTTCCATCGCAGATGACACGACCGTGGTGGGTCTCATCAGCAAGAACGACGAGTCAGCATACAGAGAGGAGGTGCAGCGGCTAACGGATTGGTGTAGAGCCAACAACCTGTCCCTGAATGTCGACAAAACAAGAGATGGTTGTTGACTTTAGGAGAGCACAAGGTGAACACACTCCGCTGAACATCGACGGCTCCTCTGTGGAGATCGTCAAGAGCACCAAATTCCTTGGTGTTCACCTGGCGGAGAACCTCACCTGGACCCTCAACACCAGCTCTATCACCAAGAAAGCCCAGCAGCGTCTCTACTTTCTTCGAAGGCTGAGGAAAGCACATCTCCCAACCCCCATCCTCACTACATTCTATAGAGGGACTATTGAGAGCATCCTGAGCAGCTGCATCACTGCCTGGTTTGGGACTTGCACCGTTTCGGACCGCAAAGCCCTGCAGAGGATAGTGAGGACAGCTGAGAAGATCATTGGGGTCTCTCTTCCCTCCATCAAAGACATATACAAAAAACACTGTATCCGCAAAGCAACCAGCATTGTGGACGACCCCACACACCCCTCACACAAACTCTTTACCCTCCTGCCGTCTGGCAAAAGGTACCGAAGCATTCGGGCCCTCACGGCCAGACTGTGTAACAGCTTCTTCCCCCAAGCCATCAGACTCCTCAATACTCAGAGACTGGTTTGACACACACACACGTGTCCTGAGTTGCACTTTAATTACTGTCACTTTATAACTGTCTGCTACCTCAATAACTGCTATGTGCATAGAACACTATCTCATAGTATGTTATGTTTACATTTTTAGAAACTGTCATCTTTTTGCACTACTGAGTACTGGTCGGCGCTGCACTGTGTCTATTGTCCTGTTCATTGTCAGTAATTTGTTGTACTGTCCCGTACTTTGCACATGTTTGCACGTGCACTTTATATAGGTATAGGTATTTTATATAGGTATTTTATTTCGTTGTGTAGTCTCATGTGGTCCTGTGTTGGTCCTTTGTTGTTTTTATGTAGCACCATGGTCCTGGAGGAACGTTGTCTCGTTTTGCTGTGTACTGTACTAACTGTATATGGTTGAAACGACAATAAAAACCACTTGACTTGACTTGACTTGACTCAACCTCGGGATTCATATCCCAAGGTTACCACAGCTGACCAGATCCAGCTCTGTTCTTGCTTGGTGTCAGACTCCACTGCTGTGTCTCTGAGAGATGATGACTAAATGCAGCCAGTGCTAGTCAGACATCACTACGATGGACTTCAGAGGATGAACAGATGCCAATTCCAACTGTAAGACATCGGATACTTCATATGTCACTGCCTGAACCTTGAACTTAGGATGGACACCACCGAACTTCACTGAAATAACCTGCCGGTTGAATTGCGATGCCGGTTTATTTCAAACTGCATCACATTTGTCTATTGATGGACTACACTCTTGAAATGGAATACATAGACTATAATTTTATTGCCAACAAAAGCCTTCATCAGCCAACTAACAAAAGGACAATTGCATCTAACGTAGTAACGTAGATGAATTCCATCTGCAGTTAATTCAGGATGAAATTCAGACATTTGGAATGAATCTTACAATTCATAAAAAAACTTCTTCTTTTTTTAACACTGGACCATAACATTTACTTAGTTTACTAATCTTAAACCATGACCTGCTCTGCACATAAATAACTAATATTGGCATTATGTTCATGCTGGTTAGCCAGAGAGGAACTGGCCCCCCAAGGTTTTTTTCTCCATCAACCAACAACTTATGGAGTTTTGTGTTCCTTACCACAGTTGCCTTAAGCTTGTGCACAGGGGATCTAAATAAAATAATTTTTTAATTAAATTTTTATACACAATTTACAATCATATTTAATCAAACTACACAATGATGACTCGAAAACATTTTAGATATTAGTTAAATTTTTTGTTAATGGATGATTTTCTGTAAAGCTGCTTTGAAACAATGTATGTTTTGAAGCGCGCTATAAAAATAAAAATGACTTTGGTATTCACAAACTAATGGAGGTCTGAGAGCAGTTCTTACCTGCACTGTTGGTGTGCTGGTGGGAGAGCTTGTGCTTGCCATGCTTCTCTTTGCCTTTTGGCTGGGCAGCCAGCTTGGTGGGGATCTGCTGTTGGACGAAGCTGGCTTTGTGTGACTGGTTGGTGATGCTTATGAGGTGAATAGGGACTTCTGTCTTAATGGTCTGCGCAGTAATGCTCTCTCTGTGTGGTGGTACCAGGGGAGGCCTCTCATCGAAGCCAAGAGGAACAACATTCAGTATGGGATAGGGGGGATGTACCTAGGGATTGAAGCAGGAAAAACAGCAAATATAACAGAATGTATAAAATTGGCAAGATAATGCATGATGATGAAGTCCCTTCCGGTGGGTAAGGACGTGTTGTCACCCTAAACAAGCCGATATTACACATTTTCCTACTTACATTACAACTTGTGGGTAGTTTTGCCACTTCCTTTGGTGATCGTTGAAGGCTGAACACTGGGGCAGGTGAATGCCCTGTCATCGCGATCCACGTATACCTTTTCCCTCGTAACGAATATTATCCATAACAAGCAAATTAAACATTAAATATGACTGTCACTAGAGGGTGAAATGCAACAGTCTTATTGTTGGAGACGGTGAAATGGGGGTGTTTTTGCCTGTCAATCATTAACGCTCTATTAGACTTTAGGTATACTAAGATGGCCGCTCAAACATTTCTGGTGGCTTCACCTCCTGCTGCATCAGCGATCCAGTTCTATCTATATATATATATATATATATATAATTTTATATCCTTCAAAAATTGGCCACGTTCACTTTCTTTGATCCCATTCACTTCCATTGTAGGTGCCTTACTGAAACTTACTGAAAAAAAAGTCTGCTTTTTTTTAAAGAAAAGGAGGAACAAGTCAAAATAAATGTATGTGGTAATTAACATTATGCCACAAATGCTGTCGATTTAGCTTATCTTGTATTGAACTCTGAACATTCCTTTAAGTACCCCAATTAGATTTCAAGTAATGTTCTAAATATAATAAAAAAGAAATGTAATGACTTTTTATGCATATAAGATCAGAGTAAAGAGCTTCTATTCAGTTTTACTCATTTTAGAAATTATATTTAAGCAATATCACACAAGCAAGAGTGCGATATGGCCCGACATCACAGCAGTGCTGATTTAGGGCCATATAGCACGATTACGAGTGTGATATTGCTTATATACAACAGTTCAATGAACAAGTAAATAAAAAAAAATTAAGGAAAACTTAGTACGGTCATAAAAACGCATTTGTGCATGGAACTACTTTCTTAAGCGATGAATCAGAATCTGCCGATGCTGGTTCAAAACAAATGATGTGTCCAAGCATTCATTAGTAATTCAAAAATGTCAATTCAGAAATAGTACCATGGCTTGTGCTGTTTATAACAAGTTATTGGATGAACAAGGATGTGTGTGAGAGAGAGAAAGAAAGAGAGAGAGAGAGAGAGAGAGAGAGAGAGAGAGAGAGAGAGATGGAGCATGTGCAATCACCTGTTGCCACTCCCAAGCAGAGATGCTGTCAGCTTTCTTAGTGGAAAAATAGCGTCCAAGCGGGGGGGGTATTTCTTCCTATTTTGCGGTAGCCGGTGCGCATAAGTCGATCACTATATAGAAACCGCAATGTCCTACACCATTTTAAACAGCACTCATTGTGTAATTAATCAGTCTGTTGTGTCTCTCAGCTGTGATGAGTCATAATGCTGAAGTTGTTTGTTTTAAGCCGTTTAAAGCTATTTCCTAGCTTTAATAGTAGTAATACAAGCGATCACGAAGAGCTATTTTACGTAAACACCAGCTGACAAGGACTCAATTCACGTCAATTAAATCAATTTAATTTGGAATTTCTTTCAGTGTATATGCACGTGAAAATCTGATGTTGAAGGTTGGAATCTGTACTCGCAGACAATAATCAAAAACCTGTGTTCTGAATTCAAAGTTGTAGGCAAATAGTCACAAATGTGTAAAATGACATTGACAAATACAATATCAGACACAAACTTGTAATACATATTTACTTTTCTACACTGTAAATACTAATAGTAGTCTCAAATGATAAAAAAAGTTTTCTCAACTTAATCTTAAGTTTTTACTATTCTTACTAGTTTTAATTAAGTTAATGTTACTCTCTAAATCCTAAAGGTGTCATTAATAAAAACATTTAAGTAGTCCTAATTAAACATTACTTGAAATGTCACATTTTGGAATCATATCTCAAATACTTAAGTTCTTTAAACTTTGGCTTTGAGTACTACTAACTCAAAATTGCAATACCCATAAACCCTTGCTCTTGAATAAATTATGTTTATTTGGTCAATACAAGGACACTTATGTAGTAAAATAATATTTTTTTATTAAAACAATTATTTATCTTTAATTCTATGACTATTGTTTTTGTTTTGTTGTAGCTGGTTGATAATTGAGATATCTGTGAATTCACCATGAGGGTGATTAGTGTTACCTCTGGTGAAATTGGTGCCTGTTAAGTTTAAGCCATTTTTTTTAATAATTTGTCCTTTACACATATGCAGATTAATGTACTGAGGAGAGTCCAGTGTGCCATATGGCTAACCTAGTGTCTATATACTATATAACCCAATTTAAATAATTAAATCAAAACAATGATACTGTAACTCATCATAGATGAGTTAAGCTTACTTGTAACTAGTAAATGTTACTTACAAAATTACATTCTGTTTATTTGAGCCAAACAAGTATGCTTACTTAGAAAAAGCATGCAAACTGATTGCCTTGAAAAATGTAAGTAAGGTCAACTAATTCGATTTTACAGTGTACTTAAATTCAGTTTTGCACTTTTGTATTTTAATTCAGTTTCATACAAACCCAAATTCAGTCTGCACTTACAACCTCTCAAATCTACCACTACATCTTAAAATCTTCACGCCTTGAATTTTGCAACAACTTTTGAGGTTAACCTGTAGCAAAATTCACTCGTGCATTTGTAAATCTAGATGCAAGAGCAGGCAGCCAGGGTTGGGTGGGGCCAATGAAGCTATTATCAAAAAAATATTATAAAGAATTTGTAAATAAGTTATGATAAACATACGTTCCACCACAACAGATCCAGAAATGTGCATTTCATGGTATTGTTAGGATTCAATTAAATTCCCTTATTTAGATGGCAAATACCCTGGAACTGAAGCACACAATGATCATGGTTACTAGAATTAACAAAATAATTACTGTCATGTAAAATACATTTACAAATTACCTATAATGAGAAAAGTCTATTTTCATACAAGAATGCCCACTGTGTTCAATATCATCTTCATTTCACAAGTGGGTATCTTACAATAGTTATAGGAACAGTACAACGGACCCTTTTCACAGAACTGTTATGACAAGTTTCAGCCTACTTTAACAACGTAAATCTAGAAACTTTTTTATATTTCCAATTCTAAAAATATTTATTGTAAATGCATAAAATTGTACTTTGTAATATATTACCCTGGAATATACAATATACTGGGTATATTGCTGTTACTTTTGTCATTACCATTTTCCATATTGGATTAAATGCACACGTTTAAATATTTGTATAAATAATCTTACTGTTTCTTATTTTTAACTTTTATGTTTATTGTGCTACAGCATCTAGTAAGGAAGCTGCAAGTGTAATTTCATTGTACGGGTGCAATGAGAGTTGTACATATACAGTACAATGACAAAAAAAGATTCAATTCAATAAGTTTAATTGAAGTTCAATAACTTCTAACAAAGCTGAGGTGACAGAAGATTTGGCCCGTTTCTCTCTTCTTACTGCTAATACAGCACTGAATATTTTTATCTTCTTTCGCAAAGCTGTGAAAGCATAATTGTTGATTTTTTATTTTGCTAATGGAGCAAACAGGTCAGCAAAAATTTTATTTACTGTGGTCCCCCAATCACAGCAATTCAAGTTTAACCAACTAGGACGATTTCCGCTTCGAGAACACAGAAGTGTGAAAAGGGTTTATTCACTTATCTAAGCAAGTATGGCTTCTGAGTTTACAATTAAATATTTGCTTGCCAATTTGCAACAATTGCACTGTCGCATTTAATAGGGTGCAAGTCCAGACTTGTGGTTGTACTGCGAAACGAATTAAAGTATACAAGTAGGCATGTGACTGTATTCGGTAATATGGTATATCACTGGTAATTAACCTGCACAATATTGTTATCATGGGCATAAATATATATTTTTAGATAACCTTTTATAATCTTTGAATTCAGAACACAAGCTTTTGTCTGCAAGTACAGATTCCAACATTCAACTTCTGTTTTCACATTAAGGCTGTGCGTGTAAATGTTTACTTACAAGTACAAATACTTATTGTTATACAATTTCTCAAATTAAAATCTACAAGCTCTCGGTTTTGCTATTTTGTTTTACCTCCATAATAAGCAGTCCTAAAAACTGGAATATCTGAACATCCTCCATAGCACATTTGCTTACATTTTTACCTTTCACACTGTTGCCAACTGACTAATTTGTTACATACATAGTCATTCTGATTTTGCAGCACCACAGTGGGAAAAAAAGGTTTTGCAAAAGAAGCTTAAGACTTCTATGGGAGCTGAAACATAAACAATACTTAGTACACCTTTAATAACCTCAAACACAGTGAGCATGTCACACCAACTAGTGGTACAAAATATTCACAGCTGTAGATCAGTATACAAGGCAACCCTCCACCAAACCAGTACCTGTTCTTTCTCCAAAGTTAAGTTTGCAGGGTTGGGAATGTTCTCGTTCTTCTTATACTTCTTCTGCAGCTGCTGCAGCTTCTCTTTCTCCTTCTCCACAGCATGCATGGAGTCTCTGAGCCTCTCCAGATCTTGCTGGTACATCTCCCTACACTTGGCCTGCTGCTGCCTCTCCTCTGCCAGCTGCTCCTCTTGCTTGCTGTATTCCAGCTCTCTCTCCCTCAACTCCTTCTCTTTCATTTCTGCCTGCACTCTTTGACTCTCTCTTTCCTGTTCCCACTGCGCCTGCTCCTGCCTGTACTGGTTCTGGAGCTGATGGAAGTTGGCCAGCTCCTCGTGCTGTTTTTCCAAGTTTCTATACTTTTCCTGCTCCAGGAGGGAGTTACAGCGCGGTCGGGCTCTCAATAGTTGCACGCTGCAACTCGATGTGGCTCTCCAGTTGCAAGACAACTGACAGAAGAGAGAAGAGATCAACTAAAGAAACAGCTTAAGGTGAGCAAGAAGTAGTTGACATATGACAATTCTGTCAAAATTAACTCACCCTGATGTTGTTCCAAACCTGCATGACTTTTTTATGTGGAACACAAAAGGAGATGCTTTAACAAAGAAAGCCCTTAGGCTTCGCGGTTGGGCAAAAAATGTAGTGCTAAATGATGCAAGTGCTTGCACAAACACACCCTTCAATCATAATGTCCGAGTGTACTTTTGTTGTCGGGGTTGCTAATCACTCCACGCACAGTATGCGTGACACAAATTTCCTCATCTGCACAGTCCTTGTCTGCGCACATCATTGGCACATGCACCTGCCTTTGAATGTATTAAAAGAGTATTACAAAAGCAGTCATTATGCACAAAATGCGTTTGTTCATTTGCAGGTAAAAGAGTATACTTTGAAAGGCAACACGGACGACCAAGCATGATCTGATCCAGAATGCAGGAAAATAAAATATAACGGGCCTTTAGTTTTTATAAACGCACAATGGAGATCTTTGCAAATAAATAGGTTCTTCTCACCAAAACGAAAACAAAATCGAATGCCTTCAGAAGACTTGGAATATGACACACCAACAGCATGGGCTACTATCATTATACTTAGGGTCCTTTTTAAATCTGGTGAGGCAATATCCGCTGCCATTGCACTAAAAGATGAAGGACTATCTTCATTAAAAACATCTACTTTTGTGTTTCACAAAAAGTCATACAGGGTTGGAACGACATAAGGGTGAGTAAATTAAATTTAAATAATTTATTTTGTGAATTATACAAAGTCTTAGACTGACTGACTGACTGACTGTCTGTCTGTCTGTCTGTCTATCCATCCATCCATCCATCCATCCATCCATCCATCCATCCATCCATCCATCTATCGTGCATCCGGAAAGTATTCACAGCACTTTTTCCACATTTTATGTTACAGCCTTATTCCAAAATGGCTTAAATGAATTATTTTCCTCATAATTATACAAACAATACCCCATAATGACAATGTGAAAGAAGTTTGTTTGATATATTTACAAATTTATATAAAAAAAACAAATTTGAAAAAAAAACAAATGTACATAAGAATTCACAGTCTTTGCCATGATACACAAAATTGAGCTCAGGTGCATCCTGTTTCCACTGAGCATCCTTGAGATGTTTCTACAACTTGATTGGAGTCCACCTGTGGTAAATTCAGTTGATTGGACTTGATTTGGAAAGGCACACACCTGTCTATTTAAGGTCCCACAGTTAACAGTGCATGTCAGAGCACAAACCAAGCCATGAAGTACAAGGAATTGTCTGTAGACCCCTGAGACAGGATTGTATCGAGGCACAGATCTGGGGAAGGGTTCAGAAAAATTTCTGCAGCATTGAAGGTCCCAATGAGCACATTGGCCTCCATCATCCTTAAATGGTAGAAGTTTGGAACCACCAGGACTCTTCCTAGAGCTGGCCACCCGGCCAAACTGAGTGATTGGGGGAGAATGGCCTTAGTCAGGGAGGTGACCAAGAACCCGATGGTCACTCTGACAGAGCTACAGTGTTTCTCTGAATGTCAAGAGTCATGTCTGGAGGAAACCAGGCACCGCTCATCACCTGGCCAATACCATCCCTACAGTGAAGCATGGTGGTGGCAGCATCATGCTGTGGGGATGTATTTCAGCAGCAGTATACAGCAATGTACAGAGACATCCTTGATGAAAACCTGCTCCAGAGCGCTCTGGACCTCAGACTTGAGCAAAGGTTCATCTTCCAACAGGACACCAACCCTAAGCACACAGCCAAGATAACAAAGGAGTGGCTACGGGACAACTCTGTGAATGTCCTTGAGTGGCCCAGCCAGAGCCCAGACTTGAACCCGATTGAACATCTCTGGAGAGATCTGAAAATTGCTGTGCACCGATGCTCCCCATCCAACCTGATGGAGATTGAGAGGTCCTGCAAAGAAGAATGGGATAAATTGCCCAAAAATAGGTGTGCCAAGCTTGTAGCATCATACTTAAAAAGATTTGAGTCTGTAATTGGTGCCAAAGGTGCTTTGACACAGGATTGAGCAAAGGCTGTGAATACTTATGTAAATGTGATTTTATTTATTTTTTTCCATTTTTTTACTTTTAATAAATTTGCAAAGATTTCAAACAAACTTCTTTCACGTTGTCATTATGGGGTATTGTTTGTAGAATTTGAAGGAAAATAATGAATTTAATCAATTTTGGAATAAGGCTGTAACAACAAAATGTGGAAAAAGTGAAGCGCTGTGAATACATTCCGGTGTGTGTGTGTGTGTGTATCCATTTTGGCTGCCATCACCCACACCTTCCCTCCAACCAACTAGTGAGTACTGGTAAGTAACATCTACTTTTCACAATCCAATCAATTCCCAGTGGATAAAGTTAAGTCCTGCCTTACAGTTTTTCTTGTTGAATATCCTGTTTCAATTGAAAAAAATGCCAGATTACGGAAGTAAAAAAGATTGTGAGTTTCATTATTATTTCAAGGCTGATGGAACATTACATAAAGATTGAGAGTGAAGTAGTTTAAAATGCATTTAGTCAGAACCGTGGCATAGCAGTTAGAGCAAGTGCTCCAACACGGGCAACACAAAGTCTGCGCCTCAGCATTTTCCGATCCAGTTTTCACTGAATCTCTCCATTCCCTGTCCTCTCTATACTATCAATATGAATCGTTAGCCTAAATATATATGCATATTTAGAGTATGAATTACCTGAAGGCTGTAAAGTTTCCAAGATAGGTTTGTTACAGTGTCATAAATCTGAGGAAATAAAAAAGGATCATGTTAAAAAAGATAAACATGTTTTAAGCAAAGTATAAAATCGACGAATAGAGAATAAAACTCTCACCTCAGCTTTAGGAAAGTAGACTGCTAGATATGTACTCCAGCTCTGTATACTTATCTCCTCGTCTGCCTAATGGGTTAAAAGCAAGAACATAAATTAATGCTTACAATAGTATAAATACATAGAATAACTGAGGTTAACTGAATAACATGAGTGATATACTAATGTCAGCTCACTGATAGCTCCATGTTCTCATTAGAATAAAGCTCTCTGAGCTGAGGGTCTAAATTGGCCCAATGGTTTCTGTCCCTCATTTCTTCCATGATACCATCTGCAAACAACCAGTCAACAGCAATGAATATTACTTCATTACACTGGTAGTGTAAAGTAGTACAAGTAACTGGGTGAATCTAACAAAACATGCGAAAGAACATATCTGGGTCATATTTCACAATTAAAAAAATATATATATATTTTCATAAAGAACATGACCATTAAGACGTTTTGCATTCCCCCCTCCATTCTCATTACATAAAAAAAGGATATATCATTATGGTAGTACTTATTGTCAGTGTTGTAGTTAAGGCCACCCAAACCGAGACCAGATCAAGACCAAAACCAGTGCGAGTCCCACACTGCATGACACACTTACGACAAAATGTGGCACATGCATTACTCGGTCTCCACACTCTGCTATGGAATGATATTCCGGACATTATTCAAAAGGAATTGCAAATTGTATTTGCAATTGCGTTTTCAATTTGTGGACGCATAAAATGTGACATAATCCAAACGCAATTGCAAATCGCGCATTACGGTTTGCATTTTCGTTTAAGCGAACGCACAGTGACTGCCAAATTTCAAATGGAAAAGCAAAGTCCGTTTGCAACTGTGTTTCCCATATCTTCCGAGTTTTGGCCCTGTCATATTTAAATAGCAATTTCAATTACCACGTCTGCTTTTTCACTTTCTCAGCGTCGCGTATGTAGCCAGCCAAAACTCAAATGGAATACTAATTCCCTTAGTATTTCCATTTCTGATGCCTTACACGGAAACCTGTCAATCAGGGTCAAGGGTGGGATTATGGTATGGGGCGTGTTTGTCTTGGGAAGTGACATCACTCACAGTCTATCAGGATCAATAATTAGCACTGCACTTTATTCATCTATAATCTCACACTGAACTGTCAACATATTCTCCTCAATATACTACTTCATATATATATATATTTCATATACTCCTACTTATTGTATATTGTGTGTATTGTTTACTGTACATTGTATATAATTATTGTGTTGTGTAAGTATGTGTACATTTGATTTGTAAATTGTTTTGTGTAAGTATGTTGTTTATTGTAATTGGTATATGTCTTGTCACTGTCATGACTGCTATGTTGCTCGGAACTGCACACAAGAATTTCACCTACTGTTGCACTTGTGTACATGGTAGTGTGACAATAAAGTGATTTGATTTGATAAACCGGCGTCTGTTCAGGGCATCACCTCTTGACCGTCGACTGTGAGTGACGTCACTTCCCAAGACAAACACGCCCCATAGCATAATCCCACCCTTGACCCTGATTGACAGGTTTCTATGTAAGGCATCGGAAATGGAAATACTAAGGGAATTAGTATTCCATTTGAGTATTAGAAAATCAGTTATTTTGAATTCTTATAATAAAGGTGGCTTAAATTTCATTGATTTTGATTCTCTTAACAATACCTTAAAAATTAATTGGCTTAAACGTTTCCTTCACAATCAATCTTCTATTTGGAGTATAATCCCAAGATATATTTTTTCTCAATTAGGAGGTATACATTTTCTTTTAATGTGCAATTATTCAATTAGTAAACTTCCTGTCAAACTTTCCAATTATCATCAGCAGATGCTTATGGCTTGGAAACTTATTTACAAGCATAATTTCTCGCCACACAATTTTTTAATTTGGAACAACTGTAATATTCTTCATAAGAGGAAATCTTTATTTCTTGAAAACTGGTTCAATAATGGGGTGATATTAGTAAACCAGCTACTTGATAGTGAAGGTAATTTATTTAATTATTCGATTTTGTTTCAGGATACCAATTCCCAGTATCTAGTAAAGAATTTAATATAGTTTTCAAGGCCATCTCTTTGGAAATCTGTATGCTGTTTAGAAACAATAATAGTGCTACAGTGACTTCTGTTTCTCCCCTAGCCCTGAATCTACTGTGGTTGGTTCTATTTGTTTTTCAATACATAAATCCAATTATAAAATTAGGTCATTATTTTTGGACCCTGTTACTTCAATTCCTTCCTCCATTTCTTATTGGAATAACCTTTTTGATGATATTAAATGGTCATATGTTTGGTCACTTCCTCAGAAATTCTTTCTAACTAATAAAGTTAAAGAAATATCCTATACAATTATTCATAGATTTTATCCAGTTAAATACTTTTTAAAGAAATTTAGAAATGATATTGATACTTCCTGCTCTTTTTGTGAAGCCTCCTCTGAAACTGTTGATCATTTGTTTTGGGAATGTCTTTTTACTCGGTCTTTCTGGAACAATATTGATGCTCTGATTGTCCAAAAGGTTTTATGTAACTTTTCTTTATCATATAGACACATTCTTTTTGGATTTTATGTTAAAGACAAGAATCTAATTAATGCATGTTTTTGTATAAACCTTCTTTTATATATTGGAAAGTTTCATATCCATAAATGTAAATATATAAAAAGTAAACCCCACTCTAGCTTTTTCAAAGAAGAATTGAAGATGTATTTAAATACAATTTCAACTTCTGTTAACAAGAAAGCAATGAAAACATCCAGAATTAGTGCCATGTTTAATATTCTCTCTTAATGTTTTTTTCTTTTGTGCCCTCTTCTTCTTTTTTTTTTCTTTCTTCACTTACTCTCTTTTCTTTTTAGACTATTGTTGAATATATTTAAATTTCTTTCACATTTCCTCTCTTAATGTATTCTGAACCATAATTTCTCTTTTGTTTTGAAAGATTGTTTATATTTCTTGTATGTATCGTCTTGTTCTGTTTGTTAATATTGCAATAAAAAAAATAAATAAATAAAAAAATAGTATTCCATTTGAGTTTTGGCTGGCTACATACGCGACGCTGAGAAAGTGAAAAAGCAGACGTGGTAATTGAAATTGCTATTTAAATATGACAGGGCCAAAACTCGTAAGATATGGGAAACACAGTTGCAAACGGACTTTGCTTTTCCATTTGAAATTTGGCAGTCACTGTGCGTTCGCTTAAACGAAAATGCAAACCATAATGCGCGATTTGCAATTGCGTTTGGATTATGTCACATTTTATGCGTCCACAAATTGAAAACGCAATTGCAAATACAATTTGCAATTCCTTTTGAATAATGTCCGGAATATCATTCCATACTCTGCTGTCACATCTAGTTCTCTCACCCAAGGGAAGGAGCGTTACCACGGTGTGTAGCGTTTATGTCAGAGCTGACATTGGCTAACGTTGATGTAACGTAACTTTATATACATTAGCAACATACATTTATGAGGCATGTCTCGTCATTGTTTATCACAAGCAAAAACGTAACTTGGAAACAACAATTTGTCTCTACGTGCCCTGTCCCCTCAATCTCTCACAAAGTTAACAATGCATTAGCTACATCCCTCAATATATGTTAACTAAATTAGGTAGCTTGCGTATCTAGCTAGGTGGCAAATAGCTGGCAAGCAACTGAACAAGATGACATTAAGGAAACAAAACTGCAACGCTTCTGTTAGCTGAGCAGGTGGTTGACTATCACCAGAGATGTCTCCAAACAACCCAATTCAGAAACAATGCAACGCTAGCATGAGTTACAGGTGTACGATTATCAAAAGAGAATATAATTTACCATGTTTTGAACACCTGCTACTCCGCTAACGTTTGTTAAACAAGCTTCAATATCATGTAATGTATGAACTTTTACTAATTTATCGATATTATTTAATAAAAGTGGATGTTTATCACTTATTTTGTACATCTTCCTGGGTGCCGACAAGATTGTGTGTCTTCTCTCAGTGAAATCGGATTGTAAAATTTACGCACGACTTTCCAAGTTATAATTACGTCTTCAAGTGCCGTTCCATTGCATTTTTCCCAGTAGGAAGTTGGAAAATCCGACTATCCATTTTGAAATGGAATGCAGCAAGAGGCAGATTGCTAAAATTAGCTAGCTAGCTTTGATAGCATAACTTTTCCTACTCTTTGTCAGAGACCGAGACAAGACCGAATAGAAATGTGGTCGATTCCGAGACGATACCTTCAAAAAGTGGTCTCAAGACCGACCGATCTCTAGTACTGCAACACTGCTTTTAACTTATGCTGATTTAAATAATAAAATCATTGTATTACAGTATTTTTGCTACACATTAAAAACAATTGCTGCAGTAATAAAAAAATAAACATCTGCACGCATTGTAGCAATGAACATTTGTGAGGGAAACGTGATTAAGTCATGAAAATAGTGGCACAGGGGGAAAAGGGATTAATTGTCTTTGTGTTAAATATATTATTTCAGTTTTCTTTTGATTTTGAGGTAACATTTCCTGGACATGTTTTGTGAGATTCACCCAACTCTGTGCAAGATCATTTACAGAGATTTTCTCTTACTTCCAGGTTGCATGTCAAAGCCAGTGAAAGTATCAGGTCTCTTGGGTAGTGGCACCAGATTCATTCCCTCACCACTGGATGAATTTTGGCCAAGCTCACATGCTACCAGCATTTTTTGTAAAAGCTCCACTGAGAAGAGAGAATGAAACACATGAATTACAATCCACCATATTTATTAGTATTATTTAGTATAAATTAGGGCTGGGAAATTTAAGGCATTAATTCCTGAGATTAATAGTTGACTAGTTTATGCAATTATTGCAGTACACTTTTTTTTTACTTCATGAAACTTCACTATTGTTTTTCCCCACCTTCTGTTGATAAAGATATATATTTCCAGGAGGTACAGACAACAGCACATCCTAGCAAAGAAATGTATTCATTGACGCATAATAAACACGGGAGCAGATTTATTTATTGTTTATTGATTTATTGACGTGCACTATGGCTGCCGCCGCATCATCCAGGTGGGTGCTGCACACAGGTGGTGGTTGAGGAGATTCCCCCTATACTATGTAAAGCACTTTGAGTGCCTAGAATAGCTGGTAATCTGGTAATCAGAAGGATGCTGGTTCAAGCCCCACAGCCACCACCATTGTGTCCTTGAGCAAGGCACTTAACTCCAGATTGCTCCATGGGGATTGTCCCTGTAATAAGTGCACTGTAAGTCGCTTTGGATAAAAGCGTCTGCCAAATGTAAATTATTATTATTATTATTGTACGGAGAATTAAGACATCACCCGCAAGTGGTGAGCCAGGTGTGGGAGAGATTCAGGCAAGCTGGCGTATCTCTTCGGATAGCCCGAAAAAGCTCATTCACTGTCATCTGAATCAAAAGCGAAACTGCATGTCAATTAATTTGATGTCATAATAATTTATAACTGTAAAAATGTTTCTAATAAACTGAAAATTTTAACATACATATTTAAATAATTGATGACTACCCAATTTCTAGCAAGCTCTGAGATAGTGTAAAGGAAATACAGTAAATGTACCTTGTATCATGATTAATTATAGAAAACAGTGTGATTAATTACATATTTTTATCGATTCAAAGCCCTAGTCCAAGTACATTCCATTAACCAAAAATATTTAGTATTCTTTCACAAAATAATTGTTAATGACACATGAATCTACAAAGTTAACAGAGGAAGGTTGATCACCTAAATGTTAACCAAATATAAAATCTAGCAATGGCCCAAGAAAGAACTGTTAGAATATTATGTGAATCAGAAAGTCTGAAAGGCACTATAATTAAGAGATGATGTACTGTCAGTTATTGCTGCAAAATAAACCTACACAGGGTGTTCAGGATCTTGACACAATGACATTATCACAATTATTACACAGCTTCTTGCAAAATAAACACATCTATAAAAAATATTTATTTGAGTTGAAATGTTAATATGTTAAATGAAAGGCATGGATCTAGCACAGTGTAGGAGGATTAAACAGTTTAGCGGTCATCATAAAACATTTTCTGCCAGAAAATCATATATATATATCTGTCAGGAAGCAATTTAGGAAATACATCATGATTTTACAGTGGATGTTAGTGTGAATGCCCCTTTCTATTGTGTAGTGAGAGTCTCACCATCTTTTAAGGCTCTGGCGAGGAGATGCTCCTCCTGCAGGGGATCCGCAGCATTCCCGTGCAGCAGACGGTACCCAGTTGGTGAAAAGTCATCTACACCAGTCACATAGGCTGCGATATTGACAAATAACTTAAGCTTCTCTTGAAGATGCTGCTCTATCAAGGCATTGCTCATACACAGCTTCCCTGCTCAGAAAACACAATTAAATGTGATTATTTTTTCTAGCTGAGAAAGACAGACTGAATTCATAGATTGTAACTCTCATACTTTCAAAGTCCCTCATCCTCACAGAGAGTTCTTCTGGTTCCTCCACCTTTTCTTATGGACAGCTGAAACACAACCAGCATGCTAAAGGTAAGAATAGTCAGATACAAATTTTAAGGAACAGTAAGTTTGAAGATATTAATTTTTTCAGTGTTAAAGAACACACCACTCCACGGCCTTCCAGATTTGGTTTCTCCAGGCTTTGCGCTCCTCTCCGGAGGAAGTGTGAAGCTCGTACATCTCTGGGGTGTCAGAGGAGGCCGAGATCAGAAACATGGCCTTCTCGTCATGAGCCGCTTCCCGCACTATGAGCTTCAGCAGTGAGATCCCTGCAGGCTTCCGTCCTACATGAACACAGTTTACACAGCTGATATTTATTGATAGCAACACCAGCAAAATAATGACAAATTAGCTAAATGAAGTGTGAAGGATTACATTAAACAAAGATTTGTCAGAGCTCACCAGAGAGGCAAATGTAAGTCGCTGATCTTTCTCCAGTAGCAGCAGCAAAACATCTGATAACAGCAGGACAAGGACATCTGAGAGAACATGAGTGATTAAAATATAAATCAATAAAAATCACAATTCTGAACTTAAGACACTGCACATTAACAAATAATATTTAAGTGCATCTTTAATAGATCTGTCAGTTTGTAAGGTGGTCACCTTTGTTTCTGTTAGATGCTAATCTCCAGTTGAGCATTCCCTCATGAAACAGCTTCCTCTCGCCCTGTATCATGTCCTCTCTGCGGAACACCAGTCCATGAGACATCTTGACCTGAGACTTGGGCTCCAGCTTACTGCTCAAGTCCCTAAGCCGCGCCACCTTCTCAAACTCATCCACATGAGTGTTTACTTGAGTTACTGTTTCCTTTAGCAGATCAAGACCTCGTACCAGGTCCCTTTGCTCTTCAGAGCCGACTGTCAACAGGAAGAGAAATTAAGTGAATTAAACTTGCACAACCTCAACACGACCTGATTTGTGGACGTGCTTGGATCTACGAATGCATACAGTATGTGGGTCAAAAATTGCACGGGTGTCTACTTTTTGATTATGATTTTTACATTAAGCGGTCTTTTGATCTGCCATTTCAGGTAAGGTGTCTTTGACCATGTGAACTGACATTTGTAACATTTAGTTAAATATATTGTAAATTCAAAAATAATTTGCACCAGTACCCCTAGAATGCATATTTGAATCATATATGACCCATTCGTGTTTATATGGTACTCAGTGCATTTAAAGGTGCACTCAGTAATTCTAATCCAATACACTGTCAAATTCTGCAAATATCTCCTCACAGTCTGCTAATTCTCTGTTCTGTGGGTGGGCTGAAAAAAAATCTAGTATTTGTACACAGCCCTGGCATGTAAATGGGACAAAAATAAAGTGGATCAGACTGATCCACACAAGACTACTCCAGCTAATCAGCAACAGGTGGTGGTTCTTGAGCATGCACAAGATGTGGGGTTTGGGCAGAACGAGAGGGAAATTCATTAGAAGAGCCATGGCAAATCTGGCTGATGAACTTTCTTTAGTGTCATATAGCAATACAGAGTACACAAGGTTGTCTTTTCTTAAGTTTATAGATACATTTTTGTAAAACTTTTTATCTTAGTCCATTGTACTTATGTTTGTGTGGGTAGAGTTGTTGAAACATTTCACATTTTACCACAAAAAGATGGAAATTGCCCACATTTTTTTATACATCCTATTTTACACTGTCACCCAAAAGTCATACTTCATTTATAATGTGCGTGAAACTCTTTAGAATTTTATAATATATATATACATATATATATATATATATATATATATATATATATATATATATATATATATATATATATATATACATACATACAGTTGAAGTCAGAAGTTTACAGACACTCAATTTTTTAATCAATCCACAGATTTTATATTAGCAAACTATAGATTTGGGAAGTCGTCTTTTTGCACGGCAGACGTCATTTTTCCGACAACAGTTTACCAATAGATTGTTTCACTTTTTATTGACTATATCACAATTCCAATGGGTCAGAAGTTTACATACAATAAGTTAACTGTGCCTTTAAGCAGCTTGGAAAATTCTAGAAAATTATGTCCTAAAGCATAAAATATGCTTTATAAATGTACATTTTAAACTAAACATAAAATGTATTTTAAAAAAGAATTAAAGAAACCAAAAAAAGGACAAACTCAAAACAAAACTTTTCATTGAAATAACAAATTATTGTATTTTTTAATAAAAATAGCTAAACACACCTTCAGTGTATTTGATGGCACGTTCAATCAGAACTGGATACTTTGTGATGCGTTGTGTTATAAGGAGAATAATCTCTGGTATACCTAATCTTCGTATGATGGACAGCTGACATATTTTCTAAGAAAACAAAAGTGAAATGACTGATTTGCTGCAATATAACAAATATAATTTCACCAAGGTTTTATAAAACTTGACAACAAAAAAGCTGAGTTCCTACTTACTCTTATAAAATTCTGGAATTTCTTGTTATTTTGCATGAAGTCTTTGTAGAAGTTTACAGCATCGGTGTGGTGACTGCAGAACACTCCATAGCAGTATCGCAGTTTGTTTCTCATTTCACCTGAGAACTACACAGACACACACAGTTAATAATAGTTAATCAAATGTTAATAAAGCAGTGTGAAGTATTTGCTATACATACATAAAAATGTTTAAATTTAGAATAAGGAACACTTACAGTGTACGTTTTGGGGCCACTGTGTAGCAACATTTATTTTAACATAACTAACACAATAATTCCACTAATTAAAGCAAGCACCTGCTACTTATCTCAGCTCAGAGGAATGCAGGTTCCAAAATCATTTAAAGGAAACTAATCCAGGCAGAGACATTAAACAAACTGTATATGGGGGAAATCTGAGCCTAAACTTTGAGACACAAAGATGTGTTTGTGGGACTGGACAATAAACTTTGGATCCGAAAAGAATGACAGAAAGCATAGAAGATCTGAAATTCATGCTCACCCTAAAGCAGATATGCAACGTACCAGTGCGATAAAGATGTCTCCTATCCTGTGGATGCAGTAATTCTGGGTACTGCCTAGCTCAATGGAGTCCACTCATCGCTGTTTAAGGCGGTTGAGAAAGGGCTGGTGCACTTGCAGCAGGTAATCCGCCTGCGGGGAAAGCCTCTCCAGCCTTGCCTTGTCCATTTGCAGTATCTCGCGCAGTTCCCGCACGTATACACCTAAAACCAGCTTTAGTTTCCACACGTGGTTGATCTCCGTCTGAATCAGTTCTGTCACAATAATCATAAGCTTGTTCAGTAGCGGGTCTAAGATTTTCTTTATCTTGAACATATGCACAATAGTTCTAAACAACAAACAGATCTTATAATAACAGAAACCTTGCTTCAATGGTGTTTAAATTATTATTATTGTTTTTAAATAATAGCCTCTTTGGAGTATGCTTTTAAATACTAGTTCCGAGCATCAGCCTCTAGATCTTCACGCAGTGCATTAGAATCACCATCTGTGTAGAAAAGAGTATATATACCCTTCCCTTAGTGTCAACAAAAAAGTGACGAATGCTTAATGACGAATCTAACAAAGTAGGTTAAACTTATCACACCGTCAATATTGATGGTGTCAGCAGAATATGCGGGAAGGACATTAGAATCCTCTGACAAGGTCTTGACTTTGGGTAAATCTACTTCGTCCATTGTATGATCTGAAAAACAAAAAGACAATAAAAACTCTGAATATAAACTGTTGGACAAGACAAGACGAAAATTACTTTCCTCTTCTTTCTGAACCTGTAACTAGGGTTGCATCGATACAAAATCCATGTGCCAATACCATTATCCGATTATTTAGAACAACATCTGCTGATATTTATAGTTTTGTGATTCTGATTTTTTTTACTGCTACATTGTTCAAATCACTGATAATAAAATACACCATTTCTAAATAAATGTAAATACACTGTGTGCCCAATTATTAGGCAAATTGTATTCCTCAGGATTAATTTTATTGTTGAAGAAACACAATGCTCTCAGTCAATCCAAAATGTTATTGAACTTCAAACCTGAATGGACGGGGGCTAAATCATTTTTTGGCCATCTTTGAGGCCCTTGCTGGCTAGCCAAGCAGTGGAGTACTTGGATGCATGTGATGGAGCATTGTCCTGCATAAAGATCATTGCCTTCTTGAATCCTGAGGACTTCTTCCTGTACCACTGCTTGAAGAAAGTACTTTCCAGAAACTGGCAGTAGGTTTGAGAGTTGAGTTTCAGTCCATCTTCAACTCGAAAAGGTCCAACCAGTACCCCTCCTCCACCTCGCTGGCACCTGACTATTAGTGATCCACAATACTCACTTGCCAAATAATTGAGCACACAGTGTAATGACTTTCTTCTCTATGCCTCTACATCTCTTAAATGTTTCAGAGTTACTGAAAAGTGTCAGTTCTAAACAAAACACTGAAACAAAATGCACATTATTAATTCATCTATTTAATTATAAATAGCCTCTTGTTGAAATCTGAAGTTTGTCTCTACTCAGAACAATTTATGATTCACAACTTACTGCACTAATTTTGTCCAATCAAATGCTTTTTAGAACCAGAAAGCACCCTCCCGCTACATCTAGTCAGCACATGTTCTATCCCACGCTCATGATGCCTTTACAGAACACTTCAAAGGGAGCACAATCCATGCTGTAGGGTCATTCCAAACACAATTTTAAAATAAGAATCACATAAAAAAATTGTTGTGAATGACTGTTATCACCTTTCTGCCCTTTGAAGCTCTCACAGTGGTGGGTAATTGTCTTTGAAGGGAAAAGGAATTTATGTTTAATGCAGGCAGTCTAATGACTAGCACACCTGGTGTCGCAAATTCAAATCCAGGGCATGCTGAGTGATTCCAGGCAGGTCTAAGCAACCAAATTGGCCTGGTTGCTAGAGACGGTAAAGTCACATGGGGTAACCTCCTCATGGTCACTATAACGTGGTTCTCGCTCTCTGTGGGGTGCATGGTGAGTTGTGCATGGATGCCACGGTGAATAGCGTGAAGCCTCCACAAGCACCATGTCTCCGCAGTAACACCCTCAACAAGCCGCGTGATAAGATGCACGGATTGACAGACTTTTACAGATTTCATGTGAATTCTACTAATAGAATGAGGCATATAGTCATTGATAACACATTTTAATATCACATTAGTTGATGTTTTACATGTAATCTTGCAGTTCCTCATATTTAAATACTCTTGTGTCTGTATGTTCACAAAAAGTATACTGTTGCTTAGCTGTTTTGAATTTCTTTTTAGCTCTGAGCTAAGAACTAAGAATTTCTTTGTGGGGGTTTAACGGCCAATACCAATGTTTGGCCGATTCATCGTTGCATCCCTACCTGCAATGCCTACATTATTAATTTAAATCCAAATAATTCTAAAAGGTGAAGTATGTCATTTCTGCAGCACTAGTGTCGACAAACAAAATTACAAAAATAATGTTCTCAAATCGGTTTACCAAACAGTGCCCCTGTCTGCTATTGATGGAAAAAACATAGTTTTGCCCCAAACTTACGCCATTGGCTGAGCTGATGTTACTATATCAGGGTGGTCAGCATGCTCAAACAATGTTTTTATCATACCACAGAGCCAGTGTATACATTTTAGGGGGAATCCACCCACTAACTGCTTACTTGAAGTAGTCTCTGAATATTAGGTTAGGAAAGTGGAAAGCATTTTAACATTGAGAAAAGAAAATTACACACTTCACCATTAAAGAAAATATTGAAGTATTCAGTTATTTTATACAAGTTACCATCCAAAATGCCAGAGTACTGACCTGTTGCTGTAGTAATAACCAGAGGTTAAAGGCTGGAGCTGCGACTGTGAGAGGGTCATGGCTGGTAGGTCATGGGGCAGATAGAGCCAAACGCTGGATCTCTGTCAGACCTGAGCATGGGAGCAGAGAGTTAGCCACAGGCCAGGGTATGTCATTTGAAGAAATATTCTTGATGCAATATAACTTCAATACAGAATCTGAAGCATGCTGTTAATAACCCCAGAAATTAAGTTTGACTAATTTATCAGTTTATTAAAGCTGGGTTGGGCCGGTTGCACTCCTCCATGCTCTCCACCAGCAGACAGACCAACACCTTGAGTTTCAAGAACTGTGATGGTTCTTTGCATTTGTGCTCTTCAGCATGAATTTTTACACTGTATATTAAACAGCTAGTTTTGTAGGGGTGACCTGCCCTGTTTATTTGACTGTTCATGTGGTTTTGTTAGTCAGGTTAGTTTAATTTTATTTTTATTTCCTCCTTTTATTTTTTTTCTCCTTTTCTGTTTTGCTTATTATTTTGTGCCAGGGTTCACCCTGAAGCCAAAATTCCTGCTGCATATTTTTACATCTTTAATATTTTATCTACTTCCAATGAAAACAAATATTGGATCTACGATCTTGTTGTCTTGGTCTGTCGGTTGTGCGGGAAGCACAACAACCTTTACTTTGTTGCTTCCTACCCCTAGGCGTTGTAACGCCAGTATTATTTATTTAAGATGATGGACAGGAGGTACAAAATTGATAAACAATCCTAAGTAGAGCACCTAGAGTATGTGACCATTATTCAGCACTCAGAAATTTTCTAAAGACATTAATGCAAACACTACTTTAAATGAATCAATATACACCATTTTTTGTATTGAGTGATCTTAAAACTTACTGAATAGATATGTTCTACACTGTACTCTTTTAGAAATTATGGAAAAACCTTAATGATTGTTGTGTGCCTCTGGGTGTGCAGGTGGAGGTTACAGCTGTGCATTTAACACTTCTGGTAACTTTATACCACTAAGACCTGTTCTGGGTTGTCTCCAGCACACCCACATGCTACAGTGGAGGACTGATCAACACAAGGCACTACGTGACACAGGCAAAATAAATAAAAGGGGTGGTGTTTCTGGACTGGTCCAGTTGTCTACTTGGAAAACAGAATAATGGAACAATTCTGTTACTTCTCTGAAGAGCAAACTGATTTATGTTTGCCAGTTTCCTAAGGTATTGTCAGACAATGTTAAGAAACATAAGACTCATGACTTCACAGAAAACAGGCTTGTTTTTTTTTTCTTTTGTGTTTTGTTGTCCTCCAATTTATTTTTGGAAAGTAGTTTTCTTTTCACTGGGGGAGGGAAACTATTAACAAATTCAGAGGGGATTTGGCACTTTCTAAGAACAGGGTCCACTAGGGTGTCCTGTTTGTAAAGCTTTAGAGGCCCAAATACCATGTATTGAGAACTAAACTCAGCAAAAAAAGAAACATCCTCTCACATTCAACTGCTTTTATTTTTAGCAAACTTAACGTGTAAATATTTGTATGAACATAAAACGATTCAACAACGAAGACATAAACTGAACAAGTTTCACAGACATGTGACTAACAGAAATTGAATAATGTGTCCCTGATACAAGGGGGTCAAAAGTAACAGTCAGTATCTGGTGTGGCCACCAGCAGCATTAAGCACTACAGTGCGTCTCCTCCTCATGGACAGCACCAGATTTGCCAGTTCTTGCTGTGAGATGTTACACCACTCTTCCACCAAGGCACTTGCAACTTCCCGGACATTTCGTGGGGAATGGCCCTAGCCCTAGCCATCACCCTCCGATCCAACAGGTTCCAGACATGCTCAATGGGATTGAGATCCAGGCTCTTCGCTGGACATGGCAGAACACTGACATTCCTGTTTTGCTGGATATCACACACAGAACGAGCAGTATGGCTGGTTGCATTGTCATGCTGGAGGGTCATGTCAGGATGAGCCTGCAGGAAGGGTATCACATGAGGGAGGAGGATGTCTTCCCAGTAATGCACAGCATTGAGATTGCCTGCAATGATAACAAGCTCAGTTCGATGATGCTGTGACACACCGCTCCAGAGTGAGAGCACTTTTTGCCAGTCCTGTCTGGTCCAGCGAAGGTGGCTTTGTGCCCATAGGCGACATTGTTGTCAGTGATGTCTGGTAAGGACCTGCCTTACAACAGTCCTCTCAGCCTATTGCGGACAGTCTGAGCACTGATGGAGGGAATGTGCATTCCTGGTGTAACTCGGGCAATTGTTGTTGCCATCCTGTACCTGACCCGCAGGTGTTGTTACATGTGGTCTGCCACTGCAAAGACGATAAGCTCTCCTTCCTGCGCTGTCTTAGGCGTCTCACAGTACGGACATTGATATGTATTGCCCTGGCCACATCTGCAGTCCTCATGCAACATGCCTCAGGCACGTTCACACAGATGAGCAGGGACCCTGGGCATCTTTCTTTTGGTGTTTTTCAGAGTCAGTATAAAAGGTATCTTCTTCTTCTTCTTGTTGTTGTTTAATGGCGATTAACTCCTAAAGAGCATTATCGCCACCTACTGTACTGGATAGCAAATTAACCTTAGGTGATAAGTCTGAAGTTTAAAACTGTTTCCTCTTCCTTCCTACAAAAGGACCATTGACTAACTATCTATATCATCCCACATACACCACCATTATTTATAGTACCTGCAATAGAAGTTTCATTGAGTTTAATCCGGCGCTGCGTGTTCAGCTCCTCCGTCCACACTCAGCCCCCATGGCGGGTTCAACTTTACAGACATATTATATTCTAAAACCCAAACCTGAATCATATATAAACGCAATTAGTGCTCTATATATCTGTCTGTTCATTAAACCTTTTCCTAGAATATCCTCATTCTTCATTCTATCCTCTCCGTTTTCCAAATGACTGAATAATACACCCCGAAAAATATTATACTTACTACAAATAAATAAAACATGACATACATTTTCAGATACACCACACACATCACATAATCCATTCTCATGTAACCCCATAATTGCCAATGTTGAGTTTAACCCTGTATATAAAGGTATCCTTAGTGTCCTAAGTTTTTATACTGTGACCTTAATTGCCTACCATCTGTAAACTGTTAGTGTCTTAACAACCATTCCACAGGTGCGTGTTCATTAATTGTTTATAGTTCATTGAACAAGCATGGAAAACATTGTTTAAACCCTTTACAATAAAGATCTGTAATGTTATTTGGATTTTTACAAAATTATCTTTAAAATACAGTGTCCTGAAAAAAGGGACATTTCTTTTTTTGCTGAGTTTATAAACAGTGATGGGCAGTAGCTTTACTACCAATAATGAAGCTATTATCTTAACTACATTTCTCAGTAGCGAGGTGGTAGCTTTCCTTGTTTTTAAATCAAGTAGCTTTACAGTAGCAAAGCTATTTTAGGTAATAGGTTAGCATTGACAAAAGATACAACTGTGTATTTTACATCATGCCATGTATAGTTTTTACTGTCAGCGGTTTTAAACCAAATCCGAAGAAACCGTCGGAATCAGTTTGTGATTCAATTGGTGATTTCTTTGGAGACAACCAGGTATGAGAAATTTATTATTTCATAATAATTGTGACCGGGAGCAAACATTGACAAATTATTTGTGGTTCACTTCCGTGTTTAGGACTATTCGCGTCCATATCTGCATTGAACAGTACCAGAGTTCACATGAACTGTACCACAGACCACCTATTCGAGCGGACTTGGGTGCGGTTCTCAGGTATTTTTTAGTTGCCAAACAATAGACAATATTGATTAAGATGTAACCAATTGATAGTTAAATAAAATTAAAAAAAAACATATATGCACTTTCAATCATTTACAATTTATTACAATATAAACACTACAAAGTAAACAATTTCTTTAAAAAAAACACTAACAAAAAAAATTCATCAAATTCAGCATTTTTAAAATATCATGAATTCATGTTATTTTTGGTCACATTTGCAACCACTTCATGTTTTTTATGGTTGCATGACAATATCATCTGTGCATATGGTTGGAAAAAAATAATAAAGAAGCCTAAATGTAGCAAGCTACTTTTAGCATGTAGCTTGTAGTGTAACTAGCAACTTTCAGCTTAGCTTAACACATTTTTCTGTTTAGTAGTTGGTAGCTTAGCTATTTATATTTGAGTAGCTTGCATGAAAAGTAGCTTGTTTAAACACATCAAAGGTATGTACCATGGCTAATGGAGCAGTGGTGGCTCGGCAGTTGAGTATTACTGACCAGAATGTTGGGGCAAGAGGCTCTCTTGCGATCTGCGGGTATCCTACTGCTGATTTAGTACGATTATATTATTATTCAAAGACCCTCCTTGCTTTTAACTTGCCCACATAACGCATTGTGGGCGCTGCTACTCCCAAAAACCGCCTATACAAATCCGAAACAAACAAATGAATCGAGGAATTTGTCATATTTCTGTTGGGCATGTGTACATGGAAACCGCGGTGTAATTGAGTGACATCGCCTCGCTTGATCTCGCGGACAGAGTGCGCGACTATCAAATGGTTTTGCGGAGAGAAAGACATTCCTGGTCAGCTTAACAGAAGTTTGGACTAAAAAGAGCAAATTTGCCTTTAATAATTTCATATAGCCTACTCTTACTTTCGGAAATTATTGCACATTTATTAAAATGCATCGCAACCCAACATGTAGCCTATGGCCAATTTGGGTCGCAACCCATAGTTAAGGAAACGTTATAGGGCAAAATTGTCAACTAGCTAATGCAAATCATTTTGAAACCGCAAGATGATCTTATACAAATACAAATCTTAATTTGTTACTCAAAAGAGCAAGTATTTTATAAACAAATTCATTTCTTATGTAATTGGATCAGTCAATGTGAGCCCACTTTGAATATTTTTCATGACAAATCTATTCCCACCACTCAAAAAAATAAAAGTATAATAGGCCTAAGTGTTTTATTAGGGGCATATAGCCCCTGCAACAGGTATTAAAACGTTTGTTTTAATGACCTTGAACAAAACTTAAAATTATAAAGTATTTATTTTCTCTCAAAATAAATGTGTTAATTTCTGTAATTAGTTATATAAATGTGCAACATTTAAAAAAAAATATGTTTTTATTTAAAAAATAAATAAAACCATTAAAAAGTAGATCAAGTTGCGTCAAAATACAACACATGCAATGATCTAATGGATCAGGAATATTTGCAGTGTATAGTGACAAACAGGTGTTCAGGAAAGTCCTGTGGAAGTTTTTGTTGTTATTTCGTGTTTTGGGAGAAAATAAAATCAAAGGAGCCTTTTGCCTCATTGTACCCTACCGTATATTTACTCAGGACTGTAGCAAGGTATTCTGGCCCCTACAATTGTTACCACCTTTCACCCCACAAGCTATGGCCCTCTATATAAAAATAAAAATCTGCTATAAATTTTGTTCAGTCTTCATCAATAAGTTTGCTTGGTTACACTGCTTTACTTGTTATAGATATAATTTATAGCCTTTTCTGCTCCTATCAATTATTTAATCAAATTAAAATATTAACCCTTGACATATGAAAGAATTGTCAGAATATATATATATTACATTAAACAGTTTTAGTATCATTAGACCAACTACATTTACATTTATGCATTTGGCGACTTACAGTGCACTTATTACAGGGACAATTACATACTTTTCTAAAAAAAAGATTTATTTTTTTAAGTATCATATTTGATACATAAGGCTTTAAAGGTCATTATCATACTGAGGCATAGCAATTCATTTTTGTGTAGAACATTTTTTATTTAAGTTTTTCTTAGCCCATACATCCTACAGTGGTAAATCTTGGGGTATTATCAGACTCCCTGCATGGGCTTTTCAGAGATACTAAATGTTTGAGAGTTTGGCCATGACAACTTCCTCTCCTTGATCTATAAATATGGATTGAAATGTTTCACAGTTCAGTTCAGCACATCAAATACAATATGAATATAATATATATATTTTTTCAATAAACAATTTTTATCATATGTATTTTAGGCACCAAACACTATATTGACATTTAAATAAGGTAAATGGTAAAAACATTTTCACTGGGTCTCAGGACCTTATGGTAAGATGAAATTATAATAGCTTGTATGTGATTTTTTTATTATTATTTTAACTTATTTTTTTTATTGTGGCGGGCATGAATTGAATATAATGGTGATTGAGAGATTTACCTCAAAAGCTTGTTGCATCATATTTGATACCTGGATTCAATGGGTTGTTTTAAATAATATAATATACAACATTTTAACCAAACACAAGTTCCTTATATTCAGCAAATACTAATTTTAAAATGTCAGTAACAATATAGCCTAATCATTACTGTAGCTTTTGCTTTATTAAAATAAGCTGTCATTTTTCCCAACATACAGTAAGGCTGTGTCTCGTTTGGAAGGATTCGTCCACATAAAGGCAGCGTAAAAGTAATATTGGTGCCAGACGGGCTGGTTTGATTATTTCTGTAACCGCTGATCTCCTGGGATTTTCACACACACAACAGTCTCTAGAAGTTCAAAAGTGATGTGGACAGAAATGCCTTACTGATGAGAGAGGTCAACAGAGAATGGCCAGACCAGTAACTCAGATAACCGCTCTGTAAAATTGTGATGAGAAGTATATCACATCTGAATGCTATTCTGAGATGCGGGTTGGTGCTGTTTTGGCGGCACAAAGGGCACCTACACAATATTAGGCAGGTGGTTTAAATGTTGTGGCTGATCGATGTATGTCTTCTGAAGCAATGCAATCCCTTTGGGTGAGAAACAGATAAATTTTTATTATACAGATTTACTGTAAAAAAAGGACTTAAATATTCATCTGTTTCTCACCCACACCAATCATCATTTTAAGACATAGATTTAACCACAGGATTCATATGGATTACTTTAATGCTGCTTTTATGTGATTTCTGGAGCTTGAAATTTCTGATCACCATTCACTTGCACTTAATGAACCTACAGAGATATTCTTCTAAAAATATTTGTGTTTTGCAGAAGAAAGTCATACAATCCTCAAATGGCTTGAGGGCGAGTAAATGATTGAGAGAATTTCCATTTTTGGGTGAACTATCCCTTTAAGTATAAGACAGTAAGTAAATAATAATAGAATTGTAACTTTTGTGAACTATTTCTTTAAGAATTGACACAAGGATCCTGACAACATTCTAACATTTATGATGACATTTTTGTTTTTACACTTGATTATTGGTCCAAATTTATTTCAGATGTCCCAGACACCACTGAGATTACATTACAGCATATACACTATGCAGGTGTAAGTTATGAACCTGGATCTGTATTTTTTACTATAAGTCTGTGCAAAGCTTTATCATCACATAGTGTGTGAATGATGCAATGTAAAACCTGGAGCTGCAGTACAGAAAATATGTCAATTAGATTGCATTTGTGCTTTGATAGACATGCTCACACAATTCTACTCAAGAAACATCTCTTTTTAGTGTTTCTATACAGTACTATGCAACTATGATAAAAACGACAGATACACGTCCATCGGCTCTTCTTGAATGCACCTCACTGCTTTATTTACAGCAGTTTTTTCCATTGATATCGAGATTTGACATCTGAAGCCCAAGGCGTCTATAATACTCCAGTGCATCTTGGAGCTGCTGGTTGATCAGAGGTCCAGGATGATTAGTATGAATTTTTGGATTAGAAAAAATAAAGATTCAAGACAAACATGTAAAAAAAATTCTACAACCGGCAAGAACTCTTGAATGACGACATATCAACTATGTACAAAAAACATCAATAATATATATTTATATATACTTTTATCATCATCTACCCACTAAAATATATCAAAGCAGCAACTATTGGTCAATCTGAGGAACTCTTTAAGTCAAAAGTCCTGAAAATAGTTTAAATATCCTTCAGCTGTAAATGTGTGAACACCAGAAAAAAAAAAAAAAGCACAGAAAAGTAAATAAATAAAAAAATAGAGACCAAAAATCTTTTCGTTCTGTGTGTTGTCTGGAATACTGAGTAGCAGGTAGAAAAGCAGGCTTCCCCTGTAGAAAGTTCGCTCTTGGAAGGACACTAAAGTTTATCCTACAGTTCCCAAGTTCAACAAGTTTGCCACCAACACCTAGAGTGTACATATTCAGACACAACTCCATGTAGTAATGACATAGGCCACAAACAACGTAAGGCCACTTTTTCTTTTTCTTAAATTCTTCTTTTGTGTGTGTGTGTGTGGAGAATCAAAGGCTGCGTCTCATTTGGAAGGATGTGTCCTCCGGAGGTCGGATTTGTCAGCCGCATAAGTCATCGAGGCTGTCTCGTTTGAGAAAATCAAGGAGGACACTTCGAATGAGACCTTCTTTCACGGGAATTCGGAGGATGCATGAGGTGTATCCTTCGTGGGCGCACTCAACCCACAATTCTTTGCTTCAATGGAAATGTCTAAAACAATTATGCCAATTTGCCTTTAAATATGATGTTCAAAAGCAAGGTATGTTAATTCCCAAGTTGAAGTACCTCAGTAGATGGGTGCAGAGTATATAATATGTATAATTATATTAATATATAATTAAAAAAAGTATTAGACTAAAAGTACAACTGTAAAATCTATTTTCTTTTCTCTTTATATCATTATAACTCTTCTAAAATGTACCTCATGCATTCCCTTCAGGAGGGACTTTGATCCCTTCTCACTCAAATCACTCGCGCTTGTTAAAGAGTGCCGTGATGTCATAGCAACCATGTTACGTTCTGTTAGCATTTGTCCTATAAAGGCAGTCTCTTTTAAAATAGGCTTGTTTAGAGGGCACTCAGTATACTGCAGCCTTCAAAGGACACGTCCTACCTAGCATGAAGCCTTCCAAACGAGACACAGCCGTGTTGGATATGAAAGGAGAGTCTGAGGAGATGCAAGGTTTAAAGCAGCCTTCTGGTTGTGGTTGAGGTTAATTTCACAGTTTGTTCCATTTGACCAGTCTTTGAAACTTGGCAATGTTCAAAATTAAAAACAATATGACAGGAAAGAAGCAGTTGATGTGTATTTTCTTCTTTTAGTACAAAATAACGCCTGTGCCCAGTATCATCATCATACCGAAGCAGCAGAGAACTAATGTCCTGAGATTGCTTTCTGAGGGGTTCTGATATAGAGCATGATAAAAGTCAATCTATAAAATGACAAAAACAATCGAATATAGCTTGTTGGGGTTAAGTAATATTAAGAGGGGTTAGACCGGGGTAGGGATAAGATGCGTCCGTTTTTTTTGCTGCCGTTCATATGTGTGTACGGCATGTGCTCCTCGTAACTCCCTCGTAGGCCCACCGACGAGCCCTCATCCCCATCTAAATAACACTCCCTCTGAGAGTATGAGGAAGGGTCCAGTGGGATGCTCTCCATGTTCTCCAGGTCCATATCAAACTCTTCGGTCTCAGGTGGCTTGTTTTCCTCACTGTAGAAGAAGGAGACCTCTTGAAACGAGGGATGCACATCATCCCGGAGCATCTCGATGATCTCCTGGAAGATGGGCCTCATTTTCGGACTGTAATGCCAGCACATCTGCATCAGGGTATGCCTGGAAGATTAGGAAATAGACATAACAAGCCCATTTTAAATTTGCTTACAGACCCACACATTTTTAGAGGCCCACCCACATAGGCCACTGTTGCTCAGTAGGGTTTATCCTATAATGCTGTGTAACAGATATGATACACAATGTTTGACGGCTCCGGTTTCTCTCTCTGTTCATGCTGACGAGCCAAACAACCTATGGTATGCAAGTTTCCTATGTTTATGGCACCATTTAGTGGTTATTTGTGAAAAAAGTGGTTTAAATGTTTATATCGATATATTTAAAAATGGCGGCACACGTGCGTGAAAAGTGACTTATGTTGGTATAAATGACAGCTTAATTTAATAAAGTAAAAGTAACAGTAACGATTATATTTTTAATGATATTTTAAAATGATTACTTGCTGAATCTAAGCTACTTGTGCTTGGTTCAAATTTGAATATTATTTGATTAAAACCTATCATAAAGAATACAATGGTTTCATGGAGGATTTGTTAGAAAAAGGATATACAGAGAAAATCCCCCAAGAAGAGCTTGACAGGTCAGATGGTAAAGTCTGGTACATACCAGATCACCGGGTTTATATCAAACGTAAGGAAACAATAAGCGTAGTGTTTGACTGCACTTCATTCAGAGATGTGTCTCTTAATAGAGTGTTCCTACAGAGTCCAAATCTAGCAAATGCATTAATTGGAGTCCTCTTAATCGTCTGCCTAGAACAGACTGGATTCATGGCAGTTTCATCAAGTTAAGAGTCCATACTGACTTTTTCAGGTTCTTGTGGTGGCCAAATGGTTCTTGATAAAAGACTGGAAGAATACAGGATGAAAGGCCACCTCTTTGGTGCAGTATATTCACCAAGTTGTGCCAATTTTGCCTTAAGGAGGTCAGTAGATGAAAATGAAGATACCTATGGCAAGGAAGTCAATGACACCATTTGACATGGCCAAAGATTTTAAATAAGTGTGAGCTAAAGGTGAATTCAAGTTAACCAAATGGGTCAGTAAGAGTAAAGCAGTCTTGCCTTCACTGCCTGATGCTAAAAAGGGAAAGATAATTCAAAAACTGGATTTAGACCGTGAAAAGTTACCTATCGAAAAGGCCCTGTGTGTACAGTGGAATACCGAAGATGATACATTCATAAAACAGATGATCAACGTAAAAAGAGGTATTCTTTTTCGGTCTATGATCCACTTGGCTTCTTGGCCCAATTCACGCTAAAATCGCAACTTATTCGAGATGTCAAAACCAAGCCAATGGAGACACATAAACACCAAGCCATAAATACACATAAAAAAACAATCCAGCAGATCACGCATCTTGAAGGCTGGATGCAAATGCCCTTCTAGAATCGAAATGCTGGATACATGGCCCGAATTTCATAAAATTAGATGAGGATTGGTGTAACCCCCTAGCAACCTATGCTATCGACTCAAATGACCCAGAGGTCAAAAGGACCACACTTATCAATGCACTTGCACTATAGGAAGAGCCAAAAGGTCCAACAACTAAGTGGAACAAGCTTAAAAGAGCTGCTCAAATCAAGACTGAAAATTAAACCTGCAGCCAATGTTATGTTTATGTATTTCCTAACCAAAACTCCAACCTCACTTTTTTTTTTTTATCAAATTTTGTTCAAAACTGCTTGCAGTGTTACCCCCCTCTTCCCATGCTGAAATAGTTATTTGTGTGGCTCCATGCATTCTCCATTTTGGCAACGTCCAAGAGGGAGTAATCCAATGCGGCCAGTCAAGAGAGCTGCAGTCTATTCTGAAGCAGTGAAAAACTGAGGAATGAATCGTCGTTTAAAAGTAAAATGTTGGGACAACATGGTATATCCACCTCAAGAATGTCCTTTAAAGTCACAGAAATCTGTGACCAGAACTTGTCCACTTTAAGGCAGTCCCAAAACATGTGTTTATAAGTGCCTACAAAACCCTTGGAACATAGATCACAATTAGGGGATGGGGAATGGGTTTAATTAAATACCATTTCCTGGGGGTGAGGTACATCCTTTGAACCAGTTTATAATGAATTAACTGTATATAATAACATTTTGAGACCTGTCTGAGATTGGACCATATCGTATCCCAACAAATCTCATCATTATTGGGCTCTGTGCTTACGCCGCATACAATGCATCTGGAAAGTATTCACAGCGCTTCACTTTTTCCACATTTTGTTATGTTACAGCCTTATTCCAAAATGGATCAAATTCATTATTTTCCTCAAAACTCTACAAACAATACCCCATAATGACAATGTGAAAGAAGTTTGTTTGAAATCTTTGCAAATTTATAAAAAAATTAAATAAAAATAAAATCACATGTACTCACATGTATTCACAGCCTTTGCAATGACACACAAAATTGAGCTCAGGTGCATCCCGTTTCCACTGATCATCCCTGAGATGTTTCTACAACTTGATTGGACATGATATTGAAAGGCACACACCTGTCTATTTAAGGTCCCATAGTTAACGGTGCATGTCAGAGCACAAACCAAGCCATGAAGTCCAAGAAATTGTCTGTAGACCTCTGAGACAGGACTGTATCGAGGCACAGATCTGGGGAAGGGTACAAAACAATTTCTGCAGCATTGAAGGTCCCAATGAGCACAGTGGCCTCCATCATCCATAAATGGAAGTTTGGAACCACCAGGACTCTTCCTAGAGCTGGCCGCCCGGCCAAACTGAGTGATTGGGGGAGAATGGCCTTAGCCAGGGAGGTGACCAAGAACCTGAAGGTCACTCTGACAGAGCTACAGCATTTATCTGTGGAGAGAGGAGAAACTTCCAGAAGAACAATGATCTCTGCAGCACTCCACCAATCAGGCCTGTATGGTAGAGTGGCCAGATGGAAGCCACCCCTCAGTAAAAGGCACATGACAGCCCATCTGGAGTTTGCCAAAAGGCACCTGAAGGACTCTCAGACCATAAGAAACAAAAGTTTGAACTCTTTGGTCTGAATGGCAAGCTTCATGTCTGGAGGAAACCAGGCACCGCTCATCACCTGGCCAATACCATCCCTACAGTGAAGCATGGTTGTGGTAGAATCATGCTTTTTATATGTTTTACAGCAGCAGGAACTATGAGACTAGTCAGGATCGAGGGAAAGATGAATGCAGCAATGTACAGAGACATCCTTGATGAAAACCTGCTCCAGAGCGCTCTGGACCTCAGACTGAGGCGAAGATTCATCTTCCAACAGGACAACGACCCTAAGCACACAGCCAAGATAACAAAGGAGTGGCTTTGGGACAACTCTGTGAATGTCTTTGAGTGGCCCAACCAGATCCCAGACTTGAACCCGATTGAACATCTCTGGAGAGATCTGAAAATGGCTGCGCACCGATGCTCCCCATCCAACCAGATAGAGCTTGAGAGGTCCTGCAAAGAAGAATGGGAGAAACTGCCCAAAAATAGGTGTGCATATTTGTAGCATCATACACAAAAAGACTTGAGGATGTAATTGGTGCTAAAGGTGCTTCAACAAAGTATTGAGCAAAGGCTGTGAATACTTATGTACATGTGATTTTTTTATTTTTAATACATTTGCAAATATTTCAAACAAACTTCTTTCATATTGTCATTATGGGGTATAGTTTGTAGAATTTTGAGGAAAATAATGAATTTAGTCCATTTTGAAATAAGGCTGTAACATAACAAAATGTGGAAAAAGTGAAGCACTGTGAATACTTTCTGGATGCACTTTATATCTCTATACCAGACGTACAATATTATTAACAGTTTATAAGAGCCTTCCAAAAACTACAAATATAAAGATGATACCATACTCCTTGCTATTGTCGTGCGCAGCATGATAGAAGGAATAGTAGTACACCATGGAACTCCATACGCTCGCATGGCGGATCTCAAATGTAGGTAAAAGAAAAAGGAGGTCCCTGGCAAATTATACTCCGCTCGCAAGTTGTTAAACATCCGTAAACCATCCTTCCGCCATATATCAGCTAAAACGTGGATGCCTCTGTCGCTCCACTCTAAAAAAACAAAGGGTTTATTATCCGTGAGAAGATAAAAATTATTAAAGATATGAGAGGATTATTGGTTGCCCCCTGCCCCCCCTTCAAGAACTATACACTTCCAGAGTGAGGAAAAAGGCTGGTAAAATCACTCTGGACCCCACTCACCCTGCCCACTACCTTTCTAAACTGTTGCCTTCTGGCCGGCGCTCAGAGCTCTGAACACCAGAACCGGCCAGACACAGGAACAGTTTTTTCCCTCAGGCCATCCATCTAATGAACAATTAAATTGCCCCATTGAGCAATAATTATGTGCAATACACAGTTTAATTTTAATTTATATTATCCAACATATCCACTTCTGCCATTACTTACATTGCTCTGTACATAATATACAGGTTTTTGTTCTTTATATAACAGATTGTAATAGATTTGCACTACGTGTGTGTATGTGGGTATGTATGAAGGTGAGTGTATGTACGTATATGTATAATTATTTATTTTGTGTTCTTTTTTGTTTTTAATTACCTATGTCTTGCTGCTGTTTTTGGTATTGTTTGTATTGTTGTTGACTGGAAGCTCCTGTCACCTAGACAAATTCCTTGTATGTGTAAGCATACTTGGCAATAAAGCTGATTCTGATTCTGATTCAGAATGCGCATGCACCTTGAGATCATTTTGAGAAAGTTTAGATGCGAACTACCAGACAGAGAGGAGATATATTATTGGGCCCAACTGCCTCCTTGCACTCTTTAAGGGAATATTACAATATAATAAATCTTGTAATCTATGAGGCAATGCCAAATGCTGTTCAACTGGTTGCCAAGAAACAAGAGATCCAGGATTAAACCACACTGTGAGAGGTCGCAAAATAATAACAGTAATTGGTGGGTGGTGAAAGTGGTAACATAGAGGGGAAAAAAATAATGTGAGTTAGAACATCCATTTTAATGACAGAAATCCTAGCTAAGGATAATGGTAGAGCAGACCAATGTGCCAGATCGTTGTCTATGCGATTGTTTATACTTTGGACGTTTTTTAAAGCTATTGTATGTAGTGATGGAAATATATCAACACCCAGACACCTAAAACTAGATACTATCATTATACCTGCAGGAAGGTTTATGTTTTATTTAAATGTTTCAAGATTTAGACCAAGTGATCTTAAAACCAGAAAGATAACCCAAAAAATGTTATGTAAAAGGAACATGTGGAATTGAAAAAGAAGTATCACTGATATATAAAAAAAATATAATCTGCATAAAGAGATATCCTGTGTGAGGTGTTACAGAAAGTAATAGATCTCACCCTGGTATGTTGGCGGATTTCCTGAGATAATGGTTCGAGAGAAAGGGAACCCTTGGTGGGTCCCACATGAAATTGAAGACTGCAATGAGCAGATGCTTCCTGTCATCACCAACACTAAAGGATTAGCG
The DNA here is from genome assembly GCF_025860055.1 of Xyrauchen texanus. NCBI lineage: Eukaryota > Metazoa > Chordata > Actinopteri > Cypriniformes > Catostomidae > Xyrauchen > Xyrauchen texanus. Next base: position 33,709,520 of record NC_068284.1, on the reverse strand, counting down.
TATAAGACTTTGACCATGCTAATAAAGTCTTTGCCTAACCCAAAGCATTCCAAAACTGGCCAAAGATTTTGCCAATCAAGACGGACAAATGCTTTTTCAGCGTCCAAATATAGAGTAGTGCACGGCGAACTGATTCCACTAGCAACGTGAATGATATGTAACTGTTACGAAAAGAATAACTGATCATGTCTAACAAGGGCTGACCCAACTCCAGACCCAAATTCCTCTAATAAGATTGAAGCATTCAACTACACGATTTTAAGAGGACATGACATTATTCCAGGACTATGTATATTTCTGAATATGAAGCTGAAGATATGAGAATATAATCCAATCTAAAATAGTTTTTGTGTGTGATATACATCAATTAAGCTATAATCGGACATGAATTTACATAGAGCTATAGAAAAAGACTGTGATGGATGATTTTGTAAACAAGAACAATCAAGGAAAGCATCTGCTATGCTGTACATATCAGCCACAATAAAAAAAGAAACCATCCTGGATTCTTTGTAAATTTGTAGTTAATGCAGGAAAAACAAATTGGGTCAAATTTAAATGGTGCATAAATAGAAATAAAAGCAAAATTATGACCAGTTATATATGCTTTTATGTATGACACTCTGCCTTCCTCACAGCTATTCCTTTCCAATATGTTAAAAGAAAGCCTTCATCTCAACACAACATGTGAGGCCAGAGTTTTACTGTCTAATGAAGTTGATGCCGCTACATAATAATATTTATTAGAGATCCTCTGGAGGTCTGGTTTCCTCAAATGCGACCCCTGGATAAGTGCCAGATCAACGTGCTGTCTATCCAAATAATTAAGACAGGCAGTTTGTTTAAAGGGACTGTTTAAACCATTTCACATTCCAGCTAATTATTTGAAGTGTTTCCACTGTCATTCTTTATAACTATGAAATAACATAAAATAAAAACCACCATTGTTGCCCAACACTTACAAATACCAAGACTGGACTGAACCTTCCAACAAAACATATCGCTATAGAGGGAAAAATATCCACCCACCATATTCGCCATAACCCCACGAACATCCATATTCCCCCAAAAGTAAAGAGGCACATAATCTCAGTGAACAAAAGAGATCAGGTGAACGAACCCATTGGTAGCCCATTTTCTGTGCCTTATCGGTGACCTCCATGAAGGCGTGGTGGCGGTTAATGGTGACAGCACAGTAATCTGCTGTAAACCTGAAATCTCTCACGTCGATCTTGGGTGAAGATTTTCTGGCTGCCTTAAGAATCCCATCACGGTCTGTAAAATGCATCATTTTCATGACAACCGTCTGAGGCCTTCCTACATTGTTTGGAGGTCCAATGTGGTGGTCTCTCATAGATATTTTGAACTGTGCTTCAATGAAAACTTGTTTCTCCATAGCTGAAGCAGTCATGGCCACGAGGGACTCCATCTTGTCCACCTTGTGTGCTTGTTCTCATTGCATTAGCTTGCCGGAAAATTTTCCATGACGTGAAGCTATAATGTAGTTAAAAATGCTTAACAATTAAAGAATAGCCGAAAAGTTGACTAATCAACATGAACAATTAGTTGAGTAGGGTCAGCAGAGCTACAAAACTAAGCTGCCATCGTGCTCATAGGTCAAGTGACCCTCCAAACTCTAACCTCACTGATAAAAGACCCAAATCAAATCTGTCAAATACAGGATACAAAAATGGCAGAATAGTCAATTGTTCAATAATAATGGAGGAGTCTTCAGATTGCTTCAGATATGGAGAAGCAACAGGTTTTCATTGAAGCACAGTTCAAAACACTGCAGAATTGACTAGACAACATTCAGGCAGAGCTATCTGGCTGTTCAAATGTGGTAAGAGAATTGCATGACAGATATTCTAGCTTAAAAGATTTCAAACTAATCAAAATAATTTGGCATCAGGTGTGTAGAGCCAAAAATGTTAAAGGCTACACTTTAAAGAATTTAAAGACCTTCAACATGGAAACCAAGTAAATACCAATTGTTAGTTTAAACATTAAGAACATTCATTAATTATTTATTTATTTTATAATTAAACTTGGCATATTTTGCTAACAGTGGCTAATGAAAAGGTTAAATTATAATTATATCTGATCTGTTTTCTGTATAAATATATATCACAGATTACATTTTCACAGAAACAAGTGTCTTTCACAGGGCCTAGAGAGGAGGTTAAGAGACCTCAGAATGTTTTGCTAACAGTAGAGAAGCTAATGACTCTGCAAAATTATATTCTTGCAAAAGTTGCATATTTGGACCCAACTAATTTATAAAATGGTTTAAAAAAATTCTTTAATTTTAAATAATTTTTTAAATATGGAAAAGAGCATGTTTTAGTAAAAATCATATGCTCTGGCTACACTTAAATTGTTATGTAGCCATTTTGAAGGTCAAAGGTAAAGCTGTATATTTTTATACATAAATATAAAATGTATGATTTTTCTTTATTTTGAAAACATTTAGTATGCCATGCACATGTTTTATTTAGTTATTTATATTTAATTTTGTGTCACAAATGGAGATATTTTGTAAATGAGAATTAAGTACATTTATTGAAAAGGTATGCAAAATATTAAAGGGGTCATAAAAATGCTATTTTTAATAATTGTATCATCTTTCCTGAGGTCCACCGATAATGTCAGTAAAGTTTTTTTGCACCAAAAATTGTTACAGTTTAGTAATAAACGATAATTTTCCACCCTGCCTCTGACCCTCTGTCTGAAACGCTCGATTTTGGAATAAGCATCTCCTTTAAACTTCAATGTAAACGTCTCCTTTAAACTTCAATGTAAACGTCTCCTTTAAACTTCAATGTTATGATTGGTTAACAGCGTAAAGCCCCTCAACTACAGCCATATTTGAAACTCAATTAGAAGTGCATGAACAAGCTCCACAACATTTTCAACACAACACAATTTCATGGTTTACAAATAACGGACATCCAACACATTGTATCCTAATATGTTGACTCAAGCACATCAGCACAATAAAGTATCAAACAGTCTATTATGAATTAAACTATTCACAAATGAAACTGTTTACTTGCTGTTTTTTACTGCCCCATCATTTATACGGCCCCTTTAAATATAGTTCACAAAACCAAGCATTCTGAACGAACGTTGCTGCCTATTTCAACAATGTCAGAGCGTCCACGAATCTTCGATAGCGTTGTTGGCAGGGCAGCCAGAGTGAATTTTGAGGCTCTTGCTGCATCTGGTCTGAACGGACGGTAAGTATCCATGTTTGAACTTCTACTCTTGCTGTTGCATCCTAGCAGAATAAGTCTTTACTTCACAAAAAAATAGTGTTTTGAAAAGGCAGAAAAAAAGTGTTGCAATACAGAGAAATGGCTTGATGAGCACAAGGATTATCCAGATAGTGATGTTTGGAACATCAAATAAATAATTTTAATTTACTATTGGGTCTAGGGTACAACATATATTATTTAAAATAAAAATGGTTTATTTTGTTTAAACTACATATAATAGTCCTAATTTTGAAGCTGGATGCATTACAGTAACGAGAATTTAACCAGAAAATTCTTTAAAAATCTAAAATAAAATGACATAATAATGACATAGTTTGGAAACTTTATGTTCAAGATGTAGCACATGTATCTATTGTTTTCAATTATCAGAACAGAATTTGATATACATTTTTATTAGGGATACACCGAAATGAAAATTCTGGGCGAAACCGAAAATCCAGGATGCACTTGGCCGAAGGCCGAAAACCGAAACTTTTTTTTTTTGTATTAATTTTATACTTTTTCATTAATTTCATGAATTGAATTAATCTGAATTGAAAAACTACAAACCAATAAAATAAATCACACTTTTATTGAAAGTAGCACAACAAAATTGGACAAAAAATGTATTAAAACTATATTAAATATTATTCTTCTTTCAGTTCTGTAAAAATCTAATTTTACAGATTTTATTAACAATTATCCAAATAATGTAAAGTTTTAGAAAACTATTATATGCACAACAACAGTCAAGTAATGAACTTAGCTAGCATCTTTCAAAAAGTTTAAATATGCAACAGTAATTTTAATTAAAACAACAGGCAGAACACAGAATGGCAGAGGGCCTCTATTCCACTGATCTATATAAAACTATAATATATAATTATATATATAGATCAGTGCTCTATTCTGTTTATGTAAACGTATGTACACTTTAAGTGAACATTATTGTGCAAAACAGCAGTAATTGAACTAAATCCAACCTCAACTGTAAACGACAGATGTATCCTCAAGTGAAGAACAAGTGTAATGTAATTGCTATTCACATCATATTGGACCGCTTTCTATTTAAGTACAAGTGACAGGTTTCTCTTCAAGAACAAAAGTTGCTAAACGTTCTGACAGTCTCTCCTGTCTGAAAGCTCATCAAGAACATGAGATGCTGCACTGAACAGTCTCTCACTCTCTGTGCTGGTGCTTGGGCAGATAAATATACCTGTGCACAATCCGCGCAAGCAAAGGAAAGCGGTGTTTGTTTATGTGCCCGTAGTCAAGGGGATTGTCGCTTCTGGAGTAGTTCAGATAAATACGTCTCAAGTTGTGGTGTAGCTGCGCTAGTTGTGACATTTTCCTGTAGAATCTCTTGCTGTATTCTGTATATATATATATATATATCTTGAAAGTTCTGCTGAATAAACACTGCAGATCGCAAATTTGATGTCCTTATCAGAAACTTTGAAGAATTTCCACACCGCTGACATGATCGGCCTTTGTTTGGTAGCGCTGTGATAAGGGCTAGATCGATCCAGATTGAAATCTGAGCACTGAGGGGCGGAGCGAGGAGGTATATATTTTCGGCCTTTTTTCTCTTTCGGCCGAAAACCGAAAGTGCCGAAAGTGCCATTTTCGGCCGAAAAGTTTCGGCGGCCGAAATTTCGGTGCATCCCTAATTTTTATATAGAAATCCTCACTGCCGTGGTTCATGCTCAGTTTGAACCAATTACAATAAATGTATGCCTAATAAAAAATAAAAAAAACATAGAAATTACGGAGCTTTAAAAATTCTGACATACGTATATATTTTATAAGATATCTTTATAAGAAATATACACTAATATTTCTGTGTGTTTTTATATATGGAGGCAGCTCTGTCATTATAAAAATCGCATTATTTTACATTACAAGATATTATGATCTCATTTAAGGTCCTGAGACCCAGTGAAAAAAGTTTTACCATTTCCCTTTTTTAAATGTCAATATAGTGTCAATATCCAATCAAATATGATACATAAAAAATTTGCTTTTTTTTTTTTTTATAATTTTTTATTTAAATTTAACAATTTATTTTTATAATTTGTCTAATGATACTAAAAACAGATTAACATAAAAAAATGATGATTTTCTGACAATTCTTTCATATGTCATAAGGGTTAATATTGCAATAAACACTACCTTTCTTTCAAAATGTGTTTGAGATTTTAACCCAGGGTCCGAAGTTAACATTTAATCCAACCAGCCAAGGTGGTACACACAAGACTATTTTAAATAAGTACATTCATTCAGTCAGATTATTTCAGTCAAGTCTTTTTGATTCACTAAAACGAGTCATTAATTCAGGAATCAAACAACAATGGTCACGCTGCATTTTGATGATTAACCAGAAAGATCTGGCTCATACCCGTTGTTCATTCAGTAATCGAATAACACTGGTCACATTAAATGTTGTTAATTCACTAAAAATTGCCATTTCAAAATAAACTTTTTTCTTGTAGTACTGGTCATGCTTTATGTCTCGTACTTCAGATTCAAAGAATAATTCTACCAAAAAGGAAAATTCTCTCATCATTTACTCACCCTCTTGTAACCCCAGATGTGTATGACTTTCTTCTGCAGAACAAAAACAAAGATTTTTGGAAGAATATCTCAGCTCTGTAGGTCCATACAATTCAAGTAAATGGTGACCAGAAATTTGAAGCTCCAAAAAACACATAAACGCAGCATAAAAGTAATCCATATGAGTCCAGTGTTTTAATCCATGATCCAATCAGTTTTGGGTTAGAACAGACCAATATGTATCTCCTTTTTAACTGAAAATTTTTCCATTGCAGTGTCTAGGGACGATCATGGTTTCAAGCTTAACAACACTTCCTATAGCGTCATCTAGCGCTCTCCACATGGATCAAGCAATGTGAAGTGTTATGAGTTTGAAATCATGATAGTGCCTAGAGACAGCAATGGCAAGATGTACAGTGAAAAAGTAGTTTTATTTTAGTCCGTTCTCACCCAAAATCGATTAGATCACTTTAGTAGACATGGATTTAACCACTGGATTCATTTTGATTACTTTTATGCTGAGTTTGTGTTTTTTGGAGCTTCAAAGTTTTGGTCACCATTTACTTGCATTGCATGGTCTTACAGAGCTTCTTCAAAATTTCTGGGATGACATGAGGGCGATTAAATGATTAGAGAATTTTCACTTTTGGGTGAACTATCCCTTTAAGTAGCGGTGTGGCACAGCTGAACAATAGTGCAAGAAACAGAGTTGGAGTACTTTAGAAAGGTTTACTGTTCGCATTGCCAGAAGAATGCACATCGGAGAACTGTTAACCTAAATAAACACCATAAAAATAACTTTGTGCTCCTGAACATTGCCTTAATCTTGCTTCTAGATTTACAGCTAACTGAGGCTATTCATGAGTAGCGGGAATCTAGCTAACTATTATTCTGACACAATTCAATCTGAAATAACAGAGACGTTCCATCTAAATCACCTGTGACCTTGACTGTAGGTCTAAGGAGCCCCCTTGAGGACAAAACTGGAATGTGTTACATAACTTTTATAAGTTGACACAAACATTAATAGAGAGGAAAACAAAAATGTACCTGCATTTGAATTATGTCATCTAAATGACTAAATATACTCACAATCTGTCTGCGCAGTTGTCTGGTCTGTCTAGGTATCCTCCTTCCATCACAAACTTAAGAACCTGTTCATTGGATAGGCCCTGGTAGGGCTGCTCAGCCAGAGTACTGATCTCCCATAACACCACGCCGAATGACCTGAACAAGCACAGTACAGGTCATGAGCAACTAAAACAGGCTGTTCTCAAAGGATTGATTTGGCAGAGTCCTAATGACGCATTCTGGCATGTGGTCGTTTATGTCTTGTGCACATGGTCAGCTCACCAGCAGTCTGAGTGAGCGGTGAAGACTCCATCCTTCAGCGACTCAGGGGCCATCCATCTCACAGGAAGCAGGCCCTTCCCACCCTTCCTGTAGTAATCTGTCTCATAGATGTCTCTTGTCATGCCAAAATCTGGCAGCCAAGAACACAGGAATCAAAACATCATTAGAAAGCTTTTAAAATAACAGATTACACAATCCATGTATGAGATACTAGAACACATCCTGTGCTTCATTGGCACATTTACATTCTTTATCATCACAAGCTGATGTTCTTGTGATCTTGGCGATCACAAACAGCATGTTTTAGCAAGCACATTTTACTAGCCTCATGTAGTAATTGGCAAAATCAAATGCAGCGAATTTCAGAACTAAACTCACAGACTAAAGTATAGAGTATAGGTAGTGTACCTCCAATTTTTACAGTAAGATCGTCTGCCACCATGCAGTTCCTGGCAGCAAGGTCTCGGTGCACAAACTTCTTGGCGTTCAGGTATGCCATGCCATCTGCTATCTCCGCGGCCATTTGAATCATCTCTTTCAGAGTTGGAGGAGGCCGGCCTGGGTTATTCTGTCACAAAGCCACCAAACAACATGGTAAAACACAAATTCATAGCAGTAGAATAAAGTAGACACTAAAACACTGGTGTGAAAGATAGTAGGTGAAATGTAGTAAATTTTAATAATACTGTAACTTTAATGGTGCAGAACTGATCATTTCAAATGCTGTACCAGGTCTGAAAGTGTGTATTACTAAAGGTATTGGTGATTCTTCTGGTGTGGTTTGTTACCTCAGAGTCAGGTCTGAGAGAACGCAGGTAACTTTTCAGGTCTCCATGTGTCATGAGCTCCATAACTACCAGTGTGGGCTGACCTTTAGATACCACACCTAGCAGCCTCACCTAATCAACAAAATTATGTTAGTTACATTACAAAAGAACATAAGTTCTGTATTGTGACAGTTTACCATCCGCTATTTTTTATGCTAATGCGACAGACACAAATTTCTATAACAATAAATCATTTTAATGCAGGTTTTAAGATTTGAATATGCACAAGCGCAAATAAGATTTGAGAGCTATGGCAGACCGGAAGATTTGCAGCAAATAATGATTTAAAGGCGCCATGAAATCAAAATTTAAGTTTTGCTGCTTTTAGTCCATATCTATTAGCTTTAAGGTCATCTATATGCTATATAAACACTGACAAAATAAATTTTCAGAAGATATAAACATTTAAAATATGCAGTCTTTCTCTTCTGGCTAAAAAGACTCAATGACTCTCATCACATAGAGGTTGAGAAACCTTGTCCAATCAAAGGTTTTCTAGAATGAGAACGGACCCTCCCCCTACAACTGTTCATCGCGTTTATAGGGCATAAGGATGATCACTTCTGGAAGGGATGCGCCAAGATGGGAGCTAGATGCGAGGAAAGTTGCTGGAGTTTATTCATGTTTTTTGTGCAGCAAGAGGTTTCTTTGGAAGTACAGCTCAAGTGAGTGCTGTTTATTCTTTAAGCTTATTATGATTCAAAACATGGATATATTGTCTTTTACTCGCTTGTTTCTCATTCATCTGCATTAGACATGTACAACTGCTCCAGCCTTGTCGTAAGCGAAGACCTTGATGTGCTGTGTGCGTTTGTCGGCTGGTTATGGATAAATGTTGTCAGTTAGATCATTGTTATGTTCAGAAGTCTTCTGAAAAGCTGTCCGGTATTGAGATTGCACAAGTTTTCCAGATAAGCAGCTCTGGCATGAGCAGCACGGTGGAAAGGGGTTTGTGTGTGTGTGGGTGTAAACTAAAGCCTATTTGGCTATTTTTTTTTTTTTAAATGGGATGTGCCGTTCGACATGTCCCATCCCCATTTTCTGTTTCAATAGGAAATACGTCAAAACACCAAACTGAACTGCGCTTGTCAAGGCACTTCACGCGGACATTACTGTCTGTTCCTCCAACAAAGCAAGAAGATCTGCAATCCTGTGCACGAGTTGTATGGACTACTTTTAATGTATTTGTATTGTACTTTGAAAAACTCAGGTCACTATATGCTTTTTGTTGTATGCAGCTTGGAGATTCTGCAGAATTGAACGCAGAAAGAAAGTCACAGGGGGTTGAAATGACACAAAGTTGAGTATACTATGAGAATTTTTCAAAATAGTCCTTTAAAAGGGAAATTCACAGCCTAAATTTATCATAGCCTAACCACTGAAAATGCGCGACAGAAAGGTTGACATGTAAGAGACGTGTCTTACCACATGATGGCAGCTGAATGCCTTCATTACAGAAGCTTCGTTGAGGAACTCAATCCTCTCTCTGAGGCTGGCTGACTCGTTAACCGTCTTCACTGCTACACGAGTCTGCGGTTCACCTTTAACTATGTCCTTTCCGATGCCTTCATACACCATGCCAAAAGATCCCTGGCCCAGTTCTCGCAGCAGATTAATCTTTTCACGTAGCACCTCCCACTCATCCGGCTCATACACTGCACAACACAACACACATGCAGGATACATACGGTCATATTCTGAAACTGCTGCACAGTAATATTTGAGATGCAGCTGACCTCAGGAAAAAGAGCAAGTCATTTGAAATGTGATAATCCCTTTAAATTGATAATAGCTGCACTGCTAATGTGATCAACTTCGATTACTATGCATATGCTGAGAAAAATTATATTAAAACCAAATTCAATCTGCATCAACCCACAAATGTTCAATCAAAAGTAATTTAAGGTATAGTTATGTCATCATTTAAACCATTATGACTTTGTAAGGCAGAATTTTAGGGACTGACAGCCTCAGTCACTAATAGGGATGGGCATTTTGGTCATTTTGTCTACTCGAGTACGCGGACTAATTACTCGAGTTGAGTACCCGAGGGACAATGGCATGTACATAACTGTATATATAATAACATGTCTGACAAACGTCTTTGGCTGCTGCATTGCGTCTTGTTGTTCCTGTGTATCGTCTATTCATTATTATAGGCTGTCATTAAAATAATCTTTTACAAAATGTACAAAAGATTGCATAATCAAAATATAATGCAATGTTTTGTTGTCAGGTAATTGTCAATGAATCATGCAGGATCACGATCGATCATTGCCGCCACGTCCAAGTACTCGATTACTTGTGCCCATCCCTAGTCACTACTGAATTTGATTGTATTGTAAAAAGATGCAATGAAAGTGAATGGTGACTGAGGCTAATATTCTGCAACTTTTATGTTCCATATGGTTTGGAACAACATGAGGGCGAGTATTCAATATTTGACTCAAAACCATTATTCTTTTATTCCCATTTATTTTCATTTTTGGGTGAACTATCACTTTAAGCACACACAATGGGACAGTAAAGTTGCTCACCCTCATCTGGGCTGAAATATTCTGGATTGGGTGAGGTGTAAAGGCGTCCAGTTGGCCCTTCTGTTTGTCTAGTTAGAAGAACACACAAAATTTATGGAATCCATAGGGATTGTTATTTAATTCATGGAAACATTTTCCTGCTTGAGATGTGCAGAAAGTTCAGTGAAGAGAAACTTACTTCTTCTTAAACATGAAAAAGCCCACCCCTCCCATCAGCAGGAGCAGAAATACACAGATCACTGGACCAATCACAATCTTCAGCATGTTTGATGGGTCCACACCTGTTCACATGAGCCATACATATATCAACCTCAACATACGCAAAGACACGTTTTATTGGTCTATGCATAGTTGAGGAATTAAACAAATGTGAGTAATAAGCATGATAGACTAGGCATGTGTTTGTGTACACATAGCACTTAGCTAAAGGTGCTAAGTAAGATGCTACAAATGGTCCCCTAAAGTGAGCTAAATTTGACAAAACCTCCCTTTGGAGACATTCTGGGACATCCACAATTGGAAAATCAGTTAATAAATAAATAAATTTTTGTTTAAAATGCATTCCATTTTCTTTTAAAGGTAGGGTATGTCCAATTTAGACAGTTGAGTAAACAAGTCTGTGTATTATGCATGGATTCTGTGCCTTACGTAGGTCTTGCACATAGAAGTGTGTTGGCTCGGTCCACGATCCATTGCCAGCCAGGGAGGTTGCTCTGATCCGTACTGTATAGTTCCCAGGATGCACCACTCTGAGCTTGCAGCCTCCATCAGCAATATAATTATTTCTGGACACACAGTGGTGCAGTTCCTAAGACACACACAAATGCAGTTAGATTGCCTGCTGTACTCATTGGTGCGAACTGGACGTCCATTAGACAGTGGCAAGTACTAGACCTTTTTCATGCTTCTAATCTGAACTGAATCAATCTCGCCCAATTACATGTAACCATTACTCATCAGACATTAATGAAGCTGCTTAACTGTAAATATTTACTAAAAGGGTGTCTCACATCCATTAACTAAAACATGTTCCAATAAGTGTAAAAACATGATGCTTTATTTTTACGTATATCAACTACAAACCTTTATATAATCATCTGTTGTTTACAAGAGGCTTTAAAAAAAATTTCCACCATTTCTGGATGGATATTTCTATGTAGCAGAAATACATTGATGCTAAAAGAGCTTGTTAATTTCAACAGGATTTTATTTAATCTAATTATTTTTCTCCCCTTTTTCTCCCCAATTTGGAATGCCCAATTCCCAATGCGCTATAAGTCCTCGAGGTGGCTTAGTGACCCGTCTCAATCTGGGTGGCGGAGGACAAATCTCAGTTGCCTCCGTGTCCGAGACCGTCAATCCGTGCATCTTATGACGTGGCTTGTTGAGCACATTACAGAGGAAACCTAGCATGTGTGGAGACTTCACGCCATTCTCCGATGCCTCCATGCACAACTCACCACGCGCCCCACCGAGAGCAACCACGAGGAGGTTACCCCATGTTACTCTACCCTCCCTAGAAACAGGGCCAAGTTGGTTGCTTAGTAGACCTGGCTGGAGTCACTCAGCATGCCCTGGATTCAAACTCACGACTTCTGGTGTGGTAGTCAGCCACACCACAATTTCAATAGTATTGATAAAAATAAGATTTAATGTTCAGCCAGCATTCATTGAAGCAGACAGCCTGGACAGGCTATGATCCTCCATCCCGTCTGCGTAACTCACCTCTGTGTCTCCCAGTCTCTTGTAATGGACTTCATAGAGAATAATCATGCCATTAGGGGCCTTAGGCTCCATCCACATAATGTGTACAGAGTACTCTGACACTTCATAGGTAATCGGCCCCACAATATCATCTGCCATGTCTGTTAATCAAACAAACAAAAACCATTATAAGGAAATGTTTTTAATACTAACGACTCAATAGCTATACAAGTCTGAATACCAGACATCTAACATACACATACACATCTTCAGAGCAAAACACATCAACATCACATAAGGTCCAGAAGTTAACCAGGGCTCAAGTCAAAAATGCCTCTGAAGTAACAAAAATGCCCTGGATATCTCAAATGTGGGGAAAATAATGCATAAAGAATTCTTCAGTTGTTTTTACCTGTTTTCTAGCATTTGATATATAGTTGAAGTCAGAGGTTTACTTACACCTTTACACCTTATACATTTAAAGTCCATTTTTTCACAATTCCTGACATTTAATAGTAGAAATTATTCCCTGTCTTTGGTCAGTTAGGATCACTACTTTATTTTAAGTATGTGAAAAGTCCTAATAATAATAGAGAGAATGATTTATTTCAGCTTTTATTTCTTTCATCACATTCCCAGTGGGTCAGAAGTTTACATACACTTTGTTAGTATTTGGTAGCATTGCCTTTAAATTGGTTAACTTAAATCAAATGTTTTGGGTAGCCTTCTACAAGCTTCTCACAATAAGTTGCTGGAGTTTTGACCCGTTTCTCCAGACAGAACTGGTGTAACTGAGTCAGGTTTGTAGGCCTCCTTGCTCGCACACGCTTTTTCAGTTCTGCCAACAAATTTTCCATTGTCAGGGCTTTGTGATGGTCACTCCAATACCTTGACTTTGTTGACCTTAAGCCATTTTGGCACAACTTTGGAGGTATGCTTGGGGTCTTTGTCCATTTGGAAGACCCATTTCGACGAGCTTTAACTTCCTGGCTGAAAGTAAGATCTTTATACCCAGGTGTACTTGCAAACTTTAGTCTGGCTTTTTTATGGCAGTTTTGGAGCAATGGCTTCTTCCTTGCTGAGAGGCCTTTAAGGTTAAGTCAATATAGGACTCGTTTTACTGTGGATATAGATACTTGTCTACCTATTTCCTCCAGCATCTTTACAAGGTCCTTTGCTGTTGTTTTAGAATTGAGTTGCACTTTTCGCACCAAACTACGTTCATCTCTTGGAGACAGAATGTGTCTCCATCCAGAGCGGTATGCTGGCTGTGTGGTCCCATTGTGTTAATACATGCGTACTATTGTTTGTAGAGATGCACGTGGTACCTTCAGGCATTTGAAATTGCTCCCAAGTATGAACCAGACTTGTGGAGGGCCACAATAGTTTTTTTGAGGTCAAGTGGTGTGATCTGAGAATTGAAAAGCTGAAAGGTTGTTTGTTTTAACCTCTTACACTTTGCACAGCCCTGTACTGGGCCGAAAGGGGGCACTGATCACAAAAAATTATATATATTATGGTTTTACTGAACAACTACTTGCTTGATCTGCACAAATTAGGTGTCATTTTAAAGCTTAGGCTCTTATCTTTACAATGAATATAGCTGATCTTACCAAAATACTGCTTTAAATTTACTGATAAAATGTAACCGTTCCATTTGAATTATTCACAAATTTGCAAATCGCAAACAATATTTAAAATCAGTAAAAGATCAAAGATCACAAGATCACATAGCCATGTGTCATATATCTTTTGAAAGGTCTTGATTAATAGGATATAATGAGTAGATTTGTTTCACTCAGATATCAATCTATAGTTTGTATTTGTGTGTGAAATGTACATGTATGATAAATGGAAAACAGAATCATTGTCACATTTTGGTTTATAAATTCAGGAAAATAAAAATGATGTAGAAAATGGTAAATCACAACTTACAGCAGATGGCTCTGAATAAAGCAAGCCCACACGTGATGTAATACAATATGTAGATCCTGAAATATTCCTTAACGTGTCAAGCAATGGTGGCTAATGGCGTCTATATGACGACGGTTTCTCTGATTGATTCACTGAAACACAATCTTTTACATCACAGATGTGTCAGATCATCCTCATTGGCTATCTAGAGAGTGTTAGATTCCATATTTGGACAATCCCATGTGTGGTAAATAGACCCAGAGCGCACATATTTGTTTAGGTGCCCATGACAGCTGAAATTTATTTTTGGCAGTTAGTTTATATAAGTTGAAGTGTTTTTATTAAAGATTTCTGCATTCATAATTTTCAGTTATTCTGTTTAAATGTTCAATAAAACCTGCTTGGAGATGTTTTTGGAAACTTTGATAAATTAAAGTGTACTTTGGGAACCATGGTTCTAAATGCTATAATATATATAATATTGTGTTCTACAACAAATCTTGGTTTTTTGTTTGGATTGGTTGACATGTTGGAGAACACCACCAAAGTTAATTTAATGACCATCCATACTTACTGTCTAAAAGGTATAATGACAACATAAATAATAACTGAGCAAATTATTTTTAGCACTCATGTTTTGTTTTGTCAGCTGTGTTGTATCATGACAGTCTCTGAGTGTGATCAAAATATATTTTCTTCAAATTGTGAAAGGTTTTCAAAAAAATGTATACCATGCAATTGACCCTCTTTGCATTTTTTAGATATAAGCTCTTACTTTTGGGTATGCCATTTAAGCATGAAAAATGCCTTCAGGGTGTAAGCTAGTTTCATCACCGAGACATAAGCCATTTTCTACAGACAATGCTGTATCACATTCAAACAGGTTTTGCAATCCCTGCTGCGGATCTCACTGGTTCACAAGTGCATTTATAATAGTCTGTTTGGTTGAGACAAGTCTGCGAATTACCTGACCTGTTCCGCACTTGTGCTGCTATGATTAAGCCGTGTTGATAATAGACCTGTGTAGCGCTGTTTCATTCTGCTTTTGAAGCGAGAATATACAGATATACAGAGAACCCAAAACATACAGATGACAGGGGAAGGTTAATTAATATTCACGAGGAAAGCGCTAACTAATTGTTCAGTGAAAAGTTACGATCTCCTGCCATCCTACGTTTCAGAAATAAGCTTGCGGGCCATATAAAATGAAGCGAGTTTGACACGTTGTATGCGGTGATGTCACTGTGAGTAAGTGCGTGTATTTGTGTGTGTGTGTGTGTGTGTGGTAGGGTCTCTTTCACAGTGTAGAAAGCGCACAGCTGACTGGGGCTGACAAGCATTATGTTGCATCAAGAATATTAAATTAACCATTTGAAATTCCAACATTGGAGTTCATAATTCAGCAGTGGCACAGCGCCGCTGCAAAATGCATATAGGGGAAACAATGTCATATCCATGACTTAAGTATTCGGAAAATGGATGGACAAAAATGGATGAAGGGCTGTCTGTTTTTAGATAGTAAGAAAATAAAACCCCTGAAAAACAACTCCAGGGGACAAAAACTGCCCCTTATAAAAGTCAAAATAAAAATAAAAATGTAAATTTTCTGACACTGCTATGGTTAAAAGAAAAACAATTCCGTACCTTCAGGCATGGTGCGGGCACTGACGTATGCTGCCATGCTGCAGCGGGCAGGGTCAGTCGGGTGGTTGCAGGCGTGGATTTCTATCTGGTAGCTGGTGAAATGACGTAGATTGGAAATGACCGTGGACTCTTTGGCATAAACAAACAGTGAAATCTTATTGGCTTCTGGTTCCTCCTCTGGGCTAAGAGTGAGAGAGCTATTGGGCAGTGAAGAGGGCGTGGTGAAGAGACGAGAAGTGGTCCTATTGGCCACACCCATAAGAGATCTGCGCTGTCTTGATGTCCTGGGAACAAAACAAGATACAAAGACACAACCAGTCTTTAGGTCTATTCACGCATTAATATGTGCCACAAACAAAACCAATCAAAATCAGCAATCAAATGCATTTCTTTTCCCAAAAGTGCTGAAATTTGTCTGACGACAACGCAAGGGATTTTTCTGTCGTCGTGTAAAATGTAAAAATAAAAAAACTACAGAAAGATGTGCAGTTGACAGTTAATATTGTGAGTAACTTCTTTGTCTAAAAAGTTATAGGCTGCTTTGCTTTAAAACAGGTGTAGGCTGATGTGATTGGAGTTTTTTTTTTGCTTTGAAGTGAAATCTGTATTGTCAGATGGGTTGTATCTTACACTGAATTTTACATATCTTGCATTAAAGCATTAATGAATGACCAGTGTGTTTTTCACGTTGTTTTCGGTGTGAACAGACCTTTAGATGTCTACTTTAAATTCCAGCAACACATCATTGAATTTAGAAAGCAGATGTGGCTGGTTGAAGTTGTTGAAGTGTGCAAATGATTCCAGCTAAAGTGAGTAATGCAATAATGTCTGGAAATTATGCAGCCTCACGCAGAGATCAAACGGCATGGGCTGGTTGTGGTAGATGGAAAACATTTAAATGACAGAACTATATTCTGTGCCACTGAACTGGTACAACAATCTAATGTTCACCTGCACAAAACAGATATTTGTGACCAAAAGTCAAGTCATTTTAATTTGCATAGTGCTTTTCACAACACACATCATTTCAAAGCAGCTTTACAGAAAATTTGGGATATGACAAATGCTGGATGGTGTTTTCTTTCATGTTCTTTCTTTAGATTTGTGACTAAATCAGCTTCACTCCTGCTCATAAGGAAAAGTGTTACCATTAAAAATGTATTGTGGTATACAGACCCCAAATGCTTGAGTAATTGCATAAAATGTTTGACAAATGATTTAGAAAATATGATTACTTTCTTATGTTGAACAAAAGAGGGGACATTTTGAAGAATGTTGGGCTGCTCTTTTTAAAAATGTGTTTACATACAATGAAAGTAAATGGGGACTAAGTCCTTAACATTCTGACTAACATCTTCTTTTGTGTTCCATGAAAGGGCGAAAATCATACAGAATTTGGAACAACATATATCAAGGGATGATACCAAAATTTTCATTTTTGGGTGAACTATCCCTTTAAGTTCATTAATGTCACCACTAGAGGGAGCAAAGGCACATTTCATGTGGTTTATTATTATTCCAGTAGTAAACCACTATTAGAGCACCACAGCCTTCAGTTATTTCCTCAAATATAAGAGAACAGGAGAGAAGCATTCAGCACTTCTGGTGTGCACTAAAGGTTAAAGCATTTATGAGGATAGAGTAATTTGTAAGTTAAACCGTATTTGAACATCTAAATAAAATGACATGTTAATTTGCTACTTTTCATTGTCAGTAAAATCGTTAAATAAACTGGAGTGCCCAAATTGAAAACTGCCAGGCCAGCTGCAACAGACAATTATAATATTTAGAACAATGAAGGGTTAGTGAGACAAACTGTCTATGTAGGAGTCTGTCCTTCCTTTTGAATGCTGTTGTGATGGTGCCAACATCGCTTGTGCACCAGATTGAACAACATCTTCCACCCCCAAAACAAAGACTAAAAAGACTAAACCAGCAACTATATAAGGTATGTTTGTGTTTGTGTGTATGTGGGAGCGCATATGTGTGTGTGGAGGAGAGGAATGGGATCTTTAGAGCTAGCTGTGAAGTTCTGAAGGCCAAAGATACACAAAGATGGTGAAAACACACCTATCAAAAACATCTACTCAAAGTCTTGGTGGAGTCAAAAACTTCCCAGCGAGGGACCGTGGACTGACCACTACCGAGACATTCAACCCTGAGCTTAGAACTCCAGAGAAAACAGATGAACATTAAAACAACATTAACCACTTGAGGTTCTCCAACTAGAGGGTCATGTCAGGTGAAGAATGTGACTGCTGCATCTCAAGATTTTATTTTTTTTGTGTGTGTGGATTTGCATAGTTTTGTGCTATAAAATAATATTTAGTCTATGTACGGTACTGTGCAAAAGCTTTAGGCACTTGTGAATGTTGCATAGTGAGGATGTCTTCAAAAATAATACCATAAATAGTTTTCATTTATCAATTAACATCATACAAAGTCCAGTAAACATAAAAAATCTAAATCAATATTTGGTGTGGCCATCTTTGCCTATAAAACATCACCAATTCTCCTAGGTACACCTAGACATGTTTTTCTTGGTTGTTGGCAGATAGGATGTTCCAAGCTTCTTGGAGAATTCGCCACATTTCTTCTATCTATTTAGGCTGTCTCAATTGCTTCTGTCTCTTCATGTAATCCCAGCCTGACTCGATGTTCAATGGGGGGCTCTGTGGGGGCCATGCCATCTGTTGCAGAGCTCCCTGTTATTCTATTATTTTTGCAAAAGGAATGTTTGAGAGTCTAAAATGTATTTTTCCTATTGACACACTAAAGCTGAAGATATCAATAACCATCTTAATACAAATGTTTTTGTGAAACATCTTAAGTGCCTAAAACGTTTGCACAGTACTGTATTTGTGAAATATCTGTAAATTCAGTCTGTAAATTGCTTAAGTAAATGTTTTATCACCCTCTTGTGGTCTCCTAAAGCCATTACGCCAGACTACATTAAAAGCAAGGCAAACTGACAGTAAACTGGAAAGCACACAAATTAGGCTTCTAATTTAAATGTCTAATAAAAATATTTTGATGTTTCAAAAAACTATATTATCGATATTTTGATATTTTATGCCACGTCTAGTCAGATGGAAGTATTTGGCCAATGTGTTGCGTCTGACACAGTTTTTTTAGAATCTCACACCAGGAGCATTTTATTTTTAAGACGGCATATAAAGTTAAAAATAAATATGAAAAACAAGTCTTGCATTTATTTTAGGCTTGATATCAATGCCCTTTTATTTACGCATAGTTAATCGGATGATTTTCCTGATGATTATCAATATATATATATTGATAATCATCACACGCATGCGCACACGCGCACACACACACACACACACACACACACACACACACACACACACACACACACACACACACACACACACACACACACACACACACACACACACACACATGGATTTTTTCCTTTCGTAAATCTGGACTGCCCCGCTTCAGCATGTTACATGTTATGTTACCATCTTGTGGTCTCCCAAAACTATTATACCAGACTGATAAGTAGAGGCCAATTGAGTGAATTGGAAAGCATGCAAATTGGGATAATTTAAATAATGGCTAATTTTAATATAGTGATGCATCAAAATATTGATATATCGATTATTTATAGGGATGTAATTTTATCAATATATTTTTATGTCATCCATAATTTTTTAACACAAAAATGGTCTTATGTGAATGCCCTCTTAAAAACCCATCAGAATGGTGGACAGACATGACCCTAATTCAGACTAATTATACAGGGCTTCCTTGAGTCTTCAGACAACCCATTGTACTAATAGATTATGCAAATATGTCATTTTAAGCATCCCTAAAAGATATCCTGTGTTTGAGCCATTTGTGCTAAATCAATGAGGAACTGTGAACTGTTTACCTGAGCTCAAAGACTTCATTATGGAGGTAGTTCTCAAAAGTTTTACGGTACTCTGTCTCCTCCGCCTCTTTCTTCAGCTCTTTCTCTGTTTTGGGGCAGGAACAGCAGCGGCTACCTTGGCCTTGCTCCTCTGTCTGGTTCCACTTCTGTTCCTCTTCATTATCTACTTGTGTGGGGGCTCTGGTGGGCAGCTTCATACCTGAACGATAGAACACAAGGCTTTGATTTTGTTCTGGAATCTTTAAAAATAAATGTCCCAGTAAAAAGAGTTGTCACAAAATCTAATAAGCTGCCTACCCAGAAATCATATTATAGACATCAAAGGCAAACATTCTTTTTTGATACACATCCTGAACATTGTCATTTATTGATACACTGAAGGTATGCCTCAAAATCTTGTGAGCTGCCTACCTAGAAAACATTTTGTGGTATTATAGGTGCAAGGGCTTTGCTGATACAATCATATGTAGGTCTAAATTCTCACAATTATTCATATTTTAGATCACTGTATTGGTTTATATATATGTGTACATTTATGTAATTTCCTACAGATTAATTGCATTGAACTAAATTGAATTAATCTGAAGAAGCAGATTGTCTAAATAAGCAGAAAGCCTGAAACCGACATTTCTCGGTATGGAGTTTATTTAATCATGTGGCATATTGGATAGTAGTGAAGTGAATCAAGCAAAAAAAGATTGAAACTGATCCCTCAGATTCACTCTGTCTCTTGCGGACATGTTCGGCCTCTTTCGCAGTCCAATTATGATATTGTGGATAGATGACAATGTATTGAATTGTGACATGTATCTTGATGTTTGAGGTAGATGGTGAAATTCAGTCCTAATAGGTGGATCTGAATGTTCATTTGCTGTCTAGGCATGCATATCACCAGGTTAAGATACTGCCAAGGTGCATCAATCAATAAATGTGTGTGTGTGTGAGTGAGTGTGTTCTTGTATGCTCTCCAACCTTTTTGACAGTAGTCAAACTTATAGAGCTCGCTGGCCTCTGGTTGCTGCTGACAGAAGACCAGATAGTGTGTGATGTTGCCATTTGGGTCATTAGGGGGCTTCCATTTCAGTATGATCTGTGATGACGAGTTAGAGGAGGATATAGGGTCCAGAGGTACAGAGGGTTCTGTGGGGAAAACCACAATGGAAAATACTAAGTATATAAAAACAGAACAAAGAAAAAAACAAGTTCTAGTCTCCATTAGTCCCTTTCATTATTCATGTAAAAATATGTATTCGTTGTTGACAGAACTCAGTTCTGGTTAGACCACATTGTCAGACTGGGACACCAATGAGACAAGGAGAATAATGACAGCTACCTCCTAACAAGGAAGATGTGTGGGGGAGCACCGTTGTCACAGCACGTGAACCCTTTGCCAAGGCAGAAAGAGAAAAAGAAAAACCCTGATGCACTGATTTCAGTCTCTGCCAACCAGCTGCCGAAACAACGTTCTCAGCTAAGTAATTGGTTATGTGGTTTATCAGCAAGGAAAGACACAACAAGCTCAAAAGGAAGCCAGACAGACACCTGGCAGCACTGAAAGTGAATCACATTCGTCCTCTCGTCTCAATCACAGCCCGGGTAATTTTGCAGTACTGAAAGTCATCGACGACCTATTTTACCAGCCTTTGACCTCTTTTATTCGTTTCCATTGCCAAGCATGCACGGGAAGCACTGCAAGTGAAATAGACTTACAGAAAACTTGAGTCTTTGTAAATGACTAAACATGGACACTCTCCATGAATTGGGCACAGAATAGGGCTTGAAACTTTAAGTTATTATGTTCTTTTTCAACAAATTGTAAGTGAAAGAAGACAAAAACAAAAACAATTTATCCACCACAAAATACATTTGTTATTTATTTTCCATACATTTTTTAACGAGATTTGCCATTTTTGCAACCACGTTATCAAATTTGGGACATGTCTAAAAAGAGTATTAAACCCTGATTTGAGTGATATTGCTTTTTTCTAGCAATAAACTTTACATAAACAAAAAACTATAATAACATTCATACAATTTAAAATAGATACAAATTTAAAGACTACACTCACAGAGCAATCTATTAGGAACACTATAGTCCTATTAAAGTGACCAAAGTTGTCTTCTACTCTTGTAGCCCATCCGCCTCAAGGTTCGACGTGTTGTGCATTCTGAGATGCTATTCATGTATAATGAGTGGTTATCTGAGTTACCGTAGCCTTTCTGTCAGCTTGAACCAGTCTAGGCTGCATTTCCCAAAAGCATCGAAAGCCTAAGTAGATTGTAGAAACTATTGGCGCCAATGGTCTCTACGATCAACTTAAGCTTGCAATGCTTTTGGAAAACGCAACCCTGGCCATTCTCTGTTGACCTCTTTCATCAACAAGGCATTCCCATCTGCAGAACTGCCGCTTACTGGATGTTTTTTGTTTTTGGCACCATTCTGAGTAAATTCTAGAGACCGATGTGCATGAAAATCCCAGGAGGTCAGCAGTTACAGAAATACTCAATCTAGCCCGTCTGGCACCAACAATCATTGCACGTCAAAATCACTGAGATCACATTGTTTCCCCATTCTGATGGTTGATGTGAAAATTAAATGAAGCTCCTGACTTGTATCGGCATGATTTTATGCACTGCACTGCTGCCACATGATTGGCTGTTTAGATAATTGCATGAATAGGTAGGTGTACAGGTGTTCCCAATAAAGTGCTCAGTGAGTGTATGCCAGAATGAGTAACTGGGCAAATTTAACCAAATTGAAAACTGACAAATGCAGTATAAATTTAAATTCTTTTAAGTAGGGGAAAAATAATATAGCAACATGTTTGCATAAAACCAAAAGTTTGTTAATAATTTAATCAAATAGTTCACAAATCACATAATAGTTTATATAACACAGCAAATAGAATTCTCTCTGAAGAGCACCACATTTGTGTAATAAAGTAATGGGACACCAATTTGTATCCTATTCATGGAAAATGGCAGTGACTTTGTTGACAGTGGAAAGTTTTAAGCAGGCTTGGCAGGGAGATCTCAGGCCAAAATGTAGAAAACGGAAGCTTTAAAAGATTAAATGGTCATTCCGAGGCTCTTACTGGTAGCATTGGTGCGGACATAGATGATCTCGCTCTTTGCTCCATGGACCTGGTTCTCATCAGAAGCAGAGAGCTGGGTTTTGACCATGATGGCGTACTGTGTCCATGGTTTCAGAGGGAGGATGAGGTATCCAGGCTCCTGCTGTTCTTTTCCCTCTGTAGCACGAGGCGGAGGATCCACATCTGCTATCACCCAGCTGTTAGAGCCACATGCATCCTGGCCATCAAACTCAGTCACATTCTTGTAAGGCCTAAAGAACAGGAGAGCATTCACCAAATCACTGCACTGAACTAAATACGTGCAAAAAATTCACCAACATTAGGAAAGCACACTGATAGCTTAATCAAAAAGTGTGGGCTACTTACGCCTCCTTGTATAAAACCATGAACCCCAGCAAGTCTCGAAAATCTGGCGGCCAGAAAGGCTCCCATTTAATGATTATCTTGTCTGAAAGTGTGCGAACCTGAGTGAACTTCAACACCTGGCTCTCACCTAGTGAAACGGAAGACATTGAAATATTGCTGATTACCACCTAGTGAGGTATGATCTCAGATCTATTCAGATATAGACCATATGAGCATAAATGAAATGTAAAGCTATGTAAAGTCCGCCTCACATGATGCCTGATCTCCATTGGTCTTTGAGGCAATGTCATTTTTAATCTGCCGGTTCTTAGTGCCTGTCACCTCCTCCATCTTCCGGATCTCCGACATGCAGAGTTTGGAGTTGTGATGGAAGAACATTCGACCCTGCAGGATGGTCAGGTTGTGGTTGGTCCAGTCCCACAGCTGACGCAGGTTCTGGTTATCAAGAGCGTAGAATGAATAGTTCCTGATGGGTAAGAAAACAGCACACAAATTCAGAGTATGGGGGACAGAGCTTTAACTTTAATCAAAAGATTATGGGAGAAAGATTTAAACTTGGTATTTGAGGAGGGAGTGTGGGCTAGGATTTAAAAAAATTTCAAGTCTGCATCTAGAGATGCAACAGCGCACCTTATGCAATTCAAGATTTTACATCGATTCTATCGGACCCCATCTAGATTGTATAGGCTTGCCCTTAAAGGCACACCCACCTACTCTCCATCAGAAGACACATGTCTTTTTGGTGGTGTGATAAGATCCAAGAATTGCGGTTAAATGTTCAGAGATTTATGTGTGATGTATTTGGCACTCAAATTTCATTTCATTCAGACATGTATTTTAGGCAATCAACAAAGAGAATAAGCACATAAAAAATTGGGTCCTAACCAGCGTCATAATCGCCAGACAAATAGTTTTAAGGGGATGGAAGTTGGCTGGAGCACCCCCATTTCAAGAGCGGTGCTCGGAGATGGGGAGGGTAGCAGCTTTTGAAGAAGGGTCATCAAGAAGATTGGGGAATTTGGACTTGTTTGTGGGGAAATGGGGCAAATATCTGGCGTTTTTGGAGGGCTCTCGGGGAGTGGCAGTGGAGCGAGAGGTGTAGTGGTTAATGTGTGTGATTATTATATTTTTTATAATCAAGTGTGACCACTGGGGTGGGGGGTTAAGTATCGATTCTTATTTTTTTATATATATATATATATATATATATATATATATATATATATATATATATATATATATATATATATATGTTTTTCTTTTCTTTGTTTAATATACAAATCAATAAAAACAATTTAATCACAAAAAACAACACACTACTAGAGACGAGATAAAGGAATCATTAATAGAGACTGCTAGACAATGATAAACAATCCCTATGAGAAACCAAATGCATAAAGCCATATTTAAATTAGTGGAACTGTGGAAAGAAAACCACATATTCTGTACGATCAGACTCCTACCCGACTTCTTGTGTCTCTCCCCGGATGACTCTGAGCTTACGGAGGAAAGAAAGAGAGATGAGGGCGTAGGAGCGTCGCACTGTAAGGTAGCCAGTGATCTCCTCCAGCTGTCCCAGGTTAGCCTCCAGCTCTGCGGCAATGTTATCTAAAAGAGAGAGTTGGAAAGGAGAGGAAGCTTCAGTCCTCAGCGAAATATGGATTTTCAAAAGTATGCAAAACCGCTCTCTTATGAATGCACATTGTGATGTCTGTCTGTCTGTCCACTTTTCAGTATGATTGTATGGATTTAAATGGTTATGTAAGAGGAGAATTTATAATAAAAAGGACTTTAATATTGATTTGATTCTCACCCACACCTTTCATATCAAGTGAAGTATGGATTAATTTTATACTGCCTTTATATGCTTTTTGGACCTTTAAAGTTCTGGCCACCATTTACTTGCATTGTATGGACCAACAGAGCTGAAATATTCTTCAAAAATCTTAGTTTGTGATCTCCAGAAGAAAGAGTCATATACATCTGGGATGGCATGAGGGTGAGTAAATGATGAGAGAATTTAAATTTTGGGGTGAACTGTCCCTTTTAAACTGCCTAAACTGCTGTAACTAGATTAGAAAGAACATAGTAAAGTGACAATGAATTGCAATGCTGACAAAAAAACTACAATATGTACAATGAAGCTATACTTTCAGTAAAACATTTTCCCACATATTTTTGGGAAACGATAAAGCAATAAGTTCAGCACTTGTTGCACAAAGTCCAATGAAGAAATGAGAAAAAAAAATATTGAAATATATTACGGTTTTGAATTTTAAATTGACCTAGCAAATCCCCAAATTATCGTCAATAATGATCAAATATTGCATCACCAGGTCCCTGCTGATTCCCACCACTATATGCAGTTATAAAAAGTTATTCAACAACTTAGAGCATTCATTAACCAATCAGAATAAAAAAATGTAACAATGTTGTGGTATACAAACAGACAGACAGTTAATGCATTCTTCTGTGGTGCAGAATTGTACAAGACAGTTTGTTTGTTCTTACTCCCTCCACGGATGTTGATAACCAAACTGCCGTTGAGCACAGTGCATCCTCTCAGAGCCTGAGCCGTTGTGACCGAGTCCACTGTCTTCAGCCCCATGCACACTTTAGGACAGAGGCCAGCACAAGGCGTGCAGTTCAACCTGCAGTACAGAACACAGGGTCACATGTACACAAACCCAAACAATGAATGAATCAAATGTTTGTCACACTCTGTGCTGTGAAAAGAACAAGGAAACAGATATTCAGATATATGATGTATGTATGGTGTTTCTATTTTTGTTGACATTTAAGCAGATTTGTGGAACGAAACAATAATAAACTGTTGTTATCAAGGATGTGGATCCTGTTGCGCAAAGTGTCAGCATTGTTTTTGGGCGGCGGTAACCTTGTAGAGCAGGCCAAAGGTTGCAATCAAGGATGAATGAGACATTCTGTGAGATGTGCCAGAGACACAACTTAATCACTGATTGTTTTTGTGGATACATTGGGCCTGACTGAGGAACTGTTTATCATCTGTGCTTTCCGCACCACTGTTTCCTGTGAAACTTTGTTACACATATTTGTATGACAACTGTTATAAGTGTGAATCTACAAGTGAACAAAGGATCTGGAGGTGGTATGTCAAAGACTAAACAATTAAACCTGCGTCAAAGCAGGAACAATTCACAATACAGAATCTGTAGCTGTGCCAAGAATGTACAAAAACCAACTATGGGCCAAAGCGTGATTAATATCTTTTCTTCAATGATTTGAGCCTTGTTAATCTTTCATGATACCTGCTAGGGATGGGTCACAATGGTTCGATGACTTGTCGATTAGTGAGGTTTACGAGATTGTTTATTTTTTTTAAGCCTTGATATTTATAGTGACAGCTTTAATGTAGCATGCTGTGCTTTAAATGTTAAGAAAGTTTGCATGGTAAAAGCTCTCAGAAAAGATGGTTCTGTAAATTAATCCCCTTTAAAAACACTGCCACAACAGCCATGAACATGACAGATGTACAGTGGGTACGGAAAGTTTTCAGACCCCCTTAAATTTTTCACTCTTTGTTATATTGCAACTATTTGCTAAAATCATTTAAGTTCATTTTTTTTCCTCATTATTGTACACACAGCACCACATACTGACAGAAAAACACAGAATTGTTGACATTTTTGCACATTTATTAAAAAAGAAAAACTGAAATATCACATGGTCCTAAGTATTCAGACCCTTTGCTGTGACACTCATATATTTAACTCAGGTGCTGTCCATTTCTTCTGATCATCCTTGAGATGGTTCTACATCTTCAATTGAGTCTAGCTGTGTTTGATTATACTGATTGGACTTGATTAGGAAAGCCAAACACCTGTCTATATAAGACCTTACAGCTCACAGTGCATGTCAGAGCAAATGAGAATCATGAGGTCAAAGGAACTGCCTGAAGAGCTCAGAGACAGAATTGTGGCAAGGCACAGATCTGGCCAAGGTTACAAAAAATTTCTGCTGCCCTTAAGGTTCATAACAGCACAGTGGCCTCCATAATCCTTAAATGGAAGACGTTTGGGATGACCAGAACCCTTCCTAGAGCTGGCCATCCGGCCAAACTGAGCTATCGGGAGGGAAGAGCCTTGGTGAGAGAGGTAAAGAAGAACCCAAAGATCACTGTGGCTGAGCTCCAGAGATGCAGTCGGGAGAAAGTTGTAGTAAGTCAACCATCACTGCAGCCATCCACCAGTCGGGGCTTTATGGCAGAGTGGCCCGACGGAAGCCTCTCCTCAGTGCAAGACACATGAAAGCCCGCATGGAGTTTGCTAAAAAACACCTGAAGGACTCCAAGATGGTGATAAATAAGATTCTCTGGTCTGATGAGACCAAGATAGAACTTTTTGGCCTTAATTCTAAGCGGTATGTGTGGAGAAAACCAGGCACTGCTCATCACCTGTCCAATACAGTCTCCACAGTGAAGCATGGTGGTGGCAGCATCATGCTGTGGGGGTGTTTTTCAGCTGCAGGGACAGGACGACTGGTTGCAATCGAGGGAAAGATGAATGCGGCCAAGTACAGGAATATCCTGGACAAAAACCTTCTCCAGAGGGCTCTGGACCTCAGACTGGGCCGAAGGTTCACCTTCCAACAAGACAATGACCCTAAGCACACCGCTAAATTAACGAAGGAGTGACTTCACAACAACTCCGTGACTGTTCTTGAATGGCCCAGCCAGAGCCCTGACTTAAACCCAATTGAGCATCTCTGGAGAGACCTGAAAATGGCTGTCCTCCAACGCTTACCTCCAACCTGACAGAACTGGAGAGGATCTGCAAGGAGGAATGGCAGAGGATACCCAAATCCAGATGTGAAAAACTTATTGCATCTTTCCCAAAAAGACTCATGGCTGTATTAGATCAAAAGGGTGCTTCTACTAAATACTGAACAAAGGGTCTGAATACTTAGGACCATGTGATATTTCAGTTTTTGGTTTTTAATAAATGTGCAAAAATGTCAACAATTCTGTGTTTTTCTGTCAATATGGGGTGCTGTGTGTACAATAATGAGGAAAAAAAATGAACTTAAATGATTTTAGCAAATGGCTGCAATATATCAAAGAGTGAAAAATTTAAGGGGGTCTGAATACTTTCCGTACCCACTGTATCTGTCCATTGCTTTGCACCTTGCAATACTTTTTTAACATCTTGTAACAAGTGTTGTATTTGTCAAGTCAAAAATATTCCAACTTCAAAAACGCGAGATTCTTTCCTTCTGTTGCGATGGAACAGAATCACAAGAATCACAGGAAGCATTGCTAATGACATCATAAAACTAAAAACGGTGGAAAAATATAAGGCTACGTCCACATTCATCCGGATACATTTGCAAACAGTGGAACATTTTTTAAGGCTATATCCACATTAATCTGTATACATTTGAAAAAGCGTTTTTGTTTTCTAAATGCTCTCCGTCCACACTACCATTTTCAAACATTTTCCAAAAATTGCTTGTACACACATAAACATTTGAAAATTCTTAAATTCCCTTACTGCGCTTGTAAACAATTGTAGTTCCATGTACGGTCTGAAACCCAATTGTCCTCGTGTTCTGCTGCCATAGAGCAATTCAGAGTAAACTTTTCGCCGTCTTTTAAGACATGCAATGTGAAGAATGTAAAAAGTAACATTTATAGTTCAAGTCAGAAGTTTACATGCACCTTAGCCAAATATATTTGTATATCACAATTCCTGACACTTAATCATAGAAATTCCCTGTCTTTGGTCATGCTTGGGGTAATTGTCCATTTGTATATTTATCCATTGAATATATATATAAAGATGTTGCCACAGATGGCAATCTCTGTGTGGAGCTCTCCAGTTCTTTTGTTATTTTTGTTTGTTTGTCCTGTGTTTAGTAATTTTTTCCAGGGACAAACTGCTGAACATTCTGCAGCACATACCAGACAATTGTTTCCCGGTTTTGGACTACTCGGATGCTTTGCTGGACATTTTAGTCAGAGGCGCAGCTGTGTTGTTCAAGCGCACCTTGAGATGCAAGCGAGGGAAGCGAGCCGGCATGCTGGTCTAGCTTCAACAATGCAGCTTTCGAACAACGCTGCCAAGTATTCATCTAGCGAATCTCCACTCTCTCCCTAACAAAAAGGACGAACTACATCACCTTACCCACACAAACAAGGACTTTTCAAACTCTGCTGCATTGTGCTTCACAGAAACCTGGCTAAATGAAGCCATTCCAGACAGCACGTTACATCTGCCGGGCCTTCAGCTGTTCAGAGCGGATTGCATTGCTGAGTTAACGGGGAAAAGGAGAGGCAGTGCTTTTACATCATTAAAAGTTGGTGTACAGATGTAACAACATTAAAGGAGATGAGCTGTCAAAATCTGGAAGCGCTCATCAACTGTAAGCCTTTCTACTCGCTGCAGGATTTTTACTCATTTTTCTACATATTTATTCTGGTGAGTGTTTATATTCCTCCACACACGTGTGTGAATGGAGCGCTGCAACAACTGGCTGATCACATCACAGAACAAAACCCGGATCCACTTATTATTTTTCTGGGAGATTTAAATACAGCTAACCTCTCCTGTGAACTGGCAAAATACAGACAGCACATTATATGCCCCACCAGTGACAGAAATATACTAGATCACTACTACACAACATTAAAGGATGCATATCGCTCTGTCCCTAGAGCAGCTTTGGGACTCTCTGATCACTGTCTGGTTCATCATCTTCCAACCTACAGGCAGAAACTAAAATCAGCTAAACCTGTAGTAAAGAAAGTAAAGAGTCACCCATTTGTCTAAAATCCTGTGCGAACCAGCTGGCCCCCAAATTAACACTGATCTTAAATAGATCACTGGAGCAGTGTGAAGTTCCTTGCTGCTTCAGAAACCCAAAATCACAGGATTAATGACTACTGACCCGTCGCTCTGAAGTCTGTGGTCATTAAATAATTTGAGAGATCTGGTTTTGGCCCACCCAAAGGACAATTGCAGGACCCTTTCTATATCCCCTTCAATTTGCTTATTGAGCAAACAAGTCTGTGGATGATGCAGTCAACATGGGATTGCATCATATCCTGCAACATCTGGACAGACCAGGGACATATGGAAGGATCCTTTTTGTGGACTTCAGTTTGGCTTTCAATACCATCATCCCAGCAATACTCTGGACTAAATTACACCAAATCTCTTTTCTCACGTCTATCTGTCAGTGGATCACCAGCTTTCTGATGGACAGGCAGCAGCTAGTGAGACAGGGGAAATTCACTTCCAGCACATGTACAATCAGCACTGATGCCCCCCAGGGATGTGTGTTCTCCCCACTACTCTTCTCCCTGTATATCAATGACTGCACCACCAAGGGCCCCTCTGTCAAGCTCCTGAAGTTTGCAGACAACACTACGGTCATTTGCCTCATCCAAGATGATGAATCTGTATACAGAAGGGAGGTTGAACAGTTGACTCACTGGTGCAGTCAAAACAACCAGAAGCTCAACACATTTAAAACAGTGGAGATGATTGAGTAATTTAGGAGGAACACCCTAGCATTGACTCCATTCTCCATTCTAAACAGCACTGTGACAGCAGTGGAGTCATTCAAGTTCCTGGGCACTACCATCTCACCACCCACATTGACTCCAATGATAAAAAGGCCCAGCAGTTGTACTTCCTTCACCAGCTGAGGAAGTTCAACCTACCACAGGCGCTGTGGATACAGTTCTACTCATCAGTCATTGAGTCTGTCCTCTGTACTTCAGTAACTCTCTGGTTTGGTGCAACTATGAAATTGGACATCAGAAGACTACAAAAGGATTATTGGTTTTGCCCTGCCCTCCCTTCAAGAACTGTATACTTCCGTAGTGAGGAAAAGGGCTGGAAAAATCACTCTGGACCACACTCACCCAGCCCACTACCTTTTTGAACTGTTGCCTTCTGGGCGGTGCTACAGAGCACTGAGCACAAGAACCACCAAGCACAGGAACAGTTTTTTCCCTCAGGCTATCCATCTCATGAACAGTTAAAACTGTCCCATTGAGCAATAATTATGTGCAATACACAGCTTAGTCTATTTATATTTATCCTACATACCATACATTCCCTTTCATCTGTATATAACAGATTTATATTCATATATTGTACATAAATACATATATGCACATATATTGTCTTATTGTGTATTTCTATACATATTTTCAATTCACTTTTTATTTTTATTCTATTTTTGCATTATTATCTTTGTTTTGTTGCTGTATTGTTTGTGCACTGGAAGATTCTGTCACCAAGACAAATGCTTTGTACATGTAAGCATACTTGGCAAAAAAGCAAATTTTGTTTCTGATTTGGAAGTCCCATTTGCGACCGAGCTTTATCTTCCTTGCTGATGTCTTGAGATTTTGCTTCAATATATCCACATAATTTTCCTATCTCATGATGTCATCTATTTTGTGAAGTGCACCAGTCTCTCCTGCAGCAAAACACCCCCAAAACATGATGCTGTCACCCCCATATTTCATGGTTGGGATAGTGTTCTTCAGCTTGCAAGTCTCACCCTTTTTCCTTCAAACATATCATTTTAATTTCATTTAATTTATTTATTTATAAAGCACAAATAAACACAACAAAAGTTAACCACAGTGCTGTACAGAACCAGGTTTTAAAATAAAACAAGTAGAATAAAAAACAAAATCAACAAAAAAATAAAATAAATAAAAAATAAGAATAAGATAGTAAATAAGAAATATTAACATGGTCAAATTATGATCAATTAAAAGTCAAAGTAAAAAATTAAGACTTTAACTTATATTTAAAATCATCTAGTGAGGTGGCAGATCTGACAGACAGAGGTAGGCTGTTCCATAACTTAGGGCTAGCAATCGCAAATGCACGGGCACCTCTCAGCTTTAATCTTGATCTGGGAAAGGACAGAATGTTCTGATCTGCGGATCGTAGACATCTGATCTGACATTCGCTTAGTAGGTCTGACAGATAGACAGGCGCCAGGCCATTTAGTGACTTAAAAACAAACAATAATACCTTAAAATCAATTCTATAACACACTGGCAACCCATTTAAAGACCTTAATTTCTGAGTGATATGGTCACGTTTACGCATATCAATGGTCATTATGGAATAACAGTTACATTTTTGTTTCATCAGACCAGAGCACATTTCTCCAAAATGTATGATCTTTGTAACCATGTTCACTTGCAAACTGTAGTCTGGCTTTTTTATGGTGATTTTGGAGCAGTGGCTTCTTCCTTGCTGAGCAGACTTTCATGTTATGTCGGTATAGGACTTGTTTTACGGTGGATATAGACACTTGTCTGCCTGTTTCGTCCAGCATCTTCACAAGGTCCTTTGCTGTTGCTCTGGGACTGACTTGCACCAAACGTTTTGTACCAAACTACGCTCATCTCTAGGAGACAGAATGTGTCTCCTTCCTGAGCAGTATGATGACTGCGTGATCCCATGGTGTTTAAACTTGTGTACTATTGTTTGTACAGATGAACGTAGTACCTTCTGGCATTTGGAAATTGCTCCAAAGGATGAATCAGACTTGTGGTGGACCACAATAATTGTTCTTTTTTTAAATATTGGTTTTATTCCCAATTTGGAATGCCCAACTCCCACTACTTAGTAGGTCCTTGTGGTGGCACGGTTACTCGCCTCAATCCGGGTGGCGGAGGACAAGTCAATCCAGTCATCTTATCACATGGCTCACTGTGCACGACACCCCAGAGACTCTGTGGAGGCTCATTCTACACTCTGCGATCCATGCACAACTTGCCACACGCCCCATTGAGAGCGAGAACCACTAATCGCAACCACGAGGAGGTTACCCCATGTGACTCTAACCTCCCAAGCAAACGGGCCAATTTTGTTGCCTAGTAGACCGGGCTGGAGTCACTCAGCACACTCTGGATTCGAACTTGTGACTCCAGGGGTGGTAGTCAGCGTCAAAACTCGCTGAGCTACCCAGGCCCCCTGAAAATATGTGGTTTTGCACACACCTAGTACCTTCCAAAAAGGACAGAATGTGCTGTTCTTTATCCAGCTAATCTTAAAGAAAGCTGGTGTGTGGGTGAGATTCATATTGCAGACATATCAGAGAGTCCAGTATGCTGCCTCTCTCCCGCTGCAAGGATGCAACTCAGAGTAATTTATCTGTCAGTGGCCAGACGGCGCTCCCTGTCTAAGCAGCTGACAGACAGGGAGAGCTGAGCAGAGGAGGACACAGAAGGGACAGGGATGTCGAAACTCCTGATATATCATTAGAGTCCAGCTAACATGGAGAGACCGTAACCAAGGGCGGCAGCACAGGGAGAGAGGCCTGATCACCGTGGTGTCTGTCCAGCAATTGTGATTTGTGTGTCTGCTATCTGAATTCCCACAGTGCCCAGCCCAGGCGTCATACTGGTGGGGGCAAAAAGGGGGTACCATCAGAGAGAAAGACAGAGAGAGAAAGGAACTGAAAGACAAATAAATAAGAAAACACAAGGCCACTGAAGACACTTGAATGTCCTATCTGGCAAAACATGCAAATTAAAGGGATAATTCCCCCACAAATGGAAATTCTGTCATCATTTACTCTATTACAAGTCTTCTGAAGTCATATAACAGCTTTGTAGCAGGACCAAACCAAAATGTTGTTGTTATTTACAAAAAGAAAATTATATTCCGACATAAGTCTCAAATCTCATTTATGCTTGTACAAATTCAAACATGGCGTCATGATACACATAAAAACTAATGACGTTTCCTCCCCATCTTAGAATGCTGGCTTTATGAATGCAACAGAGTATTCTCATGTGTTGTGATTTGAATGGGGACAGCAAAGATTTTCAGTGAATAACACCATAGTCTGTTCCTCATTCAAAAGTTATCATATGGTTTAGGACACAAGGAATATAGTCCATGAGTCATATGTACAACTTTTTTGGTGCTTTTTATCATTTTAGGATCTTGACAAAAGTGATAATTTATCATTATCATGTTTCATTACACATTGGCATTCGGTTTTTGAAAGATGGAATCAATCACCATCCTGCTTTGTTATACATGTACAAGAGCAGCTTAGACATTCTGCAAAACATATTGATTTGAGCTCCATGGAAGAAAGTTGTAGGGGTTTGGAATGTCATGAGGGTGAGTACATTTTTGGTAAAGTAGCCTATTCCTTTAAATCCTATAACAAAACACCGCTGGAGGTTTAGCATCAGATTCCAGACTGCGTGCAGCTGCATTTAGCCCCTCCATCTCACACTTGTGCTTTTCTCTGTATTCTTACATGCTACACATATGATGTAGTGACTCCTGGGTTAAAGTGCACACTGTCTGCTTTAATTTACAATTTTTCCAACCTTATCAGCAGAACTGAAAGTGCAGCATGTTTTATTCACATATATTATTCACATGTCTAAGGGCATTTAAGGGCATCTAAGTATTTGTTCAGTTTTACATTACATTCTCATTTAGACAGGGCTTGTATTTTGCACTTTTAACGTATACCGGATATATTTAAGCAATATCACATGAGCAAGAGTGGTGCTGTAATGAATGTTTGCATGGCTGGGATTCGTCTGCAGGAAGCTTAATCACAGCCATAATGATTCAGTACACCAGCGTAGTTGTGATTGTGATCAATTGATTTTATACAACAGTTCTATATACAATAAGTTAATATTGAGTAACTTACATTTTAGACATAACATGATAATTTATTTATTTTGCTCCATTAAAGAAAATCGCCAAGCAACGCTCAGACTGACAGCCAGTGTGGAACACTGCAAACACAGACAAGCATAGTGATAAAAAACAGTGCTGTTATACTAAAAAATCAGCACTCTTGGAATGACACTTGTTCAATCAAATTAAAAGACTGGAACAACTGTTGCATAATATTTAATATCACATCTTGATTCTATGCTATGCTGTTTTGTTGGAGATATTTTGCTAGTGTCTGACTGCAGCTGGACCAAGGAGATGTCTGGAATCAGACTGACCATTTTGTAGATTAAATATGGAAAACCCAACATTTATGTGGCCAATCGTCCATCCATCCGCATATAGCGACGCATGTCTGCATCGAAATAGCCAGAGAGAGAATAAAGCTGGTAGACATTGGTCATCCTTTATTTCTACCACAAACAAACAAACAACACAAAACTGTGTTCTGAAAGAGGCTATAAAATAGAGGTTAGCGGTCTGTGTCGGTCCTCCCCTTCCAGCTATGACCTTATTTAAATGGGCACAAATGCACTGCCAAGCCTTGCACTAGAACAGTGCTGCTTTAAAACAGACACACACTAGGGATGTGCAAAACTACGTATTTTCAAAAATCAACTAGTTGATGGGCTGTCTGAACAACTAAATGATTAGGTGGCTTTTAAGCTGAACGGTGTAATTTCTGCCACTTTAGCACCTTCAAAGCACCACAACACACAAGGTTCTCGAGACAAGATTTCAAACCTTTAAGCTCAGAGTTTGTTTTTAAAGATTTTCTGTTTCAGTGGCATACCCCAAATTAAAGGCTTATAAAAAAAGAGAAGAAAAAAAAAAAAAATCAAGGAGGGTCAAGTACTTGGTGTCATTGTAAAGAAAACTTTTCATTTTTTTTAATGATATAAATTATGACAAATTATGAGGCTCTGAAGAAACTGCTGAAAAAAAAAAAAAAAACTTGGGCCTAAGTATTTTTATTTTTTAGCTTTTTTCTTATTTTTCTGATTTGACATTATATTTCTCTGGGTGTATAAAAGGTGGCTCTGTAAAATTGCTTTTTCTTTGTTCCCAATCATGTCAACTGTAACGGAGTACAATTTTGTGTTGATTCAATAAAGCAATCAAAAGTTATAGCATTACAAAAATAATTAAAAGTATCCAGAAGCCTCTCCAAACAAATAAAACCTAATAATTCTAAATAAGAACTAATTACACATGCAAACAGAACAATGAATAAAGGTATGCATAGCATGTACAAATTATTTTAGTAATGAGATTTCACAGAATGAAAGCCATTTGACTCAATGATTCACCCATCTCCTGGTGGCCATATGTAACAGTCCCCAATCACATGTCTCTCTGCCCAAATATGGATGACTTTTGCACCAATCAATCCGATTGGTTTAGCGTTTCATGATGCCACATAATTTCCGATGACATCATTTCCAGATGCTGTGTGCACATTGTGCTTTTTTGTGTACATTGTGCCAATTATCTAATGATTTTTACATCTGATTACCTTGTGTGTAGGCTCATTTGAAAGATAGTCACCTCCTCGAAGTAATGGTATATGATATTTTATGTTCCGTTTATTTTTCATTAAGTTATAAGCAATTAAGCAACACCTGTTCACATGAAACATAAAAGTCAAAGACATATACTTAGCTATTACACGCAATATTTTGTATGTGAGTAAAACAAATAAGCTGGTTGCATTCTACTCTTTAAAAGCTTGGCTATTTGATGAGTTTGATGGTTTTACTGATTACAATAATATGTACAATGCAACATTTTTCATATATTATCAGGGTTCCCATATTTACAGGACATTTTGTGCCCAACAAATGTAAAATTGAAGCAAAAATACATGCGTCCATTTAAATCTAGCTTTTATTTTGCAGTTTCTTTGTTTTAGATTCTCACCTCCAGATAAGAAGTTTGCTATATGGCCCAGTGTGATAATTAATCCCCATAAAGCTGTGATTTAATTAAATAAATACATAGTTGTATAGAGTGTTGCTTTCTTTCTGTCATCTCACTCACTCACTCACACACACACACACACACACACACGAGTGCATATGATGATTATTATGGTGTTTTCAGTGAATGAGCGGCCATCTCTACACATTAATTTTGAAGTGTTAGGAATCACCACACTACTAACCCAGTGAATTAATAAAATGAACAAATCCGTGGTCCGAATGTCATTTTAATCAAAAGTTTAGAACTCAAATGGATGCAAGCTCATGGGGGTAGAAAAATTTAGACAATCACTAATTTATTAATTTTTTTAAGAATAAGCTAAAAGCAACAACTAAAGCTATTTTAATTATTCAAATGTTAGAAAATTAGCTGCACAAATAAAGGGTAATCTGTTGTGGCTACAACTAACATAACATTAACCCTGTCCCTGAAAACCAATTCACTCATGTTTATTACATCTGTTTGCTATGTTAGCCAGCTATAGTTTGTCAATGCATCATTTTGAAGCTCAGCAAACAATGCGGTGGTGGATTGTGTCTGTTGAGTGTTGATTTCATGCTACGTTGTTATGTAGTTGGTGAGACGCAATGCTGGAAAGTAAATAAAGTCCATCTATTACTCTCCATGACAACGAGCTTATGGCTAACCATGTAGCTACTTTCATTACTTGTCAACTGAGTGGAAGCTACTGCGTAAACATGTATTCACCTAACTGTTTTGTTCAGGATTCGCAGTTTGGTACCCCCTTCATCCGAACAATTCAAGTCATTGCACTTACAAAATATAATATTTAAAAGTCTGGTTTTCCACTGTTGAAAGTTTCCCTTGAACTTGTTTAGCAGAATACGGTGTAACACTGCAGCCGCTGTTTATCTCTTGACTCGGCAGATGTAAATGCTTCTTGTTTTACAACCTGCCCCTAATTGACTGGCAGTATTAAAATAGTCAGCATTTGACTGATACTAAACAGTACTACTGATGTTTATTTACCTATTTATTTTATTTGAATTGATTCTTTATTTAAATGGTCAGCAACTGACTGATACTGAAGATACAGTACTGATGCTCATTTAGCTATAATTTTAATTTATTCTTAATTTAAATGGTCAGCCATTGACTGATTCTAAACATACAGTAGTGATTTTTATTTAGCTATTTATTGCATTTTTATGTATTCTTTATTTAAATGGTCAGCAACTGACTGAAACTGAACATACAGTACTGATGTTTATTTAACTATTTATTGTATTTAAATTTATCTTTATTTAAATTTAAATTTATCTTTATTTAAATGGCCAGCAACTGACTGATACTGAACATAAAGTAGTGATGTTTATTTAGCTATTTATTGTATTTTTATTTATTCATTATTTTCTCAATGTTCATTTCGTCATTGTAAAGCGCATTTCACATGAGCCACAGGCAATGCTTTGCCCTCTACATGACAAGCGTTGCAGAAGCTACAGCCCTGATGGTCAGCGCATGTTACCAAACTGAAAGAAATGCAACACGTCTGTTATTCTGTGCATGAGATGAAATTAGTGGAGCAAGCACAGAACCACCTCACGTGTGCTCACTAAGAACAGATCTGCGCACGAGCATTGCGTGTAGACTGTTTGATTAAATCACATCACAGATTTTATTTAGCTGGATCGTTCAGCCCTAACAATGCAACAAAAAAAACATTGTTTTGTGGCGGAGCGCTGCTGCTGAATAGCGGTGCAGGAAACACTGCTATATACTGCAAAAAACTGTCAAAGTCCTCACAAAAATCAAAGACTTGATTTTCAATAATAACAAGAACACTGCTCACAGCAGGTGATTTGAAGTCTGACAGTAACTGTCTGGTGGTGGATTTGTTACAAAAGCACTGATATGATAGTTGTAGTGGCAGTGCTTTAAACGGGATGAATTTAAAGGATCAACTTCTCAAAGAGGGTGCAATAAGTTCATGCACCCTTCTCAAAGAGGGTGTAATAAGTTCATGCACCCTTCTCAAAGAGGGTGTAATAAGTTCATGCACCTTTCTCAAAGAGGGTGTAATAGGTTCACGCACCCTATATAACCGCCCTCTCCAAGAAATGCATCACTTTTAAAGAAACACCACTACAAATGATAAAAACAAAAACAAAGATTAACTAGTGGACCTCATTAATTGTTCAACTGAAGTCAGTTGTTGGACAATCCTGGCCCATAACTAATCTAACACACACTTCCTCTCATTAACATAAATGCTCCCTTCCTGATACACAGTCGCTCTTGCTCTCTCACAAATGATGCTTTGTGTGGTCAGACAGTTGTTTGAGGTCAGAACAGTCCTGATCAGTCTAAGCCATCTACATTTAGTCCTTTTTCTCACCTCAAGTTCCACTTCACTGAACAAGACAAACAGGAAGGAATGATACATAAAATAGACAGCTGATCACTTGAGCTGAACAACCTCGAACATTCCTCAGTGCTCTCCAAGCTTGTAACAGGCATAAAATAACGTTTTTCCAAAATCAAAATGCCTTTTACCTATATGACATAGAATCTACGCAATACAGTTCAAAGAGATTCAAAAATCTCAGATTTGTAATGTGAGTTCTTAAACTTTGAAGAAATTAAAGAAACATTTCACTAAGTGGCATACTATAGCAATTAAACCATATGGCTCATGGTAAGCCCATCAATCTAAGATGAGGCACAGTGCACACTTGTTTCCCCTTAACAAGTCACACTTCATACGCAAATGATTTAGCTTATGTGGTCACTGACGTACATGTGTATCGTTAGAATCCATTCTCAGGCTCTTGCACAGAGAAAATGCTGTTGAAGTAGCCTTTAAGACACTTGGGGACGTAGGGATGCTTGTGGATGTGTGCAGTAGCGTTTGTGCATTGACCAGACTAGTAGTAGGTTACTTACGTAGTGGAGTTCACAGTAGTGTACCCAGAAGGGCACTCTGGAATGCAGGCACTGTTGTGGATGACGTACTCGTGGCAGTCACCTTTGCCCTGCTTGCACTTGTTGTGAAGCTCCTGGCAAAAGCTGAAGTTAACGCAGCGCCAACCCTTGAAGGTGTAGAATCCAGCCGGGCACTTGTCCACGCAGGTGTTATTGTGCATGTAATTGCGGCAGGCCACACATTTGCTTGGTGAGTCGCGCTCCGAACAGCCTCCCAGACACTGCTCATGGCAGCACTCGTTATCTTTAGTGCAGGCACGGTGCTTGCATGTGGACGGGCACACTGTGGGCAGAGGGAGAGAGAGATTATTACTTCCTGAGGACTGATTACTTATGTTACATATGCCTCTCATTTAAAGTGACTTATAGCACACTAGCATTCACTGAACAATATCTGTAGTCATTAACTGTTGCCTGCTATCAGTTACCACAGAAAACAGTGCCAACTCATCCCATAGTTTACAGTAAAGCACTTCAAAATGAAGCCTAGCAGGCAAGATAATAATTTAAAAAAAAACAACAGAGTAGGTCATATTTTTGTTAAAGCAATTAGGCCTATAAGAAGTAAAAAAAATTAATAATTTTTCCAGTAAAATATTTGTTAAAAAAATGTTTTATTTGAGCTGTAAAGTTTAAGAGGTGGGGCCAGTTTTCTAGGTGGATGAACTTCTGCTTATGCGTTATGGACATGTGGGTGGAGTTCTACGTAAACACTGCTTTATGGCCAGTTATCTTCTCCATGTTTCTTTTTGGAATCTTCGCTTGGCCATTATGCAAATATAATTTTTTATCCCCTTTTCTCCCAATTTGGAATGCCCAATTCATACTACTTTAGTAGGTCCTCGTGGTGGCGCAGTTACTTACCTCAGTCCGGGTGGCGGAGGACAAGTCTCAGTTGCCCCCGCTTCTGAAACCATCAATTTGTGCATCTTATCTCGTGACTCGTTGTGCATGACCCCGTGGAGACTACACATGTGGAGGCTCATGCTACTCTCCGCGATCCGCGCACAACTTATCACACACCCCATTGAGAGCGAGAACCACTAATCGCAACCACAAGGAGGTTACCCCACTTTGCTCTTCCCTCCCTACCAGCCAGGCTAATTTGGTTGCTTATGAGACCTGTCTGTAGTCACTCAGCCAGTTGAGTGGCACAGTGAGCGGCAGTTCTGCGGATGGAAATGTCATGTTGATGAAAGGGGTCAACAGAGCGTGGCCAGACTGGTTCGAACTGACAACATCTATGGTAACTCAGATACACGAGGGGAACCTACACAATATTAGGCAGGTGGTTTTAATGTTGTGGCTGATTGGAATATATATATATATATGTGTGTGTGTGTGTGTGTGTGTGTGTGTGTGTGTGTGTGTGTGTGTGTGTGTGTGTGTGTGTGTGTGTGAGTGAGTGTGTGAAGATGCACTTTCTGGCTTGCTTAATATCATTTTCAGTTGTATTACACTTACGTCGTTAAAAATTGACTAGCCAATGGCGATTCTTTCTCCAATGTGTCTGTAGAGGGTTGAGCTACAACACTTAAACTGGAATATATGTTACCTTTAAAGACCCCATCAAATCAAAAAGTTTCACTTCCATACAACAAACACTGATGATTCATATTGCACTAAACAGATCTTTGTCCAACCAAATGCCCTCTATAACAAGAATGTTCCTCCCCCTAATACCTCTAGCAAGGAGCCATGGTTCTTGGTTGTGATGTAACTAAAGCCTATTGACTATTTAAGAAAGGGTGAACCCTTCTATATTTCCCACCCAAATTTTCTGTTTCAATAGGAAATACATTCCATTTAACAATGGAAAGGTAACTGTGCTTGTGAGGTGATTTCATGGAGTCTTTAAGTATCTTAGGGTTCTCTAGCTCTACAGTTCATGTTTTACACTAAACTGCAACAACACCAGGTTACACTTATAAATATTAAGACAATGACCAAATGGCCTACTCTGATAAGCAGCTCTTAAAATGCTGTAACAACATTCCACAGCCTTTTATGCACTTTTCCTTTCCCTCATACACACTAGGGCTGGGCGATATGACGCCATATATCGTTGCGAAGATATAAAGTGTCAACCGATAGAGATGTTGCTATATCATGCATATTGCGATGTGTAAATATCCATGTGCGCAGTGTGGGCTTATCTATCAGTGGGCAGGGCTTCACCTGAGAGTGAGAGAAATTACTAAACATGGACAGGGTTTTTCCAGGATTGAAAAATGATCTGCGCCTGTCCAAGTAAATTTAATGATCTTCATAATGCGTTTGGTCCTTTAAAAGTGCTAAATATTATGACACGCAAATGTTTCACATGACTGTGGTGCATGCTGTCTCTGGAGCTCAGAAGTGCATGCAAATCAAGCAGGCTTTTCTATATTTGTGCTCCAGAGACAGGAGAGCTCAGAGTGAGATCGCTACTCAATCATTTTTGACCCAGGAAAACCCCAAATGGAGAACAAAGTTTCCACAGAATGGGACGACTCCCAAACAGGTCAAGAAAATGAAGAGGAACTTGTTATGAAATCAGGTGCGATATCTCTTTCACCACCTAAATATTAAGCACACAAAATAATATTTTAAAAGCCAAAAGATGAACTCGACATTTATTAATTCATTTATTTTCCAAGAAGTGATATTTATTTTCTTCAAGGTGTTTATTTTCATTGGGGTTTTTTTTCTTATGTTTTATTTTCTTTGTCGCATTGTTTTGAGAATATCTTAAGTTTGTTGACCAAAGTTTATAATAATAATAATATAATAACAATATTGGTCAACACATTTTTAAACTGAAATGTGGCATACTGTTATATTTAGCATTTTGTGTAAGGTTGATTTTTATTTATTTATTTACTTAGACATTGTTTGTC